>NC_140508.1:2400000-3600000 GCF_964339955.1 Pipistrellus hanaki | reverse complement strand
TCTGTTTACAGTCATTTTCACTGAATTATTCATGTTTTCATGTACTTTCCTATATTCTGCCTTCTGGTAGAAGTATAAACTTTGCACAGTTTATCAAACAACTTCCTACACACTGTTATGTACTGAGGCAGCTCGTGAACATTGTCTCTCAACTGTGTTATAGAGAGTAGTACTACATTTCAGTGAAGTGTAAGGCTTTCCAAAGCTGCCGAACGTGTTTCTTTCTCTATTTCAATGGGATTCTGCCTTGTATAACACACATTTACCACTCTAGACTCCTTTAAGTAAAGAAGATAGGATTCATACTGTGTTTCATGTGATCTTAACTCGAATTAAGGATTTCCCGGATCTCAGCTACCTTTTCTACACAAAGAACTGACTTGGAGAATATCTTTCAGCTCTTCTACACAAGTTCTCATGTGTTTACAGTCATTTTCACTGAATTATTCATGTTTTCATGTACTTTCCTATATTCTGCCTTCTGGTAGAAGTATAAACTTTGCACAGTTTATCAAACAACTTCCTACACACTGTTATGTAGTGAGGCAGCTCGGGAACATTGTCTCTCAACTGTGTTATAGAGTGTAGTACTACATTTAAGTGAAGTGTAAGGCTTTAGAAAGCTGCCGAACGTGTTTCTTTCTCTATTTCAATGGTATTCTGCTTTGTATAACACACATTTACCATTTTAGTCACCTTTAAGTAAAGAATATAGGATTCATACAGTGTTTCATGTGATCTTAACTCGAATTAAGGATTTCCCAGATCTTAGCTTCCTTTTTTACACTAAGAACTGACTTGGAGAATCTCTTTCAGCTCTTCTAAACGAGTTTTCATCTGTTTACAGTCATTTTTTCTGAATTATCCATGTTTTCATGTAGTTTCCTATATTCTGCCTTCTGGTCCAAGTATAAGCTTTGCCCAGTTTATCAAACAACTTCCTACGCACTGTTATGAACTGAGGCAGCTCGGGAACATTGTCTCTCAACTGTGTTATAGAGTGTAGTACTACATTTCAGTGAAGTGTAAGGCTTTCCAAAGCTGCCGAACGTGTTTCTTTGTCTATTTCAAAGGTATTCTGCCTTGTATAACACACATTTACCACTCTAGTCTCCTTTAAGTAAAGAATATAGGATTCATACAGTGTTTCATGTGATCTTAACTCGAATTATGGATTTCCCGGATCTCAGCTACCTTTAATACAGTAAGAACTGACTTGGAGAATCTCTTTCAGCTGTTCTAAAGAAGTTCTCATCTGTTTACAGTCATTTTCACTGAATTATTCATGTTTTCATGTAGTTTCCTCTATTATGCCTTCTGGTCCAAGTATAAGCTTTGCCCAGTTTATCAAACAACTTCCTACACACTGTTATGAACTGAGGCAGCTCGGGAACATTGTCTCTCAACTGTGTTATAGAGTGTAGTACTACATTTCAGTGAAGTGTAAGGATTTCCAAAGATGCCGAACGTCTTTCTTTCTCTATTTCAATGGGATTCTGCCTTGTATAACACACATTTACCACTCTAGTCTCCTTTAAGTAAAGAATATAGGATTCATACAGTGTTTCATGTGACCTTAACTCGAATTAAGGATTTTCCGGATCTCGGCTACCTTTTCTACAATAAGAACTGACTTGAAGAATCTCTTTCAGCTGTTCTATAAAAGTTCTCATCTGTTTACAGTCATTTTCACTGAATTATTCATGTTTTCATGTACTTTCCTATATTCTGCCTACTGGTAGAAGTATAAATTTGCAAAGTTTATCAAACAACTTCCTACACACTGTTATATACTGTGGCAGCTCGGGAACATTGTCTCTCAACTGTGTTATAGAGTGTAGTACTATATTTTAAGTGAAGTGTAAGGCTTTCCAAAGCTGCCGAACGTGTTTCTTTCTCTATTTCAATGGTATTCTGCCTTGTATAACACACATTTACCACTCTAGTCTCCTTTAAGTAAAGAATATAGGATTCATACAGTGTTTCATGTAATCTTAACTCGAATTAAGGATTTCCCAGATCTTAGCTACCTTTTTTACACTAAGAACTGACTTGGAGAATCTCTTTCAGCTCTTCTAAACGAGTTTTCATCTGTTTACAGTCATTTTTCCTGAATTATCCATGTTTTCATGTAGTTTCCTATATTCTGCCTTCTGGTCCAAGTATAAGCTTTGCCCAGTTTATCAAACAACTTCCTACGCACTGTTATGAACTGAGGCAGCTCGGGAACATTGTCTCTCAACTGTGTTATAGAGTGTAGTACTACATTTCAGTGAAGTGTAAGGATTTCCAAAGCTGCCGAACGTGTTTCTTTCTCTATTTCAATGGGATTCTGCCTTGTATAACACACATTTACCACTCTAGTCTCCTTTAAGTAAAAAATATAGGATTCATACAGTGTTTCTTGTGATCTTAACTGGAATTAAGGATTTCCCTTATCTTATCTACCTTTTCTACACTAAGAACTCACTTGGAGATTCTCTTTCAGCTGTTCTAAACAAGTTCTCATCTGTTTACAGTCATTTTCACTGAATTATTCATGTTTTCATGTAGTTTCCTCTGTTCTGCCTTCTGGTCCAAGTATAAGCTTTGCCCAGTTTATCAAACAACTTCCTACACACTGTTATGAACTGAGGCAGCTCGGGAACATTGTCTCTCAACTGTGTTATAGAGTGTAGTACTACATTTAAGTGAAGTGTAAGGCTTTCCAAAGCTGCCGAACGTGTTTCTTTCTCTATTTCAATGGGATTCTGCCTTGTATAACACACATTTACCACTCTAGTCTCCTTTAAGTAAAGAATATAGGATTCATAGAGTGTTTCATGTGATCTTAACTCGAATTAAGGATTTCCCGGATCTCAGCTACCGTTAATACACTAAGAACTGACTTGGAGAATCTCTTTCAACTGTTCTAAAGAAGTTCTCATCTGTTTACAGTCATTTTCACTGAATTATTCATGTTTTCATGAAGTTTCCTCTATTCTGCCTTCTGATCCATGTATAAGCTTTGCCAAGTTCATCACACAACTTCCTACACACTGTTATGAACTGATGCAGCTTGGGAACATTGTCTCTCAACTGTGTTATAGAGTTTAGTACTATATTTCAGTGAAGTGTAAGGCTTTCCAAAGATGCCGAACGTCTTTCTTTCTCTATTTCAAAGGGATTCTGCCTTGTATAACACATTTATCACTCTAGTCTCCTTTAAGTAAAGAAGATAGGATTCATACTGTGTTTCATGTGATCTTAACTCGAATTAAGGATTTCCCGGATCTCAGCTACCTTTTCTACACAAAGAACTGACTTGGAGAATCTCTTTCAGCTGTTCTACACAAGTTCTCATGTGTTTACAGTCATTTTCACTGAATTATCCATGTTTTCATGTAGTTTCCTCTATTCTGCCTTCTGGTCCAAGTATAAGCTTTGCCCAGTTTATCAAACAACTTCCTACACACTGTTATGAACTGAGGCAGCTCGGGAACATTGTCTCTCAACTGTGTTATAGAGTGTAGTACTACATTTCAGTGAAGTGTAAGGCTTTCCAAAGCTGCCGAACGTGTTTCTTTCTCTATTTCAATGGGATTCTGCCTTGTTTAACACACATTTACCACTCTAGTCTCCTTTAAGTAAAGAATATAGGATTCATACAGTGTTTCATGTGATCTTAACTCGAATTAAGGATTTCCCGGATCTCAGCTACCTATTCTACACTAAGAACTGACTTGGAGAATCTCTTTCAGCTGTTCTAAAGAAGTTCTCATCTGTTTACAGTCATTTTCACTGAATTATTCATGTTTTCATGTAGTTTCCTCTATTCTGCCTTCTGGTCCAAGTATAAGCTTTGCCCAGTTTATCAAACAACTTCCTACACACTGTTATGAACTGAGGCAGCTCGGGAACATTGTCTCTCAACTGTGTTATAGAGTGTAGTACTACATTTCAGTGAAGTGTAAGGCTTTCCAAAGATGCCGAACGTCTTTCTTTCTCTATTTCAATGGGATTCTGCCTTGTATAACACACATTTACCACTCTAGTCTCCTTTAAGTAAAGAATATAGGATTCATACAGTGTTTCATGTGACCTTAACTCGAATTAAGGATTTCCCGGATCTCGGCTACCTTTTCTACACTAAGAACTGACTTGGAGAATCTCTTTCAGCTGTTCTATACAAGTTCTCATCTGTTTACAGTCATTTTCACTGAATTATTCATGTTTTCATGTACTTTCCTATATTCTGCCTACTGGTAGAAGTATAAACTTTGCAAAGTTTATCAAACAACTTCCTACACACTGTTATATACTGTGGCAGCTCGGGAACATTGTCTCTCAACTGTGTTATAGAGTGTAGTACTACATTTAAGTGAAGTGTAAGGCTTTCAAAAGCTGCCGAACGTGTTTCTTTCTCTATTTCAATGGTATTCTGCCTTGTATAACACACATTTACCACTCTAGTCTCCTTTAAGTAAAGAATATAGGATTCATACAGTGTTAAATGTGATCTTAACTCGAATTAAGGATTTCCCAGATCTTAGCTACCTTTTTTACACTAAGAACTGACTTGGAGAATCTCTTTCAGCTCTTCTAAACGAGTTTTCATCTGTTTACAGTCATTTTTTCTGAATTATCCATGTTTTCATGTAGTTTCCTATATTCTGCCTTCTGGTCCAAGTATAAGCTTTGCCCAGTTTATCAAACAACTTCCTACGCACTGTTATGAACTGAGGCAGCTCGGGAACATTGTCTCTCAACTGTGTTATAGAGTGTAGTACTACATTTAAGTGAAGTGTAAGGCTTTCCAAAGCTGCCGAACGTGTTTCTTTGTCTATTTCAATGGTATTCTGCCTTGTATAACACACATTTACCACTCTAGTCTCCTTTAAGTAAAGAATATAGGATTCATACAGTGTTTCATGTGATCTTAACTCGAATTAAGGATTTCCCGGATCTCAGCTACCTTTAATACAGTAAGAACTGACTTGGAGAATCTCTTTCAGCTGTTCTAAAGAAGTTCTCATCTGTTTACAGTCATTTTCACTGAATTTTTCATGTTTTCATGTAGTTTCCTCTATTCTGCCTTCTGGTCCAAGTATAAGCTTTGCCCAGTTTATCAAACAACTTCCTACACACTGTTATGAACTGAGGCAGCTCGGGAACATTGTCTCTCAACTGTGTTATAGAGTGTAGTACTACATTTCAGTGAAGTGTAAGGCTTTCCAAAGATACCGAACGTCTTTCTTTCTCTATTTCAATGGGATTCTGCCTTGTATAACACACATTTACAACTCTAGTCTCCTTTAAGTAAAGAATATAGGATTCATACAGTGTTGCATGTGACCTTAACTCGAATTAAGGATTTCCCGGATCTCAGCTACCTTTTCTACACTAAGAACTGACTTGGACAATCTCTTTCAGCTGTTCTAAACAAGTTCTCATCTGTTTAAAGTCATTTTCACTGAATTATCCATGTTTTCATGTAGTTTCCTCTATCCTGCCTTCTGATCCAAGTATAAGGTTTGCCCAGTTTATCAAACAACTTCCTACACACTGTTATGAACTGAGGCAGCTCGGGAACATTGTCTCTCAACTGTGTTATAGAGTGTAGTACTACATTTCAGTGAAGTGTAAGGCTTTCCAAAGCTGCCGAACGTGTTTCTTTCTCTATTTCAATGGGATTCTGCCTTGTATAACACACATTTACCACTAAGTCTCCTTTAAGTAAAGAATATAGGATTCATAGAGTGTTTCATGTGATCTTAACTCGAATTAAGGATTTACCGGATCTTAGCTACCTTTTCTACACTAAGAACTGACTTGAAGAATCTCTTTCAGCTGTTCTAAACAAGTTCTCATCTGTTTACAGTCATTTTCTCTGAATTATCCATGTTTTCATGTAGTTTCCTATATTCTGTGTTCTTGTACAAGTATAAACTTTCCCCACTTTATGAAACAACTTCCTACACACTGTTATGAACTGAGGCAACTGGGGAACATTGTCTCTCAACTGTGTTATAGAGTGTAGTACTACATTTCAGTGAAGTGTAAGGGTTTCCAAAGCTGCCGAACGTGTTTCTTTCTCTATTTCAATGGTATTCTGCCTTGTATAACACACATTTACCACTCTAGTCACCTTTAAGTAAAGAATATAGGATTCATACAGGGTTTCATGTGATCTTACCTGGAATAAAGGATTTCCCGGATCTCAGCTACCTTTACTACACAAAGAACTGACTTGGAGAATCTCTTTCAACTGTTCTAAACAAGTTCTCATCTGTTTACAGTCATTTTCACTGAATTATTCATGTTTTCATGTAGTTTCCTCTATTCTGCCTTCTGGTCCAAGTATAAGCTTTGCCCAGTTTATCAAACAACTTCCTACACACTGTTATGAACTGAGGCAGCTCGGGAACATTGTCTCTCAACTGTGTTATAGAGTGTAGTACTACATTTCAGTGAAGTGTAAGGCTTTCCAAAGCTGCCGAACGTGTTTCTTTCTCTATTTCAATGGTATTCTGCCTTGTATAACACACATTTACCACTCTAGTCACCTTTAAGTAAAGAATATAGGATTCATACAGGGTTTCATGTGATCTTAACTGGAATAAAGGATTTCCCGGATCTCAGCTACCTTTAATACACAAAGAACTGACTTGGAGAATCTCTTTCAACTGTTCTAAACAAGTTCTCATCTGTTTACAGTCATTTTCACTGAATTATTCATGTTTTCATGTAGTTTCCTCTGTTCTGCCTTCTGGTCCAAGTATAAGCTTTGCCCAGTTTATCAAACAACTTCCTACACACTGTTATGAACTGAGGCAGCTCGGGAACATTGTCTCTCAACTGTGTTATAGAGTGTAGTACTACATTTCAGTGAAGTGTAAGGCTTTCCAAAGCTGCCGAACGTGTTTCTTTCTCTATTTCAATGGTATTCTGCCTTGTATAACACACATTTACCACTCTAGTCTCCTTTAAGTAAAGAATATAGGATTCATACAGTGTTTCATGTGATCTTAACTCGAATTAAGGATTTCCCGGATCTTAGCTACCTTTTCTACACTAAGAACTGACTTGGACAATCTCGTTCAGCTGTTCTAAACAAGTTCTCATCTGTTTACAGTCATTTTCACTGAATTTTCCATGTTTTCATGTAGTTTCCTCTATTCTGCCTTCTGGTCCAAGTATAAGGTTTGCCCAGTTTATCAAACAACTTCCTACACACTGTTATGAACTGAGGCAGCTCGGGAACATTGTCTCTCAACTGTGTTATAGAGTGTAGTACTACATTTCAGTGAAGTGTAAGGCTTTCCAAAGCTGCCGAACGTGTTTCTTTCTCTATTTCAATGGTATTCTGCCTTGTATAACACACATTTACCACTCTAGTCACCTTTAAGTAAAGAATATAGGATTCATACAGGGTTTCATGTGATCTTAACTGGAATAAAGGATTTCCCGGATCTCAGCTACCTTTAATACACAAAGAACTGACTTGGAGAATTTCTTTCAACTGTTCTAAACAAGTTCTCATCTGTTTACAGTCATTTTCACTGAATTATTCATGTTTTCATGTAGTTTCCTCGGTTCTGCCTTCTGGTCCAAGTATAAGCTTTGCCCAGTTTATCAAACAACTTCCTACACACTGTTATGAACTGAGGCAGCTCAGGAACATTGTCTCTCAACTGTGTTATAGAGTGTAGTACTACATTTAAGTGAAGTGTAAGGCTTTCCAAAGCTGCCGAACGTGTTTCTTTCTCTATTTCAATGGGATTCTGCCTTGTATAACACACATTTACCACTCTAGTCTCCTTTAAGTAAAGAATATAGGATTCATACAGTGTTTCATGTGATCTTAACTCGAATTAAGGATTTCCCGGATCTCAGCTACCTTTTCTACACTAAGAACTGACTTGGACAATCTCTTTCAGCTGTTCTAAACAAGTTCTCATCTGTTTAAAGTCATTTTCACTGAATTATCCATGTTTTCATGTAGTTTCCTCTATCCTGCCTTCTGATCCAAGTATAAGGTTTGCCCAGTTTATCAAACAACTTCCTACACACTGTTATGAACTGAGGCAGCTCGGGAACATTGTCTCTCAACTGTGTTATAGAGTGTAGTACTACATTTCAGTGAAGTGTAAGGCTTTCCAAAGCTGCCGAACGTGTTTCTTTCTCTATTTCAATGGGATTCTGCCTTGTATAACACACATTTACCACTAAGTCTCCTTTAAGTAAAGAATATAGGATTCATAGAGTGTTTCATGTGATCTTAACTCGAATTAAGGATTTACCGGATCTTAGCTACCTTTTCTACACTAAGAACTGACTTGAAGAATCTCTTTCAGCTGTTCTAAACAAGTTCTCATCTGTTTACAGTCATTTTCTCTGAATTATCCATGTTTTCATGTAGTTTCCTATATTCTGTGTTCTTGTACAAGTATAAACTTTCCCCACTTTATGAAACAACTTCCTACACACTGTTATGAACTGAGGCAACTGGGGAACATTGTCTCTCAACTGTGTTATAGAGTGTAGTACTACATTTCAGTGAAGTGTAAGGGTTTCCAAAGCTGCCGAACGTGTTTCTTTCTCTATTTCAATGGTATTCTGCCTTGTATAACACACATTTACCACTCTAGTCACCTTTAAGTAAAGAATATAGGATTCATACAGGGTTTAATGTGATCTTACCTGGAATAAAGGATTTCCCGGATCTCAGCTACCTTTACTACACAAAGAACTGACTTGGAGAATCTCTTTCAACTGTTCTAAACAAGTTCTCATCTGTTTACAGTCATTTTCACTGAATTATTCATGTTTTCATGTAGTTTCCTCTATTCTGCCTTCTGGTCCAAGTATAAGCTTTGCCCAGTTTATCAAACAACTTCCTACACACTGTTATGAACTGAGGCAGCTCGGGAACATTGTCTCTCAACTGTGTTATAGAGTGTAGTACTACATTTCAGTGAAGTGTAAGGCTTTCCAAAGCTGCCGAACGTGTTTCTTTCTCTATTTCAATGGGATTCTGCCTTGTATAACACACATTTACCACTAAGTCTCCTTTAAGTAAAGAATATAGGATTCATAGAGTGTTTCATGTGATCTTAACTCGAATTAAGGATTTACCGGATCTTAGCTACCTTTTCTACACTAAGAAATGACTTGAAGAATCTCTTTCAGCTGTTCTAAACAAGTTCTCATCTGTTTACAGTCATTTTCTCTGAATTATCCATGTTTTCATGTAGTTTCCTATATTCTGTCTTCTGGTACAAGTATAAACTTTCCCCACTTTATGAAACAACTTCCTACACACTGTTATGAACTGAGGCAGCTCGGGAACATTGTCTCTCAACTGTGTTATAGAGTGTAGTACTACATTTCAGTGAAGTGTAAGGCTTTCCAAAGCTGCCGAACGTGTTTCTTTCTCTATTTCAATGGGATTCTGCCTTGTATAACACACATTTACCACTAAGTCTCCTTTAAGTAAAGAATATAGGATTCATAGAGTGTTTCATGTGATCTTAACTCGAATTAAGGATTTACCGGATCTTAGCTACCTTTTCTACAGTAAGAACTGACTTGAAGAATCTCTTTCAGCTGTTCTAAACAAGTTCTCATCTGTTTACAGTCATTTTCTCTGAATTATCCATGTTTTCATGTAGTTTCCTATATTCTGTCTTCTGGTACAAGTATAAACTTTCCCCACTTTATGAAACAACTTCCTACACACTGTTATGAACTGAGGCAACTGGGGAACATTGTCTCTCAACTGTGTTATAGAGTGTAGTACTACATTTCAGTGAAGTGTAAGGCTTTCCAAAGCTGCCGAACGTGTTTCTTTCTCTATTTCAATGGTATTCTGCCTTGTATAACACACATTTACCACTCTAGTCACCTTTAAGTAAAGAATATAGGATTCATACAGGGTTTCATGTGATCTTAACTGGAATAAAGGATTTCCCGGATCTCAGCTACCTTTAATACACAAAGAACTGACTTGGAGAATCTCTTTCAACTGTTCTAAACAAGTTCTCATCTGTTTACAGTCATTTTCACTGAATTATTCATGTTTTCATGTAGTTTCCTCTGTTCTGCCTTCTGGTCCAAGTATAAGCTTTGCCCAGTTTATCAAACAACTTCCTACACACTGTTATGAACTGAGGCAGCTCGGGAACATTGTCTCTCAACTGTGTTATAGAGTGTAGTACTACATTTCAGTGAAGTGTAAGGCTTTCCAAAGCTGCCGAACGTGTTTCTTTCTCTATTTCAATGGTATTCTGCCTTGTATAACACACATTTACCACTCTAGTCTCCTTTAAGTAAAGAATATAGGATTCATACAGTGTTTCATGTGATCTTAACTCGAATTAAGGATTTCCCGGATCTTAGCTACCTTTTCTACACTAAGAACTGACTTGGACAATCTCGTTCAGCTGTTCTAAACAAGTTCTCATCTGTTTACAGTCATTTTCACTGAATTTTCCATGTTTTCATGTAGTTTCCTCTATTCTGCCTTCTGGTCCAAGTATAAGGTTTGCCCAGTTTATCAAACAACTTCCTACACACTGTTATGAACTGAGGCAGCTCGGGAACATTGTCTCTCAACTGTGTTATAGAGTGTAGTACTACATTTCAGTGAAGTGTAAGGCTTTCCAAAGCTGCCGAACGTGTTTCTTTCTCTATTTCAATGGTATTCTGCCTTGTATAACACACATTTACCACTCTAGTCACCTTTAAGTAAAGAATATAGGATTCATACAGGGTTTCATGTGATCTTAACTGGAATAAAGGATTTCCCGGATCTCAGCTACCTTTAATACACAAAGAACTGACTTGGAGAATTTCTTTCAACTGTTCTAAACAAGTTCTCATCTGTTTACAGTCATTTTCACTGAATTATTCATGTTTTCATGTAGTTTCCTCGGTTCTGCCTTCTGGTCCAAGTATAAGCTTTGCCCAGTTTATCAAACAACTTCCTACACACTGTTATGAACTGAGGCAGCTCAGGAACATTGTCTCTCAACTGTGTTATAGAGTGTAGTACTACATTTAAGTGAAGTGTAAGGCTTTCCAAAGCTGCCGAACGTGTTTCTTTCTCTATTTCAATGGGATTCTGCCTTGTATAACACACATTTACCACTCTAGTCTCCTTTAAGTAAAGAATATAGGATTCATACAGTGTTTCATGTGATCTTAACTCGAATTAAGGATTTCCCGGATCTCAGCTACCTTTTCTACACTAAGAACTGACTTGGACAATCTCTTTCAGCTGTTCTAAACAAGTTCTCATCTGTTTAAAGTCATTTTCACTGAATTATCCATGTTTTCATGTAGTTTCCTCTATCCTGCCTTCTGATCCAAGTATAAGGTTTGCCCAGTTTATCAAACAACTTCCTACACACTGTTATGAACTGAGGCAGCTCGGGAACATTGTCTCTCAACTGTGTTATAGAGTGTAGTACTACATTTCAGTGAAGTGTAAGGCTTTCCAAAGCTGCCGAACGTGTTTCTTTCTCTATTTCAATGGGATTCTGCCTTGTATAACACACATTTACCACTAAGTCTCCTTTAAGTAAAGAATATAGGATTCATAGAGTGTTTCATGTGATCTTAACTCGAATTAAGGATTTACCGGATCTTAGCTACCTTTTCTACACTAAGAACTGACTTGAAGAATCTCTTTCAGCTGTTCTAAACAAGTTCTCATCTGTTTACAGTCATTTTCTCTGAATTATCCATGTTTTCATGTAGTTTCCTATATTCTGTGTTCTTGTACAAGTATAAACTTTCCCCACTTTATGAAACAACTTCCTACACACTGTTATGAACTGAGGCAACTGGGGAACATTGTCTCTCAACTGTGTTATAGAGTGTAGTACTACATTTCAGTGAAGTGTAAGGGTTTCCAAAGCTGCCGAACGTGTTTCTTTCTCTATTTCAATGGTATTCTGCCTTGTATAACACACATTTACCACTCTAGTCACCTTTAAGTAAAGAATATAGGATTCATACAGGGTTTCATGTGATCTTACCTGGAATAAAGGATTTCCCGGATCTCAGCTACCTTTACTACACAAAGAACTGACTTGGAGAATCTCTTTCAACTGTTCTAAACAAGTTCTCATCTGTTTACAGTCATTTTCACTGAATTATTCATGTTTTCATGTAGTTTCCTCTATTCTGCCTTCTGGTCCAAGTATAAGCTTTGCCCAGTTTATCAAACAACTTCCTACACACTGTTATGAACTGAGGCAGCTCGGGAACATTGTCTCTCAACTGTGTTATAGAGTGTAGTACTACATTTCAGTGAAGTGTAAGGCTTTCCAAAGCTGCCGAACGTGTTTCTTTCTCTATTTCAATGGGATTCTGCCTTGTATAACACACATTTACCACTAAGTCTCCTTTAAGTAAAGAATATAGGATTCATAGAGTGTTTCATGTGATCTTAACTCGAATTAAGGATTTACCGGATCTTAGCTACCTTTTCTACACTAAGAAATGACTTGAAGAATCTCTTTCAGCTGTTCTAAACAAGTTCTCATCTGTTTACAGTCATTTTCTCTGAATTATCCATGTTTTCATGTAGTTTCCTATATTCTGTCTTCTGGTACAAGTATAAACTTTCCCCACTTTATGAAACAACGTCCTACACACTGTTATGAACTGAGGCAGCTCGGGAACATTGTCTCTCAACTGTGTTATAGAGTGTAGTACTACATTTCAGTGAAGTGTAAGGCTTTCCAAAGCTGCCGAACGTGTTTCTTTCTCTATTTCAATGGGATTCTGCCTTGTATAACACACATTTACCACTAAGTCTCCTTTAAGTAAAGAATATAGGATTCATAGAGTGTTTCATGTGATCTTAACTCGAATTAAGGATTTACCGGATCTTAGCTACCTTTTCTACAGTAAGAACTGACTTGAAGAATCTCTTTCAGCTGTTCTAAACAAGTTCTCATCTGTTTACAGTCATTTTCTCTGAATTATCCATGTTTTCATGTAGTTTCCTATATTCTGTCTTCTGGTACAAGTATAAACTTTCCCCACTTTATGAAACAACTTCCTACACACTGTTATGAACTGAGGCAACTGGGGAACATTGTCTCTCAACTGTGTTATAGAGTGTAGTACTACATTTCAGTGAAGTGTAAGGCTTTCCAAAGCTGCCGAACGTGTTTCTTTCTCTATTTCAATGGTATTCTGCCTTGTATAACACACATTTACCACTCTAGTCACCTTTAAGTAAAGAATATAGGATTCATACAGGGTTTCATGTGATCTTAACTGGAATAAAGGATTTCCCGGATCTCAGCTACCTTTAATACACAAAGAACTGACTTGGAGAATCTCTTTCAACTGTTCTAAACAAGTTCTCATCTGTTTACAGTCATTTTCACTGAATTATTCATGTTTTCATGTAGTTTCCTCTGTTCTGCCTTCTGGTCCAAGTATAAGCTTTGCCCAGTTTATCAAACAACTTCCTACACACTGTTATGAACTGAGGCAGCTCGGGAACATTGTCTCTCAACTGTGTTATAGAGTGTAGTACTACATTTCAGTGAAGTGTAAGGCTTTCCAAAGCTGCCGAACGTGTTTCTTTCTCTATTTCAATGGTATTCTGCCTTGTATAACACACATTTACCACTCTAGTCTCCTTTAAGTAAAGAATATAGGATTCATACAGTGTTTCATGTGATCTTAACTCGAATTAAGGATTTCCCGGATCTTAGCTACCTTTTCTACACTAAGAACTGACTTGGACAATCTCGTTCAGCTGTTCTAAACAAGTTCTCATCTGTTTACAGTCATTTTCACTGAATTTTCCATGTTTTCATGTAGTTTCCTCTATTCTGCCTTCTGGTCCAAGTATAAGGTTTGCCCAGTTTATCAAACAACTTCCTACACACTGTTATGAACTGAGGCAGCTCGGGAACATTGTCTCTCAACTGTGTTATAGAGTGTAGTACTACATTTCAGTGAAGTGTAAGGCTTTCCAAAGCTGCCGAACGTGTTTCTTTCTCTATTTCAATGGTATTCTGCCTTGTATAACACACATTTACCACTCTAGTCACCTTTAAGTAAAGAATATAGGATTCATACAGGGTTTCATGTGATCTTAACTGGAATAAAGGATTTCCCGGATCTCAGCTACCTTTAATACACAAAGAACTGACTTGGAGAATTTCTTTCAACTGTTCTAAACAAGTTCTCATCTGTTTACAGTCATTTTCACTGAATTATTCATGTTTTCATGTAGTTTCCTCGGTTCTGCCTTCTGGTCCAAGTATAAGCTTTGCCCAGTTTATCAAACAACTTCCTACACACTGTTATGAACTGAGGCAGCTCAGGAACATTGTCTCTCAACTGTGTTATAGAGTGTAGTACTACATTTAAGTGAAGTGTAAGGCTTTCCAAAGCTGCCGAACGTGTTTCTTTCTCTATTTCAATGGGATTCTGCCTTGTATAACACACATTTACCACTCTAGTCTCCTTTAAGTAAAGAATATAGGATTCATACAGTGTTTCATGTGATCTTAACTCGAATTAAGGATTTCCCGGATCTCAGCTACCTTTTCTACACTAAGAACTGACTTGGACAATCTCTTTCAGCTGTTCTAAACAAGTTCTCATCTGTTTAAAGTCATTTTCACTGAATTATCCATGTTTTCATGTAGTTTCCTCTATCCTGCCTTCTGATCCAAGTATAAGGTTTGCCCAGTTTATCAAACAACTTCCTACACACTGTTATGAACTGAGGCAGCTCGGGAACATTGTCTCTCAACTGTGTTATAGAGTGTAGTACTATATTTCAGTGAAGTGTAAGGCTTTCCAAAGATGCCGAACGTCTTTCTTTCTCTATTTCAAAGGGATTCTGCCTTGTATAACACACATTTACAACTCTAGTCTCCTTTAAGTAAAGAATATAGGATTCGTACAGTGTTTCATGTGATCTTAATTGGAATTAAGGATTTCCCATATCTTAGCTACCTTTTCTACACTAAGAACTGACATGGAGATTCTCTTTCAGCTGTTCTAAACAAGTTCTCATCTGTTTACAGTCATTTTCTCTGAATTATCCATGTTTTCATGTAGTTTCCTATATTCTGTCTTCTGGTACAAGTATAAACTTTCCCCACTTTATGAAACAACTTCCTACACACTGTTATGAACTGAGGCAGCTCGGGAACATTGTCTCTCAACTGTGTTATAGAGTGTAGTACTACATTTCAGTGAAGTGTAAGGCTTTCCAAAGCTGCCGAACGTGTTTCTTTCTCTATTTCAATGGGATTCTGCCTTGTATAACACACATTTACCACTAAGTCTCCTTTAAGTAAAGAATATAGGATTCATAGAGTGTTTCATGTGATCTTAACTCGAATTAAGGATTTACCGGATCTTAGCTACCTTTTCTACAGTAAGAACTGACTTGAAGAATCTCTTTCAGCTGTTCTAAACAAGTTCTCATCTGTTTACAGTCATTTTCTCTGAATTATCCATGTTTTCATGTAGTTTCCTATATTCTGTCTTCTGGTACAAGTATAAACTTTCCCCACTTTATGAAACAACTTCCTACACACTGTTATGAATTGAGGCAACTGGGGAACATTGTCTCTCAACTGTGTTATAGAGTGTAGTACTACATTTCAGTGAAGTGTAAGGCTTTCCAAAGCTGCCGAACGTGTTTCTTTCTCTATTTCAATGGTATTCTGCCTTGTATAACACACATTTACCACTCTAGTCACCTTTAAGTAAAGAATATAGGATTCATACAGGGTTTCATGTGATCTTAACTGGAATAAAGGATTTCCCGGATCTCAGCTACCTTTAATACACAAAGAACTGACTTGGAGAATCTCTTTCAACTGTTCTAAACAAGTTCTCATCTGTTTACAGTCATTTTCACTGAATTATTCATGTTTTCATGTAGTTTCCTCTGTTCTGCCTTCTGGTCCAAGTATAAGCTTTGCCCAGTTTATCAAACAACTTCCTACACACTGTTATGAACTGAGGCAGCTCGGGAACATTGTCTCTCAACTGTGTTATAGAGTGTAGTACTACATTTCAGTGAAGTGTAAGGCTTTCCAAAGCTGCCGAACGTGTTTCTTTCTCTATTTCAATGGTATTCTGCCTTGTATAACACACATTTACCACTCTAGTCACCTTTAAGTAAAGAATATAGGATTCATACAGGGTTTCATGTGATCTTAACTGGAATAAAGGATTTCCCGGATCTCAGCTACCTTTAATACACAAAGAACTGACTTGGAGAATTTCTTTCAACTGTTCTAAACAAGTTCTCATCTGTTTACAGTCATTTTCACTGAATTATTCATGTTTTCATGTAGTTTCCTCGGTTCTGCCTTCTGGTCCAAGTATAAGCTTTGCCCAGTTTATCAAACAACTTCCTACACACTGTTATGAACTGAGGCAGCTCAGGAACATTGTCTCTCAACTGTGTTATAGAGTGTAGTACTACATTTAAGTGAAGTGTAAGGCTTTCCAAAGCTGCCGAACGTGTTTCTTTCTCTATTTCAATGGGATTCTGCCTTGTATAACACACATTTACCACTCTAGTCTCCTTTAAGTAAAGAATATAGGATTCATACAGTGTTTCATGTGATCTTAACTCGAATTAAGGATTTCCCGGATCTCAGCTACCTTTAATACACTAAGAACTGACTTGGAGAATCTCTTTCAACTGTTCTAAACAAGTTCTCATCTGTTTACAGTCATTTTCACTGAATTATTCATGTTTTCATGAAGTTTCCTCTATTCTGCCTTCTGATCCAGGTATAAGCTTTGCCAAGTTTATCAAACAACTTCCTACACACTGTTATGAACTGAGGCAGCTCGGGAACATTGTCTCTCAACTGTGTTATAGAGTGTAGTACTATATTTCAGTGAAGTGTAAGGCTTTCCAAAGATGCCGAACGTCTTTCTTTCTCTATTTCAAAGGGATTCTGCCTTGTATAACACACATTTACAACTCTAGTCTCCTTTAAGTAAAGAATATAGGATTCGTACAGTGTTTCATGTGATCTTAATTGGAATTAAGGATTACCAATATCTTAGCTACCTTTTCTACACTAAGAACTGACATGGAGATTCTCTTTCAGCTGTTCTAAACAAGTTCTCATCTGTTTACAGTCATTTTCTCTGAATTATCCATGTTTTCATGTAGTTTCCTATATTCTGTCTTCTGGTACAAGTATAAACTTTCCCCACTTTATGAAACAACTTCCTACACACTGTTATGAACTGAGGCAGCTCGGGAACATTGTCTCTCAACTGTGTTATAGAGTGTAGTACTACATTTCAGTGAAGTGTAAGGCTTTCCAAAGCTGCCGAACGTGTTTCTTTCTCTATTTCAATGGGATTCTGCCTTGTATAACACACATTTACCACTAAGTCTCCTTTAAGTAAAGAATATAGGATTCATAGAGTGTTTCATGTGATCTTAACTCGAATTAAGGATTTACCGGATCTTAGCTACCTTTTCTACAGTAAGAACTGACTTGAAGAATCTCTTTCAGCTGTTCTAAACAAGTTCTCATCTGTTTACAGTCATTTTCTCTGAATTATCCATGTTTTCATGTAGTTTCCTATATTCTGTCTTCTGGTACAAGTATAAACTTTCCCCACTTTATGAAACAACTTCCTACACACTGTTATGAACTGAGGCAACTGGGGAACATTGTCTCTCAACTGTGTTATAGAGTGTAGTACTACATTTCAGTGAAGTGTAAGGCTTTCCAAAGCTGCCGAACGTGTTTCTTTCTCTATTTCAATGGTATTCTGCCTTGTATAACACACATTTACCACTCTAGTCTCCTTTAAGTAAAGAATATAGGATTCATACAGTGTTTCATGTGATCTTAACTCGAATTAAGGATTTCCCGGATCTTAGCTACCTTTTCTACACTAAGAACTGACTTGGACAATCTCGTTCAGCTGTTCTAAACAAGTTCTCATCTGTTTACAGTCATTTTCACTGAATTTTCCATGTTTTCATGTAGTTTCCTCTATTCTGCCTTCTGGTCCAAGTATAAGGTTTGCCCAGTTTATCAAACAACTTCCTACACACTGTTATGAACTGAGGCAGCTCGGGAACATTGTCTCTCAACTGTGTTATAGAGTGTAGTACTACATTTCAGTGAAGTGTAAGGCTTTCCAAAGCTGCCGAACGTGTTTCTTTCTCTATTTCAATGGTATTCTGCCTTGTATAACACACATTTACCACTCTAGTCACCTTTAAGTAAAGAATATAGGATTCATACAGGGTTTCATGTGATCTTAACTGGAATAAAGGATTTCCCGGATCTCAGCTACCTTTAATACACAAAGAACTGACTTGGAGAATTTCTTTCAACTGTTCTAAACAAGTTCTCATCTGTTTACAGTCATTTTCACTGAATTATTCATGTTTTCATGTAGTTTCCTCGGTTCTGCCTTCTGGTCCAAGTATAAGCTTTGCCCAGTTTATCAAACAACTTCCTACACACTGTTATGAACTGAGGCAGCTCAGGAACATTGTCTCTCAACTGTGTTATAGAGTGTAGTACTACATTTAAGTGAAGTGTAAGGCTTTCCAAAGCTGCCGAACGTGTTTCTTTCTCTATTTCAATGGGATTCTGCCTTGTATAACACACATTTACCACTCTAGTCTCCTTTAAGTAAAGAATATAGGATTCATACAGTGTTTCATGTGATCTTAACTCGAATTAAGGATTTCCCGGATCTCAGCTACCTTTTCTACACTAAGAACTGACTTGGACAATCTCTTTCAGCTGTTCTAAACAAGTTCTCATCTGTTTAAAGTCATTTTCACTGAATTATCCATGTTTTCATGTAGTTTCCTCTATCCTGCCTTCTGATCCAAGTATAAGGTTTGCCCAGTTTATCAAACAACTTCCTACACACTGTTATGAACTGAGGCAGCTCGGGAACATTGTCTCTCAACTGTGTTATAGAGTGTAGTACTACATTTCAGTGAAGTGTAAGGCTTTCCAAAGCTGCCGAACGTGTTTCTTTCTCTATTTCAATGGGATTCTGCCTTGTATAACACACATTTACCACTAAGTCTCCTTTAAGTAAAGAATATAGGATTCATAGAGTGTTTCATGTGATCTTAACTCGAATTAAGGATTTACCGGATCTTAGCTACCTTTTCTACACTAAGAACTGACTTGAAGAATCTCTTTCAGCTGTTCTAAACAAGTTCTCATCTGTTTACAGTCATTTTCTCTGAATTATCCATGTTTTCATGTAGTTTCCTATATTCTGTGTTCTTGTACAAGTATAAACTTTCCCCACTTTATGAAACAACTTCCTACACACTGTTATGAACTGAGGCAACTGGGGAACATTGTCTCTCAACTGTGTTATAGAGTGTAGTACTACATTTCAGTGAAGTGTAAGGGTTTCCAAAGCTGCCGAACGTGTTTCTTTCTCTATTTCAATGGTATTCTGCCTTGTATAACACACATTTACCACTCTAGTCACCTTTAAGTAAAGAATATAGGATTCATACAGGGTTTCATGTGATCTTACCTGGAATAAAGGATTTCCCGGATCTCAGCTACCTTTACTACACAAAGAACTGACTTGGAGAATCTCTTTCAACTGTTCTAAACAAGTTCTCATCTGTTTACAGTCATTTTCACTGAATTATTCATGTTTTCATGTAGTTTCCTCTATTCTGCCTTCTGGTCCAAGTATAAGCTTTGCCCAGTTTATCAAACAACTTCCTACACACTGTTATGAACTGAGGCAGCTCGGGAACATTGTCTCTCAACTGTGTTATAGAGTGTAGTACTACATTTCAGTGAAGTGTAAGGCTTTCCAAAGCTGCCGAACGTGTTTCTTTCTCTATTTCAATGGGATTCTGCCTTGTATAACACACATTTACCACTAAGTCTCCTTTAAGTAAAGAATATAGGATTCATAGAGTGTTTCATGTGATCTTAACTCGAATTAAGGATTTACCGGATCTTAGCTACCTTTTCTACACTAAGAAATGACTTGAAGAATCTCTTTCAGCTGTTCTAAACAAGTTCTCATCTGTTTACAGTCATTTTCTCTGAATTATCCATGTTTTCATGTAGTTTCCTATATTCTGTCTTCTGGTACAAGTATAAACTTTCCCCACTTTATGAAACAACGTCCTACACACTGTTATGAACTGAGGCAGCTCGGGAACATTGTCTCTCAACTGTGTTATAGAGTGTAGTACTACATTTCAGTGAAGTGTAAGGCTTTCCAAAGCTGCCGAACGTGTTTCTTTCTCTATTTCAATGGGATTCTGCCTTGTATAACACACATTTACCACTAAGTCTCCTTTAAGTAAAGAATATAGGATTCATAGAGTGTTTCATGTGATCTTAACTCGAATTAAGGATTTACCGGATCTTAGCTACCTTTTCTACAGTAAGAACTGACTTGAAGAATCTCTTTCAGCTGTTCTAAACAAGTTCTCATCTGTTTACAGTCATTTTCTCTGAATTATCCATGTTTTCATGTAGTTTCCTATATTCTGTCTTCTGGTACAAGTATAAACTTTCCCCACTTTATGAAACAACTTCCTACACACTGTTATGAACTGAGGCAGCTCGGGAACATTGTCTCTCAACTGTGTTATAGAGTGTAGTACTACATTTCAGTGAAGTGTAAGGCTTTCCAAAGCTGCCGAACGTGTTTCTTTCTCTATTTCAATGGGATTCTGCCTTGTATAACACACATTTACCACTAAGTCTCCTTTAAGTAAAGAATATAGGATTCATACAGGGTTTCATGTGATCTTAACTGGAATAAAGGATTTCCCGGATCTCAGCTACCTTTAATACACAAAGAACTGACTTGGAGAATTTCTTTCAACTGTTCTAAACAAGTTCTCATCTGTTTACAGTCATTTTCACTGAATTATTCATGTTTTCATGTAGTTTCCTCGGTTCTGCCTTCTGGTCCAAGTATAAGCTTTGCCCAGTTTATCAAACAACTTCCTACACACTGTTATGAACTGAGGCAGCTCAGGAACATTGTCTCTCAACTGTGTTATAGAGTGTAGTACTACATTTAAGTGAAGTGTAAGGCTTTCCAAAGCTGCCGAACGTGTTTCTTTCTCTATTTCAATGGGATTCTGCCTTGTATAACACACATTTACCACTCTAGTCTCCTTTAAGTAAAGAATATAGGATTCATACAGTGTTTCATGTGATCTTAACTCGAATTAAGGATTTCCCGGATCTCAGCTACCTTTTCTACACTAAGAACTGACTTGGACAATCTCTTTCAGCTGTTCTAAACAAGTTCTCATCTGTTTAAAGTCATTTTCACTGAATTATCCATGTTTTCATGTAGTTTCCTCTATCCTGCCTTCTGATCCAAGTATAAGGTTTGCCCAGTTTATCAAACAACTTCCTACACACTGTTATGAACTGAGGCAGCTCGGGAACATTGTCTCTCAACTGTGTTATAGAGTGTAGTACTACATTTCAGTGAAGTGTAAGGCTTTCCAAAGCTGCCGAACGTGTTTCTTTCTCTATTTCAATGGGATTCTGCCTTGTATAACACACATTTACCACTAAGTCTCCTTTAAGTAAAGAATATAGGATTCATAGAGTGTTTCATGTGATCTTAACTCGAATTAAGGATTTACCGGATCTTAGCTACCTTTTCTACACTAAGAACTGACTTGAAGAATCTCTTTCAGCTGTTCTAAACAAGTTCTCATCTGTTTACAGTCATTTTCTCTGAATTATCCATGTTTTCATGTAGTTTCCTATATTCTGTGTTCTTGTACAAGTATAAACTTTCCCCACTTTATGAAACAACTTCCTACACACTGTTATGAACTGAGGCAACTGGGGAACATTGTCTCTCAACTGTGTTATAGAGTGTAGTACTACATTTCAGTGAAGTGTAAGGGTTTCCAAAGCTGCCGAACGTGTTTCTTTCTCTATTTCAATGGTATTCTGCCTTGTATAACACACATTTACCACTCTAGTCACCTTTAAGTAAAGAATATAGGATTCATACAGGGTTTCATGTGATCTTACCTGGAATAAAGGATTTCCCGGATCTCAGCTACCTTTACTACACAAAGAACTGACTTGGAGAATCTCTTTCAACTGTTCTAAACAAGTTCTCATCTGTTTACAGTCATTTTCACTGAATTATTCATGTTTTCATGTAGTTTCCTCTATTCTGCCTTCTGGTCCAAGTATAAGCTTTGCCCAGTTTATCAAACAACTTCCTACACACTGTTATGAACCGAGGCAGCTCGGGAACATTGTCTCTCAACTGTGTTATAGAGTGTAGTACTACATTTCAGTGAAGTGTAAGGCTTTCCAAAGCTGCCGAACGTGTTTCTTTCTCTATTTCAATGGGATTCTGCCTTGTATAACACACATTTACCACTAAGTCTCCTTTAAGTAAAGAATATAGGATTCATAGAGTGTTTCATGTGATCTTAACTCGAATTAAGGATTTACCGGATCTTAGCTACCTTTTCTACACTAAGAAATGACTTGAAGAATCTCTTTCAGCTGTTCTAAACAAGTTCTCATCTGTTTACAGTCATTTTCTCTGAATTATCCATGTTTTCATGTAGTTTCCTATATTCTGTCTTCTGGTACAAGTATAAACTTTCCCCACTTTATGAAACAACGTCCTACACACTGTTATGAACTGAGGCAGCTCGGGAACATTGTCTCTCAACTGTGTTATAGAGTGTAGTACTACATTTCAGTGAAGTGTAAGGCTTTCCAAAGCTGCCGAACGTGTTTCTTTCTCTATTTCAATGGGATTCTGCCTTGTATAACACACATTTACCACTAAGTCTCCTTTAAGTAAAGAATATAGGATTCATAGAGTGTTTCATGTGATCTTAACTCGAATTAAGGATTTACCGGATCTTAGCTACCTTTTCTACAGTAAGAACTGACTTGAAGAATCTCTTTCAGCTGTTCTAAACAAGTTCTCATCTGTTTACAGTCATTTTCTCTGAATTATCCATGTTTTCATGTAGTTTCCTATATTCTGTCTTCTGGTACAAGTATAAACTTTCCCCACTTTATGAAACAACTTCCTACACACTGTTATGAACTGAGGCAACTGGGGAACATTGTCTCTCAACTGTGTTATAGAGTGTAGTACTACATTTCAGTGAAGTGTAAGGCTTTCCAAAGCTGCCGAACGTGTTTCTTTCTCTATTTCAATGGTATTCTGCCTTGTATAACACACATTTACCACTCTAGTCACCTTTAAGTAAAGAATATAGGATTCATACAGGGTTTCATGTGATCTTAACTGGAATAAAGGATTTCCCGGATCTCAGCTACCTTTAATACACAAAGAACTGACTTGGAGAATCTCTTTCAACTGTTCTAAACAAGTTCTCATCTGTTTACAGTCATTTTCACTGAATTATTCATGTTTTCATGTAGTTTCCTCTGTTCTGCCTTCTGGTCCAAGTATAAGCTTTGCCCAGTTTATCAAACAACTTCCTACACACTGTTATGAACTGAGGCAGCTCGGGAACATTGTCTCTCAACTGTGTTATAGAGTGTAGTACTACATTTCAGTGAAGTGTAAGGCTTTCCAAAGCTGCCGAACGTGTTTCTTTCTCTATTTCAATGGTATTCTGCCTTGTATAACACACATTTACCACTCTAGTCTCCTTTAAGTAAAGAATATAGGATTCATACAGTGTTTCATGTGATCTTAACTCGAATTAAGGATTTCCCGGATCTTAGCTACCTTTTCTACACTAAGAACTGACTTGGACAATCTCGTTCAGCTGTTCTAAACAAGTTCTCATCTGTTTACAGTCATTTTCACTGAATTTTCCATGTTTTCATGTAGTTTCCTCTATTCTGCCTTCTGGTCCAAGTATAAGGTTTGCCCAGTTTATCAAACAACTTCCTACACACTGTTATGAACTGAGGCAGCTCGGGAACATTGTCTCTCAACTGTGTTATAGAGTGTAGTACTACATTTCAGTGAAGTGTAAGGCTTTCCAAAGCTGCCGAACGTGTTTCTTTCTCTATTTCAATGGTATTCTGCCTTGTATAACACACATTTACCACTCTAGTCACCTTTAAGTAAAGAATATAGGATTCATACAGGGTTTCATGTGATCTTAACTGGAATAAAGGATTTCCCGGATCTCAGCTACCTTTAATACACAAAGAACTGACTTCGAGAATTTCTTTCAACTGTTCTAAACAAGTTCTCATCTGTTTACAGTCATTTTCACTGAATTATTCATGTTTTCATGTAGTTTCCTCGGTTCTGCCTTCTGGTCCAAGTATAAGCTTTGCCCAGTTTATCAAACAACTTCCTACACACTGTTATGAACTGAGGCAGCTCAGGAACATTGTCTCTCAACTGTGTTATAGAGTGTAGTACTACATTTAAGTGAAGTGTAAGGCTTTCCAAAGCTGCCGAACGTGTTTCTTTCTCTATTTCAATGGGATTCTGCCTTGTATAACACACATTTACCACTCTAGTCTCCTTTAAGTAAAGAATATAGGATTCATACAGTGTTTCATGTGATCTTAACTCGAATTAAGGATTTCCCGGATCTCAGCTACCTTTTCTACACTAAGAACTGACTTGGACAATCTCTTTCAGCTGTTCTAAACAAGTTCTCATCGGTTTAAAGTCATTTTCACTGAATTATCCATGTTTTCATGTAGTTTCCTCTATCCTGCCTTCTGATCCAAGTATAAGGTTTGCCCAGTTTATCAAACAACTTCCTACACACTGTTATGAACTGAGGCAGCTCGGGAACATTGTCTCTCAACTGTGTTATAGAGTGTAGTACTATATTTCAGTGAAGTGTAAGGCTTTCCAAAGATGCCGAACGTCTTTCTTTCTCTATTTCAAAGGGATTCTGCCTTGTATAACACACATTTACAACTCTAGTCTCCTTTAAGTAAAGAATATAGGATTCGTACAGTGTTTCATGTGATCTTAATTGGAATTAAGGATTTCCCATATCTTAGCTACCTTTTCTACACTAAGAACTGACATGGAGATTCTCTTTCAGCTGTTCTAAACAAGTTCTCATCTGTTTACAGTCATTTTCTCTGAATTATCCATGTTTTCATGTAGTTTCCTATATTCTGTCTTCTGGTACAAGTATAAACTTTCCCCACTTTATGAAACAACTTCCTACACACTGTTATGAACTGAGGCAGCTCGGGAACATTGTCTCTCAACTGTGTTATAGAGTGTAGTACTACATTTCAGTGAAGTGTAAGGCTTTCCAAAGCTGCCGAACGTGTTTCTTTCTCTATTTCAATGGGATTCTGCCTTGTATAACACACATTTACCACTAAGTCTCCTTTAAGTAAAGAATATAGGATTCATAGAGTGTTTCATGTGATCTTAACTCGAATTAAGGATTTACCGGATCTTAGCTACCTTTTCTACAGTAAGAACTGACTTGAAGAATCTCTTTCAGCTGTTCTAAACAAGTTCTCATCTGTTTACAGTCATTTTCTCTGAATTATCCATGTTTTCATGTAGTTTCCTATATTCTGTCTTCTGGTACAAGTATAAACTTTCCCCACTTTATGAAACAACTTCCTACACACTGTTATGAACTGAGGCAACTGGGGAACATTGTCTCTCAACTGTGTTATAGAGTGTAGTACTACATTTCAGTGAAGTGTAAGGCTTTCCAAAGCTGCCGAACGTGTTTCTTTCTCTATTTCAATGGTATTCTGCCTTGTATAACACACATTTACCACTCTAGTCACCTTTAAGTAAAGAATATAGGATTCATACAGGGTTTCATGTGATCTTAACTGGAATAAAGGATTTCCCGGATCTCAGCTACCTTTAATACACAAAGAACTGACTTGGAGAATCTCTTTCAACTGTTCTAAACAAGTTCTCATCTGTTTACAGTCATTTTCACTGAATTATTCATGTTTTCATGTAGTTTCCTCTGTTCTGCCTTCTGGTCCAAGTATAAGCTTTGCCCAGTTTATCAAACAACTTCCTACACACTGTTATGAACTGAGGCAGCTCGGGAACATTGTCTCTCAACTGTGTTATAGAGTGTAGTACTACATTTCAGTGAAGTGTAAGGCTTTCCAAAGCTGCCGAACGTGTTTCTTTCTCTATTTCAATGGTATTCTGCCTTGTATAACACACATTTACCACTCTAGTCTCCTTTAAGTAAAGAATATAGGATTCATACAGTGTTTCATGTGATCTTAACTCGAATTAAGGATTTCCCGGATCTTAGCTACCTTTTCTACACTAAGAACTGACTTGGACAATCTCGTTCAGCTGTTCTAAACAAGTTCTCATCTGTTTACAGTCATTTTCACTGAATTATCCATGTTTTCATGTAGTTTCCTCTATTCTGCCTTCTGGTCCAAGTATAAGGTTTGCCCAGTTTATCAAACAACTTCCTACACACTGTTATGAACTGAGGCAGCTCGGGAACATTGTCTCTCAACTGTGTTATAGAGTGTAGTACTACATTTCAGTGAAGTGTAAGGCTTTCCAAAGCTGCCGAACGTGTTTCTTTCTCTATTTCAATGGTATTCTGCCTTGTATAACACACATTTACCACTCTAGTCACCTTTAAGTAAAGAATATAGGATTCATACAGGGTTTCATGTGATCTTAACTGGAATAAAGGATTTCCCGGATCTCAGCTACCTTTAATACACAAAGAACTGACTTGGAGAATTTCTTTCAACTGTTCTAAACAAGTTCTCATCTGTTTACAGTCATTTTCACTGAATTATTCATGTTTTCATGTAGTTTCCTCGGTTCTGCCTTCTGGTCCAAGTATAAGCTTTGCCCAGTTTATCAAACAACTTCCTACACACTGTTATGAACTGAGGCAGCTCAGGAACATTGTCTCTCAACTGTGTTATAGAGTGTAGTACTACATTTAAGTGAAGTGTAAGGCTTTCCAAAGCTGCCGAACGTGTTTCTTTCTCTATTTCAATGGGATTCTGCCTTGTATAACACACATTTACCACTCTAGTCTCCTTTAAGTAAAGAATATAGGATTCATACAGTGTTTCATGTGATCTTAACTCGAATTAAGGATTTCCCGGATCTCAGCTACCTTTAATACACTAAGAACTGACTTGGAGAATCTCTTTCAACTGTTCTAAACAAGTTCTCATCTGTTTACAGTCATTTTCACTGAATTATTCATGTTTTCATGAAGTTTCCTCTATTCTGCCTTCTGATCCAGGTATAAGCTTTGCCCAGTTTATCAAACAACTTCCTACACACTGTTATGAACTGAGGCAGCTCGGGAACATTGTCTCTCAACTGTGTTATAGAGTGTAGTACTATATTTCAGTGAAGTGTAAGGCTTTCCAAAGATGCCGAACGTCTTTCTTTCTCTATTTCAAAGGGATTCTGCCTTGTATAACACACATTTACAACTCTAGTCTCCTTTAAGTAAAGAATATAGGATTCGTACAGTGTTTCATGTGATCTTAATTGGAATTAAGGATTTCCCATATCTTAGCTACCTTTTCTACACTAAGAACTGACATGGAGATTCTCTTTCAGCTGTTCTAAACAAGTTCTCATCTGTTTACAGTCATTTTCTCTGAATTATCCATGTTTTCATGTAGTTTCCTATATTCTGTCTTCTGGTACAAGTATAAACTTTCCCCACTTTATGAAACAACTTCCTACACACTGTTATGAACTGAGGCAGCTCGGGAACATTGTCTCTCAACTGTGTTATAGAGTGTAGTACTACATTTCAGTGAAGTGTAAGGCTTTCCAAAGCTGCCGAACGTGTTTCTTTCTCTATTTCAATGGGATTCTGCCTTGTATAACACACATTTACCACTAAGTCTCCTTTAAGTAAAGAATATAGGATTCATAGAGTGTTTCATGTGATCTTAACTCGAATTAAGGATTTACCGGATCTTAGCTACCTTTTCTACAGTAAGAACTGACTTGAAGAATCTCTTTCAGCTGTTCTAAACAAGTTCTCATCTGTTTACAGTCATTTTCTCTGAATTATCCATGTTTTCATGTAGTTTCCTATATTCTGTCTTCTGGTACAAGTATAAACTTTCCCCACTTTATGAAACAACTTCCTACACACTGTTATGAACTGAGGCAACTGGGGAACATTGTCTCTCAACTGTGTTATAGAGTGTAGTACTACATTTCAGTGAAGTGTAAGGCTTTCCAAAGCTGCCGAACGTGTTTCTTTCTCTATTTCAATGGTATTCTGCCTTGTATAACACACATTTACCACTCTAGTCACCTTTAAGTAAAGAATATAGGATTCATACAGGGTTTCATGTGATCTTAACTGGAATAAAGGATTTCCCGGATCTCAGCTACCTTTAATACACAAAGAACTGACTTGGAGAATCTCTTTCAACTGTTCTAAACAAGTTCTCATCTGTTTACAGTCATTTTCACTGAATTATTCATGTTTTCATGTAGTTTCCTCTGTTCTGCCTTCTGGTCCAAGTATAAGCTTTGCCCAGTTTATCAAACAACTTCCTACACACTGTTATGAACTGAGGCAGCTCGGGAACATTGTCTCTCAACTGTGTTATAGAGTGTAGTACTACATTTCAGTGAAGTGTAAGGCTTTCCAAAGCTGCCGAACGTGTTTCTTTCTCTATTTCAATGGTATTCTGCCTTGTATAACACACATTTACCACTCTAGTCTCCTTTAAGTAAAGAATATAGGATTCATACAGTGTTTCATGTGATCTTAACTCGAATTAAGGATTTCCCGGATCTTAGCTACCTTTTCTACACTAAGAACTGACTTGGACAATCTCGTTCAGCTGTTCTAAACAAGTTCTCATCTGTTTACAGTCATTTTCACTGAATTATCCATGTTTTCATGTAGTTTCCTCTATTCTGCCTTCTGGTCCAAGTATAAGGTTTGCCCAGTTTATCAAACAACTTCCTACACACTGTTATGAACTGAGGCAGCTCGGGAACATTGTCTCTCAACTGTGTTATAGAGTGTAGTACTACATTTCAGTGAAGTGTAAGGCTTTCCAAAGCTGCCGAACGTGTTTCTTTCTCTATTTCAATGGTATTCTGCCTTGTATAACACACATTTACCACTCTAGTCACCTTTAAGTAAAGAATATAGGATTCATACAGGGTTTCATGTGATCTTAACAGGAATAAAGGATTTCCCGGATCTCAGCTACCTTTAATACACAAAGAACTGACTTGGAGAATTTCTTTCAACTGTTCTAAACAAGTTCTCATCTGTTTACAGTCATTTTCACTGAATTATTCATGTTTTCATGTAGTTTCCTCGGTTCTGCCTTCTGGTCCAAGTATAAGCTTTGCCCAGTTTATCAAACAACTTCCTACACACTGTTATGAACTGAGGCAGCTCAGGAACATTGTCTCTCAACTGTGTTATAGAGTGTAGTACTACATTTAAGTGAAGTGTAAGGCTTTCCAAAGCTGCCGAACGTGTTTCTTTCTCTATTTCAATGGGATTCTGCCTTGTATAACACACATTTACCACTCTAGTCTCCTTTAAGTAAAGAATATAGGATTCATACAGTGTTTCATGTGATCTTAACTCGAATTAAGGATTTCCCGGATCTCAGCTACCTTTAATACACTAAGAACTGACTTGGAGAATCTCTTTCAACTGTTCTAAACAAGTTCTCATCTGTTTACAGTCATTTTCACTGAATTATTCATGTTTTCATGAAGTTTCCTCTATTCTGCCTTCTGATCCAGGTATAAGCTTTGCCAAGTTTATCAAACAACTTCCTACACACTGTTATGAACTGAGGCAGCTCGGGAACATTGTCTCTCAACTGTGTTATAGAGTGTAGTACTATATTTCAGTGAAGTGTAAGGCTTTCCAAAGATGCCGAACGTCTTTCTTTCTCTATTTCAAAGGGATTCTGCCTTGTATAACACACATTTACAACTCTAGTCTCCTTTAAGTAAAGAATATAGGATTCGTACAGTGTTTCATGTGATCTTAATTGGAATTAAGGATTTCCCATATCTTAGCTACCTTTTCTACACTAAGAACTGACATGGAGATTCTCTTTCAGCTGTTCTAAACAAGTTCTCATCTGTTTACAGTCATTTTCTCTGAATTATCCATGTTTTCATGTAGTTTCCTATATTCTGTCTTCTGGTACAAGTATAAACTTTCCCCACTTTATGAAACAACTTCCTACACACTGTTATGAACTGAGGCAGCTCGGGAACATTGTCTCTCAACTGTGTTATAGAGTGTAGTACTACATTTCAGTGAAGTGTAAGGCTTTCCAAAGCTGCCGAACGTGTTTCTTTCTCTATTTCAATGGGATTCTGCCTTGTATAACACACATTTACCACTAAGTCTCCTTTAAGTAAAGAATATAGGATTCATAGAGTGTTTCATGTGATCTTAACTCGAATTAAGGATTTACCGGATCTTAGCTACCTTTTCTACAGTAAGAACTGACTTGAAGAATCTCTTTCAGCTGTTCTAAACAAGTTCTCATCTGTTTACAGTCATTTTCTCTGAATTATCCATGTTTTCATGTAGTTTCCTATATTCTGTCTTCTGGTACAAGTATAAACTTTCCCCACTTTATGAAACAACTTCCTACACACTGTTATGAACTGAGGCAACTGGGGAACATTGTCTCTCAACTGTGTTATAGAGTGTAGTACTACATTTCAGTGAAGTGTAAGGCTTTCCAAAGCTGCCGAACGTGTTTCTTTCTCTATTTCAATGGTATTCTGCCTTGTATAACACACATTTACCACTCTAGTCACCTTTAAGTAAAGAATATAGGATTCATACAGGGTTTCATGTGATCTTAACTGGAATAAAGGATTTCCCGGATCTCAGCTACCTTTAATACACAAAGAACTGACTTGGAGAATCTCTTTCAACTGTTCTAAACAAGTTCTCATCTGTTTACAGTCATTTTCACTGAATTATTCATGTTTTCATGTAGTTTCCTCTGTTCTGCCTTCTGGTCCAAGTATAAGCTTTGCCCAGTTTATCAAACAACTTCCTACACACTGTTATGAACTGAGGCAGCTCGGGAACATTGTCTCTCAACTGTGTTATAGAGTGTAGTACTACATTTCAGTGAAGTGTAAGGCTTTCCAAAGCTGCCGAACGTGTTTCTTTCTCTATTTCAATGGTATTCTGCCTTGTATAACACACATTTACCACTCTAGTCTCCTTTAAGTAAAGAATATAGGATTCATACAGTGTTTCATGTGATCTTAACTCGAATTAAGGATTTCCCGGATCTTAGCTACCTTTTCTACACTAAGAACTGACTTGGACAATCTCGTTCAGCTGTTCTAAACAAGTTCTCATCTGTTTACAGTCATTTTCACTGAATTATCCATGTTTTCATGTAGTTTCCTCTATTCTGCCTTCTGGTCCAAGTATAAGGTTTGCCCAGTTTATCAAACAACTTCCTACACACTGTTATGAACTGAGGCAGCTCGGGAACATTGTCTCTCAACTGTGTTATAGAGTGTAGTACTACATTTCAGTGAAGTGTAAGGCTTTCCAAAGCTGCCGAACGTGTTTCTTTCTCTATTTCAATGGTATTCTGCCTTGTATAACACACATTTACCACTCTAGTCACCTTTAAGTAAAGAATATAGGATTCATACAGGGTTTCATGTGATCTTAACTGGAATAAAGGATTTCCCGGATCTCAGCTACCTTTAATACACAAAGAACTGACTTGGAGAATTTCTTTCAACTGTTCTAAACAAGTTCTCATCTGTTTACAGTCATTTTCACTGAATTATTCATGTTTTCATGTAGTTTCCTCGGTTCTGCCTTCTGGTCCAAGTATAAGCTTTGCCCAGTTTATCAAACAACTTCCTACACACTGTTATGAACTGAGGCAGCTCAGGAACATTGTCTCTCAACTGTGTTATAGAGTGTAGTACTACATTTAAGTGAAGTGTAAGGCTTTCCAAAGCTGCCGAACGTGTTTCTTTCTCTATTTCAATGGGATTCTGCCTTGTATAACACACATTTACCACTCTAGTCTCCTTTAAGTAAAGAATATAGGATTCATACAGTGTTTCATGTGATCTTAACTCGAATTAAGGATTTCCCGGATCTCAGCTACCTTTAATACACTAAGAACTGACTTGGAGAATCTCTTTCAACTGTTCTAAACAAGTTCTCATCTGTTTACAGTCATTTTCACTGAATTATTCATGTTTTCATGAAGTTTCCTCTATTCTGCCTTCTGATCCAGGTATAAGCTTTGCCAAGTTTATCAAACAACTTCCTACACACTGTTATGAACTGAGGCAGCTCGGGAACATTGTCTCTCAACTGTGTTATAGAGTGTAGTACTATATTTCAGTGAAGTGTAAGGCTTTCCAAAGATGCCGAACGTCTTTCTTTCTCTATTTCAAAGGGATTCTGCCTTGTATAACACACATTTACAACTCTAGTCTTCTTTAAGTAAAGAATATAGGATTCGTACAGTGTTTCATGTGATCTTAATTGGAATTAAGGATTTCCCATATCTTAGCTACCTTTTCTACACTAAGAACTGACATGGAGATTCTCTTTCAGCTGTTCTAAACAAGTTCTCATCTGTTTACAGTCATTTTCTCTGAATTATCCATGTTTTCATGTAGTTTCCTATATTCTGTCTTCTGGTACAAGTATAAACTTTCCCCACTTTATGAAACAACTTCCTACACACTGTTATGAACTGAGGCAGCTCGGGAACATTGTCTCTCAACTGTGTTATAGAGTGTAGTACTACATTTCAGTGAAGTGTAAGGCTTTCCAAAGCTGCCGAACGTGTTTCTTTCTCTATTTCAATGGGATTCTGCCTTGTATAACACACATTTACCACTAAGTCTCCTTTAAGTAAAGAATATAGGATTCATAGAGTGTTTCATGTGATCTTAACTCGAATTAAGGATTTACCGGATCTTAGCTACCTTTTCTACAGTAAGAACTGACTTGAAGAATCTCTTTCAGCTGTTCTAAACAAGTTCTCATCTGTTTACAGTCATTTTCTCTGAATTATCCATGTTTTCATGTAGTTTCCTATATTCTGTCTTCTGGTACAAGTATAAACTTTCCCCACTTTATGAAACAACTTCCTACACACTGTTATGAACTGAGGCAACTGGGGAACATTGTCTCTCAACTGTGTTATAGAGTGTAGTACTACATTTCAGTGAAGTGTAAGGCTTTCCAAAGCTGCCGAACGTGTTTCTTTCTCTATTTCAATGGTATTCTGCCTTGTATAACACACATTTACCACTCTAGTCACCTTTAAGTAAAGAATATAGGATTCATACAGGGTTTCATGTGATCTTAACTGGAATAAAGGATTTCCCGGATCTCAGCTACCTTTAATACACAAAGAACTGACTTGGAGAATCTCTTTCAACTGTTCTAAACAAGTTCTCATCTGTTTACAGTCATTTTCACTGAATTATTCATGTTTTCATGTAGTTTCCTCTGTTCTGCCTTCTGGTCCAAGTATAAGCTTTGCCCAGTTTATCAAACAACTTCCTACACACTGTTATGAACTGAGGCAGCTCGGGAACATTGTCTCTCAACTGTGTTATAGAGTGTAGTACTACATTTCAGTGAAGTGTAAGGCTTTCCAAAGCTGCCGAACGTGTTTCTTTCTCTATTTCAATGGTATTCTGCCTTGTATAACACACATTTACCACTCTAGTCTCCTTTAAGTAAAGAATATAGGATTCATACAGTGTTTCATGTGATCTTAACTCGAATTAAGGATTTCCCGGATCTTAGCTACCTTTTCTACACTAAGAACTGACTTGGACAATCTCGTTCAGCTGTTCTAAACAAGTTCTCATCTGTTTACAGTCATTTTCACTGAATTATCCATGTTTTCATGTAGTTTCCTCTATTCTGCCTTCTGGTCCAAGTATAAGGTTTGCCCAGTTTATCAAACAACTTCCTACACACTGTTATGAACTGAGGCAGCTCGGGAACATTGTCTCTCAACTGTGTTATAGAGTGTAGTACTACATTTCAGTGAAGTGTAAGGCTTTCCAAAGCTGCCGAACGTGTTTCTTTCTCTATTTCAATGGTATTCTGCCTTGTATAACACACATTTACCACTCTAGTCACCTTTAAGTAAAGAATATAGGATTCATACAGGGTTTCATGTGATCTTAACTGGAATAAAGGATTTCCCGGATCTCAGCTACCTTTAATACACAAAGAACTGACTTGGAGAATTTCTTTCAACTGTTCTAAACAAGTTCTCATCTGTTTACAGTCATTTTCACTGAATTATTCATGTTTTCATGTAGTTTCCTCGGTTCTGCCTTCTGGTCCAAGTATAAGCTTTGCCCAGTTTATCAAACAACTTCCTACACAGTGTTATGAACTGAGGCAGCTCAGGAACATTGTCTCTCAACTGTGTTATAGAGTGTAGTACTACATTTAAGTGAAGTGTAAGGCTTTCCAAAGCTGCCGAACGTGTTTCTTTCTCTATTTCAATGGGATTCTGCCTTGTATAACACACATTTACCACTCTAGTCTCCTTTAAGTAAAGAATATAGGATTCATACAGTGTTTCATGTGATCTTAACTCGAATTAAGGATTTCCCGGATCTCAGCTACCTTTAATACACTAAGAACTGACTTGGAGAATCTCTTTCAACTGTTCTAAACAAGTTCTCATCTGTTTACAGTCATTTTCACTGAATTATTCATGTTTTCATGAAGTTTCCTCTATTCTGCCTTCTGATCCAGGTATAAGCTTTGCCAAGTTTATCAAACAACTTCCTACACACTGTTATGAACTGAGGCAGCTCGGGAACATTGTCTCTCAACTGTGTTATAGAGTGTAGTACTATATTTCAGTGAAGTGTAAGGCTTTCCAAAGATGCCGAACGTCTTTCTTTCTCTATTTCAAAGGGATTCTGCCTTGTATAACACACATTTACAACTGTAGTCTCCTTTAAGTAAAGAATATAGGATTCGTACAGTGTTTCATGTGATCTTAATTGGAATTAAGGATTTCCCATATCTTAGCTACCTTTTCTACACTAAGAACTGACATGGAGATTCTCTTTCAGCTGTTCTAAACAAGTTCTCATCTGTTTACAGTCATTTTCTCTGAATTATCCATGTTTTCATGTAGTTTCCTATATTCTGTCTTCTGGTACAAGTATAAACTTTCCCCACTTTATGAAACAACTTCCTACACACTGTTATGAACTGAGGCAGCTCGGGAACATTGTCTCTCAACTGTGTTATAGAGTGTAGTACTACATTTCAGTGAAGTGTAAGGCTTTCCAAAGCTGCCGAACGTGTTTCTTTCTCTATTTCAATGGGATTCTGCCTTGTATAACACACATTTACCACTAAGTCTCCTTTAAGTAAAGAATATAGGATTCATAGAGTGTTTCATGTGATCTTAACTCGAATTAAGGATTTACCGGATCTTAGCTACCTTTTCTACAGTAAGAACTGACTTGAAGAATCTCTTTCAGCTGTTCTAAACAAGTTCTCATCTGTTTACAGTCATTTTCTCTGAATTATCCATGTTTTCATGTAGTTTCCTATATTCTGTCTTCTGGTACAAGTATAAACTTTCCCCACTTTATGAAACAACTTCCTACACACTGTTATGAACTGAGGCAACTGGGGAACATTGTCTCTCAACTGTGTTATAGAGTGTAGTACTACATTTCAGTGAAGTGTAAGGCTTTCCAAAGCTGCCGAACGTGTTTCTTTCTCTATTTCAATGGTATTCTGCCTTGTATAACACACATTTACCACTCTAGTCACCTTTAAGTAAAGAATATAGGATTCATACAGGGTTTCATGTGATCTTAACTGGAATAAAGGATTTCCCGGATCTCAGCTACCTTTAATACACAAAGAACTGACTTGGAGAATCTCTTTCAACTGTTCTAAACAAGTTCTCATCTGTTTACAGTCATTTTCACTGAATTATTCATGTTTTCATGTAGTTTCCTCTGTTCTGACTTCTGGTCCAAGTATAAGCTTTGCCCAGTTTATCAAACAACTTCCTACACACTGTTATGAACTGAGGCAGCTCGGGAACATTGTCTCTCAACTGTGTTATAGAGTGTAGTACTACATTTCAGTGAAGTGTAAGGCTTTCCAAAGCTGCCGAACGTGTTTCTTTCTCTATTTCAATGGTATTCTGCCTTGTATAACACACATTTACCACTCTAGTCTCCTTTAAGTAAAGAATATAGGATTCATACAGTGTTTCATGTGATCTTAACTCGAATTAAGGATTTCCCGGATCTTAGCTACCTTTTCTACACTAAGAACTGACTTGGACAATCTCGTTCAGCTGTTCTAAACAAGTTCTCATCTGTTTACAGTCATTTTCACTGAATTATCCATGTTTTCATGTAGTTTCCTCTATTCTGCCTTCTGGTCCAAGTATAAGGTTTGCCCAGTTTATCAAACAACTTCCTACACACTGTTATGAACTGAGGCAGCTCGGGAACATTGTCTCTCAACTGTGTTATAGAGTGTAGTACTACATTTCAGTGAAGTGTAAGGCTTTCCAAAGCTGCCGAACGTGTTTCTTTCTCTATTTCAATGGTATTCTGCCTTGTATAACACACATTTACCACTCTAGTCACCTTTAAGTAAAGAATATAGGATTCATACAGGGTTTCATGTGATCTTAACTGGAATAAAGGATTTCCCGGATCTCAGCTACCTTTAATACACAAAGAACTGACTTGGAGAATTTCTTTCAACTGTTCTAAACAAGTTCTCATCTGTTTACAGTCATTTTCACTGAATTATTCATGTTTTCATGTAGTTTCCTCGGTTCTGCCTTCTGGTCCAAGTATAAGCTTTGCCCAGTTTATCAAACAACTTCCTACACACTGTTATGAACTGAGGCAGCTCAGGAACATTGTCTCTCAACTGTGTTATAGAGTGTAGTACTATATTTCAGTGAAGTGTAAGGCTTTCCAAAGATGCCGAACGTCTTTCTTTCTCTATTTCAAAGGGATTCTGCCTTGTATAACACACATTTACAACTGTAGTCTCCTTTAAGTAAAGAATATAGGATTCGTACAGTGTTTCATGTGATCTTAATTGGAATTAAGGATTTCCCATATCTTAGCTACCTTTTCTACACTAAGAACTGACATGGAGATTCTCTTTCAGCTGTTCTAAACAAGTTCTCATCTGTTTACAGTCATTTTCTCTGAATTATCCATGTTTTCATGTAGTTTCCTATATTCTGTCTTCTGGTACAAGTATAAACTTTCCCCACTTTATGAAACAACTTCCTACACACTGTTATGAACTGAGGCAGCTCGGGAACATTGTCTCTCAACTGTGTTATAGAGTGTAGTACTACATTTCAGTGAAGTGTAAGGCTTTCCAAAGCTGCCGAACGTGTTTCTTTCTCTATTTCAATGGGATTCTGCCTTGTATAACACACATTTACCACTAAGTCTCCTTTAAGTAAAGAATATAGGATTCATAGAGTGTTTCATGTGATCTTAACTCGAATTAAGGATTTACCGGATCTTAGCTACCTTTTCTACAGTAAGAACTGACTTGAAGAATCTCTTTCAGCTGTTCTAAACAAGTTCTCATCTGTTTACAGTCATTTTCTCTGAATTATCCATGTTTTCATGTAGTTTCCTATATTCTGTCTTCTGGTACAAGTATAAACTTTCCCCACTTTATGAAACAACTTCCTACACACTGTTATGAACTGAGGCAACTGGGGAACATTGTCTCTCAACTGTGTTATAGAGTGTAGTACTACATTTCAGTGAAGTGTAAGGCTTTCCAAAGCTGCCGAACGTGTTTCTTTCTCTATTTCAATGGTATTCTGCCTTGTATAACACACATTTACCACTCTAGTCACCTTTAAGTAAAGAATATAGGATTCATACAGGGTTTCATGTGATCTTAACTGGAATAAAGGATTTCCCGGATCTCAGCTACCTTTAATACACAAAGAACTGACTTGGAGAATCTCTTTCAACTGTTCTAAACAAGTTCTCATCTGTTTACAGTCATTTTCACTGAATTATTCATGTTTTCATGTAGTTTCCTCTGTTCTGCCTTCTGGTCCAAGTATAAGCTTTGCCCAGTTTATCAAACAACTTCCTACACACTGTTATGAACTGAGGCAGCTCGGGAACATTGTCTCTCAACTGTGTTATAGAGTGTAGTACTACATTTCAGTGAAGTGTAAGGCTTTCCAAAGCTGCCGAACGTGTTTCTTTCTCTATTTCAATGGTATTCTGCCTTGTATAACACACATTTACCACTCTAGTCTCCTTTAAGTAAAGAATATAGGATTCATACAGTGTTTCATGTGATCTTAACTCGAATTAAGGATTTCCCGGATCTTAGCTACCTTTTCTACACTAAGAACTGACTTGGACAATCTCGTTCAGCTGTTCTAAACAAGTTCTCATCTGTTTACAGTCATTTTCACTGAATTATCCATGTTTTCATGTAGTTTCCTCTATTCTGCCTTCTGGTCCAAGTATAAGGTTTGCCCAGTTTATCAAACAACTTCCTACACACTGTTATGAACTGAGGCAGCTCGGGAACATTGTCTCTCAACTGTGTTATAGAGTGTAGTACTACATTTCAGTGAAGTGTAAGGCTTTCCAAAGCTGCCGAACGTGTTTCTTTCTCTATTTCAATGGTATTCTGCCTTGTATAACACACATTTACCACTCTAGTCACCTTTAAGTAAAGAATATAGGATTCATACAGGGTTTCATGTGATCTTAACTGGAATAAAGGATTTCCCGGATCTCAGCTACCTTTAATACACAAAGAACTGACTTGGAGAATTTCTTTCAACTGTTCTAAACAAGTTCTCATCTGTTTACAGTCATTTTCACTGAATTATTCATGTTTTCATGTAGTTTCCTCGGTTCTGCCTTCTGGTCCAAGTATAAGCTTTGCCCAGTTTATCAAACAACTTCCTACACACTGTTATGAACTGAGGCAGCTCAGGAACATTGTCTCTCAACTGTGTTATAGAGTGTAGTACTACATTTAAGTGAAGTGTAAGGCTTTCCAAAGCTGCCGAACGTGTTTCTTTCTCTATTTCAATGGGATTCTGCCTTGTATAACACACATTTACCACTCTAGTCTCCTTTAAGTAAAGAATATAGGATTCATACAGTGTTTCATGTGATCTTAACTCGAATTAAGGATTTCCCGGATCTCAGCTACCTTTAATACACTAAGAACTGACTTGGAGAATCTCTTTCAACTGTTCTAAACAAGTTCTCATCTGTTTACAGTCATTTTCACTGAATTATTCATGTTTTCATGAAGTTTCCTCTATTCTGCCTTCTGATCCAGGTATAAGCTTTGCCAAGTTTATCAAACAACTTCCTACACGCTGTTATGAACTGAGGCAGCTCGGGAACATTGTCTCTCAACTGTGTTATAGAGTGTAGTACTATATTTCAGTGAAGTGTAAGGCTTTCCAAAGATGCCGAACGTCTTTCTTTCTCTATTTCAAAGGTATTCTGCCTTGTATAACACATTTACCACTCTAGTCTCCTTTAAGTAAAGAAGATAGGATTCATACTGTGTTTCATGTGATCTTAACTCGAATTAAGGATTTCCCGGATCTCAGCTACCTTTTCTACACAAAGAACTGACTTGGAGAATCTCTTTCAGCTGTTCTACACAAGTTCTCATGTTTTTACTGTCATTTTCACTGAATTATTCATGTTTTCATGTACTTTCCTATATTCTGCCTCCTGGTAGAAGTATAAACTTTGCACAGTTTATCAAACAACTTCCTACACACTGTTATGTAGTGAGGCAGCTCGGGAACATTGTCTCTCAACTGTGTTATAGAGTGTAGTACTACATTTAAGTGAAGTGTAAGGCTTTCCAAAGCTGCCGAACGTGTTTCTTTCTCTATTTCAATGGGATTCTGCCTTGTATAACACACATTTACCACTCTAGTCTCCTTTAAGTAAAGAATATAGGATTCATAGAGTGTTTCATGTGATCTTAACTCGAATTAAGGATTTCCCGGATCTCAGCTACCTTTTCTACACTAAGAACTGACTTGGAGAATCTCTTTCAGCTGTTCTACACAAGTTCTCATCTGTTTACAGTCATTTTCACTGAATTATTCATGGTTTCATGTACTTTCCTATATTCTGCCTTCTGGTAGAAGTATAAACTTTGCACAGTTTATCAAACAACTTCCTACACACTGTTATGTACTGAGGCAGCTCGCGAACATTGTCTCTCAACTGTGTTATAGAGAGTAGTACTACATTTCAGTGAAGTGTAAGGCTTTCCAAAGCTGCCGAACGTGTTTCTTTCTCTATTTCAATGGGATTCTGCCTTGTATAACACACATTTACCACTCTAGTCTCCTTTAAGTAAAGAAGATAGGATTCATACTGTGTTTCATGTGATCTTAACTCGAATTAAGGATTTCCCGGATCTCAGCTACCTTTTCTTCACAAAGAACTGACTTGGAGAATCTCTTTCAGCTGTTCTACACAAGTTCTCATGTGTTTACAGTCATTTTCACTGAATTATTCATGTTTTCATGTACTTTCCTATATTCTGCCTTCTGGTAGAAGTATAAAATTTGCACAGTTTATCAAACAACTTCCTACACACTGTTATGTAGTGAGGCAGCTCGGGAACATTGTCTCTCAACTGTGTTATAGAGTGTAGTACTACATTTAAGTGAAGTGTAAGGCTTTAGAAAGCTGCCGAACGTGTTTCTTTCTCTATTTCAATGGTATTCTGCTTTGTATAACACACATTTACCATTCTAGTCACCTTTAAGTAAAGAATATAGGATTCATACAGTGTTTCATGTGATCTTAACTTGTATTAAGGATTTCCCGGATTTCGGCTACCTTTATTACACTAAGAACTGACTTGGAGAATCTCTTTCAGCTGTTCTAAACGAGTTTTCATCTGTTTACAGTTATTTTCTCTGAATTATCCATGTTTTCATGTAGTTTCCCCTATTCTGCCTTCTGGTCCAAGTATAAGCTTTGCCCAGTTTATCAAACAACTTCCTACACACTGTTATGAACTGAGGCAGCTCGGGAACATTGTCTCTCAACTGTGTTATAGAGTGTAGTACTACATTTCAGTGAAGTGTAAGGCTTTCCAAAGCTGCCGAACGTGTTTCTTTCTCTATTTCAATGGGATTCTGCCTTGTTTAACACACATTTACCACTCTAGTCTCCTTTAAGTAAAGAATATAGGATTCATACAGTGTTTCATGTGACCTTAACTCGAATTAAGGATTTCCCGGATCTCGGCTACCTTTTCTACACTAAGAACTGACTTGGAGAATCTCTTTCAGCTGTTCTGTACAAGTTCTCATCTGTTTACAGTCATTTTCACTGAATTATTCATGTTTTCATGTACTTTCCTATATTGTGCCTACTGGTAGAAGTATAAACTTTGCAAAGTTTATCAAACAACTTCCTACACACTGTTATATACTGTGGCAGCTCGGGAACATTGTCTCTCAACTGTGTTATAGAGTGTAGTACTACATTTAAGTGAAGTGTAAGGCTTTCCAAAGCTGCCGAACGTGTTTCTTTCTCTATTTCAATGGTATTCTGCCTTGTATAACACACATTTACCACTCTAGTCTCCTTTAAGTAAAGAATATAGGATTCATACAGTGTTTCATGTGATCTTAACTCGAATTAAGGATTTCCCGGATCTTAGCTACCTTTTCTACACTAAGAACTGACTTGGACAATCTCGTTCAGCTGTTCTAAACAAGTTCTCATCTGTTTACAGTCATTTTCACTGAATTATTCATGTTTTCATGTAGTTTCCTCTATTCTGCCTTCTGGTCCAAGTATAAGGTTTGCCCAGTTTATCAAACAACTTCCTACACACTGTTATGAACTGAGGCAGCTCGGGAACATTGTCTCTCAACTGTGTTATAGAGTGTAGTACTACATTTCAGTGAAGTGTAAGGCTTTCCAAAGCTGCCGAACGTGTTTCTTTCTCTATTTCAATGGTATTCTGCCTTGTATAACACACATTTACCACTCTAGTCACCTTTAAGTAAAGAATATAGGATTCATACAGGGTTTCATGTGATCTTAACTGGAATAAAGGATTTCCCGGATCTCAGCTACCTTTAATACACAAAGAACTGACTTGGAGAATTTCTTTCAACTGTTCTAAACAAGTTCTCATCTGTTTACAGTCATTTTCACTGAATTATTCATGTTTTCATGTACTTTCCTATATTCTGCCTCCTGGTAGAAGTATAAACTTTGCACAGTTTATCAAACAACTTCCTACACACTGTTATGTAGTGAGGCAGCTCGGGAACATTGTCTCTCAACTGTGTTATAGAGTGTAGTACTACATTTAAGTGAAGTGTAAGGCTTTCCAAAGCTGCCGAACGTGTTTCTTTCTCTATTTCAATGGGATTCTGCCTTGTATAACACACATTTACCACTCTAGTCTCCTTTAAGTAAAGAATATAGGATTCATAGAGTGTTTCATGTGATCTTAACTCGAATTAAGGATTTCCCGGATCTCAGCTACCTTTAATACACTAAGAACTGACTTGGAGAATCTCTTTCAACTGTTCTAAACAAGTTCTCATCTGTTTACAGTCATTTTCACTGAATTATTCATGTTTTCATGAAGTTTCCTCTATTCTGCCTTCTGGTCCATGTATAAGCTTTGCCAAGTTTATCAAACAACTTCCTACACACTGTTATGAACTGAGGCAGCTCGGGAACATTGTCTCTCAACTGTGTTATAGAGTGTAGTACTATATTTCAGTGAAGTGTAAGGCTTTCCAAAGATGCCGAACGTCTTTCTTTCTTTATTTCAAAGGGATTCTGCCTTGTATAACACATTTACCACTCTAGTCTCCTTTAAGTAAAGAATATAGGATTCATACAGTGTTTCATGTGATCTTAACTCTAATTAAGGATTTCCCGGATCTCAGCTACCTTTTCTACACTAAGAACTGACTTGGAGAATCTCTTTCAGCTGTTCTACACAAGTTCTCATCTGTTTACAGTCATTTTCACTGAATTATTCATGGTTTCATGTACTTTCCTATATTCTGCCTTCTGGTAGAAGTATAAACTTTGCACAGTTTATCAAACAACTTCCTACACACAGTTATGTACTGAGGCAGCTCGCGAACATTGTCTCTCAACTGTGTTATAGAGAGTAGTACTACATTTCAGTGAAGTGTAAGGCTTTCCAAAGCAGCCGAACGTGTTTCTTTCTCTATTTCAATGGGATTCTGCCTTGTATAACACACATTTACCACTCTAGTCTCCTTTAAGTAAAGAAGATAGGATTCATACTGTGTTTCATGTGATCTTAACTCGAATTAAGGATTTCCCGGATCTCAGCTACCTTTTCTTCACAAAGAACTGACTTGGAGAATCTATTTCAGCTGTTCTACACAAGTTCTCATGTGTTTACAGTCATTTTCACTGAATTATTCATGTTTTCATGTACTTTCCTATATTCTGCCTTCTGGTAGAAGTATAAAATTTGCACAGTTTATCAAACAACTTCCTACACACTGTTATGTAGTGAGGCAGCTCGGGAACATTGTCTCTCAACTGTGTTATAGAGTGTAGTACTACATTTAAGTGAAGTGTAAGGCTTTAGAAAGCTGCCGAACGTGTTTCTTTCTCTATTTCAATGGTATTCTGCTTTGTATAACACACATTTACCATTCTAGTCACCTTTAAGTAAAGAATATAGGATTCATACAGTGTTTCATGTGATCTTAACTTGTATTAAGGATTTCCCGGATCTCGGCTACCTTTATTACACTAAGAACTGACTTGGAGAATCTCTTTCAGCTGTTCTAAACGAGTTTTCATCTGTTTACAGTTATTTTCTCTGAATTATCCATGTTTTCATGTAGTTTCCCCTATTCTGCCTTCTGGTCCAAGTATAAGCTTTGCCCAGTTTATCAAACAACTTCCTACACACTGTTATGAACTGAGGCAGCTCGGGAACATTGTCTCTCAACTGTGTTATAGAGTGTAGTACTACATTTCAGTGAAGTGTAAGGCTTTCCAAAGCTGCCGAACGTGTTTCTTTCTCTATTTCAATGGGATTCTGCCTTGTTTAACACACATTTACCACTCTAGTCTCCTTTAAGTAAAGAATATAGGATTCATACAGTGTTTCATGTGACCTTAACTCGAATTAAGGATTTCCCGGATCTCGGCTACCTTTTCTACACTAAGAACTGACTTGGAGAATCTCTTTCAGCTGTTCTGTACAAGTTCTCATCTGTTTACAGTCATTTTCACTGAATTATTCATGTTTTCATGTACTTTCCTATATTGTGCCTACTGGTAGAAGTATAAACTTTGCAAAGTTTATCAAACAACTTCCTACACACTGTTATATACTGTGGCAGCTCGGGAACATTGTCTCTCAACTGTGTTATAGAGTGTAGTACTACATTTAAGTGAAGTGTAAGGCTTTCAAAAGCTGCCGAACGTGTTTCTTTCTCTATTTCAATGGTATTCTGCCTTGTATAACACACATTTACCACTCTAGTCTCCTTTAAGTAAAGAATATAGGATTCATACAGTGTTTCATGTGATCTTAACTAGAATTAAGGATTTCCCGGATCTCAGCTACCTTTTCTACACTAAGAACTGACTTGGAGAATCTCTTCCAGCTGTTCTAAACGAGTTCTCATCTGTTTACAGTCATTTTCACTGAATTATTCATGTTTTCATGTAGTTTCCTCTATTCTGACTTCTGTCCCAAGTATAAGGTTTGCCCAGTTTATCAAACAACTTCCTACACACTGTTATGAACTGAGGCAGCTCGGGAACATTGTCTCTCAACTGTGTTATAGAGTGTAGTACTATATTTCAGTGAAGTGTAAGGCTTTCCAAAGATGCCGAACGTCTTTCTTTCTCTATTTCAAAGGGATTCTGCCTTGTATAACACATTTACCACTCTAGTCTCCTTTAAGAAAAGAAGATAGGATTCATACTGTGTTTCATGTGATCTTAACTCGAATTAAGGATTTCCCGGATCTCAGCTACCTTTTCTACACAAAGAACTGACTTGGAGAATCTCTTTCAGCTGTTCTACACAAGTTCTCATGTTTTTACAGTCATTTTCACTGAATTATTCATGTTTTCATGTCCTTTCCTATATTCTGCCTTCTGGTAGAAGTATAAACTTTGCACAGTTTATCAAACAACTTCCTATACACTGTTATGTAGTGAGGCAGCTCGGGAACATTGTCTCTCAACTGTGTTATAGAGTGTAGTACTACATTTAAGTGAAGTGTAAGGCTTTAGAAAGCTGCCGAACGTGTTTCTTTCTCTATTTCAATGGTATTCTGCTTTGTATAACACACATTTACCATTCTAGTCACCTTTAAGTAAAGAATATAGGATTCATACAGGGTTTCATGTGATCTTAACTGGAATAAAGGATTTCCCGGATCTCAGCTACCTTTAATACACAAAGAACTGACTTGGAGAATCTCTTTCAACTGTTCTAAACAAGTTCTCATCTGTTTACAGTCATTTTCACTGAATTATTCATGTTTTCATGTAGTTTCCTCTATTCTGCCTTCTGGTCCAAGTATAAGCTTTGCCCAGTTTATCAAACAACTTCCTACACACTGTTATGAACTGAGGCAGCTCGGGAACATTGTCTCTCAACTGTGTTATAGAGTGTAGTACTACATTTCAGTGAAGTGTAAGGCTTTCCAAAGCTGCCGAACGTGTTTCTTTCTCTATTTCAATGGGATTCTGCCTTGTATAACACACATTTACCACTCTAGTCTCCTTTAAGTAAAGAATATAGGATTCATAGAGTGTTTCATGTGATCTTAACTCGAATTAAGGATTTCCCGGATCTCAGCTACCTTTAATACACTAAGAACTGACTTGGAGAATCTCTTTCAACTGTTCTAAACAAGTTCTCATCTGTTTACAGTCATTTTCACTGAATTATTCATGTTTTCATGTAGTTTCCTCGGTTCTGCCTTCTGGTCCAAGTATAAGCTTTGCCCAGTTTATCAAACAACTTCCTACACACTGTTATGAACTGAGGCAGCTCAGGAACATTGTCTCTCAACTGTGTTATAGAGTGTAGTACTACATTTAAGTGAAGTGTAAGGCTTTCCAAAGCTGCAGAACGTGTTTCTTTCTCTATTTCAATGGGATTCTGCCTTGTATAACACACATTTACCACTCTAGTCTCCTTTAAGTAAAGAATATAGGATTCATACAGTGTTTCATGTGATCTTAACTCGAATTAAGGATTTCCCGGATCTCAGCTACCTTTAATACACTAAGAACTGACTTGGAGAATCTCTTTCAACTGTTCTAAACAAGTTCTCATCTGTTTACAGTCATTTTCACTGAATTATTCATGTTTTCATGAAGTTTCCTCTATTCTGCCTTCTGATCCAGGTATAAGCTTTGCCAAGTTTATCAAACAACTTCCTACACACTGTTATGAACTGAGGCAGCTCGGGAACATTGTCTCTCAACTGTGTTATAGAGTGTAGTACTATATTTCAGTGAAGTGTAAGGCTTTCCAAAGATGCCGAACGTCTTTCTTTCTCTATTTCAAAGGTATTCTGCCTTGTATAACACATTTACCACTCTAGTCTCCTTTAAGTAAAGAAGATAGGATTCATACTGTGTTTCATGTGATCTTAACTCGAATTAAGGATTTCCCGGATCTCAGCTACATTTTCTACACAAAGAACTGACTTGGAGAATCTCTTTCAGCTGTTCTACACAAGTTCTCATGTTTTTACTGTCATTTTCACTGAATTATTCATGTTTTCATGTACTTTCCTATATTCTGCCTCCTGGTAGAAGTATAAACTTTGCACAGTTTATCAAACAACTTCCTACACACTGTTATGTAGTGAGGCAGCTCGGGAACATTGTCTCTCAACTGTGTTATAGAGTGTAGTACTACATTTAAGTGAAGTGTAAGGCTTTCCAAAGCTGCCGAACGTGTTTCTTTCTCTATTTCAATGGGATTCTGCCTTGTATAACACACATTTACCACTCTAGTCTCCTTTAAGTAAAGAATATAGGATTCATACAGTGTTTCATGTGATCTTAACTCTAATTAAGGATTTCCCGGATCTCAGCTACCTTTTCTACACTAAGAACTGACTTGGAGAATCTCTTTCAGCTGTTCTACACAAGTTCTCATCTGTTTACAGTCATTTTCACTGAATTATTCATGGTTTCATGTACTTTCCTATATTCTGCCTTCTGGTAGAAGTATAAACTTTGCACAGTTTATCAAACAACTTCCTACACACTGTTATGTACTGAGGCAGCTCGCGAACATTGTCTCTCAACTGTGTTATAGAGAGTAGTACTACATTTCAGTGAAGTGTAAGGCTTTCCAAAGCTGCCGAACGTGTTTCTTTCTCTATTTCAATGGGATTCTGCCTTGTATAACACACATTTACCACTCTAGTCTCCTTTAAGTAAAGAAGATAGGATTCATACTGTGTTTCATGTGATCTTAACTCGAATTAAGGATTTCCCGGATCTCAGCTACCTTTTCTTCACAAAGAACTGACTTGGAGAATCTCTTTCAGCTGTTCTACACAAGTTCTCATGTGTTTACAGTCATTTTCACTGAATTATTCATGTTTTCATGTACTTTCCTATATTCTGCCTTCTGGTAGAAGTATAAAATTTGCACAGTTTATCAAACAACTTCCTACACACTGTTATGTAGTGAGGCAGCTCGGGAACATTGTCTCTCAACTGTGTTATAGAGTGTAGTACTACATTTAAGTGAAGTGTAAGGCTTTAGAAAGCTGCCGAACGTGTTTCTTTCTCTATTTCAATGGTATTCTGCTTTGTATAACACACATTTACCATTCTAGTCACCTTTAAGTAAAGAATATAGGATTCATACAGTGTTTCATGTGATCTTAACTTGTATTAAGGATTTCCCGGATTTCGGCTACCTTTATTACACTAAGAACTGACTTGGAGAATCTCTTTCAGCTGTTCTAAACGAGTTTTCATCTGTTTACAGTTATTTTCTCTGAATTATCCATGTTTTCATGTAGTTTCCCCTATTCTGCCTTCTGGTCCAAGTATAAGCTTTGCCCAGTTTATCAAACAACTTCCTACACACTGTTATGAACTGAGGCAGCTCGGGAACATTGTCTCTCAACTGTGTTATAGAGTGTAGTACTACATTTCAGTGAAGTGTAAGGCTTTCCAAAGCTGCCGAACGTGTTTCTTTCTCTATTTCAATGGGATTCTGCCTTGTTTAACACACATTTACCACTCTAGTCTCCTTTAAGTAAAGAATATAGGATTCATACAGTGTTTCATGTGACCTTAACTCGAATTAAGGATTTCCCGGATCTCGGCTACCTTTTCTACACTAAGAACTGACTTGGAGAATCTCTTTCAGCTGTTCTGTACAAGTTCTCATCTGTTTACAGTCATTTTCACTGAATTATTCATGTTTTCATGTACTTTCCTATATTGTGCCTACTGGTAGAAGTATAAACTTTGCAAAGTTTATCAAACAACTTCCTACACACTGTTATATACTGTGGCAGCTCGGGAACATTGTCTCTCAACTGTGTTATAGAGTGTAGTACTACATTTAAGTGAAGTGTAAGGCTTTCCAAAGCTGCCGAACGTGTTTCTTTCTCTATTTCAATGGTATTCTGCCTTGTATAACACACATTTACCACTCTAGTCTCCTTTAAGTAAAGAATATAGGATTCATACAGTGTTTCATGTGATCTTAACTCGAATTAAGGATTTCCCGGATCTTAGCTACCTTTTCTACACTAAGAACTGACTTGGACAATCTCGTTCAGCTGTTCTAAACAAGTTCTCATCTGTTTACAGTCATTTTCACTGAATTATTCATGTTTTCATGTAGTTTCCTCTATTCTGCCTTCTGGTCCAAGTATAAGGTTTGCCCAGTTTATCAAACAACTTCCTACACACTGTTATGAACTGAGGCAGCTCGGGAACATTGTCTCTCAACTGTGTTATAGAGTGTAGTACTACATTTCAGTGAAGTGTAAGGCTTTCCAAAGCTGCCGAACGTGTTTCTTTCTCTATTTCAATGGTATTCTGCCTTGTATAACACACATTTACCACTCTAGTCACCTTTAAGTAAAGAATATAGGATTCATACAGGGTTTCATGTGATCTTAACTGGAATAAAGGATTTCCCGGATCTCAGCTACCTTTAATACACAAAGAACTGACTTGGAGAATTTCTTTCAACTGTTCTAAACAAGTTCTCATCTGTTTACAGTCATTTTCACTGAATTATTCATGTTTTCATGTAGTTTCCTCGGTTCTGCCTTCTGGTCCAAGTATAAGCTTTGCCCAGTTTATCAAACAACTTCCTACACACTGTTATGTAGTGAGGCAGCTCGGGAACATTGTCTCTCAACTGTGTTATAGAGTGTAGTACTACATTTAAGTGAAGTGTAAGGCTTTCCAAAGCTGCCGAACGTGTTTCTTTCTCTATTTCAATGGGATTCTGCCTTGTATAACACACATTTACCACTCTAGTCTCCTTTAAGTAAAGAATATAGGATTCATACAGTGTTTCATGTGATCTTAACTCGAATTAAGGATTTCCCGGATCTCAGCTACCTTTAATACACTAAGAACTGACTTGGAGAATCTCTTTCAACTGTTCTAAACAAGTTCTCATCTGTTTACAGTCATTTTCACTGAATTATTCATGTTTTCATGAAGTTTCCTCTATTCTGCCTTCTGATCCAGGTATAAGCTTTGCCAAGTTTATCAAACAACTTCCTACACACTGTTATGAACTGAGGCAGCTCGGGAACATTGTCTCTCAACTGTGTTATAGAGTGTAGTACTATATTTCAGTGAAGTGTAAGGCTTTCCAAAGATGCCGAACGTCTTTCTTTCTCTATTTCAAAGGTATTCTGCCTTGTATAACACATTTACCACTCTAGTCTCCTTTAAGTAAAGAAGATAGGATTCATACTGTGTTTCATGTGATCTTAACTCGAATTAAGGATTTCCCGGATCTCAGCTACCTTTTCTACACAAAGAACTGACTTGGAGAATCTCTTTCAGCTGTTCTACACAAGTTCTCATGTTTTTACTGTCATTTTCACTGAATTATTCATGTTTTCATGTACTTTCCTATATTCTGCCTCCTGGTAGAAGTATAAACTTTGCACAGTTTATCAAACAACTTCCTACACACTGTTATGTAGTGAGGCAGCTCGGGAACATTGTCTCTCAACTGTGTTATAGAGTGTAGTACTACATTTAAGTGAAGTGTAAGGCTTTCCAAAGCTGCCGAACGTGTTTCTTTCTCTATTTCAATGGGATTCTGCCTTGTATAACACACATTTACCACTCTAGTCTCCTTTAAGTAAAGAATATAGGATTCATAGAGTGTTTCATGTGATCTTAACTCGAATTAAGGATTTCCCGGATCTCAGCTACCTTTAATACACTAAGAACTGACTTGGAGAATCTCTTTCAACTGTTCTAAACAAGTTCTCATCTGTTTACAGTCATTTTCACTGAATTATTCATGTTTTCATGAAGTTTCCTCTATTCTGCCTTCTGGTCCATGTATAAGCTTTGCCAAGTTTATCAAACAACTTCCTACACACTGTTATGAACTGAGGCAGCTCGGGAACATTGTCTCTCAACTGTGTTATAGAGTGTAGTACTATATTTCAGTGAAGTGTAAGGCTTTCCAAAGATGCCGAACGTCTTTCTTTCTTTATTTCAAAGGGATTCTGCCTTGTATAACACATTTACCACTCTAGTCTCCTTTAAGTAAAGAATATAGGATTCATACAGTGTTTCATGTGATCTTAACTCTAATTAAGGATTTCCCGGATCTCAGCTACCTTTTCTACACTAAGAACTGACTTGGAGAATCTCTTTCAGCTGTTCTACACAAGTTCTCATCTGTTTACAGTCATTTTCACTGAATTATTCATGGTTTCATGTACTTTCCTATATTCTGCCTTCTGGTAGAAGTATAAACTTTGCACAGTTTATCAAACAACTTCCTACACACAGTTATGTACTGAGGCAGCTCGCGAACATTGTCTCTCAACTGTGTTATAGAGAGTAGTACTACATTTCAGTGAAGTGTAAGGCTTTCCAAAGCTGCCGAACGTGTTTCTTTCTCTATTTCAATGGGATTCTGCCTTGTATAACACACATTTACCACTCTAGTCTCCTTTAAGTAAAGAAGATAGGATTCATACTGTGTTTCATGTGATCTTAACTCGAATTAAGGATTTCCCGGATCTCAGCTACCTTTTCTTCACAAAGAACTGACTTGGAGAATCTCTTTCAGCTGTTCTACACAAGTTCTCATGTGTTTACAGTCATTTTCACTGAATTATTCATGTTTTCATGTACTTTCCTATATTCTGCCTTCTGGTAGAAGTATAAAATTTGCACAGTTTATCAAACAACTTCCTACACACTGTTATGTAGTGAGGCAGCTCGGGAACATTGTCTCTCAACTGTGTTATAGAGTGTAGTACTACATTTAAGTGAAGTGTAAGGCTTTAGAAAGCTGCCGAACGTGTTTCTTTCTCTATTTCAATGGTATTCTGCTTTGTATAACACACATTTACCATTCTAGTCACCTTTAAGCAAAGAATATAGGATTCATACAGTGTTTCATGTGATCTTAACTTGTATTAAGGATTTCCCGGATCTCGGCTACCTTTATTACACTAAGAACTGACTTGGAGAATCTCTTTCAGCTGTTCTAAACGAGTTTTCATCTGTTTACAGTTATTTTCTCTGAATTATCCATGTTTTCATGTAGTTTCCCCTATTCTGCCTTCTGGTCCAAGTATAAGCTTTGCCCACTTTATCAAACAACTTCCTACACACTGTTATGAACTGAGGCAGCTCGGGAACATTGTCTCTCAACTGTGTTATAGAGTGTAGTACTACATTTCAGTGAAGTGTAAGGCTTTCCAAAGCTGCCGAACGTGTTTCTTTCTCTATTTCAATGGGATTCTGCCTTGTTTAACACACATTTACCACTCTAGTCTCCTTTAAGTAAAGAATATAGGATTCATACAGTGTTTCATGTGACCTTAACTCGAATTAAGGATTTCCCGGATCTCGGCTACCTTTTCTACACTAAGAACTGACTTGGAGAATCTCTTTCAGCTGTTCTGTACAAGTTCTCATCTGTTTACAGTCATTTTCACTGAATTATTCATGTTTTCATGTACTTTCCTATATTGTGCCTACTGGTAGAAGTATAAACTTTGCAAAGTTTATCAAACAACTTCCTACACACTGTTATATACTGTGGCAGCTCGGGAACATTGTCTCTCAACTGTGTTATAGAGTGTAGTACTACATTTAAGTGAAGTGTAAGGCTTTCAAAAGCTGCCGAACGTGTTTCTTTCTCTATTTCAATGGTATTCTGCCTTGTATAACACACATTTACCACTCTAGTCTCCTTTAAGTAAAGAATATAGGATTCATACAGTGTTTCATGTGATCTTAACTAGAATTAAGGATTTCCCGGATCTCAGCTACCTTTTCTACACTAAGAACTGACTTGGAGAATCTCTTCCAGCTGTTCTAAACGAGTTCTCATCTGTTTACAGTCATTTTCACTGAATTATTCATGTTTTCATGTAGTTTCCTCTATTCTGACTTCTGTCCCAAGTATAAGGTTTGCCCAGTTTATCAAACAACTTCCTACACACTGTTATGAACTGAGGCAGCTCGGGAACATTGTCTCTCAACTGTGTTATAGAGTGTAGTACTATATTTCAGTGAAGTGTAAGGCTTTCCAAAGATGCCGAACGTCTTTCTTTCTCTATTTCAAAGGGATTCTGCCTTGTATAACACATTTACCACTCTAGTCTCCTTTAAGAAAAGAAGATAGGATTCATACTGTGTTTCATGTGATCTTAACTCGAATTAAGGATTTCCCGGATCTCAGCTACCTTTTCTACACAAAGAACTGACTTGGAGAATCTCTTTCAGCTGTTCTACACAAGTTCTCATGTTTTTACAGTCATTTTCACTGAATTATTCATGTTTTCATGTCCTTTCCTATATTCTGCCTTCTGGTAGAAGTATAAACTTTGCACAGTTTATCAAACAACTTCCTATACACTGTTATGTAGTGAGGCAGCTCGGGAACATTGTCTCTCAACTGTGTTATAGAGTGTAGTACTACATTTAAGTGAAGTGTAAGGCTTTAGAAAGCTGCCGAACGTGTTTCTTTCTCTATTTCAATGGTATTCTGCTTTGTATAACACACATTTACCATTCTAGTCACCTTTAAGTAAAGAATATAGGATTCATACAGGGTTTCATGTGATCTTAACTGGAATAAAGGATTTCCCGGATCTCAGCTACCTTTAATACACAAAGAACTGACTTGGAGAATCTCTTTCAACTGTTCTAAACAAGTTCTCATCTGTTTACAGTCATTTTCACTGAATTATTCATGTTTTCATGTAGTTTCCTCTATTCTGCCTTCTGGTCCAAGTATAAGCTTTGCCCAGTTTATCAAACAACTTCCTACACACTGTTATGAACTGAGGCAGCTCGGGAACATTGTCTCTCAACTGTGTTATAGAGTGTAGTACTACATTTAAGTGAAGTGTAAGGCTTTCCAAAGCTGCCGAACGTGTTTCTTTCTCTATTTCAATGGGATTCTGCCTTGTATAACACACATTTACCACTCTAGTCTCCTTTAAGTAAAGAATATAGGATTCATAGAGTGTTTCATGTGATCTTAACTCGAATTAAGGATTTCCCGGATCTCAGCTACCTTTAATACACTAAGAACTGACTTGGAGAATCTCTTTCAACTGTTCTAAACAAGTTCTCATCTGTTTACAGTCATTTTCACTGAATTATTCATGTTTTCATATAGTTTCCTCTATTCTGCCTTCTGGTCCATGTATAAGCTTTGCCAAGTTTATCAAACAACTTCCTACACACTGTTATGAACTGAGGCAGCTCGGGAACATTGTCTCTCAACTGTGTTATAGAGTGTAGTACTATATTTCAGTGAAGTGTAAGGCTTTCCAAAGATGCCGAACGTCTTTCTTTCTTTATTTCAAAGGGATTCTGCCTTGTATAACACATTTACCACTCTAGTCTCCTTTAAGTAAAGAATATAGGATTCATACAGTGTTTCATGTGATCTTAACTCTAATTAAGGATTTCCCGGATCTCAGCTACCTTTTCTACACTAAGAACTGACTTGGAGAATCTCTTTCAGCTGTTCTACACAAGTTCTCATCTGTTTACAGTCATTTTCACTGAATTATTCATGTTTTCATGTACTTTCCTATATTCTGCCTTCTGGTAGAAGTATAAACTTTGCACAGTTTATCAAACAACTTCCTACACACTGTTATGTACTGAGGCAGCTCGCGAACATTGTCTCTCAACTGTGTTATAGAGAGTAGTACTACATTTCAGTGAAGTGTAAGGCTTTCCAAAGCTGCCGAACGTGTTTCTTTCTCTATTTCAATGGGATTCTGCCTTGTATAACACACATTTACCACTCTAGTCTCCTTTAAGTAAAGAAGATAGGATTCATACTGTGTTTCATGTGATCTTAACTCGAATTAAGGATTTCCCGGATCTCAGCTACCTTTTCTTCACAAAGAACTGACTTGGAGAATCTCTTTCAGCTGTTCTACACAAGTTCTCATGTGTTTACAGTCATTTTCACTGAATTATTCATGTTTTCATGTACTTTCCTATATTCTGCCTTCTGGTAGAAGTATAAAATTTGCACAGTTTATCAAACAACTTCCTACACACTGTTATGTAGTGAGGCAGCTCGGGAACATTGTCTCTCAACTGTGTTATAGAGTGTAGTACTACATTTAAGTGAAGTGTAAGGCTTTAGAAAGCTGCCGAACGTGTTTCTTTCTCTATTTCAATGGTATTCTGCTTTGTATAACACACATTTACCATTCTAGTCACCTTTAAGTAAAGAATATAGGATTCATACAGTGTTTCATGTGATCTTAACTTGTATTAAGGATTTCCCGGATCTCGGCTACCTTTATTACACTAAGAACTGACTTGGAGAATCTCTTTCAGCTGTTCTAAACGAGTTTTCATCTGTTTACAGTTATTTTCTCTGAATTATCCATGTTTTCATGTAGTTTCCCCTATTCTGCCTTCTGGTCCAAGTATAAGCTTTGCCCAGTTTATCAAACAACTTCCTACACACTGTTATGAACTGAGGCAGCTCGGGAACATTGTCTCTCAACTGTGTTATAGAGTGTAGTACTACATTTCAGAGAAGTGTAAGGCTTTCCAAAGCTGCCGAACGTGTTTCTTTCTCTATTTCAATGGGATTCTGCCTTGTTTAACACACATTTACCACTCTAGTCTCCTTTAAGTAAAGAATATAGGATTCATACAGTGTTTCATGTGACCTTAACTCGAATTAAGGATTTCCCGGATCTCGGCTACCTTTTCTACACTAAGAACTGACTTGGAGAATCTCTTTCAGCTGTTCTGTACAAGTTCTCATCTGTTTACAGTCATTTTCACTGAATTATTCATGTTTTCATGTACTTTCCTATATTGTGCCTACTGGTAGAAGTATAAACTTTGCAAAGTTTATCAAACAACTTCCTACACACTGTTATATACTGTGGCAGCTCGGGAACATTGTCTCTCAACTGTGTTATAGAGTGTAGTACTACATTTAAGTGAAGTGTAAGGCTTTCAAAAGCTGCCGAACGTGTTTCTTTCTCTATTTCAATGGTATTCTGCCTTGTATAACACACATTTACCACTCTAGTCTCCTTTAAGTAAAGAATATAGGATTCATACAGTGTTTCATGTGATCTTAACTAGAATTAAGGATTTCCCGGATCTCAGCTACCTTTTCTACACTAAGAACTGACTTGGAGAATCACTTCCAGCTGTTCTAAACGAGTTCTCATCTGTTTACAGTCATTTTCACTGAATTATTCATGTTTTCATGTAGTTTCCTCTATTCTGACTTCTGTCCCAAGTATAAGGTTTGCCCAGTTTATCAAACAACTTCCTACACACTGTTATGAACTGAGGCAGCTCGGGAACATTGTCTCTCAACTGTGTTATAGAGTGTAGTACTATATTTCAGTGAAGTGTAAGGCTTTCCAAAGATGCCGAACGTCTTTCTTTCTCTATTTCAAAGGGATTCTGCCTTGTATAACACATTTACCACTCTAGTCTCCTTTAAGTAAAGAAGATAGGATTCATACTGTGTTTCATGTGAACTTAACTCGAATTAAGGATTTCCCGGATCTCAGCTACCTTTTCTACACAAAGAACTGACTTGGAGAATCTCTTTCAGCTGTTCTACACAAGTTCTCATGTTTTTACAGTCATTTTCACTGAATTATTCATGTTTTCATGTACTTTCCTATATTCTGCCTTCTGGTAGAAGTATAAACTTTGCACAGTTTATCAAACAACTTTCTATACACTGTTATGTAGTGAGGCAGCTCGGGAACATTGTCTCTCAACGGTGTTATAGAGTGTAGTACTACATTTAAGTGAAGTGTAAGGCTTTAGAAAGCTGCCGAACGTGTTTCTTTCTCTATTTCAATGGTATTCTGCTTTGTATAACACACATTTACCATTCTAGTCACCTTTAAGTAAAGAATATAGGATTCATACAGGGTTTCATGTGATCTTAACTGGAATAAAGGATTTCCCGGATCTCAGCTACCTTTAATACACAAAGAACTGACTTGGAGAATCTCTTTCAACTGTTCTAAACAAGTTCTCATCTGTTTACAGTCATTTTCACTGAATTATTCATGTTTTCATGTAGTTTCCTCTATTCTGCCTTCTGGTCCAAGTATAAGCTTTGCCCAGTTTATCAAACAACTTCCTACACACTGTTATGAACTGAGGCAGCTCGGGAACATTGTCTCTCAAGTGTGTTATAGAGTGTAGTACTACATTTAAGTGAAGTGTAAGGCTTTCCAAAGCTGCCGAACGTGTTTCTTTCTCTATTTCAATGGGATTCTGCCTTGTATAACACACATTTACCACTCTAGTCTCCTTTAAGTAAAGAATATAGGATTCATAGAGTGTTTCATGTGATCTTAACTCGAATTAAGGATTTCCCGGATCTCAGCTACGTTTAATACACTAAGAACTGACTTGGAGAATCTCTTTCAACTGTTCTAAACAAGTTCTCATCTGTTTACAGTCATTTTCACTGAATTATTCATGTTTTCATGAAGTTTCCTCTATTCTGCCTTCTGGTCCATGTATAAGCTTTGCCAAGTTTATCAAACAACTTCCTACACACTGTTATGAACTGAGGCAGCTCGGGAACATTGTCTCTCAACTGTGTTATAGAGTGTAGTACTATATTTCAGTGAAGTGTAAGGCTTTCCAAAGATGCCGAACGTCTTTCTTTCTTCATTTCAAAGGGATTCTGCCTTGTATAACACATTTACCACTCTAGTCTCCTTTAAGTAAAGAATATAGGATTCATACAGTGTTTCATGTGATCTTAACTCTAATTAAGGATTTCCCGGATCTCAGCTACCTTTTCTACACTAAGAACTGACTTGGAGAATCTCTTTCAGCTGTTCTACACAAGTTCTCATCTGTTTACAGTCATTTTCACTGAATTATTCATGTTTTCATGTACTTTCCTATATTCTGCCTTCTGGGAGAAGTATAAACTTTGCACAGTTTATCAAACAACTTCCTACACACTGTTATGTACTGAGGCAGCTCGCGAACATTGTCTCTCAACTGTGTTATAGAGTGTAGTACTACATTTAAGTGAAGTGTAAGGCTTTAGAAAGCTGCCGAACGTGTTTCTTTCTCTATTTCAATGGTATTCTGCTTTGTATAACACACATTTACCATTCTAGTCACCTTTAAGTAAAGAATATAGGATTCATACAGGGTTTCATGTGATCTTAACTGGAATAAAGGATTTCCCGGATCTCAGCTACCTTTAATACACAAAGAACTGACTTGGAGAATCTCTTTCAACTGTTCTAAACAAGTTCTCATCTGTTTACAGTCATTTTCACTGAATTATTCATGTTTTCATGTAGTTTCCTCTATTCTGCCTTCTGGTCCAAGTATAAGCTTTGCCCAGTTTATCAAACAACTTCCTACACACTGTTATGAACTGAGGCAGCTCGGGAACATTGTCTCTCAACTGTGTTATAGAGTGTAGTACTACATTTAAGTGAAGTGTAAGGCTTTCCAAAGCTGCCGAACGTCTTTCTTTCTCTATTTCAATGGGATTCTGCCTTGTATAACACACATTTACCACTCTAGTCTCCTTTAAGTAAAGAATATAGGATTCATACAGTGTTTCATGTGATCTTAACTCGAATTAAGGATTTCCCGGATCTCAGCTACCTTTAATACACTAAGAACTGACTTGGAGAATCTCTTTCAACTGTTCTAAACAAGTTCTCATCTGTTTACAGTCATTTTCACTGAATTATTCATGTTTTCATGAAGTTTCCTCTATTCTGCCTTCTGATCCAGGTATAAGCTTTGCCAAGTTTATCAAACAACTTCCTACACACTGTTATGAACTGAGGCAGCTCGGGAACATTGTCTCTCAACTGTGTTATAGAGTGTAGTACTATATTTCAGTGAAGTGTAAGGCTTTCCAAAGATGCCGAACGTCTTTCTTTCTCTATTTCAAAGGTATTCTGCCTTGTATAACACATTTACCACTCTAGTCTCCTTTAAGTAAAGAAGATAGGATTCATACTGTGTTTCATGTGATCTTAACTCGAATTAAGGATTTCCCGGATCTCAGCTACCTTTTCTACACAAAGAACTGACTTGGAGAATCTCTTTCAGCTGTTCTACACAAGTTCTCATGTTTTTACTGTCATTTTCACTGAATTATTCATGTTTTCATGTACTTTCCTATATTCTGCCTCCTGGTAGAAGTATAAACTTTGCACAGTTTATCAAACAACTTCCTACACACTGTTATGTAGTGAGGCAGCTCGGGAACATTGTCTCTCAACTGTGTTATAGAGTGTAGTACTACATTTAAGTGAAGTGTAAGGCTTTCAAAAGCTGCCGAACGTGTTTCTTTCTCTATTTCAATGGGATTCTGCCTTGTATAACACACATTTACCACTCTAGTCTCCTTTAAGTAAAGAATATAGGATTCATAGAGTGTTTCATGTGATCTTAACTCGAATTAAGGATTTCCCGGATCTCAGCTACCTTTAATACACTAAGAACTGACTTGGAGAATCTCTTTCAACTGTTCTAAACAAGTTCTCATCTGTTTACAGTCATTTTCACTGAATTATTCATGTTTTCATGAAGTTTCCTCTATTCTGCCTTCTGGTCCATGTATAAGCTTTGCCAAGTTTATCAAACAACTTCCTACACACTGTTATGAACTGAGGCAGCTCGGGAACATTGTCTCTCAACTGTGTTATAGAGTGTAGTACTATATTTCAGTGAAGTGTAAGGCTTTCCAAAGATGCCGAACGTCTTTCTTTCTTTATTTCAAAGGGATTCTGCCTTGTATAACACATTTACCACTCTAGTCTCCTTTAAGTAAAGAATATAGGATTCATACAGTGTTTCATGTGATCTTAACTCTAATTAAGGATTTCCCGGATCTCAGCTACCTTTTCTACACTAAGAACTGACTTGGAGAATCTCTTTCAGCTGTTCTACACAAGTTCTCATCTGTTTACAGTCATTTTCACTGAATTATTCATGGTTTCATGTACTTTCCTATATTCTGCCTTCTGGTAGAAGTATAAACTTTGCACAGTTTATCAAACAACTTCCTACACACTGTTATGTACTGAGGCAGCTCGCGAACATTGTCTCTCAACTGTGTTATAGAGAGTAGTACTACATTTCAGTGAAGTGTAAGGCTTTCCAAAGCTGCCGAACGTGTTTCTTTCTCTATTTCAATGGGATTCTGCCTTGTATAACACACATTTACCACTCTAGTCTCCTTTAAGTAAAGAAGATAGGATTCATACTGTGTTTCATGTGATCTTAACTCGAATTAAGGATTTCCCGGATCTCAGCTACCTTTTCTTCACAAAGAACTGACTTGGAGAATCTCTTTCAGCTGTTCTACACAAGTTCTCATGTGTTTACAGTCATTTTCACTGAATTATTCATGTTTTCATGTACTTTCCTATATTCTGCCTTCTGGTAGAAGTATAAAATTTGCACAGTTTATCAAACAACTTCCTACACACTGTTATGTAGTGAGGCAGCTCGGGAACATTGTCTCTCAACTGTGTTATAGAGTGTAGTACTACATTTAAGTGAAGTGTAAGGCTTTAGAAAGCTGCCGAACGTGTTTCTTTCTCTATTTCAATGGTATTCTGCTTTGTATAACACACATTTACCATTCTAGTCACCTTTAAGTAAAGAATATAGGATTCATACAGTGTTTCATGTGATCTTAACTTGTATTAAGGATTTCCCGGATCTTGGCTACCTTTATTACACTAAGAACTGACTTGGAGAATCTCTTTCAGCTGTTCTAAACGAGTTTTCATCTGTTTACAGTTATTTTCTCTGAATTATCCATGTTTTCATGTAGTTTCCCCTATTCTGCCTTCTGGTCCAAGTATAAGCTTTGCCCAGTTTATCAAACAACTTCCTACACACTGTTATGAACTGAGGCAGCTCGGGAACATTGTCTCTCAACTGTGTTATAGAGTGTAGTACTACATTTCAGTGAAGTGTAAGGCTTTCCAAAGCTGCCGAACGTGTTTCTTTCTCTATTTCAATGGGATTCTGCCTTGTTTAACACACATTTACCACTCTAGTCTCCTTTAAGTAAAGAATATAGGATTCATACAGTGTTTCATGTGACCTTAACTCGAATTAAGGATTTCCCGGATCTCGGCTACCTTTTCTACACTAAGAACTGACTTGGAGAATCTCTTTCAGCTGTTCTGTACAAGTTCTCATCTGTTTACAGGCATTTTCACTGAATTATTCATGTTTTCATGTACTTTCCTATATTGTGCCTACTGGTAGAAGTATAAACTTTGCAAAGTTTATCAAACAACTTCCTACACACTGTTATATACTGTGGCAGCTCGGGAACATTGTCTCTCAACTGTGTTATAGAGTGTAGTACTACATTTAAGTGAAGTGTAAGGCTTTCAAAAGCTGCCGAACGTGTTTCTTTCTCTATTTCAATGGTATTCTGCCTTGTATAACACACATTTACCACTCTAGTCTCCTTTAAGTAAAGAATATAGGATTCATACAGTGTTTCATGTGATCTTAACTAGAATTAAGGATTTCCCGGATCTCAGCTACCTTTTCTACACTAAGAACTGACTTGGAGAATCTCTTCCAGCTGTTCTAAACGAGTTCTCATCTGTTTACAGTCATTTTCACTGAATTATTCATGTTTTCATGTAGTTTCCTCTATTCTGACTTCTGTCCCAAGTATAAGGTTTGCCCAGTTTATCAAACAACTTCCTACACACTGTTATGAACTGAGGCAGCTCGGGAACATTGTCTCTCAACTGTGTTATAGAGTGTAGTACTATATTTCAGTGAAGTGTAAGGCTTTCCAAAGATGCCGAACGTCTTTCTTTCTCTATTTCAAAGGGATTCTGCCTTGTATAACACATTTACCACTCTAGTCTCCTTTAAGTAAAGAAGATAGGATTCATACTGTGTTTCATGTGATCTTAACTCGAATTAAGGATTTCCCGGATCTCAGCTACCTTTTCTACACAAAGAACTGACTTGGAGAATCTCTTTCAGCTGTTCTACACAAGTTCTCATGTTTTTACAGTCATTTTCACTGAATTATTCATGTTTTCATGTACTTTCCTATATTCTGCCTTCTGGTAGAAGTATAAACTTTGCACAGTTTATCAAACAACTTCCTATACACTGTTATGTAGTGAGGCAGCTCGGGAACATTGTCTCTCAACTGTGTTATAGAGTGTAGTACTACATTTAAGTGAAGTGTAAGGCTTTAGAAAGCTGCCGAACGTGTTTCTTTCTCTATTTCAATGGTATTCTGCTTTGTATAACACACATTTACCATTCTAGTCACCTTTAAGTAAAGAATATAGGATTCATACAGGGTTTCATGTGATCTTAACTGGAATAAAGGATTTCCCGGATCTCAGCTACCTTTAATACACAAAGAACTGACTTGGAGAATCTCTTTCAACTGTTCTAAACAAGTTCTCATCTGTTTACAGTCATTTTCACTGAATTATTCATGTTTTCATGTAGTTTCCTCTATTCTGCCTTCTGGTCCAAGTATAAGCTTTGCCCAGTTTATCAAACAACTTCCTACACACTGTTATGAACTGAGGCAGCTCGGGAACATTGTCTCTCAACTGTGTTATAGAGTGTAGTACTACATTTAAGTGAAGTGTAAGGCTTTCCAAAGCTGCCGAACGTGTTTCTTTCTCTATTTCAATGGGATTCTGCCTTGTATAACACACATTTACCACTCTAGTCTCCTTTAAGTAAAGAATATAGGATTCATAGAGTGTTTCATGTGATCTTAACTCGAATTAAGGATTTCCCGGATCTCAGCTACCTTTAATACACTAAGAACTGACTTGGAGAATCTCTTTCAACTGTTCTAAACAAGTTCTCATCTGTTTACAGTCATTTTCACTGAATTATTCATGTTTTCATGAAGTTTCCTCTATTCTGCCTTCTGGTCCATGTATAAGCTTTGCCAAGTTTATCAAACAACTTCCTACACACTGTTATGAACTGAGGCAGCTCGGGAACATTGTCTCTCAACTGTGTTATAGAGTGTAGTACTATATTTCAGTGAAGTGTAAGGCTTTCCAAAGATGCCGAACGTCTTTCTTTCTTTATTTCAAAGGGATTCTGCCTTGTATAACACATTTACCACTCTAGTCTCCTTTAAGTAAAGAATATAGGATTCATACAGTGTTTCATGTGATCTTAACTCTAATTAAGGATTTCCCGGATCTCAGCTACCTTTTCTACACTAAGAACTGACTTGGAGAATCTCTTTCAGCTGTTCTACACAAGTTCTCATCTGTTTACAGTCATTTTCACTGAATTATTCATGGTTTCATGTACTTTCCTATATTCTGCCTTCTGGTAGAAGTATAAACTTTGCACAGTTTATCAAACAACTTCCTACACACTGTTATGTACTGAGGCAGCTCGCGAACATTGTCTCTCAACTGTGTTATAGAGAGTAGTACTACATTTCAGTGAAGTGTAAGGCTTTCCAAAGCTGCCGAACGTGTTTCTTTCTCTATTTCAATGGGATTCTGCCTTGTATAACACACATTTACCACTCTAGTCTCCTTTAAGTAAAGAAGATAGGATTCATACTGTGTTTCATGTGATCTTAACTCGAATTAAGGATTTCCCGGATCTCAGCTACCTTTTCTTCACAAAGAACTGACTTGGAGAATCTCTTTCAGCTGTTCTACACAAGTTCTCATGTGTTTACAGTCATTTTCACTGAATTATTCATGTTTTCATGTACTTTCCTATATTCTGCCTTCTGGTAGAAGTATAAAATTTGCACAGTTTATCAAACAACTTCCTACACACTGTTATGTAGTGAGGCAGCTCGGGAACATTGTCTCTCAACTGTGTTATAGAGTGTAGTACTACATTTAAGTGAAGTGTAAGGCTTTAGAAAGCTGCCGAACGTGTTTCTTTCTCTATTTCAATGGTATTCTGCTTTGTATAACACACATTTACCATTCTAGTCACCTTTAAGTAAAGAATATAGGATTCATACAGTGTTTCATGTGATCTTAACTTGTATTAAGGATTTCCCGGATCTCGGCTACCTTTATTACACTAAGAACTGACTTGGAGAATCTCTTTCAGCTGTTCTAAACGAGTTTTCATCTGTTTACAGTTATTTTCTCTGAATTATCCATGTTTTCATGTAGTTTCCCCTATTCTGCCTTCTGGTCCAAGTATAAGCTTTGCCCAGTTTATCAAACAACTTCCTACACACTGTTATGAACTGAGGCAGCTCGGGAACATTGTCTCTCAACTGTGTTATAGAGTGTAGTACTACATTTCAGTGAAGTGTAAGGCTTTCCAAAGCTGCCGAACGTGTTTCTTTCTCTATTTCAATGGGATTCTGCCTTGTTTAACACACATTTACCACTCTAGTCTCCTTTAAGTAAAGAATATAGGATTCATACAGTGTTTCATGTGACCTTAACTCGAATTAAGGATTTCCCGGATCTCGGCTACCTTTTCTACACTAAGAACTGACTTGGAGAATCTCTTTCAGCTGTTCTGTACAAGTTCTCATCTGTTTACAGGCATTTTCACTGAATTATTCATGTTTTCATGTACTTTCCTATATTGTGCCTACTGGTAGAAGTATAAACTTTGCAAAGTTTATCAAACAACTTCCTACACACTGTTATATACTGTGGCAGCTCGGGAACATTGTCTCTCAACTGTGTTATAGAGTGTAGTACTACATTTAAGTGAAGTGTAAGGCTTTCAAAAGCTGCCGAACGTGTTTCTTTCTCTATTTCAATGGTATTCTGCCTTGTATAACACACATTTACCACTCTAGTCTCCTTTAAGTAAAGAATATAGGATTCATACAGTGTTTCATGTGATCTTAACTAGAATTAAGGATTTCCCGGATCTCAGCTACCTTTTCTACACTAAGAACTGACTTGGAGAATCTCTTCCAGCTGTTCTAAACGAGTTCTCATCTGTTTACAGTCATTTTCACTGAATTATTCATGTTTTCATGTAGTTTCCTCTATTCTGACTTCTGTCCCAAGTATAAGGTTTGCCCAGTTTATCAAACAACTTCCTACACACTGTTATGAACTGAGGCAGCTCGGGAACATTGTCTCTCAACTGTGTTATAGAGTGTAGTACTATATTTCAGTGAAGTGTAAGGCTTTCCAAAGATGCCGAACGTCTTTCTTTCTCTATTTCAAAGGGATTCTGCCTTGTATAACACATTTACCACTCTAGTCTCCTTTAAGTAAAGAAGATAGGATTCATACTGTGTTTCATGTGATCTTAACTCGAATTAAGGATTTCCCGGATCTCAGCTACCTTTTCTACACAAAGAACTGACTTGGAGAATCTCTTTCAGCTGTTCTACACAAGTTCTCATGTTTTTACAGTCATTTTCACTGAATTATTCATGTTTTCATGTACTTTCCTATATTCTGCCTTCTGGTAGAAGTATAAACTTTGCACAGTTTATCAAACAACTTCCTATACACTGTTATGTAGTGAGGCAGCTCGGGAACATTGTCTCTCAACTGTGTTATAGAGTGTAGTACTACATTTAAGTGAAGTGTAAGGCTTTAGAAAGCTGCCGAACGTGTTTCTTTCTCTATTTCAATGGTATTCTGCTTTGTATAACACACATTTACCATTCTAGTCACCTTTAAGTAAAGAATATAGGATTCATACAGGGTTTCATGTGATCTTAACTGGAATAAAGGATTTCCCGGATCTCAGCTACCTTTAATACACAAAGAACTGACTTGGAGAATCTCTTTCAACTGTTCTAAACAAGTTCTCATCTGTTTACAGTCATTTTCACTGAATTATTCATGTTTTCATGTAGTTTCCTCTATTCTGCCTTCTGGTCCAAGTATAAGCTTTGCCCAGTTTATCAAACAACTTCCTACACACTGTTATGAACTGAGGCAGCTCGGGAACATTGTCTCTCAACTGTGTTATAGAGTGTAGTACTACATTTAAGTGAAGTGTAAGGCTTTCCAAAGCTGCCGAACGTGTTTCTTTCTCTATTTCAATGGGATTCTGCCTTGTATAACACACATTTACCACTCTAGTCTCCTTTAAGTAAAGAATATAGGATTCATAGAGTGTTTCATGTGATCTTAACTCGAATTAAGGATTTCCCGGATCTCAGCTACCTTTAATACACTAAGAACTGACTTGGAGAATCTCTTTCAACTGTTCTAAACAAGTTCTCATCTGTTTACAGTCATTTTCACTGAATTATTCATGTTTTCATGAAGTTTCCTCTATTCTGCCTTCTGGTCCATGTATAAGCTTTGCCAAGTTTATCAAACAACTTCCTACACACTGTTATGAACTGAGGCAGCTCGGGAACATTGTCTCTCAACTGTGTTATAGAGTGTAGTACTATATTTCAGTGAAGTGTAAGGCTTTCCAAAGATGCCGAACGTCTTTCTTTCTTTATTTCAAAGGGATTCTGCCTTGTATAACACATTTACCACTCTAGTCTCCTTTAAGTAAAGAATATAGGATTCATACAGTGTTTCATGTGATCTTAACTCTAATTAAGGATTTCCCGGATCTCAGCTACCTTTTCTACACTAAGAACTGACTTGGAGAATCTCTTTCAGCTGTTCTACACAAGTTCTCATCTGTTTACAGTCATTTTCACTGAATTATTCATGGTTTCATGTACTTTCCTATATTCTGCCTTCTGGTAGAAGTATAAACTTTGCACAGTTTATCAAACAACTTCCTACACACTGTTATGTACTGAGGCAGCTCGCGAACATTGTCTCTCAACTGTGTTATAGAGAGTAGTACTACATTTCAGTGAAGTGTAAGGCTTTCCAAAGCTGCCGAACGTGTTTCTTTCTCTATTTCAATGGGATTCTGCCTTGTATAACACACATTTACCACTCTAGTCTCCTTTAAGTAAAGAAGATAGGATTCATACTGTGTTTCATGTGATCTTAACTCGAATTAAGGATTTCCCGGATCTCAGCTACCTTTTCTTCACAAAGAACTGACTTGGAGAATCTCTTTCAGCTGTTCTACACAAGTTCTCATGTGTTTACAGTCATTTTCACTGAATTATTCATGTTTTCATGTACTTTCCTATATTCTGCCTTCTGGTAGAAGTATAAAATTTGCACAGTTTATCAAACAACTTCCTACACACTGTTATGTAGTGAGGCAGCTCGGGAACATTGTCTCTCAACTGTGTTATAGAGTGTAGTACTACATTTAAGTGAAGTGTAAGGCTTTAGAAAGCTGCCGAACGTGTTTCTTTCTCTATTTCAATGGTATTCTGCTTTGTATAACACACATTTACCATTCTAGTCACCTTTAAGTAAAGAATATAGGATTCATACAGTGTTTCATGTGATCTTAACTTGTATTAAGGATTTCCCGGATCTCGGCTACCTTTATTACACTAAGAACTGACTTGGAGAATCTCTTTCAGCTGTTCTAAACGAGTTTTCATCTGTTTACAGTTATTTTCTCTGAATTATCCATGTTTTCATGTAGTTTCCCCTATTCTGCCTTCTGGTCCAAGTATAAGCTTTGCCCAGTTTATCAAACAACTTCCTACACACTGTTATGAACTGAGGCAGCTCGGGAACATTGTCTCTCAACTGTGTTATAGAGTGTAGTACTACATTTCAGTGAAGTGTAAGGCTTTCCAAAGCTGCCGAACGTGTTTCTTTCTCTATTTCAATGGGATTCTGCCTTGTTTAACACACATTTACCACTCTAGTCTCCTTTAAGTAAAGAATATAGGATTCATACAGTGTTTCATGTGACCTTAACTCGAATTAAGGATTTCCCGGATCTCGGCTACCTTTTCTACACTAAGAACTGACTTGGAGAATCTCTTTCAGCTGTTCTGTACAAGTTCTCATCTGTTTACAGGCATTTTCACTGAATTATTCATGTTTTCATGTACTTTCCTATATTGTGCCTACTGGTAGAAGTATAAACTTTGCAAAGTTTATCAAACAACTTCCTACACACTGTTATATACTGTGGCAGCTCGGGAACATTGTCTCTCAACTGTGTTATAGAGTGTAGTACTACATTTAAGTGAAGTGTAAGGCTTTCAAAAGCTGCCGAACGTGTTTCTTTCTCTATTTCAATGGTATTCTGCCTTGTATAACACACATTTACCACTCTAGTCTCCTTTAAGTAAAGAATATAGGATTCATACAGTGTTTCATGTGATCTTAACTAGAATTAAGGATTTCCCGGATCTCAGCTACCTTTTCTACACTAAGAACTGACTTGGAGAATCTCTTCCAGCTGTTCTAAACGAGTTCTCATCTGTTTACAGTCATTTTCACTGAATTATTCATGTTTTCATGTAGTTTCCTCTATTCTGACTTCTGTCCCAAGTATAAGGTTTGCCCAGTTTATCAAACAACTTCCTACACACTGTTATGAACTGAGGCAGCTCGGGAACATTGTCTCTCAACTGTGTTATAGAGTGTAGTACTATATTTCAGTGAAGTGTAAGGCTTTCCAAAGATGCCGAACGTCTTTCTTTCTCTATTTCAAAGGGATTCTGCCTTGTATAACACATTTACCACTCTAGTCTCCTTTAAGTAAAGAAGATAGGATTCATACTGTGTTTCATGTGATCTTAACTCGAATTAAGGATTTTCCGGATCTCAGCTACCTTTTCTACACAAAGAACTGACTTGGAGAATCTCTTTCAGCTGTTCTACACAAGTTCTCATGTTTTTACAGTCATTTTCACTGAATTATTCATGTTTTCATGTACTTTCCTATATTCTGCCTTCTGGTAGAAGTATAAACTTTGCACAGTTTATCAAACAACTTCCTATACACTGTTATGTAGTGAGGCAGCTCGGGAACATTGTCTCTCAACTGTGTTATAGAGTGTAGTACTACATTTAAGTGAAGTGTAAGGCTTTAGAAAGCTGCCGAACGTGTTTCTTTCTCTATTTCAATGGTATTCTGCTTTGTATAACACACATTTACCATTCTAGTCACCTTTAAGTAAAGAATATAGGATTCATACAGGGTTTCATGTGATCTTAACTGGAATAAAGGATTTCCCGGATCTCAGCTACCTTTAATACACAAAGAACTGACTTGGAGAATCTCTTTCAACTGTTCTAAACAAGTTCTCATCTGTTTACAGTCATTTTCACTGAATTATTCATGTTTTCATGTAGTTTCCTCTATTCTGCCTTCTGGTCCAAGTATAAGCTTTGCCCAGTTTATCAAACAACTTCCTACACACTGTTATGAACTGAGGCAGCTCGGGAACATTGTCTCTCAACTGTGTTATAGAGTGTAGTACTACATTTAAGTGAAGTGTAAGGCTTTCCAAAGCTGCCGAACGTGTTTCTTTCTCTATTTCAATGGGATTCTGCCTTGTATAACACACATTTACCACTCTAGTCTCCTTTAAGTAAAGAATATAGGATTCATAGAGTGTTTCATGTGATCTTAACTCGAATTAAGGATTTCCCGGATCTCAGCTACCTTTAATACACTAAGAACTGACTTGGAGAATCTCTTTCAACTGTTCTAAACAAGTTCTCATCTGTTTACAGTCATTTTCACTGAATTATTCATGTTTTCATGAAGTTTCCTCTATTCTGCCTTCTGGTCCATGTATAAGCTTTGCCAAGTTTATCAAACAACTTCCTACACACTGTTATGAACTGAGGCAGCTCGGGAACATTGTCTCTCAACTGTGTTATAGAGTGTAGTACTATATTTCAGTGAAGTGTAAGGCTTTCCAAAGATGCCGAACGTCTTTCTTTCTTTATTTCAAAGGGATTCTGCCTTGTATAACACATTTACCACTCTAGTCTCCTTTAAGTAAAGAATATAGGATTCATACAGTGTTTCATGTGATCTTAACTCTAATTAAGGATTTCCCGGATCTCAGCTACCTTTTCTACACTAAGAACTGACTTTGAGAATCTCTTTCAGCTGTTCTACACAAGTTCTCATCTGTTTACAGTCATTTTCACTGAATTATTCATGTTTTCATGTACTTTCCTATATTCTGCCTTCTGGTAGAAGTATAAACTTTGCACAGTTTATCAAACAACTTCCTACACACTGTTATGTACTGAGGCAGCTCGCGAACATTGTCTCTCAACTGTGTTATAGAGAGTAGTACTACATTTCAGTGAAGTGTAAGGCTTTCCAAAGCTGCCGAACGTGTTTCTTTCTCTATTTCAATGGGATTCTGCCTTGTATAACACACATTTACCACTCTAGTCTCCTTTAAGTAAAGAAGATAGGATTCATACTGTGTTTCATGTGATCTTAACTCGAATTAAGGATTTCCCGGATCTCAGCTACCTTTTCTTCACAAAGAACTGACTTGGAGAATCTCTTTCAGCTGTTCTACACAAGTTCTCATGTGTTTACAGTCATTTTCACTGAATTATTCATGTTTTCATGTACTTTCCTATATTCTGCCTTCTGGTAGAAGTATAAAATTTGCACAGTTTATCAAACAACTTCCTACACACTGTTATGTAGTGAGGCAGCTCGGGAACATTGTCTCTCAACTGTGTTATAGAGTGTAGTACTACATTTAAGTGAAGTGTAAGGCTTTAGAAAGCTGCCGAACGTGTTTCTTTCTCTATTTCAATGGTATTCTGCTTTGTATAACACACATTTACCATTCTAGTCACCTTTAAGTAAAGAATATAGGATTCATACAGTGTTTCATGTGATCTTAACTTGTATTAAGGATTTCCCGGATCTCGGCTACCTTTATTACACTAAGAACTGACTTGGAGAATCTCTTTCAGCTGTTCTAAACGAGTTTTCATCTGTTTACAGTTATTTTCTCTGAATTATCCATGTTTTCATGTAGTTTCCCCTATTCTGCCTTCTGGTCCAAGTATAAGCTTTGCCCAGTTTATCAAACAACTTCCTACACACTGTTATGAACTGAGGCAGCTCGGGAACATTGTCTCTCAACTGTGTTATAGAGTGTAGTACTACATTTCAGAGAAGTGTAAGGCTTTCCAAAGCTGCCGAACGTGTTTCTTTCTCTATTTCAATGGGATTCTGCCTTGTTTAACACACATTTACCACTCTAGTCTCCTTTAAGTAAAGAATATAGGATTCATACAGTGTTTCATGTGACCTTAACTCGAATTAAGGATTTCCCGGATCTCGGCTACCTTTTCTACACTAAGAACTGACTTGGAGAATCTCTTTCAGCTGTTCTGTACAAGTTCTCATCTGTTTACAGTCATTTTCACTGAATTATTCATGTTTTCATGTACTTTCCTATATTGTGCCTACTGGTAGAAGTATAAACTTTGCAAAGTTTATCAAACAACTTCCTACACACTGTTATATACTGTGGCAGCTCGGGAACATTGTCTCTCAACTGTGTTATAGAGTGTAGTACTACATTTAAGTGAAGTGTAAGGCTTTCAAAAGCTGCCGAACGTGTTTCTTTCTCTATTTCAATGGTATTCTGCCTTGTATAACACACATTTACCACTCTAGTCTCCTTTAAGTAAAGAATATAGGATTCATACAGTGTTTCATGTGATCTTAACTAGAATTAAGGATTTCCCGGATCTCAGCTACCTTTTCTACACTAAGAACTGACTTGGAGAATCTCTTCCAGCTGTTCTAAACGAGTTCTCATCTGTTTACAGTCATTTTCACTGAATTATTCATGTTTTCATGTAGTTTCCTCTATTCTGACTTCTGTCCCAAGTATAAGGTTTGCCCAGTTTATCAAACAACTTCCTACACACTGTTATGAACTGAGGCAGCTCGGGAACATTGTCTCTCAACTGTGTTATAGAGTGTAGTACTATATTTCAGTGAAGTGTAAGGCTTTCCAAAGATGCCGAATGTCTTTCTTTCTCTATTTCAAAGGGATTCTGCCTTGTATAACACATTTACCACTCTAGTCTCCTTTAAGTAAAGAAGATAGGATTCATACTGTGTTTCATGTGAACTTAACTCGAATTAAGGATTTCCCGGATCTCAGCTACCTTTTCTACACAAAGAACTGACTTGGAGAATCTCTTTCAGCTGTTCTACACAAGTTCTCATGTTTTTACAGTCATTTTCACTGAATTATTCATGTTTTCATGTACTTTCCTATATTCTGCCTTCTGGTAGAAGTATAAACTTTGCACAGTTTATCAAACAACTTCCTATACACTGTTATGTAGTGAGGCAGCTCGGGAACATTGTCTCTCAACTGTGTTATAGAGTGTAGTACTACATTTAAGTGAAGTGTAAGGCTTTAGAAAGCTGCCGAACGTGTTTCTTTCTCTATTTCAATGGTATTCTGCTTTGTATAACACACATTTACCATTCTAGTCACCTTTAAGTAAAGAATATAGGATTCATACAGGGTTTCATGTGATCTTAACTGGAATAAAGGATTTCCCGGATCTCAGCTACCTTTAATACACAAAGAACTGACTTGGAGAATCTCTTTCAACTGTTCTAAACAAGTTCTCATCTGTTTACAGTCATTTTCACTGAATTATTCATGTTTTCATGTAGTTTCCTCTATTCTGCCTTCTGGTCCAAGTATAAGCTTTGCCCAGTTTATCAAACAACTTCCTACACACTGTTATGAACTGAGGCAGCTCGGGAACATTGTCTCTCAACTGTGTTATAGAGTGTAGTACTACATTTAAGTGAAGTGTAAGGCTTTCCAAAGCTGCCGAACGTGTTTCTTTCTCTATTTCAATGGGATTCTGCCTTGTATAACACACATTTACCACTCTAGTCTCCTTTAAGTAAAGAATATAGGATTCATAGAGTGTTTCATGTGATCTTAACTCGAATTAAGGATTTCCCGGATCTCAGCTACGTTTAATACACTAAGAACTGACTTGGAGAATCTCTTTCAACTGTTCTAAACAAGTTCTCATCTGTTTACAGTCATTTTCACTGAATTATTCATGTTTTCATGAAGTTTCCTCTATTCTGCCTTCTGGTCCATGTATAAGCTTTGCCAAGTTTATCAAACAACTTCCTACACACTGTTATGAACTGAGGCAGCTCGGGAACATTGTCTCTCAACTGTGTTATAGAGTGTAGTACTATATTTCAGTGAAGTGTAAGGCTTTCCAAAGATGCCGAACGTCTTTCTTTCTTCATTTCAAAGGGATTCTGCCTTGTATAACACATTTACCACTCTAGTCTCCTTTAAGTAAAGAATATAGGATTCATACAGTGTTTCATGTGATCTTAACTCTAATTAAGGATTTCCCGGATCTCAGCTACCTTTTCTACACTAAGAACTGACTTGGAGAATCTCTTTCAGCTGTTCTACACAAGTTCTCATCTGTTTACAGTCATTTTCACTGAATTATTCATGTTTTCATGTACTTTCCTATATTCTGCCTTCTGGTAGAAGTATAAACTTTGCACAGTTTATCAAACAACTTCCTACACACTGTTATGTACTGAGGCAGCTCGCGAACATTGTCTCTCAACTGTGTTATAGAGTGTAGTACTACATTTAAGTGAAGTGTAAGGCTTTAGAAAGCTGCCGAACGTGTTTCTTTCTCTATTTCAATGGTATTCTGCTTTGTATAACACACATTTACCATTCTAGTCACCTTTAAGTAAAGAATATAGGATTCATACAGGGTTTCATGTGATCTTAACTGGAATAAAGGATTTCCCGGATCTCAGCTACCTTTAATACACAAAGAACTGACTTGGAGAATCTCTTTCAACAGTTCTAAACAAGTTCTCATCTGTTTACAGTCATTTTCACTGAATTATTCATGTTTTCATGTAGTTTCCTCTATTCTGCCTTCTGGTCCAAGTATAAGCTTTGCCCAGTTTATCAAACAACTTCCTACACACTGTTATGAACTGAGGCAGCTCGGGAACATTGTCTCTCAACTGTGTTATAGAGTGTAGTACTACATTTAAGTGAAGTGTAAGGCTTTCCAAAGCTGCCGAACGTGTTTCTTTCTCTATTTCAATGGGATTCTGCCTTGTATAACACACATTTACCACTCTAGTCTCCTTTAAGTAAAGAATATAGGATTCATAGAGTGTTTCATGTGATCTTAACTCGAATTAAGGATTTCCCGGATCTCAGCTACCTTTAATACACTAAGAACTGACTTGGAGAATCTCTTTCAACTGTTCTAAACAAGTTCTCATCTGTTTACAGTCATTTTCACTGAATTATTCATGTTTTCATGAAGTTTCCTCTATTCTGCCTTCTGGTCCATGTATAACCTTTGCCAAGTTTATCAAACAACTTCCTACACACTGTTATGAACTGAGGCAGCTCGGGAACATTGTCTCTCAACTGTGTTATAGAGTGTAGTACTATATTTCAGTGAAGTGTAAGGCTTTCCAAAGATGCCGAACGTCTTTCTTTCTTTATTTCAAAGAGATTCTGCCTTGTATAACACATTTACCACTCTAGTCTCCTTTAAGTAAAGAATATAGGATTCATACAGTGTTTCATGTGATCTTAACTCTAATTAAGGATTTCCCGGATCTCAGCTACCTTTTCTACACTAAGAACTGACTTGGAGAATCTCTTTCAGCTGTTCTACACAAGTTCTCATCTGTTTACAGTCATTTTCACTGAATTATTCATGTTTTCATGTACTTTCCTATATTCTGCCTTCTGGTAGAAGTATAAACTTTGCACAGTTTATCAAACAACTTCCTACACACTGTTATGTACTGAGGCAGCTCGCGAACATTGTCTCTCAACTGTGTTATAGAGAGTAGTACTACATTTCAGTGAAGTGTAAGGCTTTCCAAAGCTGCCGAACGTGTTTCTTTCTCTATTTCAATGGGATTCTGCCTTGTATAACACACATTTACCACTCTAGTCTCCTTTAAGTAAAGAAGATAGGATTCATACTGTGTTTCATGTGATCTTAACTCGAATTAAGGATTTCCCGGATCTCAGCTACCTTTTCTTCACAAAGAACTGACTTGGAGAATCTCTTTCAGCTGTTCTACACAAGTTCTCATGTGTTTACAGTCATTTTCACTGAATTATTCATGTTTTCATGTACTTTCCTATATTCTGCCTTCTGGTAGAAGTATAAAATTTGCACAGTTTATCAAACAACTTCCTACACACTGTTATGTAGTGAGGCAGCTCGGGAACATTGTCTCTCAACTGTGTTATAGAGTGTAGTACTACATTTAAGTGAAGTGTAAGGCTTTAGAAAGCTGCCGAACGTGTTTCTTTCTCTATTTCAATGGTATTCTGCTTTGTATAACACACATTTACCATTCTAGTCACCTTTAAGTAAAGAATATAGGATTCATACAGTGTTTCATGTGATCTTAACTTGTATTAATGATTTCCCGCATCTCGGCTACCTTTATTACACTAAGAACTGACTTGGAGAATCTCTTTCAGCTGTTCTAAACGAGTTTTCATCTGTTTACAGTTATTTTCTCTGAATTATCCATGTTTTCATGTAGTTTCCCCTATTCTGCCTTCTGGTCCAAGTATAAGCTTTGCCCAGTTTATCAAACAACTTCCTACACACTGTTATATACTGTGGCAGCTCGGGAACATTGTCTCTCAACTGTGTTATAGAGTGTAGTACTACATTTAAGTGAAGTGTAAGGCTTTCAAAAGCTGCCGAACGTGTTTCTTTCTCTATTTCAATGGTATTCTGCCTTGTATAACACACATTTACCACTCTAGTCTCCTTTAAGTAAAGAATATAGGATTCATACAGTGTTTCATGTGATCTTAACTAGAATTAAGGATTTCCCGGATCTCAGCTACCTTTTCTACACTAAGAACTGACTTGGAGAATCTCTTCCAGCTGTTCTAAACGAGTTCTCATCTGTTTACAGTCATTTTCACTGAATTATTCATGTTTTCATGTAGTTTCCTCTATTCTGACTTCTGTCCCAAGTATAAGGTTTGCCCAGTTTATCAAACAACTTCCTACACACTGTTATGAACTGAGGCAGCTCGGGAACATTGTCTCTCAACTGTGTTATAGAGTGTAGTACTATATTTCAGTGAAGTGTAAGGCTTTCCAAAGATGCCGAATGTCTTTCTTTCTCTATTTCAAAGGGATTCTGCCTTGTATAACACATTTACCACTCTAGTCTCCTTTAAGTAAAGAAGATAGGATTCATACTGTGTTTCATGTGAACTTAACTCGAATTAAGGATTTCCCGGATCTCAGCTACCTTTTCTACACAAAGAACTGACTTGGAGAATCTCTTTCAGCTGTTCTACACAAGTTCTCATGTTTTTACAGTCATTTTCACTGAATTATTCATGTTTTCATGTACTTTCCTATATTCTGCCTTCTGGTAGAAGTATAAACTTTGCACAGTTTATCAAACAACTTCCTATACACTGTTATGTAGTGAGGCAGCTCGGGAACATTGTCTCTCAACTGTGTTATAGAGTGTAGTACTACATTTAAGTGAAGTGTAAGGCTTTAGAAAGCTGCCGAACGTGTTTCTTTCTCTATTTCAATGGTATTCTGCTTTGTATAACACACATTTACCATTCTAGTCACCTTTAAGTAAAGAATATAGGATTCATACAGGGTTTCATGTGATCTTAACTGGAATAAAGGATTTCCCGGATCTCAGCTACCTTTAATACACAAAGAACTGACTTGGAGAATCTCTTTCAACTGTTCTAAACAAGTTCTCATCTGTTTACAGTCATTTTCACTGAATTATTCATGTTTTCATGTAGTTTCCTCTATTCTGCCTTCTGGTCCAAGTATAAGCTTTGCCCAGTTTATCAAACAACTTCCTACACACTGTTATGAACTGAGGCAGCTCGGGAACATTGTCTCTCAACTGTGTTATAGAGTGTAGTACTACATTTAAGTGAAGTGTAAGGCTTTCCAAAGCTGCCGAACGTGTTTCTTTCTCTATTTCAATGGGATTCTGCCTTGTATAACACACATTTACCACTCTAGTCTCCTTTAAGTAAAGAATATAGGATTCATAGAGTGTTTCATGTGATCTTAACTCGAATTAAGGATTTCCCGGATCTCAGCTACCTTTAATACACTAAGAACTGACTTGGAGAATCTCTTTCAACTGTTCTAAACAAGTTCTCATCTGTTTACAGTCATTTTCACTGAATTATTCATGTTTTCATGAAGTTTCCTCTATTCTGCCTTCTGGTCCATGTATAAGCTTTGCCAAGTTTATCAAACAACTTCCTACACACTGTTATGAACTGAGGCAGCTCGGGAACATTGTCTCTCAACTGTGTTATAGAGTGTAGTACTATATTTCAGTGAAGTGTAAGGCTTTCCAAAGATGCCGAACGTCTTTCTTTCTTCATTTCAAAGGGATTCTGCCTTGTATAACACATTTACCACTCTAGTCTCCTTTAAGTAAAGAATATAGGATTCATACAGTGTTTCATGTGATCTTAACTCTAATTAAGGATTTCCCGGATCTCAGCTACCTTTTCTACACTAAGAACTGACTTGGAGAATCTCTTTCAGCTGTTCTACACAAGTTCTCATCTGTTTACAGTCATTTTCACTGAATTATTCATGTTTTCATGTACTTTCCTATATTCTGCCTTCTGGTAGAAGTATAAACTTTGCACAGTTTATCAAACAACTTCCTACACACTGTTATGTACTGAGGCAGCTCGCGAACATTGTCTCTCAACTGTGTTATAGAGTGTAGTACTACATTTAAGTGAAGTGTAAGGCTTTAGAAAGCTGCCGAACGTGTTTCTTTCTCTATTTCAATGGTATTCTGCTTTGTATAACACACATTTACCATTCTAGTCACCTTTAAGTAAAGAATATAGGATTCATACAGGGTTTCATGTGATCTTAACTGGAATAAAGGATTTCCCGGATCTCAGCTACCTTTAATACACAAAGAACTGACTTGGAGAATCTCTTTCAACAGTTCTAAACAAGTTCTCATCTGTTTACAGTCATTTTCACTGAATTATTCATGTTTTCATGTAGTTTCCTCTATTCTGCCTTCTGGTCCAAGTATAAGCTTTGCCCAGTTTATCAAACAACTTCCTACACACTGTTATGAACTGAGGCAGCTCGGGAACATTGTCTCTCAACTGTGTTATAGAGTGTAGTACTACATTTAAGTGAAGTGTAAGGCTTTCCAAAGCTGCCGAACGTGTTTCTTTCTCTATTTCAATGGGATTCTGCCTTGTATAACACACATTTACCACTCTAGTCTCCTTTAAGTAAAGAATATAGGATTCATAGAGTGTTTCATGTGATCTTAACTCGAATTAAGGATTTCCCGGATCTCAGCTACCTTTAATACACTAAGAACTGACTTGGAGAATCTCTTTCAACTGTTCTAAACAAGTTCTCATCTGTTTACAGTCATTTTCACTGAATTATTCATGTTTTCATGAAGTTTCCTCTATTCTGCCTTCTGGTCCATGTATAACCTTTGCCAAGTTTATCAAACAACTTCCTACACACTGTTATGAACTGAGGCAGCTCGGGAACATTGTCTCTCAACTGTGTTATAGAGTGTAGTACTATATTTCAGTGAAGTGTAAGGCTTTCCAAAGATGCCGAACGTCTTTCTTTCTTTATTTCAAAGGGATTCTGCCTTGTATAACACATTTACCACTCTAGTCTCCTTTAAGTAAAGAATATAGGATTCATACAGTGTTTCATGTGATCTTAACTCTAATTAAGGATTTCCCGGATCTCAGCTACCTTTTCTACACTAAGAACTGACTTGGAGAATCTCTTTCAGCTGTTCTACACAAGTTCTCATCTGTTTACAGTCATTTTCACTGAATTATTCATGTTTTCATGTACTTTCCTATATTCTGCCTTCTGGTAGAAGTATAAACTTTGCACAGTTTATCAAACAACTTCCTACACACTGTTATGTACTGAGGCAGCTCGCGAACATTGTCTCTCAACTGTGTTATAGAGAGTAGTACTACATTTCAGTGAAGTGTAAGGCTTTCCAAAGCTGCCGAACGTGTTTCTTTCTCTATTTCAATGGGATTCTGCCTTGTATAACACACATTTACCACTCTAGTCTCCTTTAAGTAAAGAAGATAGGATTCATACTGTGTTTCATGTGATCTTAACTCGAATTAAGGATTTCCCGGATCTCAGCTACCTTTTCTTCACAAAGAACTGACTTGGAGAATCTCTTTCAGCTGTTCTACACAAGTTCTCATGTGTTTACAGTCATTTTCACTGAATTATTCATGTTTTCCTGTACTTTCCTATATTCTGCCTTCTGGTAGAAGTATAAAATTTGCACAGTTTATCAAACAACTTCCTACACACTGTTATGTAGTGAGGCAGCTCGGGAACATTGTCTCTCAACTGTGTTATAGAGTGTAGTACTACATTTAAGTGAAGTGTAAGGCTTTAGAAAGCTGCCGAACGTGTTTCTTTCTCTATTTCAATGGTATTCTGCTTTGTATAACACACATTTACCATTCTAGTCACCTTTAAGTAAAGAATATAGGATTCATACAGTGTTTCATGTGATCTTAACTTGTATTAAGGATTTCCCGCATCTCGGCTACCTTTATTACACTAAGAACTGACTTGGAGAATCTCTTTCAGCTGTTCTAAACGAGTTTTCATCTGTTTACAGTTATTTTCTCTGAATTATCCATGTTTTCATGTAGTTTCCCCTATTCTGCCTTCTGGTCCAAGTATAAGCTTTGCCCAGTTTATCAAACAACTTCCTACACACTGTTATGAACTGAGGCAGCTCGGGAACATTGTCTCTCAACTGTGTTATAGAGTGAAGTACTACATTTCAGTGAAGTGTAAGGCTTTCCAAAGCTGCTGAACGTGTTTCTTTCTCTATTTCAATGGGATTCTGCCTTGTATAACACACATTTACCACTCTAGTCGCCTTTAAGTAAAGAATATAGGATTCATACAGTGTTTCATGTGACCTTAACTCGAATTAAGGATTTCCCGGATCTCGGCTACCTTTTCTACACTAAGAACTGACTTGGAGAATCTCTTTCAGCTGTTCTGTACAAGTTCTCATCTGTTTACAGGCATTTTCACTGAATTATTCATGTTTTCATGTACTTTCCTATATTGTGCCTACTGGTAGAAGTATAAACTTTGCAAAGTTTATCAAACAACTTCCTACACACTGTTATATACTGTGGCAGCTCGGGAACATTGTCTCTCAACTGTTTTCTAGAGTGTAGTACTACATTTAAGTGAAGTGTAAGGCTTTCCAAAGCTGCCGAACGTGTTTCTTTCTCTATTTCAATGGTATTCTGCCTTGTATAACACACATTTACCACTCTAGTCTCCTTTAAGTAAAGAATATAGGATTCATACAGTGTTTCATGTGATCTTAACTAGAATTAAGGATTTCCCGGATCTCAGCTACCTTTTCTACACTAAGAACTGACTTGGAGAATCTCTTCCAGCTGTTCTAAACGAGTTCTCATCTGTTTACAGTCATTTTCACTGAATTATTCATGTTTTCATGTAGTTTCCTCTATTCTGACTTCTGTCCCAAGTATAAGGTTTGCCCAGTTTATCAAACAACTTCCTACACACTGTTATGAACTGAGGCAGCTCGGGAACATTGTCTCTCAACTGTGTTATAGAGTGAAGTACTACATTTCAGTGAAGTGTAAGGCTTTCCAAAGCTGCTGAACGTGTTTCTTTCTCTATTTCAATGGGATTCTGCCTTGTATAACACACATTTACCACTCTAGTCGCCTTTAAGTAAAGAATATAGGATTCATACAGTGTTTCATGTGACCTTAACTCGAATTAAGGATTTCCCGGATCTCGGCTACCTTTTCTACACTAAGAACTGACTTGGAGAATCTCTTTCAGCTGTTCTGTACAAGTTCTCATCTGTTTACAGTCATTTTCACTGAATTATTCATGTTTTCATGTACTTTCCTATATTCTGCCTACTGGTAGAAGTATAAACTTTGCAAAGTTTATCAAACAACTTCCTACACACTGTTATATACTGTGGCAGCTCGGGAACATTGTCTCTCAACTGTGTTATAGAGTGTAGTACTACATTTCAGTGAAGTGTAAGGCTTTCCAAAGATGCCGAACGTCTTTCTTTCTCTATTTCAATGGTATTCTGCCTTGTACAACACACATTTACCACTCTAGTCTCCTTTAAGTAAAGAATATAGCATTCATACAGTGTTTCATGTGATCTTAACTCGAATTAAGGATTTCCCAGATCTTAGCTACCTTTTTAACACTAAGAACTGACTTGGAGAATCTCTTTCAGCTCTTCTAAACGAGTTTTCATCTGTTTACAGTCATTTTTTCTGAATTATCCATGTTTTCATGTAGTTTCCTATATTCTGCCTTCTGGTCCAAGTATAAGCTTTGCCCAGTTTATCAAACAACTTCCTACGCACTGTTATGAACTGAGGCAGCTCGGGAACATTGTCTCTCAACTGTGTTATAGAGTGTAGTACTACATTTCAGTGAAGTGTAAGGCTTTCCAAAGATGCCGAACGTCTTTCTTTCTCTATTTCAATGGGATTCTGCCTTGTATAACACACATTTACCACTCTAGTCTCCTTTAAGTAAAGAATATAGGATTCATACAGTGTTTCATGTGACCTTAACTCGAATTAAGGATTTTCCGGATCTCGGCTACCTTTTCTACACTAAGAACTGACTTGGAGAATCTCTTTCAGCTGTTCTATACAAGTTCTCATCTGTTTACAGTCATTTTCACTGAATTATTCATGTTTTCATGTACTTTCCTATATTCTGCCTACTGGTAGAAGTATAAATTTGCAAAGTTTATCAAACAACTTCCTACACACTGTTATATACTGTGGCAGCTCGGGAACATTGTCTCTCAACTGTGTTATAGAGTGTAGTACTACATTTAAGTGAAGTGTAAGGCTTTCCAAAGCTGCCGAACGTGTTTCTTTCTCTATTTCAATGGTATTCTGCCTTGTATAACACACATTTACCACTCTAGTCTCCTTTAAGTAAAGAATATAGGATTCATACAGTGTTTCATGTGATCTTAACTCGAATTAAGGATTTCCCAGATCTTAGCTAACTTTTTTACACTAAGAACTGACTTGGAGAATCTCTTTCAGCTCTTCTAAACGAGTTTTCATCTGTTTACAGTCATTTTTTCTGAATTATCCATGTTTTCATGTAGTTTCCTATATTCTGCCTTCTGGTCCAAGTATAAGCTTTGTCCAGTTTATCAAACAACTTCCTACCCACTGTTATGAACTGAGGCAGCTCGGGAACATTGTCTCTCAACTGTGTTATAGAGTGTAGTACTACATTTCAGTGAATTGTAAGGCTTTGCAATGCTCCCGAACGTGTTTCTTTGTCTATTTCAATGATATTCTGCCTTGTATAACACACATTTACCACTCTAATCTCCTTTAAGTAAAGAATATAGGATTCATACAGTGTTTCATGTGATCTTAACTCGAATTAAGGATTTCCCGGATCTTAGCTACCTTTAATACACTAAGAACTGACTTGGACAATCTCTTTCAGCTGTTCTAAACAAGTTCTCATCTGTTTACAGTCATTTTCACTGAATTATCCAAATTTTCATGTAGTTTCCTCTATTCTGCCTTCTGGTCCAAGTATAAGGTTTGCCCAGTTTATCAAACAACTTCCTACACACTGTTATGAACTGAGGCAGCTCGGGAACATTGTCTCTCAACTGTGTTATAGAGTGTAGTACTACATTTCAGTGAAGTGTAAGGCTTTCCAAAGCTGCCGAACGTGTTTCTTTCTCTATTTCAATGGGATTCTGCCTTGTATAACACACATTTACTACTAAGTCTCCTTTAAGTAAAGAATATAGGATTCATAGAGTGTTTCATGTGATCTTAACTCGAATTAAGGATTTACCGGATCTTAGCTACCTTTTCTACACTAAGAACTGACTTGAAGAATCTCTTTCAGCTGTTCTAAACAAGTTCTCATCTGTTTACAGTCATTTTCTCTGAATTATCCATGTTTTCATGTAGTTTCCTATATTCTGTCTTCTGGTACAAGAATAAACTTTCCCCACTTTATGAAACAACTTCCTACACACTGTTATGAACTGAGGCTACTGGGGAACATTGTCTCTCAACTGTGTTATAGAGTGTAGTACTACATTTCAGTGAAGTGTAAGGCTTTCCAAAGCTGCCGAACGTGTTTCTTTCTCTATTTCAATGGTATTCTGCCTTGTATAACACACATTTACCACTCTAGTCTCCTTTAAGTAAAGAATATAGGATTCGTACAGTGTTTCATGTGATCTTAATTGGAATTAAGGATTTCCCATATCTTAGCTACCTTTTCTACACTAAGAACTGACTTGGAGATTCTCTTTCAGCTGTTCTAAACAAGTTCTCATCTGTTTACAGTCATTTTCACTGAATTATCCATGTTTTCATGTAGTTTCCTCTATTCTGCCTTCTGGTCCAAGTATAAGCTTTGCCCAGTTTATCAAACAACTTCCTACACACTGTTATGAACTGAGGCAGCTCGGGAACATTGTCTCTCAACTGTGTTATAGAGTGTAGTACTACATTTAAGTGAAGTGTAAGGCTTTCCAAAGCTGCCGAACGTGTTTCTTTCTCTATTTCAATGGGATTCTGCCTTGTATAACACACATTTACCACTCTAGTCTCCTTTAAGTAAAGAATATAGGATTCATACAGTGTTTCATGTGATCTTAACTCGAATTAAGGATTTCCCGGATCTTAGCTACCTTTTCTACACTAAGAACTGACTTGGACAATCTCTTTCAGCTGTTCTAAACAAGTTCTCATCTGTTTACAGTCATTTGCACTGAATTATCCATGTTTTCATGTAGTTTCCTCTATTCTGCCTTCTGGTCCAAGTATAAGGTTTACCCAGTTTATCAAACAACTTCCTACACACTGTTATGAACTGAGGCAGCTCGGGAACATTGTCTCTCAACTGTGTTATAGAGTGTAGTACTACATTTCAGTGAAGTGTAAGGCTTTCCAAAGCTGCCGAACGTGTTTCTTTCTCTATTTCAATGGTATTCTGCCTTGTATAACACACATTTACCACTCTAGTCACCTTTAAGTAAAGAATATAGGATTCATACAGGGTTTCATGTGATCTTAACTGGAATAAAGGATTTCCCGGATCTCAGCTACCTTTAATACAAAAAGAACTGACTTGGAGAATCTCTTTCAGCTGTTCTACACAAGTTCTCATCTGTTTACAGTCATTTTCACTGAATTATTCATGTTTTCATGTACTTTCCTATATTCTGCCTTCTGGTAGAAGTATAAACTTTGCACAGTTTATCAAACAACTTCCTACACACTGTTATGTACTGAGGCAGCTCGGGAACATTGTCTCTCAACTGTGTTATAGAGAGTAGTGCTACATTTCAGTGAAGTGTAAGGCTTTCCAAAGCTGCCGAACGTGTTTCTTTCTCTATTTCAATGGGATTCTGCCTTGTATAACACACATTTACCACTCTAGTCTCCTTTAAGTAAAGAATATAGGATTTATACAGTGTTTCATGTGATCTTAACTCGAATTAAGGATTTCCCGGATCTCAGCTACCTTTTCTACACTAAGAACTGACTTGGAGAATCTCTTTCAGCTGTTCTACACAAGTCCTCATCTGTTTACAGTCATTTTCACTGAATTATTCATGTTTTCATGTACTTTCCTATATTCTGCCTTCTGGTAGAAGTATAAACTTTGCACAGTTTATCAAACAACTTCCTACACACTGTTATGTACCGAGGCAGCTCGGGAACATTGTCTCTCAACTGTGTTATAGAGAGTAGTACTACATTTCAGTGAAGTGTAAGGCTTTCCAAAGCTGCCGAACGTGTTTCTTTCTCTATTTCAATGGGATTCTACCTTGTATAACACACATTTACCACTCTAGTCTCCTTTAAGTAAAGAAGATAGGATTCATACTGTGTTTCATGTGATCTTAACTCGAATAAAGGATTTCCCGGATCTCAGCTACCTTTTCTACACAAAGAACTGACTTGGAGAATCTCTTTCAGCTGTTCTACACAAGTTCTCATGTGTTTACAGTCATTTTCACTGAATTATTCATGATTTCATGTACTTTCCTATATTCTGTCTACTGGTAGAAGTATAAACTTTGCACAGTTTATCAAACAACATCCTACACACTGTTATGTAGTGAGGCAGCTCGGGAACATTGTCTCTCAACTGTGTTATAGAGTGTAGTACTACATTTAAGTGAAGTGTAAGGCTTTCCAAAGCTGCCGAACGTGTTTCTTTCTCTATTTCAATGGTATTCTCCTTTGTATAACACACATTTACCATTCTAGTCACCTTTAAGTAAAGAATATAGGATTCATACACTGTTTCATGTGATCTTAACTGGAATTAAGGATTTCCCGGATCTCAGCTACCTTTAATGCACTAAGAACTGACTTGGAGAATCTCTTTCAGCTGTTCTAAACAAGTTCTCATCTGTTTACAGTCATTTTCACTGAATTATTCATGTTTTCATGTAGTTTCCTCTATTCTGCCTTCTGGTCCAAGTATAAGCTTTGCCCAGTTTAGCAAACAACTTCCTACACACTGTTATGAACTGAGGCCGCTCGGGAACATTGTCTCTCAACTGTGTTATAGAGTGTAGTACTACATTTCAGTGAAGTGTAAGGCTTTGCAAAGATGCCTAACGTCTTTCTTTCTCTATTTCAAAGGGATTCTGCCTTGTATAACACACATTTACAACTCTAGTCTCCGTTAAGTAAAGAATATAGGATTCATAGAGTGTTTTATGTGATCTTAACTCGAATTAAGGATTTCCCGGATCTCAGCTACCTTTAATACACTAAGAACTGACTTGGAGAACCTCTTTCAACTGTTCTAAACAAGTTCTCATCTGTTTACAGTCATTTTCACTGAGTTATTCATGTTTTCATGAAGTTTCCTCTATTCTGTCTTCTGGTCCATGTATAAGCTTTTCCAAGTTTATCAAACAACTTCCTACACACTGTTATGAACTGAGTCAGCTCGGGAACATTGTCTCTCAACTGTGTTATAGAGTGTAGTACTACATTTCAGTGAAGTGTAAGGCTTTCCAAAGCTCCCGAACGTGTTTCTTTGTCTATTTCAATGGGATTCTGCCTTGTATAACACACATTTACCACTCTAGTCTCCTTTAAGTAAAGAATATAGGATTCATAGAGTGTTTCATGTGATCTTAACTCGAATTAAGGATTTCCCGGATCTTAGCTACCTTTTCTACACTAAGAACTGACTTGAAGAATCTCTTTCAGCTGTTCTACACAAGTTCTCCTGTGTTTACAGTCATTTTCACTGAATTATTCATGTTTTCATGTACTTTCCTATATTCTGCCTTCTGGTAGAAGTATAAACTTTGCACAGTTTATCAAACAACTTCCTACACACTGTTATGTAGTGAGGCAGCTCGGGAACATTGTCTCTCAACTGTGTTATAGAGAGTAGTACTACATTTCAGTGAAGTGTAAGGCTTTCCAAAGCTGCCGAACGTGTTTCTTTCTCTATTTCAATGGGATTCTGCCTTGTATAACACACATTTACCACTCTAGTCTCCTTTAAGTAAAGAATATAGGATTCATACAGTGTTTCATGTGATCTTAACTCGAATTAAGGATTTCCCGGATCTCAGCTACCTTTTCTACAGTAAGAACTGACTTGGAGAATCTCTTTCAGCTGTTCTACACAAGTCCTCATCTGTTTACAGTCATTTTCACTGAATTATTCATGTTTTCATGTACTTTCCTATATTCTGCCTTCTGGTAGAAGTATAAACTTTGCACAGTTTATCAAACAACTTCCTACACACTGTTATGTACTGAGGCAGCTCGGGAACATTGTCTCTCAACTGTGTTATAGAGAGTAGTACTACATTTCAGTGAAGTGTAAGGCTTTGCAAAGATGCCGAACGTCTTTCTTTCTCTATTTCAAAGGGATTCTGCCTTGTATAACACACATTTACAACTCTAGTCTCCTTTAAGTAAAGAAGATAGGATTCATAGAGTGTTTTATGTGATCTTAACTCGAATTAAGGATTTCCCGGATCTCAGCTACCTTTAATACACTAAGAACTGACTTGGAGAACCTCTTTCAACTGTTCTAAACAAGTTCTCATCTGTTTACAGTCATTTTCACTGAATTATTCATGTTTTCATGAAGTTTCCTCTATTCTGTCTTCTGGTCCATGTATAAGCTTTTCCAAGTTTATCAAACAACTTCCTACACACTGTTATGAACTGAGTCAGCTCGGGAACATTGTTTCTCAACTGTGTTATAGAGTGTAGTACTACATTTCAGTGAAGTGTAAGGCTTTCCAAAGCTCCCGAACGTGTTTCTTTGTCTATTTCAATGGGATTCTGCCTTGTATAACACACATTTACCACTCTAGTCTCCTTTAAGTAAAGAATATAGGATTCATAGAGTGTTTCATGTGATCTTAACTCGAATTAAGGATTTCCCGGATCTTAGCTACCTTTTCTACACTAAGAACTGACTTGAAGAATCTCTTTCAGCTGTTCTACACAAGTTCTCATGTGTTTACAGTCATTTTCACTGAATTATTCATGTTTTCATGTACTTTCCTATATTCTGCCTTCTGGTAGAAGTATAAACTTTGCACAGTTTATCAAACAATTTCCTACACACTGTTATGTACTGAAGCAGGTCGGGAACATTGTCTCTCAACTGTGTTATAGAGTGTAGTACTACATTTCAGTGAAGTGTAAGGCTTTCCAAAGCTGCCGAACGTGTTTCTTTCTCTATTTCAATGGGATTCTGCCTTGTATAACACACATTAACCACTCTAGTCTCCTTTAAGTAAAGAATATAGGATTCATACAGCGTTTCATGTGATCTTAACTCGAATTAAGGATTTCCCGGATCTCAGATACCTTTTCTACACTAAGAACTGACTTACAGAATCTCTTTCAGCTGTTCTAAGCAAGTTCTCATCTGTTTACAGTCATTTTCACTGAATTATTCATGTTTTCATGTAGTTTCCTATATTCTGCCTTCTGGTCCAAGTATAAACTTTGCACAGTTTATCAAACAACTTCCTACACACTGTTATGAACTGAGGCAACTGGGGAACATTGTCTCTCAACTGTGTTATAGAGTGCAGTACTACATTTCAGTGAAGTGTAAGGCTTTCCAAAGCTGCCGAACGTGTTTCTCTCTCTATTTCAATTGTATTATGCCTTGTATAACACACATTTACCACTCTAGTCACCTTTAAGTAAATAATATAGGATTCATACAGTGTTTCATGTGATCTTAACTCGAATTAAGGATTTCCCGTATCTCAGCTACCTTTAATACACTAAGAACTGACTTGGAGAATCTCTTTCAGCTGTTCTAAACAAGTTCTCATCTGTTTACAGTCATTTTCACTGAATTATTCATGTTTTCATGTAGTTTCCTATATTCTGCCTTCTGGTCCAAGTATAAACTTTGCACAGTTTATCAAACAACTTCCTACACACTGTTATGAACTGAGGCAGCTCGGGAACATTGTCTCCCAACTGTGTTATAGAGTGTATTACTACATTTCAGTGAAGTGTAAGGCTTTCCAAAGCTCCCGAACGTGTTTCTTTGTCTATTTCAATAGTATTCTGCCTTGTATAACACACATTTACCACTCTAGTCTCCTTTAAGTAAAGAATATAGGATTCATAGAGTGTTTCATGTGGTCTTAACTCGAATTAAGGATTTACCGGATCTTAGCTACCTTTTCTACACTAAGAACTGACATGGAGATTCTCTTTCAGCTGTTCTAAACAAGTTCTCATCTGTTTACAGTCATTTTCACTGAATTATTCATGTTTTCATGTAGTTTCCTATATTCTGCCTTCTGGCCCAAGTATAAGCTTTGCCCACTTTATCAAACAACTTCCTACAGACTGTTATGAACTGAGGCAGCTTGGGAACATTGTCTCTCAACTGTGTTATAGAGTGTAGTACTACATTTCAGTGAAGTGTAAGTCTTTCCAAAGCTGCCAAACGTGTTTCTTTCTCTATTTCAATGGTATTCTGCCTTGTATAACACACATTTACCACTCTAGTCTCCCTTAAGTAAAGAATATAGGATTCATATAGTGTTTCATGTGATCTTAACTGGAATTAAGGATTTCCCTTATCTTAGCTACCTTTTCTACACTAAGAACTGACTTGGTGATTCTCTTTCAGCTGTTCTAAACAAGTTCTCATCTGTTTACAGTCATTTTCAGTGAATTATTCATGTTTTCATGTAGTTTCCTATATTCTGCCTTCTGGCCCAAGTATAAGCTTTGCCCACTTTATCAAACACCTTCCTACACACTGTTATGAACTGAGGCAGCTAGGGAACATTGTCTCTCAACTGTGTTATAGAGTGTAGTACTACATTTCAGTGAAGTGTAAGGCTTTCCAAAGCTGCCGAACGTGTTTCTTTCTCTATTTCAATGGTATTCTGCCTTGTATAACACACATTTACCACTCTAGTCTCCTTTAAGTAAAGAATATACTATTCGTAGAGTGTTTCATGTGATCTTAATTGGAATTAAGGATTTCCCATATCTTAGCTACCTTTTCTACACTAAGAACTGACATGGAGATTCTCGTTCAGCTGTTCTAAACAAGTTCTCATCTGTTTACAGTCATTTTCACTGAATTATTCACGTTTTCATGTAGTTTCCTATATTCTGCCTTCTGGTCCAAGTATAAGCTCTGCAAACTTTATCAAACAACTTCAAACACACTGTTATGAACTGAGGCAGCTCGGGAACATTGTCTCTCAACTGTGTTATAGAGTGTAGTACTACATTTCAGTGAAGTGTAAGGCTTTCCAAAGCTGCCGAACGTGTTTCTTTCTCTATTTCAATGGTATTCTGCCTTGTATAACACACATTTACCACTCTAGTCTCCCTTAAGTAAAGAATATAGGATTCATACAGTGTTTCACGTGATCTTAACTCGAATTAAGGATTTCCCTTATCTTAGCTACCTTTTCTACACTAAGAACTGACTTGGAGATTCTCTTTCAGCTGTTCTAAACAAGTTCTCATCTGTTTACAGTCATTTTCACTGAATTATTCATGTTTTCATGTAGTTTCCTATATTCTGCCTTCTGGCCCAAGTTTAAGCTTTGCCCACTTTATCAAACACCTTCCTACACACTGTTATGAACTGAGGCAGCTAGGGAACATTGTCTCTCAACTGTGTTATAGAGTGTAGTACTACATTTCAGTGAAGTGTAAGGCTTTCCAAAGCTGCCGAACGTGTTTCTTTCTCTATTTCTATGGTATTCTGCCTTGTATAACACACATTTACCACTCTAGTCTCCTTTAAGTAAAGAATATAGGATTCGTACAGTGTTTCAAGTGATCTTAATTGGAATTAAGGATTTCCCATATCTTAGCTACCTTTTCTACACTAAGAACTGACTTGGAGATTCTCTTTCAGCTGTTCTAAACAAGTTCTCATCTGTTTACAGTCATTTTCACTGAATTATTCATGTTTTCACGTAGTTTCCTATATTCTGCCTTCTGGCCCAAGGATAAGCTTTGCCCACTTTATCAAACAACATCCTACATACTGTTATGAACTGAGGGAGCTAGAGAACATTGTCTCTCAACTGTGTTATAGAGTGTAGTACTACATTTCAGTGAAGTGTAAGGCTTTCCAAAGCTGCCGAACGTGTTTCTTTCTCTATTTCAATGGTATTCTGCCTTGTATAACACACATTTACCACTCTAGTCTCCTTTATGTAATGAATATAGGATTTATACAGTGTTTGATGTTATCTAAACTCGAATTAAGGATTTCCCTTATCTTAGATACCTTTTCTACACTAAGAACTGACTTGGAGATTCTCTTTCAGCTCTTCTAAACAAGTTCTCATCTGTTTACAGTCATTTTCACTGAATTATTCATGTTTTCATGTAGTTTCCTATATTCTGCCTTCTGGCCCAAGTATAAGCTTTGCCCACTTTATCAAACAACTGCCTACACACTATTATGAACTGAGGCAGCTCGGGAACATTGTCTCTCAACTGTGTTATAGAGTGTAGTACTACATTTCAGTGAAGTGTAAGGCTTTCCAAAGCTGCCGAACGTGTTTCTTTCTCTATTTCAATGGTATTCTGCCTTGTATAACACACATTTACCACTCTAGTCTCCCTTAAGTAAAGAATATAGGATTCATACAGTGTTTCACGTGATCTTAACTGGAATTAAGGATTTCCCTTATCTTAGCTACCTTTTCTACACTAAGAACTGACTTGGAGATTCTCTTTCAGCTGTTCTAAACAAGTTCTCATCTGTTTACAATCATTTTCAGTGAATTATTCATGTTTTCATGTAGTTTCCTATATTCTGCCTTCTGGCCCAAGTATAAGCTTTGCCCACTTTATCAAACACCTTCCTACACACTGTTATGAACTGAGGCAGCTAGGGTACATTGTCTCTCAACTGTGTTATAGAGTGTAGTACTACATTTCAGTGAAGTGTAAGGCTTTCCAAAGCTGCCGAACGTGTTTCTTTCTCTATTTCAATGGTATTCTGCCTTGTATAACACACATTTACCACTCTAGTCTCCTTTATGTAATGAATATAGGATTCATACAGTGTTTGATGTTATCTAAACTCGAATTAAGGATTTCCCTTATCTTAGATACCTTTTCTACACTAAGAACTGACTTGGAGATTCTCTTTCAGCTGTTCTAAACAAGTTCTCGTCTGTTTACAGTCATTTTCACTGAATTATTCATGTTTTCATGTAGTTTCCTATATTCTGCCTTCTGGCCCAAGTTTAAGCTTTGCCCACTTTATCAAACACCTTCCTACACACTGTTATGAACTGAGGCAGCTAGGGAACATTGTCTCTCAACTGTGTTATAGAGTGTAGTACTACATTTCAGTGAAGTGTAAGGCCTTCCAAAGTTGCCGAACGTGTTTCTTTCTCTATTTCAATGGTATTCTGCCTTGTATAACACACATTTACCACTCTAATCTCCTTTAAGTAAAAATATAGGATTCGTACAGTGTTTCATGAGATCTTAATTGAAATTAAGAATTTCCCATATCTTAGCTACCTTTTCTACACTAAGAACTGACATGGAGATTCTCTTTCAGCTGTTCTAAACAAGTTCTCATCTGTTTACAGTCATTTTCACTGAATTATTCACGTTTTCATGTAGTTTCCTATATTCTGCCTTCTGGTCCAAGTATAAGCTCTGCAAACTTTATCAAACAACTTCAAACACACTGTTATGAACTGAGGCAGCTCGGGAACATTGTCTCTCAACTGTGTTATAGAGTGTAGTACTACATTTCAGTGAAGTGTAAGGCTTTCCAAAGCTGCCGAACGTGTTTCTTTCTCTATTTCAATGGTATTCTGCCTTGTATAACACACATTTACCACTCTAGTCTCCCTTAAGTAAAGAATATAGGATTCATACAGTGTTTCACGTGATATTAACTCGAATTAAGGATTTCCCTTATCTTAGCTACCTTTTCTACACTAAGAACTGACTTGGAGATTCTCTTTCAGCTGTTCTAAACAAGTTCTCATCTGTTTACAGTCATTTTCACTGAATTATTCATGTTTTCATGTAGTTTCCTATATTCTGCCTTCTGGCCCAAGTTTAAGCTTTGCCAACTTTATCAAACACCTTCCTACACACTGTTATGAACTGAGGCAGCTAGGGAACATTCTCTCTCAACTGTGTTATAGAGTGTAGTACTACATTTCAGTGAAGTGTAAGGCTTTCCAAAGCTGCCGAACGTGTTTCTTTCTCTATTTCAATGGTATTCTGCCTTGTATAACACACATTTACCAATCTAGTCTCCTTTAAGTAAAGAATATAGGATTCGTACAGTGTTTCATGTGATCTTAATTGGAATTAAGGATTTCCCATATCTTAGCTACCTTTTCTACACTAAGAACTGACATGGAGATTCTCTTTCAGCTGTTCTAAACAAGTTCTCATCTGTTTACAGTCATTTTCAATGAATTATTCACGTTTTCATGTACTGTCCTATATTCTGCCTTCTGGTCCAAGTATAAGCTCTGCAAACTTTATCAAACAACTTCAAACACACTGTTATGAACTGAGGCAGCTCGGGAACATTGTCTCTCAACTGTGTTATAGAGTGTAGTACTACATTTCAGTGAAGTGTAAGGCTTTCCAAAGCTGCCGAACGTGTTTCTTTCTCTATTTCAATGGTATTCTGCCTTGTATAACACACATTTACCACTCTAGTCTCCCTTAAGTAAAGAATATAGGATTCATACAGTGTTTCACGTGATATTAACTCGAATTAAGGATTTCCCTTATCTTAGCTACCTTTTCTACACTAAGAACTGACTTGGAGATTCTCTTTCAGCTGTTCTAAACAAGTTCTCATCTGTTTACAGTCATTTTCACTGAATTATTCATGTTTTCATGTAGTTTCCTATATTCTGCCTTCTGGCCCAAGTTTAAGCTTTGCCAACTTTATCAAACACCTTCCTACACACTGTTATGAACTGAGGCAGCTAGGGAACATTGTCTCTCAACTGTGTTATAGAGTGTAGTACTACATTTCAGTGAAGTGTAAGGCTTTCCAAAGCTGCCGAACGTGTTTCTTTCTCTATTTCAATGGTATTCTGCCTTGTATAACACACATTTACCAATCTAGTCTCCTTTAAGTAAAGAATATAGGATTCGTACAGTGTTTCAGGTGATCTTAATTGGAATTAAGGATTTCCCATATCTTAGCTACCTTTTCTACACTAAGAACTGACTTGGTGATTCTCTTTCAGCTGTTCTAAACAAGTTCTCATCTGTTTACAGTCATTTTCACTGAATTATTTATGTTTTCACGTAGTTTCCTATATTCTGCCTTCTGGCCCAAGGATAAGCTTTGCCCACTTTATCAAACAACATCCTACACACTGTTATGAACTGAGGGAGCTAGAGAACATTGTCTCTCAACTGTGTTATAGAGTGTAGTACTACATTTCAGTGAAGTGTAAGGCTTTCCAAAGCTGCCGAACGTGTTTCTTTCTCTATTTCAATGGTATTCTGCCTTGTATAACACACATTTACCACTCTAGTCTCCTTTATGTAATGAATATAGGATTCATACAGTGTTTGATGTTATCTAAACTCGAATTAAGGATTTCCCTTATCTTAGATACCTTTTCTACACTAAGAACTGACTTGGAGATTCTCTTTCAGCTGTTCTAAACAAGTTCTCATCTGTTTACAGTCATTTTCACTGAATTATTCATGTTTTCATGTAGTTTCCTATATTCTGTCTTCTGGTCCAAGTATAAGCTCTGCAAACTTTATCAAACAACTTCAAACACACTGTTATGAACTGAGGCAGCTCGGGAACATTGTCTCTCAACTGTGTTATAGAGTGTAGTACTACATTTCAGTGAAGTGTAAGGCTTTCCAAAGCTGCCGAACGTGTTTCTTTCTCTATTTCAATGGTATTCTGCCTTGTATAACACACATTTACCAATCTAGTCTCCTTTAAGTAAAGAATATAGGATTCGTACAGTGTTTCATGTGATCTTAATTGGAATTAAGGATTTCCCATATCTTAGCTACCTTTTCTACACTAAGAACTGACTTGGAGATTCTCTTTCAGCTGTTCTAAACAAGTTCTCCTCTGTTTACAGTCATTTTCACTGAATTATTCATGTTTTCACGTAGTTTCCTATATTCTGCCTTCTGGCCCAAGGATAAGCTTTGCCCACTTTATCAAACAACATCCTACACACTGTTATGAACTGAGGGAGCTAGAGAACATTGTCTCTCAACTGTGTTATAGAGTGTAGTACTACATTTCAGTGAAGTGTAAGGCTTTCCAAAGCTGCCGAACGTGTTTCTTTCTCTATTTCAATGGTATTCTGCCTTGTATAACACACATTTACCACTCTAGTCTCCTTTATGTAATGAATATAGGATTCATACAGTGTTTGATGTTATCTAAACTCGAATTAAGGATTTCCCTTATCTTAGATACCTTTTCTACACTAAGAACTGACTTGGAGATTCCCTTTCAGCTGTTCTAAACAAGTTCTCATCTGTTTACAGTCATTTTCAGTGAATTATTCATGTTTTCATGTAGTTTCCTATATTCTGCCTTCTGGCCCAAGTATAAGCTTTGCCCACTTTATCAAACAACTGCCTACACACTATTATGAACTGAGGCAGCTCGGGAACATTGTCTCTCAACTGTGTTATAGAGTGTAGTACTACATTTCAGTGAAGTGTAAGGCTTTCCAAAGCTGCCGAACGTGTTTCTTTCTCTATTTCAATGGTATTCTGCCTTGTATAACACACATTTACCACTCTAGTCTCCCTTAAGTAAAGAAAATAGGAATCATACAGTGTTTAACGTGATCTTAACTCGAATTAAGGATTTCTCTTATCTTAGCTACCTTTTCTACACTAAGAACTGACTTAGAGATTCTCTTTCAGCTGTTCTAAACAAGTTCTCATCTGTTTACAGTCATTTTCACTGAATTATTCATGTTTTCATGTAGTTTCCTATATTCTGCCTTCTGGCCCAAGTTTAAGCTTTGCCCACTTTATCAAACACCTTCCTACAGACTGTTATGAACTGAGGCAGCTAGGGAAAATTGTCTCTCAACTGTGTTATAGAGTGTAGTACTACATTTCAGTGAAGTGTAAGGCCTTCCAAAGCTGCCGAACGTGTTTCTTTCTCTATTTCAATGGTATTCTGCCTTGTATAACACACATTTACCACTCTAGTCTTTTTTAAGTAAAGAATATAGGATTCGTACAGTGTTTCATGAGATCTTAATTGGAATTAAGGATTTCCCATATCTTAGCTACCTTTTCTACACTAAGAACTGACATGGAGATTCTCTTTCAGCTGTTCTAAACAAGTTCTCATCTGTTTACAGTCATTTTCACTGAATTATTCACGTTTTCATGTACTTTCCTATATTCTGCCTTCTGGTCCAAGTATAAGCTCTGCAAACTTTATCAAACAACTTCAAACACACTGTTATGAACTGAGGCAGCTCGGGAACATTGTCTCTCAACTGTGTTATAGAATGTAGTACTACATTTCAGTGAAGTGTAAGGCTTTCCAAAGCTGCCGAACGTGTTTCTTTCTCTATTTCAATGGTATTCTGCCTTGTATAACACACATTTACCACTCTAGTCTCCCTTAAGTAAAGAATATAGGATTCATACAGTGGTTCACGTGATCTTAACTCGAATTAAGGATTTCCCTTATCTTAGCTACCTTTTCTACACTAAGAACTGACTTGGAGATTCTCTTTCAGCTGTTCTAAACAAGTTCTCATCGGTTTACAGTCATTTTCACTGAATTATTCATGTTTTCATGTAGTTTCCTATATTCTGCCTTCTGGCCCAAGTTTAAGCTTTGCCCACTTTATCAAACACCTTCCTACACACTGTTATGAACTGAGGCAGCTAGGGAACATTGTCTCTCAACTGTGTTATAGAGTGTAGTACTACATTTCAGTGAAGTGTAAGGCCTTCCAAAGTTGCCGAACGTGTTTCTTTCCCTATTTCAATGGTATTCTGCCTTGTATAACACACATTTACCACTCTAGTCTCCTTTAAGTAAAGAATATAGGATTCGTACAGTGTTTCATGAGATCTTAATTGAAATTAAGGATTTCCCATATCTTAGCTACCTTTTCTACACTAAGAACTGACATGGAGATTCTCTTTCAGCTGTTCTAAACAAGTTCTCATCTGTTTACAGTCATTTTCACTGAATTATTCACGTTTTCATGTAGTTTCCTATATTCTGCCTTCTGGTCCAAGTATAAGCTCTGCAAACTTTATCAAACAACTTCAAACACACTGTTATGAACTGAGGCAGCTCGGGAACATTGTCTCTCAACTGTGTTATAGAGTGTAGTACTACATTTCAGTGAAGTGTAAGGCTTTCCAAAGCTGCCGAACGTGTTTCTTTCTCTATTTCAATGGTATTCTGCCTTGTATAACACACATTTACCACTCTAGTCTCCCTTAAGTAAAGAATATAGGATTCATACAGTGTTTCACGTGATATTAACTCGAATTAAGGATTTCCCTTATCTTAGCTACCTTTTCTACACTAAGAACTGACTTGGAGATTCTCTTTCAGCTGTTCTAAACAAGTTCTCATCTGTTTACAGTCATTTTCACTGAATTATTCATGTTTTCATGTAGTTTCCTATATTCTGCCTTCTGGCCCAAGTTTAAGCTTTGCCCACTTTATCAAACACCTTCCTACACACTGTTATGAACTGAGGCAGCTAGGGAAAATTGTCTCTCAACTGTGTTATAGAGTGTAGTACTACATTTCAGTGAAGTGTAAGGCCTTCCAAAGCTGCCGAACGTGTTTCTTTCTCTATTTCAATGGTATTCTGCCTTGTATAACACACATTTACCACTCTAGTCTCCTTTAAGTAAAGAATATAGGATTCGTACAGTGTTTCATGAGATCTTAATTGGAATTAAGGATTTCCCATATCTTAGCTACCTTTTCTACACTAAGAACTGACATGGAGATTCTCTTTCAGCTGTTCTAAACAAGTTCTCATCTGTTTACAGTCATTTTCACTGAATTATTCACGTTTTCATGTACTTTCCTATATTCTGCCTTCTGGTCCAAGTATAAGCTCTGCAAACTTTATCAAACAACTTCAAACACACTGTTATGAACTGAGGCAGCTCGGGAACATTGTCTCTCAACTGTGTTATAGAGTGTAGTACTACATTTCAGTGAAGTGTAAGGCTTTCCAAAGCTGCCGAACGTGTTTCTTTCTCTATTTCAATGGTATTCTGCCTTGTATAACACACATTTACCACTCTAGTCTCCCTTAAGTAAAGAATATAGGATTCATACAGTGGTTCACGTGATCTTAACTCGAATTAAGGATTTCCCTTATCTTAGCTACCTTTTCTACACTAAGAACTGACTTGGAGATTCTCTTTCAGCTGTTCTAAACAAGTTCTCCTCTGTTTACAGTCATTTTCACTGAATTATTCATGTTTTCACGTAGTTTCCTATATTCTGACTTCTGGCCCAAGGATAAGCTTTGCCCACTTTATCAAACAACATCCTACACACTGTTATGAAGTGAGGGAGCTAGAGAACATTGTCTCTCAACTGTGTTATAGAGTGTAGTACTACATTTCAGTGAAGTGTAAGGCTTTCCAAAGCTGCCGAACGTGTTTCTTTCTCTATTTCAATGGTATTCTGCCTTGTATAACACACATTTACCACTCTAGTCTCCTTTATGTAATGAATATAGGATTCATACAGTGTTTGATGTTATCTAAACTCGAATTAAGGATTTCCCTTATCTTAGATACCTTTTCTACACTAAGAACTGACTTGGAGATTCTCTTTCAGCTGTTCTAAACAAGTTCTCATCTGTTTACAGTCATTTTCAGTGAATTATTCATGTTTTCATGTAGTTTCCTATATTCTGCCTTCTGGCCCAAGTATAAGCTTTGCCCACTTTATCAAACAACTGCCTACACACTATTATGAACTGAGGCAGCTCGGGAACATTGTCTCTCAACTGTGTTATAGAGTGTAGTACTACATTTCAGTGAAGTGTAAGGCTTTCCAAAGCTGCCGAACGTGTTTCTTTCTCTATTTCAATGGTATTCTGCCTTGTATAACACACATTTACCACTCTAGTCTCCCTTAAGTAAAGAAAATAGGAATCATACAGTGTTTAACGTGATCTTAACTCGAATTAAGGATTTCTCTTATCTTAGCTACCTTTTCTACACTAAGAACTGACTTAGAGATTCTCTTTCAGCTGTTCTAAACAAGTTCTCATCTGTTTACAGTCATTTTCACTGAATTATTCATGTTTTCATGTAGTTTCCTATATTCTGCCTTCTGGACCAAGTTTAAGCTTTGCCCACTTTATCAAACACCTTCCTACACACTGTTATCAACTGAGGCAGCTAGGGAACATTGTCTCTCAACTGTGTTATAGAGTGTAGTACTACATTTCAGTGAAGTGTAAGGCCTTCCAAAGTTGCCGAACGTGTTTCTTTCTCTATTTCAATGGTATTCTGCCTTGTATAACACACATTTACCACTCTAGTCTCCTTTAAGTAAAGAATATAGGATTCGTACAGTGTTTCATGAGATCTTAATTGAAATTAAGGATTTCCCATATCTTAGCTACCTTTTCTACACTAAGAACTGACATGGAGATTCTCTTTCAGCTGTTCTAAACAAGTTCTCATCTGTTTACAGTCATTTTCACTGAATTATTCACGTTTTCATGTAGTTTCCTATATTCTGCCTTCTGGTCCAAGTATAAGCTCTGCAAACTTTATCAAACAACTTCAAACACACTGTTATGAACTGAGGCAGCTCGGGAACATTGTCTCTCAACTGTGTTATAGAGTGTAGTACTACATTTCAGTGAAGTGTAAGGCTTTCCAAAGCTGCCGAACGTGTTTCTTTCTCTATTTCAATGGTATTCTGCCTTGTATAACACACATTTACCACTCTAGTCTCCCTTAAGTAAAGAATATAGGATTCATACAGTGTTTCACGTGATATTAACTCGAATTAAGGATTTCCCTTATCTTAGCTACCTTTTCTACACTAAGAACTGACTTGGAGATTCTCTTTCAGCTGTTCTAAACAAGTTCTCATCTGTTTACAGTCATTTTCACTGAATTATTCATGTTTTCATGTAGTTTCCTATATTCTGCCTTCTGGCCCAAGTTTAAGCTTTGCCCACTTTATCAAACACCTTCCTACACACTGTTATGAACTGAGGCAGCTAGGGAAAATTGTCTCTCAACTGTGTTATAGAGTGTAGTACTACATTTCAGTGAAGTGTAAGGCCTTCCAAAGCTGCCGAACGTGTTTCTTTCTCTATTTCAATGGTATTCTGCCTTGTATAACACACATTTACCACTCTAGTCTCCTTTAAGTAAAGAATATAGGATTCGTACAGTGTTTCATGAGATCTTAATTGGAATTAAGGATTTCCCATATCTTAGCTACCTTTTCTACACTAAGAACTGACATGGAGATTCTCTTTCAGCTGTTCTAAACAAGTTCTCATCTGTTTACAGTCATTTTCACTGAATTATTCACGTTTTCATGTACTTTCCTATATTCTGCCTTCTGGTCCAAGTATAAGCTCTGCAAACTTTATCAAACAACTTCAAACACACTGTTATGAACTGAGGCAGCTCGGGAACATTGTCTCTCAACTGTGTTATAGAGTGTAGTACTACATTTCAGTGAAGTGTAAGGCTTTCCAAAGCTGCCGAACGTGTTTCTTTCTCTATTTCAATGGTATTCTGCCTTGTATAACACACATTTACCACTCTAGTCTCCCTTAAGTAAAGAATATAGGATTCATACAGTGGTTCACGTGATCTTAACTCGAATTAAGGATTTCCCTTATCTTAGCTACCTTTTCTACACTAAGAACTGACTTGGAGATTCTCTTTCAGCTGTTCTAAACAAGTTCTCCTCTGTTTACAGTCATTTTCACTGAATTATTCATGTTTTCACGTAGTTTCCTATATTCTGACTTCTGGCCCAAGGATAAGCTTTGCCCACTTTATCAAACAACATCCTACACACTGTTATGAAGTGAGGGAGCTAGAGAACATTGTCTCTCAACTGTGTTATAGAGTGTAGTACTACATTTCAGTGAAGTGTAAGGCTTTCCAAAGCTGCCGAACGTGTTTCTTTCTCTATTTCAATGGTATTCTGCCTTGTATAACACACATTTACCACTCTAGTCTCCTTTATGTAATGAATATAGGATTCATACAGTGTTTGATGTTATCTAAACTCGAATTAAGGATTTCCCTTATCTTAGATACCTTTTCTACACTAAGAACTGACTTGGAGATTCTCTTTCAGCTGTTCTAAACAAGTTCTCATCTGTTTACAGTCATTTTCAGTGAATTATTCATGTTTTCATGTAGTTTCCTATATTCTGCCTTCTGGCCCAAGGATAAGCTTTGCCCACTTTATCAAACAACTGCCTACACACTATTATGAACTGAGGCAGCTCGGGAACATTGTCTCTCAACTGTGTTATAGAGTGTAGTACTACATTTCAGTGAAGTGTAAGGCTTTCCAAAGCTGCCGAACGTGTTTCTTTCTCTATTTCAATGGTATTCTGCCTTGTATAACACACATTTACCACTCTAGTCTCCCTTAAGTAAAGAATATAGGATTCATACAGTGGTTCACGTGATCTTAACTCGAATTAAGGATTTCCCTTATCTTAGCTACCTTTTCTACACTAAGAACTGACTTGGAGATTCTCTTTCAGCTGTTCTAAACAAGTTCTCATCTGTTTACAGTCATTTTCACTGAATTATTCATGTTTTCATGTAGTTTCCTATATTCTGCCTTCTGTCCCAAGTTTAAGCTTTGCCCACTTTATCAAACACCTTCCTACACACTGTTATGAACTGAGGCAGCTAGGGAACATTGTCTCTCAACTGTGTTATAGAGTGTAGTACTACATTTCAGTGAAGTGTAAGGCTTTCAAAGCTGCCGAACGTGTTTCTTTCTCTATTTCAATGGTATTCTGCCTTGTATAACACACATTTACCACTCTAGTCTCCTTTATGTAATGAATATAGGATTCATACAGTGTTTGATGTTATCTAAACTCGAATTAAGGATTAACCTTATCTTAGATACCTTTTCTACACTAAGAACTGACTTGGAGATTCTCTTTCAGCTGTTCTAAACAAGTTCTCCTCTGTTTACAGTCATTTTCACTGAATTATTCATGTTTTCACGTAGTTTCCTATATTCTGCCTTCTGGCCCAAGGATAAGCTTTGCCCACTTTATCAAACAACATCCTACACACTGTTATGAACTGAGGGAGCTAGAGAACATTGTCTCTCAACTGTGTTATAGAGTGTAGTACTACATTTCAGTGAAGTGTAAGGCTTTCCAAAGCTGCCGAACGTGTTTCTTTCTCTATTTCAATGGTATTCTGCCTTGTATAACACACATTTACCACTCTAGTCTCCTTTATGTAATGAATATAGGATTCATACAGTGTTTGATGTTATCTAAACTCGAATTAAGGATTTCCCTTATCTTAGATACCTTTTCTACACTAAGAACTGACTTGGAGATTCTCTTTCAGCTGTTCTAAACAAGTTCTCATCTGTTTACAGTCATTTTCAGTGAATTATTCATGTTTTCATGTAGTTTCCTATATTCTGCCTTCTGGCCCAAGTATAAGCTTTGCCCACTTTATCAAACAACTGCCTACACACTATTATGAACTGAGGCAGCTCGGGAACATTGTCTCTCAACTGTGTTATAGAGTGTAGTACTACATTTCAGTGAAGTGTAAGGCTTTCCAAAGCTGCCGAACGTGTTTCTTTCTCTATTTCAATGGTATTCTGCCTTGTATAACACACATTTACCACTCTAGTCTCCCTTAAGTAAAGAAAATAGGATTCATACAGTGTTTTACGTGATCTTAACTCGAATTAAGGATTTCTCTTATCTTAGCTACCTTTTCTACACTAAGAACTGACTTGGAGATTCTCTTTCAGCTGTTCTAAACAAGTTCTCATCTGTTTACAGTCATTTTCACTGAATTATTCATGTTTTCATGTAGTTTCCTATATTCTGCCTTCTGGCCCAAGTTTAAGCTTTGCCCACTTTATCAAACACCTTCCTACACACTGTTATGAACTGAGGCAGCTAGGGAAAATTGTCTCTCAACTGTGTTATAGAGTGTAGTACTACATTTCAGTGAAGTGTAAGGCCTTCCAAAGCTGCCGAACGTGTTTCTTTCTCTATTTCAATGGTATTCTGCCTTGTATAACACACATTTACCACTCTAGTCTCCTTTAAGTAAAGAATATAGGATTCGTACAGTGTTTCATGAGATCTTAATTGGAATTAAGGATTTCCCATATCTTAGCTACCTTTTCTACACTAAGAACTGACATGGAGATTCTCTTTCAGCTGTTCTAAACAAGTTCTCATCTGTTTACAGTCATTTTCACTGAATTATTCACGTTTTCATGTACTTTCCTATATTCTGCCTTCTGGTCCAAGTATAAGCTCTGCAAACTTTATCAAACAACTTCAAACACACTGTTATGAACTGAGGCAGCTCGGGAACATTGTCTCTCAACTGTGTTATAGAGTGTAGTACTACATTTCAGTGAAGTGTAAGGCTTTCCAAAGCTGCCGAACGTGTTTCTTTCTCTATTTCAATGGTATTCTGCCTTGTATAACACACATTTACCACTCTAGTCTCCCTTAAGTAAAGAATATAGGATTCATACAGTGGTTCACGTGATCTTAACTCAAATTAAGGATTTCCCTTATCTTAGCTACCTTTTCTACACTAAGAACTGACTTGGAGATTCTCTTTCAGCTGTTCTAAACAAGTTCTCATCTGTTTACAGTCATTTTCACTGAATTATTCATGTTTTCACGTAGTTTCCTATATTCTGCCTTCTGGCCCAAGGATAAGCTTTGCCCACTTTATCAAACAACATCCTACACACTGTTATGAACTGAGGGAGCTAGAGAACATTGTCTCTCAACTGTGTTATAGAGTGTAGTACTACATTTCAGTGAAGTGTAAGGCTTTCCAAAGCTGCCGAACGTGTTTCTTTCTCTATTTCAATGGTATTCTGCCTTGTATAACACACATTTACCACTCTAGTCTCCTTTATGTAATGAATATAGGATTCATACAGTGTTTGATGTTATCTAAACTCGAATTAAGGATTTCCCTTATCTTAGATACCTTTTCTACACTAAGAACTGACTTGGAGATTCTCTTTCAGCTGTTCTAAACAAGTTCTCATCTGTTTACAGTCATTTTCACTGAATTATTCATGTTTTCATGTAGTTTCCTATATTCTGCCTTCTGGCCCAAGTATAAGCTTTGCCCACTTTATCAAATAACTGCCTACACACTGTTATGAACTGAGGCAGCTCGGGAACATTGTCTCTCAACTGTGTTATAGAGTGTAGTACTACATTTCAGTGAAGTGTAAGGCTTTCCAAAGCTGCCGAACGTGTTTCTTTCTCTATTTCAATGGTATTCTGCCTTGTATAACACACATTTACAACTCTAGTGTCCCTTAAGTAAAGAATATAGGATTCATACAGTGTTTCACGTGATCTTAACTCCAATTAAGGATTTCCCTTATCTTAGCTACCTTTTCTACACTAAGAACTGACTTGGAGATACTCTTTCAGCTGTTCTAAACAAGTTCTCATCTGTTTACAGTCATTTTCACTGAATTATTCATGTTTTCATGTAGTTTCCTATATTCTGCCTTCTGGCCCAAGTTTAAGCTTTGCCCACTTTATCAAACACCTTCCTACACACTGTTATGAACTGAGGCAGCTAGGGAACATTGTCTCTCAACTGTGTTATAGAGTGTAGTACTACATTTCAGTGAAGTGTAAGGCCTTCCAAAGCTGCCGAACGTGTTTCTTTCTCTATTTCAATGGTATTCTGCCTTGTATAACACACATTTACCACTCTAGTCTCCTTTAAGTAAAGAATATAGGATTCGTACAGTGTTTCATGAGATCTTAATTGGAATTAAGGATTTCCCATATCTTAGCTACCTTTTCTACACTAAGAACTGACATGGAGATTCTCTTTCAGCTGTTCTAAACAAGTTCTCATCTGTTTACAGTCATTTTCACTGAATTATTCATGTTTTCACGTAGTTTCCTATATTCTGCCTTCTGGCCCAAGGATAAGCTTTGCCCACTTTATCAAACAACATCCTACACACTGTTATGAACTGAGGGAGCTAGAGAACATTGTCTCTCAACTGTGTTATAGAGTGTAGTACTACATTTCAGTGAAGTGTAAGGCTTTCCAAAGCTGCCGAACGTGTTTCTTTCTCTATTTCAATGGTATTCTGCCTTGTATAACACACATTTACCACTCTAGTCTCCTTTAAGTAAAGAATATAGGATTCGTACAGTGTTTCATGAGATCTTAATTGGAATTAAGGATTTCCCATATCTTAGCTACCTTTTCTACACTAAGAACTGACATGGAGATTCTCTTTCAGCTGTTCTAAACAAGTTCTCATCTGTTTACAGTCATTTTCACTGAATTATTCATGTTTTCACGTAGTTTCCTATATTCTGCCTTCTGGCCCAAGGATAAGCTTTGCCCACTTTATCAAACACCTTCCTACACACTGTTATGAACTGAGGCAGCTAGGGAACATTGTCTCTCAACTGTGTTATAGAGTGTAGTACTACATTTCAGTGAAGTGTAAGGCCTTCCAAAGCTGCCGAACGTGTTTCTTTCTCTATTTCAATGGTATTCTGCCTTGTATAACACACATTTACCACTCTAGTCTCCTTTAAGTAAAGAATATAGGATTCGTACAGTGTTTCATGAGATCTTAATTGGAATTAAGGATTTCCCATATCTTAGCTACCTTTTCTACACTAAGAACTGACATGGAGATTCTCTTTCAGCTGTTCTAAACAAGTTCTCATCTGTTTACAGTCATTTTCTCTGAATTATTCATGTTTTCATGTAGTTTCCTATATTCTGCCTTCTGGCCCAAGTATAAGCTTTGCCCACTTTATCAAACAACTTCCTACTGACTGTTATGAACTGAGGCAGCTCGGGAACATTGTCTCTCAACTGTGTTATAGAGTGTAGTACTACATTTCAGTGAAGTGTAAGGCTTTCCAAAGCTGCCGAACGTGTTTCTTTCTCTATTTCAATGGTATTCTGCCTTGTATAACACACATTTACCACTCTAGTCTCCCTTAAGTAAAGAATATAGGATTCATATAGTGTTTCATGTGATCTTAACTGGAATTAAGGATTTCCCTTATCTTAGCTACCTTTTCTACACTAAGAACTGACTTGGAGATTCTCTTTCAGCTGTTCTAAACAAGTTCTCATCTGTTTACAGTCATTTTCAGTGAATTATTCATGTTTTCATGTAGTTTCCTATATTCTGCCTTCTGGCCCAAGTATAAGCTTTGCCCACTTTATCAAACACCTTCCTACACACTGTTATGAACTGAGGCAGCTCGGGAACATTGTCTCTCAACTGTGTTATAGAGTGTAGTACTACATTTCAGTGAAGTGTAAGGCTTTCCAAAGCTGCCGAACGTGTTTCTTTCTCTATTTCAATGGCATTCTGCCTTGTATAACACACATTTACCACTCTAGTCTCCCTTAAGTAAAGAATATAGGATTCATACAGTGTTTCACGTGATCTTAACTCGAATTAAGGATTTCCCTTATCTTAGCTACCTTTTCTACACTAAGAACTGACTTGGAGATTCTCTTTCAGCTGTTCTAAACAAGTTCTCATCTGTTTACAGTCATTTTCACTGAATTATTCATGTTTTCATGTAGTTTCCTATATTCTGCCTTCTGGCCCAAGTATAAGCTTTGCCCACTTTATCAAACAACTTCCTACAGACTGTTATGAACTGAGGTAGCTCGGGAACATTGTCTCTCAACTGTGTTATAGAGTGTAGTACTACATTTCAGTGAAGTGTAAGGCTTTCCAAAGCTGCCGAACGTGTTTCTTTCTCTATTTCGATGGTATTCTGCCTTGTATAACACACATTTACCACTCTAGTCTCCCTTAAGTAAAGAATGTAGGATTCATATAGTGTTTCATGTGATCTTAACTGGAATTAAGGATTTCCCTTATCTTAGCTACCTTTTCTACACTAAGAACTGACTTGGAGATTCTCTTTCAGCTGTTCTAAACAAGTTCTCATCTGTTTACAGTCATTTTCACTGAATTATTCACGTTTTCATGTAGTTTCCTATATTCTGCCTTCTGGTCCAAGTATAAGCTCTGCAAACTTTATCAAACAACTTCAAACACACTGTTATGAACTGAGGCAGCTCAGGAACATTGTCTCTCAACTGTGTTATAGAGTGTAGTACTACATTTCAGTGAAGTGTAAGGCTTTCCAAAGCTGCCGAACGTGTTTCTTTCTCTATTTCAATGGTATTCTGCCTTGTATAACACACATTTACCACTCTAGTCTCCCTTAAGTAAAGAATATAGGATTCATACAGTGTTTCACGTGATCTTAACTCGAATTAAGGATTTCCCTTATCTTAGCTACCTTTTCTACACTAAGAACTGACTTGGAGATTCTCTTTCAGCTGTTCTAAACAAGTTCTCATCTGTTTACAGTCATTTTCACTGAATTATTCATGTTTTCATGTAGTTTCCTATATTCTGCCTTCTGGCCCAAGTTTAAGCTTTGCCAACTTTATCAAACACCTTCCTACACACTGTTATGAACTGAGGCAGCTAGGGAACATTGTCTCTCAACTGTGTTATAGAGTGTAGTACTACATTTCAGTGAAGTGTAAGGCTTTCCAAAGCTGCCGAACGTGTTTCTTTCTCTATTTCAATGGTATTCTGCCTTGTATAACACACATTTACCAATCTAGTCTCCTTTAAGTAAAGAATATAGGATTCGTACAGTGTTTCATGTGATCTTAATTGGAATTAAGGATTTCCCATATCTTAGCTACCTTTTCTACACTAAGAACTGACTTGGAGATTCTCTTTCAGCTGTTCTAAACAAGTTCTCATCTGTTTACAGTCATTTTCACTGAATTATTCAAGTTTTCATGTAGTTTCCTATATTCTGCCTTCTGGCCCAAGGATAAGCTTTGCCCACTTTATCAAACAACATCCTACACACTGTTATGAACTGAGGGAGCTAGAGAACATTGTCTCTCAACTGTGTTATAGAGTGTAGTACTACATTTCAGTGAAGTGTAAGGCTTTCCAAAGCTGCCGAACGTGTTTCTTTCTCTATTTCAATGGTATTCTGCCTTGTATAACACACATTTACCACTCTAGCCTCCTTTATGTAATGAATATAGGATTCATACAGTGTTTGATGTTATCTAAACTCGAATTAAGGATTAACCTTATCTTAGATACCTTTTCTACACTAAGAACTGACTTGGAGATTCTCTTTCAGCTGTTCTAAACAAGTTCTCATCTGTTTACAGTCATTTTCACTGAATTATTCATGTTTTCATGTAGTTTCCTATATTCTGCCTTCTGGCCCAAGTATAAGCTTTGCCCACTTTATCAAACAACTGCCTACACACTATTATGAACTGAGGCAGCTCGGGAACATTGTCTCTCAACTGTGTTATAGAGTGTAGTACTACATTTCAGTGAACTGTAAGGCTTTCCAAAGCTGCCGAACGTGTTTCTTTCTCTATTTCAATGGTATTCTGCCTTGTATAACACACATTTACCACTCTAGTCTCCCTTAAGTAAAGAAAATAGGATTCATACACTGTTTCACGTGATCTTAACTGGAATTAAGGATTTCCCTTATCTTAGCTACCTTTTCTACACTAAGAACTGACTTGGAGATTCTCTTTCAGCTGTTCTAAACAAGTTCTCATCTGTTTACAGTCATTTTCAGTGAATTATTCATGTTTTCATGTAGTTTCCTATATTCTGCCTTCTGGCCCAAGTATAAGCTTTGCCCACTTTATCAAACACCTTCCTACACACTGTTATGAACTGAGGCAGCTAGGGAACATTGTCTCTCAACTGTGTTATAGAGTGTAGTACTACATTTCAGTGAAGTGTAAGGCCTTCCAAAGCTGCCGAACGTGTTTCTTTCTCTATTTCAATGGTATTCTGCCTTGTATAACACACATTTACCACTCTAGTCTCCTTTAAGTAAAGAATATAGGATTCGTACAGTGTTTCATGAGATCTTAATTGGAATTAAGGATTTCCCATATCTTAGCTACCTTTTCTACACTAAGAACTGACTTGGAGATTCTCTTTCAGCTGTTCTAAACAAGTTCTCATCTGTTTACAGTCATTTTCACTGAATTATTCATGTTTTCATGTAGTTTCCTATATTCTGCCTTCTGGCCCAAGGATAAGCTTTGCCCACTTTATCAAACAACATCCTACACACTGTTATGAACTGAGGGAGCTAGAGAACATTGTCTCTCAACTGTGTTATAGAGTGTAGTACTACATTTCAGTGAAGTGTAAGGCTTTCCAAAGCTGCCGAACGTGTTTCTTTCTCTATTTCAATGGTATTCTGCCTTGTATAACACACATTTACCACTCTAGTCTCCTTTATGTAATGAATATAGGATTCATACAGTGTTTGATGTTATCTAAACTCGAATTAAGGATTTCCCTTATCTTAGATACCTTTTCTACACTAAGAACTGACTTGGAGATTCTCTTTCAGCTGTTCTAAACAAGTTCTCATCTGTTTACAGTCATTTTCACTGAATTATTCATGTTTTCATGTAGTTTCCTATATTCTGCCTTCTGGCCCAAGTATAAGCTTTGCCCACTTTATCAAACAACTGCCTACACACTATTATGAACTGAGGCAGCTCGGGAACATTGTCTCTCAACTGTGTTATAGAGTGTAGTACTACATTTCAGTGAACTGTAAGGCTTTCCAAAGCTGCCGAACGTGTTTCTTTCTCTATTTCAATGGTATTCTGCCTTGTATAACACACATTTACCACTCTAGTCTCCCTTAAGTAAAGAAAATAGGATTCATACAGTGTTTCACGTGATCTTAACTCGAATTAAGGATTTCCCTTATCTTAGCTACCTTTTCTACACTAAGAACTGACTTGGAGATTCTCTTTCAGCTGTTCTAAACAAGTTCTCATCTGTTTACAGTCATTTTCACTGAATTATTCATGTTTTCATGTAGTTTCCTATATTCTGCCTTCTGGCCCAAGTATAAGCTTTACCCACTTTATCAAACAGCTTCCTACACACTGTTATGAACTGAGGCAGCTAGGGAACATTGTCTCTCAACTGTGTTATAGAGTGTAGTACTACATTTCAGTGAAGTGTAAGGCCTTCCAAAGCTGCCGAACGTGTTTCTTTCTCTATTTCAATGGTATTCTGCCTTGTATAAAACACATTTACCACTCTAGTCTCCTTTAAGTAAAGAATATAGGATTCGTACAGTGTTTCATGAGATCTTAATTGGAATTAAGGATTTCCCATATCTTAGCTACCTTTTCTACACTAAGAACTGACATGGAGATTCTCTTTCAGCTGTTCTAAACAAGTTCTCATCTGTTTACAGTCATTTTCACTGAATTATTCACGTTTTCATGTAGTTTCCTATATTCTGCCTTCTGGTCCAAGTATAAGCTCTGCAAACTTTATCAAACAACTTCAAACACACTGTTATGAACTGAGGCAGCTCGGGAACATTGTCTCTCAACTGTGTTATAGAGTGTAGTACTACATTTCAGTGAAGTGTAAGGCTTTCCAAAGCTGCCGAACGTGTTTCTTTCTCTATTTCAATGGTATTCTGCCTTGTATAACACACATTTACCACTCTAGTCTCCCTTAAGTAAAGAATATAGGATTCATACAGTGTTTCACGTGATATTAACTCGAATTAAGGATTCCCTTATCTTAGCTACCTTTTCTACACTAAGAACTGACTTGGAGATTCTCTTTCAGCTGTTCTAAACAAGTTCTAATCTGTTTACAGTCATTTTCACTGAATTATTCATGTTTTCATGTAGTTTCCTATATTCTGCCTTCTGGCCCAAGTTTAAGCTTTGCCAACTTTATCAAACACCTTCCTACACACTGTTATGAACTGAGGCAGCTAGGGAACATTGTCTCTCAACTGTGTTATAGAGTGTAGTACTACATTTCAGTGAAGTGTAAGGCTTTCCAAAGCTGCCGAACGTGTTTCTTTCTCTATTTCAATGGTATTCTGCCTTGTATAACACACATTTACCAATCTAGTCTCCTTTAAGTAAAGAATATAGGATTCGTACAGTGTTTCATGTGATCTTAATTGGAATTAAGGATTTCCCATATCTTAGCTACCTTTTCTACACTAAGAACTGACGTGGAGATTCTCTTTCAGCTGTTCTAAACAAGTTCTCATCTGTTTACAGTCATTTTCACTGAATTATTCACGTTTTCATGTAGTTTCCTATATTCTGCCTTCTGGTCCAAGTATAAGCTCTGTAAACTTTATCAAACAACTTCAAACACACTGTTATGAACTGAGGCAGCTCGGGAACATTGTCTCTCAACTGTGTTATAGAGTGTAATACTACATTTCAGTGAAGTGTAAGGCTTTCCAAAGCTGCCGAACGTGTTTCTTTCTCTATTTCAATGGTATTCTGCCTTGTATAACACACATTTACCACTCTAGTCTCCCTTAAGTAAAGAATATAGGATTCATACAGTGTTTCACGTGATATTAACTCGAATTAAGGATTTCCCTTATCTTAGCTACCTTTTCTACACTAAGAACTGACTTGGAGATTCTCTTTCAGCTGTTCTAAACAAGTTCTCATCTGTTTACAGTCATTTTCACTGAATTATTCATGTTTTCATGTAGTTTCCTATATTCTGCCTTCTGGCCCAAGTTTAAGCTTTGCCAACTTTATCAAACACCTTCCTACACACTGTTATGAACTGAGGCAGCTAGGGAACATTGTCTCTCAACTGTGTTATAGAGTGTAGTACTACATTTCAGTGAAGTGTAAGGCTTTCCAAAGCTGCCGAACGTGTTTCTTTCTCTATTTCAATGGTATTCTGCCTTGTATAACACACATTTACCAATCTAGTCTCCTTTAAGTAAAGAATATAGGATTCGTACAGTGTTTCATGTGATCTTAATTGGAATTAAGGATTTCCCATATCTTAGCTACCTTTTCTACACTAAGAACTGACTTGGTGATTCTCTTTCAGCTCTTCTAAACAAGTTCTCATCTGTTTACAGTCATTTTCACTGAATTATTTATGTTTTCACGTAGTTTCCTATATTCTGCCTTCTGGCCCAAGGATAAGCTTTGCCCACTTTATCAAACAACATCCTACACACTGTTATGAACTGAGGGAGCTAGAGAACATTGTCTCTCAACTGTGTTATAGAGTGTAGTACTACATTTCAGTGAAGTGTAAGGCTTTCCAAAGCTGCCGAACGTGTTTCTTTCTCTATTTCAATGGTATTCTGCCTTGTATAACACACATTTACCACTCTAGTCTCCTTTATGTAATGAATATAGGATTCATACAGTGTTTGATGTTATCTAAACTCGAATTAAGGATTTCCCTTATCTTAGATACCTTTTCTACACTAAGAACTGACTTGGAGATTCTCTTTCAGCTGTTCTAAACAAGTTCTCATCTGTTTACAGTCATTTTCACTGAATTATTCATGTTTTCATGTAGTTTCCTATATTCTGTCTTCTGGTCCAAGTATAAGCTCTGCAAACTTTATCAAACAACTTCAAACACACTGTTATGAACTGAGGCAGCTCGGGAACATTGTCTCTCAACTGTGTTATAGAGTGTAGTACTACATTTCAGTGAAGTGTAAGGCTTTCCAAAGCTTCCGAACTTGTTTCTTTCTCTATTTCAATGGTATTCTGCCTTGTATAACACACATTTACCACTCTAGTCTCCTTTAAGTAAAGAATATAGGATTCGTACAGTGTTTCATGTGATCTTAATTGGAATTAAGGATTTCCCATATCTTAGCTACCTTTTCTACACTAAACTGACTTGGAGATTCTCTTTCAGCTGTTCTAAACAAGTTCTCATCTGTTTACAGTCATTTTCACTGAATTATTCATGTTTTCACGTAGTTTCCTATATTCTGTCTTCTGGCCCAAGGATAAGCTTTGCCCACTTTATCAAACAACATCCTACACACTGTTATGAACTGAGGGAGCTAGAGAACATTGTCTCTCAAGTGTGTTATAGAGTGTAGTACTACATTTCAGTGAAGTGTAAGGCTTTCCAAAGCTGCCGAACGTGTTTCTTTCTCTATTTCAATGGTATTCTGCCTTGTATAACACACATTTACCACTCTAGTCTCCTTTATGTAATGAATATAGGATTCATACAGTGTTTGATGTTATCTAAACTCGAATTAAGGATTTCCCTTATCTTAGATACCTTTTCTACACTAAGAACTGACTTGGAGATTCTCTTTCAGCTGTTCTAAACAAGTTCTCATCTGTTTACAGTCATTTTCACTGAATTATTCATGTTTTCATGTAGTTTCCTATATTCTGCCTTCTGGCCCAAGTTTAAGCTTTGCCCACTTTATCAATCAACTGCCTACACACTGTTATGAACTGAGGCAGCTAGTGAACATTGTCTCTCAACTGTGTTATAGAGTGTAGTACTACATTTCAGTGAAGTGTAAGGCTTTCCAAAGCTGCCGAACGTGTTTCTTTCTCTATTTCAATGGTATTCTGCCTTGTATAACACACATTTACCACTCTAGTCTCCTTTAAGTAAAGAATATAGGATTCATACAGTGTTTCATGTGATCTTAACTCGAATTAAGGATTTCCCGGATCTTAGCTACCTTTTCTACACTAAGAACTGACTTGGAGATTCTCTTTCAGCTGTTCTAAACAAGTTCTCATCTGTTTACAGTCATTTTCACTGAATTATTCATGTTTTCATGTAGTTTCCTATATTCTGCCTTCTGGCCCAAGTTTAAGCTTTGCCAACTTTATCAAACACCTTCCTACACACTGTTATGAACTGAGGCAGCTAGGGAACATTGTCTCTCAACTGTGTTATAGAGTGTAGTACTACATTTCAGTGAAGTGTAAGGCTTTCCAAAGCTGCCGAACGTGTTTCTTTCTCTATTTCAATGGTATTCTGCCTTGTATAACACACATTTACCACTCTAGTCTCCCTTAAGTAAAGAATATAGGATTCATACAGTGTTTCACGTGATCTTAACTCGAATTAAGGATTTCCCTTATCTTAGCTACCTTTTCTACACTAAGAACTGACTTGGAGATTCTCTTTCAGCTGTTCTAAACAAGTTCTCATCTGTTTACAGTCATTTTCACTGAATTATTCACGTTTTCATGTAGTTTCCTATATTCTGCCTTCTGGTCCAAGTATAAGCTCTGCAAACTTTATCAAACAACTTCAAACACACTGTTATGAACTGAGGCAGCTCGGGAACATTGTCTCTCAACTGTGTTATAGAGTGTAGTACTACATTTCAGTGAAGTGTAAGGCTTTCCAAAGCTGCCGAACGTGTTTCTTTCTCTATTTCAATGGTATTCTGCCTTGTATAACACACATTTACCACTCTAGTCTCCCTTAAGTAAAGAATATAGGATTCATACAGTGTTTCACGTGATATTAACTCGAATTAAGGATTTCCCTTATCTTAGCTACCTTTTCTACACTAAGAACTGACTTGGAGATTCTCTTTCAGCTGTTCTAAACAAGTTCTCATCTGTTTACAGTCATTTTCACTGAATTATTCATGTTTTCATGTAGTTTCCTATATTCTGCCTTCTGGCCCAAGTTTAAGCTTTGCCAACTTTATCAAACACCTTCCTACACACTGTTATGAACTGAGGCAGCTAGGGAACATTGTCTCTCAACTGTGTTATAGAGTGTAGTACTACATTTCAGTGAAGTGTAAGGCTTTCCAAAGCTGCCGAACGTGTTTCTTCCTCTATTTCAATGGTATTCTGCCTTGTATAACACACATTTACCACTCTAGTCTCCCTTAAGTAAAGAAAATAGGATTCATACAGTGTTTCACGTGATCTTAACTGGAATTAAGGATTTCCCTTATCTTAGCTACCTTTTCTACACTAAGAACTGACTTGGAGATTCTCTTTCAGCTGTTCTAAACAAGTTCTCATCTGTTTACAGTCATTTTCACTGAATTATTCATGTTTTCATGTAGTTTCCTATATTCTGCCTTCTGGCCCAAGTTTAAGCTTTGCCAACTTTATCAAACACCTTCCTACACACTGTTATGAACTGAGGCAGCTAGGGAACATTGTCTCTCAACTGTGTTATAGAGTGTAGTACTACATTTCAGTGAAGTGTAAGGCTTTCCAAAGCTGCCGAACGTGTTTCTTTCTCTATTTCAATGGTATTCTGCCTTGTATAACACACATTTACCACTCTAGTCTCCCTTAAGTAAAGAATATAGGATTCATACAGTGTTTCACGTGATCTTAACTCGAATTAAGGATTTCCCTTATCTTAGCTACCTTTTCTACACTAAGAACTGACTTGGAGATTCTCTTTCAGCTGTTCTAAACAAGTTCTCATCTGTTTACAGTCATTTTCACTGAATTATTCACGTTTTCATGTAGTTTCCTATATTCTGCCTTCTGGTCCAAGTATAAGCTCTGCAAACTTTATCAAACAACTTCAAACACACTGTTATGAACTGAGGCAGCTCGGGAACATTGTCTCTCAACTGTGTTATAGAGTGTAGTACTACATTTCAGTGAAGTGTAAGGCTTTCCAAAGCTGCCGAACGTGTTTCTTTCTCTATTTCAATGGTATTCTGCCTTGTATAACACACATTTACCACTCTAGTCTCCCTTAAGTAAAGAATATAGGATTCATACAGTGTTTCACGTGATCTTAACTCGAATTAAGGATTTCCCTTATCTTAGCTACCTTTTCTACACTAAGAACTGACTTGGAGATTCTCTTTCAGCTGTTCTAAACAAGTTCTCATCTGTTTACAGTCATTTTCACTGAATTATTCATGTTTTCATGTAGTTTCCTATATTCTGCCTTCTGGCCCAAGTTTAAGCTTTGCCAACTTTATCAAACACCTTCCTACACACTGTTATGAACTGAGGCAGCTAGGGAACATTGTCTCTCAACTGTGTTATAGAGTGTAGTACTACATTTCAGTGAAGTGTAAGGCTTTCCAAAGCTGCCGAACGTGTTTCTTTCTCTATTTCAATGGTATTCTGCCTTGTATAACACACATTTACCAATCTAGTCTCCTTTAAGTAAAGAATATAGGATTCGTACAGTGTTTCATGTGATCTTAATTGGAATTAAGGATTTCCCATATCTTAGCTACCTTTTTTACACTAAGAACTGACTTGGAGATTCTCTTTCAGCTGTTCTAAACAAGTTCTCATCTGTTTACAGTCATTTTCACTGAATTATTCATGTTTTCATGTAGTTTCCTATATTCTGCCTTCTGGCCCAAGGATAAGCTTTGCCCACTTTATCAAACAACATCCTACACACTGTTATGAACTGAGGGAGCTAGAGAACATTGTCTCTCAACTGTGTTATAGAGTGTAGTACTACATTTCAGTGAAGTGTAAGGCTTTCCAAAGCTGCCGAACGTGTTTCTTTCTCTATTTCAATGGTATTCTGCCTTGTATAACACACATTTACCACTCTAGTCTCCTTTATGTAATGAATATAGGATTCATACAGTGTTTGATGTTATCTAAACTCGAATTAAGGATTAACCTTATCTTAGATACCTTTTCTACACTAAGAACTGACTTGGAGATTCTCTTTCAGCTGTTCTAAACAAGTTCTCATCTGTTTACAGTCATTTTCACTGAATTATTCATGTTTTCATGTAGTTTCCTATATTCTGCCTTCTGGCCCAAGTTTAAGCTTTGCCAACTTTATCAAACACCTTCCTACACACTGTTATGAACTGAGGCAGCTAGGGAACATTGTCTCTCAACTGTGTTATAGAGTGTAGTACTACATTTCAGTGAAGTGTAAGGCTTTCCAAAGCTGCCGAACGTGTTTCTTTCTCTATTTCAATGGTATTCTGCCTTGTATAACACACATTTACCAATCTAGTCTCCTTTAAGTAAAGAATATAGGATTCGTACAGTGTTTCATGTGATCTTAATTGGAATTAAGGATTTCCCATATCTTAGCTACCTTTTCTACACTAAGAACTGACATGGAGATTCTCTTTCAGCTGTTCTAAACAAGTTCTCATCTGTTTACAGTCATTTTCACTGAATTATTCACGTTTTCATGTAGTTTCCTATATTCTGCCTTCTGGTCCAAGTATAAGCTCTGCAAACTTTATCAAACAACTTCAAACACACTGTTATGAACTGAGGCAGCTCGGGAACATTGTCTCTCAACTGTGTTATAGAGTGTAATACTACATTTCAGTGAAGTGTAAGGCTTTCCAAAGCTGCCGAACGTGTTTCTTTCTCTATTTCAATGGTATTCTGCCTTGTATAACACACATTTACCACTCTAGTCTCCCTTAAGTAAAGAATATAGGATTCATACAGTGTTTCACGTGATATTAACTCGAATTAAGGATTTCCCTTATCTTAGCTACCTTTTCTACACTAAGAACTGACTTGGAGATTCTCTTTCAGCTGTTCTAAACAAGTTCTCATCTGTTTACAGTCATTTTCACTGAATTATTCATGTTTTCATGTAGTTTCCTATATTCTGCCTTCTGGCCCAAGTTTAAGCTTTGCCAACTTTATCAAACACCTTCCTACACACTGTTATGAACTGAGGCAGCTAGGGAACATTGTCTCTCAACTGTGTTATAGAGTGTAGTACTACATTTCAGTGAAGTGTAAGGCTTTCCAAAGCTGCCGAACGTGTTTCTTCCTCTATTTCAATGGTATTCTGCCTTGTATAACACACATTTACCACTCTAGTCTCCCTTAAGTAAAGAAAATAGGATTCATACAGTGTTTCACGTGATCTTAACTGGAATTAAGGATTTCCCTTATCTTAGCTACCTTTTCTACACTAAGAACTGACTTGGAGATTCTCTTTCAGCTGTTCTAAACAAGTTCTCATCTGTTTACAGTCATTTTCACTGAATTATTCATGTTTTCATGTAGTTTCCTATATTCTGCCTTCTGGCCCAAGTTTAAGCTTTGCCAACTTTATCAAACACCTTCCTACACACTGTTATGAACTGAGGCAGCTAGGGAACATTGTCTCTCAACTGTGTTATAGAGTGTAGTACTACATTTCAGTGAAGTGTAAGGCTTTCCAAAGCTGCCGAACGTGTTTCTTTCTCTATTTCAATGGTATTCTGCCTTGTATAACACACATTTACCAATCTAGTCTCCTTTAAGTAAAGAATATAGGATTCGTACAGTGTTTCATGTGATCTTAATTGGAATTAAGGATTTCCCATATCTTAGCTACCTTTTCTACACTAAGAACTGACTTGGAGATTCTCTTTCAGCTGTTCTAAACAAGTTCTCATCTGTTTACAGTCATTTTCACTGAATTATTCACGTTTTCATGTAGTTTCCTATATTCTGCCTTCTGGTCCAAGTATAAGCTCTGCAAACTTTATCAAACAACTTCAAACACACTGTTATGAACTGAGGCAGCTCGGGAACATTGTCTCTCAACTGTGTTATAGAGTGTAGTACTACATTTCAGTGAAGTGTAAGGCTTTCCAAAGCTGCCGAACGTGTTTCTTTCTCTATTTCAATGGTATTCTGCCTTGTATAACACACATTTACCACTCTAGTCTCCCTTAAGTAAAGAATATAGGATTCATACAGTGTTTCACGTGATCTTAACTCGAATTAAGGATTTCCCTTATCTTAGCTACCTTTTCTACACTAAGAACTGACTTGGAGATTCTCTTTCAGCTGTTCTAAACAAGTTCTCATCTGTTTACAGTCATTTTCAGTGAATTATTCATGTTTTCATGTAGTTTCCTATATTCTGCCTTCTGGCCCAAGTTTAAGCTTTGCCAACTTTATCAAACACCTTCCTACACACTGTTATGAACTGAGGCAGCTAGGGAACATTGTCTCTCAACTGTGTTATAGAGTGTAGTACTACATTTCAGTGAAGTGTAAGGCTTTCCAAAGCTGTCGAACGTGTTTCTTTCTCTATTTCAATGGTATTCTGCCTTGTATAACACACATTTACCACTCTAGTCTCCCTTAAGTAAAGAAAATAGGATTCATACAGTGTTTCACGTGATCTTAACTGGAATTAAGGATTTCCCTTATCTTAGCTACCTTTTCTACACTAAGAACTGACTTGGAGATTCTCTTTCAGCTGTTCTAAACAAGTTCTCATCTGTTTACAGTCATTTTCACTGAATTATTCATGTTTTCATGTAGTTTCCTATATTCTGCCTTCTGGCCCAAGTTTAAGCTTTGCCAACTTTATCAAACACCTTCCTACACACTGTTATGAACTGAGGCAGCTAGGGAACATTGTCTCTCAACTGTGTTATAGAGTGTAGTACTACATTTCAGTGAAGTGTAAGGCTTTCCAAAGCTGCCGAACGTGTTTCTTTCTCTATTTCAATGGTATTCTGCCTTGTATAACACACATTTACCAATCTAGTCTCCTTTAAGTAAAGAATATAGGATTCGTACAGTGTTTCATGTGATCTTAATTGGAATTAAGGATTTCCCATATCTTAGCTACCTTTTCTACACTAAGAACTGACTTGGAGATTCTCTTTCAGCTGTTCTAAACAAGTTCTCATCTGTTTACAGTCATTTTCACTGAATTATTCATGTTTTCATGTAGTTTCCTATATTCTGCCTTCTGGCCCAAGGATAAGCTTTGCCCACTTTATCAAACAACATCCTACACACTGTTATGAACTGAGGGAGCTAGAGAACATTGTCTCTCAACTGTGTTATAGAGTGTAGTACTACATTTCAGTGAAGTGTAAGGCTTTCCAAAGCTGCCGAACGTGTTTCTTTCTCTATTTCAATGGTATTCTGCCTTGTATAACACACATTTACCACTCTAGTCTCCTTTATGTAATGAATATAGGATTCATACAGTGTTTGATGTTATCTAAACTCGAATTAAGGATTTCCCTTATCTTAGCTACCTTTTCTACACTAAGAACTGACTTGGAGATTCTCTTTCAGCTGTTCTAAACAAGTTCTCATCTGTTTACAGTCATTTTCACTGAATTATTCACGTTTTCATGTAGTTTCCTATATTCTGCCTTCTGGTCCAAGTATAAGCTCTGCAAACTTTATCAAACAACTTCAAACACACTGTTATGAACTGAGGCAGCTCGGGAACATTGTCTCTCAACTGTGTTATAGAGTGTAATACTACATTTCAGTGAAGTGTAAGGCTTTCCAAAGCTGCCGAACGTGTTTCTTTCTCTATTTCAATGGTATTCTGCCTTGTATAACACACATTTACCACTCTAGTCTCCCTTAAGTAAAGAATATAGGATTCATACAGTGTTTCACGTGATATTAACTCGAATTAAGGATTTCCCTTATCTTAGCTACCTTTTCTACACTAAGAACTGACTTGGAGATTCTCTTTCAGCTGTTCTAAACAAGTTCTCATCTGTTTACAGTCATTTTCACTGAATTATTCATGTTTTCATGTAGTTTCCTATATTCTGCCTTCTGGCCCAAGTTTAAGCTTTGCCAACTTTATCAAACACCTTCCTACACACTGTTATGAACTGAGGCAGCTAGGGAACATTGTCTCTCAACTGTGTTATAGAGTGTAGTACTACATTTCAGTGAAGTGTAAGGCTTTCCAAAGCTGCCGAACGTGTTTCTTTCTCTATTTCAATGGTATTCTGCCTTGTATAACACACATTTACCACTCTAGTCTCCCTTAAGTAAAGAAAATAGGATTCATACAGTGTTTCACGTGATCTTAACTGGAATTAAGGATTTCCCTTATCTTAGCTACCTTTTCTACACTAAGAACTGACTTGGAGATTCTCTTTCAGCTGTTCTAAACAAGTTCTCATCTGTTTACAGTCATTTTCACTGAATTATTCATGTTTTCATGTAGTTTCCTATATTCTGCCTTCTGGCCCAAGTTTAAGCTTTGCCAACTTTATCAAACACCTTCCTACACACTGTTATGAACTGAGGCAGCTAGGGAACATTGTCTCTCAACTGTGTTATAGAGTGTAGTACTACATTTCAGTGAAGTGTAAGGCTTTCCAAAGCTGCCGAACGTGTTTCTTTCTCTATTTCAATGGTATTCTGCCTTGTATAACACACATTTACCAATCTAGTCTCCTTTAAGTAAAGAATATAGGATTCGTACAGAGTTTCATGTGACCTTAATTGGAATTAAGGATTTCCCATATCTTAGCTACCTTTTCTACACTAAGAACTGACTTGGAGATTCTCTTTCAGCTGTTCTAAACAAGTTCTCATCTGTTTACAGTCATTTTCACTGAATTATTCACGTTTTCATGTAGTTTCCTATATTCTGCCTTCTGGTCCAAGTATAAGCTCTGCAAACTTTATCAAACAACTTCAAACACACTGTTATGAACTGAGGCAGCTCGGGAACATTGTCTCTCAACTGTGTTATAGAGTGTAATACTACATTTCAGTGAAGTGTAAGGCTTTCCAAAGCTGCCGAACGTGTTTCTTTCTCTATTTCAATGGTATTCTGCCTTGTATAACACACATTTACCACTCTAGTCTCCCTTAAGTAAAGAATATAGGATTCATACAGTGTTTCACGTGATATTAACTCGAATTAAGGATTTCCCTTATCTTAGCTACCTTTTCTACACTAAGAACTGACTTGGAGATTCTCTTTCAGCTGTTCTAAACAAGTTCTCATCTGTTTACAGTCATTTTCACTGAATTATTCATGTTTTCATGTAGTTTCCTATATTCTGCCTTCTGGCCCAAGTTTAAGCTTTGCCAACTTTATCAAACACCTTCCTACACACTGTTATGAACTGAGGCAGCTAGGGAATATTGTCTCTCAACTGTGTTATAGAGTGTAGTACTACATTTCAGTGAAGTGTAAGGCTTTCCAAAGCTGCCGAACGTGTTTCTTTCTCTATTTCAATGGTATTCTGCCTTGTATAACACACATTTACCACTCTAGTCTCCCTTAAGTAAACAAAATAGGATTCATACAGTGTTTCACGTGATCTTAACTGGAATTAAGGATTTCCCTTATCTTAGCTACCTTTTCTACACTAAGAACTGACTTGGAGATTCTCTTTCAGCTGTTCTAAACAAGTTCTCATCTGTTTACAGTCATTTTCACTGAATTATTCATGTTTTCATGTAGTTTCCTATATTCTGCCTTCTGGCCCAAGTTTAAGCTTTGCCAACTTTATCAAACACCTTCCTACACACTGTTATGAACTGAGGCAGCTAGGGAACATTGTCTCTCAACTGTGTTATAGAGTGTAGTACTACATTTCAGTGAAGTGTAAGGCTTTCCAAAGCTGCCGAACGTGTTTCTTTCTCTATTTCAATGGTATTCTGCCTTGTATAACACACATTTACCAATCTAGTCTCCTTTAAGTAAAGAATATAGGATTCATACAGTGTTTGATGTTATCTAAACTCGAATTAAGGATTTCCCTTATCTTAGATACCTTTTCTACACTAAGAACTGACTTGGAGATTCTCTTTCAGCTGTTCTAAACAAGTTCTCATCTGTTTACAGTCATTTTCACTGAATTATTAATGTTTTCATGTAGTTTCCTATATTCTGTCTTCTGGTCCAAGTATAAGCTCTGCAAACTTTATCAAACAACTTCAAACACACTGTTATGAACTGAGGCAGCTCGGGAACATTGTCTCTCAACTGTGTTATAGAGTGTAGTACTACATTTCAGTGAAGTGTAAGGCTTTCCAAAGCTGCCGAACGTGTTTCTTTCTCTATTTCAATGGTATTCTGCCTTGTATAACACACATTTACCACTCTAGTCTACTTTAAGTAAAGAATATAGGATTCGTACAGTGTTTCATGTGATCTTAATTGGAATTAAGGATTTCCCATATCTTAGCTACCTTTTCTACACTAAACTGACTTGGAGATTCTCTTTCAGCTGTTCTAAACAAGTTCTCATCTGTTTACAGTCATTTTCACTGAATTATTCATGTTTTCACGTAGTTTCCTATATTCTGCCTTCTGGCCCAAGGATAAGCTTTGCCCACTTTATCAAACAACATCCTACACACTGTTATGAACTGAGGGAGCTAGAGAACATTGTCTCTCAACTGTGTTATAGAGTGTAGTACTACATTTCAGTGAAGTGTAAGGCTTTCCAAAGCTGCCGAACGTGTTTCTTTCTCTATTTCAATGGTATTCTGCCTTGTATAACACACATTTACCACTCTAGTCTCCTTTATGTAATGAATATAGGATTCATACAGTGTTTGATGTTATCTAAACTCGAATTAAGGATTTCCCTTATCTTAGATACCTTTTCTACACTAAGAACTGACTTGGAGATTCTCTTTCAGCTGTTCTAAACAAGTTCTCATCTGTTTACAGTCATTTTCACTGAATTATTCATGTTTTCATGTAGTTTCCTATATTCTGCCTTCTGGCCCAAGTTTAAGCTTTGCCCACTTTATCAATCAACTGCCTACACACTGTTATGAACTGAGGCAGCTAGTGAACATTGTCTCTCAACTGTGTTATAGAGTGTAGTACTACATTTCAGTGAAGTGTAAGGCTTTCCAAAGCTGCCGAACGTGTTTCTTTCTCTATTTCAATGGTATTCTGCCTTGTATAACACACATTTACCACTCTAGTCTCCTTTAAGTAAAGAATATAGGATTCGTACAGTGTTTCATGTGATCTTAATTGGAATTAAGGATTTCCCATATCTTAGCTACCTTTTCTACACTAAGAACTGACTTGGAGATTCTCTTTCAGCTGTTCTAAACAAGTTCTCATCTGTTTACAGTCATTTTCACTGAATTATTCACGTTTTCATGTAGTTTCCTATATTCTGCCTTCTGGTCCAAGTATAAGCTCTGCAAACTTTATCAAACAACTTCAAACACACTGTTATGAACTGAGGCAGCTCGGGAACATTGTCTCTCAACTGTGTTATAGAGTGTAGTACTACATTTCAGTGAAGTGTAAGGCTTTCCAAAGCTGCCGAACGTGTTTCTTTCTCTATTTCAATGGTATTCTGCCTTGTATAACACACATTTACCACTCTAGTCTCCCTTAAGTAAAGAATATAGGATTCATACAGTGTTTCACGTGATCTTAACTCGAATTCAGGATTTCCCTTATCTTAGCTACCTTTTCTACACTAAGAACTGACTTGGAGATTCTCTTTCAGCTGTTCTAAACAAGTTCTCATCTGTTTACAGTCATTTTCACTGAATTATTCATGTTTTCATGTAGTTTCCTATATTCTGCCTTCTGGCCCAAGTTTAAGCTTTGCCAACTTTATCAAACACCTTCCTACACACTGTTATGAACTGAGGCAGCTAGGGAACATTGTCTCTCAACTGTGTTATAGAGTGTAGTACTACATTTCAGTGAAGTGTAAGGCTTTCCAAAGCTGCCGAACGTGTTTCTTTCTCTATTTCAATGGTATTCTGCCTTGTATAACACACATTTACCATTCTAGTCTCCTTTAAGTAAAGAATATAGGATTCGTACAGTGTTTCATGTGATCTTAATTGGAATTAAGGATTTCCCATATCTTAGCTACCTTTTCTACACTAAGAACTGACTTGGAGATTCTCTTTCAGCTGTTCTAAACAAGTTCTCATCTGTTTACAGTCATTTTCACTGAATTATTCATGTTTTCATGTAGTTTCCTATATTCTGCCTTCTGGCCCAAGGATAAGCTTTGCCCACTTTATCAAACAACATCCTACACACTGTTATGAACTGAGGGAGCTAGAGAACATTGTCTCTCAACTGTGTTATAGAGTGTAGTACTACATTTCAGTGAAGTGTAAGGCTTTCCAAAGCTGCCGAACGTGTTTCTTTCTCTATTTCAATGGTATTCTGCCTTGTATAACACACATTTACCACTCTAGTCTCCTTTATGTAATGAATATAGGATTCATACAGTGTTTGATGTTATCTAAACTCGAATTAAGGATTAACCTTATCTTAGATACCTTTTCTACACTAAGAACTGACTTGGAGATTCTCTTTCAGCTGTTCTAAACAAGTTCTCATCTGTTTACAGTCATTTTCACTGAATTATTCATGTTTTCATGTAGTTTCCTATATTCTGCCTTCTGGCCCAAGTATAAGCTTTGCCCACTTTATCAAACAACTGCCTACACACTATTATGAACTGAGGCAGCTCGGGAACATTGTCTCTCAACTGTGTTATAGAGTGTAGTACTACATTTCAGTGAACTGTAAGGCTTTCCAAAGCTGCCGAACGTGTTTCTTTCTCTATTTCAATGGTATTCTGCCTTGTATAACACACATTTACCACTCTAGTCTCCCTTAAGTAAAGAAAATAGGATTCATACAGTGTTTCACGTGATCTTAACTGGAATTAAGGATTTCCCTTATCTTAGCTACCTTTTCTACACTAAGAACTGACTTGGAGATTCTCTTTCAGCTGTTCTAAACAAGTTCTCATCTGTTTACAGTCATTTTCACTGAATTATTCATGTTTTCATGTAGTTTCCTATATTCTGCCTTCTGGCCCAAGTTTAAGCTTTGCCAACTTTATCAAACACCTTCCTACACACTGTTATGAACTGAGGCAGCTAGGGAACATTGTCTCTCAACTGTGTTATAGAGTGTAGTACTACATTTCAGTGAAGTGTAAGGCTTTCCAAAGCTGCCGAACGTGTTTCTTTCTCTATTTCAATGGTATTCTGCCTTGTATAACACACATTTACCAATCTAGTCTCCTTTAAGTAAAGAATATAGGATTCGTACAGTGTTTCATGTGATCTTAATTGGAATTAAGGATTTCCCATATCTTAGCTACCTTTTCTACACTAAGAACTGACTTGGAGATTCTCTTTCAGCTGTTCTAAACAAGTTCTCATCTGTTTACAGTCATTTTCACTGAATTATTCATGTTTTCATGTAGTTTCCTATATTCTGCCTTCTGGCCCAAGGATAAGCTTTGCCCACTTTATCAAACAACATCCTACACACTGTTATGAACTGAGGGAGCTAGAGAACATTGTCTCTCAACTGTGTTATAGAGTGTAGTACTACATTTCAGTGAAGTGTAAGGCTTTCCAAAGCTGCCGAACGTGTTTCTTTCTCTATTTCAATGGTATTCTGCCTTGTATAACACACATTTACCATTCTAGTCTCCTTTATGTAATGAATATAGGATTCATACAGTGTTTGATGTTATCTAAACTCGAATTAAGGATTAACCTTATCTTAGATACCTTTTCTACACTAAGAACTGACTTGGAGATTCTCTTTCAGCTGTTCTAAACAAGTTCTCATCTGTTTACAGTCATTTTCACTGAATTATTCATGTTTTCATGTAGTTTCCTATATTCTGCCTTCTGGCCCAAGTATAAGCTTTGCCCACTTTATCAAACAACTGCCTACACACTATTATGAACTGAGGCAGCTCGGGAACATTGTCTCTCAACTGTGTTATAGAGTGTAGTACTACATTTCAGTGAACTGTAAGGCTTTCCAAAGCTGCCGAACGTGTTTCTTTCTCTATTTCAATGGTATTCTGCCTTGTATAACACACATTTACCACTCTAGTCTCCCTTAAGTAAAGAAAATAGGATTCATACAGTGTTTCACGTGATCTTAACTGGAATTAAGGATTTCCCTTATCTTAGCTACCTTTTCTACACTAAGAACTGACTTGGAGATTCTCTTTCAGCTGTTCTAAACAAGTTCTCATCTGTTTACAGTCATTTTCAGTGAATTATTCATGTTTTCATGTAGTTTCCTATATTCTGCCTTCTGGCCCAAGTATAAGCTTTGCCCACTTTATCAAACACCTTCCTACAAACTGTTATGAACTGAGGCAGCTAGGGAACATTGTCTCTCAACTGTGTTATAGAGTGTAGTACTACATTTCAGTGAAGTGTAAGGCCTTCCAAAGCTGCCGAACGTGTTTCTTTCTCTATTTCAATGGTATTCTGCCTTGTATAACACACATTTACCACTCTAGTCTCCTTTAAGTAAAGAATATAGGATTCGTACAGTGTTTCATGAGATCTTAATTGGAATTAAGGATTTCCCATATCTTAGCTACCTTTTCTACACTAAGCACTGACTTGGAGATTCTCTTTCAGCTGTTCTAAACAAGTTCTCATCGGTTTACAGTCATTTTCACTGAATTATTCATGTTTTCATGTAGTTTCCTATATTCTGCCTTCTGGCCCAAGGATAAGCTTTGCCCACTTTATCAAACAACATCCTACACACTGTTATGAACTGAGGGAGCTAGAGAACATTGTCTCTCAACTGTGTTATAGAGTGTAGTACTACATTTCAGTGAAGTGTAAGGCTTTCCAAAGCTGCCGAACGTGTTTCTTTCTCTATTTCAATGGTATTCTGCCTTGTATAACACACATTTACCACTCTAGTCTCCTTTATGTAATGAATATAGGATTCATACAGTGTTTGATGTTATCTAAACTCGAATTAAGGATTTCCCTTATCTTAGATACCTTTTCTACACTAAGAACTGACTTGGAGATTCTCTTTCAGCTGTTCTAAACAAGTTCTCATCTGTTTACAGTCATTTTCACTGAATTATTCATGTTTTCATGTAGTTTCCTATATTCTGCCTTCTGGCCCAAGTATAAGCTTTGCCCACTTTATCAAACAACTGCCTACACACTATTATGAACTGAGGCAGCTCGGGAACATTGTCTCTCAACTGTGTTATAGAGTGTAGTACTACATTTCAGTGAACTGTAAGGCTTTCCAAAGCTGCCGAACGTGTTTCTTTCTCTATTTCAATGGTATTCTGCCTTGTATAACACACATTTACCACTCTAGTCTCCCTTAAGTAAAGAAAATAGGATTCATACAGTGTTTCACGTGATCTTAACTCGAATTAAGGATTTCCCTTATCTTAGCTACCTTTTCTACACTAAGAACTGACTTGGAGATTCTCTTTCAGCTGTTCTAAACAAGTTCTCATCTGTTTACAGTCATTTTCACTGAATTATTCATGTTTTCATGTAGTTTCCTATATTCTGCCTTCTGGCCCAAGTATAAGCTTTGCCCACTTTATCAAACACCTTCCTACACACTGTTATGAACTGAGGCAGCTAGGGAACATTGTCTCTCAACTGTGTTATAGAGTGTAGTACTACATTTCAGTGAAGTGTAAGGCCTTCCAAAGCTGCCGAACGTGTTTCTTTCTCTATTTCAATGGTATTCTGCCTTGTATAACACACATTTACCACTCTAGTCTCCTTTATGTAATGAATATAGGATTCATACAGTGTTTGATGTTATCTAAACTCGAATTAAGGATTAACCTTATCTTAGATACCTTTTCTACACTAAGAACTGACTTGGAGATTCTCTTTCAGCTGTTCTAAACAAGTTCTCATCTGTTTACAGTCATTTTCACTGAATTATTCATGTTTTCATGTAGTTTCCTATATTCTGCCTTCTGGCCCAAGTATAAGCTTTGCCCACTTTATCAAACAACTGCCTACACACTATTATGAACTGAGGCAGCTCGGGAACATTGTCTCTCAACTGTGTTATAGAGTGTAGTACTACATTTCAGTGAACTGTAAGGCTTTCCAAAGCTGCCGAACGTGTTTCTTTCTCTATTTCAATGGTATTCTGCCTTGTATAACACACATTTACCACTCTAGTCTCCCTTAAGTAAAGAAAATAGGATTCATACAGTGTTTCACGTGATCTTAACTGGAATTAAGGATTTCCCTTATCTTAGCTACGTTTTCTACACTAAGAACTGACTTGGAGATTCTCTTTCAGCTGTTCTAAACAAGTTCTCATCTGTTTACAGTCATTTTCAGTGAATTATTCATGTTTTCATGTAGTTTCCTATATTCTGCCTTCTGGCCCAAGTATAAGCTTTGCCCACTTTATCAAACACCTTCCTACAAACTGTTATGAACTGAGGCAGCTAGGGAACATTGTCTCTCAACTGTGTTATAGAGTGTAGTACTACATTTCAGTGAAGTGTAAGGCCTTCCAAAGCTGCCGAACGTGTTTCTTTCTCTATTTCAATGGTATTCTGCCTTGTATAACACACATTTACCACTCTAGTCTCCTTTAAGTAAAGAATATAGGATTCGTACAGTGTTTCATGAGATCTTAATTGGAATTAAGGATTTCCCATATCTTAGCTACCTTTTCTACACTAAGAACTGACTTGGAGATTCTCTTTCAGCTGTTCTAAACAAGTTCTCATCTGTTTACAGTCATTTTCACTGAATTATTCATGTTTTCATGTAGTTTCCTATATTCTGCCTTCTGGCCCAAGGATAAGCTTTGCCCACTTTATCAAACACCTTCCTACACACTGTTATGAACTGAGGCAGCTAGGGAACATTGTCTCTCAACTGTGTTATAGAGTGTAGTACTACATTTCAGTGAAGTGTAAGGCTTTCCAAAGCTGCCAAACGTGTTTCTTTCTCTATTTCAATGGTATTCTGCCTTGTATAACACACATTTACCAATCTAGTCTCCTTTAAGTAAAGAATATAGGATTCGTACAGTGTTTCATGTGATCTTAATTGGAATTAAGGATTTCCCATATCTTAGCTACCTTTTCTACACTAAGAACTGACATGGAGATTCTCTTTCAGCTGTTCTAAACAAGTTCTCATCTGTTTACAGTCATTTTCACTGAATTATTCACGTTTTCATGTAGTTTCCTATATTCTGCCTTCTGGTCCAAGTATAAGCTCTGCAAACTTTATCAAACAACTTCAAACACACTGTTATGAACTGAGGCAGCTCGGGAACATTGTCTCTCAACTGTGTTATAGAGTGTAATACTACATTTCAGTGAAGTGTAAGGCTTTCCAAAGCTGCCGAACGTGTTTCTTTCTCTATTTCAATGGTATTCTGCCTTGTATAACACACATTTACCACTCTAGTCTCCCTTAAGTAAAGAATATAGGATTCATACAGTGTTTCACGTGATATTAACTCGAATTAAGGATTTCCCTTATCTTAGCTACCTTTTCTACACTAAGAACTGACTTGGAGATTCTCTTTCAGCTGTTCTAAACAAGTTCTCATCTGTTTACAGTCATTTTCACTGAATTATTCATGTTTTCATGTAGTTTCCTATATTCTGCCTTCTGGCCCAAGTTTAAGCTTTGCCAACTTTATCAAACACCTTCCTACACACTGTTATGAACTGAGGCAGCTAGGGAACATTGTCTCTCAACTGTGTTATAGAGTGTAGTACTACATTTCAGTGAAGTGTAAGGCTTTCCAAAGCTGCCGAACGTGTTTCTTTCTCTATTTCAATGGTATTCTGCCTTGTATAACACACATTTACCAATCTAGTCTCCTTTAAGTAAAGAATATAGGATTCGTACAGTGTTTCATGTGATCTTAATTGGAATTAAGGATTTCCCATATCTTAGCTACCTTTTCTACACTAAGAACTGACTTGGTGATTCTCTTTCAGCTGTTCTAAACAAGTTCTCATCTGTTTACAGTCATTTTCACTGAATTATTTATGTTTTCACGTAGTTTCCTATATTCTGCCTTCTGGCCCAAGGATAAGCTTTGCCCACTTTATCAAACAACATCCTACACACTGTTATGAACTGAGGGAGCTAGAGAACATTGTCTCTCAACTGTGTTATAGAGTGTAGTACTACATTTCAGTGAAGTGTAAGGCTTTCCAAAGCTGCCGAACGTGTTTCTTTCTCTATTTCAATGGTATTCTGCCTTGTATAACACACATTTACCACTCTAGTCTCCTTTATGTAATGAATATAGGATTCATACAGTGTTTGATGTTATCTAAACTCGAATTAAGGATTTCCCTTATCTTAGATACCTTTTCTACACTAAGAACTGACTTGGAGATTCTCTTTCAGCTGTTCTAAACAAGTTCTCATCTGTTTACAGTCATTTTCACTGAATTATTCATGTTTTCATGTAGTTTCCTATATTCTGTCTTCTGGTCCAAGTATAAGCTCTGCAAACTTTATCAAACAACTTCAAACACACTGTTATGAACTGAGGCAGCTCGGGAACATTGTCTCTCAACTGTGTTATAGAGTGTAGTACTACATTTCAGTGAAGTGTAAGGCTTTCCAAAGCTGCCGAACGTGTTTCTTTCTCTATTTCAATGGTATTCTGCCTTGTATAACACACATTTACCACTCTAGTCTCCTTTAAGTAAAGAATATAGGATTCGTACAGTGTTTCATGTGATCTTAATTGGAATTAAGGATTTCCCATATCTTAGCTACCTTTTCTACACTAAACTGACTTGGAGATTCTCTTTCAGCTGTTCTAAACAAGTTCTCATCTGTTTACAGTCATTTTCACTGAATTATTCATGTTTTCACGTAGTTTCCTATATTCTGCCTTCTGGCCCAAGGATAAGCTTTGCCCACTTTATCAAACAACATCCTACACACTGTTATGAACTGAGGGAGCTAGAGAACATTGTCTCTCAACTGTGTTATAGAGTGTAGTACTACATTTCAGTGAAGTGTAAGGCTTTCCAAAGCTGCCGAACGTGTTTCTTTCTCTATTTCAATGGTATTCTGCCTTGTATAACACACATTTACCACTCTAGTCTCCTTTATGTAATGAATATAGGATTCATACAGTGTTTGATGTTATCTAAACTCGAATTAAGGATTTCCCTTATCTTAGATACCTTTTCTACACTAAGAACTGACTTGGAGATTCTCTTTCAGCTGTTCTAAACAAGTTCTCATTTGTTTACAGTCATTTTCACTGAATTATTCATGTTTTCATGTAGTTTCCTATATTCTGCCTTCTGGCCCAAGTATAAGCTTTGCCCACTTTATCAAACAACTGCCTACACACTGTTATGAACTGAGGCAGCTCGGGAACATTGTCTCTCAACTGTGTTATAGAGTGTAGTACTACATTTCAGTGAAGTGTAAGGCTTTCCAAAGCTGCCGAACGTGTTTCTTTCTCTATTTCAATGGTATTCTGCCTTGTATAACACACATTTACCACTCTAGTGTCCCTTAAGTAAAGAATATAGGATTCATATAGTGTTTCACGTGATCTTAACTCCAATTACGGATTTCCCTTATCTTAGCTACCTTTTCTACACTAAGAACTGACTTGGAGATTCTCTTTCAGCTGTTCTAAACAAGTTCTCATCTGTTTACAGTCATTTTCACTGAATTATTCATGTTTTCATGTAGTTTCCTATATTCTGCCTTCTGGCCCAAGTTTAAGCTTTGCCCACTTTATCAAACACCTTCCTACACACTGTTATGAACTGAGGCAGCTAGGGAACATTGTCTCTCAACTGTGTTATAGAGTGTAGTACTACATTTCAGTGAAGTGTAAGGCCTTCCAAAGCTGCCGAACGTGTTTCTTTCTCTATTTCAATGGCATTCTGCCTTGTATAACACACATTTACCACTCTAGTCTCCCTTAAGTAAAGAATATAGGATTCATACAGTGTTTCACGTGATCTTAACTCGAATTAAGGATTTCCCTTATCTTAGCTACCTTTTCTACACTAAGAACTGACTTGGAGATTCTCTTTCAGCTGTTCTAAACAAGTTCTCATCTGTTTACAGTCATTTTCACTGAATTATTCATGTTTTCATGTAGTTTCCTATATTCTGCCTTCTGGCCCAAGTTTAAGCTTTGCCCACTTTATCAAACACCTTCCTACACACTGTTATGAACTGAGGCAGCTAGGGAACATTGTCTCTCAACTGTGTTATAGAGTGTAGTACTACATTTCAGTGAAGTGTAAGGCTTTCCAAAGCTGCCGAACGTGTTTCTTTCTCTATTTCGATGGTATTCTGCCTTGTATAACACACATTTACCACTCTAGTCTCCCTTAAGTAAAGAATATAGGATTCATATAGTGTTTCATGTGATCTTAACTGGAATTAAGGATTTCCCTTATCTTAGCTACCTTTTCTACACTAAGAACTGACTTGGAGATTCTCTTTCAGCTGTTCTAAACAAGTTCTCATCTGTTTACAGTCATTTTCACTGAATTATTCATGTTTTCATGTAGTTTCCTATATTCTGCCTTCTGGCCCAAGTATAAGCTTTGCCCACTTTATCAAACACCTTCCTACACACTGTTATGAACTGAGGCAGCTAGGGAACATTGTCTCTCAACTGTGTTATAGAGTGTAGTACTACATTTCAGTGAAGTGTAAGGCTTTCCAAAGCTGCCGAACGTGTTTCTTTCTCTATTTCAATGGTATTCTGCCTTGTATAACACACATTTACCACTCTAGTCTCCTTTAAGTAAAGAATATAGGATGCGTACAGTGTTTCATGTGATCTTTACTGGAATTAAGGATTTCCCTTATCTTAGCTACCTTTTCTACACTAAGAACTGACTTGGAGATTCTCTTTCAGCTGTTCTAAACAATTTCTCATCTGTTTACAGTCATTTTCAGTGAATTATTCATGTTTTCATGTAGTTTCCTATATTCTGAGTTCTGGCCCAAGTATAAGCTTTGCCCACTTTATCAAACAACTTCCTACAGACTGTGATGAACTGAGGCAGCTCGGGAACATTGTCTCTCAACTGTGTTATAGAGTGTAGTACTACATTTCAGTGAAGTGTAAGGCTTTCCAAAGCTGCCGAACGTGTTTCCTTCTCTATTTCAATGGTATTCTGCCTTGTATAACACACATTTACCACTCTAGTCTCCTTTAAGTAAAGAATATAGGATGCGTACAGTGTTTCATGTGATCTTTACTGGAATTAAGGATTTCCCTTATCTTAGCTACCTTTTCTACACTAAGAACTGACTTGGAGATTCTCTTTCAGCTGTTCTAAACAATTTCTCATCTGTTTACAGTCATTTTCAGTGAATTATTCATGTTTTCATGTAGTTTCCTATATTCTGAGTTCTGGCCCAAGTATAAGCTTTGCCCACTTTATCAAACAACTTCCTACAGACTGTGATGAACTGAGGCAGCTCGGGAACATTGTCTCTCAACTGTGTTATAGAGTGTAGTACTACATTTCAGTGAAGTGTAAGGCTTTCCAAAGCTGCCGAACGTGTTTCCTTCTCTATTTCAATGGTATTCTGCCTTGTATAACACACATTTACCACTCTAGTCTCCTTTAAGTAAAGAATATAGGATTCATACAGTGTTTCATGTGATCTTTACTGGAATTAAGGATTTCCCATATCTTAGCTACCTTTTCTACACTAAGAACTGACTTGGAGATTCTCTTTCAGCTGTTCTAAACAAGTTCTCATCTGTTTACAGTCATTTTCACTGAATTATTCATGTTTTCATGTAATTTCCTATATTCTGCCTTCTGGCCCAAGTATAAGCTTTGCCCACTTTATCAAACAACTGCCTACACACTGTTATGAACTGAGGCAGCTAGTGAACATTGTCTCTCAACTGTGTTATAGAGTGTAGTACTACATTTCAGTGAAGTGTAAGGCTTTCCAAAGCTGCCGAACGTCTTTCTTTCTCTATTTCAATGGTATTCTGCCTTGTATAACACACATTTACCACTCTAGTCTCCTTTAAGTAAAGAATATAGGATTCGTACAGTGTTTCATGTGATCTTAATTGGAATTAAGGATTTCCCATATCTTAGCTACCTTTTCTACACTAAACTGACTTGGAGATTCTCTTTCAGCTGTTCTAAACAAGTTCTCATCTGTTTACAGTCATTTTCACTGAATTATTCATGTTTTCACGTAGTTTCCTATATTCTGCCTTCTGGCCCAAGGATAAGCTTTGCCCACTTTATCAAACAACATCCTACACACTGTTATGAACTGAGGGAGCTAGAGAACATTGTCTCTCAACTGTGTTATAGAGTGTAGTACTACATTTCAGTGAAGTGTAAGGCTTTCCAAAGCTGCCGAACGTGTTTCTTTCTCTATTTCAATGGTATTCTGCCTTGTATAACACACATTTACCACTCTAGTCTCCTTTATGTAATGAATATAGGATTCATACAGTGTTTGATGTTATCTAAACTCGAATTAAGGATTTCCCTTATCTTAGATACCTTTTCTACACTAAGAACTGACTTGGAGATTCTCTTTCAGCTGTTCTAAACAAGTTCTCATTTGTTTACAGTCATTTTCACTGAATTATTCATGTTTTCATGTAGTTTCCTATATTCTGCCTTCTGGCCCAAGTATAAGCTTTGCCCACTTTATCAAACAACTGCCTACACACTGTTATGAACTGAGGCAGCTCGGGAACATTGTCTCTCAACTGTGTTATAGAGTGTAGTACTACATTTCAGTGAAGTGTAAGGCTTTCCAAAGCTGCCGAACGTGTTTCTTTCTCTATTTCAATGGTATTCTGCCTTGTATAACACACATTTACCACTCTAGTGTCCCTTAAGTAAAGAATATAGGATTCATATAGTGTTTCACGTGATCTTAACTCCAATTACGGATTTCCCTTATCTTAGCTACCTTTTCTACACTAAGAACTGACTTGGAGATTCTCTTTCAGCTGTTCTAAACAAGTTCTCATCTGTTTACAGTCATTTTCACTGAATTATTCATGTTTTCATGTAGTTTCCTATATTCTGCCTTCTGGCCCAAGTTTAAGCTTTGCCCACTTTATCAAACACCTTCCTACACACTGTTATGAACTGAGGCAGCTAGGGAACATTGTCTCTCAACTGTGTTATAGAGTGTAGTACTACATTTCAGTGAAGTGTAAGGCCTTCCAAAGCTGCCGAACGTGTTTCTTTCTCTATTTCAATGGCATTCTGCCTTGTATAACACACATTTACCACTCTAGTCTCCCTTAAGTAAAGAATATAGGATTCATACAGTGTTTCACGTGATCTTAACTCGAATTAAGGATTTCCCTTATCTTAGCTACCTTTTCTACACTAAGAACTGACTTGGAGATTCTCTTTCAGCTGTTCTAAACAAGTTCTCATCTGTTTACAGTCATTTTCACTGAATTATTCATGTTTTCATGTAGTTTCCTATATTCTGCCTTCTGGCCCAAGTTTAAGCTTTGCCCACTTTATCAAACACCTTCCTACACACTGTTATGAACTGAGGCAGCTAGGGAACATTGTCTCTCAACTGTGTTATAGAGTGTAGTACTACATTTCAGTGAAGTGTAAGGCTTTCCAAAGCTGCCGAACGTGTTTCTTTCTCTATTTCGATGGTATTCTGCCTTGTATAACACACATTTACCACTCTAGTCTCCCTTAAGTAAAGAATATAGGATTCATATAGTGTTTCATGTGATCTTAACTGGAATTAAGGATTTCCCTTATCTTAGCTACCTTTTCTACACTAAGAACTGACTTGGAGATTCTCTTTCAGCTGTTCTAAACAAGTTCTCATCTGTTTACAGTCATTTTCACTGAATTATTCATGTTTTCATGTAGTTTCCTATATTCTGCCTTCTGGCCCAAGTATAAGCTTTGCCCACTTTATCAAACACCTTCCTACACACTGTTATGAACTGAGGCAGCTAGGGAACATTGTCTCTCAACTGTGTTATAGAGTGTAGTACTACATTTCAGTGAAGTGTAAGGCTTTCCAAAGCTGCCGAACGTGTTTCTTTCTCTATTTCAATGGTATTCTGCCTTGTATAACACACATTTACCACTCTAGTCTCCTTTAAGTAAAGAATATAGGATGCGTACAGTGTTTCATGTGATCTTTACTGGAATTAAGGATTTCCCTTATCTTAGCTACCTTTTCTACACTAAGAACTGACTTGGAGATTCTCTTTCAGCTGTTCTAAACAATTTCTCATCTGTTTACAGTCATTTTCAGTGAATTATTCATGTTTTCATGTAGTTTCCTATATTCTGAGTTCTGGCCCAAGTATAAGCTTTGCCCACTTTATCAAACAACTTCCTACAGACTGTGATGAACTGAGGCAGCTCGGGAACATTGTCTCTCAACTGTGTTATAGAGTGTAGTACTACATTTCAGTGAAGTGTAAGGCTTTCCAAAGCTGCCGAACGTGTTTCCTTCTCTATTTCAATGGTATTCTGCCTTGTATAACACACATTTACCACTCTAGTCTCCTTTAAGTAAAGAATATAGGATGCGTACAGTGTTTCATGTGATCTTTACTGGAATTAAGGATTTCCCTTATCTTAGCTACCTTTTCTACACTAAGAACTGACTTGGAGATTCTCTTTCAGCTGTTCTAAACAATTTCTCATCTGTTTACAGTCATTTTCAGTGAATTATTCATGTTTTCATGTAGTTTCCTATATTCTGAGTTCTGGCCCAAGTATAAGCTTTGCCCACTTTATCAAACAACTTCCTACAGACTGTGATGAACTGAGGCAGCTCGGGAACATTGTCTCTCAACTGTGTTATAGAGTGTAGTACTACATTTCAGTGAAGTGTAAGGCTTTCCAAAGCTGCCGAACGTGTTTCCTTCTCTATTTCAATGGTATTCTGCCTTGTATAACACACATTTACCACTCTAGTCTCCTTTAAGTAAAGAATATAGGATTCATACAGTGTTTCATGTGATCTTTACTGGAATTAAGGATTTCCCATATCTTAGCTACCTTTTCTACACTAAGAACTGACTTGGAGATTCTCTTTCAGCTGTTCTAAACAAGTTCTCATCTGTTTACAGTCATTTTCACTGAATTATTCATGTTTTCATGTAATTTCCTATATTCTGCCTTCTGGCCCAAGTATAAGCTTTGCCCACTTTATCAAACAACTGCCTACACACTGTTATGAACTGAGGCAGCTAGTGAACATTGTCTCTCAACTGTGTTATAGAGTGTAGTACTACATTTCAGTGAAGTGTAAGGCTTTCCAAAGCTGCCGAACGTCTTTCTTTCTCTATTTCAATGGTATTCTGCCTTGTATAACACACATTTACCACTCTAGTCTCCTTTAAGTAAAGAATATAGGATTCGTACAGTGTTTCATGTGATCTTAATTGGAATTAAGGATTTCCCATATCTTAGCTACCTTTTCTACACTAAGAACTGACTTGGAGATTCTCTTTCAGCTGTTCTAAACAAGTTCTCATCTGTTTTCAGTCATTTTCACTGAATTATTCATGTTTTCATGTAGTTTCCTATATTCTGCCTTCTGGTCCAAGTATAAGCTTTGCCCACTTTATCAAACAACTTCCTACACACTGTTATGAACTGAGGCAGCTAGGGAACATTGTCTCTCAACTGTGTTATAGAGTGTAGTACTACATTTCAGTGAAGTGTAAGGCTTTCCAAAGCTGCCGAACGTGTTTCTTTCTCTATTTCAATGGTATTCTGCCTTGTATAACACACATTTACCACTCTAGTCTCCCTTAAGTAAAGAATATAGGATTCATACAGTGTTTCACGTGATCTTAACTCGAATTAAGGATTTCCCTTATCTTAGCTACCTTTTCTACACTAAGAACTGACTTGGAGATTCTCTTTCAGCTGTTCTAAACAAGTTCTCATCTGTTTACAGTCATTTTCACTGAATTATATGTTTTCATGTAGTTTCCTATATTCTGCCTTCTGGCCCAAGTATAAGCTTTGCCCACTTTATCAAACAACTTCCTACACACTGTTATGAACTGAGGGAGCTAGGGAACATTGTCTCTCAACTGTGTTATAGAGTGTAGAACTACATTTCAGTGAAGTGTAAGGTTTTCCAAAGCTGCCGAACGTGTTTCTTTCTCTATTTCAATGGTATTCTGCCTTGTATAACACACATTTACCACTCTAGTTTCCTTTAAGTAAAGTATATACGATTCGTACAGTGTTTCATGTGATCTTAATTGGAATTAAGGATTTCCCATATCTTAGCTACCTTTTCTACACTAAGAACTGACTTGGAGATTCTCTTTCAGCTGTTCTAAACAAGTTCTCATCTGTTTTCAGTCATTTTCACTGAATTATTCATGTTTTCATGTAGTTTCCTATATTCTGCCTTCTGGTCCAAGTATAAGCTTTGCCCACTTTATCAAACAACTTCCTACACACTGTTATGAACTGAGGCAGCTAGGGAACATTGTCTCTCAACTGTGTTATAGAGTGTAGTACTACATTTCAGTGAAGTGTAAGGCTTTCCAAAGCTGCCGAACGTGTTTCTTTCTCTATTTCAATGGTATTCTGCCTTGTATAACACACATTTACCACTCTAGTCTCCTTTAAGTAAAGAATATAGGATGCGTACAGTGTTTCATGTGATCTTAATTGGAATTAAGGATTTCCCATATCTTAGCTACCTTTTCTACACTAAGAACTGACATGGAGATTCTCTTTCAGCTGTTCTAAACAAGTTCTCATCTGTTTACAGTCATTTTCACTGAATTATTCATGTTTTCATGTAGTTTCCTATATTCTGCCTTCTGGTCCAAGTATAAGCTCTGCAAACTTTATCAAACAACTTCAAACACACTGTTATGAACTGAGGCAGCTCGGGAACATTGTCTCTCAACTGTGTTATAGAGTGTAGTACTACATTTCAGTGAAGTGTAAGGCTTTCCAAAGCTGCCGAACGTGTTTCTTTCTCTATTTCAATGGTATTCTGCCTTGTATAACACACATTTACCACTCTAGTCTCCCTTAAGTAAAGAATATAGGATTCATACAGTGTTTCACGTGATCTTAACTTGAATTAAGGATTTCCCTTATCTTAGCTACCTTTTCTACACTAAGAACTGACTTGGAGATTCTCTTTCAGCTGTTCTAAACAAGTTCTCATCTGTTTACAGTCATTTTCACTGAATTATCCATGTTTTCATGTAGTTTCCTATATTCTGCCTTCTGGCCCAAGTATAAGCTTTGCCCACTTTATCAAACAACTGCCTACACACTGTTATGAACTGAGGCAGCTAGTGAACATTGTCTCTCAACTGTGTTATAGAGTGTAGTACTACATTTCAGTGAAGTGTAAGGCTTTCCAAAGCTGCCGAACGTGTTTCTTTCTCTATTTCAATGGTATTCTGCCTTGTATAACACACATTTACCACTCTAGTCTCCTTTAAGTAAAGAATATAGGATGCGTACATTGTTTCATGTGATCTTAATTGGAATTAAGGATTTCCCATATCTTAGCTACCTTTTCTACACTAAGAACTGACATGGAGATTCTCTTTCAGCTGTTCTAAACAAGTTCTCATCTGTTTACAGTCATTTTCACTGAATTATTCATGTTTTCATGTAGTTTCCTATATTCTGCCTTCTGGTCCAAGTATAAGCTCTGCAAACTTTATCAAACAACTTCAAACACACTGTTATGAACTGAGGCAGCTCGGGAACATTGTCTCTCAACTGTGTTATAGAGTGTAGTACTACATTTCAGTGAAGTGTAAGGCTTTCCAAAGCTGCCGAACGTGTTTCTTTCTCTATTTCAATGGTATTCTGCCTTGTATAACACACATTTACCACTCTAGTCTCCCTTAAGTAAAGAATATAGGATTCATACAGTGTTTCACGTGATCTTAACTCGAATTAAGGATTTCCCTTATCTTAGCTACCTTTTCTACACTAAGAACTGACTTGGAGATTCTCTTTCAGCTGTTCTAAAGAAGTTCTCATCTGTTCACAGTCATTTTCACTGAATTATTCATGTTTTCATGTAGTTTCCTATATTCTGCCTTCTGGCCCAAGTTTAAGCTTTGCCCACTTTATCAAACAACTTCCTACAGACTGTTATGAACTGAGGCAGCTCGGGAACATTGTCTCTCAACTGTGTTATAGAGTGTAGTACTACATTTCAGTGAAGTGTAAGGCTTTCCAAAGCTGCCGAACGTGTTTCTTTCTCTATTTCAATGGTATTCTGCCTTGTATAACACACATTTACCACTCTAGTCTCCCTTAAGTAAAGAATATAGGATTCATATAGTGTTTCATGTGATCTTAACTGGAATTAAGGATTTCCCTTATCTTAGCTACCTTTTCTACACTAAGAACTGACTTGGAGATTCTCTTTCAGCTGTTCTAAACAAGTTCTCATCTGTTTACAGTCATTTTCACTGAATTATTCATGTTTTCATGTAGTTTCCTATATTCTGCCTTCTGGTCCAAGTATAAGCTCTGCAAACTTTATCAAACAACTTCAAACACACTGTTATGAACTGAGGCAGCTCGGGAACATTGTCTCTCAACTGTGTTATAGAGTGTAGTACTACATTTCAGTGAAGTGTAAGGCTTTCCAAAGCTGCCGAACGTGTTTCTTTCTCTATTTCAATGGTATTCTGCCTTGTATAACACACATTTACCACTCTAGTCTCCCTTAAGTAAAGAATATAGGATTCATACAGTGTTTCACGTGATCTTAACTTGAATTAAGGATTTCCCTTATCTTAGCTACCTTTTCTACACTAAGAACTGACTTGGAGATTCTCTTTCAGCTGTTCTAAACAAGTTCTCATCTGTTTACAGTCATTTTCACTGAATTATCCATGTTTTCATGTAGTTTCCTATATTCTGCCTTCTGGCCCAAGTATAAGCTTTGCCCACTTTATCAAACAACTGCCTACACACTGTTATGAACTGAGGCAGCTAGTGAACATTGTCTCTCAACTGTGTTATAGAGTGTAGTACTACATTTCAGTGAAGTGTAAGGCTTTCCAAAGCTGCCGAACGTGTTTCTTTCTCTATTTCAATGGTATTCTGCCTTGTATAACACACATTTACCACTCTAGTCTCCTTTAAGTAAAGAATATAGGATGCGTACATTGTTTCATGTGATCTTAATTGGAATTAAGGATTTCCCATATCTTAGCTACCTTTTCTACACTAAGAACTGACATGGAGATTCTCTTTCAGCTGTTCTAAACAAGTTCTCATCTGTTTACAGTCATTTTCACTGAATTATTCATGTTTTCATGTAGTTTCCTATATTCTGCCTTCTGGTCCAAGTATAAGCTCTGCAAACTTTATCAAACAACTTCAAACACACTGTTATGAACTGAGGCAGCTCGGGAACATTGTCTCTCAACTGTGTTATAGAGTGTAGTACTACATTTCAGTGAAGTGTAAGGCTTTCCAAAGCTGCCGAACGTGTTTCTTTCTCTATTTCAATGGTATTCTGCCTTGTATAACACACATTTACCACTCTAGTCTCCCTTAAGTAAAGAATATAGGATTCATACAGTGTTTCACGTGATCTTAACTCGAATTAAGGATTTCCCTTATCTTAGCTACCTTTTCTACACTAAGAACTGACTTGGAGATTCTCTTTCAGCTGTTCTAAAGAAGTTCTCATCTGTTCACAGTCATTTTCACTGAATTATTCATGTTTTCATGTAGTTTCCTATATTCTGCCTTCTGGCCCAAGTTTAAGCTTTGCCCACTTTATCAAACAACTTCCTACAGACTGTTATGAACTGAGGCAGCTCGGGAACATTGTCTCTCAACTGTGTTATAGAGTGTAGTACTACATTTCAGTGAAGTGTAAGGCTTTCCAAAGCTGCCGAACGTGTTTCTTTCTCTATTTCAATGGTATTCTGCCTTGTATAACACACATTTACCACTCTAGTCTCCCTTAAGTAAAGAATATAGGATTCATATAGTGTTTCATGTGATCTTAACTGGAATTAAGGATTTCCCTTATCTTAGCTACCTTTTCTACACTAAGAACTGACTTGGAGATTCTCTTTCAGCTGTTCTAAACAAGTTCTCATCTGTTTACAGTCATTTTCAGTGAATTATTCATGTTTTCATGTAGTTTCCTATATTCTGCCTTCTGGCCCAAGTATAAGCTTTGCCCACTTTATCAAACACCTTCCTACACACTGTTATGAACTGAGGCAGCTAGGGAACATTGTCTCTCAACTGTGTTATAGAGTGTAGTACTACATTTCAGTGAAGTGTAAGGCTTTCCAAAGCTGCCGAACGTGTTTCTTTCTCTATTTCAATGGTATTCTGCCTTGTATAACACACATTTACCACTCTAGTCTCCTTTAAGTAAAGAATATAGGATGCGTACAGTGTTTCATGTGATCTTTACTGGAATTAAGGATTTCCCTTATCTTAGCTACCTTTTCTACACTAAGAACTGACTTGGAGATTCTCTTTCAGCTGTTCTAAACAATTTCTCATCTGTTTACAGTCATTTTCAGTGAATTATTCATGTTTTCATGTAGTTTCCTATATTCTGAGTTCTGGCCCAAGTATAAGCTTTGCCCACTTTATCAAACAACTTCCTACAGACTGTGATGAACTGAGGCAGCTCGGGAACATTGTCTCTCAACTGTGTTATAGAGTGTAGTACTACATTTCAGTGAAGTGTAAGGCTTTCCAAAGCTGCCGAACGTGTTTCCTTCTCTATTTCAATGGTATTCTGCCTTGTATAACACACATTTACCACTCTAGTCTCCTTTAAGTAAAGAATATAGGATTCATACAGTGTTTCATGTGATCTTTACTGGAATTAAGGATTTCCCATATCTTAGCTACCTTTTCTACACTAAGAACTGACTTGGAGATTCTCTTTCAGCTGTTCTAAACAAGTTCTCATCTGTTTACAGTCATTTTCACTGAATTATTCATGTTTTCATGTAATTTCCTATATTCTGCCTTCTGGCCCAAGTATAAGCTTTGCCCACTTTATCAAACAACTGCCTACACACTGTTATGAACTGAGGCAGCTAGTGAACATTGTCTCTCAACTGTATTATAGAGTGTAGTACTACATTTCAGTGAAGTGTAAGGCTTTCCAAAGCTGCCGAACGTCTTTCTTTCTCTATTTCAATGGTATTCTGCCTTGTATAACACACATTTACCACTCTAGTCTCCTTTAAGTAAAGAATATAGGATTCGTACAGTGTTTCATGTGATCTTAATTGGAATTAAGGATTTCCCATATCTTAGCTACCTTTTCTACACTAAGAACTGACTTGGAGATTCTCTTTCAGCTGTTCTAAACAAGTTCTCATCTGTTTTCAGTCATTTTCACTGAATTATTCATGTTTTCATGTAGTTTCCTATATTCTGCCTTCTGGTCCAAGTATAAGCTTTGCCCACTTTATCAAACAACTTCCTACACACTGTTATGAACTGAGGCAGCTAGGGAACATTGTCTCTCAACTGTGTTATAGAGTGTAGTACTACATTTCAGTGAAGTGTAAGGCTTTCCAAAGCTGCCGAACGTGTTTCTTTCTCTATTTCAATGGTATTCTGCCTTGTATAACACACATTTACCACTCTAGTCTCCCTTAAGTAAAGAATATAGGATTCATACAGTGTTTCACGTGATCTTAACTCGAATTAAGGATTTCCCTTATCTTAGCTACCTTTTCTACACTAAGAACTGACTTGGAGATTCTCTTTCAGCTGTTCTAAACAAGTTCTCATCTGTTTACAGTCATTTTCACTGAATTATATGTTTTCATGTAGTTTCCTATATTCTGCCTTCTGGCCCAAGTATAAGCTTTGCCCACTTTATCAAACAACTTCCTACACACTGTTATGAACTGAGGGAGCTAGGGAACATTGTCTCTCAACTGTGTTATAGAGTGTAGAACTACATTTCAGTGAAGTGTAAGGTTTTCCAAAGCTGCCGAACGTGTTTCTTTCTCTATTTCAATGGTATTCTGCCTTGTATAACACACATTTACCACTCTAGTCTCCTTTAAGTAAAGAATATACGATTCGTACAGTGTTTCATGTGATCTTAATTGGAATTAAGGATTTCCCATATCTTAGCTACCTTTTCTACACTAAGAACTGACTTGGAGATTCTCTTTCAGCTGTTCTAAACAAGTTCTCATCTGTTTTCAGTCATTTTCACTGAATTATTCATGTTTTCATGTAGTTTCCTATATTCTGCCTTCTGGTCCAAGTATAAGCTTTGCCCACTTTATCAAACAACTTCCTACACACTGTTATGAACTGAGGCAGCTAGGGAACATTGTCTCTCAACTGTGTTATAGAGTGTAGTACTACATTTCAGTGAAGTGTAAGGCTTTCCAAAGCTGCCGAACGTGTTTCTTTCTCTATTTCAATGGTATTCTGCCTTGTATAACACACATTTACCACTCTAGTCTCCTTTAAGTAAAGAATATAGGATGCGTACAGTGTTTCATGTGATCTTAATTGGAATTAAGGATTTCCCATATCTTAGCTACCTTTTCTACACTAAGAACTGACATGGAGATTCTCTTTCAGCTGTTCTAAACAAGTTCTCATCTGTTTACAGTCATTTTCACTGAATTATTCATGTTTTCATGTAGTTTCCTATATTCTGCCTTCTGGTCCAAGTATAAGCTCTGAAAACTTTATCAAACAACTTCAAACACACTGTTATGAACTGAGGCAGCTCGGGAACATTGTCTCTCAACTGTGTTATAGAGTGTAGTACTACATTTCAGTGAAGTGTAAGGCTTTCCAAAGCTGCCGAAGGTGTTTCTTTCTCTATTTCAATGGTATTCTGCCTTGTATAACACACATTTACCACTCTAGTCTCCCTTAAGTAAAGAATATAGGATTCATACAGTGTTTCACGTGATCTTAACTTGAATTAAGGATTTCCCTTATCTTAGCTACCTTTTCTACACTAAGAACTGACTTGGAGATTCTCTTTCAGCTGTTCTAAACAAGTTCTCATCTGTTTACAGTCATTTTCACTGAATTATCCATGTTTTCATGTAGTTTCCTATATTCTGCCTTCTGGCCCAAGTATAAGCTTTGCCCACTTTATCAAACAACTTCCTACAGACTGTTATGAACTGAGGCAGCTCGGGAACATTGTCTCTCAACTGTGTTATAGAGTGTAGTACTACATTTCAGTGAAGTGTAAGGCTTTCCAAAGCTGCCGAACGTGTTTCTTTCTCTATTTCAATGGTATTCTGCCTTGTATAACACACATTTACCACTCTAGTCTCCCTTAAGTAAAGAATATAGGATTCATATAGTGTTTCATGTGATCTTAACTGGAATTAAGGATTTCCCTTATCTTAGCTACCTTTTCTACACTAAGAACTGACTTGGAGATTCTCTTTCAGCTGTTCTAAACAAGTTCTCATCTGTTTACAGTCATTTTCAGTGAATTATTCATGTTTTCATGTAGTTTCCTATATTCTGCCTTCTGGCCCAAGTATAAGCTTTGCCCACTTTATCAAACACCTTCCTACACACTGTTATGAACTGAGGCAGCTAGGGAACATTGTCTCTCAACTGTGTTATAGAGTGTAGTACTACATTTCAGTGAAGTGTAAGGCTTTCCAAAGCTGCCGAACGTCTTTCTTTCTCTATTTCAATGGTATTCTGCCTTGTATAACACACATTTACCACTCTAGTCTCCTTTAAGTAAAGAATATAGGATTCGTACAGTGTTTCATGTGATCTTAATTGGAATTAAGGATTTCCCATATCTTAGCTACCTTTTCTACACTAAGAACTGACATGGAGATTCTCTTTCAGTTGTTCTAAACAAGTTCTCATCTGTTTACAGTCATTTTCACTGAATTATTCACGTTTTCATGTAGTTTCCTATATTCTCCCTTCTGGCCCAAGTATAAGCTCTGCAAACTTTATCAAACAACTTCAAACACACTGTTATGAACTGAGGCAGCTCGGGAACATTGTCTCTCAACTGTGTTATAGAGTGTAGTACTACATTTCAGTGAAGTGTAAGGCTTTCCAAAGCTGCCGAATGTGTTTCTTTCTCTATTTCAATGGTATTCTGCCTTGTATAACACACATTTACCACTCTATTCTCCTTTAAGTAAAGAATATAGGATGCGTACAGTGTTTCATGTGATCTTTACTGGAATTAAGGATTTCCCTTATCTTAGCTACCTTTTCTACACTAAGAACTGACTTGGAGATTCTCTTTCAGCTGTTCTAAACAATTTCTCATCTGTTTACAGTCATTTTCAGTGAATTATTCATGTTTTCATGTAGTTTCCTATATTCTGAGTTCTGGCCCAAGTATAAGCTTTGCCCACTTTATCAAACAACTTCCTACAGACTGTGATGAACTGAGGCAGCTCGGGAACATTGTCTCTCAACTGTGTTATAGAGTGTAGTACTACATTTCAGTGAAGTGTAAGGCTTTCCAAAGCTGCCGAACGTGTTTCCTTCTCTATTTCAATGGTATTCTGCCTTGTATAACACACATTTACCACTCTAGTCTCCTTTAAGTAAAGAATATAGGATTCATACAGAGTTTCATGTGATCTTTACTGGAATTAAGGATTTCCCATATCTTAGCTACCTTTTCTACACTAAGAACTGACTTGGAGATTCTCTTTCAGCTGTTCTAAACAAGTTCTCATCTGTTTACAGTCATTTTCACTGAATTATTCATGTTTTCATGTAATTTCCTATATTCTGCCTTCTGGCCCAAGTATAAGCTTTGCCCACTTTATCAAACAACTGCCTACACACTGTTATGAACTGAGGCAGCTAGTGAACATTGTCTCTCAACTGTGTTATAGAGTGTAGTACTACATTTCAGTGAAGTGTAAGGCTTTCCAAAGCTGCCGAACGTGTTTCTTTCTCTATTTCAATGGTATTCTGCCTTGTATAACACACATTTACCACTCTAGTCTCCTTTAAGTAAAGAATATAGGATTCGTACAGTGTTTCATGTGATCTTAGTTGGAATTAAGGATTTCCCATATCTTAGCTACCTTTTCTACACTAAGAACTGACTTGGAGATTCTCTTTCAGCTGTTCTAAACAAGTTCTCATCTGTTTTCAGTCATTTTCACTGAATTATTCATGTTTTCATGTAGTTTCCTATATTCTGCCTTCTGGTCCAAGTATAAGCTTTGCCCACTTTATCAAACAACTTCCTACACACTGTTATGAACTGAGGCAGCTAGGGAACATTGTCTCTCAACTGTGTTATAGAGTGTAGTACTACATTTCAGTGAAGTGTAAGGCTTTCCAAAGCTGCCGAACGTGTTTCTTTCTCTATTTCAATGGTATTCTGCCTTGTATAACACACATTTACCACTCTAGTCTCCCTTAAGTAAAGAATATAGGATTCATACAGTGTTTCACGTGATCTTAACTCGAATTAAGGATTTCCCTTATCTTAGCTACCTTTTCTACACTAAGAACTGACTTGGAGATTCTCTTTCAGCTGTTCTAAACAAGTTCTCATCTGTTTACAGTCATTTTCACTGAATTATATGTTTTCATGTAGTTTCCTATATTCTGCCTTCTGGCCCAAGTATAAGCTTTGCCCACTTTATCAAACAACTTCCTACACACTGTTATGAACTGAGGGAGCTAGGGAACATTGTCTCTCAACTGTGTTATAGAGTGTAGAACTACATTTCAGTGAAGTGTAAGGTTTTCCAAAGCTGCCGAACGTGTTTCTTTCTCTATTTCAATGGTATTCTGCCTTGTATAACACACATTTACCACTCTAGTCTCCTTTAAGTAAAGAATATAGGATTCATACAGTGTTTGATGTTATCTTAACTCGAATTAAGGATTTCCCTTATCTTAGCTACCTTTTCTACACTAAGAACTGACTTGGAGATTCTCTTTCAGCTGTTCTAAACAAGTTCTCATCTGTTTACAGTCATTTTCACTGAATTATTTATGTTTTCATGTAGTTTCCTATATTCTGCCTTCTGGCCCAAGTATAAGCTTTGCCCACTTTATCAAACAACTGCCTACACACTGTTATGAACTGAGGCAGCTAGTGAACATTGTCTCTCAACTGTGTTATAGAGTGTAGTACTACATTTCAGTGAAGTGTAAAGCTTTCCAAAGCTGCCGAACGTGTTTCTTTCTCTATTTCAATGGTATTCTGCCTTGTATAACACACATTTACCACTCTAGTCTCCTTTAAGTAAAGAATATACGATTCGTACAGTGTTTCATGTGATCTTAATTGGAATTAAGGATTTCCCATATCTTAGCTACCTTTTCTACACTAAGAACTGACTTGGAGATTCTCTTTCAGCTGTTCTAAACAAGTTCTCATCTGTTTTCAGTCATTTTCACTGAATTATTCATGTTTTCATGTAGTTTCCTATATTCTGCCTTCTGGTCCAAGTATAAGCTTTGCCCACTTTATCAAACAACTTCCTACACACTGTTATGAACTGAGGCAGCTAGGGAACATTGTCTCTCAACTGTGTTATAGAGTGTAGTACTACATTTCAGTGAAGTGTAAGGCTTTCCAAAGCTGCCGAACGTGTTTCTTTCTCTATTTCAATGGTATTCTGCCTTGTATAACACACATTTACCACTCTAGTCTCCTTTAAGTAAAGAATATAGGATGCGTATAGTGTTTCATGTGATCTTAATTGGAATTAAGGATTTCCCATATCTTAGCTACCTTTTCTACACTAAGAACTGACATGGAGATTCTCTTTCAGCTGTTCTAAACAAGTTCTCATCTGTTTACAGTCATTTTCACTGAATTATTCATGTTTTCATGTAGTTTCCTATATTCTGCCTTCTGGTCCAAGTATAAGCTCTGCAAACTTTATCAAACAACTTCAAACACACTGTTATGAACTGAGGCAGCTCGGGAACATTGTCTCTCAACTGTGTTATAGAGTGTAGTACTACATTTCAGTGAAGTGTAAGGCTTTCCAAAGCTGCCGAACGTGTTTCTTTCTCTATTTCAATGGTATTCTGCCTTGTATAACACACATTTACCACTCTAGTCTCCCTTAAGTAAAGAATATAGGATTCATACAGTGTTTCACGTGATCTTAACTCGAATTAAGGATTTCCCTTATCTTAGCTACCTTTTCTACACTAAGAACTGACTTGGAGATTCTCTTTCAGCTGTTCTAAACAAGTTCTCATCTGTTTACAGTCATTTTCACTGAATTATCCATGTTTTCATGTAGTTTCCTATATTCTGCCTTCTGGCCCAAGTATAAGCTTTGCCCACTTTATCAAACAACTGCCTACACACTGTTATGAACTGAGGCAGCTAGTGAACATTGTCTCTCAACTGTGTTATAGAGTGTAGTACTACATTTCAGTGAAGTGTAAGGCTTTCCAAAGCTGCCGAACGTGTTTCTTTCTCTATTTCAATGGTATTCTGCCTTGTATAACACACATTTACCACTCTAGTCTCCTTTAAGTAAAGAATATAGGATTCGTACAGTGTTTCATGTGATCTTAATTGGAATTAAGGATTTCCCATATCTTAGCTACCTTTTCTACACTAAGAACTGACTTGGAGATTCTCTTTCAGCTGTTCTAAACAAGTTCTCATCTGTTTTCAGTCATTTTCACTGAATTATTCATGTTTTCATGTAGTTTCCTATATTCTGCCTTCTGGTCCAAGTATAAGCTTTGCCCACTTTATCAAACAACTTCCTACACACTGTTATGAACTGAGGCAGCTAGGGAACATTGTCTCTCAACTGTGTTATAGAGTGTAGTACTACATTTCAGTGAAGTGTAAGGCTTTCCAAAGCTGCCGAACGTGTTTCTTTCTCTATTTCAATGGTATTCTGCCTTGTATAACACACATTTACCACTCTAGTCTCCCTTAAGTAAAGAATATAGGATTCATACAGTGTTTCACGTGATCTTAACTCGAATTAAGGATTTCCCTTATCTTAGCTACCTTTTCTACACTAAGAACTGACTTGGAGATTCTCTTTCAGCTGTTCTAAACAAGTTCTCATCTGTTTACAGTCATTTTCACTGAATTATATGTTTTCATGTAGTTTCCTATATTCTGCCTTCTGGCCCAAGTATAAGCTTTGCCCACTTTATCAAACAACTTCCTACACACTGTTATGAACTGAGGGAGCTAGGGAACATTGTCTCTCAACTGTGTTATAGAGTGTAGAACTACATTTCAGTGAAGTGTAAGGTTTTCCAAAGCTGCCGAACGTGTTTCTTTCTCTATTTCAATGGTATTCTGCCTTGTATAACACACATTTACCACTCTAGTCTCCTTTAAGTAAAGAATATAGGATTCATACAGTGTTTGATGTTATCTTAACTCGAATTAAGGATTTCCCTTATCTTAGCTACCTTTTCTACACTAAGAACTGACTTGGAGATTCTCTTTCAGCTGTTCTAAACAAGTTCTCATCTGTTTACAGTCATTTTCACTGAATTATTTATGTTTTCATGTAGTTTCCTATATTCTGCCTTCTGGCCCAAGTATAAGCTTTGCCCACTTTATCAAACAACTGCCTACACACTGTTATGAACTGAGGCAGCTAGTGAACATTGTCTCTCAACTGTGTTATAGAGTGTAGTACTACATTTCAGTGAAGTGTAAAGCTTTCCAAAGCTGCCGAACGTGTTTCTTTCTCTATTTCAATGGTATTCTGCCTTGTATAACACACATTTACCACTCTAGTCTCCTTTAAGTAAAGAATATACGATTCGTACAGTGTTTCATGTGATCTTAATTGGAATTAAGGATTTCCCATATCTTAGCTACCTTTTCTACACTAAGAACTGACTTGGAGATTCTCTTTCAGCTGTTCTAAACAAGTTCTCATCTGTTTTCAGTCATTTTCACTGAATTATTCATGTTTTCATGTAGTTTCCTATATTCTGCCTTCTGGTCCAAGTATAAGCTTTGCCCACTTTATCAAACAACTTCCTACACACTGTTATGAACTGAGGCAGCTAGGGAACATTGTCTCTCAACTGTGTTATAGAGTGTAGTACTACATTTCAGTGAAGTGTAAGGCTTTCCAAAGCTGCCGAACGTGTTTCTTTCTCTATTTCAATGGTATTCTGCCTTGTATAACACACATTTACCACTCTAGTCTCCTTTAAGTAAAGAATATAGGATGCGTACAGTGTTTCATGTGATCTTAATTGGAATTAAGGATTTCCCATATCTTAGCTACCTTTTCTACACTAAGAACTGACATGGAGATTCTCTTTCAGCTGTTCTAAACAAGTTCTCATCTGTTTACAGTCATTTTCACTGAATTATTCATGTTTTCATGTACTTTCCTATATTCTGCCTTCTGGTCCAAGTATAAGCTCTGCAAACTTTATCAAACAACTTCAAACACACTGTTATGAACTGAGGCAGCTCGGGAACATTGTCTCTCAACTGTGTTATAGAGTGTAGTACTACATTTCAGTGAAGTGTAAGGCTTTCCAAAGCTGCCGAACGTGTTTCTTTCTCTATTTCAATGGTATTCTGCCTTGTATAACACACATTTACCACTCTAGTCTCCCTTAAGTAAAGAATATAGGATTCATACAGTGTTTCACGTGATCTTAACTCGAATTAAGGATTTCCCTTATCTTAGCTACCTTTTCTACACTAAGAACTGACTTGGAGATTCTCTTTCAGCTGTTCTAAACAAGTTCTCATCTGTTTACAGTCATTTTCACTGAATTATATGTTTTCATGTAGTTTCCTATATTCTGCCTTCTGGCCCAAGTATAAGCTTTGCCCACTTTATCAAACAACTTCCTACACACTGTTATGAACTGAGGGAGCTAGGGAACATTGTCTCTCAACTGTGTTATAGAGTGTAGTACTACATTTCAGTGAAGTGTAAGGCTTTCCAAAGCTGCCGAACGTGTTTCTTTCTCTATTTCAATGGTATTCTGCCTTGTATAACACACATTTACCACTCTAGTCTCCCTTAAGTAAAGAATATAGGATTCATACAGTGTTTCACGTGATCTTAACTCGAATTAAGGATTTCCCTTATCTTAGCTACCTTTTCTACACTAAGAAGTGACTTGGAGATTCTCTTTCAGCTGTTCTAAACAAGTTCTCATCTGTTTACAGTCATTTTCACTGAATTATATGTTTTCATGTAGTTTCCTATATTCTGCCTTCTGGCCCAAGTATAAGCTTTGCCCACTTTATCAAACAACTGCCTACACACTGTTATGAACTGAGGCAGCTAGTGAACATTGTCTCTCAACTGTGTTATAGAGTGTAGTACTACATTTCAGTGAAGTGTAAGGCTTTCCAAAGCTGCCGAACGTGTTTCTTTCTCTATTTCAATGGTATTCTGCCTTGTATAACACACATTTACCACTCTAGTCTCCTTTAAGTAAAGAATATAGGATTCGTACAGTGTTTCATGTGATCTTAATTGGAATTAAGGATTTCCCATATCTTAGCTACCTTTTCTACACTAAGAACTGACTTGGAGATTCTCTTTCAGCTGTTCTAAACAAGTTCTCATCTGTTTACAGTCATTTTCACTGAATTATTCATGTTTTCATGTACTTTCCTATATTCTGCCTTCTGGTCCAAGTATAAGCTCTGCAAACTTTATCAAACAACTTCAAACACACTGTTATGAACTGTGGCAGCTCGGGAACATTGTCTCTCAACTGTGTTATAGAGTGTAGTACTACATTTCAGTGAAGTGTAAGGCTTTCCAAAGCTGCCGAACGTGTTTCTTTCTCTATTTCAATGGTATTCTGCCTTGTATAACACACATTTACCACTCTAGTCTCCCTTAAGTAAAGAATATAGGATTCATACAGTGTTTCACGTGATCTTAACTCGAATTAAGGATTTCCCTTATCTTAGCTACCTTTTCTACACTAAGAACTGACTTGGAGATTCTCTTTCAGCTGTTCTAAACAAGTTCTCATCTGTTTACAGTCATTTTGACTGAATTATTCATGTTTTCATGTGATTCCTGTATTCTGCCTTCTGGCCCAAGTTTAAGCTTTGCCCACTTTATCAAACACCTTCCTACACACTGTTATGAACTGAGGCAGCTAGGGAACATTGTCTCTCAACTGTGTTATAGAGTGTAGTACTACATTTCAGTGAAGTGTAAGGCCTTCCAAAGCTGCCGAACGTGTTTCTTTCTCCATTTCAAAGGTATTCTGCCTTGTATAACACACATTTACCACTCTAGTCTCCTTTAAGTAAAGAATATAGGATTCGTACAGTGTTTCATGTGATCTTAATTGGAATTAAGGATTTCCCATATCTTAGCTACCTTTTCTACACTAAGAACTGACTTGGAGATTCTCTTTCAGCTGTTCTAAACAAGTTCTCATCTGTTTACAGTCATTTTCACTGAATTATTCATGTTTTCATGTAGTTTCCTATATTCTGCCTTCTGGTCCAAGTATAAGCTTTGCCCACTTTATCAAACAACTTCCTACACACTGTTATGAACTGAGGGAGCTAGGGAACATTGTCTCTCAACTGTGTTATAGAGTGTAGTACTACATTTCAGTGAAGTGTAAGGCTTTCCAAAGCTGCCGAATGTGTTTCTTTCTCTATTTCAATGGTATTCTGCCTTGTATAACACACATTTACCACTCTAGTCTCCTTTAAGTAAAGAATATAGGATTCGTACAGTGTTTCATGTGATCTTAATTGGAATTAAGGATTTCCCATATCTTACCTACCTTTTCTACACTAAGAACTGACATGGAGATTCTCTTTCAGCTGTTGTAAACAAGTTCTCATCTGTTTACAGTCATTTTCACTGAATTATTCATGTTTTCATGTACTTTCCTATATTCTGCCTTCTGGTCCAAGTATAAGCTCTGCAAACTTTATCAAACAACTTCCTACACACTGTTATGAACTGAGGGAGCTAGGGAACATTGTCTCTCAACTGTGTTATAGAGTGTAGTACTACATTTCAGTGAAGTGTAAGGCTTTCCAAAGCTGCCGAACGTGTTTCTTTCTCTATTTCAATGGTATTCTGCCTTGTATAACACACATTTACCACTCTAGTCTCCTTTAAGTAAAGAATATAGGATTCGTACAGTGTTTCATGTGATCTTAATTGGAATTAAGGATTTCCCATATCTTACCTACCTTTTCTACACTAAGAACTGACATGGAGATTCTCTTTCAGCTGTTGTAAACAAGTTCTCATCTGTTTACAGTCATTTTCACTGAATTATTCATGTTTTCATGTACTTTCCTATATTCTGCCTTCTGGTCCAAGTATAAGCTCTGCAAACTTTATCAAACAACTTCAAACACACTGTTATGAACTGAGGCAGCTCGGGAACATTGTCTCTCAACTGTGTTATAGAGTGTAGTACTACATTTCAGTGAAGTGTAAGGCTTTCCAAAGCTGCCGAACGTGTTTCTTTCTCTATTTCAATGGTATTCTGCCTTGTATAACACACATTTACCACTCTAGTCTCCCTTAAGTAAAGAATATAGGATTCATACAGTGTTTCACGTGATCTTAACTCGAATTAAGGATTTCCCTTATCTTAGCTACCTTTTCTACACTAAGAACTGACATGGAGATTCTCTTTCAGCTGTTCTAAACAAGTTCTCATCTGTTTACTGTCATTTTCACTGAATTATTCATGTTTTCATGTACTTTCCTATATTCTGCCTTCTGGTCCAAGTATAAGCTCTGCAAACTTTATCAAACAACTTCAAACACACTGTTATGAACTGAGGCAGCTCGGGAACATTGTCTCTCAACTGTGTTATAGAGTGTAGTACTACATTTCAGTGAAGTGTAAGGCTTTCCAAAGCTGCCGAACGTGTTTCTTTCTCTATTTCAATGGTATTCTGCCTTGTATAACACACATTTACCACTCTAGTCTCCCTTAAGTAAAGAATATAGGATTCATACAGTGTTTCACGTGATCTTAACTCGAATTAAGGATTTCCCTTATCTTAGCTACCTTTTCTACACTAAGAACTGACTTGGAGATTCTCTTTCAGCTGTTCTAAACAAGTTCTCATCTGTTTACAGTCATTTTCACTGAATTATTTATGTTTTCATGTAGTTTCCTATATTCTGCCTTCTGGCCCAAGTATAAGCTTTGCCCACTTTATCAAACAACTGCCTACACACTGTTATGAACTGAGGCAGTTAGTGAACATTGTCTCTCAACTGTGTTATAGAGTGTAGTACTACATTTCAGTGAAGTGTAAGGCTTTCCAAAGCTGCCGAACGTGTTTCTTTCTCTATTTCAATGGTATTCTGCCTTGTATAACACACATTTACCACTCTAGTCTCCTTTAGGTAAAGAATATAGGATTCGTACAGTGTTTCATGTGATCTTAATTGGAATTAAGGATTTCCCATATCTTAGCTACCTTTTCTACACTAAGAACTGACATGGAGATTCTCTTTCAGCTGTTCTAAACAAGTTCTCATCTGTTTACAGTCATTTTCACTGAATTATTCATGTTTTCATGTACTTTCCTATATTCTGCCTTCTGGTCCAAGTATAAGCTCTGCAAACTTTATCAAACAACTTCCTACACACTGTTATGAACTGAGGGAGCTAGGGAACATTGTCTCTCAACTGTGTTATAGAGTGTAGTACTACATTTCAGTGAAGTGTAAGGCTTTCCAAAGCTGCCGAATGTGTTTCTTTCTCTATTTCAATGGTATTCTGCCTTGTATAACACACATTTACCACTCTAGTCTCCTTTAAGTAAAGAATATAGGATTCGTACAGTGTTTCATGTGATCTTAATTGGAATTAAGGATTTCCCATATCTTACCTACCTTTTCTACACTAAGAACTGACATGGAGATTCTCTTTCAGCTGTTGTAAACAAGTTCTCATCTGTTTACAGTCATTTTCACTGAATTATTCATGTTTTCATGTACTTTCCTATATTCTGCCTTCTGGTCCAAGTATAAGCTCTGCAAACTTTATCAAACAACTTCCTACACACTGTTATGAACTGAGGGAGCTAGGGAACATTGTCTCTCAACTGTGTTATAGAGTGTAGTACTACATTTCAGTGAAGTGTAAGGCTTTCCAAAGCTGCCGAACGTGTTTCTTTCTCTATTTCAATGGTATTCTGCCTTGTATAACACACATTTACCACTCTAGTCTCCTTTAAGTAAAGAATATAGAATTCGTACAGTGTTTCATGTGATCTTAATTGGAATTAAGGATTTCCCATATCTTACCTACCTTTTCTACACTAAGAACTGACATGGAGATTCTCTTTCAGCTGTTGTAAACAAGTTCTCATCTGTTTACAGTCATTTTCACTGAATTATTCATGTTTTCATGTACTTTCCTATATTCTGCCTTCTGGTCCAAGTATAAGCTCTGCAAACTTTATCAAACAACTTCAAACACACTGTTATGAACTGAGGCAGCTCGGGAACATTGTCTCTCAACTGTGTTATAGAGTGTAGTACTACATTTCAGTGAAGTGTAAGGCTTTCCAAAGCTGCCGAACGTGTTTCTTTCTCTATTTCAATGGTATTCTGCCTTGTATAACACACATTTACCACTCTAGTCTCCCTTAAGTAAAGAATATAGGATTCATACAGTGTTTCACGTGATCTTAACTCGAATTAAGGATTTCCCTTATCTTAGCTACCTTTTCTACACTAAGAACTGACATGGAGATTCTCTTTCAGCTGTTCTAAACAAGTTCTCATCTGTTTACTGTCATTTTCACTGAATTATTCATGTTTTCATGTACTTTCCTATATTCTGCCTTCTGGTCCAAGTATAAGCTCTGCAAACTTTATCAAACAACTTCAAACACACTGTTATGAACTGAGGCAGCTCGGGAACATTGTCTCTCAACTGTGTTATAGAGTGTAGTACTACATTTCAGTGAAGTGTAAGGCTTTCCAAAGCTGCCGAACGTGTTTCTTTCTCTATTTCAATGGTATTCTGCCTTGTATAACACACATTTACCACTCTAGTCTCCCTTAAGTAAAGAATATAGGATTCATACAGTGTTTCACGTGATCTTAACTCGAATTAAGGATTTCCCTTATCTTAGCTACCTTTTCTACACTAAGAACTGACTTGGAGATTCTCTTTCAGCTGTTCTAAACAAGTTCTCATCTGTTTACAGTCATTTTCACTGAATTATTTATGTTTTCATGTAGTTTCCTATATTCTGCCTTCTGGCCCAAGTATAAGCTTTGCCCACTTTATCAAACAACTGCCTACACACTGTTATGAACTGAGGCAGTTAGTGAACATTGTCTCTCAACTGTGTTATAGAGTGTAGTACTACATTTCAGTGAAGTGTAAGGCTTTCCAAAGCTGCCGAACGTGTTTCTTTCTCTATTTCAATGGTATTCTGCCTTGTATAACACACATTTACCACTCTAGTCTCCTTTAGGTAAAGAATATAGGATTCGTACAGTGTTTCATGTGATCTTAATTGGAATTAAGGATTTCCCATATCTTAGCTACCTTTTCTACACTAAGAACTGACTTGGAGATTCTCTTTCAGCTGTTCTAAACAAGTTCTCATCTGTTTACAGTCATTTTCACTGAATTATTCATGTTTTCATGTACTTTCCTATATTCTGCCTTCTGGTCCAAGTATAAGCTCTGCAAACTTTATCAAACAACTTCCTACACACTGTTATGAACTGAGGGAGCTAGGGAACATTGTCTCTCAACTGTGTTATAGAGTGTAGTACTACATTTCAGTGAAGTGTAAGGCTTTCCAAAGCTGCCGAACGTGTTTCTTTCTCTATTTCAATGGTATTCTGCCTTGTATAACACACATTTACCACTCTAGTCTCCTTTAAGTAAAGAATATAGAATTCGTACAGTGTTTCATGTGATCTTAATTGGAATTAAGGATTTCCCATATCTTACCTACCTTTTCTACACTAAGAACTGACATGGAGATTCTCTTTCAGCTGTTGTAAACAAGTTCTCATCTGTTTACAGTCATTTTCACTGAATTATTCATGTTTTCATGTACTTTCCTATATTCTGCCTTCTGGTCCAAGTATAAGCTCTGCAAACTTTATCAAACAACTTCAAACACACTGTTATGAACTGAGGCAGCTCGGGAACATTGTCTCTCAACTGTGTTATAGAGTGTAGTACTACATTTCAGTGAAGTGTAAGGCTTTCCAAAGCTGCCGAACGTGTTTCTTTCTCTATTTCAATGGTATTCTGCCTTGTATAACACACATTTACCACTCTAGTCTCCCTTAAGTAAAGAATATAGGATTCATACAGTGTTTCACGTGATCTTAACTCGAATTAAGGATTTCCCTTATCTTAGCTACCTTTTCTACACTAAGAACTGACATGGAGATTCTCTTTCAGCTGTTCTAAACAAGTTCTCATCTGTTTACTGTCATTTTCACTGAATTATTCATGTTTTCATGTACTTTCCTATATTCTGCCTTCTGGTCCAAGTATAAGCTCTGCAAACTTTATCAAACAACTTCAAACACACTGTTATGAACTGAGGCAGCTCGGGAACATTGTCTCTCAACTGTGTTATAGAGTGTAGTACTACATTTCAGTGAAGTGTAAGGCTTTCCAAAGCTGCCGAACGTGTTTCTTTCTCTATTTCAATGGTATTCTGCCTTGTATAACACACATTTACCACTCTAGTCTCCCTTAAGTAAAGAATATAGGATTCATACAGTGTTTCACGTGATCTTAACTCGAATTAAGGATTTCCCTTATCTTAGCTACCTTTTCTACACTAAGAACTGACTTGGAGATTCTCTTTCAGCTGTTCTAAACAAGTTCTCATCTGTTTACAGTCATTTTCACTGAATTATTTATGTTTTCATGTAGTTTCCTATATTCTGCCTTCTGGCCCAAGTATAAGCTTTGCCCACTTTATCAAACAACTGCCTACACACTGTTATGAACTGAGGCAGTTAGTGAACATTGTCTCTCAACTGTGTTATAGAGTGTAGTACTACATTTCAGTGAAGTGTAAGGCTTTCCAAAGCTGCCGAACGTGTTTCTTTCTCTATTTCAATGGTATTCTGCCTTGTATAACACACATTTACCACTCTAGTCTCCTTTAGGTAAAGAATATAGGATTCGTACAGTGTTTCATGTGATCTTAATTGGAATTAAGGATTTCCCATATCTTAGCTACCTTTTCTACACTAAGAACTGACTTGGAGATTCTCTTTCAGCTGTTCTAAACAAGTTCTCATCTGTTTACAGTCATTTTCACTGAATTATTCATGTTTTCATGTAGTTTCCTATATTCTGCCTTCTGGTCCAAGTATAAGCTTTGCCCACTTTATCAAACAACTTCCTACACACTGTTATGAACTGAGGGAGCTAGGGAACATTGTCTCTCAACTGTGTTATAGAGTGTAGTACTACATTTCAGTGAAGTGTAAGGCTTTCCAAAGCTGCCGAACGTGTTTCTTTCTCTATTTCAATGGTATTCTGCCTTGTATAACACACATTTACCACTCTAGTCTCCTTTAAGTAAAGAATATAGGATTCGTACACTGTTTCATGTGATCTTAATTGGAATTAAGGATTTCCCATATCTTAGCTACCTTTTCTACACTAAGAACTGACATGGAGATTCTCTTTCAGCTGTTCTAAACAAGTTCTCATCTGTTTACAGTCATTTTCACTGAATTATTCATGTTTTCATGTACTTTCCTATATTCTGCCTTCTGGTCCAAGTATAAGCTCTGCAAACTTTATCAAACAACTTCAAACACACTGTTATGAACTGAGGCAGCTAGGGAACATTGTCTCTCAACTGTGTTATAGAGTGTAGTACTACATTTCAGTGAAGTGTAAGGCTTTCCAAAGCTGCCGAACGTGTTTCTTTCTCTATTTCAATGGTATTCTGCCTTGTATAACACACATTTACCACTCTAGTCTCCCTTAAGTAAAGAATATAGGATTCATACAGTGTTTCACGTGATCTTAACTCGAATTAAGGATTTCCCTTATCTTAGCTACCTTTTCTACACTAAGAACTGACTTGGAGATGCTCTTTCAGCTGTTCTAAACAAGTTCTCATCTGTTTACAGTCATTTTCACTGAATTATTCATGTTTTCATGTGATTCCTGTATTCTGCCTTCTGGCCCAAGTTTAAGCTTTGCCCACTTTATCAAACACCTTCCTACACACTGTTATGAACTGAGGCAGCTAGGGAACATTGTCTCTCAACTGTGTTATAGAGTGTAGTACTACATTTCAGTGAAGTGTAAGGCCTTCCAAATCTGCCGAACGTGTTTCTTTCTCTATTTCAATGGTATTCTGCCTTGTATAACACACATTTACCACTCTAGTCTCCTTTAAGTAAAGAATATGGGATTCGTACAGTGTTTCATGTGATCTTAATAGGAATTAAGGATTTCCCATATCTTAGCTACCTTTTCTACACTAAGAACTGACTTGGAGATTCTCTTTCAGCTGTTCTAAACAAGTTCTCATCTGTTTACAGTCATTTTCACTGAATTATTCATGTTTTCATGTAGTTTCCTATATTCTGCCTTCTGGCCCAAGTATAAGCTTTGCCCACTTTATCAAACAACTTCCTACACACTGTTATGAACTGAGGGAGCTAGGGAACATTATCTCTCAACTGTGTTATAGAGTGTAGTACTACATTTCAGTGAAGAGTAAGGCTTTCCAAAGCTGACGAACGTGTTTCTTTCTCTATTTCAATGGTATTCTGCCTTGTATAACACACATTTACCACTCTAGTCTCCTTTAAGTAAAGAATATAGGATTCATACAGTGTTTCACGTGATCTTAACTCGAATTAAGGATTTCCCTTATCTTAGCTACCTTTTCTACACTAAGAACTGACTTGGAGATTCTCTTTCAGCTGTTCTAAACAAGTTCTCATCTGTTTACAGTCATTTTCACTGAATTATTTATGTTTTCATGTAGTTTCCTATATTCTGCCTTCTGGCCCAAGTATAAGCTTTGCCCACTTTATCAAACAACTGCCTACACACTGTTATGAACTGAGGCAGTTAGTGAACATTGTCTCTCAACTGTGTTATAGAGTGTAGTACTACATTTCAGTGAAGTGTAAGGCTTTCCAAAGCTGCCGAACGTGTTTCTTTCTCTATTTCAATGGTATTCTGCCTTGTATAACACACATTTACCACTCTAGTCTCCTTTAGGTAAAGAATATAGGATTCGTACAGTGTTTCATGTGATCTTAATTGGAATTAAGGATTTCCCATATCTTAGCTACCTTTTCTACACTAAGAACTGAATTGGAGATTCTCTTTCAGCTGTTCTAAACAAGTTCTCATCTGTTTACAGTCATTTTCACTGAATTATTCATGTTTTCATGTAGTTTCCTATATTCTGCCTTCTGGTCCAAGTATAAGCTTTGCCCACTTTATCAAACAACTTCCTACACACTGTTATGAACTGAGGGAGCTAGGGAACATTGTCTCTCAACTGTGTTATAGAGTGTAGTACTACATTTCAGTGAAGTGTAAGGCTTTCCAAAGCTGCCGAACGTGTTTCTTTCTCTATTTCAATGGTATTCTACCTTGTATAAGACACATTTACCACTCTAGTCTCCTTTAAGTAAAGAATATAGGATTCGTACAGTGTTTCATGTGATCTTAATTGGAATTAAGGATTTCCCATATCTTAGCTACCTTTTCTACACTAAGAACTGACATGGAGATTCTCTTTCAGCTGTTCTAAACAAGTTCTCATCTGTTTACAGTCATTTTCACTGAATTATTCATGTTTTCATGTACTTTCCTATATTCTGCCTTCTGGTCCAAGTATAAGCTCTGCAAACTTTATCAAACAACATCAAACACACTGTTATGAACTGAGGCAGCTCGGGAACATTGTCTCTCAACTGTGTTATAGAGTGTAGTACTACATTTCAGTGAAGTGTAAGGCTTTCCAAAGCTGCCGAACGTGTTTCTTTCTCTATTTCAATGGTATTCTGCCTTGTATAACACACATTTACCACTCTAGTCTCCTTTAGGTAAAGAATATAGGATTCGTACAGTGTTTCATGTGATCTTAATTGGAATTAAGGATTTCCCATATCTTAGCTACCTTTTCTACACTAAGAACTGACTTGGAGATTCTCTTTCAGCTGTTCTAAACAAGTTCTCATCTGTTTACAGTCATTTTCACTGAATTATTCATGTTTTCATGTAGTTTCCTATATTCTGCCTTCTGGTCCAAGTATAAGCTTTGCCCACTTTATCAAACAACTTCCTACACACTGTTATGAACTGAGGGAGCTAGGGAACATTGTCTCTCAACTGTGTTATAGAGTGTAGTACTACATTTCAGTGAAGTGTAAGGCTTTCCAAAGCTGCCGAACGTGTTTCTTTCTCTATTTCAATGGTATTCTGCCTTGTATAACACACATTTACCACTCTAGTCTCCTTTAAGTAAAGAATATAGGATTCGTACAGTGTTTCATGTGATCTTAATTGGAATTAAGGATTTCCCATATCTTAGCTACCTTTTCTACACTAAGAACTGACATGGAGATTCTCTTTCAGCTGTTCTAAACAAGTTCTCATCTGTTTACAGTCATTTTCACTGAATTATTCATGTTTTCATGTACTTTCCTATATTCTGCCTTCTGGTCCAAGTATAAGCTCTGCAAACTTTATCAAACAACTTCAAACACACTGTTATGAACTGAGGCAGCTCGGGAACATTGTCTCTCAACTGTGTTATAGAGTGTAGTACTACATTTCAGTGAAGTGTAAGGCTTTCCAAAGCTGCCGAACGTGTTTCTTTCTCTATTTCAATGGTATTCTGCCTTGTATAACACACATTTACCACTCTAGTCTCCCTTAAGTAAAGAATATAGGATTCATACAGTGGTTCACGTGATCTTAACTCGAATTAAGGATTTCCCTTATCTTAGCTACCTTTTCTACACTAAGAACTGACTTGGAGATTCTCTTTCAGCTGTTCTAAACAAGTTCTCATCTGTTTACAGTCATTTTCACTGAATTATTCATGTTTTCATGTGATTCCTGTATTCTGCCTTCTGGCCCAAGTTTAAGCTTTGCCCACTTTATCAAACACCTTCCTACACACTGTTATGAACTGAGGCAGCTAGGGAACATTGTCTCTCAACTGTGTTATAGAGTGTAGTACTACATTTCAGTGAAGTGTAAGGCCTTCCAAAGCTGCCGAACGTGTTTCTTTCTCTATTTCAATGGTATTCTGCCTTGTATAACACACATTTACCACTCTAGTCTCCTTTAAGTAAAGAATATGGGATTCGTACAGTGTTTCATGTGATCTTAATAGGAATTAAGGATTTCCCATATCTTAGCTACCTTTTCTACACTAAGAACTGACTTGGAGATTCACTTTCAGCTGTTCTAAACAAGTTCTCATCTGTTTACAGTCATTTTCACTGAATTATTCATGTTTTCATGTAGTTTCCTATATTCTGCCTTCTGGCCCAAGTATAAGCTTTGCCCACTTTATCAAACAACTTCCTACACACTGTTATGAACTGAGGGAGCTAGGGAACATTGTCTCTCAACTGTGTTATAGAGTGTAGTACTACATTTCAGTGAAGAGTAAGGCTTTCCAAAGCTGACGAACGTGTTTCTTTCTCTATTTCAATGGTATTCTGCCTTGTATAACACTCATTTACCACTCTAGTCTCCTTTAAGTAAAGAATATAGGATTCGTACAGTGTTTCATGTGATCTTAATTGGAATTAAGGATTTCCCATATCTTAGCTACCTTTTCTACACTAAGAACTGACATGGAGATTCTCTTTCAGCTGTTCTAAACAAGTTCTCATCTGTTTACAGTCATTTTCACTGAATTATTCATGTTTTCATGTACTTTCCTATATTCTGCCTTCTGGTCCAAGTATAAGCTCTGCAAACTTTATCAAACAACTTCAAACACACTGTTATGAACTGAGGCAGCTAGGGAACATTGTCTCTCAACTGTGTTATAGAGTGTAGTACTACATTTCAGTGAAGTGTAAGGCTTTCCAAAGCTGCCGAACGTGTTTCTTTCTCTATTTCAATGGTATTCTGCCTTGTATAACACACATTTACCACTCTAGTCTCCTTTAAGTAAAGAATATAAGATTCATACAGTGTTTCATGTGATCTTAACGGGAATTAAGGATTTCCCTTATCTTAGCTACCTTTTCTACACTAAGAACTGACTTGGAGAATCTCTTTCAGCTGTTCTAAACAAGTTCTCATCTGTTTACAGTCATTTTCACTGAATTATTCATGTTTTCATGTAGTTTCCTATATTCTGCCTTCTGGCCCAAGTATAAGCTTTGCCCACTTTATCAAACACCTTCCTACACACTGTTATGAACTGAGGGAGCTAGGGAACATTGTCTCTCAACTGTGTTATAGAGTGTAGTACTACATTTCAGTGAAGTGTAAGGCTTTCCAAAGCTGCCGAACGTGTTTCTTTCTCTATTTCAATGGTATTCTGCCTTGTATAACACACAATTACCACTCTAGTCTCCTTTAAGTAAACAATATAGGATTCATACAGTGTTTCATGTGATCTTGACTCCAATTAAGTATTTCCCGGATGTAGCTACATTTTCTACACAAAAAACTGACTTGGAGAATCTCTTTCAGCTGTTCTAAAACAAGTTCTCATCTGTTTACAGTCATTTTAACTGAATTATTCATGTTTTCATGTAGTTTCCTATATTCTGACTTCTGGCCCAAGTGTAAGCTTTGGCCACTTTATCAAACAACTTCATACACACTGTTATGAACTGAGGCAGCTAGGGAACATTGTCTCTCAACTGTGTTATAGAGTGTAGTACTACATTTCAGTGAAGTGTAAGGCTTTCCAAAGCTGCCGAACGTGTTTCTTTCTCTATTTCAATGGTATTCTGCCTTGTATAACACACATTTACCACTCTAGTCTCCTTTAAGTAAAGAATATAGGATTCGTACAGTGTTTCATGTGATCTTAATTGGAATTAAGGATTTCCCATATCTTAGCTACCTTTTCTACACTAAGAACTGACATGGAGATTCTCTTTCAGCTGTTCTAAACAAGTTCTCATCTGTTTACAGTCATTTTCACTGAATTATTCATGTTTTCATGTACTTTCCTATATTCTGCCTTCTGGTCCAAGTATAAGCTCTGCAAACTTTATCAAACAACTTCAAACACACTGTTATGAACTGAGGCAGCTCGGGAACATTGTCTCTCAACTGTGTTATAGAGTGTAGTACTACATTTCAGTGAAGTGTAAGGCTTTCCAAAGCTGCCGAACGTGTTTCTTTCTCTATTTCAATGGTATTCTGCCTTGTATAACACACATTTACCACTCTAGTCTCCCTTAAGTAAAGAATATAGGATTCATAAAGTGTTTCACGTGATCTTAACTCGAATTAAGGATTTCCCTTATCTTAGCTACCTTTTCTACACTAAGAACTGACTTGGAGATTCTCTTTCAGCTGTTCTAAACAAGTTCTCATCTGTTTATAGTCATTTTCACTGAATTATTCATGTTTTCATGTAGTTTCCTGTATTCTGCCTTCTGGCCCAAGTTTAAGCTTTGCCCACTTTATCAAACACCTTCCTACACACTGTTATGAACTGAGGCAGCTAGGGAACATTGTCTCTCTACTGTGTTATAGAGTGTAGTACTACATTTCAGTGAAGTGTAAGGCCTTCCAAAGCTGCCGAACGTGTTTCTTTCTCTATTTCAATGGTATTCTGCCTTGTATAACACACATTTACCACTCTAGTCTCCTTTAAGTAAAGAATATAGGATTCGTACAGTGTTTCATGTGATCTTAATTGGAATTAAGGATTTCCCATATCTTAGCTACCTTTTCTACACTAAGAACTGACATGGAGATTCTCTTTCAGCTGTTCTAAACAAGTTCTCATCTGTTTACAGTCATTTTCACTGAATTATTCATGTTTTCATGTACTTTCCTATACTCTGCCTTCTGGTCCAAGTATAAGCTCTGCAAACTTTATCAAACAACTTCAAACACACTATTATGAACTGAGGCAGCTCGGGAACATTGTCTCTCAACTGTGTTATAGAGTGTAGTACTACATTTCAGTGAAGTGTAAGGCTTTCCAAAGCTGCCGAACGTGTTTCTTTCTCTATTTCAATGGTATTCTGCCTTGTATAACACACATTTACCACTCTAGTCTCCTTTAAGTAAAGAATATAAGATTCATACAGTGTTTCATGGGATCTTAACGGGAATTAAGGATTTCCCTTATCTTAGCTACCTTTTCTACACTAAGAACTGACTTGGAGAATCTCTTTCAGCTGTTCTAAACAAGTTCTCATCTGTTTACAGTCATTTTCACTGAATTATTCATGTTTTCATGTAGTTTCCTATATTCTGCCTTCTGGCCCAAGTATAAGCTTTGCCCACTTTATCAAACACCTTCCTACACACTGTTATGAACTGAGGGAGCTAGGGAACATTGTCTCTCAACTGTGTTATAGAGTGTAGTACTACATTTCAGTGAAGTGTAAGGCTTTCCAAAGCTGCCGAACGTGTTTCTTTCTCTATTTCAATGGTATTCTGCCTTGTATAACACACAATTACCACTCTAGTCTCCTTTAAGTAAACAATATAGGATTCATACAGTGTTTCATGTGATCTTGACTCCAATTAAGTATTTCCCGGATGTAGCTACATTTTCTACACAAAAAACTGACTTGGAGAATCTCTTTCAGCTGTTCTAAAACAAGTTCTCATCTGTTTACAGTCATTTTAACTGAATTATTCATGTTTTCATGTAGTTTCCTATATTCTGACTTCTGGCCCAAGTGTAAGCTTTGGCCACTTTATCAAACAACTTCATACACACTGTTATGAACTGAGGCAGCTAGGGAACATTGTCTCTCAACTGTGTTATAGAGTGTAGTACTACATTTCAGTGAAGTGTAAGGCTTTCCAAAGCTGCCGATCGTGTTTCTTTCTCTATTTCAATGGTATTCTGCCTTGTATAACACACATTTACCACTCTAGTCTCCTTTAAGTAAAGAATATAGGATTCGTACAGTGTTTCATGTGATCTTAATTGGAATTAAGGATTTCCCATATCTTAGCTACCTTTTCTACACTAAGAACTGACATGGAGATTCTCTTTCAGCTGTTCTAAACAAGTTCTCATCTGTTTACAGTCATTTTCACTGAATTATTCATGTTTTCATGTACTTTCCTATATTCTGCCTTCTGGTCCAAGTATAAGCTCTGCAAACTTTATCAAACAACTTCAAACACACTGTTATGAACTGAGGCAGCTCGGGAACATTGTCTCTCAACTGTGTTATAGAGTGTAGTACTACATTTCAGTGAAGTGTAAGGCTTTCCAAAGCTGCCGAACGTGTTTCTTTCTCTATTTCAATGGTATTCTGCCTTGTATAACACACATTTACCACTCTAGTCTCCTTTAAGTAAAGAATATGGGATTCGTACAGTGTTTCATGTGATCTTAATAGGAATTAAGGATTTCCCATATCTTAGCTACCTTTTCTACACTAAGAACTGACTTGGAGATTCTCTTTCAGCTGTTCTAAACAAGTTCTCATCTGTTTACAGTCATTTTCACTGAATTATTCATGTTTTCATGTAGTTTCCTATATTCTGCCTTCTGGCCCAAGTATAAGCTTTGCCCACTTTATCAAACAACTTCCTACACACTGTTATGAACTGAGGGAGCTAGGGAACATTGTCTCTCAACTGTGTTATAGAGTGTAGTACTACATTTCAGTGAAGAGTAAGGCTTTCCAAAGCTGACGAACGTGTTTCTTTCTCTATTTCAATGGTATTCTGCCTTGTATAACACACATTTACCACTCTAGTCTCCTTTAAGTAAAGAATATAGGATTCGTACAGTGTTTCATGTGATCTTAATTGGAATTAAGGATTTCCCATATCTTAGCTACCTTTTCTACACTAAGAACTGACATGGAGATTCTCTTTCAGCTGTTCTAAACAAGTTCTCATCTGTTTACAGTCATTTTCACTGAATTATTCATGTTTTCATGTACTTTCCTATATTCTGCCTTCTGGTCCAAGTATAAGCTCTGCAAACTTTATCAAACAACTTCAAACACACTGTTATGAACTGAGGCAGCTCGGGAACATTGTCTCTCAACTGTGTTATAGAGTGTAGTACTACATTTCAGTGAAGTGTAAGGCTTTCCAAAGCTGCCGAACGTGTTTCTTTCTCTATTTCAATGGTATTCTGCCTTGTATAACACACATTTACCACTCTAGTCTCCTTTAAGTAAAGAATATAAGATTCATACAGTGTTTCATGTGATCTTAACGGGAATTAAGGATTTCCCTTATCTTAGCTACCTTTCCTACACTAAGAACTGACTTGGAGAATCTCTTTCAGCTGTTCTAAACAAGTTCTCATCTGTTTACAGTCATTTTCACTGAATTATTCATGTTTTCATGTAGTTTCCTATATTCTGCCTTCTGGCCCAAGTATAAGCTTTGCCCACTTTATCAAACACCTTCCTACACACTGTTATGAACTGAGGGAGCTAGGGAACATTGTCTCTCAACTGTGTTATAGAGTGTAGTACTACATTTCAGTGAAGTGTAAGGCTTTCCAAAGCTGCCGAACGTGTTTCTTTCTCTATTTCAATGGTATTCTGCCTTGTATAACACACAATTACCACTCTAGTCTCCTTTAAGTAAACAATATAGGATTCATACAGTGTTTCATGTGATCTTGACTCCAATTAAGTATTTCCCGGATGTAGCTACATTTTCTACACAAAAAACTGACTTGGAGAATCTCTTTCAGCTGTTCTAAAACAAGTTCTCATCTGTTTACAGTCATTTTAACTGAATTATTCATGTTTTCATGTAGTTTCCTATATTCTGACTTCTGGCCCAAGTGTAAGCTTTGGCCACTTTATCAAACAACTTCATACACACTGTTATGAACTGAGGCAGCTAGGGAACATTGTCTCTCAACTGTGTTATAGAGTGTAGTACTACATTTCAGTGAAGTGTAAGGCTTTCCAAAGCTGCCGAACGTGTTTCTTTCTCTATTTCAATGGTATTCTGCCTTGTATAACACACATTTACCACTCTAGTCTCCTTTAAGTAAAGAATATAGGATTCGTACAGTGTTTCATGTGATCTTAATTGGAATTAAGGATTTCCCATATCTTAGCTACCTTTTCTACACTAAGAACTGACATGGAGATTCTCTTTCAGCTGTTCTAAACAAGTTCTCATCTGTTTACAGTCATTTTCACTGAATTATTCATGTTTTCATGTACTTTCCTATATTCTGCCTTCTGGTCCAAGTATAAGCTCTGCAAACTTTATCAAACAACTTCAAACACACTGTTATGAACTGAGGCAGCTCGGGAACATTGTCTCTCAACTGTGTTATAGAGTGTAGTACTACATTTCAGTGAAGTGTAAGGCTTTCCAAAGCTGCCGAACGTGTTTCCTTCTCTATTTCAATGGTATTCTGCCTTGTATAACACACATTTACCACTCTAGTCTCCCTTAAGTAAAGAATATAGGATTCATACAGTGTTTCACGTGATCTTAACTCGAATTAAGGATTTCCCTTATCTTAGCTACCTTTTCTACACTAAGAACTGACATGGAAATTCTCTTTCAGCTGTTCTAAACAAGTTCTCATCTGTTTACAGTCATTTTCACTGAATTATTCATGTTTTCATGTACTTTCCTATATTCTGCCTTCTGGTCCAAGTATAAGCTCTGCAAACTTTATCAAACAACTTCAAACACACTGTTATGAACTGAGGCAGCTCGGGAACATTGTCTCTCAACTGTGTTATAGAGTGTAGTACTACATTTCAGTGAAGTGTAAGGCTTTCCAAAGCTGCCGAACGTGTTTCTTTCTCTATTTCAATGGTATTCTGCCTTGTATAACACACATTTACCACTCTAGTCTCCCTTAAGTAAAGAATATAGGATTCATACAGTGTTTCACGTGATCTTAACTCGAATTAAGGATTTCCCTTATCTTAGCTACCTTTTATACACTAAGAACTGACTTGGCGATTCTCTTTCAGCTGTTCTAAACAAGTTCTCATCTGTTTACAGTCATTTTCACTGAATTATTCATGTTTTCATGTAGTTTCCTATATTCTGCCTTCTGGTCCAAGTATAAGCTTTGCCCACTTTATCAAACAACTTCCTACACACTGTTATGAACTGAGGGAGCTAGGGAACATTGTCTCTCAACTGTGTTATAGAGTGTAGTACTACATTTCAGTGAAGTGTAAGGCTTTCCAAAGCTGCCGAACGTGTTTCTTTCTCTATTTCAATGGTATTCTGCCTTGTATAACACACATTTACCACTCTAGTCTCCTTTAAGTAAAGAATATAGGATTCGTACAGTGTTTCATGTGATCTTAATTGGAATTAAGGATTTCCCATATCTTAGCTACCTTTTCTACACTAAGAACTGACATGGAGATTCTCTTTCAGCTGTTCTAAACAAGTTCTCATCTGTTTACAGTCATTTTCACTGAATTATTCATGTTTTCATGTACTTTCCTATATTCTGCCTTCTGGTCCAAGTATAAGCTCTGCAAACTTTATCAAACAACTTCAAACACACTGTTATGAACTGAGGCAGCTCGGGAACATTGTCTCTCAACTGTGTTATAGAGTGTAGTACTACATTTCAGTGAAGTGTAAGGCTTTCCAAAGCTGCCGAACGTGTTTCTTTCTCTATTTCAATGGTATTCTGCCTTGTATAACACACATTTACCACTCTAGTCTCCCTTAAGTAAAGAATATAGGATTCATAAAGTGTTTCACGTGATCTTAACTGGAATTAAGGATTTCCCTTATCTCAGCTACCTTTTCTACACTAAGAACTGACTTGGAGATTCTCTTTCAGCTGTTCTAAACAAGTTCTCATCTGTTTACAGTCATTTTCACTGAATTATTCATGTTTTCATGTAGTTTCCTGTATTCTGCCTTCTGGCCCAAGTTTAAGCTTTGCCCACTTTATCAAACACCTTCCTACACACTGTTATGAACTGAGGCAGCTAGGGAACATTGTCTCTCAACTGTGTTATAGAGTGTAGTACTACATTTCAGTGAAGTGTAAGGCCTTCCAAAGCTGCCGAACGTGTTTCTTTCTCTATTTCAATGGTATTCTGCCTTGTATAACACACATTTACCACTCTAGTCTCCTTTAAGTAAAGAATATAGGATTCGTACAGTGTTTCATGTGATCTTAATTGGAATTAAGGATTTCCTATATCTTAGCTACCTTTTCTACACTAAGAACTGACATGGAGATTCTCTTTCAGCTGTTCTAAACAAGTTCTCATCTGTTTACAGTCATTTTCACTGAATTATTCATGTTTTCATGTACTTTCCTATATTCTGCCTTCTGGTCCAAGTATAAGCTCTGCAAACTTTATCAAACAACTTCAAACACACTATTATGAACTGAGGCAGCTCGGGAACATTGTCTCTCAACTGTGTTATAGAGTGTAGTACTACATTTCAGTGAAGTGTAAGGCTTTCCAAAGCTGCCGAACGTGTTTCTTTCTCTATTTCAATGGTATTCTGCCTTGTATAACACACATTTACCACTCTAGTCTCCTTTAAGTAAAGAATATAAGATTCATACAGTGTTTCATGTGATCTTAACGGGAATTAAGGATTTCCCTTATCTTAGCTACCTTTTCTACACTAAGAACTGACTTGGAGAATCTCTTTCAGCTGTTCTAAACAAGTTCTCATCTGTTTACAGTCATTTTCACTGAATTATTCATGTTTTCATGTAGTTTCCTATATTCTGCCTTCTGGCCCAAGTATAAGCTTTGCCCACTTTATCAAACACCTTCCTACACACTGTTATGAACTGAGGGAGCTAGGGAACATTGTCTCTCAACTGTGTTATAGAGTGTAGTACTACATTTCAGTGAAGTGTAAGGCTTTCCAAAGCTGCCGAACGTGTTTCTTTCTCTATTTCAATGGTATTCTGCCTTGTATAACACACATTTACCACTCTAGTCTCCTTTAAGTAAACAATATAGGATTCATACAGTGTTTCATGTGATCTTGACTCCAATTAAGGATTTCCCGGATGTAGCTACATTTTCTACACAAAAAACTGTCTTGGAGAATCTCTTTCAGCTGTTCTAAAACAAGTTCTCATCTGTTTACAGTCATTTTAACTGAATTATTCATGTTTTCATGTAGTTTCCTATATTCTGACTTCTGGCCCAAGTGTAAGCTTTGGCCACTTTATCAAACAACTTCATACACACTGTTATGAACTGAGGCAGCTAGGGAACATTGTCTCTCAACTGTGTTATAGAGTGTAGTACTACATTTCAGTGAAGTGTAAGGCTTTCCAAAGCTGCCGAACGTGTTTCTTTCTCTATTTCAATGGTATTCTGCCTTGTATAACACACATTTACCGCTCTAGTCTCCTTTAAGTAAAGAATATAGGATACGTACAGTGTTTCATGTGATCTTAATTGGAATTAAGGATTTCCCATATCTTAGCTACCTTTTCTACACTAAGAACTGACTTGGAGAATCTCTTTCAGCTGTTCTAAACAAGTTCTCATCTGTTTACAGTCATTTTCACTGAATTATTCATGTTTTCATGTAGTTTCCTATATTCTGCCTTCTGGCCCAAGTATAAGCTTTGCCCACTTTATCAAACACCTTCCTACACACTGTTATGAACTGAGGGAGCTAGGGAACATTGTCTCTCAACTGTGTTATAGAGTGTAGTACTACATTTCAGTGAAGTGTAAGGCTTTCCAAAGCTGCCGAACGTGTTTCTTTCTCTATTTCAATGGTATTCTGCCTTGTATTACACACATTTACCACTCTAGTCTCCTTTAAGTAAACAATATAGGATTCATACAGTGTTTCATGTGATCTTGACTCCAATTAAGGATTTCCCGGATGTAGCTACCTTTTCTACACAAAAAACTGACTTGGAGAATCTCTTTCAGCTGTTCTAAAACAAGTTCTCATCTGTTTACAGTCATTTTAACTGAATTATTCATGTTTTCATGTAGTTTCCTATATTCTGCCTTCTGGCCCAAGTTTAAGCTTTGCCCACTTTATCAAACACCTTCCTACACACTGTTATGAACTGAGGCAGCTAGGGAACATTGTCTCTCAACTGTGTTATAGAGTGTAGTACTACATTTCAGTGAAGTGTAAGGCCTTCCAAAGCTGCCGAACGTGTTTCTTTCTCTATTTCAATGGTATTCTGCCTTGTATAACACACATTTACCACTCTAGTCTCCTTTAAGTAAAGAATATAGGATTCGTACAGTGTTTCATGTGATCTTAATTGGAATTAAGGATTTCCCATATCTTAGCTACCTTTTCTACACTAAGAACTGACATGGAGATTCTCTTTCAGCTGTTCTAAACAAGTTCTCATCTGTTTACAGTCATTTTCACTGAATTATTCATGTTTTCATGTACTTTCCTATATTCTGCCTTCTGGTCCAAGTATAAGATCTGCAAACTTTATCAAACAACTTCAAACACACTATTATGAACTGAGGCAGCTCGGGAACATTGTCTCTCAACTGTGTTATAGAGTGTAGTACTACATTTCAGTGAAGTGTAAGGCTTTCCAAAGCTGCCGAACGTGTTTCTTTCTCTATTTCAATGGTATTCTGCCTTGTATAACACACATTTACCACTCTAGTCTCCTTTAAGTAAAGAATATAAGATTCATACAGTGTTTCATGTGATCTTAACGGGAATTAAGGATTTCCCTTATCTTAGCTACCTTTTCTACACTAAGAACTGACTTGGAGAATCTCTTTCAGCTGTTCTAAACAAGTTCTCATCTGTTTACAGTCATTTTCACTGAATTATTCATGTTTTCATGTAGTTTCCTATATTCTGCCTTCTGGCCCAAGTATAAGCTTTGCCCACTTTATCAAACACCTTCCTACACACTGTTATGAACTGAGGGAGCTAGGGAACATTGTCTCTCAACTGTGTTATAGAGTGTAGTACTACATTTCAGTGAAGTGTAAGGCTTTCCAAAGCTGCCGAACGTGTTTCTTTCTCTATTTCAATGGTATTCTGCCTTGTATAACACACATTTACCACTCTAGTCTCCTTTAAGTAAACAATATAGGATTCATACAGTGTTTCATGTGATCTTGACTCCAATTAAGGATTTCCCGGATGTAGCTACATTTTCTACACAAAAAACTGACTTGGAGAATCTCTTTCAGCTGTTCTAAAACAAGTTCTCATCTGTTTACAATCATTTTAACTGAATTATTCATGTTTTCATGTAGTTTCCTATATTCTGACTTCTGGCCCAAGTGTATGCTTTGGCCACTTTATCAAACAACTTCATACACACTGTTATGAACTGAGGCAGCTAGGGAACATTGTCTCTCAACTGTGTTATAGAGTGTAGTACTACATTTCAGTGAAGTGTAAGGCTTTCCAAAGCTGCCGAACGTGTTTCTTTCTCTATTTCAATGGTATTCTGCCTTGTATAACACACATTTACCGCTCTAGTCTCCTTTAAGTAAAGAATATAGGATACGTACAGTGTTTCATGTGATCTTAATTGGAATTAAGGATTTCCCATATCTTAGCTACCTTTTCTACACTAAGAACTGACTTGGAGAATCTCTTTCAGCTGTTCTAAACAAGTTCTCATCTGTTTACAGTCATTTTCACTGAATTATTCATGTTTTCATGTAGTTTCCTATATTCTGCCTTCTGGCCCAAGTATAAGCTTTGCCCACTTTATCAAACACCTTCCTACACACTGTTATGAACTGAGGGAGCTAGGGAACATTGTCTCTCAACTGTGTTATAGAGTGTAGTACTACATTTCAGTGAAGTGTAAGGCTTTCCAAAGCTGCCGAACGTGTTTCTTTCTCTATTTCAATGGTATTCTGCCTTGTATAACACACATTTACCACTCTAGTCTCCTTTAAGTAAAGAATATAAGATTCATACAGTGTTTCATGTGATCTTAACGGGAATTAAGGATTTCCCTTATCTTAGCTACCTTTTCTACACTAAGAACTGACTTGGAGAATCTCTTTCAGCTGTTCTAAACAAGTTCTCATCTGTTTACAGTCATTTTCACTGAATTATTCATGTTTTCATGTAGTTTCCTATATTCTGCCTTCTGGCCCAAGTATAAGCTTTGCCCACTTTATCAAACACCTTCCTACACACTGTTATGAACTGAGGGAGCTAGGGAACATTGTCTCTCAACTGTGTTATAGAGTGTAGTACTACATTTCAGTGAAGTGTAAGGCTTTCCAAAGCTGCCGAACGTGTTTCTTTCTCTATTTCAATGGTATTCTGCCTTGTATAACACACATTTACCACTCTAGTCTCCTTTAAGTAAACAATATAGGATTCATACAGTGTTTCATGTGATCTTGACTCCAATTAAGGATTTCCCGGATGTAGCTACATTTTCTACACAAAAAACTGTCTTGGAGAATCTCTTTCAGCTGTTCTAAAACAAGTTCTCATCTGTTTACAGTCATTTTAACTGAATTATTCATGTTTTCATGTAGTTTCCTATATTCTGACTTCTGGCCCAAGTGTAAGCTTTGGCCACTTTATCAAACAACTTCATACACACTGTTATGAACTGAGGCAGCTAGGGAACATTGTCTCTCAACTGTGTTATAGAGTGTAGTACTACATTTCAGTGAAGTGTAAGGCTTTCCAAAGCTGCCGAACGTGTTTCTTTCTCTATTTCAATGGTATTCTGCCTTGTATAACACACATTTACCGCTCTAGTCTCCTTTAAGTAAAGAATATAGGATACGTACAGTGTTTCATGTGATCTTAATTGGAATTAAGGATTTCCCATATCTTAGCTACCTTTTCTACACTAAGAACTGACTTGGAGAATCTCTTTCAGCTGTTCTAAACAAGTTCTCATCTGTTTACAGTCATTTTCACTGAATTATTCATGTTTTCATGTAGTTTCCTATATTCTGCCTTCTGGCCCAAGTATAAGCTTTGCCCACTTTATCAAACACCTTCCTACACACTGTTATGAACTGAGGGAGCTAGGGAACATTGTCTCTCAACTGTGTTATAGAGTGTAGTACTACATTTCAGTGAAGTGTAAGGCTTTCCAAAGCTGCCGAACGTGTTTCTTTCTCTATTTCAATGGTATTCTGCCTTGTATTACACACATTTACCACTCTAGTCTCCTTTAAGTAAACAATATAGGATTCATACAGTGTTTCATGTGATCTTGACTCCAATTAAGGATTTCCCGGATGTAGCTACCTTTTCTACACAAAAAACTGACTTGGAGAATCTCTTTCAGCTGTTCTAAAACAAGTTCTCATCTGTTTACAGTCATTTTAACTGAATTATTCATGTTTTCATGTAGTTTCCTATATTCTGCCTTCTGGCCCAAGTTTAAGCTTTGCCCACTTTATCAAACACCTTCCTACACACTGTTATGAACTGAGGCAGCTAGGGAACATTGTCTCTCAACTGTGTTATAGAGTGTAGTACTACATTTCAGTGAAGTGTAAGGCCTTCCAAAGCTGCCGAACGTGTTTCTTTCTCTATTTCAATGGTATTCTGCCTTGTATAACACACATTTACCACTCTAGTCTCCTTTAAGTAAAGAATATAGGATTCGTACAGTGTTTCATGTGATCTTAATTGGAATTAAGGATTTCCCATATCTTAGCTACCTTTTCTACACTAAGAACTGACATGGAGATTCTCTTTCAGCTGTTCTAAACAAGTTCTCATCTGTTTACAGTCATTTTCACTGAATTATTCATGTTTTCATGTACTTTCCTATATTCTGCCTTCTGGTCCAAGTATAAGATCTGCAAACTTTATCAAACAACTTCAAACACACTATTATGAACTGAGGCAGCTCGGGAACATTGTCTCTCAACTGTGTTATAGAGTGTAGTACTACATTTCAGTGAAGTGTAAGGCTTTCCAAAGCTGCCGAACGTGTTTCTTTCTCTATTTCAATGGTATTCTGCCTTGTATAACACACATTTACCACTCTAGTCTCCTTTAAGTAAAGAATATAAGATTCATACAGTGTTTCATGTGATCTTAACGGGAATTAAGGATTTCCCTTATCTTAGCTACCTTTTCTACACTAAGAACTGACTTGGAGAATCTCTTTCAGCTGTTCTAAACAAGTTCTCATCTGTTTACAGTCATTTTCACTGAATTATTCATGTTTTCATGTAGTTTCCTATATTCTGCCTTCTGGCCCAAGTATAAGCTTTGCCCACTTTATCAAACACCTTCCTACACACTGTTATGAACTGAGGGAGCTAGGGAACATTGTCTCTCAACTGTGTTATAGAGTGTAGTACTACATTTCAGTGAAGTGTAAGGCTTTCCAAAGCTGCCGAACGTGTTTCTTTCTCTATTTCAATGGTATTCTGCCTTGTATAACACACATTTACCACTCTAGTCTCCTTTAAGTAAACAATATAGGATTCATACAGTGTTTCATGTGATCTTGACTCCAATTAAGGATTTCCCGGATGTAGCTACATTTTCTACACAAAAAACTGACTTGGAGAATCTCTTTCAGCTGTTCTAAAACAAGTTCTCATCTGTTTACAATCATTTTAACTGAATTATTCATGTTTTCATGTAGTTTCCTATATTCTGACTTCTGGCCCAAGTGTATGCTTTGGCCACTTTATCAAACAACTTCATACACACTGTTATGAACTGAGGCAGCTAGGGAACATTGTCTCTCAACTGTGTTATAGAGTGTAGTACTACATTTCAGTGAAGTGTAAGGCTTTCCAAAGCTGCCGAACGTGTTTCTTTCTCTATTTCAATGGTATTCTGCCTTGTATAACACACATTTACCGCTCTAGTCTCCTTTAAGTAAAGAATATAGGATACGTACAGTGTTTCATGTGATCTTAATTGGAATTAAGGATTTCCCATATCTTAGCTACCTTTTCTACACTAAGAACTGACTTGGAGAATCTCTTTCAGCTGTTCTAAACAAGTTCTCATCTGTTTACAGTCATTTTCACTGAATTATTCATGTTTTCATGTAGTTTCCTATATTCTGCCTTCTGGCCCAAGTATAAGCTTTGCCCACTTTATCAAACACCTTCCTACACACTGTTATGAACTGAGGGAGCTAGGGAACATTGTCTCTCAACTGTGTTATAGAGTGTAGTACTACATTTCAGTGAAGTGTAAGGCTTTCCAAAGCTGCCGAACGTGTTTCTTTCTCTATTTCAATGGTATTCTGCCTTGTATTACACACATTTACCACTCTAGTCTCCTTTAAGTAAACAATATAGGATTCATACAGTGTTTCATGTGATCTTGACTCCAATTAAGGATTTCCCGGATGTAGCTACTTTTTCTACACAAAAAACTGACTTGGAGAATCTCTTTCAGCTGTTCTAAAACAAGTTCTCATCTGTTTACAGTCATTTTAACTGAATTATTCATGTTTTCATGTAGTTTCCTATATTCTGAATTCTGGCCCAATGTAAGCTTTGGCCACTTTATCAAACAACTTCATACACACTGTTATGAACTGAGGCAGCTAGGGAACATTGTCTCTCAACTGTGTTATAGATTGTAGTACTACATTTCAGTGAAGTGTAAGGCTTTCCAAAGCTGCCGAACGTGTTTCTTTCTCTATTTCAATGGTATTCTGCCTTGTATAACACACATTTACCACTCTAGTCTCCCTTAAGTAAAGAATATAGGATTCATACAGTGTTTCACGTGATCTTAACTCGAATTAAGGATTTCCCTTATCTTAGCTACCTTTTCTACACTAAGAACTGACTTGGAGATTCTCTTTCAGCTGTTCTAAACAAGTTCTCATCTGTTTACAGTCATTTTCACTGTATTATTCATGTTACATGTAGTTTCCTATATTCTGCCTTCTGGCCCAAGTTTAAGCTTTGCCCACTTTATCAAACACCTTCCTACACACTGTTATGAACTGAGGCAGCTAGGGAACATTGTCTCTCAACTGTGTTATAGAGTGTAGTACTACATTTCAGTGAAGTGTAAGGCCTTCCAAAGCTGCCGAACGTGTTTCTTTCTCTATTTCAATGATATTCTGCCTTGTATAACACACATTTACCACTCTAGTCTCCTTTAAGTAAAGAATATAGGATTCGTACAGTGTTTCATGAGATCTTAATTGGAATTAAGGATTTCCCATATCTTAGCTACCTTTTCTACACTAAGAACTGACATGGAGATTCTCTTTCAGCTGTTCTAAACAAGTTCTCATCTGTTTACAGTCATTTTCAATGAATTATTCATGTTTTCATGTAGTTTCCTATATTCTGCCTTCTGGTCCAAGTATAAGCTCTGCAAACTTTATCAAACAACTTCCAACACACTGTTATGAACTGAGGCAGCTAGGGAACATTGTCTCTCAACTGTGTTATAGAGTGTAGTACTACATTTCAGTGAAGTGTAAGGCTTTCCAAAGCTTCCGAAGGTGTTTCTTTCTCTATTTCAATGGTATTCTGCCTTGTATAACACACATTTACTACTCTAGTCTCCCTTAAGTAAAGAATATAGGATTCATACAGTGTTTCACGTGATCTTAACTCGAATTAAGGATTTCCCTTATCTTAGCTACCTTTTCTACACTAAGAACTGACTTGGAGATTCTCTTTCAGCTGTTCTAAACAAGTTCTCATCTGTTTACAGTCATTTTCACTGAATTATTCATGTTTTCATGTAGTTTCCTATATTCTGCCTTCTGGCCCAAGTTTAAGCTTTGCCCACTTTATCAAACACCTTCCTACACACTGTTATGAACTGAGGCAGCTAGGGAACATTGTCTCTCAACTGTGTTATAGAGTGTAATACTACATTTCAGTGAAGTGTAAGGCTTTCCAAAGCTGCCGAACGTGTTTCTTTCTCTATTTCAATGGTATTCTGCCTTGTATAACACACATTTACCGCTCTAGTCTCCTTTAAGTAAAGAATATAGGATTCGTACAGTGTTTCATGTGATCTTAATTGGAATTAAGGATTTCCCATATCTTAGCTACCTTTTCTACACTAAGAACTGACTTGGAGATTCTCTTTCAGCTGTTCTAAACAAGTTCTCATCTCTTTACAGTCATTTTCACTGAATTATTCATGTTTTCATGTAGTTTCCTATATTCGGCCTTCTGGCCCAAGTATAAGCTTTGCCCACTTTATCAAACAACTTCCTACACACTGTTATGAACTGAGGGAGCTAGGGAACATTGTCTCTCAACTGTGTTATAGAGTGTAGTACTACATTTCAGTGAAGTGTAAGGCTTTCCAAACCTGCCGAACGTGTTTCTTTCTCTATTTCAATGGTATTCTGCCTCATATAACACACATTTACCACTCTAGTCTCCTTTAAGTAAACAATATAGGATTCATACAGTGTTTGATGTTATCTTAACTCGAATTAAGGATTTCCCTTATCTTAGCTACCTTTTCTACACTAAGAACTGACTTGGAGATTCTCTTTCAGCTGTTCTAAACAAGTTCTCCTCTGTTTACAGTAATTTTCACTGAATTATTCATGTTTTCATGTAGTTTCCTATATTCTGCCTTCTGGCCCAAGTATAAACTTTGCCCACTTTATCAAACAAATACCTACACACTGTTATGAACTGAGGCAGCTAGGGAACATTGTCTCTCAACTGTGTTATAGAGTGTAGTACTACATTTCAGTGAAGTGTAAGGCTTTCCAAAGCTGCCGAACATGTTTCTTTCTCTATTTCAATGGTATTCTGCCTTCTATAACACACTTTTACCACTCTAGTCTCCTTTAAGTAATGAATATAGGATTCATACAGTGTTTGATGTTATCTTAACTCGAATTAAGGATTTCCCTTATCTTAGCTACCTTTTCTACACTAAGAACTCACTTGGAGATTCTCATTCAGCTGTTCTAAACAAGTTCTCATCTGTTTACAGTTATTTTCACTGAATTATTCATGTTTTCATGTAGTTTCCTATATTCTGCCTTCTGGCCCAAGTATAAGCTTTGCCCACTTTATCAAACAACTTCCTACCCACTGTTATAAACTGAGGGAGCTATGGAACATTGTCTCTCAACTGTGTTATAGAGTGTAGTACCACATTTCAGTGAAGTGTAAGGCTTTCCAAAGCTTCCGAACGTGTTTCTTTCTCTATTTCAATGGTATTCTGCCTTGTATAACACACATTTACCACTCTAGTCTCCTTTAAGTAAACAATATAGGATTCATACAGTGTTTCATGTGATCTTGACTCCAATTAAGGATTTCCCGGACGTAGCTACCTTTTCTACACTAAAAACTGACTTGGAGAATCTCTTTCAGCTGTTCTAAAAAAGTTCTCATCTGTTTACAGTCATTTTCACTGAATTATTCATGTTTTCATGTAGTTTCCTATATTCTGCCTTCTGGCCCAAGTATAAACTTTGCCCACTTTATCAAACAAATACCTACACACTGTTATGAACTGAGGCAGCTAGGGAACATTGTCTCTCAACTGTGTTATAGAGTGTAGTACTACATTTCAGTGAAGTGTAAGGCTTTCCAAAGCTGCCGAACGTGTTTCTTTCTCTATTTCAATGGTATTATGCCTTATATAACACACATTTACCACTCTAGTCTCCTTTAAGTAAACAATATAGGATTCATACAGTGTTTCATGTGATCTTGACTCCAATTAAGGATTTCCCGGATGTAGCTACCTTTTCTACACTAAAAACTGACTTGGAGAATCTCTTTCAGCTGTTCTAAAACAAGTTCTCATCTGTTTACAGTCATTTTAACTGAATTATTCATGTTTTTATGTAGTTTCCTAAATTCTGACTTCTGGCCCAAGTATAAGCTTTGGCCACTTTATCAAACAACTTCCTACACACTGTTATGAACTGAGGCAGCTAGGGAACATTGTCTCTCAACTGTGTTATAGAGTGTAGTACTACATTTCAGTGAAGTGTAAGGCTTTCCAAAGCAGCCGAACGTGTTTCTTTCTCTATTTCAATGGTATTCTGCCTTGTATAACACACATTTACCACTCTAGTCTCCCTTAAGTAAAGAATATAGGATTCATACAGTGTTTCATGTGATCTTAACTGGAATTAAGGATTTCCCTTATCTTAGCTACCTTTTCTACACTAAGAACTGACTTGGAGATTCTCTTTCAGCTGTTCTAAACAAGTTCTCATCTGTTTACAGTCATTTTCACTGAATTATTCATGTTTTCATGTAGTTTCCTATATTCTGCCTTCTGGCCCAAGTATAAGCTTTGCCCACTTTATCAAACAAATACCTACACACTGTTATGAACTGAGGCAGCTAGGGAACATTGTCTCTCAACTGTGTTATAGAGTGTAGTACTACATTTCAGTGAAGTGTAAGGCTTTCCAAAGCTGCCGAACGTGTTTCTTTCTCTATTTCAATGGTATTCTGCCTTGTATAACACACATTTACCACTCTAGTCTCCTTTAAGTAAAGAATATAGGATTCGTACAGTGTTTCATGTGATCTTAATTGGAATTAAGGATTTCCCATATCTTAGCTACCTTTTCTACACTAAGAACTGACATGGAGATTCTCTTTCAGCTGTTCTAAACAAGTTCTCATCTGTTTACAGTCATTTTCACTGAATTATTCATGTTTTCATGTAGTTTCCTATATTCTGCCTTCTGGCCCAAGTATAAGCTATGCCCACTTTATCAAACACCTTCCTACACACTGTTATGAACTGAGGCAGCTAGGGAACATTGTCTCTCAACTGTGTTATAGAGTGTAGTACTACATTTCAGTGAAGTGTAAGGCTTTCCAAAGCTGCCGAATGTGTTTCTTTCTCTATTTCAATGGTATTCTGCCTTGTATAACACACATTTACCACTCTAGTCTCCTTTAAGTAAAGAATATAGGATTCGTACAGTGTTTCATGTGATCTTAATTGGAATTAAGGATTTCCCATATCTTAGCTATCTTTTCTACACTAAGAACTGACTTGGAGATTCTCTTTCAGCTGTTCTAAACAAGTTCTCATCTGTTTACAGTCATTTTCACTGAATTATTCATGTTTTCATGTAGTTTCCTATATTCTGCCTTCTGGCCCAAGTATAAGCTTTGCCCACTTTATCAAACAACTTCCTACACACTGTTATGAACTGAGGGAGCTAGGGAACATTGTCTCTCAACTGTGTTATAGAGTGTAGTACTACATTTCAGTGAAGTGTAAGGCTTTCCAAAGCTGCCGAACGTGTTTCTTTCTCTATTTCAATGGTATTCTGCCTTGTATAACACACATTTACCACTCTAGTCTCCTTTAAGTAAACAATATAGGATTCATACAGTGTTTCATGTGATCTTGACTCCAATTAAGGATTTCCCGGATGTAGCTACCTTTTCTACACTAAAAACTGACTTGGAGAATCTCTTTCAGCTGTTCTAAAACAAGTTCTCATCTCTTTACAGTCATTTTAACTGAATTATTCATGTTTTCATGTAGTTTCCTATATTCTGAATTCTGGCCCAATGTAAGCTTTGGCCACTTTATCAAACAACTTCATACACACTGTTATGAACTGAGGCAGCTAGGGAACATTGTCTCTCAACTGTGTTATAGATTGTAGTACTACATTTCAGTGAAGTGTAAGGCTTTCCAAAGCTGCCGAACGTGTTTCTTTCTCTATTTCAATGGTATTCTGCCTTGTATAACACACATTTACCACTCTAGTCTCCCTTAAGTAAAGAATATAGGATTCATACAGTGTTTCACGTGATCTTAACTCGAATTAAGGATTTCCCTTATCTTAGCTACCTTTTCTACACTAAGAACTGACTTGGAGATTCTCTTTCAGCTGTTCTAAACAAGTTCTCATCTGTTTACAGTCATTTTCACTGTATTATTCATGTTACATGTAGTTTCCTATATTCTGCCTTCTGGCCCAAGTTTAAGCTTTGCCCACTTTATCAAACACCTTCCTACACACTGTTATGAACTGAGGCAGCTAGGGAACATTGTCTCTCAACTGTGTTATAGAGTGTAGTACTACATTTCAGTGAAGTGTAAGGCCTTCCAAAGCTGCCGAACGTGTTTCTTTCTCTCTTTCAATGATATTCTGCCTTGTATAACACACATTTACCACTCTAGTCTCCTTTAAGTAAAGAATATAGGATTCGTACAGTGTTTCATGAGATCTTAATTGGAATTAAGGATTTCCCATATCTTAGCTACCTTTTCTACACTAAGAACTGACATGGAGATTCTCTTTCAGCTGTTCTAAACAAGTTCTCATCTGTTTACAGTCATTTTCAATGAATTATTCATGTTTTCATGTAGTTTCCTATATTCTGCCTTCTGGTCCAAGTATAAGCTCTGCAAACTTTATCAAACAACTTCCAACACACTGTTATGAACTGAGGCAGCTAGGGAACATTGTCTCTCAACTGTGTTATAGAGTGTAGTACTACATTTCAGTGAAGTGTAAGGCTTTCGAAAGCTTCCGAAGGTGTTTCTTTCTCTATTTCAATGGTATTCTGCCTTGTATAACACACATTTACTACTCTAGTCTCCCTTAAGTAAAGAATATAGGATTCATACAGTGTTTCACGTGATCTTAACTCGAATTAAGGATTTCCCTTATCTTAGCTACCTTTTCTACACTAAGAACTGACTTGGAGATTCTCTTTCAGCTGTTCTAAACAAGTTCTCATCTGTTTACAGTCATTTTCACTGAATTATTCATGTTTTCATGTAGTTTCCTATATTCTGCCTTCTGGCCCAAGTTTAAGCTTTGCCCACTTTATCAAACACCTTCCTACACACTGTTATGAACTGAGGCAGCTAGGGAACATTGTCTCTCAACTGTGTTATAGAGTGTAATACTACATTTCAGTGAAGTGTAAGGCTTTCCAAAGCTGCCGAACGTGTTTCTTTCTCTATTTCAATGGTATTCTGCCTTGTATAACACACATTTACCGCTCTAGTCTCCTTTAAGTAAAGAATATAGGATTCGTACAGTGTTTCATGTGATCTTAATTGGAATTAAGGATTTCCCATATCTTAGCTACCTTTTCTACACTAAGAACTGACTTGGAGATTCTCTTTCAGCTGTTCTAAACAAGTTCTCATCTCTTTACAGTCATTTTCACTGAATTATTCATGTTTTCATGTAGTTTCCTATATTCGGCCTTCTGGCCCAAGTATAAGCTTTGCCCACTTTATCAAACAACTTCCTACACACTGTTATGAACTGAGGGAGCTAGGGAACATTGTCTCTCAACTGTGTTATAGAGTGTAGTACTACATTTCAGTGAAGTGTAAGGCTTTCCAAACCTGCCGAACGTGTTTCTTTCTCTATTTCAATGGTATTCTGCCTCATATAACACACATTTACCACTCTAGTCTCCTTTAAGTAAACAATATAGGATTCATACAGTGTTTGATGTTATCTTAACTCGAATTAAGGATTTCCCTTATCTTAGCTACCTTTTCTACACTAAGAACTGACTTGGAGATTCTCTTTCAGCTGTTCTAAACAAGTTCTCCTCTGTTTACAGTAATTTTCACTGAATTATTCATGTTTTCATGTAGTTTCCTATATTCTGCCTTCTGGCCCAAGTATAAACTTTGCCCACTTTATCAAACAAATACCTACACACTGTTATGAACTGAGGCAGCTAGGGAACATTGTCTCTCAACTGTGTTATAGAGTGTAGTACTACATTTCAGTGAAGTGTAAGGCTTTCCAAAGCTGCCGAACATGTTTCTTTCTCTATTTCAATGGTATTCTGCCTTCTATAACACACTTTTACCACTCTAGTCTCCTTTAAGTAATGAATATAGGATTCATACAGTGTTTGATGTTATCTTAACTCGAATTAAGGATTTCCCTTATCTTAGCTACCTTTTCTACACTAAGAACTCACTTGGAGATTCTCATTCAGCTGTTCTAAACAAGTTCTCATCTGTTTACAGTTATTTTCACTGAATTATTCATGTTTTCATGTAGTTTCCTATATTCTGCCTTCTGGCCCAAGTATAAGCTTTGCCCACTTTATCAAACAACTTCCTACCCACTGTTATAAACTGAGGGAGCTATGGAACATTGTCTCTCAACTGTGTTATAGAGTGTAGTACCACATTTCAGTGAAGTGTAAGGCTTTCCAAAGCTTCCGAACGTGTTTCTTTCTCTATTTCAATGGTATTCTGCCTTGTATAACACACATTTACCACTCTAGTCTCCTTTAAGTAAACAATATAGGATTCATACAGTGTTTCATGTGATCTTGACTCCAATTAAGGATTTCCCGGACGTAGCTACCTTTTCTACACTAAAAACTGACTTGGAGAATCTCTTTCAGCTGTTCTAAAAAAGTTCTCATCTGTTTACAGTCATTTTCACTGAATTATTCATGTTTTCATGTAGTTTCCTATATTCTGCCTTCTGGCCCAAGTATAAACTTTGCCCACTTTATCAAACAAATACCTACACACTGTTATGAACTGAGGCAGCTAGGGAACATTGTCTCTCAACTGTGTTATAGAGTGTAGTACTACATTTCAGTGAAGTGTAAGGCTTTCCAAAGCTGCCGAACGTGTTTCTTTCTCTATTTCAATGGTATTATGCCTTATATAACACACATTTACCACTCTAGTCTCCTTTAAGTAAACAATATAGGATTCATACAGTGTTTCATGTGATCTTGACTCCAATTAAGGATTTCCCGGATGTAGCTACCTTTTCTACACTAAAAACTGACTTGGAGAATCTCTTTCAGCTGTTCTAAAACAAGTTCTCATCTGTTTACAGTCATTTTAACTGAATTATTCATGTTTTTATGTAGTTTCCTAAATTCTGACTTCTGGCCCAAGTATAAGCTTTGGCCACTTTATCAAACAACTTCCTACACACTGTTATGAACTGAGGCAGCTAGGGAACATTGTCTCTCAACTGTGTTATAGAGTGTAGTACTACATTTCAGTGAAGTGTAAGGCTTTCCAAAGCAGCCGAACGTGTTTCTTTCTCTATTTCAATGGTATTCTGCCTTGTATAACACACATTTACCACTCTAGTCTCCCTTAAGTAAAGAATATAGGATTCATACAGTGTTTCATGTGATCTTAACTGGAATTAAGGATTTCCCTTATCTTAGCTACCTTTTCTACACTAAGAACTGACTTGGAGATTCTCTTTCAGCTGTTCTAAACAAGTTCTCATCTGTTTACAGTCATTTTCACTGAATTATTCATGTTTTCATGTAGTTTCCTATATTCTGCCTTCTGGCCCAAGTATAAGCTTTGCCCACTTTATCAAACAAATACCTACACACTGTTATGAACTGAGGCAGCTAGGGAACATTGTCTCTCAACTGTGTTATAGAGTGTAGTACTACATTTCAGTGAAGTGTAAGGCTTTCCAAAGCTGCCGAACGTGTTTCTTTCTCTATTTCAATGGTATTCTGCCTTGTATAACACACATTTACCACTCTAGTCTCCTTTAAGTAAAGAATATAGGATTCGTACAGTGTTTCATGTGATCTTAATTGGAATTAAGGATTTCCCATATCTTAGCTACCTTTTCTACACTAAGAACTGACATGGAGATTCTCTTTCAGCTGTTCTAAACAAGTTCTCATCTGTTTACAGTCATTTTCACTGAATTATTCATGTTTTCATGTAGTTTCCTATATTCTGCCTTCTGGCCCAAGTATAAGCTATGCCCACTTTATCAAACACCTTCCTACACACTGTTATGAACTGAGGCAGCTAGGGAACATTGTCTCTCAACTGTGTTATAGAGTGTAGTACTACATTTCAGTGAAGTGTAAGGCTTTCCAAAGCTGCCGAATGTGTTTCTTTCTCTATTTCAATGGTATTCTGCCTTGTATAACACACATTTACCACTCTAGTCTCCTTTAAGTAAAGAATATAGGATTCGTACAGTGTTTCATGTGATCTTAATTGGAATTAAGGATTTCCCATATCTTAGCTATCTTTTCTACACTAAGAACTGACTTGGAGATTCTCTTTCAGCTGTTCTAAACAAGTTCTCATCTGTTTACAGTCATTTTCACTGAATTATTCATGTTTTCATGTAGTTTCCTATATTCTGCCTTCTGGCCCAAGTATAAGCTTTGCCCACTTTATCAAACAACTTCCTACACACTGTTATGAACTGAGGGAGCTAGGGAACATTGTCTCTCAACTGTGTTATAGAGTGTAGTACTACATTTCAGTGAAGTGTAAGGCTTTCCAAAGCTGCCGAACGTGTTTCTTTCTCTATTTCAATGGTATTCTGCCTTGTATAACACACATTTACCACTCTAGTCTCCTTTAAGTAAACAATATAGGATTCATACAGTGTTTCATGTGATCTTGACTCCAATTAAGGATTTCCCGGATGTAGCTACCTTTTCTACACTAAAAACTGACTTGGAGAATCTCTTTCAGCTGTTCTAAAACAAGTTCTCATCTGTTTACAGTCATTTTAACTGAATTATTCATGTTTTCATGTAGTTTCCTATATTCTGAATTCTGGCCCAATGTAAGCTTTGGCCACTTTATCAAACAACTTCATACACACTGTTATGAACTGAGGCAGCTAGGGAACATTGTCTCTCAACTGTGTTATAGATTGTAGTACTACATTTCAGTGAAGTGTAAGGCTTTCCAAAGCTGCCGAACGTGTTTCTTTCTCTATTTCAATGGTATTCTGCCTTGTATAACACACATTTACCACTCTAGTCTCCCTTAAGTAAAGAATATAGGATTCATACAGTGTTTCACGTGATCTTAACTCGAATTAAGGATTTCCCTTATCTTAGCTACCTTTTCTACACTAAGAACTGACTTGGAGATTCTCTTTCAGCTGTTCTAAACAAGTTCTCATCTGTTTACAGTCATTTTCACTGTATTATTCATGTTACATGTAGTTTCCTATATTCTGCCTTCTGGCCCAAGTTTAAGCTTTGCCCACTTTATCAAACACCTTCCTACACACTGTTATGAACTGAGGCAGCTAGGGAACATTGTCTCTCAACTGTGTTATAGAGTGTAGTACTACATTTCAGTGAAGTGTAAGGCCTTCCAAAGCTGCCGAACGTGTTTCTTTCTCTATTTCAATGATATTCTGCCTTGTATAACACACATTTACCACTCTAGTCTCCTTTAAGTAAAGAATATAGGATTCGTACAGTGTTTCATGAGATCTTAATTGGAATTAAGGATTTCCCATATCTTAGCTACCTTTTCTACACTAAGAACTGACATGGAGATTCTCTTTCAGCTGTTCTAAACAAGTTCTCATCTGTTTACAGTCATTTTCAATGAATTATTCATGTTTTCATGTAGTTTCCTATATTCTGCCTTCTGGTCCAAGTATAAGCTCTGCAAACTTTATCAAACAACTTCCAACACACTGTTATGAACTGAGGCAGCTAGGGAACATTGTCTCTCAACTGTGTTATAGAGTGTAGTACTACATTTCAGTGAAGTGTAAGGCTTTCCAAAGCTTCCGAAGGTGTTTCTTTCTCTATTTCAATGGTATTCTGCCTTGTATAACACACATTTACTACTCTAGTCTCCCTTAAGTAAAGAATATAGGATTCATACAGTGTTTCACGTGATCTTAACTCGAATTAAGGATTTCCCTTATCTTAGCTACCTTTTCTACACTAAGAACTGACTTGGAGATTCTCTTTCAGCTGTTCTAAACAAGTTCTCATCTGTTTACAGTCATTTTCACTGAATTATTCATGTTTTCATGTAGTTTCCTATATTCTGCCTTCTGGCCCAAGTTTAAGCTTTGCCCACTTTATCAAACACCTTCCTACACACTGTTATGAACTGAGGCAGCTAGGGAACATTGTCTCTCAACTGTGTTATAGAGTGTAATACTACATTTCAGTGAAGTGTAAGGCTTTCCAAAGCTGCCGAACGTGTTTCTTTCTCTATTTCAATGGTATTCTGCCTTGTATAACACACATTTACCGCTCTAGTCTCCTTTAAGTAAAGAATATAGGATTCGTACAGTGTTTCATGTGATCTTAATTGGAATTAAGGATTTCCCATATCTTAGCTACCTTTTCTACACTAAGAACTGACTTGGAGATTCTCTTTCAGCTGTTCTAAACAAGTTCTCATCTCTTTACAGTCATTTTCACTGAATTATTCATGTTTTCATGTAGTTTCCTATATTCGGCCTTCTGGCCCAAGTATAAGCTTTGCCCACTTTATCAAACAACTTCCTACACACTGTTATGAACTGAGGGAGCTAGGGAACATTGTCTCTCAACTGTGTTATAGAGTGTAGTACTACATTTCAGTGAAGTGTAAGGCTTTCCAAACCTGCCGAACGTGTTTCTTTCTCTATTTCAATGGTATTCTGCCTCATATAACACACATTTACCACTCTAGTCTCCTTTAAGTAAACAATATAGGATTCATACAGTGTTTGATGTTATCTTAACTCGAATTAAGGATTTCCCTTATCTTAGCTACCTTTTCTACACTAAGAACTGACTTGGAGATTCTCTTTCAGCTGTTCTAAACAAGTTCTCCTCTGTTTACAGTAATTTTCACTGAATTATTCATGTTTTCATGTAGTTTCCTATATTCTGCCTTCTGGCCCAAGTATAAACTTTGCCCACTTTATCAAACAAATACCTACACACTGTTATGAACTGAGGCAGCTAGGGAACATTGTCTCTCAACTGTGTTATAGAGTGTAGTACTACATTTCAGTGAAGTGTAAGGCTTTCCAAAGCTGCCGAACATGTTTCTTTCTCTATTTCAATGGTATTCTGCCTTCTATAACACACTTTTACCACTCTAGTCTCCTTTAAGTAATGAATATAGGATTCATACAGTGTTTGATGTTATCTTAACTCGAATTAAGGATTTCCCTTATCTTAGCTACCTTTTCTACACTAAGAACTCACTTGGAGATTCTCATTCAGCTGTTCTAAACAAGTTCTCATCTGTTTACAGTTATTTTCACTGAATTATTCATGTTTTCATGTAGTTTCCTATATTCTGCCTTCTGGCCCAAGTATAAGCTTTGCCCACTTTATCAAACAACTTCCTACCCACTGTTATAAACTGAGGGAGCTATGGAACATTGTCTCTCAACTGTGTTATAGAGTGTAGTACCACATTTCAGTGAAGTGTAAGGCTTTCCAAAGCTTCCGAACGTGTTTCTTTCTCTATTTCAATGGTATTCTGCCTTGTATAACACACATTTACCACTCTAGTCTCCTTTAAGTAAACAATATAGGATTCATACAGTGTTTCATGTGATCTTGACTCCAATTAAGGATTTCCCGGACGTAGCTACCTTTTCTACACTAAAAACTGACTTGGAGAATCTCTTTCAGCTGTTCTAAAAAAGTTCTCATCTGTTTACAGTCATTTTCACTGAATTATTCATGTTTTCATGTAGTTTCCTATATTCTGCCTTCTGGCCCAAGTATAAACTTTGCCCACTTTATCAAACAAATACCTACACACTGTTATGAACTGAGGCAGCTAGGGAACATTGTCTCTCAACTGTGTTATAGAGTGTAGTACTACATTTCAGTGAAGTGTAAGGCTTTCCAAAGCTGCCGAACGTGTTTCTTTCTCTATTTCAATGGTATTATGCCTTATATAACACACATTTACCACTCTAGTCTCCTTTAAGTAAACAATATAGGATTCATACAGTGTTTCATGTGATCTTGACTCCAATTAAGGATTTCCCGGATGTAGCTACCTTTTCTACACTAAAAACTGACTTGGAGAATCTCTTTCAGCTGTTCTAAAACAAGTTCTCATCTGTTTACAGTCATTTTCACTGAATTATTCATGTTTTCATGTAGTTTCCTATATTCTGCCTTCTGGCCCAAGTATAAGCTTTGCCCACTTTATCAAACAAATACCTACACACTGTTATGAACTGAGGCAGCTAGGGAACATTGTCTCTCAACTGTGTTATAGAGTGTAGTACTACATTTCAGTGAAGTGTAAGGCTTTCCAAAGCTGCCGAACGTGTTTCTTTCTCTATTTCAATGGTATTCTGCCTTGTATAACACACATTTACCACTCTAGTCTCCTTTAAGTAAAGAATATAGGATTCGTACAGTGTTTCATGTGATCTTAATTGGAATTAAGGATTTCCCATATCTTAGCTACCTTTTCTACACTAAGAACTGACATGGAGATTCTCTTTCAGCTGTTCTAAACAAGTTCTCATCTGTTTACAGTCATTTTCACTGAATTATTCATGTTTTCATGTAGTTTCCTATATTCTGCCTTCTGGCCCAAGTATAAGCTATGCCCACTTTATCAAACACCTTCCTACACACTGTTATAAACTGAGGCAGCTAGGGAACATTGTCTCTCAACTGTGTTATAGAGTGTAGTACTACATTTCAGTGAAGTGTAAGGCTTTCCAAAGCTGCCGAATGTGTTTCTTTCTCTATTTCAATGGTATTCTGCCTTGTATAACACACATTTACCACTCTAGTCTCCTTTAAGTAAAGAATATAGGATTCGTACAGTGTTTCATGTGATCTTAATTGGAATTAAGGATTTCCCATATCTTAGCTATCTTTTCTACACTAAGAACTGACTTGGAGATTCTCTTTCAGCTGTTCTAAACAAGTTCTCATCTGTTTACAGTCATTTTCACTGAATTATTCATGTTTTCATGTAGTTTCCTATATTCTGCCTTCTGGCCCAAGTATAAGCTTTGCCCACTTTATCAAACAACTTCCTACACACTGTTATGAACTGAGGGAGCTAGGGAACATTGTCTCTCAACTGTGTTATAGAGTGTAGTACTACATTTCAGTGAAGTGTAAGGCTTTCCAAAGCTGCCGAACGTGTTTCTTTCTCTATTTCAATGGTATTCTGCCTTGTATAACACACATTTACCACTCTAGTCTCCTTTAAGTAAACAATATAGGATTCATACAGTGTTTCATGTGATCTTGACTCCAATTAAGGATTTCCCGGATGTAGCTACCTTTTCTACACTAAAAACTGACTTGGAGAATCTCTTTCAGCTGTTCTAAAACAAGTTCTCATCTGTTTACAGTCATTTTAACTGAATTATTCATGTTTTCATGTAGTTTCCTATATTCTGAATTCTGGCCCAATGTAAGCTTTGGCCACTTTATCAAACAACTTCATACACACTGTTATGAACTGAGGCAGCTAGGGAACATTGTCTCTCAACTGTGTTATAGATTGTAGTACTACATTTCAGTGAAGTGTAAGGCTTTCCAAAGCTGCCGAACGTGTTTCTTTCTCTATTTCAATGGTATTCTGCCTTGTATAACACACATTTACCACTCTAGTCTCCCTTAAGTAAAGAATATAGGATTCATACAGTGTTTCACGTGATCTTAACTCGAATTAAGGATTTCCCTTATCTTAGCTACCTTTTCTACACTAAGAACTGACTTGGAGATTCTCTTTCAGCTGTTCTAAACAAGTTCTCATCTGTTTACAGTCATTTTCACTGTATTATTCATGTTACATGTAGTTTCCTATATTCTGCCTTCTGGCCCAAGTTTAAGCTTTGCCCACTTTATCAAACACCTTCCTACACACTGTTATGAACTGAGGCAGCTAGGGAACATTGTCTCTCAACTGTGTTATAGAGTGTAGTACTACATTTCAGTGAAGTGTAAGGCCTTCCAAAGCTGCCGAACGTGTTTCTTTCTCTATTTCAATGATATTCTGCCTTGTATAACACACATTTACCACTCTAGTCTCCTTTAAGTAAAGAATATAGGATTCGTACAGTGTTTCATGAGATCTTAATTGGAATTAAGGATTTCCCATATCTTAGCTACCTTTTCTACACTAAGAACTGACATGGAGATTCTCTTTCAGCTGTTCTAAACAAGTTCTCATCTGTTTACAGTCATTTTCAATGAATTATTCATGTTTTCATGTAGTTTCCTATATTCTGCCTTCTGGTCCAAGTATAAGCTCTGCAAACTTTATCAAACAACTTCCAACACACTGTTATGAACTGAGGCAGCTAGGGAACATTGTCTCTCAACTGTGTTATAGAGTGTAGTACTACATTTCAGTGAAGTGTAAGGCTTTCCAAAGCTTCCGAAGGTGTTTCTTTCTCTATTTCAATGGTATTCTGCCTTGTATAACACACATTTACTACTCTAGTCTCCCTTAAGTAAAGAATATAGGATTCATACAGTGTTTCACGTGATCTTAACTCGAATTAAGGATTTCCCTTATCTTAGCTACCTTTTCTACACTAAGAACTGACTTGGAGATTCTCTTTCAGCTGTTCTAAACAAGTTCTCATCTGTTTACAGTCATTTTCACTGAATTATTCATGTTTTCATGTAGTTTCCTATATTCTGCCTTCTGGCCCAAGTTTAAGCTTTGCCCACTTTATCAAACACCTTCCTACACACTGTTATGAACTGAGGCAGCTAGGGAACATTGTCTCTCAACTGTGTTATAGAGTGTAATACTACATTTCAGTGAAGTGTAAGGCTTTCCAAAGCTGCCGAACGTGTTTCTTTCTCTATTTCAATGGTATTCTGCCTTGTATAACACACATTTACCGCTCTAGTCTCCTTTAAGTAAAGAATATAGGATTCGTACAGTGTTTCATGTGATCTTAATTGGAATTAAGGATTTCCCATATCTTAGCTACCTTTTCTACACTAAGAACTGACTTGGAGATTCTCTTTCAGCTGTTCTAAACAAGTTCTCATCTCTTTACAGTCATTTTCACTGAATTATTCATGTTTTCATGTAGTTTCCTATATTCGGCCTTCTGGCCCAAGTATAAGCTTTGCCCACTTTATCAAACAACTTCCTACACACTGTTATGAACTGAGGGAGCTAGGGAACATTGTCTCTCAACTGTGTTATAGAGTGTAGTACTACATTTCAGTGAAGTGTAAGGCTTTCCAAACCTGCCGAACGTGTTTCTTTCTCTATTTCAATGGTATTCTGCCTCATATAACACACATTTACCACTCTAGTCTCCTTTAAGTAAACAATATAGGATTCATACAGTGTTTGATGTTATCTTAACTCGAATTAAGGATTTCCCTTATCTTAGCTACCTTTTCTACACTAAGAACTGACTTGGAGATTCTCTTTCAGCTGTTCTAAACAAGTTCTCCTCTGTTTACAGTAATTTTCACTGAATTATTCATGTTTTCATGTAGTTTCCTATATTCTGGCTTCTGGCCCAAGTATAAACTTTGCCCACTTTATCAAACAAATACCTACACACTGTTATGAACTGAGGCAGCTAGGGAACATTGTCTCTCAACTGTGTTATAGAGTGTAGTACTACATTTCAGTGAAGTGTAAGGCTTTCCAAAGCTGCCGAACATGTTTCTTTCTCTATTTCAATGGTATTCTGCCTTCTATAACACACTTTTACCACTCTAGTCTCCTTTAAGTAATGAATATAGGATTCATACAGTGTTTGATGTTATCTTAACTCGAATTAAGGATTTCCCTTATCTTAGCTACCTTTTCTACACTAAGAACTCACTTGGAGATTCTCATTCAGCTGTTCTAAACAAGTTCTCATCTGTTTACAGTTATTTTCACTGAATTATTCATGTTTTCATGTAGTTTCCTATATTCTGCCTTCTGGCCCAAGTATAAGCTTTGCCCACTTTATCAAACAACTTCCTACCCACTGTTATAAACTGAGGGAGCTATGGAACATTGTCTCTCAACTGTGTTATAGAGTGTAGTACCACATTTCAGTGAAGTGTAAGGCTTTCCAAAGCTTCCGAACGTGTTTCTTTCTCTATTTCAATGGTATTCTGCCTTGTATAACACACATTTACCACTCTAGTCTCCTTTAAGTAAACAATATAGGATTCATACAGTGTTTCATGTGATCTTGACTCCAATTAAGGATTTCCCGGACGTAGCTACCTTTTCTACACTAAAAACTGACTTGGAGAATCTCTTTCAGCTGTTCTAAAAAAGTTCTCATCTGTTTACAGTCATTTTCACTGAATTATTCATGTTTTCATGTAGTTTCCTATATTCTGCCTTCTGGCCCAAGTATAAACTTTGCCCACTTTATCAAACAAATACCTACACACTGTTATGAACTGAGGCAGCTAGGGAACATTGTCTCTCAACTGTGTTATAGAGTGTAGTACTACATTTCAGTGAAGTGTAAGGCTTTCCAAAGCTGCCGAACGTGTTTCTTTCTCTATTTCAATGGTATTATGCCTTATATAACACACATTTACCACTCTAGTCTCCTTTAAGTAAACAATATAGGATTCATACAGTGTTTCATGTGATCTTGACTCCAATTAAGGATTTCCCGGATGTAGCTACCTTTTCTACACTAAAAACTGACTTGGAGAATCTCTTTCAGCTGTTCTAAAACAAGTTCTCATCTGTTTACAGTCATTTTAACTGAATTATTCATGTTTTTATGTAGTTTCCTAAATTCTGACTTCTGGCCCAAGTATAAGCTTTGGCCACTTTATCAAACAACTTCCTACACACTGTTATGAACTGAGGCAGCTAGGGAACATTGTCTCTCAACTGTGTTATAGAGTGTAGTACTACATTTCAGTGAAGTGTAAGGCTTTCCAAAGCAGCCGAACGTGTTTCTTTCTCTATTTCAATGGTATTCTGCCTTGTATAACACACATTTACCACTCTAGTCTCCCTTAAGTAAAGAATATAGGATTCATACAGTGTTTCATGTGATCTTAACTGGAATTAAGGATTTCCCTTATCTTAGCTACCTTTTCTACACTAAGAACTGACTTGGAGATTCTCTTTCAGCTGTTCTAAACAAGTTCTCATCTGTTTACAGTCATTTTCACTGAATTATTCATGTTTTCATGTAGTTTCCTATATTCTGCCTTCTGGCCCAAGTATAAGCTTTGCCCACTTTATCAAACAAATACCTACACACTGTTATGAACTGAGGCAGCTAGGGAACATTGTCTCTCAACTGTGTTATAGAGTGTAGTACTACATTTCAGTGAAGTGTAAGGCTTTCCAAAGCTGCCGAACGTGTTTCTTTCTCTATTTCAATGGTATTCTGCCTTGTATAACACACATTTACCACTCTAGTCTCCTTTAAGTAAAGAATATAGGATTCGTACAGTGTTTCATGTGATCTTAATTGGAATTAAGGATTTCCCATATCTTAGCTACCTTTTCTACACTAAGAACTGACATGGAGATTCTCTTTCAGCTGTTCTAAACAAGTTCTCATCTGTTTACAGTCATTTTCACTGAATTATTCATGTTTTCATGTAGTTTCCTATATTCTGCCTTCTGGCCCAAGTATAAGCTATGCCCACTTTATCAAACACCTTCCTACACACTGTTATGAACTGAGGCAGCTAGGAACATTGTCTCTCAACTGTGTTATAGAGTGTAGTACTACATTTCAGTGAAGTGTAAGGCTTTCCAAAGCTGCCGAATGTGTTTCTTTCTCTATTTCAATGGTATTCTGCCTTGTATAACACACATTTACCACTCTAGTCTCCTTTAAGTAAAGAATATAGGATTCGTACAGTGTTTCATGTGATCTTAATTGGAATTAAGGATTTCCCATATCTTAGCTATCTTTTCTACACTAAGAACTGACTTGGAGATTCTCTTTCAGCTGTTCTAAACAAGTTCTCATCTGTTTACAGTCATTTTCACTGAATTATTCATGTTTTCATGTAGTTTCCTATATTCTGCCTTCTGGCCCAAGTATAAGCTTTGCCCACTTTATCAAACAACTTCCTACACACTGTTATGAACTGAGGGAGCTAGGGAACATTGTCTCTCAACTGTGTTATAGAGTGTAGTACTACATTTCAGTGAAGTGTAAGGCTTTCCAAAGCTGCCGAACGTGTTTCTTTCTCTATTTCAATGGTATTCTGCCTTCTATAACACACTTTTACCACTCTAGTCTCCTTTAAGTAATGAATATAGGATTCATACAGTGTTTGATGTTATCTTAACTCGAATTAAGGATTTCCCTTATCTTAGCTACCTTTTCTACACTAAGAACTCACTTGGAGATTCTCATTCAGCTGTTCTAAACAAGTTCTCATCTGTTTACAGTTATTTTCACTGAATTATTCATGTTTTCATGTAGTTTCCTATATTCTGCCTTCTGGCCCAAGTATAAGCTTTGCCCACTTTATCAAACAACTTCCTACCCACTGTTATAAACTGAGGGAGCTATGGAACATTGTCTCTCAACTGTGTTATAGAGTGTAGTACCACATTTCAGTGAAGTGTAAGGCTTTCCAAAGCTTCCGAACGTGTTTCTTTCTCTATTTCAATGGTATTCTGCCTTGTATAACACACATTTACCACTCTAGTCTCCTTTAAGTAAACAATATAGGATTCATACAGTGTTTCATGTGATCTTGACTCCAATTAAGGATTTCCCGGACGTAGCTACCTTTTCTACACTAAAAACTGACTTGGAGAATCTCTTTCAGCTGTTCTAAAAAAGTTCTCATCTGTTTACAGTCATTTTCACTGAATTATTCATGTTTTCATGTAGTTTCCTATATTCTGCCTTCTGGCCCAAGTATAAACTTTGCCCACTTTATCAAACAAATACCTACACACTGTTATGAACTGAGGCAGCTAGGGAACATTGTCTCTCAACTGTGTTATAGAGTGTAGTACTACATTTCAGTGAAGTGTAAGGCTTTCCAAAGCTGCCGAACGTGTTTCTTTCTCTATTTCAATGGTATTATGCCTTATATAACACACATTTACCACTCTAGTCTCCTTTAAGTAAACAATATAGGATTCATACAGTGTTTCATGTGATCTTGACTCCAATTAAGGATTTCCCGGATGTAGCTACCTTTTCTACACTAAAAACTGACTTGGAGAATCTCTTTCAGCTGTTCTAAAACAAGTTCTCATCTGTTTACAGTCATTTTAACTGAATTATTCATGTTTTTATGTAGTTTCCTAAATTCTGACTTCTGGCCCAAGTATAAGCTTTGGCCACTTTATCAAACAACTTCCTACACACTGTTATGAACTGAGGCAGCTAGGGAACATTGTCTCTCAACTGTGTTATAGAGTGTAGTACTACATTTCAGTGAAGTGTAAGGCTTTCCAAAGCAGCCGAACGTGTTTCTTTCTCTATTTCAATGGTATTCTGCCTTGTATAACACACATTTACCACTCTAGTCTCCCTTAAGTAAAGAATATAGGATTCATACAGTGTTTCATGTGATCTTAACTGGAATTAAGGATTTCCCTTATCTTAGCTACCTTTTCTACACTAAGAACTGACTTGGAGATTCTCTTTCAGCTGTTCTAAACAAGTTCTCATCTGTTTACAGTCATTTTCACTGAATTATTCATGTTTTCATGTAGTTTCCTATATTCTGCCTTCTGGCCCAAGTATAAGCTTTGCCCACTTTATCAAACAAATACCTACACACTGTTATGAACTGAGGCAGCTAGGGAACATTGTCTCTCAACTGTGTTATAGAGTGTAGTACTACATTTCAGTGAAGTGTAAGGCTTTCCAAAGCTGCCGAACGTGTTTCTTTCTCTATTTCAATGGTATTCTGCCTTGTATAACACACATTTACCACTCTAGTCTCCTTTAAGTAAAGAATATAGGATTCGTACAGTGTTTCATGTGATCTTAATTGGAATTAAGGATTTCCCATATCTTAGCTACCTTTTCTACACTAAGAACTGACATGGAGATTCTCTTTCAGCTGTTCTAAACAAGTTCTCATCTGTTTACAGTCATTTTCACTGAATTATTCATGTTTTCATGTAGTTTCCTATATTCTGCCTTCTGGCCCAAGTATAAGCTATGCCCACTTTATCAAACACCTTCCTACACACTGTTATGAACTGAGGCAGCTAGGAACATTGTCTCTCAACTGTGTTATAGAGTGTAGTACTACATTTCAGTGAAGTGTAAGGCTTTCCAAAGCTGCCGAATGTGTTTCTTTCTCTATTTCAATGGTATTCTGCCTTGTATAACACACATTTACCACTCTAGTCTCCTTTAAGTAAAGAATATAGGATTCGTACAGTGTTTCATGTGATCTTAATTGGAATTAAGGATTTCCCATATCTTAGCTATCTTTTCTACACTAAGAACTGACTTGGAGATTCTCTTTCAGCTGTTCTAAACAAGTTCTCATCTGTTTACAGTCATTTTCACTGAATTATTCATGTTTTCATGTAGTTTCCTATATTCTGCCTTCTGGCCCAAGTATAAGCTTTGCCCACTTTATCAAACAACTTCCTACACACTGTTATGAACTGAGGGAGCTAGGGAACATTGTCTCTCAACTGTGTTATAGAGTGTAGTACTACATTTCAGTGAAGTGTAAGGCTTTCCAAAGCTGCCGAACGTGTTTCTTTCTCTATTTCAATGGTATTCTGCCTTGTATAACACACATTTACCACTCTAGTCTCCTTTAAGTAAACAATATAGGATTCATACAGTGTTTCATGTGATCTTGACTCCAATTAAGGATTTCCCGGATGTAGCTACCTTTTCTACACTAAAAACTGACTTGGAGAATCTCTTTCAGCTGTTCTAAAACAAGTTCTCATCTGTTTACAGTCATTTTAACTGAATTATTCATGTTTTCATGTAGTTTCCTATATTCTGAATTCTGGCCCAATGTAAGCTTTGGCCACTTTATCAAACAACTTCATACACACTGTTATGAACTGAGGCAGCTAGGGAACATTGTCTCTCAACTGTGTTATAGATTGTAGTACTACATTTCAGTGAAGTGTAAGGCTTTCCAAAGCTGCCGAACGTGTTTCTTTCTCTATTTCAATGGTATTCTGCCTTGTATAACACACATTTACCACTCTACTCTCCCTTAAGTAAAGAATATAGGATTCATACAGTGTTTCACGTGATCTTAACTCGAATTAAGGATTTCCCTTATCTTAGCTACCTTTTCTACACTAAGAACTGACTTGGAGATTCTCTTTCAGCTGTTCTAAACAAGTTCTCATCTGTTTACAGTCATTTTCACTGTATTATTCATGTTACATGTAGTTTCCTATATTCTGCCTTCTGGCCCAAGTTTAAGCTTTGCCCACTTTATCAAACACCTTCCTACACACTGTTATGAACTGAGGCAGCTAGGGAACATTGTCTCTCAACTGTGTTATAGAGTGTAGTACTACATTTCAGTGAAGTGTAAGGCCTTCCAAAGCTGCCGAACGTGTTTCTTTCTCTATTTCAATGATATTCTGCCTTGTATAACACACATTTACCACTCTAGTCTCCTTTAAGTAAAGAATATAGGATTCGTACAGTGTTTCATGAGATCTTAATTGGAATTAAGGATTTCCCATATCTTAGCTACCTTTTCTACACTAAGAACTGACATGGAGATTCTCTTTCAGCTGTTCTAAACAAGTTCTCATCTGTTTACAGTCATTTTCAATGAATTATTCATGTTTTCATGTAGTTTCCTATATTCTGCCTTCTGGTCCAAGTATAAGCTCTGCAAACTTTATCAAACAACTTCCAACACACTGTTATGAACTGAGGCAGCTAGGGAACATTGTCTCTCAACTGTGTTATAGAGTGTAGTACTACATTTCAGTGAAGTGTAAGGCTTTCCAAAGCTTCCGAAGGTGTTTCTTTCTCTATTTCAATGGTATTCTGACTTGTATAACACACATTTACTACTCTAGTCTCCCTTAAGTAAAGAATATAGGATTCATACAGTGTTTCACGTGATCTTAACTCGAATTAAGGATTTCCCTTATCTTAGCTACCTTTTCTACACTAAGAACTGACTTGGAGATTCTCTTTCAGCTGTTCTAAACAAGTTCTCATCTGTTTACAGTCATTTTCACTGAATTATTCATGTTTTCATGTAGTTTCCTATATTCTGCCTTCTGGCCCAAGTTTAAGCTTTGCCCACTTTATCAAACACCTTCCTACACACTGTTATGAACTGAGGCAGCTAGGGAACATTGTCTCTCAACTGTGTTATAGAGTGTAATACTACATTTCAGTGAAGTGTAAGGCTTTCCAAAGCTGCCGAACGTGTTTCTTTCTCTATTTCAATGGTATTCTGCCTTGTATAACACACATTTACCGCTCTAGTCTCCTTTAAGTAAAGAATATAGGATTCGTACAGTGTTTCATGTGATCTTAATTGGAATTAAGGATTTCCCATATCTTAGCTACCTTTTCTACACTAAGAACTGACTTGGAGATTCTCTTTCAGCTGTTCTAAACAAGTTCTCATCTCTTTACAGTCATTTTCACTGAATTATTCATGTTTTCATGTAGTTTCCTATATTCGGCCTTCTGGCCCAAGTATAAGCTTTGCCCACTTTATCAAACAACTTCCTACACACTGTTATGAACTGAGGGAGCTAGGGAACATTGTCTCTCAACTGTGTTATAGAGTGTAGTACTACATTTCAGTGAAGTGTAAGGCTTTCCAAACCTGCCGAACGTGTTTCTTTCTCTATTTCAATGGTATTCTGCCTCATATAACACACATTTACCACTCTAGTCTCCTTTAAGTAAACAATATAGGATTCATACAGTGTTTGATGTTATCTTAACTCGAATTAAGGATTTCCCTTATCTTAGCTACCTTTTCTACACTAAGAACTGACTTGGAGATTCTCTTTCAGCTGTTCTAAACAAGTTCTCCTCTGTTTACAGTAATTTTCACTGAATTATTCATGTTTTCATGTATTTTCCTATATTCTGCCTTCTGGCCCAAGTATAAACTTTGCCCACTTTATCAAACAAATACCTACACACTGTTATGAACTGAGGCAGCTAGGGAACATTGTCTCTCAACTGTGTTATAGAGTGTAGTACTACATTTCAGTGAAGTGTAAGGCTTTCCAAAGCTGCCGAACATGTTTCTTTCTCTATTTCAATGGTATTCTGCCTTCTATAACACACTTTTACCACTCTAGTCTCCTTTAAGTAATGAATATAGGATTCATACAGTGTTTGATGTTATCTTAACTCGAATTAAGGATTTCCCTTATCTTAGCTACCTTTTCTACACTAAGAACTCACTTGGAGATTCTCATTCAGCTGTTCTAAACAAGTTCTCATCTGTTTACAGTTATTTTCACTGAATTATTCATGTTTTCATGTAGTTTCCTATATTCTGCCTTCTGGCCCAAGTATAAGCTTTGCCCACTTTATCAAACAACTTCCTACCCACTGTTATAAACTGAGGGAGCTATGGAACATTGTCTCTCAACTGTGTTATAGAGTGTAGTACCACATTTCAGTGAAGTGTAAGGCTTTCCAAAGCTTCCGAACGTGTTTCTTTCTCTATTTCAATGGTATTCTGCCTTGTATAACACACATTTACCACTCTAGTCTCCTTTAAGTAAACAATATAGGATTCATACAGTGTTTCATGTGATCTTGACTCCAATTAAGGATTTCCCGGACGTAGCTACCTTTTCTACACTAAAAACTGACTTGGAGAATCTCTTTCAGCTGTTCTAAAAAAGTTCTCATCTGTTTACAGTCATTTTCACTGAATTATTCATGTTTTCATGTAGTTTCCTATATTCTGCCTTCTGGCCCAAGTATAAACTTTGCCCACTTTATCAAACAAATACCTACACACTGTTATGAACTGAGGCAGCTAGGGAACATTGTCTCTCAACTGTGTTATAGAGTGTAGTACTACATTTCAGTGAAGTGTAAGGCTTTCCAAAGCTGCCGAACGTGTTTCTTTCTCTATTTCAATGGTATTCTGCCTTATATAACACACATTTACCACTCTAGTCTCCTTTAAGTAAACAATATAGGATTCATACAGTGTTTCATGTGATCTTGACTCCAATTAAGGATTTCCCGGATGTAGCTACCTTTTCTACACTAAAAACTGACTTGGAGAATCTCTTTCAGCTGTTCTAAAACAAGTTCTCATCTGTTTACAGTCATTTTAACTGAATTATTCATGTTTTCATGTAGTTTCCTAAATTCTGACTTCTGGCCCAAGTATAAGCTTTGGCCACTTTATCAAACAACTTCCTACACACTGTTATGAACTGAGGCAGCTAGGGAACATTGTCTCTCAACTGTGTTATAGAGTGTAGTACTACATTTCAGTGAAGTGTAAGGCTTTCCAAAGCTGCCGAACGTGTTTCTTTCTCTATTTCAATGGTATTCTGCCTTGTATAACACACATTTACCACTCTAGTCTCCCTTAAGTAAAGAATATAGGATTCATACAGTGTTTCATGTGATCTTAACTGGAATTAAGGATTTCCCTTATCTTAGCTACCTTTTCTACACTAAGAACTGACTTGGAGATTCTCTTTCAGCTGTTCTAAACAAGTTCTCATCTGTTTACAGTCATTTTCACTGAATTATTCATGTTTTCATGTAGTTTCCTATATTCTGCCTTCTGGCCCAAGTATAAGCTTTGCCCACTTTATCAAACACCTTCCTACACACTGTTATGAACTGGGCAGCTAGGGAACATTGTCTCTCAACTGTGTTATAGAGTGTAGTACTACATTTCAGTGAAGTGTAAGGCTTTCCAAAGCTGCCGAACGTGTTTCTTTCTCTATTTCAATGGTATTCTGCCTTGTATAACACACATTTACCACTCTAGTCTCCTTTAAGTAAAGAATATAGGATTCGTACAGTGTTTCATGTGATCTTAATTGGAATTAAGGATTTCCCATATCTTAGCTACCTTTTCTACACTAAGAACTGACATGGAGATTCTCTTTCAGCTGTTCTAAACAAGTTCTCATCTGTTTACAGTCATTTTCACTGAATTATTCATGTTTTCATGTAGTTTCCTATATTCTGCCTTCTGGCCCAAGTATAAGCTTTGCCCACTTTATCAAACACCTTCCTACACACTGTTATGAACTGAGGCAGCTAGGGAACATTGTCTCTCAACTGTGTTATAGAGTGTAGTACTACATTTCAGTGAAGTGTAAGGCTTTCCAAAGCTGCCGAATGTGTTTCTTTCTCTATTTCAATGGTATTCTGCCTTGTATAACACACATTTACCACTCTAGTCTCCTTTAAGTAAAGAATGTAGGATTCATACAGTCTTTCATGTGATCTTAACTGGAATTAAGTATTTCCCTTATCTTACCTACCTTTTCTACACTAAGAACTGACATGGAAATTCTCTTTCAGCTGTTCTAAACAAGTTCTCATCTGTTTACAGTCATTTTCACTGAATTATTCATGTTTTCATGTACTTTCCTATATTCTGCCTTCTGGTCCAAGTATAAGCTCTGCAAACTTTATCAAACAACTTCAAACACACTGTTATGAACTGAGGCAGCTCGGGAACATTGTCTCTCAACTGTGTTATAGAGTGTAGTACTACATTTCAGTGAAGTGTAAGGCTTTCCAAAGCTGCCGAACGTGTTTCTTTCTCTATTTCAATGGTATTCTGCCTTGTATAACACACATTTACCACTGTAGTCTCCCTTAAGTAAAGAATATAGGATTCATACAGTGTTTCACGTGATCTTAACTCGAATTAAGGATTTCCCTTATCTTAGCTACCTTTTATACACTAAGAACTGACATGGAGATTCTCTTTCAGCTGTTCTAAACAAGTTCTCATCTGTTTACAGTCATTTTCACTGAATTATTCATGTTTTCATGTACTTTCCTATATTCTGCCTTCTGGTCCAAGTATAAGCTCTGCAAACTTTATCAAACAACTTCAAACACACTGTTATGAACTGAGGCAGCTCGGGAACATTGTCTCTCAACTGTGTTATAGAGTGTAGTACTACATTTCAGTGAAGTGTAAGGCTTTCCAAAGCTGCCGAACGTGTTTCTTTCTCTATTTCAATGGTATTCTGCCTTGTATAACACACATTTACCACTCTAGTCTCCCTTAAGTAAAGAATATAGGATTCATACAGTGTTTCACGTGATCTTAACTCGAATTAAGGATTTCCCTTATCTTAGCTACCTTTTATACACTAAGAACTGACTTGGCGATTCTCTTTCAGCTGTTCTAAACAAGTTCTCATCTGTTTACAGTCATTTTCACTGAATTATTCATGTTTTCATGTAGTTTCCTATATTCTGCCTTCTGGTCCAAGTATAAGCTTTGCCCACTTTATCAAACAACTTCCTACACACTGTTATGAACTGAGGGAGCTAGGGAACATTGTCTCTCAACTGTGTTATAGAGTGTAGTACTACATTTCAGTGAAGTGTAAGGCTTTCCAAAGCTGCCGAACGTGTTTCTTTCTCTATTTCAATGGTATTCTGCCTTGTATAACACACATTTACCACTCTAGTCTCCTTTAAGTAAAGAATATAGGATTCGTACAGTGTTTCATGTGATCTTAATTGGAATTAAGGATTTCCCATATCTTAGCTACCTTTTCTACACTAAGAACTGACATGGAGATTCTCTTTCAGCTGTTCTAAACAAGTTCTCATCTGTTTACAGTCATTTTCACTGAATTATTCATGTTTTCATGTACTTTCCTATATTCTGCCTTCTGGTCCAAGTATAAGCTCTGCAAACTTTATCAAACAACTTCAAACACACTGTTATGAACTGAGGCAGCTCGGGAACATTGTCTCTCAACTGTGTTATAGAGTGTAGTACTACATTTCAGTGAAGTGTAAGGCTTTCCAAAGCTGCCGAACGTGTTTCTTTCTCTATTTCAATGGTATTCTGCCTTGTATAACACACATTTACCACTCTAGTCTCCCTTAAGTAAAGAATATAGGATTCATAAAGTGTTTCACGTGATCTTAACTGGAATTAAGGATTTCCCTTATCTCAGCTACCTTTTCTACACTAAGAACTGACTTGGAGATTCTCTTTCAGCTGTTCTAAACAAGTTCTCATCTGTTTACAGTCATTTTCACTGAATTATTCATGTTTTCATGTAGTTTCCTGTATTCTGCCTTCTGGCCCAAGTTTAAGCTTTGCCCACTTTATCAAACACCTTCCTACACACTGTTATGAACTGAGGCAGCTAGGGAACATTGTCTCTCAACTGTGTTATAGAGTGTAGTACTACATTTCAGTGAAGTGTAAGGCCTTCCAAAGCTGCCGAACGTGTTTCTTTCTCTATTTCAATGGTATTCTGCCTTGTATAACACACATTTACCACTCTAGTCTCCTTTAAGTAAAGAATATAGGATTCGTACAGTGTTTCATGTGATCTTAATTGGAATTAAGGATTTCCTATATCTTAGCTACCTTTTCTACACTAAGAACTGACATGGAGATTCTCTTTCAGCTGTTCTAAACAAGTTCTCATCTGTTTACAGTCATTTTCACTGAATTATTCATGTTTTCATGTACTTTCCTATATTCTGCCTTCTGGTCCAAGTATAAGCTCTGCAAACTTTATCAAACAACTTCAAACACACTATTATGAACTGAGGCAGCTCGGGAACATTGTCTCTCAACTGTGTTATAGAGTGTAGTACTACATTTCAGTGAAGTGTAAGGCTTTCCAAAGCTGCCGAACGTGTTTCTTTCTCTATTTCAATGGTATTCTGCCTTGTATAACACACATTTACCACTCTAGTCTCCTTTAAGTAAAGAATATAAGATTCATACAGTGTTTCATGTGATCTTAACGGGAATTAAGGATTTCCCTTATCTTAGCTACCTTTTCTACACTAAGAACTGACTTGGAGAATCTCTTTCAGCTGTTCTAAACAAGTTCTCATCTGTTTACAGTCATTTTCACTGAATTATTCATGTTTTCATGTAGTTTCCTATATTCTGCCTTCTGGCCCAAGTATAAGCTTTGCCCACTTTATCAAACACCTTCCTACACACTGTTATGAACTGAGGGAGCTAGGGAACATTGTCTCTCAACTGTGTTATAGAGTGTAGTACTACATTTCAGTGAAGTGTAAGGCTTTCCAAAGCTGCCGAACGTGTTTCTTTCTCTATTTCAATGGTATTCTGCCTTGTATAACACACATTTACCACTCTAGTCTCCTTTAAGTAAACAATATAGGATTCATACAGTGTTTCATGTGATCTTGACTCCAATTAAGGATTTCCCGGATGTAGCTACATTTTCTACACAAAAAACTGTCTTGGAGAATCTCTTTCAGCTGTTCTAAAACAAGTTCTCATCTGTTTACAGTCATTTTAACTGAATTATTCATGTTTTCATGTAGTTTCCTATATTCTGACTTCTGGCCCAAGTGTAAGCTTTGGCCACTTTATCAAACAACTTCATACACACTGTTATGAACTGAGGCAGCTAGGGAACATTGTCTCTCAACTGTGTTATAGAGTGTAGTACTACATTTCAGTGAAGTGTAAGGCTTTCCAAAGCTGCCGAACGTGTTTCTTTCTCTATTTCAATGGTATTCTGCCTTGTATAACACACATTTACCGCTCTAGTCTCCTTTAAGTAAAGAATATAGGATACGTACAGTGTTTCATGTGATCTTAATTGGAATTAAGGATTTCCCATATCTTAGCTACCTTTTCTACACTAAGAACTGACTTGGAGAATCTCTTTCAGCTGTTCTAAACAAGTTCTCATCTGTTTACAGTCATTTTCACTGAATTATTCATGTTTTCATGTAGTTTCCTATATTCTGCCTTCTGGCCCAAGTATAAGCTTTGCCCACTTTATCAAACACCTTCCTACACACTGTTATGAACTGAGGGAGCTAGGGAACATTGTCTCTCAACTGTGTTATAGAGTGTAGTACTACATTTCAGTGAAGTGTAAGGCTTTCCAAAGCTGCCGAACGTGTTTCTTTCTCTATTTCAATGGTATTCTGCCTTGTATTACACACATTTACCACTCTAGTCTCCTTTAAGTAAACAATATAGGATTCATACAGTGTTTCATGTGATCTTGACTCCAATTAAGGATTTCCCGGATGTAGCTACCTTTTCTACACAAAAAACTGACTTGGAGAATCTCTTTCAGCTGTTCTAAAACAAGTTCTCATCTGTTTACAGTCATTTTAACTGAATTATTCATGTTTTCATGTAGTTTCCTATATTCTGAATTCTGGCCCAATGTAAGCTTTGGCCACTTTATCAAACAACTTCATACACACAGTTATGAACTGAGGCAGCTAGGGAACATTGTCTCTCAACTGTGTTATAGAGTGTAGTACTACATTTCAGTGAAGTGTAAGGCTTTCCAAAGCTGCCGAACGTGTTTCTTTCTCTATTTCAATGGTATTCTGCCTTGTATAACACACATTTACCACTCTAGTCTCCCTTAAGTAAAGAATATAGGATTCATACAGTGTTTCACGTGATCTTAACTCGAATTAAGGATTTCCCTTATCTTAGCTACCTTTTCTACACTAAGAACTGACTTGGAGATTCTCTTTCAGTTGTTCTAAACAAGTTCTCATCTGTTTACAGTCATTTTCACTGAATTATTCATGTTACATGTAGTTTCCTATATTCTGCCTTCTGGCCCAAGTTTAAGCTTTGCCCACTTTATCAAACACCTTCCTACACACTGTTATGAACTGAGGCAGCTAGGGAACATTGTCTCTCAACTGTGTTATAGAGTGTAGTACTACATTTCAGTGAAGTGTAAGGCCTTCCAAAGCTGCCGAACGTGTTTCTTTCTCTATTTCAATGGTATTCTGCCTTGTATAACACACATTTACCACTCTAGTCTCCTTTAAGTAAAGAATATAGGATTCGTACAGTGTTTCATGTGATCTTAATTGGAATTAAGGATTTCCCATATCTTAGCTACCTTTTCTACACTAAGAACTGACATGGAGATTCTCTTTCAGCTGTTCTAAACAAGTTCTCATCTGTTTACAGTCATTTTCACTGAATTATTCATGTTTTCATGTACTTTCCTATATTCTGCCTTCTGGTCCAAGTATAAGATCTGCAAACTTTATCAAACAACTTCAAACACACTATTATGAACTGAGGCAGCTCGGGAACATTGTCTCTCAACTGTGTTATAGAGTGTAGTACTACATTTCAGTGAAGTGTAAGGCTTTCCAAAGCTGCCGAACGTGTTTCTTTCTCTATTTCAATGGTATTCTGCCTTGTATAACAGACATTTACCACTCTAGTCTCCTTTAAGTAAAGAATATAAGATTCATACAGTGTTTCATGTGATCTTAACGGGAATTAAGGATTTCCCTTATCTTAGCTACCTTTTCTACACTAAGAACTGACTTGGAGAATCTCTTTCAGCTGTTCTAAACAAGTTCTCATCTGTTTACAGTCATTTTCACTGAATTATTCATGTTTTCATGTAGTTTCCTATATTCTGCCTTCTGGCCCAAGTATAAGCTTTGCCCACTTTATCAAACACCTTCCTACACACTGTTATGAACTGAGGGAGCTAGGGAACATTGTCTCTCAACTGTGTTATAGAGTGTAGTACTACATTTCAGTGAAGTGTAAGGCTTTCCAAAGCTGCCGAACGTGTTTCTTTCTCTATTTCAATGGTATTCTGCCTTGTATAACACACATTTACCACTCTAGTCTCCTTTAAGTAAACAATATAGGATTCATACAGTGTTTCATGTGATCTTGACTCCAATTAAGGATTTCCCGGATGTAGCTACATTTTCTACACAAAAAACTGACTTGGAGAATCTCTTTCAGCTGTTCTAAAACAAGTTCTCATCTGTTTACAGTCATTTTAACTGAATTATTCATGTTTTCATGTAGTTTCCTATATTCTGACTTCTGGCCCAAGTGTATGCTTTGGCCACTTTATCAAACAACTTCATACACACTGTTATGAACTGAGGCAGCTAGGGAACATTGTCTCTCAACTGTGTTATAGAGTGTAGTACTACATTTCAGTGAAGTGTAAGGCTTTCCAAAGCTGCCGAACGTGTTTCTTTCTCTATTTCAATGGTATTCTGCCTTGTATAACACACATTTACCGCTCTAGTCTCCTTTAAGTAAAGAATATAGGATACGTACAGTGTTTCATGTGATCTTAATTGGAATTAAGGATTTCCCATATCTTAGCTACCTTTTCTACACTAAGAACTGACTTGGAGAATCTCTTTCAGCTGTTCTAAACAAGTTCTCATCTGTTTACAGTCATTTTCACTGAATTATTCATGTTTTCATGTAGTTTCCTATATTCTGCCTTCTGGCCCAAGTATAAGCTTTGCCCACTTTATCAAACACCTTCCTCCACACTGTTATGAACTGAGGGAGCTAGGGAACATTGTCTCTCAACTGTGTTATAGAGTGTAGTACTACATTTCAGTGAAGTGTAAGGCTTTCCAAAGCTGCCGAACGTGTTTCTTTCTCTATTTCAATGGTATTCTGCCTTGTATTACACACATTTACCACTCTAGTCTCCTTTAAGTAAACAATATAGGATTCATACAGTGTTTCATGTGATCTTGACTCCAATTAAGGATTTCCCGGATGTAGCTACTTTTTCTACACAAAAAACTGACTTGGAGAATCTCTTTCAGCTGTTCTAAAACAAGTTCTCATCTGTTTACAGTCATTTTAACTGAATTATTCATGTTTTCATGTAGTTTCCTATATTCTGAATTCTGGCCCAATGTAAGCTTTGGCCACTTTATCAAACAACTTCATACACACTGTTATGAACTGAGGCAGCTAGGGAACATTGTCTCTCAACTGTGTTATAGATTGTAGTACTACATTTCAGTGAAGTGTAAGGCTTTCCAAAGCTGCCGAACGTGTTTCTTTCTCTATTTCAATGGTATTCTGCCTTGTATAACACACATTTACCACTCTAGTCTCCCTTAAGTAAAGAATATAGGATTCATACAGTGTTTCACGTGATCTTAACTCGAATTAAGGATTTCCCTTATCTTAGCTACCTTTTCTACACTAAGAACTGACTTGGAGATTCTCTTTCAGCTGTTCTAAACAAGTTCTCATCTGTTTACAGTCATTTTCACTGAATTATTCATGTTACATGTAGTTTCCTATATTCTGCCTTCTGGCCCAAGTTTAAGCTTTGCCCACTTTATCAAACACCTTCCTACACACTGTTATGAACTGAGGCAGCTAGGGAACATTGTCTCTCAACTGTGTTATAGAGTGTAGTACTACATTTCAGTGAAGTGTAAGGCCTTCCAAAGCTGCCGAACGTGTTTCTTTCTCTATTTCAATGATATTCTGCCTTGTATAACACACATTTACCACTCTAGTCTCCTTTAAGTAAAGAATATAGGATTCGTACAGTGTTTCATGAGATCTTAATTGGAATTAAGGATTTCCCATATCTTAGCTACCTTTTCTACACTAAGAACTGACATGGAGATTCTCTTTCAGCTGTTCTAAACAAGTTCTCATCTGTTTACAGTCATTTTCACTGAATTATTCATGTTTTCATGTAGTTTCCTATATTCTGCCTTCTGGTCCAAGTATAAGCTCTGCAAACTTTATCAAACAACTTCCAACACACTGTTATGAACTGAGGCAGCTAGGGAACATTGTCTCTCAACTGTGTTATAGAGTGTAGTACTACATTTCAGTGAAGTGTAAGGCTTTCCAAAGCTTCCAAAGGTGTTTCTTTCTCTATTTCAATGGTATTCTGCCTTGTATAACACACATTTACCACTCTAGTCTCCCTTAAGTAAAGAATATAGGATTCATACAGTGTTTCACGTGATCTTAACTCGAATTAAGGATTTCCCTTATCTTAGCTACCTTTTCTACACTAAGAACTGACTTGGAGATTCTCTTTCAGCTGTTCTAAACAAGTTCTCATCTGTTTACAGTCATTTTCACTGAATTATTCATGTTTTCATGTAGTTTCCTATATTCTGCCTTCTGGCCCAAGTTTAAGCTTTGCCCACTTTATCAAACACCTTCCTACACACTGTTATGAACTGAGGCAGCTAGGGAACATTGTCTCTCAACTGTGTTATAGAGTGTAATACTACATTTCAGTGAAGTGTAAGGCTTTCCAAAGCTGCCGAACGTGTTTCTTTCTCTATTTCAATGGTATTCTGCCTTGTATAACACACATTTACCGCTCTAGTCTCCTTTAAGTAAAGAATATAGGATTCGTACAGTGTTTCATGTGATCTTAATTGGAATTAAGGATTTCCCATATCTTAGCTACCTTTTCTACACTAAGAACTGACTTGGAGATTCTCTTTCAGCTGTTCTAAACAAGTTCTCATCTCTTTACAGTCATTTTCACTGAATTATTCATGTTTTCATGTAGTTTCCTATATTCGGCCTTCTGGCCCAAGTATAAGCTTTGCCCACTTTATCAAACAACTTCCTACACACTGTTATGAACTGAGGCAGCTAGGGAACATTGTCTCTCAACTGTGTTATAGAGTGTAGTACTACATTTCAGTGAAGTGTAAGGCTTTCCAAAGCAGCCGAACGTGTTTCTTTCTCTATTTCAATGGTATTCTGCCTTGTATAACACACATTTACCACTCTAGTCTCCCTTAAGTAAAGAATATAGGATTCATACAGTGTTTCATGTGATCTTAACTGGAATTAAGGATTTCCCTTATCTTAGCTACCTTTTCTACACTAAGAACTGACTTGGAGATTCTCTTTCAGCTGTTCTAAACAAGTTCTCATCTGTTTACAGTCATTTTCACTGAATTATTCATGTTTTCATGTAGTTTCCTATATTCTGCCTTCTGGCCCAAGTATAAGCTTTGCCCACTTTATCAAACAAATACCTACACACTGTTATGAACTGAGGCAGCTAGGGAACATTGTCTCTCAACTGTGTTATAGAGTGTAGTACTACATTTCAGTGAAGTGTAAGGCTTTCCAAAGCTGCCGAACGTGTTTCTTTCTCTATTTCAATGGTATTCTGCCTTGTATAACACACATTTACCACTCTAGTCTCCTTTAAGTAAAGAATATAGGATTCGTACAGTGTTTCATGTGATCTTAATTGGAATTAAGGATTTCCCATATCTTAGCTACCTTTTCTACACTAAGAACTGACATGGAGATTCTCTTTCAGCTGTTCTAAACAAGTTCTCATCTGTTTACAGTCATTTTCACTGAATTATTCATGTTTTCATGTAGTTTCCTATATTCTGCCTTCTGGCCCAAGTATAAGCTTTGCCCACTTTATCAAACACCTTCCTACACACTGTTATGAACTGAGGCAGCTAGGGAACATTGTCTCTCAACTGTGTTATAGAGTGTAGTACTACATTTCAGTGAAGTGTAAGGCTTTCCAAAGCTGCCGAATGTGTTTCTTTCTCTATTTCAATGGTATTCTGCCTTGTATAACACACATTTACCACTCTAGTCTCCTTTAAGTAAAGAATATAGGATTCGTACAGTGTTTCATGTGATCTTAATTGGAATTAAGGATTTCCCATATCTTAGCTATCTTTTCTACACTAAGAACTGACTTGGAGATTCTCTTTCAGCTGTTCTAAACAAGTTCTCATCTGTTTACAGTCATTTTCACTGAATTATTCATGTTTTCATGTAGTTTCCTATATTCTGCCTTCTGGCCCAAGTATAAGCTTTGCCCACTTTATCAAACAACTTCCTACACACTGTTATGAACTGAGGGAGCTAGGGAACATTGTCTCTCAACTGTGTTATAGAGTGTAGTACTACATTTCAGTGAAGTGTAAGGCTTTCCAAAGCTGCCGAACGTGTTTCTTTCTCTATTTCAATGGTATTCTGCCTTGTATAACACACATTTACCACTCTAGTCTCCTTTAAGTAAACAATATAGGATTCATACAGTGTTTCATGTGATCTTGACTCCAATTAAGGATTTCCCGGATGTAGCTACCTTTTCTACACTAAAAACTGACTTGGAGAATCTCTTTCAGCTGTTCTAAAACAAGTTCTCATCTCTTTACAGTCATTTTAACTGAATTATTCATGTTTTCATGTAGTTTCCTATATTCTGACTTCTGGCCCAAGTGTAAGCTTTGGCCACTTTATGAAAGAACTTCATACACACTGTTATGAACTGAGGCAGCTAGGGAACATTGTCTCTCAACTGTGTTATAGAGTGTAGTACTACATTTCAGTGAAGTGTAAGGCTTTCCAAAGCTGCCCAACGTGTTTCTTTCTCTATTTCAATGGTATTCTGCCTTGTATAACACACATTTACCACTCTAGTCTCCTTTAAGTAAAGAATATAGGATTCGTACAGTGTTTGATGTTATCTTAACTCGAATTAAGGATTTCCCTTATCTTAGCTACCTTTTCTACACTAAGAACTGACTTGGAGATTCTCTTTCAGGTGTTCTAAACAAGTTCTCCTCTGTTTACAGTAATTTTCACTGAATTATTCATGTTTTCATGTAGTTTCCTATATTCTGCCTTCTGGCCCAAGTATAAACTTTGCCCACTTTATCAAACAAATACCTACACACTGTTATGAACTGAGGCAGCTAGGGAACATTGTCTCTCAACTGTGTTATAGAGTGTAGTACTACATTTCAGTGAAGTGTAAGGCTTTCCAAAGCTGCCGAACATGTTTCTTTCTCTATTTCAATGGTATTCTGCCTTCTATAACACACATTTACCACTCTAGTCTCCTTTAAGTAATGAATATAGGATTCATACAGTGTTTGATGTTATCTTAACTCGAATTAAGGATTTCCCTTATCTTAGCTACCTTTTCTACACTAAGAACTCACTTGGAGATTCTCATTCAGCTGTTCTAAACAAGTTCTCATCTGTTTACAGTTATTTTCACTGAATTATTCATGTTTTCATGTAGTTTCCTATATTCTGCCTTCTGGCCCAAGTATAAGCTTTGCCCACTTTATCAAACAACTTCCTAACCACTGTTATAAACTGAGGGAGCTATGGAACATTGTCTCTCAACTGTGTTATAGAGTGTAGTACCACATTTTATTGAAGTGTAAGGCTTTCCAAAGCTTCCGAACGTGTTTCTTTCTCTATTTCAATGGTATTCTGCCTTGTATAACACACATTTACCACTCTAGTCTCCTTTAAGTAAAGAATATAGGATTCGTACAGTGTTTCATGTGATCTTAATTGGAATTAAGGATTTCCCATATCTTAGCTACCTTTTCTACACTAAGAACTGACATGGAGATTCTCTTTCAGCTGTTCTAAACAAGTTCTCATCTGTTTACAGTCATTTTCACTGAATTATTCATGTTTTCATGTAGTTTCCTATATTCTGCCTTCTGGTCCAAGTATAAGCTCTGCAAACTTTATGAAACAACTTCCAACACACTGTTATGAACTGAGGCAGCTCGGGAACATTGTCTCTCAACTGTGTTATAGAGTGTAGTACTACATTTCAGTGAAGTGTAAGGCTTTCCAAAGCGGCCGAACGTGTTTCTTTCTCTATTTCAATGGTATTCTGCCTTGTATAACACACATTTACCACTCTAGTCTCCTTTAAGTAAAGAATATAGGATTCGTACAGTGTTTCATGTGATCTTAATTGGAATTAAGGATTTCCCATATCTTAGCTACCTTTTCTACACTAAGAACTGACATGGAGATTCTCTTTCAGCTGTTCTAAACAAGTTCTCATCTGTTTACAGTCATTTTCACTGAATTATTCATGTTTTCATGTAGTTTCCTATATTCTGCCTTCTGGTCCAAGTATAAGCTCTGCAAAGTTTATCAAACAACTTCCAACACACTGTTATGAACTGAGGCAGCTAGGGAACATTGTCTCTCAACTGTGTTATAGAGTGTAGTACTACATTTCAGTGAAGTGTAAGGCTTTCCAAAGCTGCCCAACGTGTTTCTTTCTCTATTTCAATGGTATTCTGCCTTGTATAACACACATTTACCACTCTAGTCTCCTTTAAGTAAAGAATATAGGATTCGTACAGTGTTTGATGTTATCTTAACTCGAATTAAGGATTTCCCTTATCTTAGCTACCTTTTCTACACTAAGAACTGACTTGGAGATTCTCTTTCACGTGTTCTAAACAAGTTCTCCTCTGTTTACAGTAATTTTCACTGAATTATTCATGTTTTCATGTAGTTTCCTATATTCTGCCTTCTGGCCCAAGTATAAACTTTGCCCACTTTATCAAACAAATACCTACACACTGTTATGAACTGAGGCAGCTAGGGAACATTGTCTCTCAACTGTGTTATAGAGTGTAGTACTACATTTCAGTGAAGTGTAAGGCTTTCCAAAGCTGCCGAACATGTTTCTTTCTCTATTTCAATGGTATTCTGCCTTCTATAACACACATTTACCACTCTAGTCTCCTTTAAGTAATGAATATAGGATTCATACAGTGTTTGATGTTATCTTAACTCGAATTAAGGATTTCCCTTATCTTAGCTACCTTTTCTACACTAAGAACTCACTTGGAGATTCTCATTCAGCTGTTCTAAACAAGTTCTCATCTGTTTACAGTTATTTTCACTGAATTATTCATGTTTTCATGTAGTTTCCTATATTCTGCCTTCTGGCCCAAGTATAAGCTTTGCCCACTTTATCAAACAACTTCCTAACCACTGTTATAAACTGAGGGAGCTATGGAACATTGTCTCTCAACTGTGTTATAGAGTGTAGTACCACATTTCAGTGAAGTGTAAGGCTTTCCAAAGCTTCCGAACGTGTTTCTTTCTCTATTTCAATGGTATTCTGCCTTATATAACACACATTTACCACTCTAGTCTCCTTTAAGTAAACAATATAGGATTCATACAGTGTTTCATGTGATCTTGACTCCAATTAAGGATTTCCCGGAAGTAGCTACCTTTTCTACACTAAAAACTGACTTGGAGAATCTCTTTCAGCTGTTCTAAAACAAGTTCTCATCTGTTTACAGTCATTTTAACTGAATTATTCATGTTTTCATGTAGTTTCCTAAATTCTGACTTCTGGCCCAAGTATAAGCTTTGGCCACTTTATCAAACAACTTCCTACACACTGTTATGAACTGAGGCAGCTAGGGAACATTGTCTCTCAACTGTGTTATAGAGTGTAGTACTACATTTCAGTGAAGTGTAAGGCTTTCCAAAGCTGCCTAACGTGTTTCTTTCTCTATTTCAATGGTATTCTGCCTTGTATAACACACATTTACCACTCTAGTCTCCCTTAAGTAAAGAATATAGGATTCATACAGTGTTTCATGTGATCTTAACTGGAATTAAGGATTTCCCTTATCTTAGCTACCTTTTCTACACTAAGAACTGACTTGGAGATTCTCTTTCAGCTGTTCTAAACAAGTTCTCATCTGTTTACAGTCATTTTCACTGAATTATTCATGTTTTCATGTAGTTTCCTATATTCTGCCTTCTGGCCCAAGTATAAGCTTTGCACACTTTATCAAACAAATACCTACACACTGTTATGAACTGAGGCAGCTAGGGAACATTGTCTCTCAACTGTGTTATAGAGTGTAGTACTACATTTCAGTGAAGTGTAAGGCTTTCCAAAGCTGCCGAACGTGTTTCTTTCTCTATTTCAATGGTATTCTGCCTTGTATAACACACATTTACCACTCTAGTCTCCTTTAAGTAAAGAATATAGGATTCGTACAGTGTTTCATGTGATCTTAATTGGAATTAAGGATTTCCCATATCTTAGCTACCTTTTCTACACTAAGAACTGACATGGAGATTCTCTTTCAGCTGTTCTAAACAAGTTCTCATCTGTTTACAGTCATTTTCACTGAATTATTCATGTTTTCATGTAGTTTCCTATATTCTGCCTTCTGGTCCAAGTATAAGCTCTGCAAACTTTATCAAACAACTTCCAACACACTGTTATGAACTGAGGCAGCTCGGGAACATTGTCTCTCAACTGTGTTATAGAGTGTAGTACTACATTTCAGTGAAGTGTAAGGCTTTCCAAAGCGGCCGAACGTGTTTCTTTCTCTATTTCAATGGTATTCTGCCTTGTATAGCACACATTTACCACTCTAGTCTCCTTTAAGTAAAGAATATAGGATTCGTACAGTGTTTCATGTGATCTTAATTGGAATTAAGGATTTCCCATATCTTAGCTACCTTTTCTACACTAAGAACTGACATGGAGATTCTCTTTCAGCTGTTCTAAACAAGTTCTCATCTGTTTACAGTCATTTTCACTGAATTATTCATGTTTTCATGTAGTTTCCTATATTCTGCCTTCTGGTCCAAGTATAAGCTCTGCAAAGTTTATCAAACAACTTCCAACACACTGTTATGAACTGAGGCAGCTCGGGAACATTGTCTCTCAACGGTGTTATAGAGTGTAGTACTACATTTCAGTGAAGTGTAAGGCTTTCCAAAGCTGCCAAACGTGTTTCTTTCTCTATTTCAATGGTATTCTGCCTTGTATAACACACATTTACCACTCTAGTCTCCTTTAAGTAAAGAATATAGGATTCATACAGTGTTTCATGTGATCTTAACGGGAATTAAGGATTTCCCTTATCTTAGCTACCTTTTCTACACTAAAAACTGACTTGGAGAATCTCTTTCAGCTGTTCTAAACAAGTTCTCATCTGTTTACAGTCATTTTCACTGAATTATTCATGTTTTCATGTAGTTTCCTATATTCTGCCTTCTGGCCCAAGTATAAACTTTGCCCACTTTATCAAACAAATACCTACACACTGTTATGAACTGAGGCAGCTAGGGAACATTGTCTCTCAACTGTGTTATAGAGTGTAGTACTACATTTCAGTGAAGTGTAAGGCTTTCCAAAGCTGCCGAACATGTTTCTTTCTCTATTTCAATGGTATTCTGCCTTATATAACACACATTTACCACTCTAGTCTCCTTTAAGTAAACAATATAGGATTCATACAGTGTTTCATGTGATCTTGACTCCAATTAAGGATTTCCTGGATGTAGCTACCTTTTCTACACTAAAAACTGACTTGGAGAATCTCTTTCAGCTGTTCTAAAACAAGTTCTCATCTGTTTACACTCATTTTAACTGAATTATTCATGTTTTCATGTAGTTTCCTAAATTCTGACTTCTGGCCCAAGTATAAGCTTTGGCCACTTTATCAAACAACTTCCTACACACTGTTATGAACTGAGGCAGCTAGGGAACATTGTCTCTCAACTGTGTTATAGAGTGTAGTACTACATTTCAGTGAAGTGTAAGGCTTTCCAAAGCAGCCGAACGTGTTTCTTTCTCTATTTCAATGGTATTCTGCCTTGTATAACACACATTTACCACTCTAGTCTCCCTTAAGTAAAGAATATAGGATTCATACAGTGTTTCATGTGATCTTAACTGGAATTAAGGATTTCCCTTATCTTAGCTACCTTTTCTACACTAAGAACTGACTTGGAGATTCTCTTTCAGCTGTTCTAAACAAGTTCTCATCTGTTTACAGTCATTTTCACTGAATTATTCATGTTTTCATGTAGTTTCCTATATTCTGCCTTCTGGCCCAAGTATAAGCTTTGCCCACTTTATCAAACAAATACCTACACACTGTTATGAACTGAGGCAGCTAGGGAACATTGTCTCTCAACTGTGTTATAGAGTGTAGTACTACATTTCAGTGAAGTGTAAGGCTTTCCAAAGCTGCCGAACGTGTTTCTTTCTCTATTTCAATGGTATTCTGCCTTGTATAACACACATTTACCACTCTAGTCTCCTTTAAGTAAAGAATATAGGATTCGTACAGTGTTTCATGTGATCTTAATTGGAATTAAGGATTTCCCATATCTTAGCTACCTTTTCTACACTAAGAACTGACATGGAGATTCTCTTTCAGCTGTTCTAAACAAGTTCTCATCTGTTTACAGTCATTTTCACTGAATTATTCATGTTTTCATGTAGTTTCCTATATTCTGCCTTCTGGCCCAAGTATAAGCTTTGCCCACTTTATCAAACACCTTCCTACACACTGTTATGAACTGAGGCAGCTAGGGAACATTGTCTCTCAACTGTGTTATAGAGTGTAGTACTACATTTCAGTGAAGTGTAAGGCTTTCCAAAGCTGCCGAATGTGTTTCTTTCTCTATTTCAATGGTATTCTGCCTTGTATAACACACATTTACCACTCTAGTCTCCTTTAAGTAAAGAATATAGGATTCGTACAGTGTTTCATGTGATCTTAATTGGAATTAAGGATTTCCCATATCTTAGCTATCTTTTCTACACTAAGAACTGACTTGGAGATTCTCTTTCAGCTGTTCTAAACAAGTTCTCATCTGTTTACAGTCATTTTCACTGAATTATTCATGTTTTCATGTAGTTTCCTATATTCTGCCTTCTGTCCCAAGTATAAGCTTTGCCCACTTTATCAAACAACTTCCTACACACTGTTATGAACTGAGGGAGCTAGGGAACATTGTCTCTCAACTGTGTTATAGAGTGTAGTACTACATTTCAGTGAAGTGTAAGGCTTTCCAAAGCTGCCGAACGTGTTTCTTTCTCTATTTCAATGGTATTCTGCCTAGTATAACACACATTTACCACTCTAGTCTCCTTTAAGTAAACAATATAGGATTCATACAGTGTTTCATGTGATCTTGACTCCAATTAAGGATTTCCCGGATGTAGCTACCTTTTCTACACTAAAAACTGACTTGGAGAATCTCTTTCAGCTGTTCTAAAACAAGTTCTCATCTGTTTACAGTCATTTTAACTGAATTATTCATGTTTTCATGTAGTTTCCTATATTCTGCCTTCTGGCCCAAGTATAAGCTTTGCCCACTTTATCAAACACCTTCCTACACACTGTTATGAACTGAGGCAGCTAGGGAACATTGTCTCTCAACTGTGTTATAGAGTGTAGTACTACATTTCAGTGAAGTGTAAGGCTTTCCAAAGCTGCCGAATGTGTTTCTTTCTCTATTTCAATGGTATTCTGCCTTGTATAACACACATTTACCACTCTAGTCTCCTTTAAGTAAAGAATATAGGATTCGTACAGTGTTTCATGTGATCTTAATTGGAATTAAGGATTTCCCATATCTTAGCTATCTTTTCTACACTAAGAACTGACTTGGAGATTCTCTTTCAGCTGTTCTAAACAAGTTCTCATCTGTTTACAGTCATTTTCACTGAATTATTCATGTTTTCATGTAGTTTCCTATATTCTGCCTTCTGTCCCAAGTATAAGCTTTGCCCACTTTATCAAACAACTTCCTACACACTGTTATGAACTGAGGGAGCTAGGGAACATTGTCTCTCAACTGTGTTATAGAGTGTAGTACTACATTTCAGTGAAGTGTAAGGCTTTCCAAAGCTGCCGAACGTGTTTCTTTCTCTATTTCAATGGTATTCTGCCTAGTATAACACACATTTACCACTCTAGTCTCCTTTAAGTAAACAATATAGGATTCATACAGTGTTTCATGTGATCTTGACTCCAATTAAGGATTTCCCGGATGTAGCTACCTTTTCTACACTAAAAACTGACTTGGAGAATCTCTTTCAGCTGTTCTAAAACAAGTTCTCATCTGTTTACAGTCATTTTAACTGAATTATTCATGTTTTCATGTAGTTTCCTATATTCTGACTTCTGGCCCAAGTGTAAGCTTTGGCCACTTTATGAAACAACTTCATACACACTGTTATGAACTGAGGCAGCTAGGGAACATTGTCTCTCAACTGTGTTATAGAGTGTAGTACTACATTTCAGTGAAGTGTAAGGCTTTCCAAAGCTGCCCAACGTGTTTCTTTCTCTATTTCAATGGTATTCTGCCTTGTATAACACACATTTACCACTCTAGTCTCCTTTAAGTAAAGAATATAGGATTCGTACAGTGTTTCATGTGATCTTAATTGGAATTAAGGATTTCCCATATCTTAGCTACCTTTTCTACACTAAGAACTGACTTGGAGATTCTCTTTCAGCTGTTCTAAACAAGTTCTCATCTCTTTACAGTCATTTTCACTGAATTATTCATGTTTTCATGTAGTGTCCTATATTCTGCCTTCTGGCCCAAGTATAAGCTTTGCCCACTTTATCTAACAACTTCCTACACACTGTTATGAACTGAGGGAGCTAGGGAACATTGTCTCTCAACTGTGTTATAGAGTGTAGTACTACATTTCAGTGAAGTGTAAGGCTTTCCAAAGCTGCCGAACGTGTTTCTTTCTCTATTTCAATGGTATTCTGCCTTGTATAACATACATTTACCACTCTAGTCTCCTTTAAGTAAACAATATAGGATTCATACAGTGTTTCATGTGATCTTGACTCCAATTAAGGATTTCCCGGATGTAGCTACCTTTTCTACACTAAAAACTGACTTTGAGAATCTCTTTCAGCTGTTCTAAACAAGTTCTCATCTGTTTACAGTCATTTTCACTGAATTATTCATGTTTTCATGTAGTTTCCTATATTCTGCCTTCTGGCCCAAGTATAAACTTTGCCCACTTTATCAAACAAATACCTACACACTGTTATGAACTGAGGCAGCTAGGGAACATTGTCTCTCAACTGTGTTATAGAGTGTAGTACTACATTTCAGTGAAGTGTAAGGCTTTCCAAAGCTGCCGAACATGTTTCTTTCTCTATTTCAATGGTATTCTGCCTTATATAACACACATTTACCACTCTAGTCTCCTTTAAGTAAAGAATATAGGATTCGTACAGTGTTTCATGTGATCTTAATTGGAATTAAGGATTTCCCATATCTTAGCTACCTTTTCTACACTAAGAACTGACATGGAGATTCTCTTTCAGCTGTTCTAAACAAGTTCTCATCTGTTTACAGTCATTTTCACTGAATTATTCATGTTTTCATGTAGTTTCCTATATTCTGCCTTCTGGTCCAAGTATAAGCTCTGCAAACTTTATCAAACAACTTCCAACACACTGTTATGAACTGAGGCAGCTCGGGAACATTGTCTCTCAACTGTGTTATAGAGTGTAGTACTACATTTCAGTGAAGTGTAAGGCTTTCCAAAGCGGCCGAACGTGTTTCTTTCTCTATTTCAATGGTATTCTGCCTTGTATAGCACACATTTACCACTCTAGTCTCCTTTAAGTAAAGAATATAGGATTCGTACAGTGTTTCATGTGATCTTAATTGGAATTAAGGATTTCCCATATCTTAGCTACCTTTTCTACACTAAGAACTGACATGGAGATTCTCTTTCAGCTGTTCTAAACAAGTTCTCATCTGTTTACAGTCATTTTCACTGAATTATTCATGTTTTCATGTAGTTTCCTATATTCTGCCTTCTGGTCCAAGTATAAGCTCTGCAAAGTTTATCAAACAACTTCCAACACACTGTTATGAACTGAGGCAGCTCGGGAACATTGTCTCTCAACGGTGTTATAGAGTGTAGTACTACATTTCAGTGAAGTGTAAGGCTTTCCAAAGCTGCCAAACGTGTTTCTTTCTCTATTTCAATGGTATTCTGCCTTGTATAACACACATTTACCACTCTAGTCTCCTTTAAGTAAAGAATATAGGATTCATACAGTGTTTCATGTGATCTTAACGGGAATTAAGGATTTCCCTTATCTTAGCTACCTTTTCTACACTAAAAACTGACTTGGAGAATCTCTTTCAGCTGTTCTAAACAAGTTCTCATCTGTTTACAGTCATTTTCACTGAATTATTCATGTTTTCATGTAGTTTCCTATATTCTGCCTTCTGGCCCAAGTATAAGCTTTGCCCACTTTATCAAACAACTTCCTACACACTGTTATGAACTGAGGGAGCTAGGGAACATTGTCTCTCAACTGTGTTATAGAGTGTAGTACTACATTTCAGTGAAGTGTAAGGCTTTCCAAAGCTGCCGAACGTGTTTCTTTCTCTATTTCAATGGTATTCTGCCTTGTATAACACACATTTACCACTCTAGTCTCCTTTAAGTAAACAATATAGGATTCATACAGTGTTTCATGTGATCTTGACTCCAATTAAGGATTTCCCGGACGTAGCTACCTTTTCTACACTAAAAACTGACTTGGAGAATCTCTTTCAGCTGTTCTAAAAAAGTTCTCATCTGTTTACAGTCATTTTCACTGAATTATTCATGTTTTCATGTAGTTTCCTATATTCTGCCTTCTGGCCCAAGTATAAACTTTGCCCACTTTATCAAACAAATACCTACACACTGTTATGAACTGAGGCAGCTAGGGAACATTGTCTCTCAACTGTGTTATAGAGTGTAGTACTACATTTCAGTGAAGTGTAAGGCTTTCCAAAGCTGCCGAACATGTTTCTTTCTCTATTTCAATGGTATTCTGCCTTATATAACACACATTTACCACTCTAGTCTCCTTTAAGTAAACAATATAGGATTCATACAGTGTTTCATGTGATCTTGACTCCAATTAAGGATTTCCTGGATGTAGCTACCTTTTCTACACTAAAAACTGACTTGGAGAATCTCTTTCAGCTGTTCTAAAACAAGTTCTCATCTGTTTACACTCATTTTAACTGAATTATTCATGTTTTCATGTAGTTTCCTAAATTCTGACTTCTGGCCCAAGTATAAGCTTTGGCCACTTTATCAAACAACTTCCTACACACTGTTATGAACTGAGGCAGCTAGGGAACATTGTCTCTCAACTGTGTTATAGAGTGTAGTACTACATTTCAGTGAAGTGTAAGGCTTTCCAAAGCAGCCGAACGTGTTTCTTTCTCTATTTCAATGGTATTCTGCCTTGTATAACACACATTTACCACTCTAGTCTCCCTTAAGTAAAGAATATAGGATTCATACAGTGTTTCATGTGATCTTAACTGGAATTAAGGATTTCCCTTATCTTAGCTACCTTTTCTACACTAAGAACTGACTTGGAGATTCTCTTTCAGCTGTTCTAAACAAGTTCTCATCTGTTTACAGTCATTTTCACTGAATTATTCATGTTTTCATGTAGTTTCCTATATTCTGCCTTCTGGCCCAAGTATAAGCTTTGCCCACTTTATCAAACAAATACCTACACACTGTTATGAACTGAGGCAGCTAGGGAACATTGTCTCTCAACTGTGTTATAGAGTGTAGTACTACATTTCAGTGAAGTGTAAGGCTTTCCAAAGCTGCCGAACGTGTTTCTTTCTCTATTTCAATGGTATTCTGCCTTGTATAACACACATTTACCACTCTAGTCTCCTTTAAGTAAAGAATATAGGATTCGTACAGTGTTTCATGTGATCTTAATTGGAATTAAGGATTTCCCATATCTTAGCTACCTTTTCTACACTAAGAACTGACATGGAGATTCTCTTTCAGCTGTTCTAAACAAGTTCTCATCTGTTTACAGTCATTTTCACTGAATTATTCATGTTTTCATGTAGTTTCCTATATTCTGCCTTCTGGCCCAAGTATAAGCTTTGCCCACTTTATCAAACACCTTCCTACACACTGTTATGAACTGAGGCAGCTAGGGAACATTGTCTCTCAACTGTGTTATAGAGTGTAGTACTACATTTCAGTGAAGTGTAAGGCTTTCCAAAGCTGCCGAATGTGTTTCTTTCTCTATTTCAATGGTATTCTGCCTTGTATAACACACATTTACCACTCTAGTCTCCTTTAAGTAAAGAATATAGGATTCGAACAGTGTTTCATGTGATCTTAATTGGAATTAAGGATTTCCCATATCTTAGCTATCTTTTCTACACTAAGAACTGACTTGGAGATTCTCTTTCAGCTGTTCTAAACAAGTTCTCATCTGTTTACAGTCATTTTCACTGAATTATTCATGTTTTCATGTAGTTTCCTATATTCTGCCTTCTGTCCCAAGTATAAGCTTTGCCCACTTTATCAAACAACTTCCTACACACTGTTATGAACTGAGGGAGCTAGGGAACATTGTCTCTCAACTGTGTTATAGAGTGTAGTACTACATTTCAGTGAAGTGTAAGGCTTTCCAAAGCTGCCGAACGTGTTTCTTTCTCTATTTCAATGGTATTCTGCCTAGTATAACACACATTTACCACTCTAGTCTCCTTTAAGTAAACAATATAGGATTCATACAGTGTTTCATGTGATCTTGACTCCAATTAAGGATTTCCCGGATGTAGCTACCTTTTCTACACTAAAAACTGACTTGGAGAATCTCTTTCAGCTGTTCTAAAACAAGTTCTCATCTGTTTACAGTCATTTTAACTGAATTATTCATGTTTTCATGTAGTTTCCTATATTCTGACTTCTGGCCCAAGTGTAAGCTTTGCCCACTTTATGAAACAACTTCATACACACTGTTATGAACTGAGGCAGCTAGGGAACATTGTCTCTCAACTGTGTTATAGAGTGTAGTACTACATTTCAGTGAAGTGTAAGGCTTTCCAAAGCTGCCGAACGTGTTTCTTTCTCTATTTCAATGGTATTCTGCCTTGTATAACATACATTTACCACTCTAGTCTCCTTTAAGTAAACAATATAGGATTCATACAGTGTTTCATGTGATCTTGACTCCAATTAAGGATTTCCCGGATGTAGCTACCTTTTCTACACTAAAAACTGACTTGGAGAATCTCTTTCAGCTGTTCTAAAACAAGTTCTCATCTGTTTACAGTCATTTTAACTGAATTATTCATGTTTTCATGTAGTTTCCTATATTCTGACTTCTGGCCCAAGTGTAAGCTTTGGCCACTTTATGAAACAACTTCATACACACTGTTATGAACTGAGGCAGCTAGGGAACATTGTCTCTCAACTGTGTTATAGAGTGTAGTACTACATTTCAGTGAAGTGTAAGGCTTTCCAAAGCTGCCCAACGTGTTTCTTTCTCTATTTCAATGGTATTCTGCCTTGTATAACACACATTTACCACTCTAGTCTCCTTTAAGTAAAGAATATAGGATTCGTACAGTGTTTCATGTGATCTTAATTGGAATTAAGGATTTCCCATATCTTAGCTACCTTTTCTACACTAAGAACTGACTTGGAGATTCTCTTTCAGCTGTTCTAAACAAGTTCTCATCTCTTTACAGTCATTTTCACTGAATTATTCATGTTTTCATGTAGTGTCCTATATTCTGCCTTCTGGCCCAAGTATAAGCTTTGCCCACTTTATCTAACAACTTCCTACACACTGTTATGAACTGAGGGAGCTAGGGAACATTGTCTCTCAACTGTGTTATAGAGTGTAGTACTACATTTCAGTGAAGTGTAAGGCTTTCCAAAGCTGCCGAACGTGTTTCTTTCTCTATTTCAATGGTATTCTGCCTTGTATAACATACATTTACCACTCTAGTCTCCTTTAAGTAAACAATATAGGATTCATACAGTGTTTCATGTGATCTTGACTCCAATTAAGGATTTCCCGGATGTAGCTACCTTTTCTACACTAAAAACTGACTTTGAGAATCTCTTTCAGCTGTTCTAAACAAGTTCTCATCTGTTTACAGTCATTTTCACTGAATTATTCATGTTTTCATGTAGTTTCCTATATTCTGCCTTCTGGCCCAAGTATAAACTTTGCCCACTTTATCAAACAAATACCTACACACTGTTATGAACTGAGGCAGCTAGGGAACATTGTCTCTCAACTGTGTTATAGAGTGTAGTACTACATTTCAGTGAAGTGTAAGGCTTTCCAAAGCTGCCGAACATGTTTCTTTCTCTATTTCAATGGTATTCTGCCTTATATAACACACATTTACCACTCTAGTCTCCGTTAGGTAAACAATATAGGATTCATACAGTGTTTCATGTGATCTTGACTCCAATTAAGGATTTCCCGGATGTAGCTACCTTTTCTACACTAAAAACTGACTTGGAGAATCTCTTTCAGCTGTTCTAAAACAAGTTCTCATCTGTTTACAGTCATTTTAACTGAATTATTCATGTTTTCATGTAGTTTCCTAAATTCTGACTTCTGGCCCAAGTATAAGCTTTGGCCACTTTATCAAACAACTTCCTACACACTGTTATGAACTGAGGCAGCTAGGGAACATTGTCTCTCAACTGTGTTATAGAGTGTAGTACTACATTTCAGTGAAGTGTAAGGCTTTCCAAAGCTGCCGAACGTGTTTCTTTCTCTATTTCAATGGTATTCTGCCTTGTATAACACACATTTACCACTCTAGTCTCCCTTAAGTAAAGAATATAGGATTCATACAGTGTTTCATGTGATCTTAACTGGAATTAAGGATTTCCCTTATCTTAGATACCTTTTCTACACTAAGAACTGACTTGGAGATTCTCTTTCAGCTGTTCTAAACAAGTTCTCATCTGTTTACAGTCATTTTCACTGAATTATTCATGTTTTCATGTAGTTTCCTATATTCTGCCTTCTGGCCCAAGTATAAGCTTTGCCCACTTTATCAAACACCTTCCTACACACTGTTATGAACTGGGCAGCTAGGGAACATTGTCTCTCAACTGTGTTATAGAGTGTAGTACTACATTTCATTGAAGTGTAAGGCTTTCCAAAGCTGCCGAACGTGTTTCTTTCTCTATTTCAATGGTATTCTGCCTTGTATAACACACATTTACCACTCTAGTCTCCTTTAAGTAAAGAATATAGGATTCGTACAGTGTTTCATGTGATCTTAATTGGAATTAAGGATTTCCCATATCTTAGCTATCTTTTCTACACTAAGAACTGACTTGGAGATTCTCTTTCAGCTGTTCTAAACAAGTTCTCATCTGTTTACAGTCATTTTCACTGAATTATTCATGTTTTCATGTAGTTTCCTATATTCTGCCTTCTGGCCCAAGTATAAGCTTTGCCCACTTTATCAAACAACTTCCTACACACTGTTATGAACTGAGGGAGCTAGGGAACATTGTCTCTCAACTGTGTTATAGAGTGTAGTACTACATTTCAGTGAAGTGTAAGGCTTTCCAAAGCTGCCGAACGTGTTTCTTTCTCTATTTCAATGGTATTCTGCCTTGTATAACACACATTTACCACTCTAGTCTCCTTTAAGTAAACAATATAGGATTCATACAGTGTTTCATGTGATCTTGACTCCAATTAAGGATTTCCCGGACGTAGCTACCTTTTCTACACTAAAAACTGACTTGGAGAATCTCTTTCAGCTGTTCTAAAAAAGTTCTCATCTGTTTACAGTCATTTTCACTGAATTATTCATGTTTTCATGTAGTTTCCTATATTCTGCCTTCTGGCCCAAGTATAAACTTTGCCCACTTTATCAAACAAATACCTACACACTGTTATGAACTGAGGCAGCTAGGGAACATTGTCTCTCAACTGTGTTATAGAGTGTAGTACTACATTTCAGTGAAGTGTAAGGCTTTCCAAAGCTGCCGAACATGTTTCTTTCTCTATTTCAATGGTATTCTGCCTTATATAACACACATTTACCACTCTAGTCTCCTTTAAGTAAACAATATAGGATTCATACAGTGTTTCATGTGATCTTGACTCCAATTAAGGATTTCCTGGATGTAGCTACCTTTTCTACACTAAAAACTGACTTGGAGAATCTCTTTCAGCTGTTCTAAAACAAGTTCTCATCTGTTTACACTCATTTTAACTGAATTATTCATGTTTTCATGTAGTTTCCTAAATTCTGACTTCTGGCCCAAGTATAAGCTTTGGCCACTTTATCAAACAACTTCCTACACACTGTTATGAACTGAGGCAGCTAGGGAACATTGTCTCTCAACTGTGTTATAGAGTGTAGTACTACATTTCAGTGAAGTGTAAGGCTTTCCAAAGCAGCCGAACGTGTTTCTTTCTCTATTTCAATGGTATTCTGCCTTGTATAACACACATTTACCACTCTAGTCTCCCTTAAGTAAAGAATATAGGATTCATACAGTGTTTCATGTGATCTTAACTGGAATTAAGGATTTCCCTTATCTTAGCTACCTTTTCTACACTAAGAACTGACTTGGAGATTCTCTTTCAGCTGTTCTAAACAAGTTCTCATCTGTTTACAGTCATTTTCACTGAATTATTCATGTTTTCATGTAGTTTCCTATATTCTGCCTTCTGGCCCAAGTATAAGCTTTGCCCACTTTATCAAACAAATACCTACACACTGTTATGAACTGAGGCAGCTAGGGAACATTGTCTCTCAACTGTGTTATAGAGTGTAGTACTACATTTCAGTGAAGTGTAAGGCTTTCCAAAGCTGCCGAACGTGTTTCTTTCTCTATTTCAATGGTATTCTGCCTTGTATAACACACATTTACCACTCTAGTCTCCTTTAAGTAAAGAATATAGGATTCGTACAGTGTTTCATGTGATCTTAATTGGAATTAAGGATTTCCCATATCTTAGCTACCTTTTCTACACTAAGAACTGACATGGAGATTCTCTTTCAGCTGTTCTAAACAAGTTCTCATCTGTTTACAGTCATTTTCACTGAATTATTCATGTTTTCATGTAGTTTCCTATATTCTGCCTTCTGGCCCAAGTATAAGCTTTGCCCACTTTATCAAACACCTTCCTACACACTGTTATGAACTGAGGCAGCTAGGGAACATTGTCTCTCAACTGTGTTATAGAGTGTAGTACTACATTTCAGTGAAGTGTAAGGCTTTCCAAAGCTGCCCAACGTGTTTCTTTCTCTATTTCAATGGTATTCTGCCTTGTATAACACACATTTACCACTCTAGTCTCCTTTAAGTAAAGAATATAGGATTCGTACAGTGTTTCATGTGATCTTAATTGGAATTAAGGATTTCCCATATCTTAGCTACCTTTTCTACACTAAGAACTGACTTGGAGATTCTCTTTCAGCTGTTCTAAACAAGTTCTCATCTCTTTACAGTCATTTTCACTGAATTATTCATGTTTTCATGTAGTGTCCTATATTCTGCCTTCTGGCCCAAGTATAAGCTTTGCCCACTTTATCTAACAACTTCCTACACACTGTTATGAACTGAGGGAGCTAGGGAACATTGTCTCTCAACTGTGTTATAGAGTGTAGTACTACATTTCAGTGAAGTGTAAGGCTTTCCAAAGCTGCCGAACGTGTTTCTTTCTCTATTTCAATGGTATTCTGCCTTGTATAACATACATTTACCACTCTAGTCTCCTTTAAGTAAACAATATAGGATTCATACAGTGTTTCATGTGATCTTGACTCCAATTAAGGATTTCCCGGATGTAGCTACCTTTTCTACACTAAAAACTGACTTTGAGAATCTCTTTCAGCTGTTCTAAACAAGTTCTCATCTGTTTACAGTCATTTTCACTGAATTATTCATGTTTTCATGTAGTTTCCTATATTCTGCCTTCTGGCCCAAGTATAAACTTTGCCCACTTTATCAAACAAATACCTACACACTGTTATGAACTGAGGCAGCTAGGGAACATTGTCTCTCAACTGTGTTATAGAGTGTAGTACTACATTTCAGTGAAGTGTAAGGCTTTCCAAAGCTGCCGAACATGTTTCTTTCTCTATTTCAATGGTATTCTGCCTTATATAACACACATTTACCACTCTAGTCTCCGTTAGGTAAACAATATAGGATTCATACAGTGTTTCATGTGATCTTGACTCCAATTAAGGATTTCCCGGATGTAGCTACCTTTTCTACACTAAAAACTGACTTGGAGAATCTCTTTCAGCTGTTCTAAAACAAGTTCTCATCTGTTTACAGTCATTTTAACTGAATTATTCATGTTTTCATGTAGTTTCCTAAATTCTGACTTCTGGCCCAAGTATAAGCTTTGGCCACTTTATCAAACAACTTCCTACACACTGTTATGAACTGAGGCAGCTAGGGAACATTGTCTCTCAACTGTGTTATAGAGTGTAGTACTACATTTCAGTGAAGTGTAAGGCTTTCCAAAGCTGCCGAACGTGTTTCTTTCTCTATTTCAATGGTATTCTGCCTTGTATAACACACATTTACCACTCTAGTCTCCCTTAAGTAAAGAATATAGGATTCATACAGTGTTTCATGTGATCTTAACTGGAATTAAGGATTTCCCTTATCTTAGATACCTTTTCTACACTAAGAACTGACTTGGAGATTCTCTTTCAGCTGTTCTAAACAAGTTCTCATCTGTTTACAGTCATTTTCACTGAATTATTCATGTTTTCATGTAGTTTCCTATATTCTGCCTTCTGGCCCAAGTATAAGCTTTGCCCACTTTATCAAACACCTTCCTACACACTGTTATGAACTGGGCAGCTAGGGAACATTGTCTCTCAACTGTGTTATAGAGTGTAGTACTACATTTCAGTGAAGTGTAAGGCTTTCCAAAGCTGCCGAACGTGTTTCTTTCTCTATTTCAATGGTATTCTGCCTTGTATAACACACATTTACCACTCTAGTCTCCTTTAAGTAAAGAATATAGGATTCGTACAGTGTTTCATGTGATCTTAATTGGAATTAAGGATTTCCCATATCTTAGCTATCTTTTCTACACTAAGAACTGACTTGGAGATTCTCTTTCAGCTGTTCTAAACAAGTTCTCATCTGTTTACAGTCATTTTCACTGAATTATTCATGTTTTCATGTAGTTTCCTATATTCTGCCTTCTGGCCCAAGTATAAGCTTTGCCCACTTTATCAAACAACTTCCTACACACTGTTATGAACTGAGGGAGCTAGGGAACATTGTCTCTCAACTGTGTTATAGAGTGTAGTACTACATTTCAGTGAAGTGTAAGGCTTTCCAAAGCTGCCGAACGTGTTTCTTTCTCTATTTCAATGGTATTCTGCCTTGTATAACATACATTTACCACTCTAGTCTCCTTTAAGTAAACAATATAGGATTCATACAGTGTTTCATGTGATCTTGACTCCAATTAAGGATTTCCCGGATGTAGCTACCTTTTCTACACTAAAAACTGACTTTGAGAATCTCTTTCAGCTGTTCTAAACAAGTTCTCATCTGTTTACAGTCATTTTCACTGAATTATTCATGTTTTCATGTAGTTTCCTATATTCTGCCTTCTGGCCCAAGTATAAACTTTGCCCACTTTATCAAACAAATACCTACACACTTTTATGAACTGAGGCAGCTAGGGAACATTGTCTCTCAACTGTGTTATAGAGTGTAGTACTACATTTCAGTGAAGTGTAAGGCTTTCCAAAGCTGCCAAACATGTTTCTTTCTCTATTTCAATGGTATTCTGCCTTATATAACACACATTTACCACTCTAGTCTCCTTTAAGTAAACAATATAGGATTCATACAGTGTTTCATGTGATCTTGACTCCAATTAAGGATTTCCCGGATGTAGCTACCTTTTCTACACTAAAAACTGACTTGGAGAATCTCTTTCAGCTGTTCTAAAACAAGTTCTCATCTGTTTACAGTCATTTTAACTGAATTATTCATGTTTTCATGTAGTTTCCTAAATTCTGACTTCTGGCCCAAGTATAAGCTTTGGCCACTTTATCAAACAACTTCCTACACACTGTTATGAACTGAGGCAGCTAGGGAACATTGTCTCTCAACTGTGTTATAGAGTGTAGTACTACATTTCAGTGAAGTGTAAGGCTTTCCAAAGCTGCCGAACGTGTTTCTTTCTCTATTTCAATGGTATTCTGCCTTGTATAACATACATTTACCACTCTAGTCTCCTTTAAGTAAACAATATAGGATTCATACAGTGTTTCATGTGATCTTTTCTCCAATTAAGGATTTCCCGGATGTAGCTACCTTTTCTACACTAAAAACTGACTTGGAGAATCTCTTTCAGCTGTTCTAAACAAGTTCTCATCTGTTTACAGTCATTTTCACTGAATTATTCATGTTTTCATGTAGTTTCCTATATTCTGCCTTCTGGCCCAAGTATAAACTTTGCCCACTTTATCAAACAAATACCTACACACTGTTATGAACTGAGGCAGCTAGGGAACATTGTCTCTCAACTGTGTTATAGAGTGTAGTACTACATTTCAGTGAAGTGTAAGGCTTTCCAAAGCTACCGAACGTGTTTCTTTCTCTATTTCAATGGTATTCTGCCTTATATAACACACATTTACCACTCTAGTCTCCTTTAAGTAAACAATATAGGATTCATACAGTGTTTCATGTGATCTTGACTCCAATTAAGGATTTCCCGGATGTAGCTACCTTTTCTACACTAAAAACTGACTTGGAGAATCTCTTTCAGCTGTTCTAAAACAAGTTCTCATCTGTTTACAGTCATTTTAACTGAATTATTCATGTTTTCATGTAGTTTCCTAAATTCTGACTTCTGGCCCAAGTATAAGCTTTGGCCACTTTATCAAACAACTTCCTACACACTGTTATGAACTGAGGCAGCTAGGGAACATTGTCTCTCAACTGTGTTATAGAGTGTAGTACTACATTTCAGTGAAGTGTAAGGCTTTCCAAAGCTGCCGAACGTGTTTCTTTCTCTATTTCAATGGTATTCTGCCTTGTATAACACACATTTACCACTCTAGTCTCCCTTAAGTAAAGAATATAGGATTCATACAGTGTTTCATGTGATCTTAACTGGAATTAAGGATTTCCCTTATCTTAGCTACCTTTTCTACACTAAGAACTGACTTGGAGATTCTCTTTCAGCTGTTCTAAACAAGTTCTCATCTGTTTACAGTCATTTTCACTGAATTATTCATGTTTTCATGTAGTTTCCTATATTCTGCCTTCTGGCCCAAGTATAAGCTTTGCCCACTTTATCAAACACCTTCCTACACACTGTTATGAACTGGGCAGCTAGGGAACATTGTCTCTCAACTGTGTTATAGAGTGTAGTACTACATTTCAGTGAAGTGTAAGGCTTTCCAAAGCTGCCGAACGTGTTTCTTTCTCTATTTCAATGGTATTCTGCCTTGTATAACACACATTTACCACTCTAGTCTCCTTTAAGTAAACAATATAGGATTCATACAGTGTTTCATGTGATCTTGACTCCAATTAAGGATTTCCCGGACGTAGCTACCTTTTCTACACTAAAAACTGACTTGGAGAATCTCTTTCAGCTGTTCTAAAAAAGTTCTCATCTGTTTACAGTCATTTTCACTGAATTATTCATGTTTTCATGTAGTTTCCTATATTCTGCCTTCTGGCCCAAGTATAAACTTTGCCCACTTTATCAAACAAATACCTACACACTGTTATGAACTGAGGCAGCTAGGGAACATTGTCTCTCAACTGTGTTATAGAGTGTAGTACTACATTTCAGTGAAGTGTAAGGCTTTCCAAAGCTGCCGAACATGTTTCTTTCTCTATTTCAATGGTATTCTGCCTTATATAACACACATTTACCACTCTAGTCTCCTTTAAGTAAACAATATAGGATTCATACAGTGTTTCATGTGATCTTGACTCCAATTAAGGATTTCCTGGATGTAGCTACCTTTTCTACACTAAAAACTGACTTGGAGAATCTCTTTCAGCTGTTCTAAAACAAGTTCTCATCTGTTTACAGTCATTTTAACTGAATTATTCATGTTTTCATGTAGTTTCCTAAATTCTGACTTCTGGCCCAAGTATAAGCTTTGGCCACTTTATCAAACAACTTCCTACACACTGTTATGAACTGAGGCAGCTAGGGAACATTGTCTCTCAACTGTGTTATAGAGTGTAGTACTACATTTCAGTGAAGTGTAAGGCTTTCCAAAGCAGCCGAACGTGTTTCTTTCTCTATTTCAATGGTATTCTGCCTTGTATAACACACATTTACCACTCTAGTCTCCCTTAAGTAAAGAATATAGGATTCATACAGTGTTTCATGTGATCTTAACTGGAATTAAGGATTTCCCTTATCTTAGCTACCTTTTCTACACTAAGAACTGACTTGGAGATTCTCTTTCAGCTGTTCTAAACAAGTTCTCATCTGTTTACAGTCATTTTCACTGAATTATTCATGTTTTCATGTAGTTTCCTATATTCTGCCTTCTGGCCCAAGTATAAGCTTTGCCCACTTTATCAAACAAATACCTACACACTGTTATGAACTGAGGCAGCTAGGGAACATTGTCTCTCAACTGTGTTATAGAGTGTAGTACTACATTTCAGTGAAGTGTAAGGCTTTCCAAAGCTGCCGAACGTGTTTCTTTCTCTATTTCAATGGTATTCTGCCTTGTATAACACACATTTACCACTCTAGTCTCCTTTAAGTAAAGAATATAGGATTCGTACAGTGTTTCATGTGATCTTAATTGGAATTAAGGATTTCCCATATCTTAGCTACCTTTTCTACACTAAGAACTGACATGGAGATTCTCTTTCAGCTGTTCTAAACAAGTTCTCATCTGTTTACAGTCATTTTCACTGAATTATTCATGTTTTCATGTAGTTTCCTATATTCTGCCTTCTGGCCCAAGTATAAGCTTTGCCCACTTTATCAAACACCTTCCTACACACTGTTATGAACTGAGGCAGCTAGGGAACATTGTCTCTCAACTGTGTTATAGAGTGTAGTACTACATTTCAGTGAAGTGTAAGGCTTTCCAAAGCTGCCGAATGTGTTTCTTTCTCTATTTCAATGGTATTCTGCCTTGTATAACACACATTTACCACTCTAGTCTCCTTTAAGTAAAGAATATAGGATTCGTACAGTGTTTCATGTGATCTTAATTGGAATTAAGGATTTCCCATATCTTAGCTATCTTTTCTACACTAAGAACTGACTTGGAGATTCTCTTTCAGCTGTTCTAAACAAGTTCTCATCTGTTTACAGTCATTTTCACTGAATTATTCATGTTTTCATGTAGTTTCCTATATTCTGCCTTCTGGCCCAAGTATAAGCTTTGCCCACTTTATCAAACAACTTCCTACACACTGTTATGAACTGAGGGAGCTAGGGAACATTGTCTCTCAACTGTGTTATAGAGTGTAGTACTACATTTCAGTGAAGTGTAAGGCTTTCCAAAGCTGCCGAACGTGTTTCTTTCTCTATTTCAATGGTATTCTGCCTAGTATAACACACATTTACCACTCTAGTCTCCTTTAAGTAAACAATATAGGATTCATACAGTGTTTCATGTGATCTTGACTCCAATTAAGGATTTCCCGGATGTAGCTACCTTTTCTACACTAAAAACTGACTTGGAGAATCTCTTTCAGCTGTTCTAAAACAAGTTCTCATCTGTTTACAGACATTTTAACTGAATTATTCATGTTTTCATGTAGTTTCCTATATTCTGACTTCTGGCCCAAGTGTAAGCTTTGGCCACTTTATGAAACAACTTCATACACACTGTTATGAACTGAGGCAGCTAGGGAACATTGTCTCTCAACTGTGTTATAGAGTGTAGTACTACATTTCAGTGAAGTGTAAGGCTTTCCAAAGCTGCCCAACGTGTTTCTTTCTCTATTTCAATGGTATTCTGCCTTGTATAACACACATTTACCACTCTAGTCTCCTTTAAGTAAAGAATATAGGATTCGTACAGTGTTTCATGTGATCTTAATTGGAATTAAGGATTTCCCATATCTTAGCTACCTTTTCTACACTAAGAACTGACTTGGAGATTCTCTTTCAGCTGTTCTAAACAAGTTCTCATCTCTTTACAGTCATTTTCACTGAATTATTCATGTTTTCATGTAGTGTCCTATATTCTGCCTTCTGGCCCAAGTATAAGCTTTGCCCACTTTATCTAACAACTTCCTACACACTGTTATGAACTGAGGGAGCTAGGGAACATTGTCTCTCAACTGTGTTATAGAGTGTAGTACTACATTTCAGTGAAGTGTAAGGCTTTCCAAAGCTGCCGAACGTGTTTCTTTCTCTATTTCAATGGTATTCTGCCTTGTATAACATACATTTACCACTCCAGTCTCCTTTAAGTAAACAATATAGGATTCATACAGTGTTTCATGTGATCTTGACTCCAATTAAGGATTTCCCGGATGTAGCTACCTTTTCTACACTAAAAACTGACTTTGAGAATCTCTTTCAGCTGTTCTAAACAAGTTCTCATCTGTTTACAGTCATTTTCACTGAATTATTCATGTTTTCATGTAGTTTCCTATATTCTGCCTTCTGGCCCAAGTATAAACTTTGCCCACTTTATCAAACAAATACCTACACACTGTTATGAACTGAGGCAGCTAGGGAACACTGTCTCTCAACTGTGTTATAGAGTGTAGTACTACATTTCAGTGAAGTGTAAGGCTTTCCAAAGCTGCCGAACATGTTTCTTTCTCTATTTCAATGGTATTCTGCCTTATATAACACACATTTACCACTCTAGTCTCCGTTAGGTAAACAATATAGGATTCATACAGTGTTTCATGTGATCTTGACTCCAATTAAGGATTTCCCGGATGTAGCTACCTTTTCTACACTAAAAACTGACTTGGAGAATCTCTTTCAGCTGTTCTAAAACAAGTTCTCATCTGTTTACAGTCATTTTAACTGAATTATTCATGTTTTCATGTAGTTTCCTAAATTCTGACTTCTGGCCCAAGTATAAGCTTTGGCCACTTTATCAAACAACTTCCTACACACTGTTATGAACTGAGGCAGCTAGGGAACATTGTCTCTCAACTGTGTTATAGAGTGTAGTACTACATTTCAGTGAAGTGTAAGGCTTTCCAAAGCTGCCGAACGTGTTTCTTTCTCTATTTCAATGGTATTCTGCCTTGTATAACACACATTTACCACTCTAGTCTCCCTTAAGTAAAGAATATAGGATTCATACAGTGTTTCATGTGATCTTAACTGGAATTAAGGATTTCCCTTATCTTAGCTACCTTTTCTACACTAAGAACTGACTTGGAGATTCTCTTTCAGCTGTTCTAAACAAGTTCTCATCTGTTTACAGTCATTTTCACTGAATTATTCATGTTTTCATGTAGTTTCCTATATTCTGCCTTCTGGCCCAAGTATAAGCTTTGCCCACTTTATCAAACACCTTCCTACACACTGTTATGAACTGGGCAGCTAGGGAACATTGTCTCTCAACTGTGTTATAGAGTGTAGTACTACATTTCAGTGAAGTGTAAGGCTTTCCAAAGCTGCCGAACGTGTTTCTTTCTCTATTTCAATGGTATTCTGCCTTGTATAACACACATTTACCACTCTAGTCTCCTTTAAGTAAAGAATATAGGATTCGTACAGTGTTTCATGTGATCTTAATTGGAATTAAGGATTTCCCATATCTTAGCTATCTTTTCTACACTAAGAACTGACTTGGAGATTCTCTTTCAGCTGTTCTAAACAAGTTCTCATCTGTTTACAGTCATTTTCACTGAATTATTCATGTTTTCATGTAGTTTCCTATATTCTGCCTTCTGGCCCAAGTATAAGCTTTGCCCACTTTATCAAACAACTTCCTACACACTGTTATGAACTGAGGGAGCTAGGGAACATTGTCTCTCAACTGTGTTATAGAGTGTAGTACTACATTTCAGTGAAGTGTAAGGCTTTCCAAAGCTGCCGAACGTGTTTCTTTCTCTATTTCAATGGTATTCTGCCTTGTATAACATACATTTACCACTCTAGTCTCCTTTAAGTAAACAATATAGGATTCATACAGTGTTTCATGTGATCTTGACTCCAATTAAGGATTTCCCGGATGTAGCTACCTTTTCTACACTAAAAACTGACTTTGAGAATCTCTTTCAGCTGTTCTAAACAAGTTCTCATCTGTTTACAGTCATTTTCACTGAATTATTCATGTTTTCATGTAGTTTCCTATATTCTGCCTTCTGGCCCAAGTATAAACTTTGCCCACTTTATCAAACAAATACCTACACACTTTTATGAACTGAGGCAGCTAGGGAACATTGTCTCTCAACTGTGTTATAGAGTGTAGTACTACATTTCAGTGAAGTGTAAGGCTTTCCAAAGCTGCCGAACATGTTTCTTTCTCTATTTCAATGGTATTCTGCCTTATATAACACACATTTACCACTCTAGTCTCCTTTAAGTAAACAATATAGGATTCATACAGTGTTTCATGTGATCTTGACTCCAATTAAGGATTTCCCGGATGTAGCTACCTTTTCTACACTAAAAAGTGACTTGGAGAATCTCTTTCAGCTGTTCTAAAACAAGTTCTCATCTGTTTACAGTCATTTTAACTGAATTATTCATGTTTTCATGTAGTTTCCTAAATTCTGACTTCTGGCCCAAGTATAAGCTTTGGCCACTTTATCAAACAACTTCCTACACACTGTTATGAACTGAGGCAGCTAGGGAACATTGTCTCTCAACTGTGTTATAGAGTGTAGTACTACATTTCAGTGAAGTGTAAGGCGTTCCAAAGCTGCCGAACGTGTTTCTTTCTCTATTTCAATGGTATTCTGCCTTGTATAACATACATTTACCACTCTAGTCTCCTTTAAGTAAACAATATAGGATTCATACAGTGTTTCATGTGATCTTTTCTCCAATTAAGGATTTCCCGGATGTAGCTACCTTTTCTACACTAAAAACTGACTTGGAGAATCTCTTTCAGCTGTTCTAAACAAGTTCTCATCTGTTTACAGTCATTTTCACTGAATTATTCATGTTTTCATGTAGTTTCCTATATTCTGCCTTCTGGCCCAAGTATAAACTTTGCCCACTTTATCAAACAAATACCTACACACTGTTATGAACTGAGGCAGCTAGGGAAGATTGTCTCTCAACTGTGTTATAGAGTGTAGTACTGCATTTCAGTGAAGTGTAAGGCTTTCCAAAGCTGCCGAACGTGTTTCTTTCTCTATTTCAATGGTATTCTGCCTTATATAACACACATTTACCACTCTAGTCTCCTTTAAGTAAACAATATAGGATTCATACAGTGTTTCATGTGATCTTGACTCCAATTAAGGATTTCCCGTTTGTAGCTACCTTTTCTACACTAAAAACTGACTTGGAGAATCTCTTTCAGCTGTTCTAAAACAAGTTCTCATCTGTTTACAGTCATTTTAACTGAATTATTCATGTTTTCATGTAGTTTCCTAAATTCTGACTTCTGGCCCAAGTATAAGCTTTGGCCACTTTATCAAACAACTTCCTACACACTGTTATGAACTGAGGCAGCTAGGGAACATTGTCTCTCAACTGTGTTATAGAGTGTAGTACTACATTTCAGTGAAGTGTAAGGCTTTCCAAAGCTGCCGAACGTGTTTCTTTCTCTATTTCAATGGTATTCTGCCTTGTATAACACACATTTACCACTCTAGTCTCCCTTAAGTAAAGAATATAGGATTCATACAGTGTTTCATGTGATCTTAACTGGAATTAAGGATTTCCCTTATCTTAGCTACCTTTTCTACACTAAGAACTGACTTGGAGATTCTCTTTCAGCTGTTCTAAACAAGTTCTCATCTGTTTACAGTCATTTTCACTGAATTATTCATGTTTTCATGTAGTTTCCTATATTCTGCCTTCTGGCCCAAGTATAAGCTTTGCCCACTTTATCAAACACCTTCCTACACACTGTTATGAACTGGGCAGCTAGGGAACATTGTCTCTCAACTGTGTTATAGAGTGTAGTACTACATTTCAGTGAAGTGTAAGGCTTTCCAAAGCTGCCGAACGTGTTTCTTTCTCTATTTCAATGGTATTCTGCATTGTAAAACACACATTTACCACTCTAGTCTCCTTTAAGTAAACAATATAGGATTCATACAGTGTTTCATGTGATCTTGACTCCAATTAAGGATTTCCCGGATGTAGCTACCATTTCTACACTAAAAACTGACTTGGAGAATCTCTTTCAGCTGTTCTAAAACAAGTTCTCATCTGTTTACAGTCATTTTAACTGAATTATTCATGTTTTCATGTAGTTTCCTATATTCTGACTTCTGGCCCAAGTGTAAGCTTTGGCCACTTTATCAAACAACTTCATACACACTGTTATGAACTGAGGCAGCTAGGGAACATTGTCTCTCAACTGTGTTATAGAGTGTAGTACTACATTTCAGTGAAGTGTAAGGCTTTCCAAAGCTGCCGAACGTGTTTCTTTCTCTATTTCAATGGTATTCTGCCTTGTATAACATACATTTACCACTCTAGTCTCCTTTAAGTAAACAATATAGGATTCATACAGTGTTTCATGTGATCTTGACTCCAATTAAGGATTTCCCGGATGTAGCTACCTTTTCTACACTAAAAACTGACTTGGAGAATCTCTTTCAGCTGTTCTAAACAAGTTCTGATCTGTTTACAGTCATTTTCACTGAATTATTCATGTTTTCATGTAGTTTCCTATATTCTGCCTTCTGGCCCAAGTATAAACTTTGCCCACTTTATCAAACAAATACCTACACACTGTTATGAACTGAGGCAGCTAGGGAACGTTGTCTCTCAACTGTGTTATAGAGTGTAGTACTACATTTCAGTGAAGTGTAAGGCTTTCCAAAGCTGCCGAACATGTTTCTTTCTCTATTTCAATGGTATTCTGCCTTATATAACACACATTTACAACTCTAGTCTCCTTTAAGTAAACAATATAGGATTCATACAGTGTTTCATGTGATCTTGACTCAAATTAAGGATTTCCCGGATGTAGCTACCTTTTCTACACTAAAAACTGACTTGGAGAATCTCTTTCAGCTGTTCTAAAACAAGTTCTCATCTGTTTACAGTCATTTTAACTGAATTATTCATGTTTTCATGTAGTTTCCTAAATTCTGACTTCTGGCCCAAGTATAAGCTTTGGCCGCTTTATCAAACAACTTCCTACACACTGTTATGAACTGAGGCAGCTAGGGAACATTGTCTCTCAACTGTGTTATAGAGTGTAGTACTACATTTCAGTGAAGTGTAAGGCTTTCCAAAGCTGCCGAACGTGTTTCTTTCTCTATTTCAATGGTATTCTGCCTTGTATAACACACATTTACCACTCTAGTCTCCCTTAAGTAAAGAATATAGGATTCATACAGTGTTTCATGTGATCTTAACTGGAATTAAGGATTTCCCTTATCTTAGCTACCTTTTCTACACTAAGAACTGACTTGGAGATTCTCTTTCAGCTGTTCTAAACAAGTTCTCATCTGTTTACAGTCATTTTCACTGAATTATTCATGTTTTCATGTAGTTTCCTATATTCTGCCTTCTGGCCCAAGTATAAGCTTTGCCCACTTTATCAAACAAATACCTACACACTGTTATGAACTGAGGCAGCTAGGGAACATTGTCTCTCAACTGTGTTATAGAGTGTAGTACTACATTTCAGTGAAGTGTAAGGCTTTCCAAAGCTGCCGAATGTGTTTCTTTCTCTATTTCAATGGTATTCTGCCTTGTATAACACACATTTACCACTCTAGTCTCCTTTAAGTAAAGAATATAGGATTCGTACAGTGTTTCATGTGATCTTAATTGGAATTAAGGATTTCCCATATCTTAGCTATCTTTTCTACACTAAGAACTGACTTGGAGATTCTCTTTCAGCTGTTCTAAACAAGTTCTCATCTGTTTACAGTCATTTTCACTGAATTATTCATGTTTTCATGTAGTTTCCTATATTCTGCCTTCTGGCCCAAGTATAAGCTTTGCCCACTTTATCAAACAACTTCCTACACACTGTTATGAACTGAGGGAGCTAGGGAACATTGTCTCTCAACTGTGTTATAGAGTGTAGTACTACATTTCAGTGAAGTGTAAGGCTTTCCAAAGCTGCCGAACGTGTTTCTTTCTCTATTTCAATGGTATTCTGCCTAGTATAACACACATTTACCACTCTAGTCTCCTTTAAGTAAACAATATAGGATTCATACAGTGTTTCATGTGATCTTGACTCCAATTAAGGATTTCCCGGATGTAGCTACCTTTTCTACACTAAAAACTGACTTGGAGAATCTCTTTCAGCTGTTCTAAAACAAGTTCTCATCTGTTTACAGACATTTTAACTGAATTATTCATGTTTTCATGTAGTTTCCTATATTCTGACTTAGTCATTTTCACTGAATTATTCATGTTTTCATGTAGTTTCCTATATTCTGCCTTCTGGTCCAAATATCAGCTTTGCCCACTTTATCAAACAACTTCCTACACACTGTAAAGTACTGAGGCAAGTATTGAACATTGTCTCTCAACTGTGTTATAGAGTGTAGTACTACATTTCAGTGAAGTGTAAGGCTTTTCAAAGCTGCCGAACGTGTTTCTTTCTCTATTTCAATGGTATTCTGCCTTGTATAACACACATTTACCACTCTAGTCTCCTTTAAGTAAAGAATATAGGATTCATACAGTGTTTCATGTGATCTTAACTGGAATTAAGGATTTTCCTTATCTTAGCTACCTTTTCTACACTAAGAACTGACTTGGAGATTCTCTTTCAGCTGTTCTAAACAAGTTCTCATCTGTTTACAGTCATTTTCACTGAATTATTCATGTTCTCATGTAGTTTCCTATATTCGGCCTTCTGGCCCAAGTATAAGCTTTGCCCACTTTATCAAACAACTTCCTACACACTGTTATGAACTGAGGCAGCTCGGGAACATTGTCTCTCAACTGTGTTATAGAGTATAGTACTACATTTCAGTGAAGTGTAAGGCTTTCCAAAGCTGCCGAACGTGTTTCTTTCTCTATTTCAATGGTATTCTGCCTTGTATAACACACATTTACCACTCTAGTCTCCTTTAAGTAAAGAATATAGGATTCATACAGTGTTTCATGTAATCTTAACTCGAATTAAGGATTTCCCGGATCTTAGCTACCTTTTCTACACTAAGAACTGACTTGGAGAATCTCTTTCAGCTGTTCTAAACAAGTTCACATCTGTTTACAGTCATTTTCACTGAATTAATCATGTTTTCATGTAGTTTCCTATATTCTGCCTTCTGGTCCAAGTATAAGCTTTGCCCTCTTTATCAAACAACTTCCTACACACTGTTATGTACTGAGGCAGCTATTGAACATTGTCTCTCAACTGTGTTATAGAGTGTAGTACTACATTTCAGTGAAGTGTAAGGCTTTCCAAAGCTGCCGAACGTGTTTCTTTCTCTATTTCAATGGTATTCTGCCTTGTATAACACACATTTACCACTCTAGTCTCCTTTAAGTAAAGAATGTAGGATTCATACAGTGTTTCATGTGATCTTAACTGGAATTAAGGATTTCCCTTATCTTACCTACCTTTTCTACACTAAGAACTGACTTGGAGATTCTCTTTCAGCTGTTCTAAACCAGTTCTCATCTGTTTACAGTCATTTTCACTGAATTAATCATGTTTTCATGTAGTTTCCTATATTCTGCCTTCTGGTCCAAATATCAGCTTTGCCCACTTTATCAAACAACTTCCTACACACTGTTAAGTACTGAGGCAGGTATTGAACATTGTCTCTCAACTGTGTTATAGAGTGTAGTACTACATTTCAGTGAAGTGTAAGGCTTTCCAAAGCTGCCGAACGTGTTTCTTTCTCTATTTCAATGGTATTTGCCTTTATAACACACATTTACCACTCTAGTCTCCTTTAAGTAAAGAATATAGGATTCATACAGTGTTTCATGTGATCTTCACTGGAATTAAGTATTTCCCTTATCTTACCTACCTTTTCTACACTAAGAACTGACTTGGAGATTCTCTTTCAGCTGTTCTAAACAAGTTCTCATCTGTTTACAGTCATTTTCACTGAATTATTCATGTTTTCATGTAGTTTCCTATATTCTGCCTTCTGGCCCAAGTATAAGCTTTGCCCACTTTATCAAACAACTTCCTACACACTGTTATGAACTGAGGCAGCTCGGAAACATTGTCTCTCAACTGTGTTATAGAGTGTAGTACTACATTTCAGTGAAGTGTAAGGCTTTCCAAAGCTGCCGAACGTGTTTCTTTCTCTATTTCAATGGTATTCTGCCTTGTATAACACACATTTACCACTCTAGTCTCCTTTAAGTAAACAATATAGGATTCATACAGTGTTTCATGTGATCTTAACTGGAATTAAGGATTTTCCTTCTCTTAGCTACCTTTTCTACACTAAGAACTGACTTGGAGATTCTCTTTCAGCTGTTCTAAACAAGTTCTCATCTGTTTACAGTCATTTTCACTGAATTATTCATGTTTTCATGTAGTTTCCTATATTCTGCCTTCTGGCCCAAGTATAAGCTTTGCCCACTTTATGAAACAACTTCCTACACACTGTTATGAACTGAGCGAGCTAGGGAACATTGTCTCTCAACTGTGATATATAAAGTGTAGTACTACATTTCAGTGAAGTGTAAGGCTTTCCAAAGCTGCCGAACGTGTTTCTTTCTCTATTTCAATGGTATTCTGCCTTGTATAACACACATTTACCACTCTAGTCTCCTTTAAGTAAACAATATAGGATTCATACAGTGTTTCTTGTGATCTTAACTGGAATTAAGGATTTTCCTTCTCTTAGCTACCTTTTCTACACTAAGAACTGACTTGGAGATTCTCTTTCAGCTGTTCTAAACAAGTTCTCATCTGTTTACAGTCATTTTCACTGAATTATTCATGTTTTCATGTAGTTTCCTATATTCTGCCTTCTGGTCCAAGTATAAGCTTTGCCCTCTTTATCAAACAACTTCCTACACACTGTTAAGTACTGAGGCAGCTATTGAACATTGTCTCTCAACTGTGTTATAGAGTGTAGTACTACATTTCAGTGAAGTGTAAGGCTTTCCAAAGCTGCCGAACGTGTTTCTTTCTCTATTTCAATGGTATTCTGCCTTGTATAACAGACATTTACCACTATAGTCTCCTTTAAGTAAAGAATGTAGGATTCATACAGTGTTTCATGTGATCTTAACTGGAATTAAGTATTTCCCTTATCTTAACTACCTTTTCTACACTAAGAACTGACTTGGAGATTCTCTTTCAGCTGTTCTAAACCAGTTCTCACCTGTTTACAGTCATTTTCACTGAAGTATTCATGTTTTCATGTAGTTTCCTATATTCTGCCTTCTGGCCCAAGTATAAGCTTTGCCCTCTTTATCAAACACCTTCCTACACACTGTTATGAACTGAGGCAGCTTGGGAACATTGTCTCTCAACTGTGTTATAGAGTGTAGTACTACATTTCAGTGAAGTGTAAGGCTTTCCAAAGCTGCCGAACGTGTTTCTTTCTCTATTTCAATGGTATTCTGCCTTGTATAACAGACATTTACCACTATAGTCTCCTTTAAGTAAAGAATGTAGGATTCATACAGTGTTTCATGTGATCTTAACTGGAATTAAGGATTTTCCTTCTCTTAGCTACCTTTTCTACACTAAGAACTGAATTGGAGATTCTCTCTCAGCTGTTCTAAACAAGTTCTCATCTGTTTACAGTCATTTTCACTGAATTATTCATGTTTTCATGTAGTTTCCTATATTCTGCCTTCTGGCCCAAGTATAAGCTTTGCCCACTTTATCAAACAACTTCCTACACACTGTTATGAACTGAGCGAGCTAGGGAACATTGTCTCTCAACTGTGATATATAAAGTGTAGTACTACATTTCAGTGAAGTGTAAGGCTTTCCAAAGCTGCTGAATTTGTTTCTTTCTCTATTTCAATGGTATTCTGCCTTGTATAACACACATTTACCACTCTAGTCTCCTTTAAGTAAAGAATATAGGATTCATACAGTGTTTCATGTGATCTTAACTGGAATTAAGGATTTCCCTTATCTTAGCTACCTTTTCTACAATAAGAACTGACTTGGAGATTCTCTTTTAGCTGTTCTAGACAAGTTCTCATCTGTTTACAGTCATTTTCACTGAATTAATCATGTTTTCATGTAGTTTCCTATATTCTGCCTTCTGGTCCAAGTATAAGCTTTGCCCACTTTATCAAACAACTTCCTACATACTGTTAAGTACTGAGGCAGCTATTGAACATTGTCTCTCAAATCTGTTATAGAGTGTAGTACTACATTTCAGTGAAGTGTAAGGCTTTCCAAAGCTGCCGAACGTGTTTCTTTCTCTATTTCAATGGTATTCTGCCTTGTATAACACACATTTACCACTCTAGTCTCCTTTAAGTAAAGAATATAGGATTCATACAGTGTTTCATGTAATCTTAACTCGAATTAAGGATTTCCCAGATCTTAGCTACCTTTTCTACACTAAGAACTGACTTGGAGAATCTCTTTCAGCTGTTCTAAACAAGTTCACATCTGTTTACAGTCATTTTCACTGAATTATTCATGTTTTCATGTAGTTTCCTATATTCTGCCTTCTGGCCCAAGTATAAGCTTTGCCCACTTTATCAAACAACTTCCTACACACTGTTATGAACTGAGGCAGCTCGGGAACATTGTCTCTCAACTGTGTTATAGAGTGTAGTACTACATTTCAGTGAAGTGTAAGGCTTTCCAAAGCTGCCGAACGTGTTTCTTTCTCTATTTCAATGGTATTCTGCCTTGTATAACACACATTTACCACTCTAGTCTCCTTTAAGTAAACAATATAGGATTCATACAGTGTTTCTTGTGATCTTAACTGGAATTAAGGATTTTCCTTCTCTTAGCTACCTTTTCTACACTAAGAACTGACTTGGAGATTCTCTTTCAGCTGTTCTAAACAAGTTCTCATCTGTTTACAGTCATTTTCACTGAATAATTCATGTTTTCATGTAGTTTCCTATATTCTGCCTTCTGGCCCAAGTATAAGCTTTGCCCACTTTAAGAAACAACTTCCTACACACTGTTATGAACTGAGCGAGCTAGGGAACATTGTCTCTCAACTGTGATATATAAAGTGTAGTACTACATTTCAGTGAAGTGTAAGGCTTTCCAAAGCTGCTCAACGTGTTTCTTTCTCTATTTCAATGGTATTCTGCCTTGTATAACACACATTTACCACTCTAGTCTCCTTTAAGTAAAGAATATAGGATTCATACAGTGTTTCATGTAATCTTAACTCGAATTAAGGATTTCCCGGATCTTAGCTACCTTTTCTACACTAAGAACTGACTTGGAGATTCTCTTTCAGCTGTTCTAAACCAGTTCTCATCTGTTTACAGTCATTTTCACTGAATTATTCATGTTTTCATGTAGTTTCCTATATTCTGCCTTCTGGCCCAAGTATAAGCTTTGCCCTCTTTATCAAACACCTTCCTACAAACTGTTATGAACTGAGGCAGCTATTGAACATTGTCTCTCAACTGTGTTATAGAGTGTAGTACTACATTTCAGTGAAGTGTAAGGCTTTCCAAAGCTGCCGAACTTGTTTCTTTCTCTATTTCAATGGTATTCTGCCTTGTATAACACACATTTACTACTCTAGTCTCCTTCAAGTAAAGAATATAGGATTCATACAGTGTTTCATGTAATCTTAACTCGAATTAAGGATTTCCCAGATCTTAGCTACCTTTTCTACACTAAGAACTGACTTGGAGAATCTCTTTCAGCTGTTCTAAACAAGTTCACATCTGTTTACAGTCATTTTCACTGAATTAATCATGTTTTCATGTAGTTTCCTATATTCTGCCTTCTGGTCCAAGTATAAGCTTTGCCCACTTTATCAAACAACTTCCTACACACTGTTATGAATTGAGGGAGCTAGGGAACATTGTCTCTCAACTGTGTGATAGAGTGTAGTACTACATGTCACTGAAGTGTAAGGCTTTCCAAAGCTTCCGAATGTGTTTTTTTCTCTCTTTCAATGGTATTCCGCCTTGTATAACACACATTTACCACTCTAGTTTCCTTTAAGTAAAGAATATAGGATTCATACAGTGTTTCATGTAATCTTAACTCGAATTAAGGATTTCCCAGATCTGAGCTACCTTTTCTACACTAAGAACTGACTTGGAGAATCTCTTTCAGCTGTTCTAAACAAGTTCACATCTGTTTACAGTCATTTTCACTGAATTATTCATGTTTTCATGTAGTTTCCTATATTCTGCCTTCTGTTCCAAGTATAAGCTTTGCCCACTTTATCAAACAACTTCCTACACACTGTTATGAACTGAGGCAGCTCGGGAACATTGTCTCTCAACTGTGTTATAGAGTGTAGTACTACATTTCAGTGAAGTGTAAGGCTTTCCAAAGCTGCCGAACGTGTTTCTTTCTCTATTTCAATGGTATTCTGCCTTGTATAACACACATTTACCACTCTAGTCTCCTTTAAGTAAACAATATAGGATTCATACAGTGTTTCATGTGATCTTAACTGGAATTAAGGATTTTCCTTCTCTTAGCTACCTTTTCTACAGTAAGAACTGACTTGGAGATTCTCTTTCAGCTGTTCTAAACAAGTACTCATCTGTTTACAGTCATTTTCACTGAATTATTCATGTTTTCATGTAGTTTCCTATATTCTGCCTTCTGGCCCAAGTATAAGCTTTGCCCACTTTATCAAACAACTTCCTACACACTGTTATGAACTGAGGCAGCTCGGGAACATTGTCTCTCAACTGTGTTATAGAGTGTAGTACTACATTTCAGTTAAGTGTAAGGCTTTTCAAAGCTGCCGAACGTGTTTCTTTCTCTATTTCAATGGTATTCTGCCTTGTATAACACACATTTACCACTCTAGTCTCCTTTAAGTAAAGAATATAGGATTCATACAGTGTTTCATGTGATCTTAACTGGAATTAAGGATTTTCCTTATCTTAGCTACCTTTTCTACACTAAGAACTGACTTGGAGATTCTCTTTCAGCTGTTCTAAACAAGTTCTCATCTGTTTACAGTCATTTTCACTGAATTATTCATGTTTTCATGTAGTTTCCTATATTCGGCCTTCTGGCCCAAGTATAAGCTTTGCCCACTTTATCAAACAACTTCCTACACACTGTTATGAATTGAGGGAGCTAGGGAACATTGTCTCTCAACTGTGTGATAGAGTGTAGTAATACATGTCAGTGAAGTGTAAGGCTTTCCAAAGCTGCCGAATGTGTTTTTTTCTCTATTTCAATGGTATTCTGCCTTGTATAACACACATTTACCACTCTAGTTTCCTTTAAGTAAAGAATATAGGATTCATACAGTGTTTCATGTAATCTTAACTCGAATTAAGGATTTCCCGAATCTTAGCTACCTTTTCTACATTAAGAACTGACTTGGAGAATCTCTTTCAGCTGTTCTAAACAAGTTCTAATCTGTTTACAGTCATTTTCACTGAATTAATCATGTTTTCATGTAGTTTCCTATATTCTGCCTTCTGGCCCAAGTATAAGCTTTGCCCACTTTATCAAACAACTTCCTACACACTGTTATGAACTGAGGCAGCTCGGGAACATTGTCTCTCAACTGTGTTATAGAGTGTAGTACTACATTTCAGTGAAGTGTAAGGCTTTCCAAAGCTGCCGAACGTGTTTCTTTCTCTATTTCAATGGTATTCTGCCTTGTATAACACACATTTACCACTCTAGTCTCCTTTAAGTAAACAATATAGGATTCATACAGTGTTTCATGTGATCTTAACTGGAATTAAGGATTTTCCTTCTCTTAGCTACCTTTTCTACAGTAAGAACTGACTTGGAGATTCTCTTTCAGCTGTTCTAAACAAGTACTCATCTGTTTACAGTCATTTTCACTGAATTATTCATGTTTTCATGTAGTTTCCTATATTCTGCCTTCTGGCCCAAGTATAAGCTTTGCCCACTTTATCAAACAACTTCCTACACACTGTTATGAACTGAGCGAGCTAGGGAACATTGTCTCTCAACTGTGTTATATAAAGTGTAGTACTACATTTCAGTGAAGTGTAAGGCTTTCCAAAGCTACCGAACGTGTTTCTTTCTCTATTTCAATGGTATTCTGCCTTGTATAACACACATTTACCACTCTAGTCTCCTTTAAGTAAAGAATATAGGATTCATACAGGTTTCATGTGATCTTAACTGGAATTAAGGATTTCCCTTATCTTAGCTACCTTTTCTACAATAAGAACTGACTTGGAGATTCTCTTTCAGCTGTTCTAGACAAGTTCTCATCTGTTTACAGTCATTTTCACTGAATTATTCATGTTTTCATGTAGTTTCCTATATTCTGCCTTCTGGTGCAAGTATCAGCTTTGCCCACTTTATCAAACAACTTCCTACACACTGTTAAATACTGAGGCAGCTATTGAACATTGTCTCTCAACTGTGTTATAGAGTGTAGTACTACATTTCAGTGAAGTGTAAGGCTTTCCAAAGCTGCCGAACATGTTTCTTTCTCTATTTTAATGGTATTCTGCCTTGTATAACACACATTTACCACTGTAGTCTCCTTTAAGTAAAGAATATAGGATTCATACAGTGTTTCATGTGATCTTAACTGGAATTAAGGATTTTCCTTATCTTAGCTACCTTTTCTACACTAAGAACTGACTTGGAGATTCTCTTTCAGCTGTTCTAAACAAGTTCTCATCTGTTTACAGTCATTTTCACTGAATTATTCATGTTTTCATGTAGTTTCCTATATTCTGCCTTCTGGTCCAAGTATAAGCTTTGCCAACTTTATCAAACAACCTCCTACACACTGTTAATTACTGAGGGAGCTCGGGAACATTGTCTCTCAACTGTGTTATAGAGTGTAGTACTACATTTCAGTGAAGTGTAAGGCTTTCCAAAGCTGCCGAACGTGTTTCTTTCTCTATTTCAATGGTATTCTGCCTTGTATAACACACATTTACCACTCTAGTTTCCTTTAAGTAAAGAATATAGGATTCATACAGTGTTTCATGTAATCTTAACTCGAATTAAGGATTTCCCGAATCTTAGCTACCTTTTCTACATTAAGAACTGACTTGGAGAATCTCTTTCAGCTGTTCTAAACAAGTTCTAATCTGTTTACAGTCATTTTCACTGAATTAATCATGTTTTCATGTAGTTTCCTATATTCTGCCTTCTGGCCCAAGTATAAGCTTTGCCCACTTTATCAAACAACTTCCTACACACTGTTATGAATTGAGGGAGCTAGGGAACATTGTCTCTCAACTGTGTGATAGAGTGTAGTACTACATGTCAGTGAAGTGTAAGGCTTTCCAAAGCTGCCGAATGTGTTTTTTTTCTCTATTTCAATGGTATTCTGCCTTGTATAACACACATTTACCACTCTAGTTTCCTTTAAGTAAAGAATATAGGATTCATACAGTGTTTCATGTAATCTTAACTCGAATTAAGGATTTCCCGAATCTTAGCTACCTTTTCTACATTAAGAACTGACTTGGAGAATCTCTTTCAGCTGTTCTAAACAAGTTCTAATCTGTTTACAGTCATTTTCACTGAATTAATCATGTTTTCATGTAGTTTCCTATATTCTGCCTTCTGGCCCAAGTATAAGCTTTGCCCACATTATCAAACAACTTCCTACACACTGTTATGAACTGAGGCAGCTCGGGAACATTGTCTCTCAACTGTGTTATAGAGTGTAGTACTACATTTCAGTGAAGTGTAAGGCTTTCCAAAGCTGCCGAACGTGTTTCTTTCTCTATTTCAATGGTATTCTGCCTTGTATAACACACATTTACCACTCTAGTCTCCTTTAATTAAACAATATAGGATTCATACAGTGTTTCATGTGATCTTAACTGGAATTAAGGATTTTCCTTCTCTTAGCTACCTTTTCTACAGTAAGAACTGACTTGGAGATTCTCTTTCAGCTGTTCTAAACAAGTACTCATCTGTTTACAGTCATTTTCACTGAATTATTCATGTTTTCATGTAGTTTCCTATATTCTGCCTTCTGGCCCAAGTATAAGCTTTGCCCACTTTATCAAACAACTTCCTACACACTGTTATGAACTGAGCGAGCTAGGGAACATTGTCTCTCAACTGTGTTATATAAAGTGTAGTACTACATTTCAGTGAAGTGTAAGGCTTTCCAAAGCTACCGAACGTGTTTCTTTCTCTATTTCAATGGTATTCTGCCTTGTATAACACACATTTACCACTCTAGTCTCCTTTAAGTAAAGAATATAGGATTCATACAGGTTTCATGTGATCTTAACTGGAATTAAGGATTTCCCTTATCTTAGCTACCTTTTCTACAATAAGAACTGACTTGGAGATTCTCTTTCAGCTGTTCTAGACAAGTTCTCATCTGTTTACAGTCATTTTCACTGAATTATTCATGTTTTCATGTAGTTTCCTATATTCTGCCTTCTGGTGCAAGTATCAGCTTTGCCCACTTTATCAAACAACTTCCTACACACTGTTAAATACTGAGGCAGCTATTGAACATTGTCTCTCAACTGTGTTATAGAGTGTAGTACTACATTTCAGTGAAGTGTAAGGCTTTCCAAAGCTGCCGAACATGTTTCTTTCTCTATTTTAATGGTATTCTGCCTTGTATAACACACATTTACCACTGTAGTCTCCTTTAAGTAAAGAATATAGGATTCATACAGTGTTTCATGTGATCTTAACTGGAATTAAGGATTTTCCTTATCTTAGCTAACTTTTCTACACTAAGAACTGACTTGGAGATTCTCTTTCAGCTGTTCTAAACAAGTTCTCATCTGTTTACAGTCATTTTCACTGAATTATTCATGTTTTCATGTAGTTTCCTATATTCTGCCTTCTGGTCCAAGTATAAGCTTTGCCAACTTTATCAAACAACCTCCTACACACTGTTAATTACTGAGGGAGCTCGGGAACATTGTCTCTCAACTGTGTTATAGAGTGCAGTACTACATTTCAGTAAAGTGTAAGGTTTTCCAAAGCTGCCGAACGTGTTTCTTTCTCTATTTCAATGGTATTCTGCCTTGTATAACACACATTTACCACTCTAGTCTCCTTTAAGTAAAGAATATAGGATTCATACAGTGTTTCATGTGATCTTAACTGGAATTAAGTATTTCCCCTATCTTACCTACCTTTTCTACACTAAGAACTGACTTGGAGATTCTCTTTCAGCTGTTCTAAACAAGTTCTCATCTGTTTACAGTCATTTTCACTGAATTATTCATGTTTTCATGTAGTTTCCTATATTCTGCCTTCTGGCCCAAGTATAAGCTTTTCCCACTTTATCAAACAACTTCCTACACAGTGTTATGAACTGAGGCAGCTCGGGAACATTGTCTCTCAACTGTGTTATAGAGTGTAGTACTACATTTCAGTGAAGTGTAAGGCTTTCCAAAGCTGCCGAACGTGTTTCTTTCTCTATTTCAATGGTATTCTGCCTTGTATAACACACATTTACCACTGTAGTCTCCTTTAAGTAAAGAATATAGGATTCATACAGTGTTTCATGTGATCTTAACTGGAATTAAGGATTTTCCTTATCTTAGCTAACTTTTCTACACTAAGAACTGACTTGGAGATTCTCTTTCAGCTGTTCTAAACAAGTTCTCATCTGTTTACAGTCATTTTCACTGAATTATTCATGTTTTCATGTAGTTTCCTATATTCTGCCTTCTGGCCCAAGTATAAGCTTTGCCCACTTTATCAAACAACTTCCTACACACTGTTATGAACTGAGGGAGCTAGGGAACATTGTCTCTCAACTGTGTTATATAAAGTGTAGTACTACATTTCAGTGTAGTACTACATTTCAGCTTTCCAAAGCTGCCGAACGTGTTTCTTTCTCTATTTCAATGGTATTCTGCCTTGTATAACACACATTTACCACTCTAGTCTCCTTTAAGTAAAGAATATAGGATTCATACAGTGTTTCATGTAATCTTAACTCGAATTAAGGATTTCCCGGATCTTAGCTACCTTTTCTACACTAAGAACTGACTTGGAGAATCTCTTTCAGCTGTTCTAAACAAGTTCACATCTGTTTACAGTCATTTTCACTGAATTAATCATGTTTTCATGTAGTTTCCTATATTCTGCCTTCTGGTCCAAGTATAAGCTTTGCCCTCTTTATCAAACAACTTCCTACACACTGTTAAGTACTGAGGCAGCTATTGAACATTGTCTCTCAACTGTGTTATAGAGTGTAGTACTACATTTCAGTGAAGTGTAAGGCTTTCCAAAGCTGCCGAACGTGTTTCTTTCTCTATTTCAATGGTATTCTGCCTTGTATAACAGACATTTACCACTATAGTCTCCTTTAAAAAGAATGTAGGATTCATACAGTGTTTCATGTGATCTTAACTGGAATTAAGTATTTCCCTTATCTTACCTACCTTTTCTACACTAAGAACTGACTTGGAGATTCTCTTTCAGCTGTTCTAAACCAGTTCTCACCTGTTTACAGTCATTTTCACTGAATTATTCATGTTTTCATGTAGTTTCCTATATTCTGCCTTCTGGCCCAAGTATAAGCTTTGCCCTCTTTATCAAACACCTTCCTACACACTGTTATGAACTGAGGCAGCTTGGGAACATTGTCTCTCAACTGTGTTATAGAGTGTAGTACTACATTTCAGTGAAGTGTAAGGCTTTCCAAAGCTGCCGAACGTGTTTCTTTCTCTATTTCAATGGTATTCTGCCTTGTATAACAGACATTTACCACTATAGTCTCCTTTAAGTAAAGAATGTAGGATTCATACAGTGTTTCATGTGATCTTAACTGGAATTAAGGATTTTCCTTCTCTTAGCTACCTTTAATACACTAAGAACTGAATTGGAGATTCTCTCTCAGCTGTTCTAAACAAGTTCTCATCTGTTTACAGTCATTTTCACTGAATTATTCATGTTTTCATGTAGTTTCCTATATTCTGCCTTCTGGCCCAAGTATAAGCTTTGCCCACTTTATCAAACAACTTCCTACACACTGTTATGAACTGAGCGAGCTAGGGAACATTGTCTCTCAACTGTGATATATAAAGTGTAGTACTACATTTCAGTGAAGTGTAAGGCTTTCCAAAGCTGCTGAATTTGTTTCTTTCTCTATTTCAATGGTATTCTGCCTTGTATAACACACATTTACCACTCTAGTCTCCTTTAAGTAAAGAATATAGGATTCATACAGTGTTTCATGTGATCTTAACTGGAATTAAGGATTTCCCTTATCTTAGCTACCTTTTCTACAATAAGAACTGACTTGGAGATTCTCTTTTAGCTGTTCTAGACAAGTTCTCATCTGTTTACAGTCATTTTCACTGAATTAATCATGTTTTCATGTAGTTTCCTATATTCTGCCTTCTGGTCCAAGTATAAGCTTTGCCCACTTTATCAAACAACTTCCTACACACTGTTAAGTACTGAGGCAGCTATTGAACATTGTCTCTCAAATCTGTTATAGAGTGTAGTACTACATTTCAGTGAAGTGTAAGGCTTTCCAAAGCTGCCGAACGTGTTTCTTTCTCTATTTCAATGGTATTCTGCCTTGTATAACACACATTTACCACTCTAGTCTCCTTTAAGTAAAGAATATAGGATTCATACAGTGTTTCATGTAATCTTAACTCGAATTAAGGATTTCCCAGATCTTAGCTACCTTTTCTACACTAAGAACTGACTTGGAGAATCTCTTTCAGCTGTTCTAAACAAGTTCACATCTGTTTACAGTCATTTTCACTGAATTATTCATGTTTTCATGTAGTTTCCTATATTCTGCCTTCTGGCCCAAGTATAAGCTTTGCCCACTTTATCAAACAACTTCCTACACACTGTTATGAACTGAGGCAGCTCGGGAACATTGTCTCTCAACTGTGTTATAGAGTGTAGTACTACATTTCAGTGAAGTGTAAGGCTTTCCAAAGCTGCCGAACGTGTTTCTTTCTCTATTTCAATGGTATTCTGCCTTGTATAACACACATTTACCACTCTAGTCTCCTTTAAGTAAACAATATAGGATTCATACAGTGTTTCTTGTGATCTTAACTGGAATTAAGGATTTTCCTTCTCTTAGCTACCTTTTCTACACTAAGAACTGACTTGGAGATTCTCTTTCAGCTGTTCTAAACAAGTTCTCATCTGTTTACAGTCATTTTCACTGAATAATTCATGTTTTCATGTAGTTTCCTATATTCTGCCTTCTGGCCCAAGTATAAGCTTTGCCCACTTTATGAAACAACTTCCTACACACTGTTATGAACTGAGCGAGCTAGGGAACATTGTCTCTCAACTGTGATATATAAAGTGTAGTACTACATTTCAGTGAAGTGTAAGGCTTTCCAAAGCTGCTCAACGTGTTTCTTTCTCTATTTCAATGGTATTCTGCCTTGTATAACACACATTTACCACTCTAGTCTCCTTTAAGTAAAGAATATAGGATTCATACAGTGTTTCATGTAATCTTAACTCGAATTAAGGATTTCCCGGATCTTAGCTACCTTTTCTACACTAAGAACTGACTTGGAGATTCTCTTTCAGCTGTTCTAAACCAGTTCTCATCTGTTTACAGTCATTTTCACTGAATTATTCATGTTTTCATGTAGTTTCCTATATTCTGCCTTCTGGCCCAAGTATAAGCTTTGCCCTCTTTATCAAACACCTTCCTACAAACTGTTATGAACTGAGGCAGCTATTGAACATTGTCTCTCAACTGTGTGATAGAGTGTAGTACTACATGTCACTGAAGTGTAAGGCTTTCCAAAGCTTCCGAATGTGTTTTTTTCTCTCTTTCAATGGTATTCCGCCTTGTATAACACACATTTACCACTCTAGTTTCCTTTAAGTAAAGAATATAGGATTCATACAGTGTTTCATGTAATCTTAACTCGAATTAAGGATTTCCCAGATCTGAGCTACCTTTTCTACACTAAGAACTGACTTGGAGAATCTCTTTCAGCTGTTCTAAACAAGTTCACATCTGTTTACAGTCATTTTCACTGAATTATTCATGTTTTCATGTAGTTTCCTATATTCTGCCTTCTGGCCCAAGTATAAGCTTTGCCCACTTTATCAAACAACTTCCTACACACTGTTATGAACTGAGGCAGCTCGGGAACATTGTCTCTCAACTGTGTTATAGAGTGTAGTACTACATTTCAGTGAAGTGTAAGGCTTTCCAAAGCTGCCGAACGTGTTTCTTTCTCTATTTCAATGGTATTCTGCCTTGTATAACACACATTTACCACTCTAGTCTCCTTTAAGTAAACAATATAGGATTCATACAGTGTTTCATGTGATCTTAACTGGAATTAAGGATTTTCCTTCTCTTAGCTACCTTTTCTACAGTAAGAACTGACTTGGAGATTCTCTTTCAGCTGTTCTAAACAAGTACTCATCTGTTTACAGTCATTTTCACTGAATTATTCATGTTTTCATGTAGTTTCCTATATTCTGCCTTCTGGCCCAAGTATAAGCTTTGCCCACTTTATCAAACAACTTCCTACACACTGTTATGAACTGAGGCAGCTCGGGAACATTGTCTCTCAACTGTGTTATAGAGTGTAGTACTACATTTCAGTTAAGTGTAAGGCTTTTCAAAGCTGCCGAACGTGTTTCTTTCTCTATTTCAATGGTATTCTGCCTTGTATAACACACATTTACCACTCTAGTCTCCTTTAAGTAAAGAATATAGGATTCATACAGTGTTTCATGTGATCTTAACTGGAATTAAGGATTTTCCTTATCTTAGCTACCTTTTCTACACTAAGAACTGACTTGGAGATTCTCTTTCAGCTGTTCTAAACAAGTTCTCATCTGTTTACAGTCATTTTCACTGAATTATTCATGTTTTCATGTAGTTTCCTATATTCGGCCTTCTGGCCCAAGTATAAGCTTTGCCCACTTTATCAAACAACTTCCTACACACTGTTATGAATTGAGGGAGCTAGGGAACATTGTCTCTCAACTGTGTGATAGAGTGTAGTAATACATGTCAGTGAAGTGTAAGGCTTTCCAAAGCTGCCGAATGTGTTTTTTTCTCTATTTCAATGGTATTCTGCCTTGTATAACACACATTTACCACTCTAGTTTCCTTTAAGTAAAGAATATAGGATTCATACAGTGTTTCATGTAATCTTAACTCGAATTAAGGATTTCCCGAATCTTAGCTACCTTTTCTACATTAAGAACTGACTTGGAGAATCTCTTTCAGCTGTTCTAAACAAGTTCTAATCTGTTTACAGTCATTTTCACTGAATTAATCATGTTTTCATGTAGTTTCCTATATTCTGCCTTCTGGCCCAAGTATAAGCTTTGCCCACTTTATCAAACAACTTCCTACACACTGTTATGAACTGAGGCAGCTCGGGAACATTGTCTCTCAACTGTGTTATAGAGTGTAGTACTACATTTCAGTGAAGTGTAAGGCTTTCCAAAGCTGCCGAACGTGTTTCTTTCTCTATTTCAATGGTATTCTGCCTTGTATAACACACATTTACCACTCTAGTCTCCTTTAAGTAAACAATATAGGATTCATACAGTGTTTCATGTGATCTTAACTGGAATTAAGGATTTTCCTTCTCTTAGCTACCTTTTCTACAGTAAGAACTGACTTGGAGATTCTCTTTCAGCTGTTCTAAACAAGTACTCATCTGTTTACAGTCATTTTCACTGAATTATTCATGTTTTCATGTAGTTTCCTATATTCTGCCTTCTGGCCCAAGTATAAGCTTTGCCCACTTTATCAAACAACTTCCTACACACTGTTATGAACTGAGGCAGCTAGGGAACATTGTCTCTCAACTGTGTTATATAAAGTGTAGTACTACATTTCAGTGAAGTGTAAGGCTTTCCAAAGCTACCGAACGTGTTTCTTTCTCTATTTCAATGGTATTCTGCCTTGTATAACACACATTTACCACTCTAGTCTCCTTTAAGTAAAGAATATAGGATTCATACAGGTTTCATGTGATCTTAACTGGAATTAAGGATTTCCCTTATCTTAGCTACCTTTTCTACAATAAGAACTGACTTGGAGATTCTCTTTCAGCTGTTCTAGACAAGTTCTCATCTGTTTACAGTCATTTTCACTGAATTATTCATGTTTTCATGTAGTTTCCTATATTCTGCCTTCTGGTGCAAGTATCAGCTTTGCCCACTTTATCAAACAACTTCCTACACACTGTTAAATACTGAGGCAGCTATTGAACATTGTCTCTCAACTGTGTTATAGAGTGTAGTACTACATTTCAGTGAAGTGTAAGGCTTTCCAAAGCTGCCGAACATGTTTCTTTCTCTATTTTAATGGTATTCTGCCTTGTATAACACACATTTACCACTGTAGTCTCCTTTAAGTAAAGAATATAGGATTCATACAGTGTTTCATGTGATCTTAACTGGAATTAAGGATTTTCCTTATCTTAGCTACCTTTTCTACACTAAGAACTGACTTGGAGATTCTCTTTCAGCTGTTCTAAACAAGTTCTCATCTGTTTACAGTCATTTTCACTGAATTATTCATGTTTTCATGTAGTTTCCTATATTCTGCCTTCTGGTCCAAGTATAAGCTTTGCCAACTTTATCAAACAACCTCCTACACACTGTTAATTACTGAGGGAGCTCGGGAACATTGTCTCTCAACTGTGTTATAGAGTGTAGTACTACATTTCAGTGAAGTGTAAGGCTTTCCAAAGCTGCCGAACGTGTTTCTTTCTCTATTTCAATGGTATTCTGCCTTGTATAACACACATTTACCACTCTAGTCTCCTTTAAGTAAAGAATATAGGATTCATACAGTGTTTCATGTGATCTTAACTGGAATTAAGGATTTTCCTTATCTTAGCTAACTTTTCTACACTAAGAACTGACTTGGAGATTCTCTTTCAGCTGTTCTAAACAAGTTCTCATCTGTTTACAGTCATTTTCACTGAATTATTCATGTTTTCATGTAGTTTCCTATATTCTGCCTTCTGGCCCAAGTATAAGCTTTGCCCACTTTATCAAACAACTTCCTACACACTGTTATGAATTGAGGGAGCTAGGGAACATTGTCTCTCAACTGTGTGATAGAGTGTAGTACTACATGTCAGTGAAGTGTAAGGCTTTCCAAAGCTGCCGAATGTGTTTTTTTTCTCTATTTCAATGGTATTCTGCCTTGTATAACACACATTTACCACTCTAGTTTCCTTTAAGTAAAGAATATAGGATTCATACAGTGTTTCACGTAATCTTAACTCGAATTAAGGATTTCCCGAATCTTAGCTACCTTTTCTACATTAAGAACTGACTTGGAGAATCTCTTTCAGCTGTTCTAAACAAGTTCTAATCTGTTTACAGTCATTTTCACTGAATTAATCATGTTTTCATGTAGTTTCCTATATTCTGCCTTCTGGCCCAAGTATAAGCTTTGCCCACTTTATCAAACAACTTCCTACACACTGTTATGAACTGAGGCAGCTCGGGAACATTGTCTCTCAACTGTGTTATAGAGTGTAGTACTACATTTCAGTGAAGTGTAAGGCTTTCCAAAGCTGCCGAACGTGTTTCTTTCTCTATTTCAATGGTATTCTGCCTTGTATAACACACATTTACCAGTCTAGTCTCCTTTAATTAAACAATATAGGATTCATACAGTGTTTCATGTGATCTTAACTGGAATTAAGGATTTTCCTTCTCTTAGCTACCTTTTCTACAGTAAGAACTGACTTGGAGATTCTTTTTCAGCTGTTCTAAACAAGTACTCATCTGTTTACAGTCATTTTCACTGAATTATTCATGTTTTCATGTAGTTTCCTATATTCTGCCTTCTGGCCCAAGTATAAGCTTTGCCCACTTTATCAAACAACTTCCTACACACTGTTATGAACTGAGCGAGCTAGGGAACATTGTCTCTCAACTGTGTTATATAAAGTGTAGTACTACATTTCAGTGAAGTGTAAGGCTTTCCAAAGCTACCGAACGTGTTTCTTTCTCTATTTCAATGGTATTCTGCCTTGTATAACACACATTTACCACTCTAGTCTCCTTTAAGTAAAGAATATAGGATTCATACAGGTTTTATGTGATCTTAACTGGAATTAAGGATTTCCCTTATCTTAGCTACCTTTTCTACAATAAGAACTGACTTGGAGATTCTCTTTCAGCTGTTATAGACAAGTTCTCATCTGTTTACAGTCATTTTCACTGAATTATTCATGTTTTCATGTAGTTTCCTATATTCTGCCTTCTGGTGCAAGTATCAGCTTTGCCCACTTTATCAAACAACTTCCTACACACTGTTAAATACTGAGGCAGCTATTGAACATTGTCTCTCAACTGTGTTATAGAGTGTAGTACTACATTTCAGTGAAGTGTAAGGCTTTCCAAAGCTGCCGAACATGTTTCTTTCTCTATTTTAATGGTATTCTGCCTTGTATAACACACATTTACCACTGTAGTCTCCTTTAAGTAAAGAATATAGGATTCATACAGTGTTTCATGTGATCTTAACTGGAATTAAGGATTTTCCTTATCTTAGCTACCTTTTCTACACTAAGAACTGACTTGGAGATTCTCTTTCAGCTGTTCTAAACAAGTTCTCATCTGTTTACAGTCATTTTCACTGAATTATTCATGTTTTCATGTAGTTTCCTATATTCTGCCTTCTGGTCCAAGTATAAGCTTTGCCAACTTTATCAAACAACCTCCTACACACTGTTAATTACTGAGGGAGCTCGGGAACATTGTCTCTCAACTGTGTTATAGAGTGTAGTACTACATTTCAGTGAAGTGTAAGGTTTTCCAAAGCTGCCGAACGTGTTTCTTTCTCTATTTCAATGGTATTCTGCCTTGTATAACACACATTTACCACTCTAGTCTCCTTTAAGTAAAGAATATAGGATTCATACAGTGTTTCATGTGATCTTAACTGGAATTAAGTATTTCCCCTATCTTACCTACCTTTTCTACACTAAGAACTGACTTGGAGATTCTCTTTCAGCTGTTCTAAACAAGTTCTCATCTGTTTACAGTCATTTTCACTGAATTATTCATGTTTTCATGTAGTTTCCTATATTCTGCCTTCTGGCCCAAGTATAAGCTTTTCCCACTTTATCAAACAACTTCCTACACAGTGTTATGAACTGAGGCAGCTCGGGAACATTGTCTCTCAACTGTGTTATAGAGTGTAGTACTACATTTCAGTGAAGTGTAAGGCTTTCCAAAGCTGCCGAACGTGTTTCTTTCTCTATTTCAATGGTATTCTGCCTTGTATAACACACATTTACCACTGTAATCTCCTTTAAGTAAAGAATATAGGATTCATACAGTGTTTCATGTGATCTTAACTGGAATTAAGGATTTTCCTTATCTTAGCTAACTTTTCTACACTAAGAACTGACTTGGAGATTCTCTTTCAGCTGTTCTAAACAAGTTCTCATCTGTTTACAGTCATTTTCACTGAATTATTCATGTTTTCATGTAGTTTCCTATATTCTGCCTTCTGGCCCAAGTATAAGCTTTGCCCACTTTATCAAACAACTTCCTACACACTGTTATGAACTGAGGGAGCTAGGGAACATTGTCTCTCAACTGTGTTATATAAAGTGTAGTACTACATTTCAGTGTAGTACTACATTTCAGCTTTCCAAAGCTGCCGAACGTGTTTCTTTCTCTATTTCAATGGTATTCTGCCTTGTATAACACACATTTACCACTCTAGTCTCCTTTAAGTAAAGAATATAGGATTCATACAGTGTTTCATGTAATCTTTTTTTTTTTTTTAATAGTTCACAGATGATTTGACTTTTTATTTTTTATTTTATTTATTTATTTATTTATTTATTTATTTATTTATTTATTTTTTACATATTTTCTTGATTTTTTTTTTATTGCCCCCCTGCCTCCCTCCCATACATCCCCTCCCTCCCCATAGTTTTATGTCCATTGGTTGTACCTATATGCATCTATACAAGTCCTTCGGTTGATCTATTATCTCCCCGTGATATCCCTACCCTCCCCACTGTAATCCGACAGTCTGCCTGTTGCTTTACCTTCTCTATATCTGTCTCTTGGTTCATCAGTTTATAAAGATCTTTATCATCCACCGATGTGTGAGGTCATGTGGTGTTTCTCTTTCGTTGATTGGCTTATTTCACTCAGCATGATGCTCTCCAATTCCATCCAGGTTGCTGCAAATGATGAGAATTCCTTCTTCTTTATGGCAGCATAGTATTCCATTGTGTAGATGTACCATAGTTTTTGGATCCAATCATCTGCTGACGGGCACCTAGGCTGTTTCCAAATTCTGGCTATTGTAGATTGTGCTGCTATGAACATAGGGGTGCATATATCCTTTCTGATTGGTGTTTCTAGTTTCTTGGGATATATTCCTAGAAGTGGGATTACTGGGTCAAATGGGAGTTCCATTTTCAGTTTTTTGAGGAAACTCCACACTGTTCTCCACAGTGGTTGCACCAGTCTGCATTCCCACCAGCAGTGCACGAGGGTTCCTTTTTCTCCGCAACCTCGCCAACACTTGTCGTTTGTTGATTTGTTGATGTTGGCCATTCTGACAGGTGTGAGATGGTACCGCATTGTTGTTTTGATTTGCACCTCTCGGATAATTAGTGACTTTGAGCATGTTTTCATGTGCCTTTTGGCCTTCCTTCTGTCTTCTTTTGAAAATATTCTGTTTAGGTCCATTGCCCATTTTTTAATTGGATCATTCATCTTCCTTTTATTTAGTTGTATAAGCTGTCTGTAAATGTTGGAGATTAAACCTTTATCAGTGGTAATATTTGCAAATATGATCTCCCACACCGTGGGCTTTCTTGTTGTTTTATTGATGGTTTCTTTTGCTGTAAAAAAGCTTTTTATTTCGAAGTAGTCCCATTTGTTTATTTTCTCTTTAGCTTCCATTGCCCTAGGGGCAATATCAGTGAAGAAGTTATTTTGGCATACGTCTGAGATTTTGCTACCTGTGGATGCTTCTAGTATTTTTATGGTTTCCCGTCTGATGTTTAAGTCCTGTATCCATTTTGAGTTTATCCTTGTGAATGGTGTAAGTTGGTGATCTAGTTTCATTCTTTTGCATGTGTCTGTCCAATTTTCCCAACACCATTTATTGAAGAGACTGTCTTGACTCCATTGTATATTCGTGCCTCCTTTGTCAAATATTAATTGAGCATAGTGATTTGGGTTGATATCTGGGTTCTCAATTCTATTCCATTGATCTATTTGTCTGCTCTTGTGCCAGTACCAGGCTGTTTTGAGAACAGTGGCTTTGTAGTATAGTTTGAAGTCTGGTATTGAGATCCCTCCTACTTTACTCTTCTTTCTCAGAATCGCTGTGGCTATTCGGGGTCTTTTATTGTTCCAAATGAACTTTTGGAGAGTTCTTTCTAGGTCAGTGAAATATGTCGTTGGTATTTTAATGGGGAGTGCATTGAACCTATAGATTGCTTTAGGAAGTATGGACATTTTGATGATGTTGATTCTACCAATCCATGAACATGGTATGTTCTTCCATCTCCTTACATCTTCCTCTATCTCTTTTTTCAGTGTCGTGTAGTTTTCCGCAAATAGGTCCTTTATTTCTTTAGTTAAATTTATTCCTAGGTATCTTAATTTTTTTGGTGCGATGGTGAATGGAATTGCTTTTTTAGCCTCTGTTTCTGTAGTTTCACTGTTGGTGTATAGAAATGCCATGGATTTCTTGGCATTAATTTTATATCCTGCTACGTTGCCAAATTCATTTATTAAGTCAATTAGTTTTTTAATGGAGTCTTTTGGGTTTTTTATGTACAATATCATGTCATCTGCAAATAAGGATAACTTTACTTCTTCTTTTCCAATTTGGATGCCTTTTATTTCCTCCTCTTGTCTAATTGCAATGGCTAGTACTTCCAGAACTATGTCAAACAGGAGTGGCGAGAGTGGGCATCCCTGTCTTGTTCCTGTTTTTAGAGGGAATGGTTTTAGTTTTTGCCCATTGAGTATAATGTTGGCTGTGGGTTTATCATATATAGCTTTTATTATGTTGAGGTATGATCCTTGTACTCCCACCTTTTTAAGAGTTTTTAACAGGAAAGGGTGTTGGATTTTGTCAAATGCTTTTTCTGCGTCAATTGATATGACTATATGATTTTTATCTTTCAATTTGTTTATGTGATGTATCACGTTTATTGATTTGCGGATATTGTACCATCCTTGCATTCCTGGAATAAATCCTACTTGGTCATGGTGTATGATCTTTGTGATGTTCTTTTGGAGTCGATTTGCTAGAATTTTGTTGAGGATTTTGGCATCTATGTTCATGAGGGATATTGGCCTGTAATTCTCTTTCATTGAGTTGTCTTTATCTGGTTTTGGTATTAGGGTGATGTTGGCTTCATAGAAAGAGTTCGGAAGTGTTCCTTCCTCTTGGATTTTTTGGAATAGTCTGAGGAGGATAGGTTTTAGTTCTTCCTTGAATGTTTGGTAAAACTCTCCTGTGAAGCCATCTGGCCCTGGGCTTTTGTTTGCTGGAAGCTTTTTGATGACGGTTTCAATTTCTTCCCACGTCACTGGTCTATTGAGATTTTTAGATTCTTCCTGATTGAGTTTTGGCAGTTTGTATTTTTCTAGGAATATGTCCATTTCCTCCAGGTTGTTTAGTTTGTTGGAATAGAGTTGTTCGTAGTATTTTGTAACAATCTGTTGTATTTCGGTGGGGTCTGTTGTTATTTCACCTCTTTCATTTCTGATTTTGTTTATTTGGGTCCTCTCTCTTTGTTTCTTGGTTAGCCTGGCTAGAGGTCCATCAATCTTGTTTATCCTTTCGAAGAACCAGCTCTTGGTTTTGTTGATCTTATGTATTGTTTCTTTGGTCTCTATGTCATTTATCTGTGCTCTGATTTTTGTTATTTCCTTCCTTCTGCTTACACTGGGCTTTTCTTGTTGCTCTTTTTCTAACTCTTTGAGTTGTAGAGTTAGTTCATCTGTTACCATTTTTTCTAGTTTTTTGCAATAGGCTTGTAAGGATATGAACTTCCCTCTCAAAACTGCTTTTGCTGTGTCCCATAGATTTTGGATTGTTGTGTCTTCATTGTCATTTGTTGCCAGGATGTTTTTAATTTCTTCCTTGATTTCTCTGGTAACCCAGTCCTTGTTTAATAGCATGTTGTTTAGTCTCCATGTATTTGATTTCTTTGGATTATTTTTATTGTAATTAATTTCCAGTTTTATGCCACTATGGTCTGAGAAGATGCTTGATATGATTTCTATCTTCTTGAATTTGAAGAGACTTTGCCTATGTCCCAAAATGTGGTCTATCTTTGAGAATGTCCCATGTGCACTTGAGAAGAATGTATATTCTGTGGCTTTGGGGTGGAATGTTCTAAAGATGTCAATTAATTCCATCTGGTCTAGTGAGTCGTTTAGGATTGATATTTCTTTGCTGATTTTTTGTTTAGATGATTTGTCGAAGGGTGACAGTGGGGTATTAAAATCTCCTACTATGATTGTATTGCTATTAATCTCTCCCTTAATGTCCTCCAGCAGTTTTTTTTTATGTATTTGGGTGCTCCTGTATTGGGTGCATATATATTTACCAGGGTTATTTCTTCTTGTTGGATTGTACCCTTTAGTATTATGAAGTGACCTTCATTATCTCTTGTTATGTCCTTCACTCTGAGATCTAATTTGTCAGATATAAGTATTGCTACCCCAGCTTTTCTTTCCTTTCCATTTGCCTGGAAAACTTTTTTCCATCCCTTCACCCTCAGTCTGTGTGCATCTTTTTTTCTGAGGTGAGTTTCTTGTAGGCAACAGATGTAAGGGTCTTGTTTTCTTATCCAATCTGACACCCTATGTCTTTTGATTGGAGCATTTAATCCATTTACATTTAAGGTTATTATTGATAGGTACTCATTTGATGGCATTTTTATTCTATACCCATGTTCCTTCTTCAATTCCTATTTCTTTATTTTTACAGTAGACCCTTTAGCATTTCTTGCATTGCTGGTTTGGTGGAGATAAATTCCTTCAGTCTTTTTTTGTCTGTGAAGCTCCTGATTTCCCCTTCAATTTTGATTGATAGTCTTGCTGGGTACAGTATTCTTGGATTCAAACCCTTCCTTTGCATGACTTTGTATATTTCATCCCATTCCCTTCTAGCCTGATATGTTTCTGTTGAGAAATCAGTTGCTAGTCTGATGGGGGTTCCTTTGTAAGTAACTTTCTGTCTCTCTCTGGCTGCTTTTAAGATTCTTACTTTGTCGTTGTTGTTTGCCACTTTAATTATAATGTGCCTTGGCGTCTGTCTTCTGGGATTCATTTTGCTTGGGACTCTGCGAGCATCTTGGATTTGTGTGGGTTTTTTCTTCTCTATCTCAGGAAAGTTTTCTGTCATTATTTCTTGAAATACTTTTTCCACGTCTACCTCAGTTTCCTTTCCTTCTGGAACCCCTATTATTCGAATATTATTTTGTTTTGTAATGTCCCAAAGCTCCCGTAGGCTCTCCTCCTGCTTTTTAATCTTTTTTTCTAGAAGCTGCTCTAATTGGGTATTTTTTTCCATCTTGTCTTCTAGCTCACTGATGCGGTCTTCCGCTTCATCTAGTCTACTCTTGATGCTTTCTATTGAGTTCTTCATGGTAGCGATGTCATTTTTCATTTCTTCTTGGTTCTTCCTCAATTCCTGATGGTTCTTCCTCATTTCTTCTTGGTTATTGTCAAATTTCTCTTCCATTCTTTTTAGCCAACCAATAATCATTATTCTGAACTCTTGCTCTGGTAGGCTGCTTGCCTCTGGCTCGTTTACTTCCTTTTCTGGTGATGCCTGCTTTTCTTTCATTTGTGGGGTGTTTCTTTGTCTTCCCATGGTATCTCTTTTCAGGATGTCTGGTTATGTGGTGTTCTTTCTCTTGCGTTAGTTTATAGGTGCAAAATACAACACTACCATGTACAACACGAGAGGCACTTAACAGGAATGTATTTACAATATTAATAACCTCTAATAAAGGTAACCCCTAGCGATAGGCAAATTAGGGTATAGGAGAGAAGGAAGGAAGGAAGGTAAAAATAAAGAAAAATTAAAAAAAAAAAAGTCAAAGAAGAAATAAAGTAATGACAAAATGAAGTTAGAAAACAGGGAGAAAAAGAAGAGAGAGAGAGAAAGAGAGAGAGAGAGAGAGGGAGAGAGAGAGAGAGAGAGAGAGAGAGAGAGAGAGAGAAGAAGCAAACTAAAAAAATGGGAAACAAACTATATATATGTGGAGAAAATTGCCATAGATCAACCACTGAGCCCAGCCAATGCCGGTAACAATACTTGGAGATTAATACAAACTGCAATACAATATCCACTATTATTAAGTAAGGTTATGATATACAGAAGTCAAAGAAACAAACAAAAACAGAGGATTTAAAAAAAAATACAAAGCAACAATAACAACACTGGAATAAGCATAACAATTTCACTGAAAAGCACCAATATTCACAATAATCAACCTTCACTCAAACAATGAGAAAAGGATAGAAAGTGGAACCGTTTTTTTTTTTTTTTTAACTAGTTAATATAGTGCAGAGAGTGATATTTATACACTTGTATCAGGGGTTGGAACTTAGGTCTATGAGTATAGTGAGAGCTTTAGCAGGGGGTATACAGAAAGAATAGAGGAAAAACTAAAGCCGGAAAGGGATAGGATAAACTGGAGACTAAAAGGTTGAAGTTTAGTAAGAGAGTGATGGGGTAAAGGTCGAATTGAGATAGGGTTGAATGATGCTATAGTAGAGATTAAAATAGAATGAAGGTTACTCCCAATGTAAAATAAAGACGAAGTAAAATGGTACTGGGGAGGAAAAGAAAAAGAAAAAAAAAATTGCAAAATAGCAGTAGTAATAGTGAAGATAGAGATTGAAAAATGTAATAATTGAAAAGATAAAATCAAGTAAGGAAAAAAGAAAAAAAATCGTTTCTGAAGTAAAAGATGTAAAAAATGAAAATTAAATAAAAAATGTAAAAAATGAAAATAAAATAAAGAATAGTATAATTAGCATAAAATTGTCCAGTAGAGTTCAATCACTTCCTCTGTTATTGTATTTGGTATGCCTGGTTCTTGGATCAGAGAGTCTTGCAGTTCCCAGCTTTCCACTGCACCTCAGTTTTGTAAGGTAGTCCTTAATTTTAGGTAGGCTATATCTTAGTTATTTGTGACCATTTATTTTTGATTAATTAAAAGAAAAAGAAAAAGAAAAAAGAAAAAAAAAAAAAAAAAAAAAAAAAAGGCAGTTTGTAGTTCAGCCCTTAGGTGTCAGTGTTACCGGTTTGACCTCCCAGACTTTGGTTGCTCTGGCCTTCTTTCTCTCTGGGGGCGGGCCCTCGCAGCTCTCCTGGGCTACAATATAGGCGGGGCCGCGGCCGCACTGGGGGCGGGGCCTCGCGGCGCTCCAGGGCGCAGCGCTCAGGGCCGCACTGGGGGCGGGGCCTCGCGGCGCCTCTGGCGGCGCGCTCAGGGCCGCTCTGGGGGCGGGGCCTCGCGGCGCTCCGGGGCCGCGGTGCTCTGGGCGGCACTGGGGCTGGGGCCTCGCAGCGCTCCTGGTGGCGCGCTCAGGGCCGCTCTGGGGGCGGGGCCTCGCGGCGTCTCTGGCGGCACGCTCAGGGCCGCTCTGGGGGCGGGTGCTCTGGGCCGCACTGGGGCCGGGGCCTCGCGGTGCTCCTGGCGGCGCGCTCAGGGCCGCTCTGGGGCCGGGGCCTCGCCGCGCTCCTGGTGGCGCACTCAGGGCCGCTCTGGGGGCGGGGCCTCGCTGGAGCAATGGCGCTATCGCAGCCTGAACTCTCAGCCTAGCCACGCAAACTCTGACCTTTCTGTGGGTGGTTGAAGAGCTTCCTTGAATCCACCCGCTTGCTCCGATCGGGGCGCCACAGGTGCTCGATGGACTCCTCGGCTGTGGGTTTTCCAGGCCTCATAGAAGCTGCTCCCTTCCTGGTAGGGTGGCGCCGCCTTTCGTTTCATTTAATCTTAACTCGAATTAAGGATTTCCCGGATCTTAGCTACCTTTTCTACACTAAGAACTGACTTGGAGAATCTCTTTCAGCTGTTCTAAACAAGTTCACATCTGTTTACAGTCATTTTCACTGAATTAATCATGTTTTCATGTAGTTTCCTATATTCTGCCTTCTGGTCCAAGTATAAGCTTTGCCCACTTTATCAAACAACTTCCTACACACTGTTAAGTACTGAGGCAGCTATTGAACATTGTCTCTCAACTGTGTTATAGAGTGTAGTACTACATTTCAGTGAAGTGTAAGGCTTTCCAAAGCTGCCGAACGTGTTTCTTTCTCTATTTTAATGGTATTCTGCCTTGTATAACACACATTTACCACTGTAGTCTCCTTTAAGTAAAGAATATAGGATTCATACAGTGTTTCATGTGATCTTAACTGGAATTAAGGATTTTCCGGATTTAGCTACCTTTTCTACACTAAGAACTGAGTTGGAGGATCTCTTTCAGCTGTTCTAAAACAAGTTCTGATCGGTTTACAGTCATTTTCACTGAATTATTCATGTTTTCATGTAGTTTCCTATATTCTGCCTTCTGGCCCAAGTATAAGCTTTGCCCACTTTATCAAACAACTTCCTACACAGTGTCATGAACTGAGGCAGCTCGGAAACATTGTCTCTCAACTGTGTTATAGAGTGTAGTACTACATTTCAGTGAAGTGTAAGGCTTTCCAAAGCTGCCGAACATGTTTCTTTCTCTATTTTAATGGTATTCTGCCTTGTATAACACACATTTACCACTGTAGTCTCCTTTAAGTAAAGAATATAGGATTCATACAGTGTTTCATGTGATCTTAACTGGAATTAAGTATTTCCCTTATCTTACCTACCTTTTCTACACTAAGAACTGACTTGGAGATTCTCTTTCAGCTGTTCTAAACAAGTTCTCATCTGTTTACAGTCATTTTCACTGAATTATTCATGTTTTCATGTAGTTTCCTATATTCTGCCTTCTGGCCCAGGTATAAGCTTTGCCCACTTTATCAAACAACTTCCTACACACTGTTATGAACTGAGGCAGCTCGGGAACATTGTCTCTCAACTGTGTTATAGAGTGTAGTACTACATTTCAGTGAAGTGTAAGGCTTTTCAAAGCTGCCGAACGTGTTTCTTTCTCTATTTCAATGGTATTCTGCCTTGTATAACACACATTTACCACTCTAGTCTCCTTTAAGTAAAGAATATAGGATTCATACAGTGTTTCATGTAATCTTAACTCGAATTAAGATTTTCCCGGATCTTAGCTACCTTTTCTACACTAAGAACTGACTTGGAGAATCTCTTTCAGCTGTTCTAAACAAGTTCACATCTGTTTACAGTCATTTTCACTGAATTAATCATGTTTTCATGTAGTTTCCTATATTCTGCCTTCTGGTCCAAGTATAAGCTTTGCCCTCTTTATCAAACAACTTCCTACACACTGTTAAGTACTGAGGCAGCTATTGAACATTGTCTCTCAACTGTGTTATAGAGTGTAGTACTACATTTCAGTGAAGTGTAAGGCTTTCCAAAGCTGCCGAACGTGTTTCTTTCTCTATTTCAATGGTATTCTGCCTTGTATAACACACATTTACCACTCTAGTCTCCTTTAAGTAAAGAATATAGGATTCATACAGTGTTTCATGTGATCTTAACTGGAATTAAGAATTTTCCTTATCTTAGCTAGCTTTTCTACACTAAGAACTGACTTGGAGATTCTCTTTCAGCTGTTCTAAACAAGTTCTCATCTGTTTACAGTCATTTTCACTGAATTATTCATGTTTTCATGTAGTTTCCTATATTCGGCCTTCTGGCCCAAGTATAAGCTTTGCCCACTTTATCAAACAACTTCCTACACACTGTTATGAATTGAGGGAGCTAGGGAACATTGTCTCTCAACTGTGTGATAGAGTGTAGTACTACATGTCAGTGAAGTGTAAGGCTTTCCAAAGCTGCCGAATGTGTTTTTTTCTCTATTTCAATGGTATTCTGCCTTGTATAACACACATTTACCACTCTAGTTTCCTTTAAGTAAAGAATATAGGATTCATACAGTGTTTCATGTAATCTTAACTCGAATTAAGGATTTCCCGAATCTTAGCTACCTTTTCTACATTAAGAACTGACTTGGAGAATCTCTTTCAGCTGTTCTAAACAAGTTCTAATCTGTTTACAGTCATTTTCACTGAATTAATCATGTTTTCATGTAGTTTCCTATATTCTGCCTTCTGGTCCAAGTATAAGCTTTGCCAACTTTATCAAACAACTTCCTACACACTGTTAAGTACTGAGGCAGCTATTGAACATTGTCTCTCAACTTTGTTATAGAGTGTAGTACTACATTTCAGTGAAGTGTAAGGCTTTCCAAAGCTGCCGAACGTGTTTCTTTCTCTATTTTAATGGTATTCTGCCTTGTATAACACACATTTACCACTGTAGTCTCCTTTAAGTAAAGAATATAGGATTCATACAGTGTTTCATGTGATCTTAACTGGAATTAAGGATTTTCCGGATTTAGCTACCTTTTCTACACTAAGAACTGACTTGGAGGATCTCTTTCAGCTGTTCTAAAACAAGTTCTCATCTGTTTACAGTCATTTTCACTGAATTATTCATGTTTTCATGTAGTTTCCTATATTCTGCCTTCTGGCCCAAGTATAAGTTTTGCCCACTTTATCAAACAACTTCCTACACACTGTTATGAACTGAGGCAGCTCAGGAACATTGTCTCTCAACTGTGTTATAGAGTGTAGTACTACATTTCAGTGAAGTGTAAGGCTTTCCAAAGCTGCCGAACGTGTTTCTTTCTCTATTTCAATGGTATTCTGCCTTGTATAACACACATTTACCACTCTAGTCTCCTTTAAGTAAAGAATATAGGATTCATACAGTGTTTCATGTGATCTTAACTGGAATTAAGGATTTTCCGGATTTAGCTACCTTTTCTACACTAAGAACTGACTTGGAGGATCTCTTTCAGCTGTTCTAAAACAAGTTCTCATCTGTTTACAGTCATTTTCACTGAATTATTCATGTTTTCATGTAGTTTCCTATATTCTGCCTTCTGCTTCAAGTATAAGCTTTGCCCACTTTATCAAACAACTTCCTACACACTGTTATGAACTGAGGCAGCTCGGGAACATTGTCTCTCTACTGTGTTATAGAGTGTAGTACTACATTTCAGTGAAGTGTAAGGCTTTCCAAAGCTGCCGAACGTGTTTCTTTCTCTATTTCAGTGGTATTCTGCCTTGTATAACACACATTTACCACTCGAGTCTCCTTTAAGTAAAGAATATAGGATTCATACAGTGTTTCATGTGATCTTAACTGGAATTAAGGATTTTCCTTATCTTAGCTACCTTTTCTACACTAAGAACTGACTTGGAGATTCTCTTTCAGTTGTTCTAAACAAGTTCTCATCTGTTTACAGTCATTTTCACTGAATTATTCATGTTTTCATGTAGTTTCCTATATTCGGCCTTCTGGCCCAAGTATAAGCTTTGCCCACTTTGTCAGACAACTTCCTCCACACTGTTATGAACTGAGGGAGCTAGGGAACATTGTCTCTCAACTGTGTGATAGAGTGTAGTATTACATGTCAGTGAAGTGTAAGGCTTTCCAAAGCTGCCGAATGTGTTTCTTTCTCTATTTCAATGGTATTCTGCCTTGTATAACACACATTTACCACTCGAGTCTCCTTTAAGTAAAGAATATAGGATTCATACAGTGTTTCATGTGATCTTAACTGGAATTAAGGATTTCCCTTATCTTACCTACCTTTTCTACACTAAGAACTGACTTGGAGATTCTCTTTCAGCTGTTCTAAACCAGTTCTCATCTGTTTACAGTCATTTTCACTGAATTAATCATGTTTTCATGTAGTTTCCTATATTCTGCCTTCTGGTCCAAGTATAAGCTTTGCCCACTTTATCAAACAACTTCCTACACACTGTTATGAAGTGAGGGAGCTAGGGAACATTGTCTCTCAACTGTGTTATAGAGTGTGGTACTACATTTCAGTGAAGTGTAAGGCTTTCCAAAGCTGCCGAACGTGTTTCTTTCTCCATTTGAATGGTATTCTGCCTTATATAACACACATTTAACCCTCTAGTCTCCTTTAAGTAAAGAATATAGGATTCATACAGTGTTTCATGTGATCTTAACTGGAATTACGGATTTTCCGGATTTAGCTACCTTTTCTACACTAAGAACTGACTTGGAGATTCTCTTTCAGCTGTTCTAAAGAAGTTCTCATCTGTTTACAGTCATTTTCACTGAATTATTCATGTTTTCATGTAGTTTCCTATATTCTGCCTTCTGGTCCAAGTATAAGCTTTCCCCACTTTATCAAACAACTTCCTACACACTGTTATGAACTGAGGGAGCTAGGGAACATTGTCTCTTAACTGTGTTATAGAGTGTAGTACTACATTTCAGTGAAGTGTAAGGCCTTCCAAAGCTGCCAAACGTGTTTCTTTCTCTATTTCAATAGTATTCTGCCTTGTATAACACACATTTACCACTCTAGTCTTTTTTAAGTAAAGAATATAGGATTCATACTGTGTTTCATGTCATCTTTACGGAATTAAGGATTTCCCGGATCTTAGCTACCCTTTCTACACTAAGAACTGACTTGGAGATTCTCTTTCAGCTGTTCTAAAGAAGTTCTCATCTGTTTATAGTCATTTTCACTGAATTATTCATGTTTTCATGTAGTTTCCTATATTCTGCCTTCTGGCCCAAGTATAAGCTTTGCCCACTTTATCAAACAACTTCCTACACACTGTTATGAACTGAGGCAGCTAGGGAACATTGTCTCTAAAATGTGTAATAGAGTGTAGTACTACATTTCAGTGAAGTGTAAGGCTTTCCTAGTTTCCTATATTCTGCCTTCTGGACCTAGTATAAGCTTTGCCCACTTTATCAAACAACTTCCTACACACTGTTAAGTAATGAGGCAGCTATTGAACATTGTCTCACAACTTTGTTATAGAGTGTAGTACTACATTTCAGTGAAGTGTAAGGCTTTCCAAAGCTGCTGAACGTGTTTCTTTCTCTATTTCAATGGTATTCTGCCTTGTATAACACACATTTACCACTCTAGTCTCCTTTAAGTAAAGAATATAGGATTCATACAGTGTTTCATGTGATCTTAACTAGAATTAAGTATTTCCCTTATCTTACCTACCTTTTCTACACTAAGAACTGACTTGGAGATTCTCTTTCAGCTGTTCTAAACAAGTTCTCATCTGTTTACAGTCATTTTCACTGAATTATTCATGTTTTCATGTAGTTTCCTATATTCTGCCTTCTGGCCCAAGTATAAGCTTTTCCCACTTTATCAAACAACTTCCTACACAGTGTTATGAACTGAGGCAGCTCGGGAACATTGTCTCTCAACTGTGTTATAGAGTGTAGTACTACATTTCCGTGAAGTGTAAGGCTTTCCAAAGCTGCCGAACGTGTTTCTTTCTCTATTTCAATGGTATTCTGCCTTGTATAACACACATTTACCACTCTAGTCTCCTTTAAGTAAAGAATATAGGATTCATACAGTGTTTCATGTGATCTTAACTGGAATTAAGGATTTTCCTTATCTTAGCTACCTTTTCTACACTAAGAACTGACTTGGAGATTCTCTTTCAGCTGTTCTAAACAAGTTCTCATCTGTTTACAGTCATTTTCACTGAATTATTCATGTTTTCATGTAGTTTCCTATATTCTGCCTTCTGGCCCAAGTATAAGCTTTGCCCACTTTATCAAACAACTTCCTACACACTGTTATGAACTGAGGGAGCTAGGGAACATTGTCTCTCAACTGTGTTATATAAAGTGTAGTACTACATTTCAGTGAAGTGTAAGGCTTTCCAAAGCTGCCGAACGTGTTTCTTTCTCTATTTCAATGGTATTCTGCCTTGTATAACACACATTTACCACTGTAGTCTCCTTTAAGTAAAGAATATAGGATTCATACAGTGTTTCATGTGATCTTAACTGGAATTAAGGATTTTCCGGATTTAGCTACCTTTTCTACACTAAGAACTGACTTGGAGGATCTCTTTCAGCTGTTCTAAAACAAGTTCTCATCTGTTTACAGTCATTTTCACTGAATTATTCATGTTTTCATGTAGTTTCCTATATTCTGCCTTCTGGCCCAAGTATAAGTTTTGCCCACTTTATCAAACAACTTCCTACACACTGTTATGAACTGAGGCAGCTCAGGAACATTGTCTCTCAACTGTGTTATAGAGTGTAGTACTACATTTCAGTGAAGTGTAAGGCTTTCCAAAGCTGCCGAACGTGTTTCTTTCTCTATTTCAATGGTATTCTGCCTTGTATAACACACATTTACCACTCTACTCTCCTTTAAGTAAAGAATATAGGATTCATACAGTGTTTCATGTGATCTTAACTGGAATTAAGGATTTTCCGGATTTAGCTACCTTTTCTACACTAAGAACTGACTTGGAGGATCTCTTTCAGCTGTTCTAAAACAAGTTCTCATCTGTTTACAGTCATTTTCACTGAATTATTCATGTTTTCATGTAGTTTCCTATATTCTGCCTTCTGCTTCAAGTATAAGCTTTGCCCACTTTATCAAACAACTTCCTACACACTGTTATGAACTGAGGCAGCTCGGGAACATTGTCTCTCTACTGTGTTATAGAGTGTAGTACTACATTTCAGTGAAGTGTAAGGCTTTCCAAAGCTGCCGAACGTGTTTCTTTCTCTATTTCAGTGGTATTCTGCCTTGTATAACACACATTTACCACTCGAGTCTCCTTTAAGTAAAGAATATAGGATTCATACAGTGTTTCATGTGATCTTAACTGGAATTAAGGATTTTCCTTATCTTAGCTACCTTTTCTACACTAAGAACTGACTTGGAGATTCTCTTTCAGTTGTTCTAAACAAGTTCTCATCTGTTTACAGTCATTTTCACTGAATTATTCATGTTTTCATGTAGTTTCCTATATTCGGCCTTCTGGCCCAAGTATAAGCTTTGCCCACTTTGTCAGACAACTTCCTCCACACTGTTATGAACTGAGGGAGCTAGGGAACATTGTCTCTCAACTGTGTGATAGAGTGTAGTATTACATGTCAGTGAAGTGTAAGGCTTTCCAAAGCTGCCGAATGTGTTTCTTTCTCTATTTCAATGGTATTCTGCCTTGTATAACACACATTTACCACTCGAGTCTCCTTTAAGTAAAGAATATAGGATTCATACAGTGTTTCATGTGATCTTAACTGGAATTAAGGATTTCCCTTATCTTACCTACCTTTTCTACACTAAGAACTGACTTGGAGATTCTCTTTCAGCTGTTCTAAACCAGTTCTCATCTGTTTACAGTCATTTTCACTGAATTAATCATGTTTTCATGTAGTTTCCTATATTCTGCCTTCTGGTCCAAGTATAAGCTTTGCCCACTTTATCAAACAACTTCCTACACACTGTTATGAAGTGAGGGAGCTAGGGAACATTGTCTCTCAACTGTGTTATAGAGTGTGGTACTACATTTCAGTGAAGTGTAAGGCTTTCCAAAGCTGCCGAACGTGTTTCTTTCTCCATTTGAATGGTATTCTGCCTTATATAACACACATTTAACCCTCTAGTCTCCTTTAAGTAAAGAATATAGGATTCATACAGTGTTTCATGTGATCTTAACTGGAATTACGGATTTTCCGGATTTAGCTACCTTTTCTACACTAAGAACTGACTTGGAGATTCTCTTTCAGCTGTTTTAAAGAAGTTCTCATCTGTTTACAGTCATTTTCACTGAATTATTCATGTTTTCATGTAGTTTCCTATATTCTGCCTTCTGGTCCAAGTATAAGCTTTCCCCACTTTATCAAACAACTTCCTACACACTGTTATGAACTGAGGGAGCTAGGGAACATTGTCTCTTAACTGTGTTATAGAGTGTAGTACTACATTTCAGTGAAGTGTAAGGCCTTCCAAAGCTGCCAAACGTGTTTCTTTCTCTATTTCAATAGTATTCTGCCTTGTATAACACACATTTACCACTCTAGTCTTTTTTAAGTAAAGAATATAGGATTCATACTGTGTTTCATGTCATCTTTACTGGAATTAAGGATTTCCCGGATCTTAGCTACCCTTTCTACACTAAGAACTGACTTGGAGATTCTCTTTCAGCTGTTCTAAAGAAGTTCTCATCTGTTTATAGTCATTTTCACTGAATTATTCATGTTTTCATGTAGTTTCCTATATTCTGCCTTCTGGCCCAAGTATAAGCTTTGCCCACTTTATCAAACAACTTCCTACACACTGTTATGAACTGAGGCAGCTAGGGAACATTGTCTCTAAAATGTGTAATAGAGTGTAGTACTACATTTCAGTGAAGTGTAAGGCTTTCCTAGTTTCCTATATTCTGCCTTCTGGACCTAGTATAAGCTTTGCCCACTTTATCAAACAACTTCCTACACACTGTTAAGTAATGAGGCAGCTATTGAACATTGTCTCACAACTTTGTTATAGAGTGTAGTACTACATTTCAGTGAAGTGTAAGGCTTTCCAAAGCTGCTGAACGTGTTTCTTTCTCTATTTCAATGGTATTCTGCCTTGTATAACACACATTTACCACTCTAGTCTCCTTTAAGTAAAGAATATAGGATTCATACAGTGTTTCATGTGATCTTAACTAGAATTAAGTATTTCCCTTATCTTACCTACCTTTTCTACACTAAGAACTGACTTGGAGATTCTCTTTCAGCTGTTCTAAACAAGTTCTCATCTGTTTACAGTCATTTTCACTGAATTATTCATGTTTTCATGTAGTTTCCTATATTCTGCCTTCTGGCCCAAGTATAAGCTTTTCCCACTTTATCAAACAACTTCCTACACAGTGTTATGAACTGAGGCAGCTCGGGAACATTGTCTCTCAACTGTGTTATAGAGTGTAGTACTACATTTCCGTGAAGTGTAAGGCTTTCCAAAGCTGCCGAACGTGTTTCTTTCTCTATTTCAATGGTATTCTGCCTTGTATAACACACATTTACCACTCTAGTCTCCTTTAAGTAAAGAATATAGGATTCATACAGTGTTTCATGTGATCTTAACTGGAATTAAGGATTTTCCTTATCTTAGCTACCTTTTCTACACTAAGAACTGACTTGGAGATTCTCTTTCAGCTGTTCTAAACAAGTTCTCATCTGTTTACAGTCATTTTCACTGAATTATTCATGTTTTCATGTAGTTTCCTATATTCTGCCTTCTGGCCCAAGTATAAGCTTTGCCCACTTTATCAAACAACTTCCTACACACTGTTATGAACTGAGGGAGCTAGGGAACATTGTCTCTCAACTGTGTTATATAAAGTGTAGTACTACATTTCAGTGAAGTGTAAGGCTTTCCAAAGCTGCCGAACGTGTTTCTTTCTCTATTTCAATGGTATTCTGCCTTGTATAACACACATTTACCACTGTAGTCTCCTTTAAGTAAAGAATATAGGATTCATACAGTGTTTCATGTGATCTTAACTGGAATTAAGGATTTTCCGGATTTAGCTACCTTTTCTACACTAAGAACTGACTTGGAGGATCTCTTTCAGCTGTTCTAAAACAAGTTCTCATCTGTTTACAGTCATTTTCACTGAATTATTCATGTTTTCATGTAGTTTCCTATATTCTGCCTTCTGGCCCAAGTATAAGTTTTGCCCACTTTATCAAACAACTTCCTACACACTGTTATGAACTGAGGCAGCTCAGGAACATTGTCTCTCAACTGTGTTATAGAGTGTAGTACTACATTTCAGTGAAGTGTAAGGCTTTCCAAAGCTGCCGAACGTGTTTCTTTCTCTATTTCAATGGTATTCTGCCTTGTATAACAGACATTTACCACTCTACTCTCCTTTAAGTAAAGAATATAGGATTCATACAGTGTTTCATGTGATCTTAACTGGAATTAAGGATTTTCCGGATTTAGCTACCTTTTCTACACTAAGAACTGACTTGGAGGATCTCTTTCAGCTGTTCTAAAACAAGTTCTCATCTGTTTACAGTCATTTTCACTGAATTATTCATGTTTTCATGTAGTTTCCTATATTCTGCCTTCTGCTTCAAGTATAAGCTTTGCCCACTTTATCAAACAACTTCCTACACACTGTTATGAACTGAGGCAGCTCGGGAACATTGTCTCTCTACTGTGTTATAGAGTGTAGTACTACATTTCAGTGAAGTGTAAGGCTTTCCAAAGCTGCCGAACGTGTTTCTTTCTCTATTTCAGTGGTATTCTGCCTTGTATAACACACATTTACCACTCGAGTCTCCTTTAAGTAAAGAATATAGGATTCATACAGTGTTTCATGTGATCTTAACTGGAATTAAGGATTTTCCTTATCTTAGCTACCTTTTCTACACTAAGAACTGACTTGGAGATTCTCTTTCAGTTGTTCTAAACAAGTTCTCATCTGTTTACAGTCATTTTCACTGAATTATTCATGTTTTCATGTAGTTTCCTATATTCGGCCTTCTGGCCCAAGTATAAGCTTTGCCCACTTTGTCAGACAACTTCCTCCACACTGTTATGAACTGAGGGAGCTAGGGAACATTGTCTCTCAACTGTGTGATAGAGTGTAGTATTACATGTCAGTGAAGTGTAAGGCTTTCCAAAGCTGCCGAATGTGTTTCTTTCTCTATTTCAATGGTATTCTGCCTTGTATAACACACATTTACCACTCGAGTCTCCTTTAAGTAAAGAATATAGGATTCATACAGTGTTTCATGTGATCTTAACTGGAATTAAGGATTTCCCTTATCTTACCTACCTTTTCTACACTAAGAACTGACTTGGAGATTCTCTTTCAGCTGTTCTAAACCAGTTCTCATCTGTTTACAGTCATTTTCACTGAATTAATCATGTTTTCATGTAGTTTCCTATATTCTGCCTTCTGGTCCAAGTATAAGCTTTGCCCACTTTATCAAACAACTTCCTACACACTGTTATGAAGTGAGGGAGCTAGGGAACATTGTCTCTCAACTGTGTTATAGAGTGTGGTACTACATTTCAGTGAAGTGTAAGGCTTTCCAAAGCTGCCGAACGTGTTTCTTTCTCCATTTGAATGGTATTCTGCCTTATATAACACACATTTAACCCTCTAGTCTCCTTTAAGTAAAGAATATAGGATTCATACAGTGTTTCATGTGATCTTAACTGGAATTACGGATTTTCCGGATTTAGCTACCTTTTCTACACTAAGAACTGACTTGGAGATTCTCTTTCAGCTGTTCTAAAGAAGTTCTCATCTGTTTACAGTCATTTTCACTGAATTATTCATGTTTTCATGTAGTTTCCTATATTCTGCCTTCTGGTCCAAGTATAAGCTTTCCCCACTTTATCAAACAACTTCCTACACACTGTTATGAACTGAGGGAGCTAGGGAACATTGTCTCTTAACTGTGTTATAGAGTGTAGTACTACATTTCAGTGAAGTGTAAGGCCTTCCAAAGCTGCCAAACGTGTTTCTTTCTCTATTTCAATAGTATTCTGCCTTGTATAACACACATTTACCACTCTAGTCTTTTTTAAGTAAAGAATATAGGATTCATACTGTGTTTCATGTCATCTTTACTGGAATTAAGGATTTCCCGGATCTTAGCTACCCTTTCTACACTAAGAACTGACTTGGAGATTCTCTTTCAGCTGTTCTAAAGAAGTTCTCATCTGTTTATAGTCATTTTCACTGAATTATTCATGTTTTCATGTAGTTTCCTATATTCTGCCTTCTGGCCCAAGTATAAGCTTTGCCCACTTTATCAAACAACTTCCTACACACTGTTATGAACTGAGGCAGCTAGGGAACATTGTCTCTAAAATGTGTAATAGAGTGTAGTACTACATTTCAGTGAAGTGTAAGGCTTTCCTAGTTTCCTATATTCTGCCTTCTGGACCTAGTATAAGCTTTGCCCACTTTATCAAACAACTTCCTACACACTGTTAAGTAATGAGGCAGCTATTGAACATTGTCTCACAACTTTGTTATAGAGTGTAGTACTACATTTCAGTGAAGTGTAAGGCTTTCCAAAGCTGCTGAACGTGTTTCTTTCTCTATTTCAATGGTATTCTGCCTTGTATAACACACATTTACCACTCTAGTCTCCTTTAAGTAAAGAATATAGGATTCATACAGTGTTTCATGTGATCTTAACTAGAATTAAGTATTTCCCTTATCTTACCTACCTTTTCTACACTAAGAACTGACTTGGAGATTCTCTTTCAGCTGTTCTAAACAAGTTCTCATCTGTTTACAGTCATTTTCACTGAATTATTCATGTTTTCATGTAGTTTCCTATATTCTGCCTTCTGGCCCAAGTATAAGCTTTTCCCACTTTATCAAACAACTTCCTACACAGTGTTATGAACTGAGGCAGCTCGGGAACATTGTCTCTCAACTGTGTTATAGAGTGTAGTACTACATTTCCGTGAAGTGTAAGGCTTTCCAAAGCTGCCGAACGTGTTTCTTTCTCTATTTCAATGGTATTCTGCCTTGTATAACACACATTTACCACTCTAGTCTCCTTTAAGTAAAGAATATAGGATTCATACAGTGTTTCATGTGATCTTAACTGGAATTAAGGATTTTCCTTATCTTAGCTACCTTTTCTACACTAAGAACTGACTTGGAGATTCTCTTTCAGCTGTTCTAAACAAGTTCTCATCTGTTTACAGTCATTTTCACTGAATTATTCATGTTTTCATGTAGTTTCCTATATTCTGCCTTCTGGCCCAAGTATAAGCTTTGCCCACTTTATCAAACAACTTCCTACACACTGTTATGAACTGAGGGAGCTAGGGAACATTGTCTCTCAACTGTGTTATATAAAGTGTAGTACTACATTTCAGTGAAGTGTAAGGCTTTCCAAAGCTGCCGAACGTGTTTCTTTCTCTATTTCAATGGTATTCTGCCTTGTATAACACACATTTACCACTCTAGTCTCCTTTAAGTAAAGAATATAGGATTCATACAGTGTTTCATGTAATCTTAACTCGAATTAAAGATTTCCCGGATCTTAGCTACCTTTTCTACACTAAGAACTGACTTGGAGAATCTCTTTCAGCTGTTCTAAACAAGTTCACATCTGTTTACAGTCATTTTCACTGAATTAATCATGTTTTCATGTAGTTTCCTATATTCTGCCTTCTGGTCCAAGTATAAGCTTTGCCCACTTTATCAAACAACTTCCTACACACTGTTAAGTACTGAGGCAGCTATTGAACATTGTCTCTCAACTGTGTTATAGAGTGTAGTACTACATTTCAGTGAAGTGTAAGGCTTTCCAAAGCTGCCGAACGTGTTTCTTTCTCTATTTTAATGGTATTCTGCCTTGTATAACACACATTTACCACTCTAGTCTCCTTTAAGTAAAGAATATAGGATTCATACAGTGTTTCATGTGATCTTAACTGGAATTAAGGATTTTCCGGATTTAGCTACCTTTTCTACACTAAGAACTGAGTTGGAGGATCTCTTTCAGCTGTTCTAAAACAAGTTCTGATCGGTTTACAGTCATTTTCACTGAATTATTCATGTTTTCATGTAGTTTCCTATATTCTGCCTTCTGGCCCAAGTATAAGCTTTGCCCACTTTATCAAACAACTTCCTACACACTGTTATGAACTGAGGCAGCTCGGGAACATTGTCTCTCAACTGTGTTATAGAGTGTAGTACTACATTTCAGTGAAGTGTAAGGCTTTCCAAAGCTGCCGAACGTGTTTCTTTCTCTATTTCAATGGTATTCTGCCTTGTATAACACACATTTACCACTCTAGTCTCCTTTAAGTAAAGAATATAGGATTCATACAGTGTTTCATGTGATCTTAACTGGAATTAAGTATTTCCCTTATCTTACCTACCTTTTCTACACTAAGAACTGACTTGGAGGTTCTCTTTCAGCTGTTCTAAACAAGTTCTCATCTGTTTACAGTCATTTTCACTGAATTATTCATGTTCTCATGTAGTTTCCTATATTCGGCCTTCTGGCCCAAGTATAAGCTTTGCCCACTTTATCAAACAACTTCCTACACACTGTTATGAACTGAGGGAGCTAGGGAACATTGTCTCTCAACTGTGTGATAGAGTGTAGTACTACATTTCAGTGAAGTGTAAGGCTTTCCAAAGCTGCCGAACGTGTTTCTTTCTCTATTTCAATGGTATTCTGCCTTGTATGACACACATTTACCACTCTAGTCTTTTTTAAGTAAAGAATATAGGATTCATACTGTGTTTCATGTCATCTTTACTGGAATTAAGGATTTCCCGGATCTTAGCTACCCTTTCTACACTAAGAACTGACTTGGAGATTCTCTTTCAGCTGTTCTAAAGAAGTTCTCATCTGTTTATAGTCATTTTCACTGAATTATTCATGTTTTCATGTAGTTTCCTATATTCTGCCTTCTGGCCCAAGTATAAGCTTTGCCCACTTTATCAAACAACTTCCTACACACTGTTATGAACTGAGGCAGCTAGGGAACATTGTCTCTAAAATGTGTTATAGAGTGTAGTACTACATTTCAGTGAAGTGTAAGGCTTTCCTAGTTTCCTATATTCTGCCTTCTGGACCTAGTATAAGCTTTGCCCACTTTATCAAACAACTTCCTACACACTGTTAAGTAATGAGGCAGCTATTGAACATTGTCTCACAACTTTGTTATAGAGTGTAGTACTACATTTCAGTGAAGTGTAAGGCTTTCCAAAGCTGCTGAACGTGTTTCTTTCTCTATTTCAATGGTATTCTGCCTTGTATAACACAGATTTACCACTCTAGTCTCCTTTAAGTAAAGAATATAGGATTCATAAAGTGTTTCATGTGATCTTAACTGGAATTAAGGATTTCCATTATCTTAGCTACCTTTTCTACACTAAGAACTGACTTGGAGATTCTCTTTCAGCAGTTCTGAACAAGTTCTCATCTGTTTACAGTCATTTTCACTGAATTATTCATGTTTTCATGTAGTTTCCTATATTCTGCCTTCTGGTCCAAGTATAAGCTTTGCCCACTTTATCAAACAACTTCCTACACACTGTTAAGTACTGAGGCAGCTATTGAACATTGTCTCTCAACTGTGTTATAGAGTGTAGTACTACATTTCAGTGAAGTGTAAGGCTTTGCAAAGCTGCCGAACGTGTTTCTTTCTCTATTTTAATGGTATTCTGCCTTGTATAACACACATTTACCACTGTAGTCTCCTTTAAGTAAAGAATATAGGATTCATACAGTGTTTCATGTGATCTTAACTGGAATTAAGGATTTTCCGGATTTAGCTACCTTTTCTACACTAAGAACTGACTTGGAGGATCTCTTTCAGCTGTTCTAAAACAAGTTCTCATCTGTTTACAGTCATTTTCACTGAATTATTCATGTTTTCATGTAGTTTCCTATATTCTGCCTTCTGCATCAAGTATAAGCTTTGCCCACTTTATCAAACAACTTCCTACACACTATTATGAACTGAGGCAGCTCGGGAACATTGTCTCTCTACTGTGTTGTAGAGTGTAGTACTACATTTCAGTGAAGTGTAAGGCTTTCCAAAGCTGCCGAACGTGTTTCTTTCTCTATTTCAGTGGTATTCTGCCTTGTATAACACACATTTACCACTAGAGTCTCCTTTAAGTAAAGAATATAGGATTCATACAGTGTTTCATGTGATCTTAACTGGAATTAAGGATTTTCCTTATCTTAGCTACCTTTTCTACACTAAGAACTGACTTGGAGATTCTCTTTCAGCTGTTCTAAACAAGTTCTCATCTGTTTACAGTCATTTTCACTGAATTATTCATGTTTTCATGTAGTTTCCTATATTCGGCCTTCTGGCCCAAGTATAAGCTTTGCCCACTTTATCAGACAACTTCCTCCACACTGTTATGAACTGAGGGAGCTAGGGAACATTGTCTCTCAACTGTGTGATAGAGTGTAGTATTACATGTCAGTGAAGTGTAAGGCTTTCCAAAGCTGCCGAATGTGTTTCTTTCTCTATTTCAATGGTATTCTGCCTTGTATAACACACATTTACCACTCGAGTCTCCTTTAAGTAAAGAATATAGGATTCATACAGTGTTTCATGTGATCTTAACTGGAATTAAGGATTTCCCTTATCTTACCTACCTTTTCTACACTAAGAACTGACTTGGAGATTCTCTTTCAGCTGTTCTAAACAAGTTCTCATCTGTTTACAGTCATTTTCACTGAATTAATCATGTTTTCATGTAGTTTCCTATATTCTGCCTTCTGGTCCAAGTATAAGCTTTGCCCACTTTATCAAACAACTTCCTATACACTGTTAAGTACTGAGGCAGCTATTGAACATTGTCTCTCAACTGTGTTATAGAGTGTAGTACTACATTTCAGTGAAGTGTAAGGCTTTCCAAAGCTGCCGAACGTGTTTCTTTCTCTATTTTAATGGTATACTGCCTTGTATAACACACATTTACCACTCTAGTCGCCTTTAAGTAAAGAATATAGGATTCACACAGTGTTTCATGTAATCTTAACTCGAATTAAGTATTTCCCGGATCTTAGCTACCTTTTCTACACTAAGAACTGACCTGGAGAATCTCTTTCAGCTGTTCTAAACATGTTCTCATCTGTTTACAGTCATTTTCACTGAATTAATCATGTTTTCATGTAGTTTCCTATATTCTGCCTTCTGGTCCAAGTATAAGCTTTGCCAACTTTATCAAACAACTTCCAACACCTTGTTATGAACTGAGGCAGCTTGGGAACATTGTCTCTCAACTGTGTAATAGAGTGTAGTACTACATTTCAGTGAAGTGTAAGGCTTTCCAAAGCTGCCGAACGTGTTTCTTTCTCTATTTTAATGGTATTCTGCCTTGTATAACACACATTTACCACTCGAGTCTCCTTTAAGTAAAGAATATAGGATTCATACAGTGTTTCATGTAATCTTAACTCGAATTAAAGATTTCCCGGATCTTAGCTACCTTTTCTACACTAAGAACTGACTTGGAGAATCTCTTTCAGCTGTTCTAAACAAGTTCACATCTGTTTACAGTCATTTTCACTGAATTAATCATGTTTTCATGTAGTTTCCTATATTCTGCCTTCTGGTCCAAGTATAAGCTTTGCCCACTTTATCAAACAACTTCCTACACACTGTTAAGTACTGAGGCAGCTATTGAACATTGTCTCTCAACTGTGTTATAGAGTGTAGTACTACATTTCAGTGAAGTGTAAGGCTTTCCAAAGCTGCCGAACGTGTTTCTTTCTCTATTTTAATGGTATTCTGCCTTGTATAACACACATTTACCACTCTAGTCTCCTTTAAGTAAAGAATATAGGATTCATACAGTGTTTCATGTGATCTTAACTGGAATTAAGGATTTTCCGGATTTAGCTACCTTTTCTACACTAAGAACTGAGTTGGAGGATCTCTTTCAGCTGTTCTAAAACAAGTTCTGATCGGTTTACAGTCATTTTCACTGAATTATTCATGTTTTCATGTAGTTTCCTATATTCTGCCTTCTGGCCCAAGTATAAGCTTTGCCCACTTTATCAAACAACTTCCTACACACTGTTATGAACTGAGGCAGCTCGGGAACATTGTCTCTCAACTGTGTTATAGAGTGTAGTACTACATTTCAGTGAAGTGTAAGGCTTTCCAAAGCTGCCGAACGTGTTTCTTTCTCTATTTCAATGGTATTCTGCCTTGTATAACACACATTTACCACTCTAGTCTCCTTTAAGTAAAGAATATAGGATTCATACAGTGTTTCATGTGATCTTAACTGGAATTAAGTATTTCCCTTATCTTACCTACCTTTTCTACACTAAGAACTGACTTGGAGGTTCTCTTTCAGCTGTTCTAAACAAGTTCTCATCTGTTTACAGTCATTTTCACTGAATTATTCATGTTCTCATGTAGTTTCCTATATTCGGCCTTCTGGCCCAAGTATAAGCTTTGCCCACTTTATCAAACAACTTCCTACACACTGTTATGAACTGAGGGAGCTAGGGAACATTGTCTCTCAACTGTGTGATAGAGTGTAGTACTACATTTCAGTGAAGTGTAAGGCTTTCCAAAGCTGCCGAACGTGTTTCTTTCTCTATTTCAATGGTATTCTGCCTTGTATGACACACATTTACCACTCTAGTCTTTTTTAAGTAAAGAATATAGGATTCATACTGTGTTTCATGTCATCTTTACTGGAATTAAGGATTTCCCGGATCTTAGCTACCCTTTCTACACTAAGAACTGACTTGGAGATTCTCTTTCAGCTGTTCTAAAGAAGTTCTCATCTGTTTATAGTCATTTTCACTGAATTATTCATGTTTTCATGTAGTTTCCTATATTCTGCCTTCTGGCCCAAGTATAAGCTTTGCCCACTTTATCAAACAACTTCCTACACACTGTTATGAACTGAGGCAGCTAGGGAACATTGTCTCTAAAATGTGTTATAGAGTGTAGTACTACATTTCAGTGAAGTGTAAGGCTTTCCTAGTTTCCTATATTCTGCCTTCTGGACCTAGTATAAGCTTTGCCCACTTTATCAAACAACTTCCTACACACTGTTAAGTAATGAGGCAGCTATTGAACATTGTCTCACAACTTTGTTATAGAGTGTAGTACTACATTTCAGTGAAGTGTAAGGCTTTCCAAAGCTGCTGAACGTGTTTCTTTCTCTATTTCAATGGTATTCTGCCTTGTATAACACAGATTTACCACTCTAGTCTCCTTTAAGTAAAGAATATAGGATTCATAAAGTGTTTCATGTGATCTTAACTGGAATTAAGGATTTCCATTATCTTAGCTACCTTTTCTACACTAAGAACTGACTTGGAGATTCTCTTTCAGCAGTTCTGAACAAGTTCTCATCTGTTTACAGTCATTTTCACTGAATTATTCATGTTTTCATGTAGTTTCCTATATTCTGCCTTCTGGTCCAAGTATAAGCTTTGCCCACTTTATCAAACAACTTCCTACACACTGTTAAGTACTGAGGCAGCTATTGAACATTGTCTCTCAACTGTGTTATAGAGTGTAGTACTACATTTCAGTGAAGTGTAAGGCTTTGCAAAGCTGCCGAACGTGTTTCTTTCTCTATTTTAATGGTATTCTGCCTTGTATAACACACATTTACCACTGTAGTCTCCTTTAAGTAAAGAATATAGGATTCATACAGTGTTTCATGTGATCTTAACTGGAATTAAGGATTTTCCGGATTTAGCTACCTTTTCTACACTAAGAACTGACTTGGAGGATCTCTTTCAGCTGTTCTAAAACAAGTTCTCATCTGTTTACAGTCATTTTCACTGAATTATTCATGTTTTCATGTAGTTTCCTATATTCTGCCTTCTGCATCAAGTATAAGCTTTGCCCACTTTATCAAACAACTTCCTACACACTATTATGAACTGAGGCAGCTCGGGAACATTGTCTCTCTACTGTGTTGTAGAGTGTAGTACTACATTTCAGTGAAGTGTAAGGCTTTCCAAAGCTGCCGAACGTGTTTCTTTCTCTATTTCAGTGGTATTCTGCCTTGTATAACACACATTTACCACTAGAGTCTCCTTTAAGTAAAGAATATAGGATTCATACAGTGTTTCATGTGATCTTAACTGGAATTAAGGATTTTCCTTATCTTAGCTACCTTTTCTACACTAAGAACTGACTTGGAGATTCTCTTTCAGCTGTTCTAAACAAGTTCTCATCTGTTTACAGTCATTTTCACTGAATTATTCATGTTTTCATGTAGTTTCCTATATTCGGCCTTCTGGCCCAAGTATAAGCTTTGCCCACTTTATCAGACAACTTCCTCCACACTGTTATGAACTGAGGGAGCTAGGGAACATTGTCTCTCAACTGTGTGATAGAGTGTAGTATTACATGTCAGTGAAGTGTAAGGCTTTCCAAAGCTGCCGAATGTGTTTCTTTCTCTATTTCAATGGTATTCTGCCTTGTATAACACACATTTACCACTCGAGTCTCCTTTAAGTAAAGAATATAGGATTCATACAGTGTTTCATGTGATCTTAACTGGAATTAAGGATTTCCCTTATCTTACCTACCTTTTCTACACTAAGAACTGACTTGGAGATTCTCTTTCAGCTGTTCTAAACAAGTTCTCATCTGTTTACAGTCATTTTCACTGAATTAATCATGTTTTCATGTAGTTTCCTATATTCTGCCTTCTGGTCCAAGTATAAGCTTTGCCCACTTTATCAAACAACTTCCTATACACTGTTAAGTACTGAGGCAGCTATTGAACATTGTCTCTCAACTGTGTTATAGAGTGTAGTACTACATTTCAGTGAAGTGTAAGGCTTTCCAAAGCTGCCGAACGTGTTTCTTTCTCTATTTTAATGGTATACTGCCTTGTATAACACACATTTACCACTCTAGTCGCCTTTAAGTAAAGAATATAGGATTCACACAGTGTTTCATGTAATCTTAACTCGAATTAAGTATTTCCCGGATCTTAGCTACCTTTTCTACACTAAGAACTGACCTGGAGAATCTCTTTCAGCTGTTCTAAACATGTTCTCATCTGTTTACAGTCATTTTCACTGAATTAATCATGTTTTCATGTAGTTTCCTATATTCTGCCTTCTGGTCCAAGTATAAGCTTTGCCAACTTTATCAAACAACTTCCAACACCTTGTTATGAACTGAGGCAGCTTGGGAACATTGTCTCTCAACTGTGTAATAGAGTGTAGTACTACATTTCAGTGAAGTGTAAGGCTTTCCAAAGCTGCCGAACGTGTTTCTTTCTCTATTTTAATGGTATTCTGCCTTGTATAACACACATTTACCACTCGAGTCTCCTTTAAGTAAAGAATATAGGATTCATACAGTGTTTCATGTGATCTTAACTGGAATTAAGGGTTTCCCTTATCTTAGCTACCTTTTCTACACTAAGAACTGACTTGGAGATTCTCTTTCAGCTGTTCTAAACAAGTTCTCATCTGTTTACAGTCATTTTCACTGAATTATTCATGTTTTCATGTAGTTTCCTATATTCTGCCTTCTGGTCCAAGTATAAGCTTTGCCCACTTTATCAAACAACTTCCTACACACTGTTAAGTACTGAGGCAGCTATTGAACATTGTCTCTCAACTGTGTTATAGAGTGTAGTACTACATTTCAGTGAAGTGTAAGGCTTTGCAAAGCTGCCGAACGTGTTTCTTTTTCTATTTTAATGGTATTCTGCCTTGTATAACACACATTTACCACTGTAGTCTCCTTTAAGTAAAGAATATAGGATTCATACAGTGTTTCATGTGATCTTAACTGGAATTAAGGATTTTCCGGATTTAGCTACCTTTTCTACACTAAGAACTGAGTTGGAGGATCTCTTTCAGCTGTTCTAAAACAAGTTCTGATCGGTTTACAGTCATTTTCACTGAATTATTCATGTTTTCATGTAGTTTCCTATATTCTGCCTTCTGGCCCAAGTATAAGCTTTGCCCACTTTATCAAACAACTTCCTACACAGTGTCATGAACTGAGGCAGCTCGGGAACATTGTCTCTCAACTGTGTTATAGAGTGTAGTACTACATTTCAGTGAAGTGTAAGGCTTTCCAAAGCTGCCGAACGTGTTTCTTTCTCTATTTCAATGGTATTCTGCCTTGTATAACACACATTTACCACTCTAGTCTCCTTTAAGTAAAAAATATAGGATTCATACAGTGTTTCATGTGATCTTAACTGGAATTAAGGATTTTCCTTATCTTAGCTACCTTTTCTACACTAAGAACTGACTTGGAGATTCTCTTTCAGCTGTTCTAAAGAAGTTCTCATCTGTTTACAGTCATTTTCACTGAATTATTCATGTTTTCATGTAGTTTCCTATATTCGGCCTTCTGGCCCAAGTATAAGCTTTGCCCACTTTATCAAACAACTTCCTACACACTGTTATGAATTGAGGGAGCTAGGGAACATTGTCTCTCAACTGTGTGATAGAGTGTAGTACTACATGTCACTGAAGTGTAAGGCTTTCCAAAGCTGCCGAATGTGTGTTTTTCTCTATTTCAATGGTATTCTGCCTTGTATAACACACATTTACCACTCTAGTTTCCTTTAAGTAAAGAATATAGGATTCATACAGTGTTTCATGTAATCTTAACTGGAATTAAGGATTTCCCAGATCTTAGCTACCTTTTCTACACTAAGAACTGACTTGGAGAATCTCTTTCAGCTGTTCTAAACAAGTTCACATCTGTTTACAGTCATTTTCACTGAATTATTCATGTTTTCATGTAGTTTCCTATATTCTGCCTTCTGGCCCAAGTATAAGCTTTGCCCACTTTATCAAACAACTTCCTACACACTGTTATGAACTGAGGCAGCTCGGGAACATTGTCTCTCAACTGTGTTATAGAGTGTAGTACTACATTTCAGTGAAGTGTAAGGCTTTCCAAAGCTGCCGAACATGTTTCTTTCTCTATTTTAATGGTATTCTGCCTTGTATAACACACATTTACCACTCTAGTCTCCTTTAAGTAAAGAATATAGGATTCATACAGTGTTTCATGTGATCTTAACTGGAATTAAGAATTTTCCTTATCTTAGCTAGCTTTTCTACACTAAGAACTGACTTGGAGATTCTCTTTCAGCTGTTCTAAACAAGTTCTCATCTGTTTACAGTCATTTTCACTGAATTATTCATGTTTTCATGTAGTTTCCTATATTCGGCCTTCTGGCCCAAGTATAAGCTTTGCCCACTTTATCAAACAACTTCCTACACACTGTTATGAATTGAGGGAGCTAGGGAACATTGTCTCTCAACTGTGTGATAGAGTGTAGTACTACATGTCAGTGAAGTGTAAGGCTTTCCAAAGCTGCCGAATGTGTTTTTTTCTCTATTTCAATGGTATTCTGCCTTGTATAACACACATTTACCACTCTAGTTTCCTTTAAGTAAAGAATATAGGATTCATACAGTGTTTCATGTAATCTTAACTCGAATTGAGGATTTCCCGAATCTTAGCTACCTTTTCTACATTAAGAACTGACTTGGAGAATCTCTTTCAGCTGTTCTAAACAAGTTCTAATCTGTTTACAGTCATTTTCACTGAATTAATCATGTTTTCATGTAGTTTCCTATATTCTGCCTTCTGGTCCAAGTATAAGCTTTGCCAACTTTATCAAACAACTTCCTACACACTGTTAAGTACTGAGGCAGCTATTGAACATTGTCTCTCAACTGTGTTATAGAGTGTAGTACTACATTTCAGTGAAGTGTAAGGCTTTCCAAAGCTGCCGAACGTGTTTCTTTCTCTATTTTAATGGTATTCTGCCTTGTATAACACACATTTACCACTGTAGTCTCCTTTAAGTAAAGAATATAGGATTCATACAGTGTTTCATGTGATCTTAACTGGAATTAAGGATTTTCCGGATTTAGCTACCTTTTCTACACTAAGAACTGACTTGGAGGATCTCTTTCAGCTGTTCTAAAACAAGTTCTCATCTGTTTACAGTCATTTTCACTGAATTATTCATGTTTTCATGTAGTTTCCTATATTCTGCCTTCTGGCCCAAGTATAAGTTTTGCCCACTTTATCAAACAACTTCCTACACACTGTTATGAACTGAGGCAGCTCAGGAACATTGTCTCTCAACTGTGTTATAGAGTGTAGTACTACATTTCAGTGAAGTGTAAGGCTTTCCAAAGCTGCCGAACGTGTTTCTTTCTCTATTTCAATGGTATTCTGCCTTGTATAACACACATTTACCACTGTAGTCTCCTTTAAGTAAAGAATATAGGATTCATACAGTGTTTCATGTGATCTTAACTGGAATTAAGGATTTTCCGGATTTAGCTACCTTTTCTACACTAAGAACTGACTTGGAGGATCTCTTTCAGCTGTTCTAAAACAAGTTCTCATCTGTTTACAGTCATTTTCACTGAATTATTCATGTTTTCATGTAGTTTCCTATATTCTGCCTTCTGCATCAAGTATAAGCTTTGCCCACTTTATCAAACAACTTCCTACACACTATTATGAACTGAGGCAGCTCGGGAACATTGTCTCTCTACTGTGTTGTAGAGTGTAGTACTACATTTCAGTGAAGTGTAAGGCTTTCCAAAGCTGCCGAACGTGTTTCTTTCTCTATTTCAGTGGTATTCTGCCTTGTATAACACACATTTACCACTAGAGTCTCCTTTAAGTAAAGAATATAGGATTCATACAGTGTTTCATGTGATCTTAACTGGAATTAAGGATTTTCCTTATCTTAGCTACCTTTTCTACACTAAGAACTGACTTGGAGATTCTCTTTCAGCTGTTCTAAACAAGTTCTCATCTGTTTACAGTCATTTTCACTGAATTATTCATGTTTTCATGTAGTTTCCTATATTCGGCCTTCTGGCCCAAGTATAAGCTTTGCCCACTTTATCAGACAACTTCCTCCACACTGTTATGAACTGAGGGAGCTAGGGAACATTGTCTCTCAACTGTGTGATAGAGTGTAGTATTACATGTCAGTGAAGTGTAAGGCTTTCCAAAGCTGCCGAATGTGTTTCTTTCTCTATTTCAATGGTATTCTGCCTTGTATAACACACATTTACCACTCGAGTCTCCTTTAAGTAAAGAATATAGGATTCATACAGTGTTTCATGTGATCTTAACTGGAATTAAGGATTTCCCTTATCTTACCTACCTTTTCTACACTAAGAACTGACTTGGAGATTCTCTTTCAGCTGTTCTAAACAAGTTCTCATCTGTTTACAGTCATTTTCACTGAATTAATCATGTTTTCATGTAGTTTCCTATATTCTGCCTTCTGGTCCAAGTATAAGCTTTGCCCACTTTATCAAACAACTTCCTATACACTGTTAAGTACTGAGGCAGCTATTGAACATTGTCTCTCAACTGTGTTATAGAGTGTAGTACTACATTTCAGTGAAGTGTAAGGCTTTCCAAAGCTGCCGAACGTGTTTCTTTCTCTATTTTAATGGTATACTGCCTTGTATAACACACATTTACCACTCTAGTCGCCTTTAAGTAAAGAATATAGGATTCACACAGTGTTTCATGTAATCTTAACTCGAATTAAGTATTTCCCGGATCTTAGCTACCTTTTCTACACTAAGAACTGACCTGGAGAATCTCTTTCAGCTGTTCTAAACATGTTCTCATCTGTTTACAGTCATTTTCACTGAATTAATCATGTTTTCATGTAGTTTCCTATATTCTGCCTTCTGGTCCAAGTATAAGCTTTGCCAACTTTATCAAACAACTTCCAACACCTTGTTATGAACTGAGGCAGCTTGGGAACATTGTCTCTCAACTGTGTAATAGAGTGTAGTACTACATTTCAGTGAAGTGTAAGGCTTTCCAAAGCTGCCGAACGTGTTTCTTTCTCTATTTTAATGGTATTCTGCCTTGTATAACACACATTTACCACTCGAGTCTCCTTTAAGTAAAGAATATAGGATTCATACAGTGTTTCATGTGATCTTAACTGGAATTAAGGGTTTCCCTTATCTTAGCTACCTTTTCTACACTAAGAACTGACTTGGAGATTCTCTTTCAGCTGTTCTAAACAAGTTCTCATCTGTTTACAGTCATTTTCACTGAATTATTCATGTTTTCATGTAGTTTCCTATATTCTGCCTTCTGGTCCAAGTATAAGCTTTGCCCACTTTATCAAACAACTTCCTACACACTGTTAAGTACTGAGGCAGCTATTGAACATTGTCTCTCAACTGTGTTATAGAGTGTAGTACTACATTTCAGTGAAGTGTAAGGCTTTGCAAAGCTGCCGAACGTGTTTCTTTTTCTATTTTAATGGTATTCTGCCTTGTATAACACACATTTACCACTGTAGTCTCCTTTAAGTAAAGAATATAGGATTCATACAGTGTTTCATGTGATCTTAACTGGAATTAAGGATTTTCCGGATTTAGCTACCTTTTCTACACTAAGAACTGAGTTGGAGGATCTCTTTCAGCTGTTCTAAAACAAGTTCTGATCGGTTTACAGTCATTTTCACTGAATTATTCATGTTTTCATGTAGTTTCCTATATTCTGCCTTCTGGCCCAAGTATAAGCTTTGCCCACTTTATCAAACAACTTCCTACACAGTGTCATGAACTGAGGCAGCTCGGGAACATTGTCTCTCAACTGTGTTATAGAGTGTAGTACTACATTTCAGTGAAGTGTAAGGCTTTCCAAAGCTGCCGAACGTGTTTCTTTCTCTATTTCAATGGTATTCTGCCTTGTATAACACACATTTACCACTCTAGTCTCCTTTAAGTAAAAAATATAGGATTCATACAGTGTTTCATGTGATCTTAACTGGAATTAAGGATTTTCCTTATCTTAGCTACCTTTTCTACACTAAGAACTGACTTGGAGATTCTCTTTCAGCTGTTCTAAAGAAGTTCTCATCTGTTTACAGTCATTTTCACTGAATTATTCATGTTTTCATGTAGTTTCCTATATTCGGCCTTCTGGCCCAAGTATAAGCTTTGCCCACTTTATCAAACAACTTCCTACACACTGTTATGAATTGAGGGAGCTAGGGAACATTGTCTCTCAACTGTGTGATAGAGTGTAGTACTACATGTCACTGAAGTGTAAGGCTTTCCAAAGCTGCCGAATTTGTGTTTTTCTCTATTTCAATGGTATTCTGCCTTGTATAACACACATTTACCACTCGAGTCTCCTTTAAGTAAAGAATATAGGATTCATACAGTGTTTCATGTGATCTTAACTGGAATTAAGAATTTTCCTTATCTTAGCTAGCTTTTCTACACTAAGAACTGACTTGGAGATTCTCTTTCAGCTGTTCTAAACAAGTTCTCATCTGTTTACAGTCATTTTCACTGAATTATTCATGTTTTCATGTAGTTTCCTATATTCGGCCTTCTGGCCCAAGTATAAGCTTTGCCCACTTTATCAAACAACTTCCTACACACTGTTATGAATTGAGGGAGCTAGGGAACATTGTCTCTCAACTGTGTGATAGAGTGTAGTACTACATGTCAGTGAAGTGTAAGGCTTTCCAAAGCTGCCGAATGTGTTTTTTTCTCTATTTCAATGGTATTCTGCCTTGTATAACACACATTTACCACTCTAGTTTCCTTTAAGTAAAGAATATAGGATTCATACAGTGTTTCATGTAATCTTAACTCGAATTGAGGATTTCCCGAATCTTAGCTACCTTTTCTACATTAAGAACTGACTTGGAGAATCTCTTTCAGCTGTTCTAAACAAGTTCTAATCTGTTTACAGTCATTTTCACTGAATTAATCATGTTTTCATGTAGTTTCCTATATTCTGCCTTCTGGTCCAAGTATAAGCTTTGCCAACTTTATCAAACAACTTCCTACACACTGTTAAGTACTGAGGCAGCTATTGAACATTGTCTCTCAACTGTGTTATAGAGTGTAGTACTACATTTCAGTGAAGTGTAAGGCTTTCCAAAGCTGCCGAACGTGTTTCTTTCTCTATTTTAATGGTATTCTGCCTTGTATAACACACATTTACCACTGTAGTCTCCTTTAAGTAAAGAATATAGGATTCATACAGTGTTTCATGTGATCTTAACTGGAATTAAGGATTTTCCGGATTTAGCTACCTTTTCTACACTAAGAACTGACTTGGAGGATCTCTTTCAGCTGTTCTAAAACAAGTTCTCATCTGTTTACAGTCATTTTCACTGAATTATTCATGTTTTCATGTAGTTTCCTATATTCTGCCTTCTGGCCCAAGTATAAGTTTTGCCCACTTTATCAAACAACTTCCTACACACTGTTATGAACTGAGGCAGCTCAGGAACATTGTCTCTCAACTGTGTTATAGAGTGTAGTACTACATTTCAGTGAAGTGTAAGGCTTTCCAAAGCTGCCGAACGTGTTTCTTTCTCTATTTCAATGGTATTCTGCCTTGTATAACACACATTTACCACTCTAGTCTCCTTTAAGTAAAGAATATAGGATTCATACAGTGTTTCATGTGATCTTAACTGGAATTAAGGATTTTCCGGATTTAGCTACCTTTTCTACACTAAGAACTGACTTGGAGGATCTCTTTCAGCTGTTCTAAAACAAGTTCTCATCTGTTTACAGTCATTTTCACTGAATTATTCATGTTTTCATGTAGTTTCCTATATTCTGCCTTCTGCTTCAAGTATAAGCTTTGCCCACTTTATCAAACAACTTCCTACACACTGTTATGAACTGAGGCAGCTCGGGAACATTGTCTCTCTACTGTGTTATAGAGTGTAGTACTACATTTCAGTGAAGTGTAAGGCTTTCCAAAGCTGCCGAACGTGTTTCTTTCTCTATTTCAGTGGTATTCTGCCTTGTATAACACACATTTACCACTCGAGTCTCCTTTAAGTAAAGAATATAGGATTCATACAGTGTTTCATGTGATCTTAACTGGAATTAAGGATTTTCCTTATCTTAGCTACCTTTTCTACACTAAGAACTGACTTGGAGATTCTCTTTCAGTTGTTCTAAACAAGTTCTCATCTGTTTACAGTCATTTTCACTGAATTATTCATGTTTTCATGTAGTTTCCTATATTCGGCCTTCTGGCCCAAGTATAAGCTTTGCCCACTTTGTCAGACAACTTCCTCCACACTGTTATGAACTGAGGGAGCTAGGGAACATTGTCTCTCAACTGTGTGATAGAGTGTAGTATTACATGTCAGTGAAGTGTAAGGTTTTCCAAAGCTGCCGAATGTGTTTCTTTCTCTATTTCAATGGTATTCTGCCTTGTATAACACACATTTACCACTCGAGTCTCCTTTAAGTAAAGAATATAGGATTCATACAGTGTTTCATGTGATCTTAACTGGAATTAAGGATTTCCCTTATCTTACCTACCTTTTCTACACTAAGAACTGACTTGGAGATTCTCTTTCAGCTGTTCTAAACCAGTTCTCATCTGTTTACAGTCATTTTCACTGAATTAATCATGTTTTCATGTAGTTTCCTATATTCTGCCTTCTGGTCCAAGTATAAGCTTTGCCCACTTTATCAAACAACTTCCTACACACTGTTATGAAGTGAGGGAGCTAGGGAACATTGTCTCTCAACTGTGTTATAGAGTGTGGTACTACATTTCAGTGAAGTGTAAGGCTTTCCAAAGCTGCCGAACGTGTTTCTTTCTCCATTTGAATGGTATTCTGCCTTATATAACACACATTTAACCCTCTAGTCTCCTTTAAGTAAAGAATATAGGATTCATACAGTGTTTCATGTGATCTTAACTGGAATTACGGATTTTCCGGATTTAGCTACCTTTTCTACACTAAGAACTGACTTGGAGATTCTCTTTCAGCTGTTCTAAAGAAGTTCTCATCTGTTTACAGTCATTTTCACTGAATTATTCATGTTTTCATGTAGTTTCCTATATTCTGCCTTCTGGTCCAAGTATAAGCTTTCCCCACTTTATCAAACAACTTCCTACACACTGTTATGAACTGAGGGAGCTAGGGAACATTGTCTCTTAACTGTGTTATAGAGTGTAGTACTACATTTCAGTGAAGTGTAAGGCCTTCCAAAGCTGCCAAACGTGTTTCTTTCTCTATTTCAATAGTATTCTGCCTTGTATAACACACATTTACCACTCTAGTCTTTTTTAAGTAAAGAATATAGGATTCATACTGTGTTTCATGTCATCTTTACTGGAATTAAGGATTTCCCGGATCTTAGCTACCCTTTCTACACTAAGAACTGACTTGGAGATTCTCTTTCAGCTGTTCTAAAGAAGTTCTCATCTGTTTATAGTCATTTTCACTGAATTATTCATGTTTTCATGTAGTTTCCTATATTCTGCCTTCTGGCCCAAGTATAAGCTTTGCCCACTTTATCAAACAACTTCCTACACACTGTTATGAACTGAGGCAGCTAGGGAACATTGTCTCTAAAATGTGTAATAGAGTGTAGTACTACATTTCAGTGAAGTGTAAGGCTTTCCTAGTTTCCTATATTCTGCCTTCTGGACCTAGTATAAGCTTTGCCCACTTTATCAAACAACTTCCTACACACTGTTAAGTAATGAGGCAGCTATTGAACATTGTCTCACAACTTTGTTATAGAGTGTAGTACTACATTTCAGTGAAGTGTAAGGCTTTCCAAAGCTGCTGAACGTGTTTCTTTCTCTATTTCAATGGTATTCTGCCTTGTATAACACACATTTACCACTCTAGTCTCCTTTAAGTAAAGAATATAGGATTCATACAGTGTTTCATGTGATCTTAACTAGAATTAAGTATTTCCCTTATCTTACCTACCTTTTCTACACTAAGAACTGACTTGGAGATTCTCTTTCAGCTGTTCTAAACAAGTTCTCATCTGTTTACAGTCATTTTCACTGAATTATTCATGTTTTCATGTAGTTTCCTATATTCTGCCTTCTGGCCCAAGTATAAGCTTTTCCCACTTTATCAAACAACTTCCTACACAGTGTTATGAACTGAGGCAGCTCGGGAACATTGTCTCTCAACTGTGTTATAGAGTGTAGTACTACATTTCCGTGAAGTGTAAGGCTTTCCAAAGCTGCCGAACGTGTTTCTTTCTCTATTTCAATGGTATTCTGCCTTGTATAACACACATTTACCACTCTAGTCTCCTTTAAGTAAAGAATATAGGATTCATACAGTGTTTCATGTGATCTTAACTGGAATTAAGGATTTTCCTTATCTTAGCTACCTTTTCTACACTAAGAACTGACTTGGAGATTCTCTTTCAGCTGTTCTAAACAAGTTCTCATCTGTTTACAGTCATTTTCACTGAATTATTCATGTTTTCATGTAGTTTCCTATATTCTGCCTTCTGGCCCAAGTATAAGCTTTGCCCACTTTATCAAACAACTTCCTACACACTGTTATGAACTGAGGGAGCTAGGGAACATTGTCTATCAGCTGTGTTATATAAAGTGTAGTACTACATTTCAGTGAAGTGTAAGGCTTTCCAAAGCTGCCGAACGTGTTTCTTTCTCTATTTCAATGGTATTCTGCCTTGTATAACACACATTTACCACTCTAGTCTCCTTTAAGTAAAGAATATAGGATTCATACAGTGTTTCATGTAATCTTAACTCGAATTAAAGATTTCCCGGATCTTAGCTACCTTTTCTACACTAAGAACTGACTTGGAGAATCTCTTTCAGCTGTTCTAAACAAGTTCACATCTGTTTACAGTCATTTTCACTGAATTAATCATGTTTTCATGTAGTTTCCTATATTCTGCCTTCTGGTCCAAGTATAAGCTTTGCCCACTTTATCAAACAACTTCCTACACACTGTTAAGTACTGAGGCAGCTATTGAACATTGTCTCTCAACTGTGTTATAGAGTGTAGTACTACATTTCAGTGAAGTGTAAGGCATTCCAAAGCTGCCGAACGTGTTTCTTTCTCTATTTTAATGGTATTCTGCCTTGTATAACACACATTTACCACTGTAGTCTCCTTTAAGTAAAGAATATAGGATTCATACAGTGTTTCTTGTGATCTTAACTGGAATTAAGGATTTTCCGGATTTAGCTACCTTTTCTACACTAAGAACTGAGTTGGAGGATCTCTTTCAGCTGTTCTAAAACAAGTTCTGATCGGTTTACAGTCATTTTCACTGAATTATTCATGTTTTCATGTAGTTTCCTATATTCTGCCTTCTGGCCCAAGTATAAGCTTTGCCCACTTTATCAAACAACTTCCTACACACTGTTATGAACTGAGGCAGCTCGGGAACATTGTCTCTCAACTGTGTTATAGAGTGTAGTACTACATTTCAGTGAAGTGTAAGGCTTTCCAAAGCTGCCGAACGTGTTTCTTTCTCTATTTCAATGGTATTCTGCCTTGTATAACACACATTTACCACTCTAGTCTCCTTTAAGTAAAGAATATAGGATTCATACAGTGTTTCATGTGATCTTAACTGGAATTAAGTATTTCCCTTATCTTACCTACCTTTTCTACACTAAGAACTGACTTGGAGGTTCTCTTTCAGCTGTTCTAAACAAGTTCTCATCTGTTTACAGTCATTTTCACTGAATTATTCATGTTCTCATGTAGTTTCCTATATTCGGCCTTCTGGCCCAAGTATAAGCTTTGCCCACTTTATCAAACAACTTCCTACACACTGTTATGAACTGAGGGAGCTAGGGAACATTGTCTCTCAACTGTGTGATAGAGTGTAGTACTACATTTCAGTGAAGTGTAAGGCTTTCCAAAGCTGCCGAACGTGTTTCTTTCTCTATTTCAATGGTATTCTGCCTTGTATGACACACATTTACCACTCTAGTCTTTTTTAAGTAAAGAATATAGGATTCATACTGTGTTTCATGTCATCTTTACTGGAATTAAGGATTTCCCGGATCTTAGCTACCCTTTCTACACTAAGAACTGACTTGGAGATTCTCTTTCAGCTGTTCTAAAGAAGTTCTCATCTGTTTATAGTCATTTTCACTGAATTATTCATGTTTTCATGTAGTTTCCTATATTCTGCCTTCTGGCCCAAGTATAAGCTTTGCCCACTTTATCAAACAACTTCCTACACACTGTTATGAACTGAGGCAGCTAGGGAACATTGTCTCTAAAATGTGTTATAGAGTGTAGTACTACATTTCAGTGAAGTGTAAGGCTTTCCTAGTTTCCTATATTCTGCCTTCTGGACCTAGTATAAGCTTTGCCCACTTTATCAAACAACTTCCTACACACTGTTAAGTAATGAGGCAGCTATTGAACATTGTCTCACAACTTTGTTATAGAGTGTAGTACTACATTTCAGTGAAGTGTAAGGCTTTCCAAAGCTGCTGAACGTGTTTCTTTCTCTATTTCAATGGTATTCTGCCTTGTATAACACAGATTTACCACTCTAGTCTCCTTTAAGTAAAGAAGATAGGATTCATAAAGTGTTTCATGTGATCTTAACTGGAATTAAGGATTTCCATTATCTTAGCTACCTTTTCTACACTAAGAACTGACTTGGAGATTCTCTTTCAGCAGTTCTGAACAAGTTCTCATCTGCTTACAGTCATTTTCACTGAATTATTCATGTTTTCATGTAGTTTCCTATATTCTGCCTTCTGGTCCAAGTATAAGCTTTGCCCACTTTATCAAACAACTTCCTACACACTGTTAAGTACTGAGGCAGCTATTGAACATTGTCTCTCAACTGTGTTATAGAGTGTAGTACTACATTTCAGTGAAGTGTAAGGCTTTGCAAAGCTGCCGAACGTGTTTCTTTCTCTATTTTCATGGTATTCTGCCTTGTATAACACACATTTACCACTGTAGTCTCCTTTAAGTAAAGAATATAGGATTCATACAGTGTTTCATGTGATCTTAACTGGAATTAAGGATTTTCCGGATTTAGCTACCATTTCTACACTAAGAACTGACTTGGAGGATCTCTTTCAGCTGTTCTAAAACAAGTTCTCATCTGTTTACAGTCATTTTCACTGAATTATTCATGTTTTCATGTAGTTTCCTATATTCTGCCTTCTGCATCAAGTATAAGCTTTGCCCACTTTATCAAACAACTTCCTACACACTATTATGAACTGAGGCAGCTCGGGAACATTGTCTCTCTACTGTGTTGTAGAGTGTAGTACTACATTTCAGTGAAGTGTAAGGCTTTCCAAAGCTGCCAAACGTGTTTCTTTCTCTATTTCAGTGGTATTCTGCCTTGTATAACACACATTTACCACTAGAGTCTCCTTTAAGTAAAGAATATAGGATTCATACAGTGTTTCATGTGATCTTAACTGGAATTAAGGATTTTCCTTATCTTAGCTACCTTTTCTACACTAAGAACTGACTTGGAGATTCTCTTTCAGCTGTTCTAAACAAGTTCTCATCTGTTTACAGTCATTTTCACTGAATTATTCATGTTTTCATGTAGTTTCCTATATTCGGCCTTCTGGCCCAAGTATAAGCTTTGCCCACTTTATCAGACAACTTCCTCCACACTGTTATGAACTGAGGGAGCTAGGGAACATTGTCTCTCAACTGTGTGATAGAGTGTAGTATTACATGTCAGTGAAGTGTAAGGCTTTCCAAAGCTGCCGAATGTGTTTCTTTCTCTATTTCAATGGTATTCTGCCTTGTATAACACACATTTACCACTCGAGTCTCCTTTAAGTAAAGAATATAGGATTCATACAGTGTTTCATGTGATCTTAACTGGAATTAAGGATTTCCCTTATCTTACCTACCTTTTCTACACTAAGAACTGACTTGGAGATTCTCTTTCAGCTGTTCTAAACAAGTTCTCATCTGTTTACAGTCATTTTCACTGAATTATTCATGTTTTCATGTAGTTTCCTATATTCTGCCTTCTGGTCCAAGTATAAGCTTTGCCCACTTTATCAAACAACTTCCTATACACTGTTAAGTACTGAGGCAGCTATTGAACATTGTCTCTCAACTGTGTTATAGAGTGTAGTACTACATTTCAGTGAAGTGTAAGGCTTTCCAAAGCTGCCGAACGTGTTTCTTTCTCTATTTTAATGGTATACTGCCTTGTATAACACACATTTACCACTCTAGTCGCCTTTAAGTAAAGAATATAGGATTCACACAGTGTTTCATGTAATCTTAACTCGAATTAAGTATTTCCCGGATCTTAGCTACCTTTTCTACACTAAGAACTGACCTGGAGAATCTCTTTCAGCTGTTCTAAACATGTTCTCATCTGTTTACAGTCATTTTCACTGAATTAATCATGTTTTCATGTAGTTTCCTATATTCTGCCTTCTGGTCCAAGTATAAGCTTTGCCAACTTTATCAAACAACTTCCAACACCTTGTTATGAACTGAGGCAGCTTGGGAACATTGTCTCTCAACTGTGTAATAGAGTGTAGTACTACATTTCAGTGAAGTGTAAGGCTTTCCAAAGCTGCCGAACGTGTTTCTTTCTCTATTTTAATGGTATTCTGCCTTGTATAACACACATTTACCACTCGAGTCTCCTTTAAGTAAAGAATATAGGATTCATACAGTGTTTCATGTGATCTTAACTGGAATTAAGGGTTTCCCTTATCTTAGCTACCTTTTCTACACTAAGAACTGACTTGGAGATTCTCTTTCAGCTGTTCTAAACAAGTTCTCATCTGTTTACAGTCATTTTCACTGAATTATTCATGTTTTCATGTAGTTTCCTATATTCTGCTTTCTGGCCCAAGTATAAGCTTTGCCCACTTTATCAAACAACTTCCTACACACTGTTATGAACTGAGGCAGCTCGGGAACATTGTCTCTAAAATGTGTTATAGAGTGTAGTACTACATTTCAGTGAAGTGTAAGGCTTTCCTAGTTTCCTATATTCTGCCTTCTGGCCCTAGTATAAGCTTTGCCCACTTTATCAAACAACTTCCTACACACTGTTAAGTAATGAGGCAGCTATTGAACATTGTCTCTCAACTTTGTTATAGAGTGTAGTACTACATTTCAGTGAAGTGTAAGGCTTTCCAAAGCTGCCGAACGTGTTTCTTTCTCTATTTCAATGGTATTCTGCCTTGTATAACACACATTTACCACTGTAGTCTCCTTTAAGTAAAGAATATAGGATTCATACAGTGTTTCATGTGATCTTAACTGGAATTAAGGAGTTTCCGGATTTAGCTACCTTTTCTACACTAAGAACTGACTTGGAGGATCTCTTTCAGCTGTTCTAACACAAGTTCTCATCTGTTTACAGTCATTTTCATTGAATTATTCATGTTTTCATGTAGTTTCCTATATTCTGCTTTCTGGCCCAAGTATAAGCTTTGCCCACTTTATCAAACAACTTCCTACACACTGTTATGAACTGAGGCAGCTCGGGAACATTGTCTCTCAACTGTGTTATAGAGTGTAGTACTACATTTTAGTGAAGTGTAAGGCTTTCCAAAGCTGCCGAACGTGTTTCTTTCTCTATTTCAATGGTATTCTGCCTTGTATAACACACATTTACCACTCGAGTCTCCTTTAAGTAAAGAATATAGGATTCATACAGTGTTTCATGTGATCTTAACTGGAATTAAGGATTTCCCTTATCTTACCTACCTTTTCTACACTAAGAACTGACTTGGAGATTCTGTTTCAGCTGTTCTAAAGAAGTTCTCATCTGTTTACAGTCATTTTCACTGAATTAATCATCTTTTCATGTAGTTTCCTATATTCTGCCTTCTGGTCCAAGTATAAGCTTTCCCACTTTATCAAACAACTTCCTATACACTGTTAAGTACTGAGGCAGCTATTGAACATTGTCTCTCAACTGTGTTATAGAGTGTAGTACTACATTTCAGTGAAGTGTAAGGCTTTCCAAAGCTGCCGAACGTGTTCCTTTCTCTATTTTAATGGTATACTGCCTTGTATAACACACATTTACCACTCTAGTCGCCTTTAAGTAAAGAATATAGGATTGACACAGTGTTTCATGTAATCTTAAGCTTTGCCAACTTTATCAAACAACTTCCAACACCCTGTTCTGAACTGAGGCAGCTTGGGAACATTGTCTCTCAACTGTGTTATAGAGTGTAGTACTACATTTCAGTGAAGTGTAAGGCTTTCCAAAGCTGCCGAACGTGTTTCTTTCTCCATTTGAATGGTATTCTGCCTTATATAACACACATTTAACACTCTAGTCTCCTTTAAGTAAAGAATATAGGATTCATACAGTGTTTCATGTGATCTTAACTGGAATTACGGATTTTCCGGATTTAGCTACCTTTTCTACACTAAGAACTGACTTGGAGATTCTCTTTCAGCTGTTCTAAACAAGTTCTCATCTGTTTACAGTCATTTTCACTGAATTATTCATGTTTTCAGGGGGTTTCCTATATTCTGCCTTCTGGTCCAAGTATAAGCTTTCCCCACTTTATCAAACAACTTCCTACACACTGTTATGAACTGAGGGAGCTAGGGAACATTGTCTCTTAACTGTGTTATAGAGTGTAGTACTACATTTCAGTGAAGTGTAAGGCATTCCAAAGCTGCCAAACGTGTTTCTTTCTCTATTTCAATGGTATTCTGCCTTGTATAACACACATTTACCACTCGAGTCTCCTTTAAGTAAAGAATATAGGATTCGTACTGTGTTTCATGTGATCTTAACTGGAATTAAGGATTTCCCTTATCTTACCTACCTTTTCTACACTAAGAACTGACTTGGAGATTCTCTTTCAGCTGTTCTACACAAGTTCTCATCTGTTTACAGTCATTTTCACTGAATTATTCATGTTTTCATGTAGTTTCCTATATTCTGCCTTCTTGTCCAAGTATAAGCTTTCCCACTTTATCAAACAACTTCCTATACACTGTTAAGTACTGAGGCAGCTATTGAACATTGTCTCTCAACTGTGTTATAGATTGTAGTACTACATTTCAGTGAAGTGTAAGGATTTCCAAACCTGCCGAACGTGTTTCTTTCTCTATTTTAATGGTATACTGCCTTGTATAACACACATTTACCACTCTAGTCGCCTTTAAGTAAAGAATATAGGATTCACACAGTGTTTTATGTAATCTTAACTCGAATTAAGTATTTCCCGGTTCTTAGCTACCTTTTCTACACTAAGAACTGACCTGGAAAATCTCTTTCAGCTGTTCTAAACATGTTCTCATCTGTTTACAGTCATTTTCACTTAATTAATCATGTTTTCATGTAGTTTCCTATATTCTGCATTCTGGTCCAAGTATAAGCTTTGCCAACTTTATCAAACAACTTCCAACACCCTGTTATGAACTGAGGCAGCTTGGGAACATTGTCTCTCAACTGTGTTATAGAGTGTAGTACTACATTTCAGTGAAGTGTAAGGCTTTCCAAAGCTGCCGAACGTGTTTCTTTCTCCATTTCAATGGTATTCTGCCTTGTATAACACACATTTACCACTCTAGTCTCCTTTACGTAAAGAATATAGGATGCACACAGTGTTTCATGTGATCTTAACTGGAATTAAGGGTTTCCCTTATCTTAGCTACCTTTTATACACTAAGAACTGACTTGGAGATTCTCTTTCAGCTGTTCTAAACAAGTTCTCATCCGTTTACAGTCATTTTCACTGAATTATTCATGTTTTCATGTAGTTTCCTATATTCTGCCTTCTGGTCCAAGTATAAGCTTTCCCCACTTTATCAAACAACTTCCTACACACTGTTATGAACTGAGGGAGCTAGGGAACATTGTCTCTTAACTGTGTTATAGAGTGTAGTACTACATTTCAGTGAAGTGTAAGGCCTTCCAAAGCTGCCAAACGTGTTTCTTTCTCTATTTCAATAGTATTCTGCCTTGTATAACACACATTTACCACTCTAGTCTTTTTTAAGTAAAGAATATAGGATTCATACTGTGTTCCATGTGATCTTTACTGGAATTAAGGATTTCCCGGATCTTAGCTACCCTTTCTACACTAAGAACTGACTTGGAGTTTCTCTTTCAGCTGTTCTAAAGAAGTTCTCATCTGTTTATAGTCATTTTCACTGAATTATTCATGTTTTCATGTAGTTTCCTATATTCTGCCTTCTGGCCCAAGTATAAGCTTTGCCCACTTTATCAAACAACTTCCTACACACTGTTATGAACTGAGGCAGCTAGGGAACATTGTCTCTAAAATGTGTTATAGAGTGTAGTACTACATTTCAGTGAAGTGTAAGGCTTTCCTAGTTTCCTATATTCTGCCTTCTGGACCTAGTATAAGCTTTGCCCACTTTATCAAACAACTTCCTACACACTGTTAAGTAATGAGGCAGCTATTGAACATTGTCTCACAACTTTGTTATAGAGTGTAGTACTACATTTCAGTGAAGTGTAAGGCTTTCCAAAGCTGCCGAACGTGTTTCTTTCTCTATTTCAATGGTATTCTGCCTTGTATAACACAGATTTACCACTCTAGTCTCCTTTAAGTAAAGAATATAGGATTCATAAAGTGTTTCATGTGATCTTAACTGGAATTAAGGATTTCCATTATCTTAGCTACCTTTTCTACACTAAGAACTGACTTGGAGATTCTCTTTCAGCAGTTCTGAGCAAGTTCTCATCTGTTTACAGTCATTTTCACTGAATTATTCATGTTTTCATGTAGTTTCCTATATTCTGCCTTCTGGTCCAAGTATAAGCTTTGCCCACTTTATCAAACAACTTCCTACACACTGTTAAGTACTGAGGCAGCTATTGAACATTGTCTCTCAACTGTGTTATAGAGTGTAGTACTACATTTCAGTGAAGTGTAAGGCTTTGCAAAGCTGCCGAACGTGTTTCTTTCTCTATTTTAATGGTATTCTGCCTTGTATAACACACATTTACCACTGTAGTATCCTTTAAGTAAAGAATATAGGATTCATACAGTGTTTCATGTGATCTTAACTGGAATTAAGGATTTTCCGGATCTTAGCTACCTTTTCTACACTAAGAACTGACCTGGAGAATCTCTTTCAGCTGTTCTAAACATGTTCTCATCTGTTTACAGTCATTTTCACTGAATTAATCATGTTTTCATGTAGTTTCCTATATTCTGCATTCTGGTCCAAGTATAAGCTTTGCCAACTTTATCAAACAACTTCCAACACCTTGTTATGAACTGAGGCAGCTTGGGAACATTGTCTCTCAACTGTGTTATAGAGTGTAGTACTACATTTCAGTGAAGTGTAAGGCTTTCCAAAGCTGCCGAACGTGTTTCTTTCTCTATTTCAATGGTATTCTGCCTTGTATAACACACATTTACCACTCTAGTCTCCTTTACGTAAAGAATATAGGATGCACACAGTGTTTCATGTGATCTTAACTGGAATTAAGGGTTTCCCTTATCTTAGCTACCTTTTCTACACTAAGAACTGACTTGGAGATTCTCTTTCAGCTGTTCTAAACAAGTTCTCATCTGTTTACAGTCATTTTCACTGAATTATTCATGTTTTCATGTAGTTTCCTATATTCTGCCTTCTGGTCCAAGTATAAGCTTTCCCCACTTTATCAAACAACTTCCTACACACTGTTATGAACTGAGGGAGCTAGGGAACATTGTCTCATAACTGTGTTATAGAGTGTAGTACTACATTTCAGTGAAGTGTAAGGCATTCCAAAGCTGCCAAACGTGTTTCTTTCTCTATTTCAATAGTATTCTGCCTTGTATAACACACATTTACCACTCGAGTCTCCTTTAAGTAAAGAATATAGGATTCATACAGTGTTTCATGTGATCTTAACTGGAATTAAGGATTTCCCTTATCTTACCTACCTTTTCTACACTAAGAACTGACTTGGAGATTCTCTTTCAGCTGTTCTAAACAAGTTCTCATCTGTTTACAGTCATTTTCACTGAATTATTCATGTTTTCATGTAGTTTCCTATATTCTGCCTTCTGGTCCAAGTATAAGCTTTGCCCACTTTATCAAACAACTTCCTATACACTGTTAAGTACTGAGGCAGCTATTGAACATTGTCTCTCAACTGTGTTATAGAGTGTAGTACTACATTTCAGTGAAGTGTAAGGCTTTCCAAAGCTGCCGAACGTGTTTCTTTCTCTATTTTAATGGTATACTGCCTTGTATAACACACATTTACCACTCTAGTCGCCTTTAAGTAAAGAATATAGGATTCACACAGTGTTTCATGTAATCTTAACTCGAATTAAGTATTTCCCGGATCTTAGCTACCTTTTCTACACTAAGAACTGACCTGGAGAATCTCTTTCAGCTGTTCTAAACATGTTCTCATCTGTTTACAGTCATTTTCACTGAATTAATCATGTTTTCATGTAGTTTCCTATATTCTGCCTTCTGGTCCAAGTATAAGCTTTGCCAACTTTATCAAACAACTTCCAACACCTTGTTATGAACTGAGGCAGCTTGGGAACATTGTCTCTCAACTGTGTAATAGAGTGTAGTACTACATTTCAGTGAAGTGTAAGGCTTTCCAAAGCTGCCGAACGTGTTTCTTTCTCTATTTTAATGGTATTCTGCCTTGTATAACACACATTTACCACTCGAGTCTCCTTTAAGTAAAGAATATAGGATTCATACAGTGTTTCATGTGATCTTAACTGGAATTAAGGGTTTCCCTTATCTTAGCTACCTTTTCTACACTAAGAACTGACTTGGAGATTCTCTTTCAGCTGTTCTAAACAAGTTCTCATCTGTTTACAGTCATTTTCACTGAATTATTCATGTTTTCATGTAGTTTCCTATATTCTGCTTTCTGGCCCAAGTATAAGCTTTGCCCACTTTATCAAACAACTTCCTACACACTGTTATGAACTGAGGCAGCTCGGGAACATTGTCTCTAAAATGTGTTATAGAGTGTAGTACTACATTTCAGTGAAGTGTAAGGCTTTCCTAGTTTCCTATATTCTGCCTTCTGGCCCTAGTATAAGCTTTGCCCACTTTATCAAACAACTTCCTACACACTGTTAAGTAATGAGGCAGCTATTGAACATTGTCTCTCAACTTTGTTATAGAGTGTAGTACTACATTTCAGTGAAGTGTAAGGCTTTCCAAAGCTGCCGAACGTGTTTCTTTCTCTATTTCAATGGTATTCTGCCTTGTATAACACACATTTACCACTGTAGTCTCCTTTAAGTAAAGAATATAGGATTCATACAGTGTTTCATGTGATCTTAACTGGAATTAAGGAGTTTCCGGATTTAGCTACCTTTTCTACACTAAGAACTGACTTGGAGGATCTCTTTCAGCTGTTCTAACACAAGTTCTCATCTGTTTACAGTCATTTTCATTGAATTATTCATGTTTTCATGTAGTTTCCTATATTCTGCTTTCTGGCCCAAGTATAAGCTTTGCCCACTTTATCAAACAACTTCCTACACACTGTTATGAACTGAGGCAGCTCGGGAACATTGTCTCTCAACTGTGTTATAGAGTGTAGTACTACATTTTAGTGAAGTGTAAGGCTTTCCAAAGCTGCCGAACGTGTTTCTTTCTCTATTTCAATGGTATTCTGCCTTGTATAACACACATTTACCACTCGAGTCTCCTTTAAGTAAAGAATATAGGATTCATACAGTGTTTCATGTGATCTTAACTGGAATTAAGGATTTCCCTTATCTTACCTACCTTTTCTACACTAAGAACTGACTTGGAGATTCTGTTTCAGCTGTTCTAAAGAAGTTCTCATCTGTTTACAGTCATTTTCACTGAATTAATCATCTTTTCATGTAGTTTCCTATATTCTGCCTTCTGGTCCAAGTATAAGCTTTCCCACTTTATCAAACAACTTCCTATACACTGTTAAGTACTGAGGCAGCTATTGAACATTGTCTCTCAACTGTGTTATAGAGTGTAGTACTACATTTCAGTGAAGTGTAAGGCTTTCCAAAGCTGCCGAACGTGTTCCTTTCTCTATTTTAATGGTATACTGCCTTGTATAACACACATTTACCACTCTAGTCGCCTTTAAGTAAAGAATATAGGATTGACACAGTGTTTCATGTAATCTTAAGCTTTGCCAACTTTATCAAACAACTTCCAACACCCTGTTCTGAACTGAGGCAGCTTGGGAACATTGTCTCTCAACTGTGTTATAGAGTGTAGTACTACATTTCAGTGAAGTGTAAGGCTTTCCAAAGCTGCCGAACGTGTTTCTTTCTCTATTTCAATGGTATTCTGCCTTGTATAACACACATTTACCACTCTAGTCTCCTTTACGTAAAGAATATAGGATGCACACAGTGTTTCATGTGATCTTAACTGGAATTAAGGGTTTCCCTTATCTTAGCTACCTTTTCTACACTAAGAACTGACTTGGAGATTCTCTTTCAGCTGTTCTAAACAAGTTCTCATCTGTTTACAGTCATTTTCACTGAATTATTCATGTTTTCATGTAGTTTCCTATATTCTGCCTTCTGGTCCAAGTATAAGCTTTCCCCACTTTATCAAACAACTTCCTACACACTGTTATGAACTGAGGAGCTAGGGAACATTGTCTCATAACTGTGTTATAGAGTGTAGTACTACATTTCAGTGAAGTGTAAAGCATTCCAAAGCTGCCAAACGTGTTTCTTTCTCTATTTCAATAGTATTCTGCCTTGTATAACACACATTTACCACTCTAGTCTCCTTTAAGTAAAGAATATAGGATTCATACAGTGTTTCATGTGATCTTTACTGGAATTAAGGATTTCCCGGATCTTAGCTACCCTTTCTACACTAAGAACTGACTTGGAGATTCTCTTTCAGCTGTTCTAAAGAAGTTCTCATCTGTTTACAGTCATTTTCACTGAATTATTCATGTTTTCATGTAGTTTCCTATATTCTGCCTTCTGGCCCAAGTATAAGCTTTGCCCACTTTATCAAACAACATCCTACACACTGTTATGAACTGAGGCAGCTCGGGAACATTGTCTCTAAAATGTGTTATAGAGTGTAGTACTACATTTCAGTGAAGTGTAAGGCTTTCCTAGTTTCCTACATTCTGCCTTCTGGCCCTAGTATAAGCTTTGCCCACTTTATCAAACATCTTCCTACACACTGTTAAGTAATGAGGCAGCTATTGAACATTGTCTCTCAACTTTGTTATAGAGTGTAGTACTACATTTCAGTGAAGTGTAAGGCTTTCCAAAGCTGCCGAACGTGTTTCTTTCTCTATTTCAATGGTATTCTGCCTTGTATAACACACATTTACCACTCTAGTCTCCTTTAAGTAAAGAATATAGGATTCATAAAGTGTTTCATGTGATCTTAACTGGAATTAAGGATTTCCATTATCTTAGCTACATTTTCTACACTAAGAACTGACTTGGAGATTCTCTTTCAGCTGTTCTAAACAAGTTCTCATCTGTTTACAGTCATTTTCACTGAATTATTCATGTTTTCATGTAGTTTCCTATATTCTGCCTTCTGGTCCAAGTATAAGCTTTGCCCACTTTATCAAACAACTTCCTACACACTGTTAAGTACTGAGGCAGCTATTGAACATTGTCTCTCAACTGTGTTATAGAGTGTAGTACTACATTTCAGTGAAGTGTAAGGCTTTGCAAAGCTGCCGAACGTGTTTCTTTCTCTATTTTAATTGTATTCTGCCTTGTATAACACACATTTACCACTGTAGTCTCCTTTAAGTAAAGAATATAGGATTCATACAGTGTTTCATGTGATCTTAACTGGAGTTAAGGATTTTCCGGATTTAGCTACCTTTTCTACACTAAGAACTGACTTGGAGGATCTCTTTCAGCTGTTCTAAAACAAGGTCTCATCTGTTTACAGTCATTTTCACTGAATTATTCATGTTTTCATGTAGTTTCCTATATTCTGCCTTCTGCTTCAAGTATAAGCTTTGCCCACTTTATCAAACAACTTCCTACACACTGTTATGAACTGAGGCAGCTCGGGAACATTGTCTCTCTATTGTGTTATAGAGTGTAGTACTACATTTCAGTGAAGTGTAAGGCTTTCCAAAGCTGCCGAACGTGTTTCTTTCTCTATTTCAGTGGTATTCTGCCTTGTATAACACACATTTACCACTTGAGTCTCCTTTAAGTAAAGAATATAGGATTCATACAGTGTTTCATGTGATCTTAACTGGAATTAAGGATTTTCCTTATCTTAGCTACCTTTTCTACACTAAGAACTGACTTGGAGATTCTCTTTCAGCTGTTCTAAACAAGTTCTCATCTGTTTACAGTCATTTTCACTGAATTATTCATGTTTTCATGTAGTTTCCTATATTCGGCCTTCTGGCCCAAGTATAAGCTTTGCCCACTTTATCAGACAACTTCCTCCACACTGTTATGAACTGAGGGAGCTAGGTAACATTGTCTCTCATCTGTGTGATAGAGTGTAGTATTACATGTCAGTGAAGTGTAAGGCTTTCCAAAGCTGCCGAATGTGTTTCTTTCTCTATTTCAATGGTATTCTGCCTTGTATAACACACATTTACCACTCGAGTCTCCTTTAAGTAAAGAATATAGGATTCACACAGTGTTTCATGTAATCTTAACTCGAATTAAGTATTTTCCGGATCTTAGCTACCTTTTCTACACTAAGAACTGACCTGGAGAATCTCTTTCAGCTGTTCTAAACATGTTCTCATCTGTTTACAGTCATTTTCACTGAATTAATCATGTTTTCATGTAGTTTCCTATATTCTGCATTCTGGTCCAAGTATAAGCTTTGCCAACTTCATCAAACAACTTCCAACACCTTGTTATGAACTGAGGCAGCTTGGGAACATTGTCTCTCAACTGTGTTATAGAGTGTAGTACTACATTTCAGTGAAGTGTAAGGCTTTCCAAAGCTGCCGAACGTGTTTCTTTCTCTATTTCAATGGTATTCTGCCTTGTATAACACACATTTACCACTCTAGTCTCCTTTACGTAAAGAATATAGGATGCACACAGTGTTTCATGTGATCTTAACTGGAATTAAGGGTTTCCCTTATCTTAGCTACCTTTTCTACACTAAGAACTGACTTGGAGATTCTCTTTCAGCTGTTCTAAACAAGTTCTCATCTGTTTACAGTCATTTTCACTGAATTATTCATGTTTTCATGTAGTTTCCTATATTCTGCCTTCTGGTCCAAGTATAAGCTTTCCCCACTTTATCAAACAACTTCCTACACACTGTTATGAACTGAGGGAGCTAGGGAACATTGTCTCATAACTGTGTTATAGAGTGTAGTACTACATTTCAGTGAAGTGTAAGGCATTCCAAAGCTGCCAAACGTGTTTCTTTCTCTATTTCAATAGTATTCTGCCTTGTATAACACACATTTACCACTCTAGTCTCCTTTAAGTAAAGAATATAGGATTCATACAGTGTTTCATGTGATCTTTACTGGAATTAAGGATTTCCCGGATCTTAGCTACCCTTTCTACACTAAGAACTGACTTGGAGATTCTCTTTCAGCTGTTCTAAAGAAGTTCTCATCTGTTTACAGTCATTTTCACTGAATTATTCATGTTTTCATGTAGTTTCCTATATTCTGCCTTCTGGCCCAAGTATAAGCTTTGCCCACTTTATCAAACAACTTCCTACACACTGTTATGAACTGAGGCAGCTCGGGAACATTGTCTCTAAAATGTGTTATAGAGTGTAGTACTACATTTCAGTGAAGTGTAAGGCTTTCCTAGTTTCCTATATTCTGCCTTCTGGCCCTAGTATAAGCTTTGCCCACTTTTTCAAACAACTTCCTACACACTGTTAAGTAATGAGGCAGCTATTGAACATTGTCTCTCAACTTTGTTATAGAGTGTAGTACTACATTTCAGTGAAGTGTAAGGCTTTCCAAAGCTGCCGAACGTGTTTCTTTCTCTATTTCAATGGTATTCTGCCTTGTATAACACACATTTACCACTCTAGTCTCCTTTAAGTAAAGAATATAGGATTCATAAAGTGTTTCATGTGATCTTAACTGGAATTAAGGATTTCCATTATCTTAGCTACATTTTCTACACTAAGAACTGACTTGGAGATTCTCTTTCAGCTGTTCTAAACAAGTTCTCATCTGTTTACAGTCATTTTCACTGAATTATTCATGTTTTCATGTAGTTTCCTATATTCTGCCTTCTGGTCCAAGTATAAGCTTTGCCCACTTTATCAAACAACTTCCTACACACTGTTAAGTACTGAGGCAGCTATTGAACATTGTCTCTCAACTGTGTTATAGAGTGTAGTACTACATTTCAGTGAAGTGTAAGGCTTTGCAAAGCTGCCGAACGTGTTTCTTTCTCTATTTTAATTGTATTCTGCCTTGTATAACACACATTTACCACTGTAGTCTCCTTTAAGTAAAGAATATAGGATTCATACAGTGTTTCATGTGATCTTAACTGGAGTTAAGGATTTTCCGGATTTAGCTACCTTTTCTACACTAAGAACTGACTTGGAGGATCTCTTTCATCTGTTCTAAAACAAGGTCTCATCTGTTTACAGTCATTTTCACTGAATTATTCATGTTTTCATGTAGTTTCCTATATTCTGCCTTCTGCTTCAAGTATAAGCTTTGCCCACTTTATCAAACAACTTCCTACACACTGTTATGAACTGAGGCAGCTCGGGAACATTGTATCTCTACTGTGTTATAGAGTGTAGTACTACATTTCAGTGAAGTGTAAGGCTTTCCAAAGCTGCCGAACGTGTTTCTTTCTCTATTTCAGTGGTATTCTGCCTTGTATAACACACATTTACCACTCGAGTCTCCTTTAAGTAAAGAATATAGGATTCACACAGTGTTTCATGTAATCTTAACTCGAATTAAGTATTTTCCGGATCTTAGCTACCTTTTCTACACTAAGAACTGACCTGGAGAATCTCTTTCAGCTGTTCTAAACATGTTCTCATCTGTTTACAGTCATTTTCACTGAATTAATCATGTTTTCATGTAGTTTCCTATATTCTGCATTCTGGTCCAAGTATAAGCTTTGCCAACTTTATCAAACAACTTCCAACACCTTGTTATGAACTGAGGCAGCTTGGGAACATTGTCTCTCAACTGTGTTATAGAGTGTAGTACTACATTTCAGTGAAGTGTAAGGCTTTCCAAAGCTGCCGAACGTGTTTCTTTCTCTATTTCAATGGTATTCTGCCTTGTATAACACACATTTACCACTCTAGTCTCCTTTACGTAAAGAATATAGGATGCACACAGTGTTTCATGTGATCTTAACTGGAATTAAGGGTTTCCCTTATCTTAGCTACCTTTTCTACACTAAGAACTGACTTGGAGATTCTCTTTCAGCTGTTCTAAACAAGTTCTCATCTGTTTACAGTCATTTTCACTGAATTATTCATGTTTTCATGTAGTTTCCTATATTCTGCCTTCTGGTCCAAGTATAAGCTTTCCCCACTTTATCAAACAACTTCCTACACACTGTTATGAACTGAGGGAGCTAGGGAACATTGTCTCATAACTGTGTTATAGAGTGTAGTACTACATTTCAGTGAAGTGTAAGGCATTCCAAAGCTGCCAAACGTGTTTCTTTCTCTATTTCAATAGTATTCTGCCTTGTATAACACACATTTACCACTCTAGTCTCCTTTAAGTAAAGAATATAGGATTCATACAGTGTTTCATGTGATCTTTACTGGAATTAAGGATTTCCCGGATCTTAGCTACCCTTTCTACACTAAGAACTGACTTGGAGATTCTCTTTCAGCTGTTCTAAAGAAGTTCTCATCTGTTTACAGTCATTTTCACTGAATTATTCATGTTTTCATGTAGTTTCCTATATTCTGCCTTCTGGCCCAAGTATAAGCTTTGCCCACTTTATCAAACAACTTCCTACACACTGTTATGAACTGAGGCAGCTCGGGAACATTGTCTCTAAAATGTGTTATAGAGTGTAGTACTACATTTCAGTGAAGTGTAAGGCTTTCCTAGTTTCCTATATTCTGCCTTCTGGCCCTAGTATAAGCTTTGCCCACTTTTTCAAACAACTTCCTACACACTGTTAAGTAATGAGGCAGCTATTGAACATTGTCTCTCAACTTTGTTATAGAGTGTAGTACTACATTTCAGTGAAGTGTAAGGCTTTCCAAAGCTGCCGAACGTGTTTCTTTCTCTATTTCAATGGTATTCTGCCTTGTATAACACACATTTACCACTCTAGTCTCCTTTAAGTAAAGAATATAGGATTCATAAAGTGTTTCATGTGATCTTAACTGGAATTAAGGATTTCCATTATCTTAGCTACATTTTCTACACTAAGAACTGACTTGGAGATTCTCTTTCAGCTGTTCTAAACAAGTTCTCATCTGTTTACAGTCATTTTCACTGAATTATTCATGTTTTCATGTAGTTTCCTATATTCTGCCTTCTGGTCCAAGTATAAGCTTTGCCCACTTTATCAAACAACTTCCTACACACTGTTAAGTACTGAGGCAGCTATTGAACATTGTCTCTCAACTGTGTTATAGAGTGTAGTACTACATTTCAGTGAAGTGTAAGGCTTTGCAAAGCTGCCGAACGTGTTTCTTTCTCTATTTTAATGGTATTCTGCCTTGTATAACACACATTTACCACTCGAGTCTCCTTTAGGTAAAGAATATAGGATTCATACAGTGTTTCATGTGATCTTAACTGGAATTAAGGATTTCCCTTATCTTACCTACCTTTTCTACACTAAGAACTGACTTGGAGATTCTCTTTCAGCTGTTCTAAACAAGTTCTCATCTGTTTACAGTCATTTTCACTGAATTAATCATGTTTTCATGTAGTTTCCTATATTCTGCCATCTGGTCCAAGTATAAGCTTTGCCCACTTTATCAAACAACTTCCTATACACTGTTAAGTACTGAGGCAGCTATTGAACATTGTCTCTCAACTGTGTTATAGAGTGTAGTACTACATTTCAGTGAAGTGTAAGGCTTTCCAAAGCTGCCGAACGTATTTCTTTCTCTATTTCAATGGTATTCTGCCTTGTATAACACACATTTACCACTCGAGTCTCCTTTAAGTAAAGAATATAGGATTCACACAGTGTTTCATGTAATCTTAACTCGAATTAAGTATTTTCCGGATCTTAGCTACCTTTTCTACACTAAGAACTGACCTGGAGAATCTCTTTCAGCTGTTCTAAACATGTTCTCATCTGTTTACAGTCATTTTCACTGAATTAATCATGTTTTCATGTAGTTTCCTATATTCTGCATTCTGGTCCAAGTATAAGCTTTGCCAACTTTATCAAACAACTTCCAACACCTTGTTATGAACTGAGGCAGCTTGGGAACATTGTCTCTCAACTGTGTTATAGAGTGTAGTACTACATTTCAGTGAAGTGTAAGGCTTTCCAAAGCTGCCGAACGTGTTTCTTTCTCTATTTCAATGGTATTCTGCCTTGTATAACACACATTTACCACTCTAGTCTCCTTTACGTAAAGAATATAGGATGCACACAGTGTTTCATGTGATCTTAACTGGAATTAAGGGTTTCCCTTATCTTAGCTACCTTTTCTACACTAAGAACTGACTTGGAGATTCTCTTTCAGCTGTTCTAAACAAGTTCTCATCTGTTTACAGTCATTTTCACTGAATTATTCATGTTTTCATGTAGTTTCCTATATTCTGCCTTCTGGTCCAAGTATAAGCTTTCCCCACTTTATCAAACAACTTCCTACACACTGTTATGAACTGAGGGAGCTAGGGAACATTGTCTCATAACTGTGTTATAGAGTGTAGTACTACATTTCAGTGAAGTGTAAGGCATTCCAAAGCTGCCAAACGTGTTTCTTTCTCTATTTCAATAGTATTCTGCCTTGTATAACACACATTTACCACTCTAGTCTCCTTTAAGTAAAGAATATAGGATTCATACAGTGTTTCATGTGATCTTTACTGGAATTAAGGATTTCCCGGATCTTAGCTACCCTTTCTACACTAAGAACTGACTTGGAGATTCTCTTTCAGCTGTTCTAAAGAAGTTCTCATCTGTTTACAGTCATTTTCACTGAATTATTCATGTTTTCATGTAGTTTCCTATATTCTGCTTCTGGCCCAAGTATAAGCTTTGCCCACTTTATCAAACAACTTCCTACACACTGTTATGAACTGAGGCAGCTCGGGAACATTGTCTCTAAAATGTGTTATAGAGTGTAGTACTACATTTCAGTGAAGTGTAAGGCTTTCCTAGTTTCCTATATTCTGCCTTCTGGCCCTAGTATAAGCTTTGCCCACTTTTTCAAACAACTTCCTACACACTGTTAAGTAATGAGGCAGCTATTGAACATTGTCTCTCAACTTTGTTATAGAGTGTAGTACTACATTTCAGTGAAGTGTAAGGCTTTCCAAAGCTGCCGAACGTGTTTCTTTCTCTATTTCAATGGTATTCTGCCTTGTATAACACACATTTACCACTCTAGTCTCCTTTAAGTAAAGAATATAGGTTTCATAAAGTGTTTCATGTGATCTTAACTGGAATTAAGGATTTCCATTATCTTAGCTACATTTTCTACACTAAGAACTGACTTGGAGATTCTCTTTCAGCTGTTCTAAACAAGTTCTCATCTGTTTACAGTCATTTTCACTGAATTATTCATGTTTTCATGTAGTTTCCTATATTCTGCCTTCTGGTCCAAGTATAAGCTTTGCCCACTTTATCAAACAACTTCCTACACACTGTTAAGTACTGAGGCAGCTATTGAACATTGTCTCTCAACTGTGTTATAGAGTGTAGTACTACATTTCAGTGAAGTGTAAGGCTTTGCAAAGCTGCCGAACGTGTTTCTTTCTCTATTTTAATGGTATTCTGCCTTGTATAACACACATTTACCACTGTAGTCTCCTTTAAGTAAAGAATATAGGATTCATACAGTGTTTCATGTGATCTTAACTGGAGTTAAGGATTTTCCGGATTTAGCTACCTTTTCTACACTAAGAACTGACTTGGAGGATCTCTTTCAGCTGTTCTAAAACAAGGTCTCATCTGTTTACAGTCATTTTCACTGAATTATTCATGTTTTCATGTAGTTTCCTATATTCTGCCTTCTGCTTCAAGTATAAGCTTTGCCCACTTTATCAAACAACTTCCTACACACTGTTATGAACTGAGGCAGCTCGGGAACATTGTCTCTCTACTGTGTTATAGAGTGTAGTACTACATTTCAGTGAAGTGTAAGGCTTTCCAAAGCTGCCGAACGTGTTTCTTTCTCTATTTCAGTGGTATTCTGCCTTGTATAACACACATTTACCACTTGAGTCTCCTTTAAGTAAAGAATATAGGATTCATACAGTGTTTCATGTGATCTTAACTGGAATTAAGGATTTTCCTTATCTTAGCTACCTTTTCTACACTAAGAACTGACTTGGAGATTCTCTTTCAGCTGTTCTAAACAAGTTCTCATCTGTTTACAGTCATTTTCACTGAATTATTCATGTTTTCATGTAGTTTCCTATATTCGGCCTTCTGGCCCAAGTATAAGCTTTGCCCACTTTATCAGACAACTTCCTCCACACTGTTATGAACTGAGGGAGCTAGGTAACATTGTCTCTCATCTGTGTGATAGAGTGTAGTATTACATGTCAGTGAAGTGTAAGGCTTTCCAAAGCTGCCGAATGTGTTTCTTTCTCTATTTCAATGGTATTCTGCCTTGTATAACACACATTTACCACTCGAGTCTCCTTTAAGTAAAGAATATAGGATTCACACAGTGTTTCATGTAATCTTAACTCGAATTAAGTATTTCCCGGATCTTAGCTACCTTTTCTACACTAAGAACTGACCTGGAGAATCTCTTTCAGCTGTTCTAAACATGTTCTCATCTGTTTACAGTCATTTTCACTGAATTAATCATGTTTTCATGTAGTTTCCTATATTCTGCATTCTGGTCCAAGTATAAGCTTTGCCAACTTTATCAAACAACTTCCAACACCTTGTTATGAACTGAGGCAGCTTGGGAACATTGTCTCTCAACTGTGTTATAGAGTGTAGTACTACATTTCAGTGAAGTGTAAGGCTTTCCAAAGCTGCCGAACGTGTTTCTTTCTCTATTTCAATGGTATTCTGCCTTGTATAACACACATTTACCACTCTAGTCTCCTTTACGTAAAGAATATAGGATGCACACAGTGTTTCATGTGATCTTAACTGGAATTAAGGGTTTCCCTTATCTTAGCTACCTTTTCTACACTAAGAACTGACTTGGAGATTCTCTTTCAGCTGTTCTAAACAAGTTCTCATCTGTTTACAGTCATTTTCACTGAATTATTCATGTTTTCATGTAGTTTCCTATATTCTGCCTTCTGGTCCAAGTATAAGCTTTCCCCACTTTATCAAACAACTTCCTACACACTGTTATGAACTGAGGGAGCTAGGGAACATTGTCTCATAACTGTGTTATAGAGTGTAGTACTACATTTCAGTGAAGTGTAAGGCATTCCAAAGCTGCCAAACGTGTTTCTTTCTCTATTTCAATAGTATTCTGCCTTGTATAACACACATTTACCACTCTAGTCTCCTTTAAGTAAAGAATATAGGATTCATACAGTGTTTCATGTGATCTTTACTGGAATTAAGGATTTCCCGGATCTTAGCTATCCTTTCTACACTAAGAACTGACTTGGAGATTCTCTTTCAGCTGTTCTAAAGAAGTTCTCATCTGTTTACAGTCATTTTCATTGAATTATTCATGTTTTCATGTAGTTTCCTATATTCTGCCTTCTGGCCCAAGTATAAGCTTTGCCCACTTTATCAAACAACTTCCTACACACTGTTATGAACTGAGGCAGCTCGGGAACATTGTCTCTAAAATGTGTTATAGAGTGTAGTACTACATTTCAGTGAAGTGTAAGGCTTTCCTAGTTTCCTATATTCTGCCTTCTGGCCCTAGTATAAGCTTTGCCCACTTTTTCAAACAACTTCCTACACACTGTTAAGTAATGAGGCAGCTATTGAACATTGTCTCTCAACTTTGTTATAGAGTGTAGTACTACATTTCAGTGAAGTGTAAGGCTTTCCAAAGCTGCCGAACGTGTTTCTTTCTCTATTTCAATGGTATTCTGCCTTGTATAACACACATTTACCACTCTAGTCTCCTTTAAGTAAAGAATATAGGATTCATAAAGTGTTTCATGTGATCTTAACTGGAATTAAGGATTTCCATTATCTTAGCTACATTTTCTACACTAAGAACTGACTTGGAGATTCTCTTTCAGCTGTTCTAAACAAGTTCTCATCTGTTTACAGTCATTTTCACTGAATTATTCATGTTTTCATGTAGTTTCCTATATTCTGCCTTCTGGTCCAAGTATAAGCTTTGCCCACTTTATCAAACAACTTCCTACACACTGTTAAGTACTGAGGCAGCTATTGAACATTGTCTCTCAACTGTGTTATAGAGTGTAGTACTACATTTCAGTGAAGTGTAAGGCTTTGCAAAGCTGCCGAACGTGTTTCTTTCTCTATTTTAATGGTATTCTGCCTTGTATAACACACATTTACCACTCGAGTCTCCTTTAGGTAAAGAATATAGGATTCATACAGTGTTTCATGTGATCTTAACTGGAATTAAGGATTTCCCTTATCTTACCTACCTTTTCTACACTAAGAACTGACTTGGAGATTCTCTTTCAGCTGTTCTAAAGAAGTTCTCATCTGTTTACAGTCATTTTCACTGAATTAATCATGTTTTCATGTAGTTTCCTATATTCTGCCATCTGGTCCAAGTATAAGCTTTGCCCACTTTATCAAACAACTTCCTATACACTGTTAAGTACTGAGGCAGCTATTGAACATTGTCTCTCAACTGTGTTATAGAGTGTAGTACTACATTTCAGTGAAGTGTAAGGCTTTCCAAAGCTGCCGAACGTGTTTCTTTCTCTATTTTAATGGTATACTGCCTTGTATAACACACATTTACCACTCTAGTCGCCTTTAAGTAAAGAATATAGGATTCACACAGTGTTTCATGTAATCTTAACTCGAATTAAGTATTTCCCGGATCTTAGCTACCTTTTCTACACTAAGAACTGACCTGGAGAATCTCTTTCAGCTGTTCTAAACATGTTCTCATCTGTTTACAGTCATTTTCACTGAATTAATCATGTTTTCATGTAGTTTCCTATATTCTGCATTCTGGTCCAAGTATAAACTTTGCCAACTTTATCAAACAACTTCCAACACCTTGTTATGAACTGAGGCAGCTTGGGAACATTATCTCTCAAATGTGTTATAGAGTGTAGTACTACATTTCAGTGAAGTGTAAGGCTTTCCAAAGCTGCCGAACGTGTTTCTTTCTCTATTTCAATGGTATTCTGCCTTGTATAACACACATTTACCACTCTAGTCTCCTTTACGTAAAGAATATAGGATGCACACAGTGTTTCATGTGATCTTAACTGGAATTAAGGGTTTCCCTTATCTTAGCTACCTTTTCTACACTAAGAACTGACTTGGAGATTCTCTTTCAGCTGTTCTAAACAAGTTCTCATCTGTTTACAGTCATTTTCACTGAATTATTCATGTTTTCATGTAGTTTCCTATATTCTGCCTTCTGGTCCAAGTATAAGCTTTCCCCACTTTATCAAACAACTTCCTACACACTGTTATGAACTGAGGGACCTAGGGAACATTGTCTCATAACTGTGTTATAGAGTGTAGTACTACATTTCAGTGAAGTGTAAGGCATTCCAAAGCTGCCAAACGTGTTTCTTTCTCTATTTCAATAGTATTCTGCCTTGTATAACACACATTTACCACTCTAGTCTCCTTTAAGTAAAGAACATAGGATTCATACAGTGTTTCATGTGATCTTTACTGGAATTAAGGATTTCCCGGATCTTAGCTACCCTTTCTACACTAAGAACTGACTTGGAGATTCTCTTTCAGCTGTTCTAAAGAAGTTCTCATCTGTTTACAGTCATTTTCACTGAATTATTCATGTTTTCATGTAGTTTCCTATATTCTGCCTTCTGGCCCAAGTATAAGCTTTGCCCACTTTATCAAACAACTTCCTACACACTGTTATGAACTGAGGCAGCTCGGGAACATTGTCTCTAAAATGTGTTATAGAGTGTAGTACTACATTTCAGTGAAGTGTAAGGCTTTCCTAGTTTCCTATATTCTGCCTTCTGGCCCTAGTATAAGCTTTGCCCACTTTATCAAACAACTTCCTACACACTGTTAAGTAATGAGGCAGCTATTGAACATTGTCTCTCAACTTTGTTATAGAGTGTAGTACTACATTTCAGTGAAGTGTAAGGCTTTACAAAGCTGCCGAACGTGTTTCTTTCTCTATTTCAATGGTATTCTGCCTTGTATAACACACATTTACCACTCTAGTCTCCTTTAAGTAAAGAATATAGGATTCATAAAGTGTTCATGTGATCTTAACTGGAATTAAGGATTTCCATTATCTTAGCTACATTTTCTACACTAAGAACTGACTTGGAGATTCTCTTTCAGCTGTTCTAAACAAGTTCTCATCTGTTTACAGTCATTTTCACTGAATTATTCATGTTTTCATGTAGTTTCCTATATTCTGCCTTCTGGTCCAAGTATAAGCTTTGCCCACTTTATCAAACAACTTCCTACACACTGTTAAGTACTGAGGCAGCTATTGAACATTGTCTCTCAACTGTGTTATAGAGTGTAGTACTACATTTCAGTGAAGTGTAAGGCTTTGCAAAGCTGCCGAACGTGTTTCTTTCTCTATTTTAATGGTATTCTGCCTTGTATAACACACATTTACCACTGTAGTCTCCTTTAAGTAAAGAATATAGGATTCATACAGTGTTTCATGTGATCTTAACTGGAATTAAGGATTTTCCGGATTTAGCTACCTTTTCTACACTAAGAACTGACTTGGAGGATCTCTTTCAGCTTTTCTAAAACAAGTTCTCATCTGTTTACAGTCATTTTCACTGAATTATTCATGTTTTCATGTAGTTTCCTATATTCTGCCTTCTGCTTCAAGTATAAGCTTTGCCCACTTTATCAAACAACTTCCTACACACTGTTATGAACTGAGGCAGCTCGGGAACATTGTCTCTCTACTGTGTTATAGAGTGTAGTACTACATTTCAGTGAAGTGTAAGGCTTTCCAAAGCTGCCGAACGTGTTTCTTTCTCTATTTCAGTGGTATTCTGCCTTGTATAACACACATTTACCACTCGAGTCTCCTTTAAGTAAAGAATATAGGATTCATACAGTGTTTCATGTGATCTTAACTGGAATTAAGGATTTTCCTTATCTTAGCTACCTTTTCTACACTAAGAACTGACTTGGAGATTCTCTTTCAGCTGTTCTAAACAAGTTCTCATCTGTTTACAGTCATTTTCACTGAATTATTCATGTTTTCATGTAGTTTCCTATATTCGGCCTTCTGGCCCAAGTATAAGCTTTGCCCACTTTATCAGACAACTTCCTCCACACTGTTATGAACTGAGGGAGCTAGGTAACATTGTCTCTCAACTGTGTGATAGAGTGTAGTATTACATGTCAGTGAAGTGTAAGGCTTCCAAAGCTGCCGAATGTGTTTCTTTCTCTATTTCAATGGTATTCTGCCTTGTATAACACACATTTACCACTCGAGTCTCCTTTAAGTAAAGAATATAGGATTCATACAGTGTTTCATGTGATCTTAACTGGAATTAAGGATTTCCCTTATCTTACCTACCTTTTCTACACTAAGAACTGACTTGGAGATTCTCTTTCAGCTGTTCTAAACAAGTTCTCATCTGTTTACAGTCATTTTCACTGAATTAATCATGTTTTCATGTAGTTTCCTATATTCTGCCTTCTGGTCCAAGTATAAGCTTTGCCCACTTTATCAAACAACTTCCTATACACTGTTAAGTACTGAGGCAGCTATTGAACATTGTCTCTCAACTGTGTTATAGAGTGTAGTACTACATTTCAGTGAAGTGTAAGGCTTTCCAAAGCTCCCGAACGTGTTTCTTTCTCTATTTTAATGGTATACTGCCTTGTATAACACACATTTACCACTCTAGTCGCCTTTAAGTAAAGAATATAGGATTCACACTGTGTTTCATGTAATCTTAACTCGAATTAAGTATTTCCCGGATCTTAGCTACCTTTTCTACACTAAGAACTGACCTGGAGAATCTCTTTCAGCTGTTCTAAACATGTTCTCATCTGTTTACAGTCATTTTCACTGAATTAATCATGTTTTCATGTAGTTTCCTATATTCTGCATTCTGGTCCAAGTATAAGCTTTGCCAACTTTATCAAACAACTTCCAACACCTTGTTATGAACTGAGGCAGCTTGGGAACATTGTCTCTCAACTGTGTTATAGAGTGTAGTACTACATTTCAGTGAAGTGTAAGGCTTTCCAAAGCTGCCGAACGTGTTTCTTTCTCTATTTCAATGGTATTCTGCCTTGTATAACACACATTTACCACTCTAGTCTCCTTTACGTAAAGAATATAGGATGCACACAGTGTTTCATGTGATCTTAACTGGAATTAAGGGTTTCCCTTATCTTAGCTACCTTTTCTACACTAAGAACTGACTTGGAGATTCTCTTTCAGCTGTTCTAAACAAGTTCTCATCTGTTTACAGTCATTTTCACTGAATTATTCATGTTTTCATGTAGTTTCCTATATTCTGCCTTCTGGTCCAAGTATAAGCTTTCCCCACTTTATCAAACAACTTCCTACACACTGTTATGAACTGAGGGAGCTAGGGAACATTGTCTCATAACTGTGTTATAGAGTGTAGTACTACATTTCAGTGAAGTGTAAGGCATTCCAAAGCTGCCAAACGTGTTTCTTTCTCTATTTCAATAGTATTCTGCCTTGTATAACACACATTTACCACTCTAGTCTCCTTTAAGTAAAGAATATAGGATTCATACAGTGTTTCATGTGATCTTTACTGGAATTAAGGATTTCCCGGATCTTAGCTACCCTTTCTACACTAAGAACTGACTTGGAGATTCTCTTTCAGCTGTTCTAAAGAAGTTCTCATCTGTTTACAGTCATTTTCACTGAATTATTCATGTTTTCATGTAGTTTCCTATATTCTGCCTTCTGGCCCAAGTATAAGCTTTGCCCACTTTATCAAACAACTTCCTACACACTGTTATGAACTGAGGCAGCTCGGGAACATTGTCTCTAAAATGTGTTATAGAGTGTAGTACTACATTTCAGTGAAGTGTAAGGCTTTCCTAGTTTCCTATATTCTGCCTTCTGGCCCTAGTATAAGCTTTGCCCACTTTATCAAACAACTTCCTACACACTGTTAAGTAATGAGGCAGCTATTGAACATTGTCTCTCAACTTTGTTATAGAGTGTAGTACTACATTTCAGTGAAGTGTAAGGCTTTCCAAAGCTGCCGAACGTGTTTCTTTCTCTATTTCAATGGTATTCTGCCTTGTATAACACACATTTACCACTCTAGTCTCCTTTAAGTAAAGAATATAGGATTCATAAAGTGTTTCATGTGATCTTAACTGGAATTAAGGATTTCCATTATCTTAGCTACATTTTCTACACTAAGAACTGACTTGGAGATTCTCTTTCAGCTGTTCTAAACAAGTTCTCATCTGTTTACAGTCATTTTCACTGAATTATTCATGTTTTTATGTAGTTTCCTATATTCTGCCTTCTGGTCCAAGTATAAGCTTTGCCCACTTTATCAAACAACTTCCTACACACTGTTAAGTACTGAGGCAGCTATTGAACATTGTCTCTCAACTGTGTTATAGAGTGTAGTACTACATTTCAGTGAAGTGTAAGGCTTTGCAAAGCTGCCGAACGTGTTTCTTTCTCTATTTCAATGGTATTCTGCCTTGTATAACACACATTTACCACTGTAGTCTCCTTTAAGTAAAGAATATAGGATTCATACAGTGTTTCATGTGATGTTAACTGGAATTAAGGATTTTCCGGATTTAGCTACCTTTTCTACACTAAGAACTGACTTGGAGGATCTCTTTCAGCTGTTCTAAAACAAGTTCTCATCTGTTTACAGTCATTTTCACTGAATTATTCATGTTTTCATGTAGTTTCCTATATTCTGCCTTCTGCTTCAAGTATAAGCTTTGCCCACTTTATCAAACAACTTCCTACACACTGTTATGAACTGAGGCAGCTCGGGAACATTGTCTCTCTACTGTGTTATAGAGTGTAGTACTACATTTCAGTGAAGTGTAAGGCTTTCCAAAGCTGCCGAACGTGTTTCTTTCTCTATTTCAGTGGTATTCTGCCTTGTATAACACACATTTACCACTCGAGTCTCCTTTAAGTAAAGAATATAGGATTCATACAGTGTTTCATGTGATCTTAACTGGAATTAAGGATTTTCCTTATCTTAGCTACCTTTTCTACACTAAGAACTGACTTGGAGATTCTCTTTCAGCTGTTCTAAACAAGTTCTCATCTGTTTACAGTCATTTTCACTGAATTATTCATGTTTTCATGTAGTTTCCTATATTCGGCCTTCTGGCCCAAGTATAAGCTTTGCCCACTTTATCAGACAACTTCCTCCACACTGTTATGAACTGAGGGAGCTAGGTAACATTGTCTCTCAACTGTGTGATAGAGTGTAGTATTACATGTCAGTGAAGTGTAAGGCTTTCCAAAGCTGCCGAATGTGTTTCTTTCTCTATTTCAATGGTATTCTGCCTTGTATAACACACATTTACCACTCGAGTCTCCTTTAAGTAAAGAATATAGGATTCATACAGTGTTTCATGTGATCTTAACTGGAATTAAGGATTTCCCTTATCTTACCTACCTTTTCTACACTAAGAACTGACTTGGAGATTCTCTTTCAGCTGTTCTAAACAAGTTCTCATCTGTTTACAGTCATTTTCACTGAATTAATCATGTTTTCATGTAGTTTCCTATATTCTGCCTTCTGGTCCAAGTATAAGCTTTGCCCACTTTATCAAACAACTTCCTATACACTGTTAAGTACTGAGGCAGCTATTGAACATTGTCTCTCAACTGTGTTATAGAGTGTAGTACTACATTTCAGTGAAGTGTAAGGCTTTCCAAAGCTGCCGAACGTGTTTCTTTCTCTATTTTAATGGTATACTGCCTTGTATAACACACATTTACCACTCTAGTCGCCTTTAAGTAAAGAATATAGGATTCACACTGTGTTTCATGTAATCTTAACTCGAATTAAGTATTTCCCGGATCTTAGCTACCTTTTCTACACTAAGAACTGACCTGGAGAATCTCTTTCAGCTGTTCTAAACATGTTCTCATCTGTTTACAGTCATTTTCACTGAATTAATCATGTTTTCATGTAGTTTCCTATATTCTGCATTCTGGTCCAAGTATAAGCTTTGCCAACTTTATCAAACAACTTCCAACACCTTGTTATGAACTGAGGCAGCTTGGGAACATTGTCTCTCAACTGTGTTATAGAGTGTAGTACTACATTTCAGTGAAGTGTAAGGCTTTCCAAAGCTGCCGAACGTGTTTCTTTCTCTATTTCAATGGTATTCTGCCTTGTATAACACACATTTACCACTCTAGTCTCCTTTACGTAAAGAATATAGGATGCACACAGTGTTTCATGTGATCTTAACTGGAATTAAGGGTTTCCCTTATCTTAGCTACCTTTTCTACACTAAGAACTGACTTGGAGATTCTCTTTCAGCTGTTCTAAACAAGTTCTCATCTGTTTACAGTCATTTTCACTGAATTATTCATGTTTTCATGTAGTTTCCTATATTCTGCCTTCTGGTCCAAGTATAAGCTTTCCCCACTTTATCAAACAACTTCCTACACACTGTTATGAACTGAGGGAGCTAGGGAACATTGTCTCATAACTGTGTTATAGAGTGTAGTACTATATTTCAGTGAAGTGTAAGGCATTCCAAAGCTGCCAAACGTGTTTCTTTCTCTATTTCAATAGTATTCTGCCTTGTATAACACACATTTACCACTCTAGTCTCCTTTAAGTAAAGAATATAGGATTCATACAGTGTTTCATGTGATCTTTACTGGAATTAAGGATTTCCCGGATCTTAGCTACCCTTTCTACACTAAGAACTGACTTGGAGATTCTCTTTCAGCTGTTCTAAAGAAGTTCTCATCTGTTTACAGTCATTTTCACTGAATTATTCATGTTTTCATGTAGTTTCCTATATTCTGCCTTCTGGCCCAAGTATAAGCTTTGCCCACTTTATCAAACAACTTCCTACACACTGTTATGAACTGAGGCAGCTCGGGAACATTGTCTCTAAAATGTGTTATAGAGTGTAGTACTACATTTCAGTGAAGTGTAAGGCTTTCCTAGTTTCCTATATTCTGCCTTCTGGCCCTAGTATAAGCTTTGCCCACTTTATCAAACAACTTCCTACACACTGTTAAGTAATGAGGCAGCTATTGAACATTGTCTCTCAACTTTGTTATAGAGTGTAGTACTACATTTCAGTGAAGTGTAAGGCTTTCCAAAGCTGCCGAACGTGTTTCTTTCTCTATTTCAATGGTATTCTGCCTTGTATAACACACATTTACCACTCTAGTCTCCTTTAAGTAAAGAATATAGGATTCATAAAGTGTTTCATGTGATCTTAACTGGAATTAAGGATTTCCATTATCTTAGCTACATTTTCTACACTAAGAACTGACTTGGAGATTCTCTTTCAGCTGTTCTAAACAAGTTCTCATCTGTTTACAGTCATTTTCACTGAATTATTCATGTTTTTATGTAGTTTCCTATATTCTGCCTTCTGGTCCAAGTATAAGCTTTGCCCACTTTATCAAACAACTTCCTACACACTGTTAAGTACTGAGGCAGCTATTGAACATTGTCTCTCAACTGTGTTATAGAGTGTAGTACTACATTTCAGTGAAGTGTAAGGCTTTGCAAAGCTGCCGAACGTGTTTCTTTCTCTATTTCAATGGTATTCTGCCTTGTATAACACACATTTACCACTGTAGTCTCCTTTAAGTAAAGAATATAGGATTCATACAGTGTTTCATGTGATGTTAACTGGAATTAAGGATTTTCCGGATTTAGCTACCTTTTCTACACTAAGAACTGACTTGGAGGATCTCTTTCAGCTGTTCTAAAACAAGTTCTCATCTGTTTACAGTCATTTTCACTGAATTATTCATGTTTTCATGTAGTTTCCTATATTCTGCCTTCTGCTTCAAGTATAAGCTTTGCCCACTTTATCAAACAACTTCCTACACACTGTTATGAACTGAGGCAGCTCTGGAACATTGTCTCTCTACTGTGTTATAGAGTGTAGTACTACATTTCAGTGAAGTGTAAGGCTTTCCAAAGCTGCCGAACATGTTTCTTTCTCTATTTCAGTGGTATTCTGCCTTGTATAACACACATTTACCACTCGAGTCTCCTTTAAGGAAAGAATATAGGATTCATACAGTGTTTCATGTGATCTTAACTGGAATTATGGATTTTCCTTATCTTAGCTACCTTTTCTACACTAAGAACTGACTTGGAGATTCTCTTTCAGCTGTTCTAAACAAGTTCTCATCTGTTTACAGTCATTTTCACTGAATTATTCATGTTTTCATGTAGTTTCCTATATTCCGCCTTCTGGCCCAAGTATAAGCTTTGCCCACTTTATCAGACAACTTCCTCCACACTGTTATGAACTGAGGGAGCTAGGTAACATTGTCTCTCAACTGTGTGATAGAGTGTAGTATTACATGTCAGTGAAGTGTAAGGCTTTCCAAAGCTGCCGAATGTGTTTCTTTCTCTATTTCAATGGTATTCTGCCTTGTATAACACACATTTACCACTCGAGTCTCCTTTAAGTAAAGAATATAGGATTCATACAGTGTTTCATGTGATCTTAACTGGAATTAAGGGTTTCCCTTATCTTACCTACCTTTTCTACACTAAGAACTGACTTGGAGATTCTCTTTCAGCTTTTCTAAACAAGTTCTCATCTGTTTACAGTCATTTTCACTGAATTATTCATGTTTTCATGTAGTTTCCTATATTCTGCCTTCTGGTCCAAGTATAAGCTTTGCCCACTTTATCAAACAACTTCCGATACACTGTTAAGTACTGAGGCAGCTATTGAACATTGTCTCTAAAATGTGTTATAGAGTGTAGTACTACATTTCAGTGAAGTGTAAGGCTTTCCAAAGCTGCCGAATGTGTTTCTTTCTCTATTTCAATGGTATTCTGCCTTGTATAACACACATTTACCACTCGAGTCTCCTTTAAGTAAAGAATATAGGATTCATACAGTGTTTCATGTGATCTTAACTGGAATTAAGGATTTCCCTTATCTTACCTACCTTTTCTACACTAAGAACTGACTTGGAGATTCTCTTTCAGCTGTTCTAAACAAGTTCTCATCTGTTTACAGTCATTTTCACTGAATTATTCATGTTTTCATGTAGTTTCCTATATTCTGCCTTCTGGTCCAAGTATAAGCTTTGCCCACTTTATCAAACAACTTCCTATACACTGTTAAGTACTGAGGCAGCTATTGAACATTGTCTCTAAAATGTGTTATAGAGTGTAGTACTACATTTCAGTGAAGTGTAAGGCTTTCCAAAGCTGCCGAACGTGTTTCTTTCTCTATTTTAATGGTATACTGCCTTGTATAACACACATTTACCACTCTAGTCGCCTTTAAGTAAAGAATATAGGATTCACACAGTGTTTCATGTAATCTTAACTCGAATTAAGTATTTCCCGGATCTTAGCTACCTTTTCTACACTAAGAACTGACCTGGAGAATCTCTTTCAGCTGTTCTAAACATGTTCTCATCTGTTTACAGTCATTTTCACTGAATTAATCATGTTTTCATGTAGTTTCCTATATTCTGCCTTCTGGTCCAAGTATAAGCTTTGCCAACTTTATCAAACAACTTCCAACACCTTGTTATGAACTGAGGCAGCTTGGGAACATTGTCTCTCAACTGTGTTATAGAGTGTAGTACTACATTTCAGTGAAGTGTAAGGCTTTCCAAAGCTGCCGAACGTGTTTCTTTCTCTATTTCAATGGTATTCTGCCTTGTATAACACACATTTACCACTCTAGTCTCCTTTACGTAAAGAATATAGGATGCACACAGTGTTTCATGTGATCTTAACTGGAATTAAGGGTTTCCCTTATCTTAGCTACCTTTTCTACACTAAGAACTGACTTGGAGATTCTCTTTCAGCTGTTCTAAACAAGTTCTCATCTGTTTACAGTCATTTTCACTGAATTATTCATGTTTTCATGTAGTTTCCTATATTCTGCCTTCTGGTCCAAGTATAAGCTTTCCCCACTTTATCAAACAACTTCCTACACACTGTTATGAACTGAGGGAGCTAGGGAACATTGTCTCATAACTGTGTTATAGAGTGTAGTACTACATTTCAGTGAAGTGTAAGGCATTCCAAAGCTGCCAAACGTGTTTCTTTCTCTATTTCAATAGTATTCTGCCTTGTATAACACACATTTACCACTCTAGTCTCCTTTAAGTAAAGAATATAGGATTCATACAGTGTTTCATGTGATCTTTACTGGAATTAAGGATTTCCCGGATCTTAGCTACCCTTTCTACACTAAGAACTGACTTGGAGATTCTCTTTCAGCTGTTCTAAAGAAGTTCTCATCTGTTTACAGTCATTTTCACTGAATTATTCATGTTTTCATGTAGTTTCCTATATTCTGCCTTCTGGCCCAAGTATAAGCTTTGCCCACTTTATCAAACAACTTCCTACACACTGTTATGAACTGAGGCAGCTCGGGAACATTGTCTCTAAAATGTGTTATAGAGTGTAGTACTACATTTCAGTGAAGTGTAAGGCTTTCCTAGTTTCCTATATTCTGCCTTCTGGCCCTAGTATAAGCTTTGCCCACTTTATCAAACAACTTCCTACACACTGTTAAGTAATGAGGCAGCTATTGAACATTGTCTCTCAACTTTGTTATAGAGTGTAGTACTACATTTCAGTGAAGTGTAAGGCTTTCCAAAGCTGCCGAACGTGTTTCTTTCTCTATTTCAATGGTATTTTGCCTTGTATAACACACATTTACCACTCTAGTCTCCTTTAAGTAAAGAATATAGGATTCATAAAGTGTTTCATGTGATCTTAACTGGAATTAAGGATTTCCATTATCTTAGCTACATTTTCTACACTAAGAACTGACTTGGAGATTCTCTTTCAGCTGTTCTAAACAAGTTCTCATCTGTTTACAGTCATTTTCACTGAATTATTCATGTTTTTATGTAGTTTCCTATATTCTGCCTTCTGGTCCAAGTATAAGCTTTGCCCACTTTATCAAACAACTTCCTACACACTGTTAAGTACTGAGGCAGCTATTGAACATTGTCTCTCAACTGTGTTATAGAGTGTAGTACTACATTTCAGTGAAGTGTAAGGCTTTGCAAAGCTGCCGAACGTGTTTCTTTCTCTATTTCAATGGTATTCTGCCTTGTATAACACACATTTACCACTGTAGTCTCCTTTAAGTAAAGAATATAGGATTCATACAGTGTTTCTTGTGATCTTAACTGGAATTAAGGATTTTCCGGATTTAGCTACCTTTTCTACACTAAGAACTGACTTGGAGGATCTCTTTCAGCTGTTCTAAAACAAGTTCTCATCTGTTTACAGTCATTTTCACTGAATTATTCATGTTTTCATGTAGTTTCCTATATTCTGCCTTCTGCTTCAAGTATAAGCTTTGCCCACTTTATCAAACAACTTCCTACACACTGTTATGAACTGAGGCAGCTCGGGAACATTGTCTCTCAACTGTGTTATAGAGTGTAGTACTACATTTCAGTGAAGTGTAAGGCTTTCCAAAGCTGCCGAACGTGTTTCTTTCTCTATTTCAATGGTATTCTGCCTTGTATAACACACATTTACCACTCTAGTCTCCTTTAAGTAAAGAATATAGGATTCATACAGTGTTTCATGTGATCTTAACTGGAATTAAGTATTTCCCTTATCTTACCTACCTTTTCTACACTAAGAACTGACTTGGAGGTTCTCTTTCAGCTGTTCTAAACAAGTTCTCATCTGTTTACAGTCATTTTCACTGAATTATTCATGTTCTCATGTAGTTTCCTATATTCGGCCTTCTGGCCCAAGTATAAGCTTTGCCCACTTTATCAAACAACTTCCTACACACTGTTATGAACTGAGGGAGCTAGGGAACATTGTCTCTCAACTGTGTGATAGAGTGTAGTACTACATTTCAGTGAAGTGTAAGGCTTTCCAAAGCTGCCGAACGTGTTTCTTTCTCTATTTCAATGGTATTCTGCCTTGTATGACACACATTTACCACTCTAGTCTTTTTTAAGTAAAGAATATAGGATTCATACTGTGTTTCATGTCATCTTTACTGGAATTAAGGATTTCCCGGATCTTAGCTACCCTTTCTACACTAAGAACTGACTTGGAGATTCTCTTTCAGCTGTTCTAAAGAAGTTCTCATCTGTTTATAGTCATTTTCACTGAATTATTCATGTTTTCATGTAGTTTCCTATATTCTGCCTTCTGGCCCAAGTATAAGCTTTGCCCACTTTATCAAACAACTTCCTACACACTGTTATGAACTGAGGCAGCTAGGGAACATTGTCTCTAAAATGTGTTATAGAGTGTAGTACTACATTTCAGTGAAGTGTAAGGCTTTCCTAGTTTCCTATATTCTGCCTTCTGGACCTAGTATAAGCTTTGCCCACTTTATCAAACAACTTCCTACACACTGTTAAGTAATGAGGCAGCTATTGAACATTGTCTCACAACTTTGTTATAGAGTGTAGTACTACATTTCAGTGAAGTGTAAGGCTTTCCAAAGCTGCTGAACGTGTTTCTTTCTCTATTTCAATGGTATTCTGCCTTGTATAACACAGATTTACCACTCTAGTCTCCTTTAAGTAAAGAATATAGGATTCATAAAGTGTTTCATGTGATCTTAACTGGAATTAAGGATTTCCATTATCTTAGCTACCTTTTCTACACTAAGAACTGACTTGGAGATTCTCTTTCAGCAGTTCTGAACAAGTTCTCATCTGTTTACAGTCATTTTCACTGAATTATTCATGTTTTCATGTAGTTTCCTATATTCTGCCTTCTGGTCCAAGTATAAGCTTTGCCCACTTTATCAAACAACTTCCTACACACTGTTAAGTACTGAGGCAGCTATTGAACATTGTCTCTCAACTGTGTTATAGAGTGTAGTACTACATTTCAGTGAAGTGTAAGGCTTTGCAAAGCTGCCGAACGTGTTTCTTTCTCTATTTTAATGGTATTCTGCCTTGTATAACACACATTTACCACTGTAGTCTCCTTTAAGTAAAGAATATAGGATTCATACAGTGTTTCATGTGATCTTAACTGGAATTAAGGATTTTCCGGATTTAGCTACCTTTTCTACACTAAGAACTGACTTGGAGGATCTCTTTCAGCTGTTCTAAAACAAGTTCTCATCTGTTTACAGTCATTTTCACTGAATTATTCATGTTTTCATGTAGTTTCCTATATTCTGCCTTCTGCATCAAGTATAAGCTTTGCCCACTTTATCAAACAACTTCCTACACACTATTATGAACTGAGGCAGCTCGGGAACATTGTCTCTCTACTGTGTTGTAGAGTGTAGTACTACATTTCAGTGAAGTGTAAGGCTTTCCAAAGCTGCCGAACGTGTTTCTTTCTCTATTTCAGTGGTATTCTGCCTTGTATAACACACATTTACCACTAGAGTCTCCTTTAAGTAAAGAATATAGGATTCATACAGTGTTTCATGTGATCTTAACTGGAATTAAGGATTTTCCTTATCTTAGCTACCTTTTCTACACTAAGAACTGACTTGGAGATTCTCTTTCAGCTGTTCTAAACAAGTTCTCATCTGTTTACAGTCATTTTCACTGAATTATTCATGTTTTCATGTAGTTTCCTATATTCGGCCTTCTGGCCCAAGTATAAGCTTTGCCCACTTTATCAGACAACTTCCTCCACACTGTTATGAACTGAGGGAGCTAGGGAACATTGTCTCTCAACTGTGTGATAGAGTGTAGTATTACATGTCAGTGAAGTGTAAGGCTTTCCAAAGCTGCCGAATGTGTTTCTTTCTCTATTTCAATGGTATTCTGCCTTGTATAACACACATTTACCACTCGAGTCTCCTTTAAGTAAAGAATATAGGATTCATACAGTGTTTCATGTGATCTTAACTGGAATTAAGGATTTCCCTTATCTTACCTACCTTTTCTACACTAAGAACTGACTTGGAGATTCTCTTTCAGCTGTTCTAAACAAGTTCTCATCTGTTTACAGTCATTTTCACTGAATTAATCATGTTTTCATGTAGTTTCCTATATTCTGCCTTCTGGTCCAAGTATAAGCTTTGCCCACTTTATCAAACAACTTCCTATACACTGTTAAGTACTGAGGCAGCTATTGAACATTGTCTCTCAACTGTGTTATAGAGTGTAGTACTACATTTCAGTGAAGTGTAAGGCTTTCCAAAGCTGCCGAACGTGTTTCTTTCTCTATTTTAATGGTATACTGCCTTGTATAACACACATTTACCACTCTAGTCGCCTTTAAGTAAAGAATATAGGATTCACACAGTGTTTCATGTAATCTTAACTCGAATTAAGTATTTCCCGGATCTTAGCTACCTTTTCTACACTAAGAACTGACCTGGAGAATCTCTTTCAGCTGTTCTAAACATGTTCTCATCTGTTTACAGTCATTTTCACTGAATTAATCATGTTTTCATGTAGTTTCCTATATTCTGCCTTCTGGTCCAAGTATAAGCTTTGCCAACTTTATCAAACAACTTCCAACACCTTGTTATGAACTGAGGCAGCTTGGGAACATTGTCTCTCAACTGTGTAATAGAGTGTAGTACTACATTTCAGTGAAGTGTAAGGCTTTCCAAAGCTGCCGAACGTGTTTCTTTCTCTATTTTAATGGTATTCTGCCTTGTATAACACACATTTACCACTCGAGTCTCCTTTAAGTAAAGAATATAGGATTCATACAGTGTTTCATGTGATCTTAACTGGAATTAAGGGTTTCCCTTATCTTAGCTACCTTTTGTACACTAAGAACTGACTTGGAGATTCTCTTTCAGCTGTTCTAAACAAGTTCTCATCTGTTTACAGTCATTTTCACTGAATTATTCATGTTTTCATGTAGTTTCCTATATTCTGCCTTCTGGTCCAAGTATAAGCTTTGCCCACTTTATCAAACAACTTCCTACACACTGTTAAGTACTGAGGCAGCTATTGAACATTGTCTCTCAACTGTGTTATAGAGTGTAGTACTACATTTCAGTGAAGTGTAAGGCTTTGCAAAGCTGCCGAACGTGTTTCTTTTTCTATTTTAATGGTATTCTGCCTTGTATAACACACATTTACCACTGTAGTCTCCTTTAAGTAAAGAATATAGGATTCATACAGTGTTTCATGTGATCTTAACTGGAATTAAGGATTTTCCGGATTTAGCTACCTTTTCTACACTAAGAACTGAGTTGGAGGATCTCTTTCAGCTGTTCTAAAACAAGTTCTGATCGGTTTACAGTCATTTTCACTGAATTATTCATGTTTTCATGTAGTTTCCTATATTCTGCCTTCTGGCCCAAGTATAAGCTTTGCCCACTTTATCAAACAACTTCCTACACAGTGTCATGAACTGAGGCAGCTCGGGAACATTGTCTCTCAACTGTGTTATAGAGTGTAGTACTACATTTCAGTGAAGTGTAAGGCTTTCCAAAGCTGCCGAACGTGTTTCTTTCTCTATTTCAATGGTATTCTGCCTTGTATAACACACATTTACCACTCTAGTCTCCTTTAAGTAAAAAATATAGGATTCATACAGTGTTTCATGTGATCTTAACTGGAATTAAGGATTTTCCTTATCTTAGCTACCTTTTCTACACTAAGAACTGACTTGGAGATTCTCTTTCAGCTGTTCTAAAGAAGTTCTCATCTGTTTACAGTCATTTTCACTGAATTATTCATGTTTTCATGTAGTTTCCTATATTCGGCCTTCTGGCCCAAGTATAAGCTTTGCCCACTTTATCAAACAACTTCCTACACACTGTTATGAATTGAGGGAGCTAGGGAACATTGTCTCTCAACTGTGTGATAGAGTGTAGTACTACATGTCACTGAAGTGTAAGGCTTTCCAAAGCTGCCGAATGTGTGTTTTTCTCTATTTCAATGGTATTCTGCCTTGTATAACACACATTTACCACTCTAGTTTCCTTTAAGTAAAGAATATAGGATTCATACAGTGTTTCATGTAATCTTAACTGGAATTAAGGATTTCCCAGATCTTAGCTACCTTTTCTACACTAAGAACTGACTTGGAGAATCTCTTTCAGCTGTTCTAAACAAGTTCACATCTGTTTACAGTCATTTTCACTGAATTATTCATGTTTTCATGTAGTTTCCTATATTCTGCCTTCTGGCCCAAGTATAAGCTTTGCCCACTTTATCAAACAACTTCCTACACACTGTTATGAACTGAGGCAGCTCGGGAACATTGTCTCTCAACTGTGTTATAGAGTGTAGTACTACATTTCAGTGAAGTGTAAGGCTTTCCAAAGCTGCCGAACATGTTTCTTTCTCTATTTTAATGGTATTCTGCCTTGTATAACACACATTTACCACTCTAGTCTCCTTTAAGTAAAGAATATAGGATTCATACAGTGTTTCATGTGATCTTAACTGGAATTAAGAATTTTCCTTATCTTAGCTAGCTTTTCTACACTAAGAACTGACTTGGAGATTCTCTTTCAGCTGTTCTAAACAAGTTCTCATCTGTTTACAGTCATTTTCACTGAATTATTCATGTTTTCATGTAGTTTCCTATATTCGGCCTTCTGGCCCAAGTATAAGCTTTGCCCACTTTATCAAACAACTTCCTACACACTGTTATGAATTGAGGGAGCTAGGGAACATTGTCTCTCAACTGTGTGATAGAGTGTAGTACTACATGTCAGTGAAGTGTAAGGCTTTCCAAAGCTGCCGAATGTGTTTTTTTCTCTATTTCAATGGTATTCTGCCTTGTATAACACACATTTACCACTCTAGTTTCCTTTAAGTAAAGAATATAGGATTCATACAGTGTTTCATGTAATCTTAACTCGAATTGAGGATTTCCCGAATCTTAGCTACCTTTTCTACATTAAGAACTGACTTGGAGAATCTCTTTCAGCTGTTCTAAACAAGTTCTAATCTGTTTACAGTCATTTTCACTGAATTAATCATGTTTTCATGTAGTTTCCTATATTCTGCCTTCTGGTCCAAGTATAAGCTTTGCCAACTTTATCAAACAACTTCCTACACACTGTTAAGTACTGAGGCAGCTATTGAACATTGTCTCTCAACTGTGTTATAGAGTGTAGTACTACATTTCAGTGAAGTGTAAGGCTTTCCAAAGCTGCCGAACGTGTTTCTTTCTCTATTTTAATGGTATTCTGCCTTGTATAACACACATTTACCACTGTAGTCTCCTTTAAGTAAAGAATATAGGATTCATACAGTGTTTCATGTGATCTTAACTGGAATTAAGGATTTTCCGGATTTAGCTACCTTTTCTACACTAAGAACTGACTTGGAGGATCTCTTTCAGCTGTTCTAAAACAAGTTCTCATCTGTTTACAGTCATTTTCACTGAATTATTCATGTTTTCATGTAGTTTCCTATATTCTGCCTTCTGGCCCAAGTATAAGTTTTGCCCACTTTATCAAACAACTTCCTACACACTGTTATGAACTGAGGCAGCTCAGGAACATTGTCTCTCAACTGTGTTATAGAGTGTAGTACTACATTTCAGTGAAGTGTAAGGCTTTCCAAAGCTGCCGAACGTGTTTCTTTCTCTATTTCAATGGTATTCTGCCTTGTATAACACACATTTACCACTGTAGTCTCCTTTAAGTAAAGAATATAGGATTCATACAGTGTTTCATGTGATCTTAACTGGAATTAAGGATTTTCCGGATTTAGCTACCTTTTCTACACTAAGAACTGACTTGGAGGATCTCTTTCAGCTGTTCTAAAACAAGTTCTCATCTGTTTACAGTCATTTTCACTGAATTATTCATGTTTTCATGTAGTTTCCTATATTCTGCCTTCTGCATCAAGTATAAGCTTTGCCCACTTTATCAAACAACTTCCTACACACTATTATGAACTGAGGCAGCTCGGGAACATTGTCTCTCTACTGTGTTGTAGAGTGTAGTACTACATTTCAGTGAAGTGTAAGGCTTTCCAAAGCTGCCGAACGTGTTTCTTTCTCTATTTCAGTGGTATTCTGCCTTGTATAACACACATTTACCACTAGAGTCTCCTTTAAGTAAAGAATATAGGATTCATACAGTGTTTCATGTGATCTTAACTGGAATTAAGGATTTTCCTTATCTTAGCTACCTTTTCTACACTAAGAACTGACTTGGAGATTCTCTTTCAGCTGTTCTAAACAAGTTCTCATCTGTTTACAGTCATTTTCACTGAATTATTCATGTTTTCATGTAGTTTCCTATATTCGGCCTTCTGGCCCAAGTATAAGCTTTGCCCACTTTATCAGACAACTTCCTCCACACTGTTATGAACTGAGGGAGCTAGGGAACATTGTCTCTCAACTGTGTGATAGAGTGTAGTATTACATGTCAGTGAAGTGTAAGGCTTTCCAAAGCTGCCGAATGTGTTTCTTTCTCTATTTCAATGGTATTCTGCCTTGTATAACACACATTTACCACTCGAGTCTCCTTTAAGTAAAGAATATAGGATTCATACAGTGTTTCATGTGATCTTAACTGGAATTAAGGATTTCCCTTATCTTACCTACCTTTTCTACACTAAGAACTGACTTGGAGATTCTCTTTCAGCTGTTCTAAACAAGTTCTCATCTGTTTACAGTCATTTTCACTGAATTAATCATGTTTTCATGTAGTTTCCTATATTCTGCCTTCTGGTCCAAGTATAAGCTTTGCCCACTTTATCAAACAACTTCCTATACACTGTTAAGTACTGAGGCAGCTATTGAACATTGTCTCTCAACTGTGTTATAGAGTGTAGTACTACATTTCAGTGAAGTGTAAGGCTTTCCAAAGCTGCCGAACGTGTTTCTTTCTCTATTTTAATGGTATACTGCCTTGTATAACACACATTTACCACTCTAGTCGCCTTTAAGTAAAGAATATAGGATTCACACAGTGTTTCATGTAATCTTAACTCGAATTAAGTATTTCCCGGATCTTAGCTACCTTTTCTACACTAAGAACTGACCTGGAGAATCTCTTTCAGCTGTTCTAAACATGTTCTCATCTGTTTACAGTCATTTTCACTGAATTAATCATGTTTTCATGTAGTTTCCTATATTCTGCATTCTGGTCCAAGTATAAGCTTTGCCAACTTTATCAAACAACTTCCAACACCTTGTTATGAACTGAGGCAGCTTGGGAACATTGTCTCTCAACTGTGTAATAGAGTGTAGTACTACATTTCAGTGAAGTGTAAGGCTTTCCAAAGCTGCCGAACGTGTTTCTTTCTCTATTTTAATGGTATTCTGCCTTGTATAACACACATTTACCACTCGAGTCTCCTTTAAGTAAAGAATATAGGATTCATACAGTGTTTCATGTGATCTTAACTGGAATTAAGGGTTTCCCTTATCTTAGCTACCTTTTCTACACTAAGAACTGACTTGGAGATTCTCTTTCAGCTGTTCTAAACAAGTTCTCATCTGTTTACAGTCATTTTCACTGAATTATTCATGTTTTCATGTAGTTTCCTATATTCTGCCTTCTGGTCCAAGTATAAGCTTTGCCCACTTTATCAAACAACTTCCTACACACTGTTAAGTACTGAGGCAGCTATTGAACATTGTCTCTCAACTGTGTTATAGAGTGTAGTACTACATTTCAGTGAAGTGTAAGGCTTTGCAAAGCTGCCGAACGTGTTTCTTTTTCTATTTTAATGGTATTCTGCCTTGTATAACACACATTTACCACTGTAGTCTCCTTTAAGTAAAGAATATAGGATTCATACAGTGTTTCATGTGATCTTAACTGGAATTAAGGATTTTCCGGATTTAGCTACCTTTTCTACACTAAGAACTGAGTTGGAGGATCTCTTTCAGCTGTTCTAAAACAAGTTCTGATCGGTTTACAGTCATTTTCACTGAATTATTCATGTTTTCATGTAGTTTCCTATATTCTGCCTTCTGGCCCAAGTATAAGCTTTGCCCACTTTATCAAACAACTTCCTACACAGTGTCATGAACTGAGGCAGCTCGGGAACATTGTCTCTCAACTGTGTTATAGAGTGTAGTACTACATTTCAGTGAAGTGTAAGGCTTTCCAAAGCTGCCGAACGTGTTTCTTTCTCTATTTCAATGGTATTCTGCCTTGTATAACACACATTTACCACTCTAGTCTCCTTTAAGTAAAAAATATAGGATTCATACAGTGTTTCATGTGATCTTAACTGGAATTAAGGATTTTCCTTATCTTAGCTACCTTTTCTACACTAAGAACTGACTTGGAGATTCTCTTTCAGCTGTTCTAAAGAAGTTCTCATCTGTTTACAGTCATTTTCACTGAATTATTCATGTTTTCATGTAGTTTCCTATATTCGGCCTTCTGGCCCAAGTATAAGCTTTGCCCACTTTATCAAACAACTTCCTACACACTGTTATGAATTGAGGGAGCTAGGGAACATTGTCTCTCAACTGTGTGATAGAGTGTAGTACTACATGTCACTGAAGTGTAAGGCTTTCCAAAGCTGCCGAATGTGTGTTTTTCTCTATTTCAATGGTATTCTGCCTTGTATAACACACATTTACCACTCTAGTTTCCTTTAAGTAAAGAATATAGGATTCATACAGTGTTTCATGTAATCTTAACTGGAATTAAGGATTTCCCAGATCTTAGCTACCTTTTCTACACTAAGAACTGACTTGGAGAATCTCTTTCAGCTGTTCTAAACAAGTTCACATCTGTTTACAGTCATTTTCACTGAATTATTCATGTTTTCATGTAGTTTCCTATATTCTGCCTTCTGGCCCAAGTATAAGCTTTGCCCACTTTATCAAACAACTTCCTACACACTGTTATGAACTGAGGCAGCTCGGGAACATTGTCTCTCAACTGTGTTATAGAGTGTAGTACTACATTTCAGTGAAGTGTAAGGCTTTCCAAAGCTGCCGAACATGTTTCTTTCTCTATTTTAATGGTATTCTGCCTTGTATAACACACATTTACCACTCTAGTCTCCTTTAAGTAAAGAATATAGGATTCATACAGTGTTTCATGTGATCTTAACTGGAATTAAGAATTTTCCTTATCTTAGCTAGCTTTTCTACACTAAGAACTGACTTGGAGATTCTCTTTCAGCTGTTCTAAACAAGTTCTCATCTGTTTACAGTCATTTTCACTGAATTATTCATGTTTTCATGTAGTTTCCTATATTCGGCCTTCTGGCCCAAGTATAAGCTTTGCCCACTTTATCAAACAACTTCCTACACACTGTTATGAATTGAGGGAGCTAGGGAACATTGTCTCTCAACTGTGTGATAGAGTGTAGTACTACATGTCAGTGAAGTGTAAGGCTTTCCAAAGCTGCCGAATGTGTTTTTTTCTCTATTTCAATGGTATTCTGCCTTGTATAACACACATTTACCACTCTAGTTTCCTTTAAGTAAAGAATATAGGATTCATACAGTGTTTCATGTAATCTTAACTCGAATTGAGGATTTCCCGAATCTTAGCTACCTTTTCTACATTAAGAACTGACTTGGAGAATCTCTTTCAGCTGTTCTAAACAAGTTCTAATCTGTTTACAGTCATTTTCACTGAATTAATCATGTTTTCATGTAGTTTCCTATATTCTGCCTTCTGGTCCAAGTATAAGCTTTGCCAACTTTATCAAACAACTTCCTACACACTGTTAAGTACTGAGGCAGCTATTGAACATTGTCTCTCAACTGTGTTATAGAGTGTAGTACTACATTTCAGTGAAGTGTAAGGCTTTCCAAAGCTGCCGAACGTGTTTCTTTCTCTATTTTAATGGTATTCTGCCTTGTATAACACACATTTACCACTGTAGTCTCCTTTAAGTAAAGAATATAGGATTCATACAGTGTTTCATGTGATCTTAACTGGAATTAAGGATTTTCCGGATTTAGCTACCTTTTCTACACTAAGAACTGACTTGGAGGATCTCTTTCAGCTGTTCTAAAACAAGTTCTCATCTGTTTACAGTCATTTTCACTGAATTATTCATGTTTTCATGTAGTTTCCTATATTCTGCCTTCTGGCCCAAGTATAAGTTTTGCCCACTTTATCAAACAACTTCCTACACACTGTTATGAACTGAGGCAGCTCAGGAACATTGTCTCTCAACTGTGTTATAGAGTGTAGTACTACATTTCAGTGAAGTGTAAGGCTTTCCAAAGCTGCCGAACGTGTTTCTTTCTCTATTTCAATGGTATTCTGCCTTGTATAACACACATTTACCACTCTAGTCTCCTTTAAGTAAAGAATATAGGATTCATACAGTGTTTCATGTGATCTTAACTGGAATTAAGGATTTTCCGGATTTAGCTACCTTTTCTACACTAAGAACTGACTTGGAGGATCTCTTTCAGCTGTTCTAAAACAAGTTCTCATCTGTTTACAGTCATTTTCACTGAATTATTCATGTTTTCATGTAGTTTCCTATATTCTGCCTTCTGCTTCAAGTATAAGCTTTGCCCACTTTATCAAACAACTTCCTACACACTGTTATGAACTGAGGCAGCTCGGGAACATTGTCTCTCTACTGTGTTATAGAGTGTAGTACTACATTTCAGTGAAGTGTAAGGCTTTCCAAAGCTGCCGAACGTGTTTCTTTCTCTATTTCAGTGGTATTCTGCCTTGTATAACACACATTTACCACTCGAGTCTCCTTTAAGTAAAGAATATAGGATTCATACAGTGTTTCATGTGATCTTAACTGGAATTAAGGATTTTCCTTATCTTAGCTACCTTTTCTACACTAAGAACTGACTTGGAGATTCTCTTTCAGTTGTTCTAAACAAGTTCTCATCTGTTTACAGTCATTTTCACTGAATTATTCATGTTTTCATGTAGTTTCCTATATTCGGCCTTCTGGCCCAAGTATAAGCTTTGCCCACTTTGTCAGACAACTTCCTCCACACTGTTATGAACTGAGGGAGCTAGGGAACATTGTCTCTCAACTGTGTGATAGAGTGTAGTATTACATGTCAGTGAAGTGTAAGGCTTTCCAAAGCTGCCGAATGTGTTTCTTTCTCTATTTCAATGGTATTCTGCCTTGTATAACACACATTTACCACTCGAGTCTCCTTTAAGTAAAGAATATAGGATTCATACAGTGTTTCATGTGATCTTAACTGGAATTAAGGATTTCCCTTATCTTACCTACCTTTTCTACACTAAGAACTGACTTGGAGATTCTCTTTCAGCTGTTCTAAACCAGTTCTCATCTGTTTACAGTCATTTTCACTGAATTAATCATGTTTTCATGTAGTTTCCTATATTCTGCCTTCTGGTCCAAGTATAAGCTTTGCCCACTTTATCAAACAACTTCCTACACACTGTTATGAAGTGAGGGAGCTAGGGAACATTGTCTCTCAACTGTGTTATAGAGTGTGGTACTACATTTCAGTGAAGTGTAAGGCTTTCCAAAGCTGCCGAACGTGTTTCTTTCTCCATTTGAATGGTATTCTGCCTTATATAACACACATTTAACCCTCTAGTCTCCTTTAAGTAAAGAATATAGGATTCATACAGTGTTTCATGTGATCTTAACTGGAATTACGGATTTTCCGGATTTAGCTACCTTTTCTACACTAAGAACTGACTTGGAGATTCTCTTTCAGCTGTTCTAAAGAAGTTCTCATCTGTTTACAGTCATTTTCACTGAATTATTCATGTTTTCATGTAGTTTCCTATATTCTGCCTTCTGGTCCAAGTATAAGCTTTCCCCACTTTATCAAACAACTTCCTACACACTGTTATGAACTGAGGGAGCTAGGGAACATTGTCTCTTAACTGTGTTATAGAGTGTAGTACTACATTTCAGTGAAGTGTAAGGCCTTCCAAAGCTGCCAAACGTGTTTCTTTCTCTATTTCAATAGTATTCTGCCTTGTATAACACACATTTACCACTCTAGTCTTTTTTAAGTAAAGAATATAGGATTCATACTGTGTTTCATGTCATCTTTACTGGAATTAAGGATTTCCCGGATCTTAGCTACCCTTTCTACACTAAGAACTGACTTGGAGATTCTCTTTCAGCTGTTCTAAAGAAGTTCTCATCTGTTTATAGTCATTTTCACTGAATTATTCATGTTTTCATGTAGTTTCCTATATTCTGCCTTCTGGCCCAAGTATAAGCTTTGCCCACTTTATCAAACAACTTCCTACACACTGTTATGAACTGAGGCAGCTAGGGAACATTGTCTCTAAAATGTGTAATAGAGTGTAGTACTACATTTCAGTGAAGTGTAAGGCTTTCCTAGTTTCCTATATTCTGCCTTCTGGACCTAGTATAAGCTTTGCCCACTTTATCAAACAACTTCCTACACACTGTTAAGTAATGAGGCAGCTATTGAACATTGTCTCACAACTTTGTTATAGAGTGTAGTACTACATTTCAGTGAAGTGTAAGGCTTTCCAAAGCTGCTGAACGTGTTTCTTTCTCTATTTCAATGGTATTCTGCCTTGTATAACACACATTTACCACTCTAGTCTCCTTTAAGTAAAGAATATAGGATTCATACAGTGTTTCATGTGATCTTAACTAGAATTAAGTATTTCCCTTATCTTACCTACCTTTTCTACACTAAGAACTGACTTGGAGATTCTCTTTCAGCTGTTCTAAACAAGTTCTCATCTGTTTACAGTCATTTTCACTGAATTATTCATGTTTTCATGTAGTTTCCTATATTCTGCCTTCTGGCCCAAGTATAAGCTTTTCCCACTTTATCAAACAACTTCCTACACAGTGTTATGAACTGAGGCAGCTCGGGAACATTGTCTCTCAACTGTGTTATAGAGTGTAGTACTACATTTCCGTGAAGTGTAAGGCTTTCCAAAGCTGCCGAACGTGTTTCTTTCTCTATTTCAATGGTATTCTGCCTTGTATAACACACATTTACCACTCTAGTCTCCTTTAAGTAAAGAATATAGGATTCATACAGTGTTTCATGTGATCTTAACTGGAATTAAGGATTTTCCTTATCTTAGCTACCTTTTCTACACTAAGAACTGACTTGGAGATTCTCTTTCAGCTGTTCTAAACAAGTTCTCATCTGTTTACAGTCATTTTCACTGAATTATTCATGTTTTCATGTAGTTTCCTATATTCTGCCTTCTGGCCCAAGTATAAGCTTTGCCCACTTTATCAAACAACTTCCTACACACTGTTATGAACTGAGGGAGCTAGGGAACATTGTCTATCAACTGTGTTATATAAAGTGTAGTACTACATTTCAGTGAAGTGTAAGGCTTTCCAAAGCTGCCGAACGTGTTTCTTTCTCTATTTCAATGGTATTCTGCCTTGTATAACACACATTTACCACTCTAGTCTCCTTTAAGTAAAGAATATAGGATTCATACAGTGTTTCATGTAATCTTAACTCGAATTAAAGATTTCCCGGATCTTAGCTACCTTTTCTACACTAAGAACTGACTTGGAGAATCTCTTTCAGCTGTTCTAAACAAGTTCACATCTGTTTACAGTCATTTTCACTGAATTAATCATGTTTTCATGTAGTTTCCTATATTCTGCCTTCTGGTCCAAGTATAAGCTTTGCCCACTTTATCAAACAACTTCCTACACACTGTTAAGTACTGAGGCAGCTATTGAACATTGTCTCTCAACTGTGTTATAGAGTGTAGTACTACATTTCAGTGAAGTGTAAGGCATTCCAAAGCTGCCGAACGTGTTTCTTTCTCTATTTTAATGGTATTCTGCCTTGTATAACACACATTTACCACTGTAGTCTCCTTTAAGTAAAGAATATAGGATTCATACAGTGTTTCTTGTGATCTTAACTGGAATTAAGGATTTTCCGGATTTAGCTACCTTTTCTACACTAAGAACTGAGTTGGAGGATCTCTTTCAGCTGTTCTAAAACAAGTTCTGATCGGTTTACAGTCATTTTCACTGAATTATTCATGTTTTCATGTAGTTTCCTATATTCTGCCTTCTGGCCCAAGTATAAGCTTTGCCCACTTTATCAAACAACTTCCTACACACTGTTATGAACTGAGGCAGCTCGGGAACATTGTCTCTCAACTGTGTTATAGAGTGTAGTACTACATTTCAGTGAAGTGTAAGGCTTTCCAAAGCTGCCGAACGTGTTTCTTTCTCTATTTCAATGGTATTCTGCCTTGTATAACACACATTTACCACTCTAGTCTCCTTTAAGTAAAGAATATAGGATTCATACAGTGTTTCATGTGATCTTAACTGGAATTAAGTATTTCCCTTATCTTACCTACCTTTTCTACACTAAGAACTGACTTGGAGGTTCTCTTTCAGCTGTTCTAAACAAGTTCTCATCTGTTTACAGTCATTTTCACTGAATTATTCATGTTCTCATGTAGTTTCCTATATTCGGCCTTCTGGCCCAAGTATAAGCTTTGCCCACTTTATCAAACAACTTCCTACACACTGTTATGAACTGAGCGAGCTAGGGAACATTGTCTCTCAACTGTGTGATAGAGTGTAGTACTACATTTCAGTGAAGTGTAAGGCTTTCCAAAGCTGCCGAACGTGTTTCTTTCTCTATTTCAATGGTATTCTGCCTTGTATGACACACATTTACCACTCTAGTCTTTTTTAAGTAAAGAATATAGGATTCATACTGTGTTTCATGTCATCTTTACTGGAATTAAGGATTTCCCGGATCTTAGCTACCCTTTCTACACTAAGAACTGACTTGGAGATTCTCTTTCAGCTGTTCTAAAGAAGTTCTCATCTGTTTATAGTCATTTTCACTGAATTATTCATGTTTTCATGTAGTTTCCTATATTCTGCCTTCTGGCCCAAGTATAAGCTTTGCCCACTTTATCAAACAACTTCCTACACACTGTTATGAACTGAGGCAGCTAGGGAACATTGTCTCTAAAATGTGTTATAGAGTGTAGTACTACATTTCAGTGAAGTGTAAGGCTTTCCTAGTTTCCTATATTCTGCCTTCTGGACCTAGTATAAGCTTTGCCCACTTTATCAAACAACTTCCTACACACTGTTAAGTAATGAGGCAGCTATTGAACATTGTCTCACAACTTTGTTATAGAGTGTAGTACTACATTTCAGTGAAGTGTAAGGTTTTCCAAAGCTGCTGAACGTGTTTCTTTCTCTATTTCAATGGTATTCTGCCTTGTATAACACAGATTTACCACTCTAGTCTCCTTTAAGTAAAGAAGATAGGATTCATAAAGTGTTTCATGTGATCTTAACTGGAATTAAGGATTTCCATTATCTTAGCTACCTTTTCTACACTAAGAACTGACTTGGAGATTCTCTTTCAGCAGTTCTGAACAAGTTCTCATCTGCTTACAGTCATTTTCACTGAATTATTCATGTTTTCATGTAGTTTCCTATATTCTGCCTTCTGGTCCAAGTATAAGCTTTGCCCAGTTTATCAAACAACTTCCTACACACTGTTAAGTACTGAGGCAGCTATTGAACATTGTCTCTCAACTGTGTTATAGAGTGTAGTACTACATTTCAGTGAAGTGTAAGGCTTTGCAAAGCTGCCGAACGTGTTTCTTTCTCTATTTTAATGGTATTCTGCCTTGTATAACACACATTTACCACTGTAGTCTCCTTTAAGTAAAGAATATAGGATTCATACAGTGTTTCATGTGATCTTAACTGGAATTAAGGATTTTCCGGATTTAGCTACCATTTCTACACTAAGAACTGACTTGGAGGATCTCTTTCAGCTGTTCTAAAACAAGTTCTCATCTGTTTACAGTCATTTTCACTGAATTATTCATGTTTTCATGTAGTTTCCTATATTCTGCCTTCTGCATCAAGTATAAGCTTTGCCCACTTTATCAAACAACTTCCTACACACTATTATGAACTGAGGCAGCTCGGGAACATTGTCTCTCTACTGTGTTGTAGAGTGTAGTACTACATTTCAGTGAAGTGTAAGGCTTTCCAAAGCTGCCAAACGTGTTTCTTTCTCTATTTCAGTGGTATTCTGCCTTGTATAACACACATTTACCACTAGAGTCTCCTTTAAGTAAAGAATATAGGATTCATACAGTGTTTCATGTGATCTTAACTGGAATTAAGGATTTTCCTTATCTTAGCTACCTTTTCTACACTAAGAACTGACTTGGAGATTCTCTTTCAGCTGTTCTAAACAAGTTCTCATCTGTTTACAGTCATTTTCACTGAATTATTCATGTTTTCATGTAGTTTCCTATATTCGGCCTTCTGGCCCAAGTATAAGCTTTGCCCACTTTATCAGACAACTTCCTCCACACTGTTATGAACTGAGGGAGCTAGGGAACATTGTCTCTCAACTGTGTGATAGAGTGTAGTATTACATGTCAGTGAAGTGTAAGGCTTTCCAAAGCTGCCGAATGTGTTTCTTTCTCTATTTCAATGGTATTCTGCCTTGTATAACACACATTTACCACTCGAGTCTCCTTTAAGTAAAGAATATAGGATTCATACAGTGTTTCATGTGATCTTAACTGGAATTAAGGATTTCCCTTATCTTACCTACCTTTTCTACACTAAGAACTGACTTGGAGATTCTCTTTCAGCTGTTCTAAACAAGTTCTCATCTGTTTACAGTCATTTTCACTGAATTATTCATGTTTTCATGTAGTTTCCTATATTCTGCCTTCTGGTCCAAGTATAAGCTTTGCCCACTTTATCAAACAACTTCCTATACACTGTTAAGTACTGAGGCAGCTATTGAACATTGTCTCTCAACTGTGTTATAGAGTGTAGTACTACATTTCAGTGAAGTGTAAGGCTTTCCAAAGCTGCCGAACGTGTTTCTTTCTCTATTTTAATGGTATACTGCCTTGTATAACACACATTTACCACTCTAGTCGCCTTTAAGTAAAGAATATAGGATTCACACAGTGTTTCATGTAATCTTAACTCGAATTAAGTATTTCCCGGATCTTAGCTACCTTTTCTACACTAAGAACTGACCTGGAGAATCTCTTTCAGCTGTTCTAAACATGTTCTCATCTGTTTACAGTCTTTTTCACTGAATTAATCATGTTTTCATGTAGTTTCCTATATTCTGCCTTCTGGTCCAAGTATAAGCTTTGCCAACTTTATCAAACAACTTCCAACACCTTGTTATGAACTGAGGCAGCTTGGGAACATTGTCTCTCAACTGTGTAATAGAGTGTAGTACTACATTTCAGTGAAGTGTAAGGCTTTCCAAAGCTGCCGAACGTGTTTCTTTCTCTATTTTAATGGTATTCTGCCTTGTATAACACACATTTACCACTCGAGTCTCCTTTAAGTAAAGAATATAGGATTCATACAGTGTTTCATGTGATCTTAACTGGAATTAAGGGTTTCCCTTATCTTAGCTACCTTTTCTACACTAAGAACTGACTTGGAGATTCTCTTTCAGCTGTTCTAAACAAGTTCTCATCTGTTTACAGTCATTTTCACTGAATTATTCATGTTTTCATGTAGTTTCCTATATTCTGCTTTCTGGCCCAAGTATAAGCTTTGCCCACTTTATCAAACAACTTCCTACACACTGTTATGAACTGAGGCAGCTCGGGAACATTGTCTCTTAAATGTGTTATAGAGTGTAGTACTACATTTCAGTGAAGTGTTAGGCTTTCCTAGTTTCCTATATTCTGCCTTCTGGCCCTAGTATAAGCTTTGCCCACTTTATCAAACAACTTCCTACACACTGTTAAGTAATGAGGCAGCTATTGAACATTGTCTCTCAACTTTGTTATAGAGTGTAGTACTACATTTCAGTGAAGTGTAAGGCTTTCCAAAGCTGCCGAACGTGTTTCTTTCTCTATTTCAATGGTATTCTGCCTTGTATAACACACATTTACCACTGTAGTCTCCTTTAAGTAAAGAATATAGGATTCATACAGTGTTTCATGTGATCTTAACTGGAATTAAGGAGTTTCCGGATTTAGCTACCTTTTCTACACTAAGAACTGACTTGGAGGATCTCTTTCAGCTGTTCTAACACAAGTTCTCATCTGTTTACAGTCATTTTCATTGAATTATTCATGTTTTCATGTAGTTTCCTATATTCTGCTTTCTGGCCCAAGTATAAGCTTTGCCCACTTTATCAAACAACTTCCTACACACTGTTATGAACTGAGGCAGCTCGGGAACATTGTCTCTCAACTGTGTTATAGAGTGTAGTACTACATTTTAGTGAAGTGTAAGGCTTTCCAAAGCTGCCGAACGTGTTTCTTTCTCTATTTCAATGGTATTCTGCCTTGTATAACACACATTTACCACTCGAGTCTCCTTTAAGTAAAGAATATAGGATTCATACAGTGTTTCATGTGATCTTAACTGGAATTAAGGATTTCCCTTATCTTACCTACCTTTTCTACACTAAGAACTGACTTGGAGATTCTGTTTCAGCTGTTCTAAAGAAGTTCTCATCTGTTTACAGTCATTTTCACTGAATTAATCATCTTTTCATGTAGTTTCCTATATTCTGCCTTCTGGTCCAAGTATAAGCTTTCCCACTTTATCAAACAACTTCCTATACACTGTTAAGTACTGAGGCAGCTATTGAACATTGTCTCTCAACTGTGTTATAGAGTGTAGTACTACATTTCAGTGAAGTGTAAGGCTTTCCAAAGCTGCCGAACGTGTTCCTTTCTCTATTTTAATGGTATACTGCCTTGTATAACACACATTTACCACTCTAGTCGCCTTTAAGTAAAGAATATAGGATTGACACAGTGTTTCATGTAATCTTAAGCTTTGCCAACTTTATCAAACAACTTCCAACACCCTGTTCTGAACTGAGGCAGCTTGGGAACATTGTCTCTCAACTGTGTTATAGAGTGTAGTACTACATTTCAGTGAAGTGTAAGGCTTTCCAAAGCTGCCGAACGTATTTCTTTCTCTATTTCAATGGTATTCTGCCTTGTATAACACACATTTACCACTCTAGTCTCCTTTACGTAAAGAATATAGGATGCACACAGTGTTTCATGTGATCTTAACTGGAAGTAAGGGTTTCCCTTATCTTAGCTACCTTTTCTACACTAAGAACTTTCTTGGAGATTCTCTTTCAGCTGTTCTAAACAAGTTCTCATCTGTTTACAGTCATTTTCACTGAATTATTCATGTTTTCATGTAGTTTCCTATATTCTGCCTTCTGGCCCAAGTATAAGCTTTGCCCACTTTATCAAACAACTTCCTACACACTGTTATGAACTGAGGCAGCTCGGGAACATTGTCTCTAAAATGTGTTATAGAGTGTAGTACTACATTTCAGTGAAGTGTAAGGCTTTCCTAGTTTCCTATATTCTGCCTTCTGGCCCTAGTATAAGCTTTGCCCACTTTATCAAACAACTTCCTACACACTGTTATGAACTGAGGGAGCTAGGGAACATTGTCTCTCAACTGTGTTATAGAGTGTGGTACTACATTTCAGTGAAGTGTAAGGCTTTCGAAAGCTGCCGAACGTGTTTCTTTCTCCATTTGAATGGTATTCTGCCTTATATAACACACATTTAACACTCTAGTCTCCTTTAAGTAAAGAATATAGGATTCATACAGTGTTTCATGTGATCTTAACTGGAATTACGGATTTTCCGGATTTAGCTACCTTTTCTACACTAAGAACTGACTTGGAGATTCTCTTTCAGCTGTTCTAAACAAGTTCTCATCTGTTTACAGTCATTTTCACTGAATTATTCATGTTTTCAGGGGGTTTCCTATATTCTGCCTTCTGGTCCAAGTATAAGCTTTCCCCACTTTATCAAACAACTTCCTACACACTGTTATGAACTGAGGGAGCTAGGGAACATTGTCTCTTAACTGTGTTATAGAGTGTAGTACTACATTTCAGTGAAGTGTAAGGCATTCCAAAGCTGCCAAACGTGTTTCTTTCTCTATTTCAATGGTATTCTGCCTTGTATAACACACATTTACCACTCGAGTCTCCTTTAAGTAAAGAATATAGGATTCGTACTGTGTTTCATGTGATCTTAACTGGAATTAAGGATTTCCCTTATCTTACCTACCTTTTCTACACTAAGAACTGACTTGGAGATTCTCTTTCAGCTGTTCTACACAAGTTCTCATCTGTTTACAGTCATTTTCACTGAATTATTCATGTTTTCATGTAGTTTCCTATATTCTGCCTTCTTGTCCAAGTATAAGCTTTCCCACTTTATCAAACAACTTCCTATACACTGTTAAGTACTGAGGCAGCTATTGAACATTGTCTCTCAACTGTGTTATAGATTGTAGTACTACATTTCAGTGAAGTGTAAGGATTTCCAAACCTGCCGAACGTGTTTCTTTCTCTATTTTAATGGTATACTGCCTTGTATAACACACATTTACCACTCTAGTCGCCTTTAAGTAAAGAATATAGGATTCACACAGTGTTTTATGTAATCTTAACTCGAATTAAGTATTTCCCGGTTCTTAGCTACCTTTTCTACACTAAGAACTGACCTGGAAAATCTCTTTCAGCTGTTCTAAACATGTTCTCATCTGTTTACAGTCATTTTCACTTAATTATTCATGTTTTCATGTAGTTTCCTATATTCTGCATTCTGGTCCAAGTATAAGCTTTGCCAACTTTATCAAACAACTTCCAACACCCTGTTATGAACTGAGGCAGCTTGGGAACATTGTCTCTCAACTGTGTTATAGAGTGTAGTACTACATTTCAGTGAAGTGTAAGGCTTTCCAAAGCTGCCGAACGTGTTTCTTTCTCCATTTCAATGGTATTCTGCCTTGTATAACACACATTTACCACTCTAGTCTCCTTTACGTAAAGAATATAGGATGCACACAGTGTTTCATGTGATCTTAACTGGAATTAAGGGTTTCCCTTATCTTAGCTACCTTTTATACACTAAGAACTGACTTGGAGATTCTCTTTCAGCTGTTCTAAACAAGTTCTCATCCGTTTACAGTCATTTTCACTGAATTATTCATGTTTTCATGTAGTTTCCTATATTCTGCCTTCTGGTCCAAGTATAAGCTTTCCCCACTTTATCAAACAACTTCCTACACACTGTTATGAACTGAGGGAGCTAGGGAACATTGTCTCTTAACTGTGTTATAGAGTGTAGTACTACATTTCAGTGAAGTGTAAGGCCTTCCAAAGCTGCCAAACGTGTTTCTTTCTCTATTTCAATAGTATTCTGCCTTGTATAACACACATTTACCACTCTAGTCTTTTTTAAGTAAAGAATATAGGATTCATACTGTGTTCCATGTGATCTTTACTGGAATTAAGGATTTCCCGGATCTTAGCTACCCTTTCTACACTAAGAACTGACTTGGAGTTTCTCTTTCAGCTGTTCTAAAGAAGTTCTCATCTGTTTATAGTCATTTTCACTGAATTATTCATGTTTTCATGTAGTTTCCTATATTCTGCCTTCTGGCCCAAGTATAAGCTTTGCCCACTTTATCAAACAACTTCCTACACACTGTTATGAACTGAGGCAGCTAGGGAACATTGTCTCTAAAATGTGTTATAGAGTGTAGTACTACATTTCAGTGAAGTGTAAGGCTTTCCTAGTTTCCTATATTCTGCCTTCTGGACCTAGTATAAGCTTTGCCCACTTTATCAAACAACTTCCTACACACTGTTAAGTAATGAGGCAGCTATTGAACATTGTCTCACAACTTTGTTATAGAGTGTAGTACTACATTTCAGTGAAGTGTAAGGCTTTCCAAAGCTGCCGAACGTGTTTCTTTCTCTATTTCAATGGTATTCTGCCTTGTATAACACAGATTTACCACTCTAGTCTCCTTTAAGTAAAGAATATAGGATTCATAAAGTGTTTCATGTGATCTTAACTGGAATTAAGGATTTCCATTATCTTAGCTACCTTTTCTACACTAAGAACTGACTTGGAGATTCTCTTTCAGCAGTTCTGAGCAAGTTCTCATCTGTTTACAGTCATTTTCACTGAATTATTCATGTTTTCATGTAGTTTCCTATATTCTGCCTTCTGGTCCAAGTATAAGCTTTGCCCACTTTATCAAACAACTTCCTACACACTGTTAAGTACTGAGGCAGCTATTGAACATTGTCTCTCAACTGTGTTATAGAGTGTAGTACTACATTTCAGTGAAGTGTAAGGCTTTGCAAAGCTGCCGAACGTGTTTCTTTCTCTATTTTAATGGTATTCTGCCTTGTATAACACACATTTACCACTGTAGTATCCTTTAAGTAAAGAATATAGGATTCATACAGTGTTTCATGTGATCTTAACTGGAATTAAGGATTTTCCGGATCTTAGCTACCTTTTCTACACTAAGAACTGACCTGGAGAATCTCTTTCAGCTGTTCTAAACATGTTCTCATCTGTTTACAGTCATTTTCACTGAATTAATCATGTTTTCATGTAGTTTCCTATATTCTGCATTCTGGTCCAAGTATAAGCTTTGCCAACTTTATCAAACAACTTCCAACACCTTGTTATGAACTGAGGCAGCTTGGGAACATTGTCTCTCAACTGTGTTATAGAGTGTAGTACTACATTTCAGTGAAGTGTAAGGCTTTCCAAAGCTGCCGAACGTGTTTCTTTCTCTATTTCAATGGTATTCTGCCTTGTATAACACACATTTACCACTCTAGTCTCCTTTACGTAAAGAATATAGGATGCACACAGTGTTTCATGTGATCTTAACTGGAATTAAGGGTTTCCCTTATCTTAGCTACCTTTTCTACACTAAGAACTGACTTGGAGATTCTCTTTCAGCTGTTCTAAACAAGTTCTCATCTGTTTACAGTCATTTTCACTGAATTATTCATGTTTTCATGTAGTTTCCTATATTCTGCCTTCTGGTCCAAGTATAAGCTTTCCCCACTTTATCAAACAACTTCCTACACACTGTTATGAACTGAGGGAGCTAGGGAACATTGTCTCATAACTGTGTTATAGAGTGTAGTACTACATTTCAGTGAAGTGTAAGGCATTCCAAAGCTGCCAAACGTGTTTCTTTCTCTATTTCAATAGTATTCTGCCTTGTATAACACACATTTACCACTCTAGTCTCCTTTAAGTAAAGAATATAGGATTCATACAGTGTTTCATGTGATCTTTACTGGAATTAAGGATTTCCCGGATCTTAGCTACCCTTTCTACACTAAGAACTGACTTGGAGATTCTCTTTCAGCTGTTCTAAAGAAGTTCTCATCTGTTTACAGTCATTTTCACTGAATTATTCATGTTTTCATGTAGTTTCCTATATTCTGCCTTCTGGCCCAAGTATAAGCTTTGCCCATTTTATCAAACAACTTCCTACACATTGTTATGAACTGAGGCAGCTCGGGAACATTGTCTCTAAAATGTGTTATAGAGTGTAGTACTACATTTCAGTGAAGTGTAAGGCTTTCCTAGTTTCCTATATTCTGCCTCCTGGCCCTAGTATAAGCTTTGCCCACTTTATCAAACAACTTCCTACACACTGTTAAGTAATGAGGCAGCTATTGAACATTGTCTCTCAACTTTGTTATAGAGTGTAGTACTACATTTCAGTGAAGTGTAAGGCTTTCCAAAGCTGCCGAAAGTGTTTCTTTCTCTATTTCAATGGTATTCTGCCTTGTATAACACACATTTACCACTCTAGTCTCCTTTAAGTAAAGAATATAGGATTCATAAAGTGTTTCATGTGATCTTAACTGGAATTAAGGATTTCCATTATCTTAGCTACATTTTCTACACTAAGAACTGACTTGGAGATTCTCTTTCAGCTGTTCTAAACAAGTTCTCATCTGTTTACAGTCATTTTCACTGAATTATTCATGTTTTCATGTAGTTTCCTATATTCTGCCTTCTGGCCCAAGTATAAGCTTTCCCACTTTATCAAACAACTTCCTATACACTGTTAAGTACTGAGGCAGCTATTGAACATTGTCTCTCAACTGTGTTATAGAGTGTAGTACTACATTTCAGTGAAGTGTAAGGCTTTGCAAAGCTGCCGAACGTGTTTCTTTCTCTATTTTAATGGTATTCTGCCTTGTATAACACAATTTCCACTGTAGTCTCCTTTAAGTAAAGAATATAGGATTCATACAGTGTTTCATGTGATCTTAACTGGAATTAAGGATTTTCCGGATTTAGCTACCTTTTCTACACTAAGAACTGACTTGGAGGATCTCTTTCAGCTGTTCTAAAACAAGTTCTCATCTGTTTACAGTCATTTTCACTGAATTATTCATGTTTTCATGTAGTTTCCTATATTCTGCCTTCTGCTTCAAGTATAAGCTTTGCCCACTTTATCAAACAACTTCCTACACACTGTTATGAACTGAGGCAGCTCGGGAACATTGTCTCTCTACTGTGTTATAGAGTGTAGTACTACATTTCAGTGAAGTGTAAGGCTTTCCAAAGCTGCCGAACGTGTTTCTTTCTCTATTTCAGTGGTATTCTGCCTTGTATAACACACATTTACCACTCGAGTCTCCTTTAAGTAAAGAATATAGGATTCATACAGTGTTTCATGTGATCTTAACTGGAATTAAGGATTTTCCTTATCTTAGCTACCTTTTCTACACTAAGAACTGACTTGGAGATTCTCTTTCAGCTGTTCTAAACAAGTTCTCATCTGTTTACAGTCATTTTCACTGAATTATTCATGTTTTCATGTAGTTTCCTATATTCGGCCTTCTGGCCCAAGTATAAGCTTTGCCCACTTTATCAGACAACTTCCTCCACACTGTTATGAACTGAGGGAGCTAGGTAACATTGTCTCTCAACTGTGTGATAGAGTGTAGTATTACATGTCAGTGAAGTGTAAGGCTTTCCAAAGCTGCCGAATGTGTTTCTTTCTCTATTTCAATGGTATTCTGCCTTGTATAACACACATTTACCACTCGAGTCTCCTTTAAGTAAAGAATATAGGATTCATACAGTGTTTCATGTGATCTTAACTGGAATTAAGGATTTCCCTTATCTTACCTACCTTTTCTACACTAAGAACTGACTTGGAGATTCTCTTTCAGCTGTTCTAAACAAGTTCTCATCTGTTTACAGTCATTTTCACTGAATTAATCATGTTTTCATGTAGTTTCCTATATTCTGCCTTCCGGCCCAAGTATAAGCTTTGCCCTCTTTATCAAACAACTTCCTATACACTGTTAAGTACTGAGGCAGCTATTGAACATTGTCTCTCAACTGTGTTATAGAGTGTAGTACTACATTTCAGTGAAGTGTAAGGCTTTCCAAAGCTGCCGAACGTGTTTCTTTCTCTATTTTAATGGTATACTGCCTTGTATAACACACATTTACCACTCTAGTCGCCTTTAAGTAAAGAATATAGGATTCACACAGTGTTTCATGTAATCTTAACTCGAATTAAGTATTTCCCGGATCTTAGCTACGTTTTCTACACTAAGAACTGACCTGGAGAATCTCTTTCAGCTGTTCTAAACATGTTCTCATCTGTTTACAGTCATTTTCACTGAATTAATCATGTTTTCATGTAGTTTCCTATATTCTGCATTCTGGTCCAAGTATAAGCTTTGCCAACTTTATCAAACAACTTCCAACACCTTGTTATGAACTGAGGCAGCTTGGGAACATTGTCTCTCAACTGTGTTATAGAGTGTAGTACTACATTTCAGTGAAGTGTAAGGCTTTCCAAAGCTGCCGAACGTGTTTCTTTCTCTATTTCAATGGTATTCTGCCTTGTATAACACACATTTACCACTCTAGTCTCCTTTACGTAAAGAATATAGGATGCACACAGTGTTTCATGTGATCTTAACTGGAATTAAGGGTTTCCCTTATCTTAGCTACCTTTTCTACACTAAGAACTGACTTGGAGATTCTCTTTCAGCTGTTCTAAACAAGTTCTCATCTGTTTACAGTCATTTTCACTGAATTATTCATGTTTTCATGTAGTTTCCTATATTCTGCCTTCTGGTCCAAGTATAAGCTTTCCCCACTTTATCAAACAACTTCCTACACACTGTTATGAACTGAGGAGCTAGGGAACATTGTCTCATAACTGTGTTATAGAGTGTAGTACTACATTTCAGTGAAGTGTAAAGCATTCCAAAGCTGCCAAACGTGTTTCTTTCTCTATTTCAATAGTATTCTGCCTTGTATAACACACATTTACCACTCTAGTCTCCTTTAAGTAAAGAATATAGGATTCATACAGTGTTTCATGTGATCTTTACTGGAATTAAGGATTTCCCGGATCTTAGCTACCCTTTCTACACTAAGAACTGACTTGGAGATTCTCTTTCAGCTGTTCTAAAGAAGTTCTCATCTGTTTACAGTCATTTTCACTGAATTATTCATGTTTTCATGTAGTTTCCTATATTCTGCCTTCTGGCCCAAGTATAAGCTTTGCCCACTTTATCAAACAACATCCTACACACTGTTATGAACTGAGGCAGCTCGGGAACATTGTCTCTAAAATGTGTTATAGAGTGTAGTACTACATTTCAGTGAAGTGTAAGGCTTTCCTAGTTTCCTACATTCTGCCTTCTGGCCCTAGTATAAGCTTTGCCCACTTTATCAAACATCTTCCTACACACTGTTAAGTAATGAGGCAGCTATTGAACATTGTCTCTCAACTTTGTTATAGAGTGTAGTACTACATTTCAGTGAAGTGTAAGGCTTTCCAAAGCTGCCGAACGTGTTTCTTTCTCTATTTCAATGGTATTCTGCCTTGTATAACACACATTTACCACTCTAGTCTCCTTTAAGTAAAGAATATAGGATTCATAAAGTGTTTCATGTGATCTTAACTGGAATTAAGGATTTCCATTATCTTAGCTACATTTTCTACACTAAGAACTGACTTGGAGATTCTCTTTCAGCTGTTCTAAACAAGTTCTCATCTGTTTACAGTCATTTTCACTGAATTATTCATGTTTTCATGTAGTTTCCTATATTCTGCCTTCTGGTCCAAGTATAAGCTTTGCCCACTTTATCAAACAACTTCCTACACACTGTTAAGTACTGAGGCAGCTATTGAACATTGTCTCTCAACTGTGTTATAGAGTGTAGTACTACATTTCAGTGAAGTGTAAGGCTTTGCAAAGCTGCCGAACGTGTTTCTTTCTCTATTTTAATTGTATTCTGCCTTGTATAACACACATTTACCATTGTAGTCTCCTTTAAGTAAAGAATATAGGATTCATACAGTGTTTCATGTGATCTTAACTGGAGTTAAGGATTTTCCGGATTTAGCTACCTTTTCTACACTAAGAACTGACTTGGAGGATCTCTTTCAGCTGTTCTAAAACAAGGTCTCATCTGTTTACAGTCATTTTCACTGAATTATTCATGTTTTCATGTAGTTTCCTATATTCTGCCTTCTGCTTCAAGTATAAGCTTTGCCCACTTTATCAAACAACTTCCTACACACTGTTATGAACTGAGGCAGCTCGGGAACATTGTCTCTCTACTGTGTTATAGAGTGTAGTACTACATTTCAGTGAAGTGTAAGGCTTTCCAAAGCTGCCGAACGTGTTTCTTTCTCTATTTCAGTGGTATTCTGCCTTGTATAACACACATTTACCACTTGAGTCTCCTTTAAGTAAAGAATATAGGATTCATACAGTGTTTCATGTGATCTTAACTGGAATTAAGGATTTTCCTTATCTTAGCTACCTTTTCTACACTAAGAACTGACTTGGAGATTCTCTTTCAGCTGTTCTAAACAAGTTCTCATCTGTTTACAGTCATTTTCACTGAATTATTCATGTTTTCATGTAGTTTCCTATATTCGGCCTTCTGGCCCAAGTATAAGCTTTGCCCACTTTATCAGACAACTTCCTCCACACTGTTATGAACTGAGGGAGCTAGGTAACATTGTCTCTCATCTGTGTGATAGAGTGTAGTATTACATGTCAGTGAAGTGTAAGGCTTTCCAAAGCTGCCGAATGTGTTTCTTTCTCTATTTCAATGGTATTCTGCCTTGTATAACACACATTTACCACTCGAGTCTCCTTTAAGTAAAGAATATAGGATTCACACAGTGTTTCATGTAATCTTAACTCGAATTAAGTATTTTCCGGATCTTAGCTACCTTTTCTACACTAAGAACTGACCTGGAGAATCTCTTTCAGCTGTTCTAAACATGTTCTCATCTGTTTACAGTCATTTTCACTGAATTAATCATGTTTTCATGTAGTTTCCTATATTCTGCATTCTGGTCCAAGTATAAGCTTTGCCAACTTTATCAAACAACTTCCAACACCTTGTTATGAACTGAGGCAGCTTGGGAACATTGTCTCTCAACTGTGTTATAGAGTGTAGTACTACATTTCAGTGAAGTGTAAGGCTTTCCAAAGCTGCCGAACGTGTTTCTTTCTCTATTTCAATGGTATTCTGCCTTGTATAACACACATTTACCACTCTAGTCTCCTTTACGTAAAGAATATAGGATGCACACAGTGTTTCATGTGATCTTAACTGGAATTAAGGGTTTCCCTTATCTTAGCTACCTTTTCTACACTAAGAACTGACTTGGAGATTCTCTTTCAGCTGTTCTAAACAAGTTCTCATCTGTTTACAGTCATTTTCACTGAATTATTCATGTTTTCATGTAGTTTCCTATATTCTGCCTTCTGGTCCAAGTATAAGCTTTCCCCACTTTATCAAACAACTTCCTACACACTGTTATGAACTGAGGGAGCTAGGGAACATTGTCTCATAACTGTGTTATAGAGTGTAGTACTACATTTCAGTGAAGTGTAAGGCATTCCAAAGCTGCCAAACGTGTTTCTTTCTCTATTTCAATAGTATTCTGCCTTGTATAACACACATTTACCACTCTAGTCTCCTTTAAGTAAAGAATATAGGATTCATACAGTGTTTCATGTGATCTTTACTGGAATTAAGGATTTCCCGGATCTTAGCTACCCTTTCTACACTAAGAACTGACTTGGAGATTCTCTTTCAGCTGTTCTAAAGAAGTTCTCATCTGTTTACAGTCATTTTCACTGAATTATTCATGTTTTCATGTAGTTTCCTATATTCTGCCTTCTGGCCCAAGTATAAGCTTTGCCCACTTTATCAAACAACTTCCTACACACTGTTATGAACTGAGGCAGCTCGGGAACATTGTCTCTAAAATGTGTTATAGAGTGTAGTACTACATTTCAGTGAAGTGTAAGGCTTTCCTAGTTTCCTATATTCTGCCTTCTGGCCCTAGTATAAGCTTTGCCCACTTTTTCAAACAACTTCCTACACACTGTTAAGTAATGAGGCAGCTATTGAACATTGTCTCTCAACTTTGTTATAGAGTGTAGTACTACATTTCAGTGAAGTGTAAGGCTTTCCAAAGCTGCCGAACGTGTTTCTTTCTCTATTTCAATGGTATTCTGCCTTGTATAACACACATTTACCACTCTAGTCTCCTTTAAGTAAAGAATATAGGATTCATAAAGTGTTTCATGTGATCTTAACTGGAATTAAGGATTTCCATTATCTTAGCTACATTTTCTACACTAAGAACTGACTTGGAGATTCTCTTTCAGCTGTTCTAAACAAGTTCTCATCTGTTTACAGTCATTTTCACTGAATTATTCATGTTTTCATGTAGTTTCCTATATTCTGCCTTCTGGTCCAAGTATAAGCTTTGCCCACTTTATCAAACAACTTCCTACACACTGTTAAGTACTGAGGCAGCTATTGAACATTGTCTCTCAACTGTGTTATAGAGTGTAGTACTACATTTCAGTGAAGTGTAAGGCTTTGCAAAGCTGCCGAACGTGTTTCTTTCTCTATTTTAATGGTATTCTGCCTTGTATAACACACATTTACCACTGTAGTCTCCTTTAAGTAAAGAATATAGGATTCATACAGTGTTTCATGTGATCTTAACTGGAGTTAAGGATTTTCCGGATTTAGCTACCTTTTCTACACTAAGAACTGACTTGGAGGATCTCTTTCAGCTGTTCTAAAACAAGGTCTCATCTGTTTACAGTCATTTTCACGGAATTATTCATGTTTTCATGTAGTTTCCTATATTCTGCCTTCTGCTTCAAGTATAAGCTTTGCCCACTTTATCAAACAACTTCCTACACACTGTTATGAACTGAGGCAGCTCGGGAACATTGTCTCTCTACTGTGTTATAGAGTGTAGTACTACATTTCAGTGAAGTGTAAGGCTTTCCAAAGCTGCCGAACGTGTTTCTTTCTCTATTTCAGTGGTATTCTGCCTTGTATAACACACATTTACCACTCGAGTCTCCTTTAAGTAAAGAATATAGGATTCATACAGTGTTTCATGTGATCTTAACTGGAATTAAGGATTTTCCTTATCTTAGCTACCTTTTCTACACTAAGAACTGACTTGGAGATTCTCTTTCAGCTGTTCTAAACAAGTTCTCATCTGTTTACAGTCATTTTCACTGAATTATTCATGTTTTCATGTAGTTTCCTATATTCGGCCTTCTGGCCCAAGTATAAGCTTTGCCCACTTTATCAGACAACTTCCTCCACACTGTTATGAACTGAGGGAGCTAGGTAACATTGTCTCTCAACTGTGTGATAGAGTGTAGTATTACATGTCAGTGAAGTGTAAGGCTTTCCAAAGCTGCCGAATGTGTTTCTTTCTCTATTTCAATGGTATTCTGCCTTGTATAACACACATTTACCACTCGAGTCTCCTTTAAGTAAAGAATATAGGATTCATACAGTGTTTCATGTGATCTTAACTGGAATTAAGGATTTCCCTTATCTTACCTACCTTTTCTACACTAAGAACTGACTTGGAGATTCTCTTTCAGCTGTTCTAAACAAGTTCTCATCTGTTTACAGTCATTTTCACTGAATTAATCATGTTTTCATGTAGTTTCCTATATTCTGCCTTCTGGTCCAAGTATAAGCTTTCCCCACTTTATCAAACAACTTCCTACACACTGTTATGAACTGAGGGAGCTAGGGAACATTGTCTCATAACTGTGTTATAGAGTGTAGTACTACATTTCAGTGAAGTGTAAGGCATTCCAAAGCTGCCAAACGTGTTTCTTTCTCTATTTCAATAGTATTCTGCCTTGTATAACACACATTTACCACTCTAGTCTCCTTTAAGTAAAGAATATAGGATTCATACAGTGTTTCATGTGATCTTTACTGGAATTAAGGATTTCCCGGATCTTAGCTACCCTTTCTACACTAAGAACTGACTTGGAGATTCTCTTTCAGCTGTTCTAAAGAAGTTCTCATCTGTTTACAGTCATTTTCACTGAATTATTCATGTTTTCATGTAGTTTCCTATATTCTGCCTTCTGGCCCAAGTATAAGCTTTGCCCATTTTATCAAACAACTTCCTACACATTGTTATGAACTGAGGCAGCTCGGGAACATTGTCTCTAAAATGTGTTATAGAGTGTAGTACTACATTTCAGTGAAGTGTAAGGCTTTCCTAGTTTCCTATATTCTGCCTCCTGGCCCTAGTATAAGCTTTGCCCACTTTATCAAACAACTTCCTACACACTGTTAAGTAATGAGGCAGCTATTGAACATTGTCTCTCAACTTTGTTATAGAGTGTAGTACTACATTTCAGTGAAGTGTAAGGCTTTCCAAAGCTGCCGAAAGTGTTTCTTTCTCTATTTCAATGGTATTCTGCCTTGTATAACACACATTTACCACTCTAGTCTCCTTTAAGTAAAGAATATAGGATTCATAAAGTGTTTCATGTGATCTTAACTGGAATTAAGGATTTCCATTATCTTAGCTACATTTTCTACACTAAGAACTGACTTGGAGATTCTCTTTCAGCTGTTCTAAACAAGTTCTCATCTGTTTACAGTCATTTTCACTGAATTATTCATGTTTTCATGTAGTTTCCTATATTCTGCCTTCTGGCCCAAGTATAAGCTTTCCCACTTTATCAAACAACTTCCTATACACTGTTAAGTACTGAGGCAGCTATTGAACATTGTCTCTCAACTGTGTTATAGAGTGTAGTACTACATTTCAGTGAAGTGTAAGGCTTTGCAAAGCTGCCGAACGTGTTTCTTTCTCTATTTTAATGGTATTCTGCCTTGTATAACACAATTTCCACTGTAGTCTCCTTTAAGTAAAGAATATAGGATTCATACAGTGTTTCATGTGATCTTAACTGGAATTAAGGATTTTCCGGATTTAGCTACCTTTTCTCCACTAAGAACTGACTTGGAGGATCTCTTTCAGCTGTTCTAAAACAAGTTCTCATCTGTTTACAGTCATTTTCACTGAATTATTCATGTTTTCATGTAGTTTCCTATATTCTGCCTTCTGCTTCAAGTATAAGCTTTGCCCACTTTATCAAACAACTTCCTACACACTGTTATGAACTGAGGCAGCTCGGGAACATTGTCTCTCTACTGTGTTATAGAGTGTAGTACTACATTTCAGTGAAGTGTAAGGCTTTCCAAAGCTGCCGAACGTGTTTCTTTCTCTATTTCAGTGGTATTCTGCCTTGTATAACACACATTTACCACTCGAGTCTCCTTTAAGTAAAGAATATAGGATTCATACAGTGTTTCATGTGATCTTAACTGGAATTAAGGATTTTCCTTATCTTAGCTACCTTTTCTACACTAAGAACTGACTTGGAGATTCTCTTTCAGCTGTTCTAAACAAGTTCTCATCTGTTTACAGTCATTTTCACTGAATTATTCATGTTTTCATGTAGTTTCTTATATTCGGCCTTCTGGCCCAAGTATAAGCTTTGCCCACTTTATCAGACAACTTCCTACACACTGTTATGAACTGAGGGAGCTAGGGAACATTGTCTCTCAACTGTGTGATAGAGTGTAGTACTACATGTCAGTGAAGTGTAAGGCTTTCCAAAGCTGCCGAATGTGTTTTTTTCTCTATTTCAATGGTATTCTGCCTTGTATAACACACATTTACCACTCTAGTTTCCTTTAAGTAAAGAATATAGGATTCATACAGTGTTTCATGTAATCTTAACTCCAATTAAGGATTTCCCGAATCTTAGCTACCTTTTCTACACTAAGAACTGACTTGGAGAATCTCTTTCAGCTGTTCTAAACAAGTTCTCATCTGTTTAAAGTCATTTTCACTGAATTAATCATGTTTTCATGTAGTTTCCTATATTCTGCCTTCTGGTCCAAGTATAAGCTTTGCCAACTTTATCAAACAACTTCCTACACACTGTTATGAACTGAGGGAGCTAGGGAACATTGTCTCTCAACTGTGTTATAGAGTGTAGTACTACATTTCAGTGAAGTGTAAGGCTTTTCAAAGCTGCCAAACGTGTTTCTTTCTCTATTTCAATGGTATTCTGCCTTGTATAACACACATTTACCACTCTAGTCTCCTTTAAGTAAAGAATATAGGATTCATACAGTGTTTCATGTGATCTTAAATGGAATTAAGGATTTCCCTTATATTAGCTACCTTTTCTACACTAAGAACTGACTTGGAGATTCTCTTTCAGCTGTTCTAAAGAAGTTCTCATCTGTTTACAGTCATTTTCACTGAATTATTCATGTTTTCATGTAGTTTCCTATATTCGGCCTTCTGGCCCAAGTATAAGCTTTGCCCACTTTATCAAACAACTTCCTACACACTGTTATGAACTGAGGCAGCTCGGGAACATTGTCTCTAAAATGTGTTATAGAGTGTAGTACTACATTTCAGTGAAGTGTAAGGCTTTCCTAGTTTCCTATATTCTGCCTTCTGGCCCTAGTATAAGCTTTCCCCACTTTATCAAACAACTTCCTACACACTGTTAAGTACTGAGGCAGCTATTGAACATTGTCTCTCAACTGTGTTATAGAGTGTAGTACTACATTTCAGTGAAGTGTAAGGCTTTGCAAAGCTGCCGAACGTGTTTCTTTCTCTATTTTAATGGTATTCTGCCTTGTATAACACACAGTTACCACTGTAGTCTCCTTTAAGTAAAGAATATAGGATTCATACAGTGTTTCATGTGATCTTAACTGGAATTAAGGATTTTCCGGATTTAGCTACCTTTTCTACACTAAGAACTGACTTGGAGGATCTCTTTCAGCTGTTCTAAAACAAGTTCTCATCTGTTTACAGTCATTTTCACTGAATTGTTCATGTTTTCATGTAGTTTCCTATATTCTGCCTTCTGGCCCAAGTATAAGTTTTGCCCACTTTATCAAACAACTTCCTACACACTGTTATGAACTGAGGCAGCTCGGGAACATTGTCTCTCAACTGTGTTATAGAGTGTAGTACTACATTTCAGTGAAGTGTAAGGCTTTCCAAAGCTGCCGAACATGTTTCTTTCTCTATTTCAATGGTATTCTGCCTTGTATAACACACATTTACCACTCGAGTCTCCTTTAAGTAAGGAATATAGGATTCATACAGTGTTTCATGTGATCTTAACTGGAATTAAGGATTTTCCTTATCTTAGCTACCTTTTCTACACTAAGAACTGACTTGGAGATTCTCTTTCAGCTGTTCTAAACAAGTTCTCATCTGTTTACAGTCATTTTCACTGAATTATTCATGTTTTCATGTAGTTTCCTATATTCGGCCTTCTGGCCCAAGTATAAGCTTTGCCCACTTTATCAGACAACTTCCTACACACTGTTATGAACTGAGGGAGCTAGGGAACATTGTCTCTCAACTGTGTGATAGAGTGTAGTACTACATTTCAGTGAAGTGTAAGGCTTTTCAAAGCTGCCAAACGTGTTTCTTTCTCTATTTCAATGGTATTCTGCCTTGTATAACACACATTTACCACTCTAGTCTCCTTTAAGTAAAGAATATAGGATTCATACAGTGTTTCATGTGATCTTAAATGGAATTAAGGATTTCCCTTATATTAGCTACCTTTTCTACACTAAGAACTGACTTGGAGATTCTCTTTCAGCTGTTCTAAAGAAGTTCTCATCTGTTTACAGTCATTTTCACTGAATTATTCATGTTTTCATGTAGTTTCCTATATTTGGCCTTCTGGCCCAAGTATAAGCTTTGCCCACTTTATCAAACAACTTCCTACACACTGTTATGAACTGAGGCAGCTCGGGAACATTGTCTCTAAAATGTGTTATAGAGTGTAGTACTACATTTCAGTGAAGTGTAAGGCTTTCCTAGTTTCCTATATTCTGCCTTCTGGCCCTAGTATAAGCTTTCCCCACTTTATCAAACAACTTCCTACACACTGTTAAGTAATGAGGCAGTTATTGAACATTGTCTCTCAACTTTGTTATAGAGTGTAGTACTACATTTCAGTGAAGTGTAAGGCTTTCCAAAGCTGCCGAACGTGTTTCTTTCTCTATTTCAATGGTATTCTGCCTTGTATAACACACATTTACCACTCTAGTCTCCTTTAAGTAAAGAATATAGGATTCATAAAGTGTTTCATGTGATCTTAACTGGAATTAAGGATTTCCATTATCTTAGCTACATTTTCTACACTAAGAACTGACTTGGAGATTCTCTTTCAGCTGTTCTAAACAAGTTCTCATCTGTTTACAGTCATTTTCACTGAATTATTCATGTTTTCATGTAGTTTCCTATATTCTGCCTTCTGGTCCAAGTATAAGCTTTGCCCACTTTATCAAACAACTTACTACACACTGTTAAGTACTGAGGCATCTATTGAACATTGTCTCTCAACTGTGTTATAGAGTGTAGTACTACATTTCAGTGAAGTGTAAGGCTTTGCAAAGCTGCCGAACGTGTTTCTTTCTCTATTTTAATGGTATTCTGCCTTGTATAACACACATTTACCACTGTAGTCTCCTTTAAGTAAAGAATATAGGATTCATACAGTGTTTCATGTGATCTTAACTGGATTTAAGGATTTTCCAGATTTAGCTACCTTTTCTACACTAAGAACTGACTTGGAGGATCTCTTTCAGCTGTTCTAAAACAAGTTCTCATCTTTTTACAGTCATTTTCACTGAATTGTTCATGTTTTCATGTAGTTTCCTATATTCTGCCTTCTGGCCCAAGTATAAGCTTTGCCCACTTTATCAAACAACTTCCTACACACTGTTATGAACTGAGGCAGCTCGGGAACATTGTCTCTCAACTGTGTTATAGAGTGTAGTACTACATTTCAGTGAAGTGTAAGGCTTTCCAAAGCTGCCGAACGTGTTTCTTTCTCTATTTCAATGGTATTCTGCCTTGTATAACACACATTTACCACTCGAGTCTCCTTTAAGTAAGGAATATAGGATTCATACAGTGTTTCATGTGATCTTAACTGGAATTAAGGATTTTCCTTATCTTAGCTACCTTTTCTACACTAAGAACTGACTTGGAGATTCTCTTTCAGCTGTTCTAAACAAGTTCTCATCTGTTTACAGTCATTTTCACTGAATTATTCATGTTTTCATGTAGTTTCCTATATTCGGCCTTCTGGCCCAAGTATAAGCTTTGCCCACTTTATCAGACAACTTCCTACACACTGTTATGAACTGAGGGAGCTAGGGAACATTGTCTCTCAACTGTGTGATAGAGTGTAGTACTACATGTCAGTGAAGTGTAAGGCTTTCCAAAGCTGCCGAATGTGTTTTTTTCTCTATTTCAATGGTATTCTGCCTTGTATAACACACATTTACCACTCTAGTTTCCTTTAAGTAAAGAATATAGGATTCATACAGTGTTTCATGTAATCTTAACTCGAATTAAGGATTTCCCGAATCTTAGCTACCTTTTCTACACTAAGAACTGACTTGGAGAATCTCTTTCAGCTGTTCTAAACAAGTTCTCATCTGTTTACAGTCATTTTCACTGAATTAATCATGTTTTCATGTAGTTTCCTATATTCTGCCTTCTGGTCCAAGTATAAGCTTTACCAACTTTATCGAACAACTTCCTACACACTGTTATGAACTGAGGGAGCTAGGGAACATTGTCTCTCAACAGTGTTATAGAGTGTAGTACTACATTTCAGTGAAGTGTAAGGCTTTTCAAAGCTGCCAACCGTGTTTCTTTCTCTATTTCAATGGTATTCTGCCTTGTATAACACACATTTACCACTCTAGTCTCCTTTAAGTAAAGAATATAGGATTCATACAGTGTTTCATGTGATCTTAAATGGAATTAAGGATTTCCCTTATATTAGCTACCTTTTCTACACTAAGAACTGACTTGGAGATTCTCTTTCAGCTGTTCTAAAGAAGTTCTCATCTGTTTACAGTCATTTTCACTGAATTATTCATGTTTTCATGTAGTTTCCTATATTCGGCCTTCTGGCCCAAGTATAAGCTTTGCCCACTTTATCAAACAACTTCCTACACACTGTTATGAACTGAGACAGCTCGGGAACATTGTCTCTAAAATGTGTTATAGAGTGTAGTACTACATTTCAGTGAAGTGTAAGGCTTTCCTAGTTTCCTATATTCTGCCTTCTGGCCCTAGTATAAGCTTTCCCCACTTTATCAAACAACTTCCTACACACTGTTAAGTAATGAGGCAGCTATTGAACATTGTCTCTCAACTTTGTTGTAGAGTGTAGTACTACATTTCAGTGAAGTGTAAGGCTTTCCAAAGCTGCCGAACGTGTTTCATTCTCTATTTCAATGGTATTCTGCCTTGTATAACACACATTTACCACTGTAGTCTCCTTTAAGTAAAGAATATAGGATTCATACAGTGTTTCATGTGATCTTAACTGGAATTAAGGATTTTCCGGATTTAGCTACCTTTTCTACACTAAGAACTGACTTGGAGGATCTCTTTCAGCTGTTCTAAAACAAGTTCTCATCTGTTTACAGTCATTTTCACTGAATTGTTCATATTTTCATGTAGTTTCCTATATTCTGCCTTCTGGCCCAAGTATAAGCTTTGCCCACTTTATCAAACAACTTCCTACACACTGTTATGAACTGAGGCAGCTCGGGAACATTGTCTCTCAACTGTGTTATAGAGTGTAGTACTACATTTCAGTGAAGTTTAAGGCTTTCCAAAGCTGCCGAACGTGTTTCTTTCTCTATTTCAATGGTATTCTGCCTTGTATAACACACATTTACCACTCGAGTCTCCTTTAAGTAAAGAATATAGGATTCATACAGTGTTTCATGTGATCTTAACTGGAATTAAGGATTTTCCTTATCTTAGCTACCTTTTCTACACTAAGAACTGACTTGGAGATTCTCTTTCAGCTGTTCTAAACAAGTTCTCATCTGTTTACAGTCATTTTCACTGAATTATTCATGTTTTCATGTAGTTTCCTATATTCGGCATTCTGCCCCAAGTATAAGCTTTGCCCACTTTATCAGACAACTTCCTACACACTGTTATGAACTGAGGGAGCTAGGGAACATTGTCTCTCAACTGTGTGATAGAGTGTAGTACTACATGTCAGTGAAGTGTAAGGCTTTCCAAAGCTGCCGAATGTGTTTTTTTCTCTATTTCAATGGTATTCTGCCTTGTATAACACACATTTACCACTCTAGTTTCCTTTAAGTAAAGAATATAGGATTCATACAGTGTTTCATGTAATCTTAACTCGAATTAAGGATTTCCCGAATCTTAGCTACCTTTTCTACACTAAGAACTGACTTGGAGAATCTCTTTCAGCTGTTCTAAACAAGTTCTCATCTGTTTACAGTCATTTTCACTGAATTATTCATGTTTTCATGTAGTTTCCTATATTCTGCCTTCTGGCCCAAGTATAAGCTTTGCCAACTTTATCAAACAACTTCCTACACACTGTTATGAACTGAGGCAGCTCGGGAACATTGTCTCTCAACTGTGTTATAGAGTGTAGTACTACATGTCAGTGAAGTGTAAGGCTTTCCTAGCTTCCTATATTCTGCCTTCTGGCCCCAGTATAAGCTTTGCCCACTTTATCAAACAACTTCCTACACACTGTTAAGTAATGAGGCAGCTATTGAACATTGTCTCTCAACTTTGTTATAGAGTGTAGTACTACATTTCAGTGAAGTGTAAGGCTTTGCAAAGCTGCCAAACGTGTTTCTTTCTCCATTTTAATGGTATTCTGCCTTGTATAACACACATTTACCACTGTAGTCTCCTTTAAGTAAAGAATATAGGATTCATACAGTGTTTCATGTGATCTTAACTGGAATTACGGATTTTCCGGATTTAGCTACCTTTTCTACACTAAGAACTGACTTGGAGATTCTCTTTCAGCTGTTCTAAACAAGTTCTCATCTGTTTACAGTCATTTTCACTGAATTATTCATGTTTTCATGTAGTTTCCTATATTCTGCCTTCTGGTCCAAGTATAAGCTTTCCCCACTTTATCAAACAACTTCCTACACACTGTTATGAACTGAGGGAGCTAGGGAACATTGTCTCTTAACTGTGTTATAGAGTGTAGTACTACATTTCAGTGAAGTGTAAGGCCTTCCAAAGCTGCCAAACGTGTTTTTTTCTCTATTTCAATAGTATTCTGCCTTGTATAACACACATTTACCACTCTAGTCTCCTTTAAGTAAAGAATATAGGATTCATACAGTGTTTCATGTGATCTTTACTGGAATTAAGGATTTCCCGGATCTTAGCTACCCTTTCTACACTAAGAACTGACTTGGAGATTCTCTTTCAGCTGTTCTAAAGAAGTTCTCATCTGTTTAAAGTCATTTTCACTGAATTATTCATGTTTTCATGTAGTTTCCTATATTCTGCCTTCTGGCCCAAGTATAAGCTTTGCCCACTTTATCAAACAACTTCCTACACACTGTTATGAACTGAGGCAGCTCGGGAACATTGTCTCTAAAATGTGTTATAGAGTGTAGTACTACATTTCAGTGAAGTGTAAGGCTTTCCTAGTTTCCTATATTCTGCCTTCTGGCCCTAGTATAAGCTTTGCCCACTTTATCAAACAACTTCCTACACACTGTTAAGTAATGAGGCAGCTATTGAACATTTTCTCTCAACTTTGTTATAGAGTGTAGTACTACATTTCTGTGAAGTGTAAGGCTTTCCAAAGCTGCCGAACGTGTTTCTTTCTCTATTTTAATGGTATTCTGCCTTGTATAACACACATTTACCACTGTAGTCTCCTTTAAGTAAAGAATATAGGATTCATACAGTGTTTCATGTGATCTTAACTGGAATTAAGGATTTTCCGGATTTAGCTACCTTTTCTACACTAAGAACTGACTTGGAGGATCTCTTTCAGCTGTTCTAAAACAAGTTCTCATCTGTTTACAGTCATTTTCACTGAATTATTCATGTTTTCATGTAGTTTCCTATATTCTGCCTTCTGGCCCAAGTATAAGCTTTGCCCACTTTATCAAACAACTTCCTACACACTGTTATGAACTGAGGCAGCTCGGGAACATTGTCTCTTAACTGTGTTATAGAGTGTAGTACTACATTTCAGTGAAGTGTAAGGCTTTCCAAAGCTGCCGAACGTGTTTCTTTCTCTATTTCAATGGTATTCTGCCTTGTATAACACACATTTACCACTCGAGTCTCCTTTAAGTAAGGAATATAGGATTCATACAGTGTTTCATGTGATCTTCACTGGAATTAAGGATTTTCCTTATCTTAGCTACCTTTTCTACACTAAGAACTGACTTGGAGATTCTCTTTCAGCTGTTCTAAACAAGTTCTCATCTGTTTACAGTCATTTTCACTGAATTATTCATGTTTTCATGTAGTTTCCTATATTCGGCCTTCTGGCCCAAGTATAAGCTTTGCCCACTTTATCAGACAACTTCCTACACACTGTTATGAACTGAGGGAGCTAGGGAACATTGTCTCTCAACTGTGTGATAGAGTGTATTACTACATGTCAGTGAAGTGTAAGGCTTTCCAAAGCTGCCGAATGTGTTTTTTTCTCTATTTCAATGGTATTCTGCCTTGTATAACACACATTTACCACTCTAGTTTCCTTTAAGTAAAGAATATAGGATTCATACAGTGTTTCATGTAATCTTAACTCGAATTAAGGATTTCCCGAATCTTAGCTACCTTTTCTACACTAAGAACTGACTTGGAGAATCTCTTTCAGCTGTTCTAAACAAGTTCTCAACTGTTTACAGTCATTTTCACTGAATTAATCATGTTTTCATGTAGTTTCCTATATTCTGCCTTCTGGTCCAAGTATAAGCTTTCCCCACTTTATCAAACAACTTCCTACACACTGTTATGAACTGAGGGAGCTAGGGAACATTGTCTCTTAACTGTGTTATAGAGTGTAGTACTACATTTCAGTGAAGTGTAAGGCCTTCCAAAGCTGCCAAACGTGTTTCTTTCTCTATTTCAATAGTATTCTGCCTTGTATAACACACATTTACCACTCTAGTCTCCTTTAAGTAAAGAATATAGGATTCACACAGTGTTTCATGTGATCTTAACTGGAATTAAGGATTTCCCTTATCTTAGCTACCTTTTCTACACTAAGAACTGACTTGGAGAATCTCTTTCAGCAGTTCTAAACAAGTTGTCATCTGTTTACAGTCATTTTCACTGAATTATTCATGTTTTCATGTAGTTTCCTATATTCTGCCTTCTGGCCCAAGTATAAGCTTTGCCCACTTTATCAAACAACTTCCTACACACTGTTATGAACTGAGGCAGCTCGGGAACATTGTCTCTCAACTGTGTTATAGAGTGTAGTACTACATGTCAGTGAAGTGTAAGGCTTTCCTAGTTTCCTATATTCTGCCTTCTGGCCCTAGTATAAGCTTTGCCCACTTTATCAAACAACTTCCTACACACTGTTAAGTAATGAGGCAGCTATTGAACATTGTCTCTCAACTGTTTATAGAGTGTAGTACTACATTTCAGTGAAGTGTAAGGCTTTGCAAAGCTGCCGAACGTGTTTCTTTCTCTATTTCAATGGTATTCTGCCTTGTATAACACACATTTACCACTCGAGTCTCCTTTAAGTAAGGAATATAGGATTCATACAGCGTTTCATGTGATCTTAACTGGAATTAAGGATTTTCCGGATTTGGCTACATTTTCTACACTAAGAGATGACTTGGAGGATCTCATTCAGCTGTTCTAAAAGAAGTTCTCATCTTTTTACAGTCATTTTCACTGAATTATTCATGATTTCATGTAGTTTCCTATATTCTGCCTTCCGGTCCAAGTATAAGCTTTGCCCACTTTATCAAACAACTTCCTACACACTGTTAAGTACTGAGGCAGCTATTGAACATTGTCTCTCAACTTTGTTATAGAGTGTAGTACTACATTTCAGTGAAGTGTAAGGCTTTCCAAAGCTGCCAAACGTGTTTCTTTCTCTATTTCAATGGTATTCTGCCTTGTATAACACACATTTACCACTCGAGTCTCCTTTAAGTAAAGAATATAGGATTCATACAGTGTTTCATGTGATCATAACTGGAATTAAGGATTTCCCTTATATTAGCTACCTTTTCTACACTAAGAACTGACTTGGAGAATCTCTTTCAGCTGTTCTAAAGAAGTTCTCATCTGTTTACAGTCATTTTCACTGAATTATTCATGTTTTCATGTAGTTTCCTATATTCTGCCTTCTGGCCCAAGTATAAGCTTTGCCCACTTTATCAAACAACTTTCTACACACTGTTATCAACTGAGGCAGCTCGGGAACATTGTCTCTAAAATGTGTTATAGAGTGTAGTACTACATTTCAGTGAAGTGTAAGGCTTTCCTAGTTTCCTATATTCTGCCTTCTGGCCCTAGTATAAGCTTTGCCCACTTTATCAAACAACTTCCTACACACTGTTATGAACTGAGGGAGCTAGGGAACATTATTTTTCAACTGTGTTATAGAGTGTAGTACTACATTTCAGTGAAGTGTAAGGCTTTCCAAAGCTGCCGAACGTGTTTCTTTCTCTATTTCAATGGTATTCTGCCTTGTATAACACACATTTACCACTCTAGTCTTTTTTAAGGAAAGAATATAGGATTCATACAGAGTTTCATGTGATCTTAACTGGAATTAAGGATTTTCCGGATTTAGCTACCTTTTCTACACTAAGAACTGACTTGGAGGATCTCTTTCAGCTGTTCTAAAAGAAGTTCTCATCTGTTTACAGTCATTTTCACTGAATTATACATGATTTCATGTAGTTTCCTATATTCTGCCTTCCGGTCCAAGTATAAGCTTTGCCCACTTTATCAAACAACTTCCTACACACTGTTAAGTACTGAGGCAGCTATTGAACATTGTCTCTCAACTTTGTTATAGAGTGTAGTACTACATTTCAGTGAAGTGTAAGGCTTTCCAAAGCTGCCCAACGTGTTTCTTTCTCTATTTCAATGGTATTCTGCCTTGTATAACACACATTTACCACTCGAGTCTCCTTTAAGTAAAGAATATAGGATTCATACAGTGTTTCATGTGATCATAACTGGAATTAAGGATTTCCCTTATATTAGCTACCTTTTCTACACTAAGAACTGACTTGGAGAATCTCTTTCAGCTGTTCTAAAGAAGTTCTCATCTGTTTACAGTCATTTTCACTGAATTATTCATGTTTTCATGTAGTTTCCTATATTCTGCCTTCTGGCCCAAGTATAAGCTTTGCCCACTTTATCAAACAACTTTCTACACACTGTTATGAACTGAGGCAGCTCGGGAACATTGTCTCTAAAATGTGTTATAGAGTGTAGTACTACATTTCAGTGAAGTGTAAGGCTTTCCTAGTTTCCTATATTCTGCCTTCTGGCCCTAGTATAAGCTTTGCCCACTTTATCAAACAACTTCCTACACAATGTTATGAACTGAGGCAGCTTGAGACCATTGTCTCTCAACTGTGTTATAGAGTGTAGTACTACATTTCAGTGAAGTGTAAGGCTTTCCAAAGCTGCCGAACGTGTTTCTTTCTCTATTTCAATGGTATTCTGCCTTGTATAACACACATTTACCACTCTAGTCTCCTTTACGTAAAGAATATAGGATTCACACAGTGTTTCATGTGATCTTAACTGGAATTAAGGGTTTCCCTTATCTTAGCTACCTTGTCTACACTAAGAACTGACTTGGAGATTCTCTTTCAGCTGTTCTGAACAAGTTCTCATCTGTTTACAGTCATTTTCACTGAATTAATCATCTTTTCCTGTAGTTTCCTATATTCTGCCTTCTGGTCCAAGTATAAGCTTTGCCAACTTTATCAAACAACTTCCAACACACTGTTATAAACTGAGGCAGCTCGGGAATATTGTCTCTCAACTGCGTTATAGAGTGTGGTACTACATTTCAGTGAAGTGTAAGGCTTTCCAAAGCTGCCGAACGTGTTTCTTTCTCCATTTCAATGGTATTCTGCCTTATATAACACACATTTACCACTCTAGTCTCCTTTAAGTAAAGAATATAGGATTCATACTGTGTTTCATGTGATCTTAACTGGAATTAAGGATTTTCCGGATTTAGCTACCTTTTCTACACTAAGAACTGACTTGGAGAATCTCTTTCAGCTGTTCTAAACAAGTTCTCACCTGTTTACAGTTATTTTCACTGAATTATTCATGTTTTCATGTAGTTTCCTATATTCTGCCTTCTGGTCCAAGTATAAGCTTTGCCCACTTTATCAAACAACTTCCTACACAATGTTATGAACTGAGGCAGCTTGAGAACATTGTCTCTCAACTGTGTTATAGAGTGTAGTACTACATGTCAGTGAAGTGTAAGGCTTTCCAAAGCTGCCGAACGTGTTTCTTTCTCTATTTCAATGGTATTCTGCCTTGTATAACACACATTTACCACTCTAGTCTCCGTTACGTAAAGAATATAGGATTCACACAGTGTTTCATGTGATCTTAACTGGAATTAAGGGTTTCCCTTATCTTAGCTACCTTGTCTACACTAAGAAATGACTTGGAGATTCTCTTTCAGCTGTTCTGAACAAGTTCTCATCTGTTTACAGTCATTTTCACTGAATTAATCATCTTTTCATGTAGTTTCCTATATTCTGCCTTCTGGTCCAAGTATAAGCTTTGCCAACGTTATCAAACAACTTCCAACACACTGTTATGAACTGAGGCAGCTCGGGAATATTGTCTCTCAACTGCGTTATAGAGTGTAGTACTACATTTCAGTGAAGTGTAAGGCTTTCCAAAGCTGCCGAACGTGTTTCTTTATCTATTTCAATGGTATTCTGCCTTGTATAACACACATTTACCACTCTAGACTCCTTTAAGTAAAGAATATAGGATTCATACAGTGTTTCATGTGATCTTAACTGGAATTAAGGATTTCCCTTATCTTAGCTACCTTTTCTAAACTAAGAACTGACTTTGAGATTCTCTTTCCGCTGTTCTAAAGAAGTTCTCATCTGTTTACAGTCATTTTCACTGAATTATTCATGTTTTCATGTAGTTTCCTATATTCTGCCTTCTGGCCCAAGTATAAGCTTTGCCCACTTTATAAAACAACTTCCTACACACTGTTATGAACTGAGGCAGCTCGGGAACATTGTCTCTAAAATGGGTTATAGAGTGTAGTACTACATTTCAGTGAAGTGTAAGGCTTTCCTAGTTTCCTATATTCTGCCTTCTGGCCCAAGTATAAGTTTTTCCCACTTTATCAAACAACTTCCTACACACTGTTATGAACTGAGGGAGCTAGGGAACATTGTCTCTCAACTGTGTTATAGAGTGTAGTACTACATTTCACTGAATTGTAAGGCTTTCCAAAGCTGCCGATCGTATTTCTTTCTCTATTTCAATGGTATTCTGCCTTGTATAGCCCACATTTACCACTCTAGTCTCCTTTAAGTAAAGAATATAGGATTTATACAGTGTTTCCTGTGATCTTAACTAGAATTAAGGATTTTCCGGATTTAGCCACCTTTTCTACACTAAGAACTGACTTGGAGGATCTCTTTCAGCTGTTCTAAAACAAGTTCCCATCTGTTTACAGTCATTTTCACTGAATTATTCATGTTTTCATGTAGTTTCCTATATTCTGCCTTCTGTTCCAAGTATAAGCTTTTCCCACTTTATCAAACAACTTCCTACACACTGTTTTGAACTGAGGGAGCTAGGGAACATTGTCTCTCAACTATGTTATAGAGTGTAGTACTACATTTCAGTGAAGTGTAAGGCTTTCCAAAGCTGCCAAACGTGTTTCTTTCTCTATTTCAATGGTATTCTGCCTTGTATAACACACATTTACCACTCTAGTCTCCTTTAAATAAAGAATAAAGATTCATACAGTGTTTCCTGTAATCTTAACTGGAATTAAGGATTTCCCGGATCTTAGATACCTTTTCTACACTAAGAACTGACTTGGAGGATCTCTTTCAGCTGTTCTAAACAAGTTCTCATCTGTTTACAGTCATTTTCACTGAATTATTCATGTTTTCATGTAGTTTCCTATATTCTGCCTTCTGGTCCAAGTATAAGCTTTGCCCACTTTATCAAACAACTTCCTACACACTGTTATGAACTGAGGGAGCTAGGGAACATTGTCTCTTAACTGTGTTATAGAGTGTAGTACTACATTTCAGTGAACTGTAAGGCTTTCCAAAGCTGCCAAACGTGTTTCTTTCTCTATTTCAATGGTATTCTGCCTTGTATAACACACATTTACCACTCTAGTCTCCTTTAAGTAAAGAATATAGGATTCATACAGTGTTTCATGTGATCTTAACTGGAATTAAGGATTTTCCGGATTTAGCTACCTTTTCTACACTAAGAACTGACTTGGAGAATCTCTTTCAGCTGTTCTAAACAAGTTCTCATCTGTTTACAGTTATTTTCACTGAATTATTCATGTTTTCATGTAGTTTCCTATATTCTGCCTTCTGGTCCAAGTATAAGCTTTGCCCACTTTATCAAACAACTTCCTACACAATGTTATGAACTGAGGCAGCTTGAGACCATTGTCTCTCAACTGTGTTATAGAGTGTAGTACTACATTTCAGTGAAGTGTAAGGCCTTCCAAAGCTGCCAAACGTGTTTCTTTCTCTATTTCAATAGTATTCTGCCTTGTATAACACACATTTACCACTCTAGTCTCCTTTAAGTAAAGAATATAGGATTCACACAGTGTTTCATGTGATCTTAACTGGAATTAAGGATTTCCCTTACCTTAGCTACCTTTTCTACACTAAGAACTGACTTGGAGAATCTCTTTCAGCTGTTCTAAACAAGTTGTCATCTGTTTACAGTCATTTTCACTGAATTATTCATGTTTTCATGTAGTTTCCTATATTCTGCCTTCTGGCCCAAGTATAAGCTTTGCCCACTTTATCAAACAACTTCCTACACACTGTTATGAACTGAGGCAGCTCGGGAACATTGTCTCTCAACTGTGTTATAGAGTGTAGTACTACATGTCAGTGAAGTGTAAGGCTTTCCTAGTTTCCTATATTCTGCCTTCTGGCCCTAGTATAAGCTTTGCCCACTTTATCAAACAACTTCCTACACACTGTTAAGTAATGAGGCAGCTATTGAACATTGTCTCTCAACTGTTTATAGAGTGTAGTACTACATTTCAGTGAAGTGTAAGGCTTTGCAAAGCTGCCGAACGTGTTTCTTTCTCTATTTCAATGGTATTCTGCCTTGTATAACACACATTTACCACTCGAGTCTCCTTTAAGTAAGGAATATAGGATTCATACAGCGTTTCATGTGATCTTAACTGGAATTAAGGATTTTCCGGATTTGGCTACATTTTCTACACTAAGAGATGACTTGGAGGATCTCATTCAGCTGTTCTAAAAGAAGTTCTCATCTTTTTACAGTCATTTTCACTGAATTATTCATGATTTCATGTAGTTTCCTATATTCTGCCTTCCGGTCCAAGTATAAGCTTTGCCCACTTTATCAAACAACTTCCTACACACTGTTAAGTACTGAGGCAGCTATTGAACATTGTCTCTCAACTTTGTTATAGAGTGTAGTACTACATTTCAGTGAAGTGTAAGGCTTTCCAAAGCTGCCAAACGTGTTTCTTTCTCTATTTCAATGGTATTCTGCCTTGTATAACACACATTTACCACTCGAGTCTCCTTTAAGTAAAGAATATAGGATTCATACAGTGTTTCATGTGATCATAACTGGAATTAAGGATTTCCCTTATATTAGCTACCTTTTCTACACTAAGAACTGACTTGGAGAATCTCTTTCAGCTGTTCTAAAGAAGTTCTCATCTGTTTACAGTCATTTTCACTGAATTATTCATGTTTTCATGTAGTTTCCTATATTCTGCCTTCTGGCCCAAGTATAAGCTTTGCCCACTTTATCAAACAACATTCTACACACTGTTATGAACTGAGGCAGCTCGGGAACATTGTCTCTAAAATGTGTTATAGAGTGTAGTACTACATTTCAGTGAAGTGTAAGGCTTTCCTAGTTTCCTATATTCTGCCTTTTGGCCCTAGTATAAGCTTTGCCAACTTTATCAAACAACTTCCTACACACTGTTATGAACTGAGGGAGCTAGGGAACATTATTTTTCAACTGTGTTATAGAGTGTAGTACTACATTTCAGTGAAGTGTAAGGCTTTCCAAAGCTGCCGAACGTGTTTCTTTCTCTATTTCAATGGTATTCTGCCTTGTATAACACACATTTACCACTCTAGTCTTTTTTAAGGAAAGAATATAGGATTCATACAGCGTTTCATGTGATCTTAACTGGAATTAAGGATTTTCCGGATTTAGCTACCTTTTCTACACTAAGAACTGACTTGGAGGATCTCTTTCAGCTGTTCTAAAAGAAGTTCTCATCTGTTTACAGTCATTTTCACTGAATTATACATGATTTCATGTAGTTTCCTATATTCTGCCTTCCGGTCCAAGTATAAGCTTTGCCCACTTTATCAAACAACTTCCTACACACTGTTAAGTACTGAGGCAGCTATTGAACATTGTCTCTCAACTTTGTTATAGAGTGTAGTACTACATTTCAGTGAAGTGTAAGGCTTTCCAAAGCTGCCCAACGTGTTTCTTTCTCTATTTCAATGGTATTCTGCCTTGTATAACACACATTTACCACTCGAGTCTCCTTTAAGTAAAGAATATAGGATTCATACAGTGTTTCATGTGATCTTAACTGGAATTAAGGATTTCCCTTATCTTACCTACCTTTTCTACACTAAGAACTGACTTGGATATTCTCTTTCAGCTGTTCTAAACAAGTTCTCATCTGTTTACAGTTATTTTCACTGAATTATTCATGTTTTCATGTAGTTTCCTATATTCTGCCTTCTGGCCCAAGTAGAAGCTTTCCCCACTTTATCAAACAACTTCCTACACACTGTTATGAACTGAGGGAGCTAGGGAACATTGTCTCTTAACTGTGTTATAGAGTGTAGTACTACATTTCAGTGAAATGTAAGGCTTTCCAAAGCTGCCGAACGTGTTTCTTTCTCCATTTCAATGGTATTCTGCCTTATATAACACACATTTACCACTCTAGTCTCCTTTACGTAAAGAATATAGGATTCACACAGTGTTTCATGTGATCTTAACTGGAATTAAGGGTTTCCCTTATCTTAGCTACCTTTTCTACACTAAGAACTGACTTGGAGATTCTCTTTCAGCTGTTCTAAACAAGTTCTCATCAGTTTATAGTCATTTTCACTGAATTATTCATGTTTTCATGTAGTTTCCTATATTCTGCCTTCTGGCCCAAGTATAAGCTTTGCCCACTTTATCAAACAACTTCCTACACACTGTTATGAACTGAGGGAGCTAGGGAACATTGTCTCTCAACTGCGTTATAGAGTGTGGTACTACATTTCAGTGAAGTGTAAGGCTTTCCAAAGCTGCCGAACGTGTTTCTTTCTCCATTTCAATGGTATTCTGCCTTATATAACACACATTTACCACTCTAGTCTCCTTTAAGTAAAGAATATAGGATTCATACAGTGTTTCATGTGATCTTAACTGGAATTAAGGATTTTCCGGATTTAGCTACCTTTTCTACACTAAGAACTGACTTGGAGAATCTCTTTCAGCTGTTCTAAACAAGTTCTCATCTGTTTACAGTTATTTTCACTGAATTATTCATGTTTTCATGTAGTTTCCTATATTCTGCCTTCTGGTCCAAGTATAAGATTTGCCCACTTTATCAAACAACTTCCTACACAATGTTATGAACTGAGGCAGCTTGAGAACATTGTCTCTCAACTGTGTTATAGAGTGTAGTACTACATTTCAGTGAAGTGTAAGGCATTCCAAAGCTGCCAAACGTGTTTCTTTCTCTATTTCAATAGTATTCTGCCTTGTATAACACACATTTACCACTCTAGTCTCCTTTAAGTAAAGAATATAGGATTCAAACAGTGTTTCATGTGATCTTTACTGGAATTAAGGATTTCCCAGATCTTAGCTACCCTTTCTACACTAAGAACTGACTTGGAGATTCTCTTTCAGCTGTTCTAAAGAAGTTCTCATCTGTTTACAGTCATTTTCACTGAATTATTCATGTTTTCATGTAGTTTCCTATATTCTGCCTTCTGGCCCAAGTATAAGCTTTGCCCACATTATCAAACAACTTCCTACACACTGTTATGAACTGAGGCAGCTCGGGAACATTGTCTCTAAAATGTGTTATAGAGTGTAGTACTACATTTCAGTGAAGTGTAAGGCTTTCCTAGTTTCCTATATTCTGCCTCCTGGCCCTAGTATAAGCTTTGCCCACTTTATCAAACAACTTCCTACACACTGTTAAGTAATGAGGCAGCTATTGAACATTGTCTCTCAACTTTGTTATAGAGTGTAGTACTACATTTCAGTTAAGTGTAAGGCTTTCCAAAGCTGCTCAACGTGTTTCTTTCTCTATTTCAATGGTATTCTGCCTTGTATAACACACATTTACCACTCTAGTCTCCTTTAAGTAAAGAATATAGGATTCATACAGTGTTTCATGTGATCTTAACTGGAATTAAGGATTTTCCGGATTTAGCTACCTTTTCTACACTAAGAACTGACTTGGAGGATCTCTTTCAGCTGTTCTAAAACAAGTTCTCATCTGTTTACAGTCATTTTCACTGAATTATTCATGTTTTCATGTAGTTTCCTATATTCTGCATTCTGGTCCAAGTATAAGCTTTGCCAACTTTATCAAAAAACTTCCAACACACTGTTATGAACTGAGGCAGCTTGGGAACATTGTCTCCCAACTGTGTTATAGAGTGTAGTACTACATTTCAGTGAAGTGTCAGGCTTTCCAAAGCTGCCGAACGTGTTTCTTTCTCTATTTCAATGGTATTCTGCCTTGTATAACACACATTTACCACTCTAGTCTCCTTTACGTAAAGAATATAGGATTCACACAGTGTTTCATGTGATCTTAACTGGAATTAAGGGTTTCCCTTATCTTAGCTACCTTTTCTACACTAAGAACTGACTTGGAGATTCTCTTTCAGCTGTTCTAAACAAGTTCTCATCTGTTTACAGTCATTTTCACTGAATTATTCATGTTTTCATGTAGTTTCCTATATTCTGCCTTCTGGCCCAAGTATAAGCTTTGCCCACTTTATCAAACAACTTCCTACACACTGTTATGAACTGAGGCAGCTCGGGAATATTGTCTCTCAACTGCGTTATAGAGTGTGGTACTACATTTCAGTGAAGTGTAAGGCTTTCCAAAGCTGCCGAACGTGTTTCTTTCTCCATTTCAATGGTATTCTGCCTTATATAACACACATTTACCACTCTAGTCTCCTTTAAGTAAAGAATATAGGATTCATACTGTGTTTCATGTGATCTTAACTGGAATTAAGGATTTTCCGGATTTAGCTACCTTTTCTACACTAAGAACTGACTTGGAGAATCTCTTTCAGCTGTTCTAAACAAGTTCTCACCTGTTTACAGTTATTTTCACTGAATTATTCATGTTTTCATGTAGTTTCCTATATTCTGCCTTCTGGTCCAAGTATAAGCTTTGCCCACTTTATCAAACAACTTCCTACACAATGTTATGAACTGAGGCAGCTTGAGAACATTGTCTCTCAACTGTGTTATAGAGTGTAGTACTACATGTCAGTGAAGTGTAAGGCTTTCCAAAGCTGCCGAACGTGTTTCTTTCTCTATTTCAATGGTATTCTGCCTTGTATAACACACATTTACCACTCTAGTCTCCGTTACGTAAAGAATATAGGATTCACACAGTGTTTCATGTGATCTTAACTGGAATTAAGGGTTTCCCTTATCTTAGCTACCTTGTCTACACTAAGAAATGACTTGGAGATTCTCTTTCAGCTGTTCTGAACAAGTTCTCATCTGTTTACAGTCATTTTCACTGAATTAATCATCTTTTCATGTAGTTTCCTATATTCTGCCTTCTGGTCCAAGTATAAGCTTTGCCAACGTTATCAAACAACTTCCAACACACTGTTATGAACTGAGGCAGCTCGGGAATATTGTCTCTCAACTGCGTTATAGAGTGTAGTACTACATTTCAGTGAAGTGTAAGGCTTTCCAAAGCTGCCGAACGTGTTTCTTTATCTATTTCAATGGTATTCTGCCTTGTATAACACACATTTACCACTCTAGACTCCTTTAAGTAAAGAATATAGGATTCATACAGTGTTTCATGTGATCTTAACTGGAATTAAGGATTTCCCTTATCTTAGCTACCTTTTCTAAACTAAGAACTGACTTTGAGATTCTCTTTCCGCTGTTCTAAAGAAGTTCTCATCTGTTTACAGTCATTTTCACTGAATTATTCATGTTTTCATGTAGTTTCCTATATTCTGCCTTCTGGCCCAAGTATAAGCTTTGCCCACTTTATAAAACAACTTCCTACACACTGTTATGAACTGAGGCAGCTCGGGAACATTGTCTCTAAAATGGGTTATAGAGTGTAGTACTACATTTCAGTGAAGTGTAAGGCTTTCCTAGTTTCCTATATTCTGCCTTCTGGCCCAAGTATAAGTTTTTCCCACTTTATCAAACAACTTCCTACACACTGTTATGAACTGAGGGAGCTAGGGAACATTGTCTCTCAACTGTGTTATAGAGTGTAGTACTACATTTCACTGAATTGTAAGGCTTTCCAAAGCTGCCAATCGTATTTCTTTCTCTATTTCAATGGTATTCTGCCTTGTATAGCCCACATTTACCACTCTAGTCTCCTTTAAGTAAAGAATATAGGATTTATACAGTGTTTCCTGTGATCTTAACTAGAATTAAGGATTTTCCGGATTTAGCTACCTTTTCTACACTAAGAACTGACTTGGAGGATCTCTTTCAGCTGTTCTAAAACAAGTTCCCATCTGTTTACAGTCATTTTCACTGAATTATTCATGTTTTCATGTAGTTTCCTATATTCTGCCTTCTGTTCCAAGTATAAGCTTTTCCCACTTTATCAAACAACTTCCTACACACTGTTTTGAACTGAGGGAGCTAGGGAACATTGTCTCTCAACTATGTTATAGAGTGTAGTACTACATTTCAGTGAAGTGTAAGGGTTTCCAAAGCTGCAAAACGTGTTTCTTTCTCTATTTCAATGGTATTCTGCCTTGTATAACACACATTTACCACTCTAGTCTCCTTTAAATAAAGAATAAAGATTCATACAGTGTTTCCTGTAATCTTAACTGGAATTAAGGATTTCCCGGATCTTAGATACCTTTTCTACACTAAGAACTGACTTGGAGGATCTCTTTCAGCTGTTCTAAACAAGTTCTCATCTGTTTACAGTCATTTTCACTGAATTATTCATGTTTTCATGTAGTTTCCTATATTCTGCCTTCTGGTCCAAGTATAAGCTTTGCCCACTTTATCAAACAACTTCCTACACACTGTTATGAACTGAGGGAGCTAGGGAACATTGTCTCTTAACTGTGTTATAGAGTGTAGTACTACATTTCAGTGAACTGTAAGGCTTTCCAAAGCTGCCAAACGTGTTTCTTTCTCTATTTCAATGGTATTCTGCCTTGTATAACACACATTTACCACTCTAGTCTCCTTTAAGTAAAGAATATAGGATTCATACAGTGTTTCATGTGATCTTAACTGGAATTAAGGATTTTCCGGATTTAGCTACCTTTTCTACACTAAGAACTGACTTGGAGAATCTCTTTCAGCTGTTCTAAACAAGTTCTCATCTGTTTACAGTTATTTTCACTGAATTATTCATGTTTTCATGTAGTTTCCTATATTCTGCCTTCTGGTCCAAGTATAAGCTTTGCCCACTTTATCAAACAACTTCCTACACAATGTTATGAACTGAGGCAGCTTGAGACCATTGTCTCTCAACTGTGTTATAGAGTGTAGTACTACATTTCAGTGAAGTGTAAGGCTTTCCAAAGCTGCCGAACGTGTTTCTTTCTCTATTTCAATGGTATTCTGCCTTGTATAACACACATTTACCACTCTAGTCTCCTTTAAGTAAAGAATATAGGATTCACACAGTGTTTCATGTGATCTTAACTGGAATTAAGGGTTTCCCTTATCTTAGCTACGTTTTCTACACTAAGAACTGACTTGGAGATTCTCTTTCAGCTGTTCTAAACAAGTTCTCATCAGTTTATAGTCATTTTCACTGAATTATTCATGTTTTCATGTAGTTTCCTATATTCTGCCTTCTGGCCCAAGTATAAGCTTTGCCCACTTTATCAAACAACTTCCTACACACTGTTATGAACTGAGGGAGCTAGGGAACATTGTCTCTCAACTGCGTTATAGAGTGTGGTACTACATTTCAGTGAAGTGTAAGGCTTTCCAAAGCTGCCGAACGTGTTTCTTTCTCCATTTCAATGGTATTCTGCCTTATATAACACACATTTACCACTCTAGTCTCCTTTAAGTAAAGAATATAGGATTCATACAGTGTTTCATGTGATCTTAACTGGAATTAAGGATTTTCCGGATTTAGCTACCTTTTCTACACTAAGAACTGACTTGGAGAATCTCTTTCAGCTGTTCTAAACAAGTTCTCATCTGTTTACAGTTATTTTCACTGAATTATTCATGTTTTCATGTAGTTTCCTATATTCTGCCTTCTGGTCCAAGTATAAGATTTGCCCACTTTATCAAACAACTTCCTACACAATGTTATGAACTGAGGCAGCTTGAGAACATTGTCTCTCAACTGTGTTATAGAGTGTAGTACTACATTTCAGTGAAGTGTAAGGCATTCCAAAGCTGCCAAACGTGTTTCTTTCTCTATTTCAATAGTATTCTGCCTTGTATAACACACATTTACCACTCTAGTCTCCTTTAAGTAAAGAATATAGGATTCAAACAGTGTTTCATGTGATCTTTACTGGAATTAAGGATTTCCCAGATCTTAGCTACCCTTTCTACACTAAGAACTGACTTGGAGATTCTCTTTCAGCTGTTCTAAAGAAGTTCTCATCTGTTTACAGTCATTTTCACTGAATTATTCATGTTTTCATGTAGTTTCCTATATTCTGCCTTCTGGCCCAAGTATAAGCTTTGCCCACATTATCAAACAACTTCCTACACACTGTTATGAACTGAGGCAGCTCGGGAACATTGTCTCTAAAATGTGTTATAGAGTGTAGTACTACATTTCAGTGAAGTGTAAGGCTTTCCTAGTTTCCTATATTCTGCCTCCTGGCCCTAGTATAAGCTTTGCCCACTTTATCAAACAACTTCCTACACACTGTTAAGTAATGAGGCAGCTATTGAACATTGTCTCTCAACTTTGTTATAGAGTGTAGTACTACATTTCAGTTAAGTGTAAGGCTTTCCAAAGCTGCTCAACGTGTTTCTTTCTCTATTTCAATGGTATTCTGCCTTGTATAACACACATTTACCACTCTAGTCTCCTTTAAGTAAAGAATATAGGATTCATACAGTGTTTCATGTGATCTTAACTGGAATTAAGGATTTTCCGGATTTAGCTACCTTTTCTACACTAAGAACTGACTTGGAGGATCTCTTTCAGCTGTTCTAAAACAAGTTCTCATCTGTTTACAGTCATTTTCACTGAATTATTCATGTTTTCATGTAGTTTCCTATATTCTGCATTCTGGTCCAAGTATAAGCTTTGCCAACTTTATCAAAAAACTTCCAACACACTGTTATGAACTGAGGCAGCTTGGGAACATTGTCTCCCAACTGTGTTATAGAGTGTAGTACTACATTTCAGTGAAGTGTCAGGCTTTCCAAAGCTGCCGAACGTGTTTCTTTCTCTATTTCAATGGTATTCTGCCTTGTATAACACACATTTACCACTCTAGTCTCCTTTACGTAAAGAATATAGGATTCACACAGTGTTTCATGTGATCTTAACTGGAATTAAGGGTTTCCCTTATCTTAGCTACCTTTTCTACACTAAGAACTGACTTGGAGATTCTCTTTCAGCTGTTCTAAACAAGTTCTCATCTGTTTACAGTCATTTTCACTGAATTATTCATGTTTTCATGTAGTTTCCTATATTCTGCCTTCTGGCCCAAGTATAAGCTTTGCCCACTTTATCAAACAACTTCCTACACACTGTTATGAACTGAGGGAGCTAGGGAACATTGTCTCTCAACTGCGTTATAGAGTGTGGTACTACATTTCAGTGAAGTGTAAGGCTTTCCAAAGCTGCTGAACGTGTTTCTTTCTCCATTTCAATGGTATTCTGCCTTGTATAACACACATTTACCACTCTAGTCTCCTTTAAGTAAAGAATATAGGATTCATACAGTGTTTCATGTGATCTTAACTGGAATTAAGGATTTTCCGGATTTAGCTACCTTTTCTACACTAAGAACTGACTTGGAGAATCTCTTTCAGCTGTTCTAAACAAGTTCTCATCTGTTTACAGTTATTTTCACTGAATTATTCATGTTTTCATGTAGTTTCCTATATTCTGCCTTCTGGCCCAAGTATAAGCTTTGCCCACTTTATCAAACAACTTCCTACACAATGTTATGAACTGAGGCAGCTTGAGACCATTGTCTCTCAACTGTGTTATAGAGTGTAGTACTACATTTCAGTGAAGTGTAAGGCTTTCCAAAGCTGCCCAACGTGTTTCTTTCTCTATTTCAATGGTATTCTGCCTTGTATAACACACATTTACCACTCTAGTCTCCTTTACGTAAAGAATATAGGATTCACACAGTGTTTCATGTGATCTTAACTGGAATTAAGGGTTTCCCTTATCTTAGCTACCTTGTCTACACTAAGAACTGACTTGGAGATTCTCTTTCAGCTGTTCTGAACAAGTTCTCATCTGTTTACAGTCATTTTCACTGAATTAATCATCTTTTCATGTAGTTTCCTATATTCTGCCTTCTGGTCCAAGTATAAGCTTTGCCAACTTTATCAAACAACTTCCAACACACTGTTATGAACTGAGGCAGCTCGGGAATATTGTCTCTCAACTGCGTTATAGAGTGTGGTACTACATTTCAGTGAAGTGTAAGGCTTTCCAAAGCTGCCGAACGTGTTTCTTTCTCCATTTCAATGGTATTCTGCCTTATATAACACACATTTACCACTCTAGTCTCCTTTAAGTAAAGAATATAGGATTCATACTGTGTTTCATGTGATCTTAACTGGAATTAAGGATTTTCCGGATTTAGCTACCTTTTCTACACTAAGAACTGACTTGGAGAATCTCTTTCAGCTGTTCTAAACAAGTTCTCACCTGTTTACAGTTATTTTCACTGAATTATTCATGTTTTCATGTAGTTTCCTATATTCTGCCTTCTGGTCCAAGTATAAGCTTTGCCCACTTTATCAAACAACTTCCTACACAATGTTATGAACTGAGGCAGCTTGAGAACATTGTCTCTCAACTGTGTTATAGAGTGTAGTACTACATGTCAGTGAAGTGTAAGGCTTTCCAAAGCTGCCGAACGTGTTTCTTTCTCTATTTCAATGGTATTCTGCCTTGTATAACACACATTTACCACTCTAGTCTCCGTTACGTAAAGAATATAGGATTCACACAGTGTTTCATGTGATCTTAACTGGAATTAAGGGTTTCCCTTATCTTAGCTACCTTGTCTACACTAAGAAATGACTTGGAGATTCTCTTTCAGCTGTTCTGAACAAGTTCTCATCTGTTTACAGTCATTTTCACTGAATTAATCATCTTTTCATGTAGTTTCCTATATTCTGCCTTCTGGTCCAAGTATAAGCTTTGCCAAAGTTATCAAACAACTTCCAACACACTGTTATGAACTGAGGCAGCTCGGGAATATTGTCTCTCAACTGCGTTATAGAGTGTAGTACTACATTTCAGTGAAGTGTAAGGCTTTCCAAAGCTGCCGAACGTGTTTCTTTATCTATTTCAATGGTATTCTGCCTTGTATAACACACATTTACCACTCTAGACTCCTTTAAGTAAAGAATATAGGATTCATACAGTGTTTCATGTGATCTTAACTGGAATTAAGGATTTCCCTTATCTTAGCTACCTTTTCTAAACTAAGAACTGACTTTGAGATTCTCTTTCCGCTGTTCTAAAGAAGTTCTCATCTGTTTACAGTCATTTTCACTGAATTATTCATGTTTTCATGTAGTTTCCTATATTCTGCCTTCTGGCCCAAGTATAAGCTTTGCCCACTTTATAAAACAACTTCCTACACACTGTTATGAACTGAGGCAGCTCGGGAACATTGTCTCTAAAATGGGTTATAGAGTGTAGTACTACATTTCAGTGAAGTGTAAGGCTTTCCTAGTTTCCTATATTCTGCCTTCTGGCCCAAGTATAAGTTTTTCCCACTTTATCAAACAACTTCCTACACACTGTTATGAACTGAGGGAGCTAGGGAACATTGTCTCTCAACTGTGTTATAGAGTGTAGTACTACATTTCACTGAATTGTAAGGCTTTCCAAAGCTGCCGATCGTATTTCTTTCTCTATTTCAATGGTATTCTGCCTTGTATAGCCCACATTTACCACTCTAGTCTCCTTTAAGTAAAGAATATAGGATTTATACAGTGTTTCCTGTGATCTTAACTAGAATTAAGGATTTTCCGGATTTAGCTACCTTTTCTACACTAAGAACTGACTTGGAGGATCTCTTTCAGCTGTTCTAAAACAAGTTCCCATCTGTTTACAGTCATTTTCACTGAATTATTCATGTTTTCATGTAGTTTCCTATATTCTGCCTTCTGTTCCAAGTATAAGCTTTTCCCACTTTATCAAACAACTTCCTACACACTGTTTTGAACTGAGGGAGCTAGGGAACATTGTCTCTCAACTATGTTATAGAGTGTAGTACTACATTTCAGTGAAGTGTAAGGGTTTCCAAAGCTGCAAAACGTGTTTCTTTCTCTATTTCAATGGTATTCTGCCTTGTATAACACACATTTACCACTCTAGTCTCCTTTAAATAAAGAATAAAGATTCATACAGTGTTTCCTGTAATCTTAACTGGAATTAAGGATTTCCCGGATCTTAGATACCTTTTCTACACTAAGAACTGACTTGGAGGATCTCTTTCAGCTGTTCTAAACAAGTTCTCATCTGTTTACAGTCATTTTCACTGAATTATTCATGTTTTCATGTAGTTTCCTATATTCTGCCTTCTGGTCCAAGTATAAGCTTTGCCCACTTTATCAAACAACTTCCTACACACTGTTATGAACTGAGGGAGCTAGGGAACATTGTCTCTTAACTGTGTTATAGAGTGTAGTACTACATTTCAGTGAACTGTAAGGCTTTCCAAAGCTGCCAAACGTGTTTCTTTCTCTATTTCAATGGTATTCTGCCTTGTATAACACACATTTACCACTCTAGTCTCCTTTAAGTAAAGAATATAGGATTCATACAGTGTTTCATGTGATCTTAACTGGAATTAAGGATTTTCCGGATTTAGCTACCTTTTCTACACTAAGAACTGACTTGGAGAATCTCTTTCAGCTGTTCTAAACAAGTTCTCATCTGTTTACAGTTATTTTCACTGAATTATTCATGTTTTCATGTAGTTTCCTATATTCTGCCTTCTGGTCCAAGTATAAGCTTTGCCCACTTTATCAAACAACTTCCTACACAATGTTATGAACTGAGGCAGCTTGAGACCATTGTCTCTCAACTGTGTTATAGAGTGTAGTACTACATTTCAGTGAAGTGTAAGGCTTTCCAAAGCTGCCGAACGTGTTTCTTTCTCTATTTCAATGGTATTCTGCCTTGTATAACACACATTTACCACTCTAGTCTCCTTTAAGTAAAGAATATAGGATTCACACAGTGTTTCATGTGATCTTAACTGGAATTAAGGGTTTCCCTTATCTTAGCTACCTTTTCTACACTAAGAACTGACTTGGAGATTCTCTTTCAGCTTTTCTAAACAAGTTCTCATCTGTTTACAGTCATTTTCACTGAATTATTCATGTTTTCATGTAGTTTCCTATATTCTGCCTTCTGGCCCAAGTATAAGCTTTGCCCACTTTATCAAACAAGTTCCTACACACTGTTATGAACTGAGGGAGCTAGGGAACATTGTCTCTCAACTGCGTTATAGAGTGTGGTACTACATTTCAGTGAAGTGTAAGGCTTTCCAAAGCTGCCGAACGTGTTTCTTTCTCCATTTCAATGGTATTCTGCCTTATATAACACACATTTACCACTCTAGTCTCCTTTAAGTAAAGAATATAGGATTCATACAGTGTTTCATGTGATCTTAACTGGAATTAAGGATTTTCCGGATTTAGCTACCTTTTCTACACTAAGAACTGACTTGGAGAATCTGTTTCAGCTGTTCTAAACAAGTTCTCATATGTTTACAGTTATTTTCACTGAATTATTCATGTTTTCATGTAGTTTCCTATATTCTGCCTTCTGGTCCAAGTATAAGCTTTGCCTACTTTATCAAACAACTTCCTACACAATGTTATGAACTGAGGCAGCTTGAGACCATTGTCTCTCAACTGTGTTATAGAGTGTAGTACTACATTTCAGTGAAGTGTAAGGCTTTCCAAAGCTGCCGAACGTGTTTCTTTCTCTATTTCAATGGTATTCTGCCTTGTATAACACACATTTACCACTCTAGTCTCCTTTAAGTAAAGAATATAGGATTCACACAGTGTTTCATGTGATCTTAACTGGAATTAAGGGTTTCCCTTATCTTAGCTACCTTTTCTACACTAAGAACTGACTTGGAGATTCTCTTTCAGCTTTTCTAAACAAGTTCTCATCTGTTTACAGTCATTTTCACTGAATTATTCATGTTTTCATGTAGTTTCCTATATTCTGCCTTCTGGCCCAAGTATAAGCTTTGCCCACTTTATCAAACAACTTCCTACACACTGTTATGAACTGAGGGAGCTAGGGAACATTGTCTCTCAACTGCGTTATAGAGTGTGGTACTACATTTCAGTGAAGTGTAAGGCTTTCCAAAGCTGCCGAACGTGTTTCTTTCTCCATTTCAATGGTATTCTGCCTTATATAACACACATTTACCACTCTAGTCTCCTTTAAGTAAAGAATATAGGATTCATACAGTGTTTCATGTGATCTTAACTGGAATTAAGGATTTTCCGGATTTAGCTACCTTTTCTACACTAAGAACTGACTTGGAGAATCTGTTTCAGCTGTTCTAAACAAGTTCTCATATGTTTACAGTTATTTTCACTGAATTATTCATGTTTTCATGTAGTTTCCTATATTCTGCCTTCTGGTCCAAGTATAAGCTTTGCCCACTTTATCAAACAACTTCCTACACAATGTTATGAACTGAGGCAGCTTGAGACCATTGTCTCTCAACTGTGTTATAGAGTGTAGTACTACATTTCAGTGAAGTGTAAGGCTTTCCAAAGCTGCCGAACGTGTTTCTTTCTCTATTTCAATGGTATTCTGCCTTATATAACACACATTTACCACTCTAGTCTCCTTTAAGTAAAGAATATAGGATGCATACTGTGTTTCATGTGATCTTAACTGGAATTAAGGATTTTCCGGATTTAGCTACCTTTTCTACACTAAGAACTGACTTGGAGAATCTCTTTCAGCTGTTCTAAACAAGTTCTCATCTGTTTACAGTTATTTTCACTGAATTATTCATGTTTTCATGTAGTTTCCTATATTCTGCCTTCTGGTCCAAGTATAAGCTTTGCCCACTTTATCAAACAACTTCCTACACAATGTTATGAACTGAGGCAGCTTGAGAACATTGTCTCTCAACTGTGTTATAGAGTGTAGTACTACATGTCAGTGAAGTGTAAGGCTTTCCAAAGCTGCCGAACGTGTTTCTTTCTCTATTTCATTGGTATTCTGCCTTGTATAACACACATTTACCACTCTAGTCTCCTTTACGTAAAGAATATAGGATTCACACAGTGTTTCATGTGATCTTAACTGGAATTAAGGGTTTCCCTTATCTTAGCTACCTTGTCTACACTAAGAACTGACTTGGAGATTCTCTTTCAGCTGTTCTGAACAAGTTCTCATCTGTTTACAGTCATTTTCACTGAATTAATCATCTTTTCATGTAGTTTCCTATATTCTGCCTTCTGGTCCAAGTATAAGCTTTGCTAACGTTATCAAACAACTTCCAACACACTGTTATGAACTGAGGCAGCTCGGGAATATTGTCTCTCAACTGCGTTATAGAGTGTAGTACTACATTTCAGTGACGTGTAAGGCTTTCCAAAGCTGCCGAACGTGTTTCTTTATCTATTTCAATGGTATTCTGCCTTGTATAACACACATTTACCACTCTAGACTCCTTTAAGTAAAGAATATAGGATTCATACAGTGTTTCATGTGATCTTAACTGGAATTAAGGATTTCCCTTATCTTAGCTACCTTTTCTAAACTAAGAACTGACTTGGAGATTCTCTTTCCGCTGTTCTAAAGAAGTTCTCATCTGTTTACGGTCATTTTCACTGAATTATTCATGTTTTCATGTAGTTTCCTATATTCTGCCTTCTGGCCCAAGTATAAGCTTTGCCCACTTTATCAAACAACTTCCTACACACTGTTATGAACTGAGGCAGCTCGGGAACATTGTCTCTAAAATGGGTTATAGAGTGTAGTACTACATTTCAGTGAAGTGTAAGGCTTTCCTAGTTTCCTATATTCTGCCTTCTCGCCCAAGTATAAGTTTTGCCCACTTTATCAAACAACTTCCTACACACTGTTATGAACTGAGGGAGCTAGGGAACATTGTCTCTCAACTGTGTTATAGAGTGTGGTACTACATTTCAGTGAAGTGTAAGACTTTCCAAAGCTGCCGAACGTGTTTCTTTCTCCATTTCAATGGTATTCTGCCTTATATAACACACATTTACCACTCTAGTCTCCTTTAAGTAAAGAATATAGGATTCATACAGTGTTTCATGTGATCTTAACTGGAATTAAGGATTTTCTTTATTTAGCTACCTTTTCTACACTAAGAACTGACTTGGAGGATCTCTTTCAGCTGTTCTAAACAAGTTCTCATCTGTTTACAGTTATTTTCACTGAATTATTCATGTTTTCATGTAGTTTCCTATATTCTGCCTTCTGGTCCAAGTATAAGCTTTGCCCACTTTATGAAACAACTTCCTACACAATGTTATGAACTGAGGCAGCTTGAGACCATTGTCTCTCAACTGTGTTATAGAATGTAGTACTACATTTCAGTGAAGTGTAAGGCTTTCCAAAGCTGCCGAACGTGTTTCTTTCTCTATTTCAATGGTATTCTGCCTTGTATAACACACATTTACCACTCTAGTCTCCTTTAAGTAAAGAATATAGGATTCACACAGTGTTTCATGTGATCTTAACTGGAATTAAGGGTTTCCCTTATCTTAGCTACCTTTTCTACACTAAGAACTGACTTGGAGATTCTCTTTCAGCTTTTCTAAACAAGTTCTCATCTGTTTACAGTCATTTTCACTGAATTATTCATGTTTTCATGTAGTTTCCCATATTCTGCCTTCTGGCCCAAGTATAAGCTTTGCCCACTTTATCAAACAACTTCCTACACACTGTTATGAACTGAGGGAGCTAGGGAACATTGTCTCTCAACTGCGTTATAGAGTGTGGTACTACATTTCAGTGAAGTGTAAGGCTTTCCAAAGCTGCCGAACGTGTTTCTTTCTCCATTTCAATGGTATTCTGCCTTATATAACACACATTTACCACTCTAGTCTCCTTTAAGTAAAGAATATAGGATTCATACTGTGTTTCATGTGATCTTAACTGGAATTAAGGATTTTCCGGATTTAGCTACCTTTTCTACACTAAGAACTGACTTGGAGAATCTCTTTCAGCTGTTCTAAACAAGTTCTCATCTGTTTACAGTTATTTTCACTGAATTATTCATGTTTTCATGTAGTTTCCTATATTCTGCCTTCTGGTCCAAGTATAAGCTTTGCCCACTTTATCAAACAACTTCCTACACAATGTTATGAACTGAGGCAGCTTGAGAACATTGTCTCTCAACTGTGTTATAGAGTGTAGTACTATATGTCAGTGAAGTGTAAGGCTTTCCAAAGCTGCCGAACGTGTTTCTTTCTCTATTTCAATGGTATTCTGCCTTGTATAACACACATTTACCACTCTAGTCTCCTTTACGTAAAGAATATAGGATTCACACAGTGTTTCATGTGATCTTAACTGGAATTAAGGGTTTCCCTTATCTTAGCTACCTTGTCTACACTAAGAACTGACTTGGAGAATATCTTTGAGCTGTTCAAACAAGTTCTCATCTGTTTACAGTCATTTTCTCTGAATTATCCATGTTTTCATGTAGTTTCCTATATTCTGCCTTATGGTAAATGTATAAGCTTTGCCCGCTTTATCAAACAACTTCCTACACACTGTTATGAACTGAGGCAGCTCGGGAACATTGTCTTTAAAATGGGTTATAGAGTGTAGTACTACATTTCAGTGAAGTGTAAGGCTTTCCTAGTTTCCTATATTCTGCCTTCTGGCCCAAGTATAAGTTTTGCCCACTTTATCAAACAACTTCCTACACACTGTTATGAACTGAGGGAGCTAGGGAATATTGTCTCTCAACTGTGTTATAGAGTGTGGTACTACATTTCAGTGAATTGTAAGGCTTTCCAAAGCTGCCGATCCTATTTCTTTCTCTATTTCAATGGTATTCTGCCTTGTATAGCCCACATTTACCACTCTAGTCTCCTTTAAGTAAAGAATATAGGATTCATACAGTGTTTCATGTGATCTTAACTCGAATTAAAGATTACCCGGATCTTAGCTACCTTTTCTACACTAAGAACTGACTTGGAGAATCTCTTTGAGCTGTTCTAAACAAGTTCTCATCTGTTTACATTCATTTTCTCTGAATTATCCATGTTTTCATGTAGTTTCCTATATTCTGCCTTCTGGTCCAAGTATAAGCTTTGCCCACTTTATCAAACAACTTCCTACACACTGTTATGAACTGAGGCAGCTCGGGAACATTGTCCCTCAACTGTGCTTTAGAGTGTAGTACTACATTTCAGTGAAGTGTAAGGCTTTCCAAAGATGCCGATCATGATTCTTTCTTTATTTCAATGGTATTCTGCCTTGTATAACACACATTTACCACTCTAGTCTCTTTTAAGTAAAAAATATAGGATTTATACACTGTTTCATGTGATCTTAAGTCGAATTAAGGATTTCCCGGATCTTAACCACCTTTTCTACACTAAGAACTGACTTGGAGAATTTCTTTCAGCTGTTCTAAACAAGTTGTCATCTCTTTACAGTCATTTTTTCTGAATTATTCATGTTTTCATGTAGTTTCCTATATTCTGCCTTCTGGTCCAAGGATAAGCTTTGCCCACTTTATCAAACAACTTCCTACACACTGTTATGAACTGAGGCAGCTCAGGAACATTGTCTCTCAACTGTGTTATAGAGTGTAGTACTACATTTCAGTGAAGTGTAAGGTTTTCCAATGCCGCCGAACGTGTTTCTTTCTCTATTTCAATGGTATAATGCCTTGTATGACACACATTTACCACTCTAGTCTCATTTAAGTGAAGAATATAGGATTCATACAGTGTTTCATGTGATCTTAACTAGAATTAAGGATTTCCCGGATCTTAGCTGTAGGAAACTATATGAAAACATGAATAATTCAGAGAAAATGACTGGAAACAGATGAGACCTCGTTTAAAAGAGCTGAAAGAGATTTGCCAAGTCAGTTCTTAGTGTAGAAAAGGTAGCTAAGATCCGGGAAATCCTCAGTTCTAGTTCAGATCACATGAAACACTGTATGAATCCTATATTGTTAACTTAAAGGAGCTTAGAGTGGTAAATGTGTGTCATACAAGGCAGAATTCCATTGAAATAGAGAAAGAAACACGTTCGGCAGCTTTGGAAAGCCTTTCACTTCAATGTAATGTAGTACAACACTCTATAACATAGTTGAGTGACAATGTTCCCAAGCTGCTTCTGTTCATAACAGTGTGTAGGAAGTTGTTTGTACATGTGGGCAAAGCTTATACTTGGACAAGAAGGCAGAATATAGGAAACTACATGGAAATGTGAATAATTCAGAGAAAATGATTGGAAACAGATGAGAACTTGTTTAAAAGAGCTGAAAGAGATTCTCCAAGTCAGTTCTTAGTGTAGAAAAGGTAGCTAAGATCCGGGAAACCCTTAGTTCGAGTTCAGATCACATGAGATACTGTATGAATCCTATATTGTTTACTTGAAGTTGCCTAGAGTGGTAAATGTGTGTCATAGAAGGCAGAATAACATTGAAATAGAGAAAGAAACACGTTCGGCAGCTTTGGAAAGCCTTACACTTCATGGCAATGTAGTACTACACCCTAGTTCAGAGACAATGTTCCTGAGCTGCTTCTGTTCATAACAGCTTGGAGGAAGTTCTTTGTACATGTGGGCAAAGCTTATACTTGGACAAGAAGGCAGAATATAGGAAACTACATGGAAACATGAATAATTCAGGAAAATGACTTTAAACATATGAGAACTCGTTTCGAACAGCTGAAGGAGATTCTCCAAGTCAGTTCGTACTGTAGAAAGGTATCTAAGCTCCAAGAAATCCATAATTAGAGTTTAGAGAACATGAAACATTATATGAATCCTATATTTTTTACTTATTGGAGCCTAGAACTTTACATGTATGTCACACAAAGCTTGAAAGAGAGAAATAAGCAAATTAAGCAGCGTTGGAAAGCCCTAAAGTTCACTTAATGTAGCATTACACTCTATAACATAATGGAGAGAAAATGTTCCCGAGATTTTCAGGTTTATAACTATGTTTAAGTAATTGTTTGTCCATGTTCCCTATGCTTGTACCTGGACCAGAAGGCCTAATGTTAGAACCTATGAGAAAACATCAGTAATTCTGGGAAAATAACAGTAAATAGATGAGAACTCGCATAGAACATGTATAAAACACTTCTCCAAGTCTGTTAGTTTAAAAAAAGGTATCTATGTTCCAAGAAATTCTTAATTAGAGTTCCGATCACATGAAACAGTTTACAAATCATATATTGTTTACTTAAAGTTGCCTGGAATGGTAAATATGTGTTATACAAGGCAGAATACCATTGAAATAGAGAAAGGAACACGTTCGGCAGCATTGGAAAGCCTTACACTTCACTGCAATGTAGTACTACACTCTATAACATAGTTGAGAGACACTGTTCCCGAGCTGCTTCTGTTCATAACAGTGTGGAGGAAGTTGTTTTTTCATGTAGGCATAGCTTATACTTGGACAAGAAGGCAGAATATAGGAAACTACATGAAAACATGAAATATTCAGAGAAAATGACTGCAAACTGATGAGAACTCATTTAGAACAGCAGAAAGAGATTCTCCAAGTCAGTTCTTAGTGTAGAAAAGGTAGCTAAGATCCGGGAAATCCTTAGTTCGAGTTAAGATCACATGAAACAATGTATAAGTCCTATATTGTTTACTTAAAGGAAATTGGAATGGTAAATGTGTGTCCTACAAGGCAGAATACCATAGAAATAGAGAAAGAAACAAGTTAGGCAGCTTTGGAAAGCCTACACTTCACTGCAATGTAGTATTACACTCTATAACATACTTGAGAGACAATGTTCCCGAGGTTTTCAGGTTCATAACAATGTTTAGGTAGTTGTTTGTCCTTCTTCCCAATGCTTATACCTGGACAAGAAGGCCTAATGTTAGATACTATGCGAAAACATCAATAATTCTGGGAAAATAACAGTAAATAGATGAGAACTCGCAGAGAACATGTATAAAACACTTCTCCAAGTCTGTTGTTAGTTTCAAAAAGGTATCTAGGATCCAGGAAATCCTTAATTAGAGTTCAGATCACATGAAACAGTATATAAATCCTGTATTGTTTACTTAAATTAGCCTGAAATGGTAAATGTGTGTCATACAAGGCAGAATACCATTGAAATAGAGAAAGAAACACCTTAGGCAGCTTTGGAAAGCCTTACACTTCACTGCAATGTAGTATTACACTCTGTAACATAGTTGAGAGACAATGTTCCCGAGGTTTTCAGGTTCATAACAGTGTTTAGGTAGCTGTTTGTCCATGTTACCAATGCTTATACCTTGCCCAGAAGGCCTAATGTTAGAAACTATGAGAAAACATCAGTAATTCTGGGAAAATAACGGTAAATAAATGAGAACTCGCATAGAACATGGATAAAACACTTCTCCAAGTCTGTTGTTAGTTTATGAAAGGTATCTACGATCCCGGAAATACTTAATTACAGTTCAGATCACATGAAACAGTGTATAAATCCCATATTGTTTACTGAAAGGAGCCTGGAAGGGTAAATGTGTGTCATACAAGGCAGAATACCAATGAAATAGAGAAAGAAACACCATAGGTATCTTTGGAAACCCTTACACTTCACTGCAATGTAGTATTACACTCTACAACATAGTTGAGAGACAATGTTCCCGAGCTGCTTTTGTTCATAACAGTGTGTAGGAAGTTGTTTGTATATGTGGCAAAGCTTATACATGAACAAGTAGGCATAATATAGGAAACTACAAGAAAAAATGAATAATTCATAGAAAATGTCAGTAAATAGATGAGAACTCATTTAGAAAAGCCGAAACAGATTATCCAAGTCAGTTCTTAGTGTAGAAAGGTATCTAAGATTCAAGAAATCCATAATTAGAGTTTAGAGAACATGAATCATTATATGAATCCTATATTTTTTACTTATTGGAGCCTAGAACTTTACATGTATGTCACACAAAGCTTGAAAGAGAGAAATAAGCAAATTAAGCAGCTTTGGAAAGCCCTAAAGTTCACTTAATGTAGCTTTACACTCTATAACATAATTGAGAGAAAATGTTCCCAAGGTTTTCAGGTTCATAACTATGTTTAGGTAGTTGTTTGTCTATGTTCCCAATGCTTATACCTGGACCAGAAGGCCTACTGTTAGAAACTATGAGAAAACATCAGTAATTCTGGGAATATAACAGTAAATAGATGAGAACTCGCATAGAACATGTATAAAACACTTCTCCAAGTCTGTTGTTAGTTTAAAAAAAGGTATCTGCGATCCAAGAAATCCTTAATTAGAGTTCAGATTACATGAAACAGTGTACAAATCCTATATTGTTTACTTAAAGGATCCCGGAGTGGTAAATGTGTGTCATACAAGGCAGAATACCATTGAAATAGAGAAAGGAACACGTTCGGCAGCTTTGAAAAGCCTTACACTTCACTGCAATGTAGTACTACCCTCTATAATATAGTTGAGAGACAATGTTCCCGAGGTTTTCAGGTTCATAACCGTGTTTATGAAGTTGTTTGTCCATGTTCCCAATGCCTATACCTGGAACTGAGGGCCTAATGTTAGAAACTATGATAAAACATCAGTAATTCTGAGAAAATAACAGTAAATAGATGAGAACTCGCATAGAACATGTATAAAACACTTCTCCAAGTCTGTTGTTAGTTTATAAAAGTTTTATGATCCAGGAAATTCTTAATTCAAGTTCAGATCACATGATACAATGTATGAAACCTATATTGTTTACTTAAAGGAGCCTTCAATGATAAATTTGAGTCATACCAGGCAGAATACCATTGAAATAGAGAAAGAAATATGTTAGGCAGCTTTGGAAAGCCTTACACTTGACTGCAATGTAGTATTACACTCTATAACATGGTTGAGAGACAATGTTCCCGAGGTTTTCAGGTTCAAAACAGTGTTTAGGAAGTTGTTTGTCAATGTTCCCAATGCTTATACCTGGATCAGAAGGCCTATTGTTAGTAACTATGAGAAAAAATCAGTAATTCTGAGAAAATAAAGGTAAATAGATGAGAACTCGCATAGAACATGTATAAAACACTTCTCCAAGTCTGATATTAGTGTATAAAACTATCTATGATCCAGGAAATCCTTAATTAGTGTTCAGATCACAAGAAACAGTATGTAAATCCTATATTGTTTATTTAAAGGAGCCTGGAATTGTAAATTTGTCATACAAGGCAGAATACCATTGTAATAGAGAAAGAAACACGTTAGGCAGCTTTGGAAAGCCTCACACGTCACTTCAATGTAGTATTGCACTCTATAACACAGTTGAGAGACAACATTCCCTAACTTCTTCTGTTCATAACAGTGTGTAGTAAGTTCTTTGTATATGTGGGTAAAGCTTATACATGGACAAGAAGGCATGAAATAGGAAACTACATGAAAACATGAATAGTTCAGAGAAAATGTCAGAAAATAGATGAGAATTCATTTAGAACAGCTCAAACCGATTCTCCAGGTTAGTTCTTAGTGTAGAATAGATATCTAAGATCCAGGAAATCCTTAATTAGATTTCAGATCACATGAAACAGTGTACGAATCCTATATTGTTTACTTAAATGAGCCTAGAAAGATAAAAGTGTGTCATACCAGGCAGAATACCATTGAAATAGAGAAATAAACACATTAAGCAGCTTTGGAAAGCCTTACACTTCACTGAAATATTGTATTACACTCTCTAACATAGTTGAGAGACAATGTTCCCGAGCTTCTTCTGTTCATAACAGTGTGTAAGATGTTGTTTGTTTATGTGGGCAAAGCTTATACGTGGACAAGGAGGCATAATATAGGAAACTACATGAAAACATGAATAGTTCAGAGAAAATGTCAGAAAATAGATGAGAACTCATTTAGAACAGCTCAAAGAGATTCTCCAAGTCAGTTCTTAGTGTAGAAAGGTATCTAAGATCCAGGAAATCCTTAATTAAAGTTCAGATCACATGAAACAGTGTATGAATCCTACATTTTTTACTTATTGGAGCCTAGAACTTTAAATGCATGTCACACAAAGCTTTAAAGAGAGAAATAAGCAAATTTAGAAGCTTTGGAAACCCTTACAGTTCACTGTAATGTACCATTACACTCTATAACATAGTTGAGAGACAATGTTCCCGAGGTTTTCAGGTTCATAACAAAGTTTACGTTGTTGTTTGTCCATGTTCCCAATGCTTATACCTGGACCAGAAGGCCTAATGTTAGAAACTATGAGAAAACATCAGTAATTCTGGGAAAATAACAGTAAATAGATGAGAACCCGAATAGAACATGTATAAAACAATTCTCCAAGTCTGTTGTTAGTTTATCAAAGGTATCTACGATCCAGGAAATCCTTAATTAGAGTTCAGATCACATGAAACAGTGTATAAATCCTATATTGTTTACTTAAAGTAGCTTAAAATGGTAAATGTGTGTCATACAAGGGAGAATACCATTTAAATAGATAAATAAACACATTAAGCCGCTTTGGAAAGCCTTACAATTCACTGCAACCTAGTATTACACTCTTTAACATAGTTGAGAGACAATATTCCTGAGCTTTTGCTGTTCATAACAGTGTGTAGGACTTTGTTTGTATGTCGGTAAAGCTAATATTGGACAAGAAGGCCTAATATAGGAAACTACATGAAAGCATGAATAATTCAGATAAAATGTCAGTAAATAGATGAGAACTCTTTCAGAAGACCTGAAACAGATTCTCCAAGTCAGTTCTTAGTGTAGAAAGGTATCTAAGATCCAGGAAATTCTAAATTAGAGTTCAGATCACATCAAACAGTGGATGAATCCTATATTGTTTACTTAAAGGAGCATGGAATTGTAAATGTTGTCATATAGGCAGAATTCCATTGAAATAGAGAAATAAACACATTATGCAGCTTGTGAAGCGTTACACTTCACTTCAATGTAGTATTACACTCTATAACATAATTGAGAAACAATGTTCCCGAGGTCTTCAGGTTCATAACAGTGTTTAGGTAGTTGTTTGTCCATGTTACCAATGCTTATACCTGGACCAGAAGGCCTAATGTTAGAAACTATGAGAAAACATCAGTAATTTTGGGAAAATAACAGTAAATAGATGAGAACCCGCATAGAACATGTATAAAACACTTCTCTAAGTCTGTTGTTAGTTTATAAAAGTTATCTAGGATCCAGGAAATCCTTAATTAGAGTTCAGATCACATGAAACACTGTATGAATCCTACATTGTTTACTTAAATGAGCCTAGAAAGGTAAAAGTGTGTCATACAGGCAGAATACCATTGAAATAGAGAAAGAAACACGTTTGGCAGCTTTGGAAAGCCTTACACTTCACTGCAATGTAGTATTACACTCTAACATAGTTGAGAGACAATGTTCCCGACCTTCTACTGTTCATAACAGTATGTAGGACATTGTTTGCATATGGGGGCAAAGCTTATGCGTAGACAAGAAGGCCTAAAAAAGGAAACAAAATGAAAACATGAATAATTTGAGTAAATGACAGTATATAGATGAGAACTAGTTTAGAACAGGTGAAACAGATTTTCCAATCAGTTCTTAGTGTAGAAAAGGGATCTAACATCAAGGAATTCCTTAATTCAAGTTTAGAGCACATGAAACAGTGTATGAATCCTATATATTTAACTTATTGGAGCATAGAACGTTAAATGTATGTCACACAAAGCTTGAAAGACAGAAATAATCAAATTAAGCAGCTTTGGAAAGCCTTACAGTTCACTGTAATTTAGCATTACACTCTATACCATAGTTGAAAGACAATGTTCCTGAGCCTTTTCTGTTCATAACAGTGTGTAGGAAGTTGTTTGTATATGTGGGCAAAGCTTATATTGGACAAGAAGGCCTAATATAGGAAATTACATGAAAACATGAATAATTCATAGAAAATATCAATAAATTGATGAGAACTCTTTCAGAAGAGCTGAAACAGATTCTCCAAGTCAGTTCTTAGTGTAGAAAGGTATCTAAGATCCAGGAAATTCTAAATTAGAGTTCAGATCATATCCAACAGTGTATGAATCCTATATTGTTTACTTAAAGGAGCCTGGAATGGTAAATGTTGTCATACAAGCGGAATTCCATTGAAAGAGAGAAAAAAAGACATTATGCTGCTTGTGAAGCCTTACACTTCACTGCAATGAACAATAGTATTACACTCTATCACATAGTTGAGAGACAATGTTCCCGAGCTTCTTCTGTTCATAACAGTGTGTAGGAAGTTGTTTGTATATGTGGGTAAAGCTTATACTTAGAAAATAAGGCATAATATTTGAAACTATATGAAAACATGAATAATTCAGAATAAATGACAGTAAATAGATGAGAACTCGTTTAGAGCAGCTGAAACAGATTCTCCAAGTCAGTTCTTAGTGTAAAAAGATCCAAGAAATTCTTAATTAGAGTTGAGAGCACATGAAACACTGTATGAATCCTATGTTGTTTACTTAAAGGAGCCTAGAAAGGTAAATGTTGTCATACAGGCAGAATTCCATTGAAATAGAGAAATAAACACATTATGCAGCTTGTGAAGCCTTACACTTAATGTAGTATTACACTCTATAACATAGTTTAGAGACAATGTTCCCGAGGTTTACAGGTTCATAACAGTGTGAACTCGCATTCAACATGTATAAAACACTTCTCCAATTCTGTTGTTCATTTATAAAAGGTATCTATCATCTAGGAAATGATTAATTAGAGTCGAGATCACATGAAACATTGTAAGACACCTATATTGTTTATTTAAAGGAGCCTAGAACAATAAATGTGTGTCATACAAGGTAGAGTGCCATTGAAATAGAGAAAGAAACACATTAAGCAGCTTTGGAAAGCCTTATACATCACTGCAATGTAGGATTACACTCTATAACGTAGTTGAGAGACAATGTTCCCGAGCTTGTTCTGTTCATAACAGTGTGTAGGAAGTTGTTTGTATATGTGGGCTATACTTTTACTTGGACAAGAAGGCCTACTATAGGAAACTACAAGAAAACATGAATAATTCAGAGAAAATGTCAGTAAATACATGAGAACTCATTTAGAACAGCTGAAAAAAATTTACCAAGTCAGATTTTAGTGTAGAAAAGTTATCTAAGACCCAGGAAATGCTTAATTAGAGTTAAGAGCACATTAATCAGTTTATGAAACACTTTTGTTTACTTAAAATAACCTAGAACTTTACATGTGTGTCACACAAGGCTTGAAAGAGAGAAATAAGCAAATTGAGCAGCTTTGGAAAGCCTTACAGATCACTGTAATGTAGCATTACAATCTATAACATAGTTGATAGACAATGTTCCCTAGCTTCTTCTGTTCATAACAGTGTGTAGGAAGTTGTTTGTATATGTGGGCTATGCTTATACTTGGACAAGTATGCCAAATATAGGAAACTACTTGAAAACATGAATAATTCAAAGAAAATGTCAGTAAATACATGAGAACTCATTTAGAACAGGTGAAACAGATTCTCCAAGACAGTTATTAGTGTAGAAAAGTTATCTAACATCCAGGAATTCCTTAATTCGAGTTGAGAGTTCATTAAACAGTGTATGAATCCTTTATTTCTTACTTAAAGGAGCCTAGAACTTTAAATGTATGTCACACAAAGCTTGCAAGAGAGAAATAAGAAAATTAAGTCGCTTTGGAAAGCCTTACGCTTCACTTATGTATCATTAAACTCTATAACATAGTTGAGATACAATGTTCTCGAGCTTGTAATGTTCATAACGGTGTTTAGGTAGTTGTCCATGTTCCCAATGCTTATACCTGGACTAATATTAGAAACTACAAGAAAACATCAGTAATTCTGGGAAAATACCAGTAAATAGATGAGAACTCGCATAGAACATGTATAAAACACTTCTCCAAGTCTGTTGTTAGTCTATAAAAGGTATCTATGATCCAGGAAATGCTTAATTAGAGTCAAGATCACATGAAACCGTGTATGAAACCTATATTGTTCACTTAAAGGAGCCTAGAACGATAAATGTGTGTCATACAAGGCAGAATGCCATTGAAATAGAGAAAGAAAAACATTAAGCAGCTTTGGAAAGCCTTACACTTCACTGCAATGTAGGATTTACACTCTATAACAAAGTTGAGAGACAATGTTCCCGAGCTTCTTCTGTTCATAACAGTGTGTAGAAAGTTGTTTGTATATGTGGGCTATACTTTTACTTGGACAAGAAGGCCTACTATAGGAAACTACAAGAAAACATGAATAATTCAGAGAAAATGTCAGTAAATACATGAGAACTCGTTTAGAACAGCTGAAACAGATTTACCAAGTCAGATTTTAGTGTAGAAAAGTTATCTAAGACCCAGGAAATGCTTAATTAGAGTTAAGAGCACATTAATCAGTGTATGAAACCATTTTTGTTTACTTAAAATAACCTAGAACTTTACATGTGTGTCACACAAGGCTTGAAAGAGAGAAATAAGCAAATTGAGCAGCTTTGGAAAGCCTTACAGATCACTGTAATGTAGCATTACAATCTATAACATAGTTGATAGACAATGTTCCCTAGCTTCTTCTGTTCATAACAGTGTGTAGGAAGTTGTTTGTATATGTGGGCTATGCTTATACTTGGACAAGTATGCCAAATATAGGAAACTACTTGAAAACATGAATAATTCAAAGAAAATGTCAGTAAATACATGAGAACTCATTTAGAACAGGTGAAACAGATTCTCCAAGACAGTTATTAGTGTAGAAAAGTTATCTAACATCCAGGAATTCCTTAATTCGAGTTGAGAGTTCATTAAACAGTGTATGATTCCTTTATTTCTTACTTAAAGGAGCCTAGAACTTTAAATGTATGTCACACAAAGCTTGCAAGAGAGAAATAAGCAAATTAAGTCGCTTTGGAAAGCGTTACGCTTCACTGAAATGTATCATTAAACTCTATAACATAGTTGAGAGACAATGTTCTCGAGCTTTTCAGGTTCATAACAGTGTTTAGGTAGTTGTTTGTCCATGTTCCCAATGCTTATACCTGGACAAGAAGGACTAATGTTAGAAACTACATCAAAACATCAGTAATTCTTGGAAAATATCAGTAAGTAGATGAGAACTCGCTTAGAACATGTATAAAACACTTCTCCAAATCTGTTGTTAGTCTATAAAAGGTATCTATGATCCAGGAAATGCTTAATTTGAGTCAATATCACATTGAACAGTGTATGAAACATATACTGTTTACTTAAAGGAGCCTAGAATGGTAAATGTGTGTCATACAACCTTGAAATAGAGAAATAAGCGAATTGAGCAGCTTTGGAAATCCTTACAGATCACTGTAATGTAGCATTACACTCTATAACATAGTTGAGGGACAATGTTCTCAAGGTTTTCCTGTTTATAACAGTGTGTATGAAGTTGTTTGTATATGTGGGCTATGCTTATACTTCAACAAGTTGGCCTAATATAGGAAACTACTTGAAAACATGAATAATTCAGAGAAAATATCAGTAAATACATGAGAACTCAATTAGAACAGGTGAAACAGATTCTCCAAGACAGTTGTTAATGTAGAAAAGGTATCTCACATCCTGGAATTCCTTAATTCGAGTTGAGAGCTCATTAAACAGTGTATGAATCCTTTATTTCTTACTTAAAGGAGCCTAGAACTTTAAATGTATGTCACACAAAGCTTGAAAGAGAGAAATAAGCCAATTAAGTAGCTACGGAAAGCCTTACACTTTACTGAAATGTATAATTAAACTCTATAACATATTGATAGTTGAGAGACAATGTTCTTGAGCTTTTCAGGTTCATAACAGTGTTTAGGTAGCTGTTTGTCCATGTTCCCAATGCTTATACCTGGACAAGAAGGACTAATGTTAGAAACTACAAGAAAACATCAGTAATTCTGGGAAAATAACAGAAAATAGATGTGAACTCACATAGAACATGTATAAAACACTTCTGCAACTCTGTTGTTAGTTTATAAAAGGTATCTACGATCCAGGAAATCCTTCATTGAGCAGCTGGAAAAAGCCTTACAGTTCACTGCATTGTAGCATTGAACACTATAACATAGTTGAGAGACAATGTTCCAGAACTTCTCAGGTTCATAACCGTGTGTAGGAAGTTGTTTTTCCATATCCCCAATGCTTATACTTTGACAACAAGGCCTAATATTGGGAACTACAAGAAAATATCAGTAATTCAGGGAAAATAACATTAAATAGATGAGTACTCGCATAGAACATGTAGAAAACACTTCTCCAAGTCTGTTGTTTGTGTATAAAAAGAATCTAAGATCCAGGAAATCCTTATTACAGTAAAGAGTTGAGAAATCAGCTGACAATCGTATAGGTGCTCCTTTATAGGTAACTACCTTCTTTGCTCTTGCTGCTTTTAATATTCTCTCTTTGCCTTTGGCTCTTGGAATTTTAATTATGATTTGTTTTGGTTTGGTCCTCTTTGGATTCCTTTTGTTTGTAGTTCTGTGTGCTTCCTGGACTTGTAAGTCTAATTCTTTCACCAGATGGGGGAAGTTTTCTGTCACTATTTCTTTCAGAATGTTTTCGATATCTTGCTCTCTCTCATCTTCCGGGACCCCCATAATTCTGATGTTGGTTCGCTTGAAGTTGCCCAGAGGTTTCTTACATTATGTTCAATTTTCTGGATTCTCTTGCCTTCTAGGTTCTGTGGAGGAGTGTCTTCTGGCTCTTTATGTTCCAAATCTTTGACTTGTTTCTTGCGATCTTCCATTCTGTTTTTAGGACTCTCTATAATATTTTTTTATTTCAGACAATGTATTCTTTATTTCTTGTTGATCCCTTATCATTTCTTTTTGATCCCTTATCATTTCTTATTGATTCCTTATTAATTGTAGTTGATCTCTTTTCATATCCTCATAGGTCTTATCAATCTTTTCTAGGAAATTCTTGAAAAACTTTATAAGCGTAGATTTGAACTCTATGTCCAGTCGCTTTTTGTCCTCCATTTCTTTCATTTGTAATCTATTTTGTTGTCGCATTTCCCAGCTACAGATGGGATGGCATTTCAGGGTGGAGCCTACAGCCTTGGCTTCCGTCAGCCCCGTGGCTCCTGGGTCTCAGAGTCCTTCAGTCCACGCTGCAAGTGCCTCTGAGAGAAAGGTGCCCTTGATTTTCGCCTGCTACCAATCAGTCTAGGCTTTCGCCAAATGAGCCCGGTATTGGGGTTCAGTTCAGTTGGAAGTGGAGCTGGAGGTGGCATTCAGAGCAGTCTGGAGCCCCAGTCTCCTTTCTGCCAGGGCAATCCCACGGCACAGCCAACCATCCCTTCTCTGTGCACAATGTGCAAGCCACCGGGACCTCCTTTTGCCGTTCCCCCAAGGATCCGCCTCGCAGCCCAGCTTCCTATGGATGAGCCTGGGTCCCCGGGATCTGGCCTAGAACTGGGGTTCAGAGCAATCGGAACTGGGGACCAGCACAGTTGGAGCTTTTATCTCCTTCCTGCAAGGGAATGCCAGCCAGGCACTCAGCCTCCCTCCTCTCTAGCTCCATCCTCTCCGGCTCCATCCTCTCTGCAAGCGCGGCATGTCTCCGTACCTTAGGCTTTTACAACTCCTCTGCACTTCCTTCTGGTTTTCTCCTTACTTCTCGCTGTAGAATTTCCAGTCAATCGACTTTCCTATAGTTCTGGGTAATGTCCATTTTATATTTTAGTTGTATTTTATTGAAATTGTTGGGTGAGGATGCGGCTAGGTGTCTACCTGAGCAGCCATCTTGGATTCTACAGGAACCTAGAAGTTTAAATGTGTGTCACACAAGGCTTGAAAGAGAGAAATAAGCACAATTAAGCAGCTGGAGAAAGCCTTACACTTCACTGCAATGTAGCATTGAACTCTATAACATAGTTGAGAGACAATGTTCCAGAGCATCTCAGGTTCATAACCATGTGTAGAAAGTTGTTTGTCCATATCCCCAATGCTTATACTTTGACAACAAGGCCTAATGTTGGAAACTACAAGAAAATATCATTAATTCAGGGAAAATAACATTAAATAGATGAGAACTCACATATTACATGTAGAAAACACTTCTCCAAGTCTGTTGTTTGTGTATAAAAGGAATCGAAGATCCATGAAATCCTTATTACAGTAAAGAGCTCATTAAACAGTGTATGAAATCTCTATTATTTGTTAATCGAGCCTAGAAGTGTAAATGTGTGTCATACAAAGCAAATATCCTTGAAATAGATAAATAAGCACATTTCAGCATCTTTGGAAAGCCTTACACATCACTGATATGTAGTATTAAACTCTATAATATAGGTGAGATACAATGTTCCTGAGCTTCTCAGGTTGTTAACAGCGTGAGAACTCGCGTGTAATATGTAGGAAACACTTCTCCAAGTAAGTTGTTTGTGTAGAAAGGTATTTAACATCCAGGAAATCCTTAATTAGAGTTAAGAGCACATGAAACAGTGTATGCAGACTTTTTATTTAATTAAAGTACCGTGGAACTGTAAATGTGTGCCATGCAAGACAGAATATCCTTTAAATAGAGAAATAAGCACATTTAAGCAGCTTTGGAAAGCCTTTGACTTCACTGTAATGTCGCAATAAACTCTAAAACATAGTTGAGAGACAATGTTCCAGAGCTTCTCAGGTTCAACACAGTGTTTAGGTATTTGTTTGTCCATGTTCCCAATGCATATACTTGGACAAGAAGGCATAATATTGGAAACTAGAAGAAAACAGTAATTCAGAGAAAATAACAGTAAATAGATGAGAACTCGCATAGAACATGTAGAAAACAATTCTCCAAGTCAGTTGTTAGGGTAGAAAAGGTATCTAAGATCCAGGAAAACCTTAATTACACTAAAGAGATCATTAAACAGTGTATGAAACCAATAAACCAAAAAAACCCACATAATTATAAAGGTATGTCATACAAGACAGAAATCCTTGAAATAGAGAAATAAACATATTTAAGTAGCTTTGGAAACCCTTACACTTAACTGAAATGTAGCAATAAATTCTATAACAGAGTTGAAAGACAATATTCCCTCACCCTAACCATAACCCTAGCCCTAACCCTAACCCTAATCCTAACCCTAACCCTAACCCTAACCCTAGCCCTAACCGTAACCCTAGTTCTAACCCTAAACCTAACCCTAATCCTAACCCTAGCCCTAACCCTAACCCTAGCCCTAACCATAACCCTATCTTCCCAGCTTCATAACAGTGTGTAGCAAGTTGTTTGTCCTTGTGCGCAATGCTTATATTTGGATAAGAAGGCCTAATATATGAAACTACAAGAAAAAATGAGTAATACAGAGAAATCAACAGTAAATAGATGAGACCTCACATAAAACAGCTGAAACAGATTTCTACAAGTCAGTTATTAGTAGAGAAAGCGATCTAAGACCCAGGCAATCTTTAATTAAATGGAGCAGCACATTAAACAGTGTATGAAACCTCTATTATTTTCTTAAGGTAGCCTAGAACTTTAAATGTGTGTCACACAAGGCTTGAAAGAGAGAAATAAGCACAATTAAGCAGCTTTGGAAATCCTTAGACTTTACTGCATTGTAGCATTAAACTCTAAAACATAGTTGAGAGACAATGTTTCCAAGCTTCTCTGGTTCATAACAGTGTGCAGGAAGTTGTTTGTACATGTGGGCAATGCTTATACTTGGACAAGAAGGCCTAATATAGGAAACTACATGAAAACATGAATAATTCAGAGAAAATGACAGTAAATAGATGAGAACTCGTTTAGAACAGGTGAAACAGATTCTCCAAGTCAGTTGTTAGTATAGAAAAGGTATCTAATATCCAGGAATTCCTTAATTAGAGTTAAGAGCACATTAAACAGTGTATGAATCCCATATTATTTACTTAAAGGAGCCCAGATCTTTAAATATGTGTCACACAAGGCTTGAAAGAGAGAAATAAGCACAATTAAGCAACTGGAGAAAGCCTTAGACTTCACTACAATGTAGCATTGAACTCTATAACATAGTTGAGGGGCAATGTTCCAGAGCTTGTCAGATTCATAACCGTGTGTAGGAAGTTGTTTGTCCATATCTCCAATGCTTATACTTTGACAAGAAGTCCTAATATTGGAAACTATAAGAAAATATCAGTAATTCAGGGAAAATAACAGTAAATAGATGAATACTGGCATAGAACATGTAGAAAACACTTCTCCAAGTCTGTTGTTTGTGTATAAAAGGAATCTAAGATCCAGGAAATCCTTAATTACAGTAAAGAGCTCATTAAACCGTGTAGGAACCCTCTATTATTTACTTAAAGGAGCCTAGAACTGTAAATGTGTGACATGAAAGGCAAAATATCCTTGATATAGAGAAATACGCACATTTCAGCATCTTTGGAAAGTCTTAGGCTTCACAGCAATGTAGTATTCAACTCTATAATATAGTTGAGAATCAATGTTCCTGAGTTTCTCAGGTTGTTAACAGTGTGAGAACTCGCATGTAATATGTAGGAAACACTTCTCCAAGTAAGTTGTTTTTGTAGAAAGGTATCTAACATCCAGGAAACACTTAATTAGAGTTAAGAGCACATAAAACAGTGTATGAAACCTCTATTATTTACTTAAAGTAGCCTAGCACTGTAAATGTGTGTCATGCAAGACAGAATATCCTTGAAATAGAGAAATAAGCATATTTAAGCAGCTTTGGAAAGCTTTTGACTTTACTGTAATGTAGCATTAAACTCTATAACATAGTTGAGAGACAATGTTCCAGAGCTTCTCAGGTTCAAAACAGTGTTTAAGCAGTTGTTTGTCCATGTTCCCAATGCTTATACTTGATCAAGAAAGCCTAATATTGGAAACTAGAAGAAAACAGGAATTCAGAGAAAATAACAGTAAATAAATGAGAACTCGCATAGAACATGTAGAAAACACTTCTACAAGTCAGTTGTTAGTGTAGAAAAGGTATCTAAGATCCAGGAAAACCTTATTTATACTAAAGAGATCATTAAAACCTATATTATGTACTTAAAGGAGCACATAACTATAAATGTATGTCATAAAAGACATAAATCCTTGAAATAGAGAAATAAACATATTTAAGTAGCTTTGGAAACCCTTACACTTCACTGAAATGTAGCATTAAACTCTATAACAGAGTTGAAAGACAATACTCCCTCACCCTAACCATAACCGTAGCCCTAACCCTATCACTAACCCTAACCCTAACCCTAACACTAGCCCTAACCCTAACCCTAGCCCTAACTTTAACCCTAGCTTCCCAGCTTCATAACAGTGTGTAGCAAGTTGTTTGTCCTTGTGGGCAATGCTTATAATTGGATAAGAAGTCCTAATATATAAAACAATTAAGCAGCTTTGCAAATCCTTAGACTTTACTGCATTGTAGCATTAAACTCTAAAACACAGTTGAGAGACAATGTTCTCGAGCTTCTCGGGTTCATAACAGTGTGCAGGAAGTTGTTTGTCCATGGGGGAAATGCTTATACTTGGACAAGAAGGCCTAATATTTGAAACTACAAGAAAACATCAGTAATTCAGGGAAAATAACAGTAAATAGATGAGAACTCCCATAGGACATCTAGAAAACATTTCTCCAAGTCTGTTGTTAGTTTATAAAATGTATCTACGATCCAGGAAATCCTTAATTAGATTTAAGATCACATGAAACAGTGTATGAATTATTTACTTACAGGAGCCTAGAATGGTAAATGGGTGTCATACAAGGAAAAATATCCTTGAAATAGACAAACAATTTAAGCAACTTTGGAAAGACTCCTGCTTCATGATAATGTAGCATTTAACTCTATAATATAGTTGAGAGACAATGTTCCAGAGCTTCTCAGGTTCATAACCTTGTGTATAAAGTTGTTTGTCCATATCCCAATGCTTATTCCTTGAAAAAGAGGCCTAATATTGGGAACTACAAGAAAACATCAGTAATACAGAGAAAACTACATTAAATAGATGATAACTTGTATCGAACTGGTGAAACAGATTCTCCAAGTCAGTTGATAAAGTTGAAAAGGTATCTAAGATCCAGAAAATCCTTAATTAGAGTTACGATCACATCTAACAGTGTATGAACCCTACATTATTTACTTAAAGGTGCTTAGAACTTTAAATGTGTCTCAAACAAGATAAATAAGCATAATTAAGCAGCTTTGGAAAGCCTTACCCTTCACTATAATGTACTATTAAACTCTATAACATCACTAATTCCGGGAAAATAACAGCAAACAGATGAGAATTAGCATAGAACAGGTGAAACAGATTTCTCTAAGTCAGTTGTTAGTGTAGAGAAGGTATCTAAGATCCAGAAAATCCTTAATTAAACTTAAGAGCACATTAAACTCAAAATGAAACCTCATACAAGTCTTGAAAGAGTGAAATAAGCACAATTCAGCAGCTTTGAAAAGCCTTAGACTTCACTACAATTTAGCTTTAAACTCTATAACGTAGTTGAGAGACAATGTTACCCTGCTCTTAGGTTCATAACAGTGTGTTTGTTTAAGTAGGCAATGCTTATACTTAAACAAGAAGGCCTAATATAGGCAACTACATGAAAACATGAGTAATTCAGCGAAAATAACAGTAAATAGATGAGAACTCGTTTAGAACAGGTTAAACAGGTTCCTTTTCTACACTAACAACTTACTTGGAGAAGTGTTTTCTACATGTACTATGAGAGTTCTCGTCTATTTTCTGTTATTTTTTCTGAATTACTCATGTTTTCTTGTAGTTTCCTATATTAGGATTTCTTGTCCAATTATAAGCATTGCCCATATGTACAAACAATTTCCTACACAATGTTATGAAGCTGAGAACTCGGGAACATTGTCTCTCAACCATGTTTTAGAGTTTAATGCTACATTGTAGTGAAGTCTAAGGCTTTCCAAAGCTGCTTAGTTGTGTTTATTTCTCTCTTTCAATCCCTGTATGTCACACATTTAAAGTTCTAGGCCCCTTTAAGTAAATAATAGAGGTTTCATACACTGATTCATGTGCTCTTAACTCTAATTAAGAATTTCCTGGATCTTCAATACATTTCTACAATAACAACTAACGTGGAGAAGAGTGTTCTACCTCTTCTATTCGAGTTCTAATCCTTTTACTGTTATTTTCTCTGAATTACTCAAGTTTTCTTGTAGTTTACTACAGTAGGCCTTCTAGTCCAAGTATAAGCATTCCCACAGGTACAAACAACTTCCTACACACTGCTTAAATGTGCTTACGTCTTTCTTTCAAGCTTCTATGACACACATTTACAGTTCTCTTAACTCTAATTTAGGATTTCCTGTATCTTATATAACTTTCTACACTAACAACTTACTTGAAGAAATGTTTTCAACATGTTCTATTAGAGTTCTCATTTATTTATTGTTATTTGTTCTGAATTACTCAGGTTTTCTTGTAGTTTCGTATATTCAGCATTCTTGCCTTATAAGCATTGTTAAAGGGTTTAAGGCTACATTGCAGTGAACTCTAAGGCTTTCCAAAGCTGCTTAAATGTGCTTATTTCTGCATTTAAAGGATATTCTGCCTTGTATGACACATTTACAGTTCTAGGCTCCTTTAAGTAAATAATAGATGTTTCATGCATTGTTTCATGTGCTCTTTACTCTAATTAAGGATTTCCTGGATCTTAGATACCTTTCTACACTAACAACTTACTTGAAGTAGTGTTTTCTATACATTCTATGGGAGTTCTCATGTATTTACTGTTATTTTTCCTGGATCTTAGATAACTTTTCTACACTAACAACTGAGTAGGAGAATCTGTTTCACTTGTTCTATACCAGTTTACATATATTTACTGTTATTTTCTCTGAATTACTCATGTTTTCTTTTAGTTTTATATATTAGGCCTTCTTTCCAAGGATAAGCTTTGCCCACATATACACACAACTTTGTACACACTGTTAAGAACCTGAGAAACGCCAGAACATTGTCTCTCAACTATGTTATAGAGTTTAATGATACATTGCAGTGAAGTCTAATGGTTTCCACAACTGCTTAAATATTTTAGAGTTTAATGCTACATTGCAGTGAAATCTAAGGCTTTCCAAAGCTGCTTAGATGTGCTTATTTCTCTATTTCAAAGATATTCTGCCTTGTATGAAACATAATTACTGTTCTGGGCACCTTTAAGTAAATAATAGACGTTTCATTCACCGTTTAATGTGCTCTAATCTCTAATTAATGATTTCCTGGATCTTAGATAACTTTCTACACTAACAACTTACCTGGAGACCTGTTTTCTACATGTTCTATGAGAGTTCTCATCTATTTACTGTTATTACTTCTGAATTACTCATGTTTTCTTGTAGTTTCCTATATTAGACCTTCTTGTCCAATCATAAACATTGCTCACATGTACAATCAACTTACTACACACTGTTATAAAGCTGAGAAGCTCGGGAACATTGTCTCTCAACTATGTTTCAGAGTTTAATGCTACATTGCAGTGAAGTCTAAGGCTTTCTCCAGCTGTTTAATTGTGCTTATTTCTCTCAAGTCTTGTATGACACACATTTACAGTTCTAGGCTCCTTTAAGTAAATAATAGAGGCCTCATACACTGTTTAATCTGCCCTTAACTCTAAGGATTTTCTGGATCTTTGATACTTTTTCTATACTAACAACTGACTTGGAGAAGTGTCTTCCACATTTTTTATGCAATTTTTCATCTATATGTTGTTATTTTCTCTGAATTATTCATGTTTTCTTGTAGTTTCCTATATTAGGCCTTCTTGTCCAAGTATAAGCATTGCTCACATATACAAACAACTTCCTACACACTGTAATGAACCTGAGAAGCTAGGGAACATTTTCTCTCAACTACGGTTTAGAGTTTAATGCTACATTGCTGTGAAGTCTAAGGCTTCCCAAAGCTGCTTACTTGTGCATATTTCCCTCTTTCAAGCCTTGTATGACACACATGTAAAGTTCTAGGCTCCTTTCAGTAAATAATAGAGGTTTCATACAATCTTAAATGTGATATTTACTCTAATTAAGGAGTTCTGGATCTTAGGTACCTTTTCTACACTAACGACTGACTAGCAGAATGTGTTTTACCTGTTCTATGGGAGTTCTCATCTATTTACTGTTATTTTCCATAAATTACTCATGTTTTCTGTAGTTTCCTATATTAGGCCTTCTTTTCCAAGTATAAGCATTGCACACATGAACAAACAACTTCTTACACACTGTAATGAACCTGAGAAGCTCGGGAACATTTTTCTTGCAACTATGGATTAGAGTTTAATGCTATCTTGCAGTGAAGTCTAAGGCTTTCTAAAGCTGCTTAATTGTGCATATTTCTCTCTTTCAAACCTTGTATGACACACATTTACAGTTTGGGCTTTTTAAAGTAAATAATAGAGGTTTCATACACTGTTTAATGTGCTCTTTACTGTAATTAAAAATTTCCTGGATCATAGATACCTTTCTACGCTAACAACTTACTTGGAGAAGTGTGTTCTACATGTACTATGGGAGTTCTCATTTATTTACTGTTATTATCTCTGAATTACTCATGTTTTCTTGAGTTTTCTATATTTGGCTTTCTTGTCCAAGTATAAGCATTGCTCACATGTACAAACAACTTCCCACACACTGTTATGAACCTGAGAAGTTTGAGAACATTGTCTCTCCACTAAGTTATAGGGTTTAATGCTACACTGCAGTTAAGTCAAAGGCTTTCCAAAGCTGCTTAATTGTGCATATTTCTCTCTTTTAAGCCTTGTATGACACATATTTACAGTTCTAGGCTACTGTAAGTAAATAATAGAGGTTTCATACACTGTTTAATGTGCTCTTTATTGTAATTAAAAAATTCCTGGATCTTAGATAACTTTCTGCACTAACAACTTACATGGATTAGTGTTTTCTACATGTTCTATGAGAGTTCTCATCTATTTACTATTATTTCTTCTGAATTATTCATGCTTTTTTGTAGTTTTCTATATTATGCCTGCTTATCCAAGTATAAGCATTGCACACATGTACAAACAACTACCTAAACACTATAATCAACCTGAGAAACTAGGGAACATTGTCTCTACCATGTTTTACAGTATATTGCTACATTGCAGTGAAGTCTAAGCCTTTCCAAAGCTTCTTAACTGTGCTTATTTCTCTCTTTCAAGTCTTCTATGAGACACATTTAAAGTTCTTGGATCTGTTAAGTAAATAATAGACGTTTCATACAATGTTAAATGTGCTATTTATTCTAAGGATTCCCAAGATCTTAGATACCTTTTCTACACTAACAACTGAATTGGGGAATCAGTTTCACCTGTTCTATACCAGTTTTCATCTATTTACTTTTATTTTCTCTGAATTACTCATGTTTTCAGGTAGTTTCCCATATTAGGCCTTCTTGTCAAAGTATAAACATTGCCCACATATACAAACAACTTTTTACACACTGTTAATGACATGAGAAGCTTGGGAACATTGTCTCTCAACTATGTTTTAGAGTTTAATGCTACATTTCAGTGAAGTGTAAGGCTTTCCAAAGCTACTAAAATGTGCTTATTTCTCCAATTTAAGGATATTCTGCCTTGTATGAAACACATAACAGTTCTAGGCTTTTATAGTAAATAATAGAGGTTTCATACATGGTTTCATGTGCTCTAATCTCTAAGGATTTCCTGTATCTTAGATACGTTTGCTATACTAACAACTGACTTGGAAAAGTGTGTTCTACATGTTCTACGCATGTTCTCATCTACTTAATGTTATTTTTATGAATGACTCATGTTTTCCTGTAGTTTCGTATATGAGGCATTGTTGTCCAAGTATAACCATTGCCTACATGTACAAACAACTTCCTACAAACTGTTATGAACCTGAGAATGTCGGGAACATTGTATCTCAACTATCTTATAGGGTTTAAAGCTACATTGCAGTGAAGTCTAAGGCTTTCCAAAGCTGCTTAAATGTGCTTATTTCTCTATTTCAAGGATATTATTCCTTGTATGACACACATTTATAGTTCTAGGCTCCTTTAAGTAATAAAAGAGGTTTCATACACTGTTTAATGTGCTCTTAACTCTAATTAAAGATTTCCTGGATCTTCGATACTTTTTCTATACTAACAACTGATGTGGAGAAGTGTCTTCTACATGTTCTATTAGAGTTCTCATCTATTTACTGTTATTACTTCTGAAATTATTCATGTTTTCTTGTAGTTTCCTGTATAAGGCCTTCTTGTCCAAGTAAAAACATTGCCCACAAGAACAAAATACTTCATAAATACTGTAATGCACCTAAGAATCTAGGAAACATTTTCCCTCAACTATGGTTTAGAGTTCAATGCTACATTGCTATGAGGTCTAAGGCTTTCCATAACTGATTAATTGTGCATATTTCCCTCTTTCAAGCCTTGTATGACACACATTTACAGCTCTAGACTACTGTAAGTAAATAATAGAGGTTTCATACACTGTTGAATGTGATCTTTACTGTAATTAAAAATTTCCTGGATCATAGATAACTTTCTGCATTAACAACTTCCTAGGAATAGTGTTTTCTACATATTCTATGAGAGTTCTCATTTATTTACGATTATTACAATGAATTATTCATGATTTCTTCTACATTCCTATATTAGGCCTTCTTATCCAAGCATAAGCATTGCCCACATGTACAAACAACTTCCTAAACACTGTAATCAACCTGAGAAAGTAGGGAATATTATCTTTCAACCGTATTTTACAGGAGGAGGTGCCCCCATAGTGGAAAGTGATTTTCTGGGACTTGACACAGCTCTCTCCCCATTGTCAAAGGCTAACCCTAACCCTAAAACTAAGCCTATCCCTCAACCTAACCCTCACCAGTGGCTAACGCCCTGGGGCCCTGTAAAATGTGGAGAAGGGTCTCAAGTGGCCACAAAAGCCTCACCTGCCTGAGCTTCAGACTGGATGAAAGCAAGAGGGACCCTTGTCCTCAGGGCAGGGCGTTCCCGGCGAATGGGGCAGAAAGCAGGCCCCCGGGACCAGGCCACCAGACCAGTAAGAACCTCCGGAGGGGCCGGGGAGGTGCCCCCAGAGTGGAAACTGATTTTTCTCGGACTTGAGACATCTCTCTCCCTGTTGTCAAAGCAGCCCATAGGCAGGGTTGTGGGCATGCCAGGACACTCTGCTGTGAGCTGCTCCTTGGTAGGAGGGATGGGGGCGGGGTGGGGGAGGGGACTGGCAGCGAGGCTCATGGAGGCCCCTGGGTGTCCTGAAGGGAGGGCTGGCTGGTCTGTTCAGGCTCATGGACCTGGGAGGCACCCTGTGAGCAGAGGGCCATGTGCCTTTACATCCCAGAGCTGGGGGCTATTCCTCTGTGTTTGGGGGCAGGGCACACTGGCCGGTGCTGCTCGCTCATTCGTCAAATGGACCAGGGGCGGGGCTTCAGGAAAAAGGAGGCGGGCCGAGGCCCACACCTGAGCCCTGTCAAGTCAAGGAGGGGGCGGGGCCAGGTGAACACCTGGAGGCAGTCACGGGATCAAGGGGGCGGGGCCAGGTGAACAGCCTGAAGTGGTGAGGTAAGCAGGAGAAAGGGTGGCAGGCAGGGACACGGGAGACCAGGAGGACAGTCTGCTGGCTGCAGGGAACTGAAGAGGGGGCCTGGCGGGCGCTTAGCTTACTGGCCGGAAGCGATCAAGGGAAGAGTTGGTTGGGGCCTGTGTCAAAAGCTGGAGGTGGTCCAGTGGTGAAGGCCCTGGGGCCCAGTGAATGTAGAGGAGGGTTGCCAGTGGCCACAAAAGCCCCACATGCCTAAGCTCCAGGCTGGAAGCCAGCAAGAGGTTCCCTTGTCCTCAGGGCAGGGCGTTCCTGGGAAATGGGGCAGAAAGCTGGCCACCGGGGCCTGGCCAGCGGACCAGTAAGAACCTACGGAGGGGCCGGGGAGGTGCCCCTAGAGTGGAAAGTGATTTTTCTCGGACTTGACACAGCTGTCTCTCGGCTGTCAAAGCCCATAGGTTTGGCTGTGGGCGTCCCAGGACACTCTGCTGTGAGCTGCCCTAGGTGTGAGCGATGGGGATGGGAGGGGCGGGGGGGAAAGGGCCGGCCTCGAGGCTCACAGAGGCCCGTGGGTGTCCTGAAGGGAGGGCTGGCTGATCTGCCCACGCTTGGGGACCTGGGAGGCACCCTGTGAGCAGAGGGCAATGTGCCTTTACTTCCCAGTGGTGGGGCCTATTCCTCTATGTTTGGGAGCAGGGCAGACTGGCTGGTGCTGCTCACTCATTGGTCGAATGGACCAGGGGCTGGGTTTCCGGAACAAGGAGGCGGGCCCAGGCCCACAGCTGAGCCTGGTCAAGTCAAGGACGGGGCGGGGCCAGGTGAGCAGCTGGAGGCGGTCACTGGATCAAGGGGGCGGTGCCAGGTGAACAGCCTGAAGTGGTGAGGTAAGCAGGAGAGAGGGTCGCGGGCAGGGACACGGGTGACCGGCAGGCGGGTCTGCTGGAGGCAGGGACCTAAAGAGGGGGCCCGGTGGCTTGGCTGGCGCTTAGCTGACCGGCGGGAAGTGGTCAAGGGAAGAGTGGGTTGGGGCCGGTGTCAAAAGCTGGAGGTGGTACAGTGGGGAAGGCCCTGGGGCCCGGTGAATGTGGACGAGGGTCGCCAGTGGCCACAAAAGCCCCACATGCCTGAGCTCCAGGCTGCAAGCCAGAAAGAGGTTCCCTTGTCCTCAGGGGTTGAGAGACATATGTTAAGAGACATAGTTGAGAGACAATGTTCCCGAGCTGCTTCTGTTCATAACAGTGTGTAGGAAGTTGTTTGATGATGTGGGGAAAGCTTATACTTGGAAAAGAAGGCAGAATATAGTAAACTACATGAAAACATGAATAATTCAGAGAAAATGACTAAACAGATGAGAACTCGTTTAGAACAGCTGAAAGAGATTCTCCAAGTCAGTTCTTACTGTAGAAAAGGTAGCTAAGACCTGGGAAATCCTTTATTAGAGTTAATATCACATGAAACCTCAGTGGTAGAGCATCGGTCTCTGGACTGGGTGGTCCCGGGTTATGTACAGGGGCATGTACATTGGTTGCGGGCACATCCCCGGTAGGGGGTGTGCAAGAGGCAGCTGGTCCATGTTTCTCTCTCATCGATGTTTCTAGATCTCTATCTCTCTCACTTCCTCTCTGTAAAAAATCAATAAAATATATATTAAAAGAAAAGAAAAGGTAGATAAGATCTGGGAAATCCTTTATTAGAGTTAAGATCACATGAAACACTGTATGAATCCTATATTGTTTACGTAAAGGAGACTAGAGTGGTAAATGTGAGTCATACAGGGCAGAATCCCATTGAAATAGAGAAGGAAACACGTTCGGCAGCTTTGGAAAGCCTTACACTTCACTGCAATGTAGTACTACACTCTATAACATAGTTGAGAGACAATGTTCCCGAGCTGCTTCTGTTCATAACAGTGTGTAGGAAGTTGATAAAGTGGGCAAAGATTATACTTGTACCTGAAGGCAGAATATAGGAAACTACATGAAAACATGAATAATTCAGAGAAAATGACTGTAAACAGATGAGAACTTGTTTAGAACAGCTGAAAGAGATTCTCCAAGTCAGTTCTTAGTGTAGAAAAAGTAGCTAAGATCCGGGAAATCCTTAATTCAAGTTAAGATCACATGAAGCACTGTATGAATCCTATATTGTTTACTTAAAGGAGCCTAGAGTGGTAAATGTTTGTCATACACTGCAGAATACCATTAAAATAGAGAAAGAAACACGTTCGGTAGCTTTGGAAAGCCTTACAATTCACTGCAATGTAGTACTACACTCTATAACATAGTTGAGAAACAATGTTCCCGAGCTGCTTCTGTTCATAACAGTGTGTAGGAAGTTGTTTGATAAAGTGGGCAAAGCTTATACTTGGACCAGAAGGCAGAATATAGGAAACTACATGAAAAGATGAATAATTCTGAGAAAATGACTGTAAAGAGATGAGAACTCGTTTAAAACAGCTGAAAGAGATTCTCCAAGTCAGTTCTTAGTGTAGAAAAGGTAGCTAAGATCTGGGAAATCCTTTACTTGAGTTAAGATCATATAAAACACTGTATGAATCCTATATTGTTTACGTAAAGGAGACTAGAGTGGTAAATGTGAGTCATACAAGGCAGAATCCCATTGAAATAGAGAAAGAAACACGTTTGGCAGCTTTCGAAAGCCTTACACTTCACTGTAATGTAGTACTACACTCTATAACATAGTTGAGAGACAATGTTCCCGAGCTGCTTCTGTTCATAACAGTGTGTAGGAAGTTGTTTGATAAAGTGGGCAAAGATTATACTTGGTCCAGAAGGCAGAATATAGGAAAGTACATGACAACATGATGAGCCTGGAATGATAAATGTGAGTCATACCAGTCAGAATATCATTGAAATAGGGAAAGAAACACGTTAGGCAACTTTGGAAAGCCTTAAACTTGACTGCAATGTAGTATTACCCTCTATAACATAGTTGAGAGACAATGTTCCCAAGGTTTTCAGGTTCATAACAGTGCTTAGGTAGATGTTTGTCCATGTTCCCAATGCTTACACCTGGACCAGAAGACCCATTGTTAGGAACTATGAGAAAACATGAGTAATTCTGAGAAAATAACAGTAAATAGATGAGAACTTGCATAGAACATGTATAAAACACTTCTCCAAGTCTGTTGTTAATTAAAAAAGGTATCTACGATCCAGAAAATCCCTAATTACAGTTCAGATCACAAGAAACAGTATATAAGTCTTATATTGTTTTCTTAAAGGAGCCTGGAATGGTAAATGTGTCACATACAAGGCAGAAAACCATTGAAATAGAGAAAGAAACAAGTTAGGGAGCTCTGGAAAGCCTTACCCTTCACTGCAATGTACACTCTATAACATACACTCTATAACATAGTTGAGAGACAATTTTCCCGACCTTCTTCTGTTCATAACAGTGTGTAGCAAGTTGTTAGTGTATGTGCCCAAAGCTTATACATGGACAAGAAGTCATAATATAGGAAACTACAAGAAAAAATGAATAATTCAGAGAAAATGTCAGTAAGTAGATGAGAACTCGATTAGAACAGCTTAAACAGATTCTCCAAGTCAGTTCTTAGTGTAGAAAAGGTATCTACGATCCAGGAAATCTTAATTAGAGTTCAGATCACATGAAACAGTGTATAAATCCTACATTGTTTACTTAAAGGAACCTGGAATGGTAAATGTGTGTAATACAAGGCAGAATACCATTGAAATAGAGAAAGAAACAAGTTAGGTAGCTTTTGAAAGCCTTAAACTTCACTGCAATGTAGTATTACACTCATTAACATAGTTGAGAGACAATGTTCTGGAGCTTCTTCTGTTCATAACAGTGTGTAGGAAGTTGTTTGTATATGTGGGCAAAGCTTATATTAATACATGAAAAAGAAGGCATAATATAGGAAAGTACATGAAAGCATGAATAATTCAGAGAAAATGTCAGTGAATAGATGAGAACTCCTTTAGAACAGCTTAAACAGATTCTCCAAGTCAGTTCTTAATGTAGAAAAGGTATCTACGATCCAGGAAATCTTAATTAGAGTTCAGATCACATGAAACAGTGTATAAATCCTATATTGTTTACTTAAAGGAGCCTGGAATGGTAAATGTGTGTCATACCATGCAGAATACCATTGTAATAGAGAAAGAAACACGTTACGCAGCTTTGGAATGCCTTAAAATTCACTGCAATGTAGTATTACACTCTATAACATAGTTGAGGGACAATGTTCCCGAGATACTTCTGTTCATAACAGTGTGTAAGACGTTGTTTGTGTATTTGGGCAAAGCTTATACTTGGACAAGGAGGCATAATAAAGGAAACTACATGAAAACTTGAATAATTCAGAGAAAATGTCAATAAATAGATGAGAACTCATTTAGAACAGCTGAAACAGATTCTCCAGTCAGTTCTTACTGTAGAAAGGTTTCTAAGGAGCAGGAAATCCTTAATTAGAGTCAAGATCACATGAAACAGTGTATAAAGCCTATATTTTTTACTTATTGGAGCCTAGAACTTTAAATGTATGTCACACAAAGCTTGAAAGAGAGAAATAAGCAAATTTAGCAGGTTTTGAAAGCCTTAAAGTTTACTGTAATGTAGCATTACACTCTATAACATAGTTGAGAGACAATGATCCCGAGATTTTCAGGTTCATAACAATGTTTAGGTAGTTGTTTGTCCACGTTCCCAATGCTTATACCTGGACCAGAAGGCCTAATGTTAGAAACTATGAGAAAACATCAGTCATTCTGGGAAAATACCAGTAAATAGATGAGAAATCGCACAGGACATGTATAAAATACTTCTGCAAGTCTATTGTTAGTTTAAAAAAGGTATCTACAGTCCAGGAAATCCTTAATTACAGTTCAGATCACATGAAACAGTGTATAAAAACTATATTGTTTACTTAAAGGAGCCTGGAATGGTAAATGTGTGTCATACCAGGCAGAATACCATGGAAATAGAGAAACATGTTAGGCAGCTTTGGAAAGCCTTACACTTCAGTGCAATGTAGTATTACACTCTGTAACATAGTTGAGAGACAATGTTCCCGAGCTTCTTCTGTTCATAACAGTGTGTAGTAAGTTACTTGTATATGTGGGCAAAGCTTATACATGGACAAGAAGGCATAATATAGGAAACTACATAAAAACATGAATAGTTCAGAGAAAATGTCAGAAAATAGATGAGAACTAATTTAGAACAGCTGAAACAGATTCTACAGGTTAGTTCTTAGTGTAGAAAAGTATCTAAGATCCAGGAAATCCTTAATTAGTTTTCAGATCACATGAAACAGTGTATGAATCCTATATTGTTTACTTAAAGGAACCTAGAAAGGTAAATGTGTGTCATACAAGGCAGAATACCTTTGAAATAGAGAAATAAACACATTAAGCAGCTTTGGAAAGCCTTACACTTCACTGCAATGAACTATTACACTCTATAACATAGTTGAGAGACATTGTACCCGAAGTTTTCAGGTTCATAACAGTGTTTAGGTAGTTGTTTGCCACGTTCCCAACGCTTATACCTGGACAGAAGGCCTAATGTTAGAAACTTTGGGAAAACTCAGTAATTCTGGTAAAATAACAGTAAATAGATGAGAACTCGCATAGAACATGTATAAAACACTTCTCCAAAAATGTTGTTAGTTTAAAAAGTTATCTAGAATCCAGAAAATCATTAATTAGAGTTCAGATCACATGAAAGAGTGTATAAATCCTATATTGTTTACTTAAAGGAGCCTGGAATGGTAAATGTGTGTCTTACCAGGCAAAATACCATTGACATAGAGAAAGGAACACGTTCGGCAGCTTTGGAAAGCCTTACACTTCACTGCAATGTAGCATTAAACTGCATAACATAGTTGAGTGACAATGTTCCCGAGGTTTTCAGTTTCATAACAATGTTTAGGTAGTTTACTGTCCAAGTTGCCAATGCTTATATCTGGCCCTGAAGGCCTAATATTAGAAACTATGAAAAACATCAGTAATTCTGGGGAAATAACAGTAAATAGATGACAACTCTCATAGAGCATGTATAAAACACTTCTCAAAGTCTGTTGTTAGTTTATAAAAGATATCTACGATCCAGGAAATCCTTAATTAGAGTTCAGATCACATGAAACAGTGTATAAATTCTATATTGTTTACTTAAAGGAGCCTTGAATGTTAAATGTGTGTCATACAAGGCAGAATACCATTTAAATATAGAAAGAAACACATTAGGCAGCTTTGGAAAGCCTTAAACTTCACTTCAATGTAGTATTACAATCTATAACATAGTTGAGAGACAACATTCCTGAGCTTCTTCTGTTCATAACAGTGTATAGGAAGTTGTTTGTATATGTGAGCAAAGCTTAAACATGGACAAGAAGGCATAATATAGGAAACTACATAAAAAAATGAATAATTCAGAAAAAATGTCAGTAAATAGATGAGATCTCGTTTAGAACAGCTGAAACAGATTCTCCAAGTCAGTTCTTAGTGTAGAAAGGTATCTAGGATCCAGGAAATCCTTAATTAGAGTTCAGATCACATGAAACAGTGTATAAATCCTATATTGTTTACTTAAAGGAGCCTGGAATGGTAAATGTGTTTCATACAAGGCAGAATACCATTGAAATAGAGAAAGAAACATGTTAGGCAGCTTTGGAAAGCCTTACACTTCACTGCAATGTAGTATTACACTCTATAACATAGTCGAGAGACAATGTTCCCGAGGTTTTCAGGTTCATAACAGTGTTTAGGTAGTTGTTTGTCCATATTCCCAATGCTTATACCAGGACCAGAAGGCCTAATTTTAGAAACTATTAGAAAACATCATTAATTCTGGGCAAATAACAATAAATAGATGAGAACTCGCACAAGACATGTATGAAACACTTCTCCAAGTCTGTTGTTAATTCATATAAGGTATCTACGGTCCAGGAAATCCTTAATTAGTGTTCAGATCACATGAAACAGTGTATAAATCCAATATTGTTTTCTTAAAGGAGGCCGGAATGGTAAATGTGTGTCATACAAGGCACAATAGCATTGAAATAGAGAAAGAAATAGGATAGCAGCTTTGGAAAGCCTTACACTTCACTGCAATGTAGTACTACACTCTATAACATAGTTGAGAGACAATGATCCCCAGCTGCTTCTGTTCATACCAGTGTGGAGGAAGTTGTTTGTATAAGTGGGCAAAGCTTATACATGGACAAGAAGGCATAATATAGGAAACTATAGGAAAACATGAATAATTCAGAGAAAATGTCAGTAAACATATGAGAACTCGTTTAGAGCAGATGAAAAAGATTTTCCAAGTCAGTTCTTAGTGTAGAGAAGGTACCTAAGATCCAGGAAATCCTTAATTAGTGTTCAGATCACATGAAAGAGTGTATGAATCCTATATTGTTTACTTAAAGGAGCATAGAAAGGTAAATGTTTGTCATACAGGGCAGAATACCATTGAAATAGAGAAATAAATACATTAAGCAGGTTTGGAAAGCCTGACACTTCAAAGCAATGTAGCATTATACTCTATAACATAGTTGAGAGACAATGTTGCCGAGCTTCTTCTGTTCATATCAGTGTGTAAGTCGTTGTTTGTACATGTGGGCAAAGCTTATACTTGGACAAGGAAGCATAACATAGGAAACTACATGAAAACTTGAATAATTCAGAGAAAATTTCAGTAAATAGATGAGAACTCATTTAGAACAGCTGGAACAGATTCTCCAAGTCAGTTCTTAGTGTAGAAAGGTTTCTAAGGAGCAGGAAATCCTTAATTAGAGTCAAGATCACATGAAACAGTGTATGAAGCCTATATTTTTTACTTATTGGAGCCTAGAACTTTAAATGTATGTCACACAAAGATTGAAAGAGAGAAATAAGCAAATTTAGCAGCTTTTGAAAGCCTTAAAGTTTACTGTAATGTAGCATTACACTCTATAACATAGTTGAGAGACAATGTTCCCGAGGTTTTCAGGTTCATAACAATGTTTATGTAGTTGTTTGTCCATGTTCCCAATGCTTATACCTGGTCCAGAAGTCCTAATGTTAGAAACTATGAGAAAACATCAGTCATTCTGGGAAAATACCAGTTAATAGATGAGAACTCGCACAGGACATGTATAAAACACATCTCCAAGTCTGTTGTTAGTTTAAAAAAGGTATCTACAATCCAGGTAATCCTTAATTACAGTTCAAATCACATGAAACAGTGTATAAATCCTATATTGTTTACTTAAAGAAGCCTGGAATGGTAAATGTGTGTCATACCAGGCAGAATACCATTGAAATAGAGAAACACGTTAGGCAGCTTTGGAAAGCCTTACACTTCACTGCAATGTAGTATTACACTCTATAACATAATTGAGAGACAATGTTCCCGAGCTTCTTCTGTTCATAACAGTGTGTAGTAAGTTATTTCTATATGTGGGCAAAGCTTATACATGGACAATAAGGCATGATATGGGAAACTACATGAAAATATGAATAGTTCAGAGAAAATGTCAGAAAATAGATGAGAACTCATTTAGAACAGCTGGAACAGATTCTACAGGTTAGTTCTTAGTGTAGAAAAGTATCTAAGATCCAGGAAATCCTTAATTAGTTTTCAGATCACATGAAACAGTGTATGAATCCTATATTGTTTACTTAAAGAAGCCTAGAAAGGTAAATGTGTGTCATACAAGGCAGAATAACATTGAAATAGAGAAAGAAACACGTTAGGCAGCTTTGGAAAGCCTTACACTTCACTGCAATGTAGTATTACACTGTATAACATAGTTGAGAGACAATGTTCCCGAGGTTTTCTGGTTCATAACAGTGTTTAGGTAGTTGTTTGTCCATGTTCCCAGTGCTTATTCCTGGACCAGAAGGCCTAATGTTAGAAACTATGAGAAAACATCAGTAATTCTGGGAAAATAACAGTAAATAGATGAGAACTCGCATAGAACATGTATAAAACACTTCTACAAGTCTGTTGTTAGTTTAAAAAAAGGTATCTACGATCCAGGAAATCTTTAATTAGAGTTCAGATCATATGAAACTGTGTATAAATCCCATATTGTTTACTTAAAGGAGCCTGGAATGGTAAATGTGTGTCATACAAGGCAGGATACCATTGAAATAGAGAAAGGGACACGTTCCGCAGCTTTGGAAAGCCTTACACCTCAGAGCAATGTAGTATTCCACTCTATAACATAGTTGGGAGACAATGTTCCCTAACTTTTTCTGTTCATAACAGTGTGTAAGACGTTGTTTGTATATGTGGGTCTAGCTTATATGTGACAAGAAGGCATAATATAGGAAACTACATGAAAACATGAATAATTCAGAGAGAATGTCAGTAAATAGATAAGAACTCGTTTAGAACAGCTGAAACAGATTCTCCAGGTCAGTTCTTAGTGTAGAAAAGGGATCTAAGATCCAGGAAATCCTTAATTAGAGTTTAGAGCACAGGAAACAGTGTATGAAACCTTTATTTTTTACTTATTGGAGCCTAGAACTTTAAAAGTATGTCACACAAAGCTTGAAAGAGAGATATAACCAAATTAAGCAGCTTTGGAAAGCCTTACATTTCACTGTAATGTAGCATTACACTGTATAACATAGTTGAGTGACAATATTCCCGAGGTTTTCAGGTTCATAACAATGTTTAGGTAGTTTCCTGTCCAAGTTGCCAATGCTTATATCTGGACCTTAAGGCCTAATATTAGAAACTATGAGAAAACATCAGTAATTCTGGGGAAATAACAGTAAATAGATGACAACTCTCACAGAGCATGTATAAAACACTTCTCCAAGTCTGTTAGTTTATAAAAGGTATCTACGATTCAGGAAATCCTTAATTAGAGTTCAGATCACATGAAACAGTGTATAAATCCTATATTGTTTACTTAAAGGAGCCTGGAATGGTAAATGTGTGTCATACAAGGCAGAATACCATTTAAATATAGAAAGAAACACATTAGGCAGCTTTAGAAAGCCTTAAACTTCACTGCAATGTAGCATTACACTCTATAACATACTTGAGGGAAACTGTTCTTGAGATTCTTCAGTTCATAACAGTGTATAGGAAGTTGTTTGTATATGTGGGAATGCTTATACTTGGACAAGAAGGCCTAATATAGGAAACTACATAAAAAATGAATAATTCAGTGAAAATGACAGTAAGTAGATGAGAATTCATTTCGAACCGGTGAAACATCTTCTCCAAGTCAGGTCTTAGTGTTAAAAAGATATCTAACATCCAGGAATTCCTTAATTCAAGTTGAGAGCACATTAAACATTGTATGAATCCTATATTTTTTACTTAAAGGAGCCTAGAACTTTAAATGTATGTCACACAAAGCAAGAAAGAGAGAAATAAGAAAATTAAGTAGCTTTGGAAAACCTTGCACTTCAGTGAAATGTATCATTAAACTGTATAACATAGTTTAGAGACAATGTTCCCGAGCTCTTCAGGTTCATAACACTGTTTAAGTAGTTGTTTGTCCATGTTCCCAATGCTTATACCTGGACAAGAAGGCCTAATGTTAGAAACTATGAGAAAACATCAGTAATTCTGGGAAAATAACAGTAAATAGATTAGAACTCGCATAGAACATGTATAAAACACTTCTCCAAGTCTGTTGTTAGTTTATAAAAGTATCTAAGATACAGGAATTCCTAAATTAGAGTAAGGATCACATGAAACATAGTATGAATCCTATAATGTTTACTTAAAGGAGCCTAGAACAGGAAAGTGTGTCATATAAGGAAGAATACCATTGAAATAGAGAAATAAACACATTAAGCAGCTTTGGAAATCCTTACACATCACTGCAATGTAGTATTACACTCTATAACAAATTTGAGAGACAATGTTCCCAAGCTTCTTCTGGTCATAACAGTGTGTAGGAAGTTGTTTTTATATGTGGGCTATGCTTATACTTGGACAAGAAGGCCTAATTTAGGAAACTACATGAAAAAATGAATAATTCAGAGAAAATCACAGTAAGTAGATGAGAACTCATTTAGAAGAGGTGAAACAGATTCTCCAAGTCAGTTTTTAGTGTAGAAAAGGTTTCTAAGGTCCAAGAAATCTTTAATTAGTGTTACGAGCACATTAAACAGTATTTGAAACCTCTTTGATTTACTTAAAGTAGCCTAGAACTCTACATGTGTGTCAAACAAGGCTTGAAAGTTAGATATAAGCAAATTGAACAGCTTTGGAAAGCCTTACAGTTCACTGTAATGTAGCACTACACTCTATAACAGGGGTCCTCAAACTTTTTAAAGTGGGGGCCAGATCATGGTCCCTCAGAGAGCTGGTTGGCCGGACTATATGAACTACTAATTCCTACTATAACACCTCGGATGCGTTCACTCCCCCAAAAACCTGGCGAGCCGGATCAGAATCCTCTGCGGGCCACATGTGGCCCGCGGGCCATAGTTTGAAGACCCCTGCCTATAACATAGTTGAGGGACAATGTTCTCGAGCTACCTCTGTTCATAACAGTGTATAGGAAGTTGTTTCTAAATGTGGGCAATGCTTATACTTGGACAAGAAGGCCTAATATAAGAAACTACATGAAAACATGAATAATTCAGATAAAATGACAGTAAGTAGATGGGAACTGGTTTAAAACAGCTGAAACAGCTTCTTCAAGACAGTTCTTAGCATTGAAAAGGTATCTAGCATCCAGGAATTCTTTAATTCAAGTTGAGAGCACATTATACAGTGTATGAATCTTATATTTTTTTCTTAAAGGAGACTAGAACTTTAAATGAATGTCACACAAAGCTTGAAAGAGAGAAATAGGCAAATTAAGCAGCTTTGGAAAGCCTTACACTTCACTGTAATATAGCATTAAACTCTATAACATAGTTGATAGACAATGTTCCCGAGGTTTTCAAGTTCATAACAATGTTTAGGTATTTGTTTGTCCACGTTCCCAATGCTTATACCTGGACTAGAAGGCCTAATGTTAGAAACTATGAGAAAACATCAGTAATTCTGGGAAATTAACAGTAAATAGATGAGAAATCCCATAGAACCTGTATAAAACATTTCCCCAACTCTGTAGTTAGTCTATAAAAGGTATCTACGATCCAGGAAATCCTTAATTATAGTTCAGATCACATGAAACAGTATTTGAATCCTATATTCTTTACTTATAGGAGCCTAGAATGGTACCTGTGTGTCATACAAGGCAGAATACCATTGTAATAGAGAAATAAACACATTAAGCAGTTTTGGAAATCCTTTCACTTCATTGCAATGTAGTATTACACTCTATCACATAGTTGAGAGACAATGTTCCCGACCTTCTTCTGTTCATAACAGTGTGTAGGACATTGTTTGCATATGGGGGCAAAGCTTATACATAGACAAGAAGGCCTAATAAAGGAAACAAAATGAAAACATGAATAATTTGAGTAAATGACAGTAAATAGATGAGAAGTAGTTTAGAACAGGTGAAACAGATTTTCCAATCATTTCTTAGTGTAGAAAAGGGATCTAACATCAAGGATTCCTTAATTCAAGTTTAGAGCACATGAAACAGTGTATGAATCCTATATTTTTAACTTATTGGAGCCTAGAACTTTAAATGTAAGTCACACAAAGCTTGAAAGACAGAAATACTCAAATTAAGCAGCTTTGGAAAGCCTTACAGTTCACTGTAATTTAGCATTACACTCTATAACATAGTTGAAAGACAATGTTCTCGAGCCTTTTCTGTTCATAACAGTGTGTGGAAAGTTTTTTGTATATGTGGGCAAATCTTATATTGGACAAGAAGGCCTAATATAGGAAATTACATGAAAACCTGAATAATTCATAGAAAATGTCAATAAATTGATGAGAACTCTTTCAGAAGAGCTGAAACAGATTCTCCAAGTCAGTTCTTAGTGTAGAAAGGTATCTAAGATCCAGGAAATTCTAAATTAGAGCTCAGATCACATCAAAAAGTGTATGAATCCTATATTGTTTACTTAAAGGAGCCTGGAATGGTAAATGTTGTCATACAGGCAGAATTCCATTGAAATAGAGAAATAAACACATTAGGCAGCTTTGGAAAGCCTTATACTTCACTGCAATGAAGGATTACACTCTATAACATAGTTGATAGACAATGTTCCCTAGCTTCTTCTGTTCAGAACAGTGTGTAGGAAGTTGTTTGTATACATGGGCTATACTTTTACTTGGACAAGAAGGCCTACTATAGGAAACTACATGAAAACATGAATAATTCAGAGAAAATGTCAATAAATTGATGAGAATTCTTTCAGAGGAGCTGAAACAGATTCTCCAAGTTAGTTCTTAGTGTAGAAAGTTATCTAAGATCCAGGAAATTCAAAATTAGAGTTCAGATCACATCAAACAGTGTATGAATCCTATATTGTTTACTTAAAGGAGCCTGGAATGGTAAATGTTGTCATACAGGCAGAATTCCATTGAAATAGAGAAATAAACACTTTATGCAGCTTGTGAAGCCTTACACTTCACTGCAATGTAGTATTACACTCTATCACATAGTTGAGAGACAATGTTCCCGAGCTTCTTCTGTTCATAACAGTGTGTAAGACGTTGTTTGTATATGTGTGTAAAGCTTATACTTAGAAAAGAAGGCATAATATAGGAAACTATATGAAAACATGAATAATTCAGAATAAATGACAGTAAATAGATGAGAACTCGTTTAGAACAGCTGAAACAGATTCTCCAAGTCAGTTCTTAGTGTAAAAAGGTATCAAAGATCCAAGAAATTCTTAATTAGAGTTTAGAGCACATGAAACAGTGTATGAATCCTATATTGTTTATTTAAAGGAGCCTAAAAAGGTAAATGTTGTCATACAGGCAGAATTCCATTGAAATAGAGAAATAAACACATTATGCAGCTTGTGAAGCCTTACACTTCACTGCAATGTAGTATTACACTCTATCACATAGTTGAGAGAAAATGTTCCCGAGCTTCTTCTGTTCATAACAGTGTGTAAGACGTTGTTTGTATATGTGTGTAAAGCTTATACTTAGAAAAGAAGGCATAATATAGGAAACTATATGAAAACATGAATAATTCAGAATAAATGACAGTAAATAGATGAGAACTCGTTTAGAACAGCTGAAACAGATTCTCCAAGTCAGTTCTTAGTGTAAAAAGGTATCAAAGATCCAAGAAATTCTTAATTAGAGTTTAGAGCACATGAAACAGTGTATGAATCCTATATTGTTTATTTAAAGGAGCCTAAAAAGGTAAATGTTGTCATACAGGCAGAATTCCATTGAAATAGAGAAATAAACACATTATGCAGCTTGTGAAGCCTTACACTTCACTGCAATGTAGTATTACACTCTATAACATAGTTGAGAGACAATGTTCCCGAGGTTTACAGGTTCATAACAGTGTGAACTCGCATTCAACATGTATAAAACACTTCTCCAATTCTGTTGTTAATTTATAAAAGGTATCTACCATCTAGGAAATGATTAATTAGAGTCAAGATCACATGAAACATTGTAAGAAACTTATATTGTTTATTTAAAGGAGCCTAGAACAATAAATGTGTGTCATACAAGGGAGAGTGCCATTGAAATAGAGAAAGGAACACATTAAGCAGCTTTGGAAAGCCTTATACTTCACTGCAGTGTAGGATTACACTCTATAACATAGTTGATAGACAATGTTCCCTAGCTTCTTCTGTTCATAACAGTTTGTAGGAAGTTGTTTGTATATGTGGGCTATACTTTTACTTGGACAACAAGGCCTACTATAGGAAACTACATGAAAACATGAATAATTCAGAGAAAATGTCAATAAATTGATGAGAATTCTTTCAGAGGAGCTGAAACAGATTCTCCAAGTCAGTTCTTAGTGTAGAAAGGTATCTAAGATCCAGGAAATTCAAAATTAGAGTTCAGATCACATCAAACAGTGTATGAATCCTATATTGTTTACTTAAAGGAGCCTGGAATGGTAAATGTTGTCATACAGGCAGAATTCCATTGAAATAGAGAAATAAACACATTATGCAGCTTGTGAAGCCTTACACTTCACTGCAATGTAGTATTACACTCTATAACATTGAGAGACAATGTTCCCGAGGTTTACAGGTTCATAACAGTGTGAACTCGCATTCAACATGTATAAAACACTTCTCCAATTCTGTTGTTAATTTATAAAAGGTATCTACCATCTAGGAAATGATTAATTAGAGTCAAGATCACATGAAACATTGTAAGAAACCTATATTGTTTATTTAAAGGAGCCTAGAACAATAAATGTGTGTCATACAAGGGAGAGTGCCATTGAAATAGAGAACGAAACACATTAAGCAGCTTTGGAAAGTCTTATACTTCACTGCAATATAGGATTACACTCTATAACATAGTTGAGAGACAATGTTCCCAAGCTTCTTCTGTTCATAACAGTGTGTAGGAAGTTGTTTGTATATGTGGGCTATGCTTATACTTGGACAAGTATGACAAATACAGGAAACTACCTTAAAACATGAATAATTCAAAGAAAATGTCAGTAAATACATGAGAACTCGTTTAGAACAGGTGAAACAGATTCTCCAAGACAGTTGTTAGTGTAGAAAAGTTATCTAACATCCAGGAATTCCTTAATTCGAGTTGAGAGTTCATTAAACAGTGTATGATTTCTTTATTTCTTACTTAAAGGAGCCTAGAACTTTAAATGTATGTCACACAAAGCTTGCAAGAGAGAAATAAGCAAATTAAGTCGCTTCGGAAAGCCTTAAGCTTCACTGAAATTTATCATTGAACTCTATAACATAGTTGAGAGACAATGTTCTCGAGCTTTTCAGGTTCATAACAGTGTTTAGGTAGTTGTTTGTCCATGTTCCCAATGCTTATACCTGGACAAGAAGGACTAATGTTAGAAACTACATCAAAACAGCAGTAATTCTTGGAAAATATCAGTAAGTAGATGAGAACTAGCATTGAACATGTATAAAACACTTCTCCAAGTCTGTTGTTAGTCTATAAAAGGTATCTATGATCCAGGAAATGCTTAATTAGAGTCAACATCACATGAAACAGTGTATGAAACATATATTGTTTACTTAAAGGAGCCTAGAACGGTAAATGTGTGTCATACAAGGCTTGAAATAGAGAAATAAGCAAATTGAGCAGCTTTGGAAATCCTTACAGATCACTGTAATGTAGCATTACACTCTATAACATAGTTGAGGGACAATGTTCTCAAGGTTTTCCTGTTTATAACAGTGTGTAGGAAGTTGTTTGTATATGTGGGCTATGCTTATACTTCAACAAGTAGGCCTAATATAGGAAACTACTTGAAAACATGAATAATTCAGAGAAAATATCAGTAAATACATGAGAACTCAATTAGAACAGGTGAAACAGATTCTCCAAGACAGTTGTTAATGTAGAAAAGGTATCTAACATCCTGGAATTCCTTAATTCGAGTTGAGAGCTCATTAAACAGTGTATGAATCCTTTATTTCTTACTTAAAGGAGCCTAGAACTTTAAATGTATGTCACACAAAGCTTGAAAGAGAGAAATAAGCAAATTAAGTAGCTTCGAAATGCCTTACACTTTACTGAAATGTATCATTAAACTCTATATCATAGTTGAGAGACAATGTTCTTGAACTTTTCAGGTTCATAACAGTGTTTAGGTAGCTGTTTCTTCATGTTCCCAATGCTTATAACTGGACAAGAAGGACTAATGTTAGAAACTACAAGAAAACATCAGTAATTCTGGGAAAATAACAGTAAATAGATGTGAACTCACATAGAACATGTATAAAACACTTCTGCAACTCTGTTGTTAGTTTATAAAAGGTATTTACGATCCAGGAAATCCTTCATTGAGCAGCTGGAAAAAGCCTTACAGTTCACTGCATTGTAGCATTGAACGCTATAACATAGTTGAGAGACAATGTTCCAGAACTTCTCAGGATCATAACCGTGTGTAGGAAGTTGTTTTTCCATATCCCCAATGCTTATACTTTGACAACAAGGCCTAATATTGGGAACTACAAGAAAATATCAGTAATTCAGGGAAAATAACATTGAATAGATGAGTACTCGCATAGAACATGTAGAAAACACTTCTCCAAGTCTGTTGTTTGTGTATAAAAAGAATCTAAGATCCAGGAAATCCTTATTACAGTAAAGAGCTCATTAAACAGTGTATGAAACCTCTATTATTTCTTAATGGATCCTAGAAGTGTAAATATCTGTCATACAAGGCAAAATAGTCTTAAAATAGACAAATAAGCACATTTCAGCATCTTTGGAAAGCCTTACACTTCACCGCAATGTAGTATTAAACTCTATAATATAGGTGAGATACAATGTTCCTGAGCTTCTCAGGTTGATAACAGTGTGAGAACTCGCATGTAATATGTAGAAAACACTTCTCCAAGTCTGTTCTTAGTGTATAAAAGATATTTATGAGCCAGGAAATCCTTAATTAGAGTTACAATCACAATAAGCAGTGTGTGAATCTTATATTATTTACTTAAAGGAACCTAGAAGTTTATTTTTTTTGCATCCAATATCTTTATTTTTTTAAATAAATTTTTATTGTTCATATTATTACAAATGTTCCTTTCCCCACCACCACCATTGCTCTCCTCCAACAGGTTCCAACCCCACCCTCTGCCCTTTCCCCTCTCCCCATTGTCCTCGTCCATAGGTGCACAGTTAATGTTCAGTCTCTTCCCACATCCCCCTGTGCCCTTTTCCCCAAGAATCATCAGTTCACTCCCCTTCCATACCTCTGATTCTATTACATTCAACAGTTAATATTGTTCATCAGATTTTTTTTTAATTTCCTTGGTTTTTAGATTCACTTGTTGATAGTTACGTATTTGTTGTTCATAATTTTTATCTTTATTTACTTTCTCTTCTGAAAGAACCCCCTTCAGCAATTCATATAATTCTGGTTTGTTTTTTGATGAACTCCTTTAGCTTTTTTTGTTTATTAGTGAAGCTCTTTATCTGACCTTCGATTCTGAGTAATAGCTTTGCTGGATAGATTATCTTTGGCTGTAGGTTCTTACTATTCATCACCTTGAATATTTCTTGCCATTCCTGTCTGGCCTGCATGGTTTCTGTTGAGAAATCAGCTGACAATCGTATAGGTGCTCCTTTATAGGTAACTACCTTCTTTGCTCTTGCTGCTTTTAATATTCTGTCTTTGCCTTTGGCTCTTGGAATTTTAATTATGATTTGTCTTGGTGTGGTCCTCTTTGGATTCCTTTTGTTTGTAGTTCTGTGCGCTTCCTGGACTTATAAGTCTAATTCTTTCACCAGATGGGGGAAGTTTTCTGTCACTATTTCTTTCAGAATGTTTTCGATATCTTGCTCTCTCTCATCTTCCGGGACCCCCATAATTCTGATGTTGGTTCGCTTGAAGTTGCCCAGAGGTTTCTTACATTATGTTCAATTTTCTGGATTCTCTTGCCTTCTAGGTTCTGTGGAGGAGTGTCTTCTGGCTCTTTATGTTCCAAATCTTTGACTTGTTTCTTGCGATCTTCCATTCTGTTTTTAGGACTCTGTATAATATTTTTTTTTATTTCAGACAATGTATTCTTTATTTCTTGTTGATCCCTTATCATTTCTTGTTGATTCCTTATTAATTCTAGTTGATCTCTTTTCATATCCTCATAGGTCTTATCGATCTTTTCTACGAAATTCTTGAAAAACTTTATAAGCGTAGATTTGAACTCTATGTCCAGTCGCTTTTTGTCCTCCATTTCTTTCATTTGTGATCTATTTCGTTGTCGCATTTCCCAGCTACAGATGGGATGGCATTTCAGGGTGGAGCATACAGCCTTGGCTTCCGTCAGCCCCGTGGCTCCTGGGTCTCAGGGTCCTTCAGTCCACGCTGCAAGTGCCTCTGAGAGAAAGGTGCCCTTGATTTTCGCCTGCTACCAAACAGTCTAGGCTTTCGCCAAATGAGCCCAGTATTGGGGTTCAGTTCAGTTGGAAGTGGAGCTGGAGGTGGCATTCAGAGCAGTCTGGAGCCCCAGTCTCCTTTCCGCCAGGGCAATCCCGCGGCACAGCCAACCATCCCTTCTCTGTGCACAATGTGCAAGCCACCGGGACCTCCTTTTGCCGTTCCCCCAAGGATCCGCCTCGCAGCCCAGCTTCCTATGGATGAGCCTGGGTCCCCGGGGTCTGGCCTAGAACTGGGGTTCAGAGCAGTCGGAACTGGGGCCCAGGACAGTTGGAGCTTTTATCTCCTTCCTGCAAGGGAATGCCAGCCAGGCACTCAGCCTCCCTCCTCTCTAGCTCCATCCTCTCCGGCTCCATCCTCTCTGCAAGCGCGGCATTTCTCCGTATCTTAGGCTTTTACAAATCCTCTGCACTTCCTTCTGGTTTTCTGCTTAATTCTTGCTGTAGAATTTCCAGTCAGTCGACTTTCCTGTAGTTCTGGGTAATGTCCATTTTATATTTTAGTTGTATTTTATTGAAATTGTTGGGTGAGGATGCGGCTAGGTGTCTACCTGAGCAGCCATCTTGGATTCTACAGGAACCTAGAAGTTTAAATGTGTGTCACACAAGGCTTGAAAGAGAGAAATAAGCACAATTAAGCAGCTGGAGAAAGCCTTACACTTCACTGCAATGTAGCATTGAACTCTATAACATAGTTGAGAGACTATATTCCAGAGCTTCTCAGGTTCATAACCGTGTGTAGGAAGTTGTTTGTCCATATTACCAATGCTTGTACTTTGACAACAAGGCCTAATGTTGGAAACTACAAGAAAATATCATTAATTCAGGGAAAATAACATTAAATAGATGAGAACTCACATAGAACATGTAGAAAACACTTCTCCAAGTCTGTTGTTTGTGTATAAAAGGAATCAAAGATCCAGGAAATCCTTATTACAGTAAAGAGCTCATTAAACAGTGTATGAAATCTCTATTATTTCTTAATGGAGCCTAGAAGTGTAAATGTGTGTCATACAAAGCAAAATATCCTTGAAATAGACAAATAAGCACATTTCAGCATCTTTGGAAAGCCTTACACATCACTGCAATGTAGTATTAAACTCTATAATATAGGTGAGATACAATGTTCCTGAGTTTCTCAGGTTGTTAACAGCGTGAGAACTCGCGTGTAATATGTAGGAAACACTTCTCCAAGTAAGTTGTTTGTGTAGAAAGGTATTTAACATCCAGGAAATCCTTAATTAGAGTTAAGAGCACATGAAACAGTGTATGCAGACTTTTTATTTAATTAAAGTAGCGTGGAACTGTAAATGTGTGCCATGCAAGACAGAATATCCTTTAAATAGAGAAATAAGCACATTTAAGCAGCTTTGGAAAGCCTTTGACTTCACTGTAATGTAGCATTAAACTCTAAAACATAGTTGAGAGACAATGTTCCAGAGCTTCTCAGGTTCAAAACAGTGTTTAGGTATTTGTTTGTCCATGTTCCCAATGCTTATACTTGGACAAGAAGGCGTAATATTGGAAACTAGAAGAAAACAGTAATTCAGAGAAAATAACAGTAAATAGATGAGAACTCGCATAGCACATGTAGAAAACAATTCTCCAAGTCAGTTGTTAGGGTAGAAAAGGTATCTAAGATCCAGGAAAACCTTAATTACACTAAAGAGATCATTAAACAGTGTATGAAACCAATAAACCAAAAAACCCACATAATTATAAAGGTATGTCATACAAGACAGAAATCCTTGAAATAGAGAAATAAATATATTTAAGTAGCTTTGGAAACTCTTACACTTCACTGAAATGTGGCATTAAATTCTATAACAGAATTGAAAGACAATATTCCCTCACGCTAACCATATCCCTAGCCCTAACCCTAACCCTAGTCCTAACCCTAACCCTAACACTAACCCTAACCCTAGCCCTAACCCTAACCCTAGTTCTAACCCTAAACCTAACCCTAATCCTAACCCTAGCCCTAACCCTAAACCTAGCCCTAACCCTAACCCTATCTTCCCAGCTTCATAACAGTGTGTAGCAAGTTGTTTGTCCTTGTGGGCAATGCTTATATTTGGATAAGAAGGCCTAATATATGAAACTACAAGAAAAAAATGAGTAATACAGAGAAATCAACAGTAAATAGATGAGACCTCACATAAAACAGCTGAAACAGATTTCTACAAGTCAGTTATTAGTGGAGAAAATGAATCTAAGACCCAGACAATCTTTAATTAAATGGAACAGCACATTAAACAGTGTATGGTACCTCTATTATTTTCTTAAGGTAGCCTAGAACTTTAAATGTGTGTCACACAAGGCTTGAAAGAGAGAAATAAGCACAATTAAGCAGCTTTGGAAATCCTTAGACTTTACTGCATTGTAGCATTAAACTCTAAAACATAGTTGAGAGACTATGTTTCCGAGCTTCTCGGGTTCATAACAGTGTGCAGGAAGTTGTTTGATAAAGTGGGCAATGCTTATACTTGGACAAGAAGGCCTAATATAGGAAAGTACATGAAAACATGAATAATTCAGAGAAAATGACAGTACATAGATGAGAACTCGTTTAGAACAGGTGAAACAGATTCTCCAAGTCAGTTGTTAGTATAGAAAAGGTATCTAATATCCAGGAATTCCTTAATTAGAGTTAAGAGCACATTAAACAGTGTATGAATCCCATATTATTTACGTAAAGGAGCCCAGATCTTTAAATGTGTGTCACACAAGGCTTGAAAGAGAGAAATAAGCACAATTAAGCAACTGGAGAAAGCCTTAGACTTCACTGCCATGTAGCATTGAACTCTATAACATAGTTGAGGAACAATGTTCCAGAGCTTGTCAGGTTCATAACCGTGTGTAGGAAGTTGTTTGTCCATATCTCCAATGCTTATACTTTGACAAGAAGTCCTAATATTGGAAACTATAAGAAAATATCAGTAATTCAGGGAAAATAATAGTAAATAGATGAATACTGGCATAGAACATGTAGAAAACACTTCTCCAAGTCTGTTGTTTGTGTATAAAAGGAATCTAAGATCCAGGAAATCCTTAATTACAGTAAAGAGCTCATTAAACCGTGTAGGAACCCTCTATTAATTACTTAAAGGAGCCTAGAACTGTAAATGTGTGACATGCAAGGCAAAATATCCTTGATATAGAGAAATACGCACATTTCAGCATCTTTGGAAAGTCTTAGACTTCACAGCAATGTAGTATTCAACTCTATAATATAGGTGAGAATCAATGTTCCTGAGTTTCTCAGGTTGTTAACAGTGTGAGAACTCGCATGTAATATGTAGGAAACACTTCTCCAAGTAAGTTGTTTTTGTAGAAAGGAATCTAACATCCAGGAAATACTTAATTAGAGTTAAGAGCACATAAAACAGTGTATGAAACCTCTATTATTTACTTAAAGTAGCCTAGCACTGTAAATGTGTGTCATGCAAGACAGAATATCCTTGAAATAGAGAAATAAGCATATTTAAGCAGCTTTGAAAAGCCTTACACTTCACTGCAATGTAGTACTACACTCTATAACAGAGTTGAAAGACAATACTCCCTCACCCTAACCATAACCATAACCGTAGCCCTAACCCTATCACTAACCCTAACCCTAACACTAGCCCTAACCCTAACCCTAACCCTAACTTTAACCCTAGCTTCCCAGCTTCATAACAGTGTGTAGCAAGTTGTTTGTCCTTGTGGGCAATGATTATAATTAGATAAGAAGTCCTAATATATAAAACAATTAAGCAGCTTTGGAAATCCTTAGACTTCACTGCATTGTAGCATTAAACTCTAAAACATAGTTGAGAGACAATGTTCTTGTTCTTCTCGGGTTCATAACAGTGTGCAGGAAGTTGTTTGTACATGTGGGCAATGCTTATACTTGGACAAGAAGGCCTAATATTGGAAACTAGAAGAAAACATCAGTAATTCAGGGAAAATAACAGTAAATAGATGAGAACTCCCATAAAACATCTATTAGAAAACATTTCTCCAAGTCTGTTGTTAGTGTATAAAATGTATCTACGATCCAGGAAATCCTTAATTAGAGTGAAGATCACATTAAACAGTGTATGAATTATTTACGTACAGGAGCCTAGAATGGTAAATGGGTGTCATACAAGGAAAAATATCCTTGAAACAGACAAACAATTTAAGCAACTTTGGAAAGACTCCTGCTTCATGATAATGTAGCATTTAACTCTATAATATAGTTGAGACACAATGTTCCAGAGCTTCTCAGGTTCATAACCTTGTGTAGAAAGTTGTTTGTCCATATCCCAATGCTTATTCTTTGACAAAGAGGCCTAATATTGGGAACTACAAGAAAACATCAGTAATACAGAGAAAACTACATTAAATAGATGATAACTTGTATCGAACTGGTGAAACAGATTCTCCAAGTCAGTTGATAATTTTGAAAAGGTATCTAAGATCCAGGAAATCCTTAATTAGAGTTATGATCACATTAAACAGTGTATGAACCCTACATTATTTACTTAAAGGTGCTTAGAACTTTAAATGTGTCTCAAACAAGGCTTGAATGAGAGAAATAAGCATAATTAAGCAGCTTTGGAAAGCCTTACCCTTCACTATAATGTACTATTAAACTCTATAACATCACTAATTCCGGGAAAATAACAGTAAACAGATGAGAATTAGCATAGAACAAGTGAAACAGATTTCTCTAAGTCAGTTGTTAGTGTAGAGAAGGTATCTAAGATCCAGAAAATCCTTAATTAAACTTAAGAGCACATTAAACTCAATATGAAACCTCATACAAGTCTTGAAAGAGTGAAATAAGCACAATTCAGCAGCTTTGAAAAGCCTTAGACTTCACTACAACTTAGCTTTAAACTCTATAACGTAGTTGAGAGACAATGTTACCCTGCTCTTAGGTTCATAAAAGTGTGTTTGTTTAAGTAGGCAATGCTTATACTTAAACAAGAAGGCCTAATATAGGCAACTACATGAAAACATGAGTAATTCAGCGAAAATAACAGTAAATAGATGAGAACTCGTTTAGAACAGGTTAAACAGGTTCCTTTTCTACACTAACAACTTACTTGGAGAAGTGTTTTCTACATGTACTATGAGAGTTCTCATCTATTTTCTGTTATTTTTTCTGAATTACTCATGTTTTCTTGTAGTTTCCTATATTAGGATTTCTTGTCCAATTACAAGCATTGCCCATATGTACAAACAATTTCCTACACAATGTTATGAAGCTGAGAACTCGGGAACATTGTCTCTCAACCATGTTTTAGAGTTTAATGCTATATTGCAGTGAAGTCTAAGGCTTTCCAAAGCTGCTTAATTGTGTTTATTTCTCTCTTTCAATCCTTGTATGTCACACATTTAAAGTTCTTGGCCCCTTTAAGTAAATAATAGAGGTTTCATACACTGATTCATGTGCTCTTAACTCTAATTAAGAATTTCCTGGATCTTCAATACATTTCTACAATAACAACTAACGTGGAGAAGAGTGTTCTACCTCTTCTATTCAAGTTCTAATCCTTTTACTGTTATTTTCTCTGAATTAGTGTATAAAATGTAATTTTTCAAGTTTTCTTGTAGTTTACTACAGTAGGCCTTCTAGTCCAAGTATAAGCATTGCCCACAGGTACAAACAACTTCCTACACACTGCTTAAATGTGCTTACGTCTTTCTTTCAAGCTTCTATGACACACATTTACAGTTCTCTTAACTTTAATTTAGGATTTCCTGTATCTTATATAACTTTCTACACTAACAACTTACTTGAAGAAATGTTTTCAACATGTTCTATTAGAGTTCTCATTTATTTATTGTTATTTGTTCTGAATTACTCAGGTTTTCTTGTAGTTTCGTATATTCAGCATTCTTGCCTTATTATAAGCATTGTTAAAGGGTTTAAGGCTACATTGCAGTGAACTCTAAGGCTTTCCAAAGCTGCTTAAATGTGCTTATTTCTGCATTTAAAGGATATTCTGCCTTGTATGACACACATTTACAGTTCTAGGCTCCTTTAAGTAAATAATAGATGTTTCATGTGCTCTTTACTCTAATTAAGGATTTCCTGGATCTTAGATACCTTTCTACACTAACAACTTACTTGAAGTAGCGTTTTCTATACATTCTATGGGAGTTCTCATGTATTTACTGTTATTTTTCCTGGATCTTAGATACCTTTTCTACACTAACAACTGAGTAGGAGAATCTGTTTCACTTGTTCTATACCATTTTCATCTATTTACTGTTATTTTCTCTGAATTACTCATGTTTTCTTTTAGTTTTATATATTAGGCCTTCTTTCCAAAGATAAGCTTTGCCCACATATACACACAACTTTGTACACACTGTTAATAACCTGAGAAACGCCAGAACATTGTCTCTCAATATGTTATAGAGTTTAATGATACATTGCAGTGAAGTCTAATGGTTTCCACAACTGCTTAAATGTTTTAGAGTTTAATGCTACATTGCAGTGAAATCTAAGGCTTTCCAAAGCTGCTTAGATGTGCTTATTTCTCTATTTCAAAGATATTCTGCCTTGTATGACACATAATTACAGTTCTAGGCACCTTTAAGTAAATAATAGACGTTTCATTCACCGTTTAATGTGCTCTAATCTCTAATTAATGATTTCCTGGATCTTAGATAACTTTCTACACTAACAACTTACCTGGAGACCTGTTTTCTACATGTTCTATGAGAGTTCTCATCTATTTACTGTTATTACTTCTGAATTACTCATGTTTTCTTGTAGTTTCCTATATTAGACGTTCTTGTCCAATCATAAACATTGCTCACATGTACAATCAACTTACTACACACTGTTATGAAGCTGAGAAGCTCGGGAACATTGTCTCTCAACTATGTTTCAGAGTTTAATGCTACATTGCAGTGAAGTCTAAGGCTTTCTCCAGCAGCTTAATTGTGCTTATTTCTCTCAAGTCTTGTATGACACACATTTACAGTTCTAGGCTCCTTTAAGTAAATAATAGAGGCTTCATACACTGTTTAATCTTCTCTTAACTCTAAGGATTTTCTGGATCTTCGATACTTTTTCTATACTAACAACTGACTTGGAGAAGTGTCTTCCACATTTTTTATGCAATTTTTCATCTATATGTTGTTATTTTCTCTGAAGTATTCATGTTTTCTTGTAGTTTCCTATATTAGGCCTTCTTGTCCAAGTATAAGCATTGCTCACATATACAAACAACTTCCTACACACTGTAATGAACCTGAGAAGCTAGGGAACATTTTCTCTCAACTACGGTTTAGAGTTTAATGCTACATTGCTGTGAAGTCTAAGGCTTCCCAAAGCTGCTTACTTGTGCATATTTCCCTCTTTCAAGCCTTGTATGACACACATGTAAAGTTCTAGGCTCCTTTCAGTAAATAATAGAGGTTTCATACAATCTTAAATGTGATATTTACTCTAATTAAGGAGTTCTGGATCTTAGGTACCTTTTCTACACTAACGACTGACTAGCAGAATGTGTTTTACCTGTTCTATGGGAGTTCTCATCTATTTACTGTTATTTTCCATAAATTACTCATGTTTTCTGTAGTTTCCTATATTAGGCCTTCTTTTCCAAGTATAAGCATTGCACACGTGAACAAACAACTTCTTACACACTGTAATGAACCTGAGAAGCTCGGGAACATTTTTCTTGCAACTATGGTTTAGAGTTTAAGGCTATCTTGCTGTGAAGTCTAAGGCTTTCTAAAGCTGCTTAATTGTGCATATTTCTCTCTTTCAAGCCTTATATAACACACATTTACAGTTTAGGCTTTTTTAAGTAAATAATAGAGGTTTCATACACTGTTTAATGTGCTCTTTACTGTAATTAAAAATTTCCTGGATCTTAGATACCTTTCTACGCTAACAACTTACTTGGAGAAGTGTGTTCTACATGTACTATGGGAGTTCTCATCTATTTACTGTTATTATCTCTGAATTACTCATGTTTTCTTGAGTTTTCTATATTGGGCTTTCTTGTCAATGTATAAGCATTGCTCACATGTACAAACAACTTCCCACACACTGTTATGGACCTGAGAAGTTTGAGAACATTGTCTCTCCACTAAGTTATAGGGTTTAATGCAACACTGCAGTTAAGTCAAAGGCTTTCCAAAGCTGCTTAATTGTGCAAATTTCTCTCTTTTAAGCCTTGTATAACACATATTTACAGTTGTAGGCTACTGTAAGTAAATAATAGAGGTTTCATACACTGTTTAATGTGCTCTTTATTGTAATTAAAAATTTCCTGGATCTTAGATAACTTTCTGCACTAACAACTTACATGGATTAGTGTTTTCTACATGTTCTATGAGAGTTCTCATCTATTTACTATTATTTCTTCTGAATTATTCATGTTTTCTTGTAGTTTTCTATATTATGCCTGCTTATCCAAGTATAAGCATTGCACACATGTACAAACAACTACCTAAACACTATAATCAACCTGAGAATCTAGGGAACATTGTCTCTCAACCATGTTCTACAGTTTATTGTTACATTGCAGTGAAGTCTAAGCCTTTCCAAAGCTGCTTAACTGTGCGTATTTCTCTCTATCAAGTCTTCTATGACACACATTTAAAGTTCTTGGGTCCATTAAGTAAATAATAGATGTTTCATACAATGGTAAATGTGCTATTTATTCTAAGGATTCCCAAGATCTTAGATACCTTTTCTACACTAACAACTGAATTGGGGAATCAGTTTCACCTGTTCTATACCAGTTTTCATCTATTTACTTTTATTTTCTCTGAATTACTCATGTTTTCAGGTAGTTTCCCATATTAGGCCTTCTCGTCAAAGTATAAACATTGCCCACATATACAAACAACGTTTTACACACTGTTAATGACATGAGAAGCTTGGGAACATTGTCTCTCAATTATGTTTTAAAGTTTAATGCTACATTTCAGTGAAGTGTAAGGCTTTCCAAAGCTACTAAAATGTGCTTATTTCTCCAATTCAAGGATATTCTGCCTTGTATGAAACACATAACAGTTCTAGGCTTTTATAGTAGATAATGGAGGTTTCATACATGGTTTCATGTGCTCTAAACTCTAAGGATTTCCTGTATCTTAGATACGTTTTCTACACTAACAACTGACTTGGAAAAGTGTGTTCTACATGTTCTATGCATGTTCTCATCTACTTAATGTTATTTTTATGAATGACTCATGTTTTCCTGTAGTTTCCTATATGAGGCATTGTTGTCCAAGTATAACCATTGCCCACAGGTACAAACAACTTCCGACAAACTGTTATGAACCTGAGAATGTCGGGAACATTGTATCTCAACTATGTTATAGGGTTTAAAGCTACATTGCAGTGAAGTCTAAGGCTTTCCAAAGCTGCTTAAATGTGCTTATTTCTCTATTTCAAGGATATTATTCCTTGTATGACACACATTTATAGTTCTAGGCTCCTTTAAGTAAATAAAAGAGGTTTCATACACTGTTTAATGTGCTCTTAACTCTAATTAAAGATTTCCCGGATCTTCGATACTTTTTCTATACTAACAACTGACTTGGAGAAGTGTCTTCTACATGTTCTATTAGAGTTCTCATCTATTTACTGTTATTACTTCTGAATTATTCATGTTTTCTTGAAGTTTCCTGTATAAGGCCTTCTTGTCCAAGTAAAAACATTGCCCACAAGAACAAAATACTTCATAAATACTGTAATGAACCTGAGAATCTAGGAAACATTTTCCCTCAACTACGGTTTAGAGTTCAATGCTACATTGCTATGAGGTCTAAGGCTTTCCATAACTGATTAATTGTGCATATTTCCCTCTTTCAAGCCTTGTATGATACACATTTACAGCTCTAGACTACTGTAAGTAAATAATAGAGGTTTCATACACTGTTCAATGTGCTCTTTACAGTAATTAAAAATTTCCTGGATCTTAGATAACTTTCTGCATTAACAACTTCCTAGGAATAGTGTTTTCTACATATTCTATGAGAGTTCTCATTTATTTACGATTATTACAATGAATTATTCATGATTTCTTCTACATTCCTATATTAGGCCTTCTTGTCCAAGCATAAGCATTGCCCACATGTACAAACAACTTCCTAAACAATGTAATCAACCTAAGAAAGTAGGGAATATTATCTTTCAACCATATTTTACAGGAGAAGGTGCCCCCATAGTGGAAAGTGATTTTCTTGGACCTGACACAGCTCTCTCACCATTGTCAAAGGCTAACCCTAACCCTAAAACTAAGCCTATCCCTCAACCTAACCCTCACCAGTGGCTACCGCCCTGGGGCCCTGTGAAACCTGGAAGAGGGTCTCAAGTGCCCACAAAAGCCTCACCTGCCTGAGCTTCAGACTGGATGCCAGCAAGAGGGACCCTTGTCCTCAGGGCAGGGCGTTCCAGGCGAATGGGGCAGAAAGCAGGCCCCCGGGGACCGGGCACCAGACCAGTAAGAACATCCCGAGGGGCCGGGGAGGTGCCCCCAGAGTGGAAAGTGATTTTTCTCGGATTTGACAGAGCTCTCTCCCGGTTGTCAAAGCCCATAGGCAGGCCTGTGGGATTCCCAGGACACTCTGCTGTGAGCTGCCCTTTGGTGGGAGCGATGGGGGCCGGGGTGGGGGGGGTGGATAGAGGGTCGGCCCCGAGGCTCATGGAGGCTCGTGTGTGTCCTGAAGGGAGGGCTGGCTGGTCTGCCCACGCTTGGGGACCTGGGAGGCACCCTGTGAGCAGAGGGCTATGTGCCTTTACATCCCAGTGGTGGGGGCTATTCCTCTGTGTTTGGGAGCAGGGCAGACTGGCTGGTGCTGCTCGCTCATTGGTCGAATGGACCAGGGGCGTGGTTTCCGGAACCAGGAGGCGGGCCCAGGCCCACAGCTGAGCCAGGTCAAGTCAAGGCGGGGGCGGGGCCAGGTGAGCAGCTGGAGGCGGTCACGGGATCAAGGGGGCGGGGCCAGGTGAACAGCCTGAAGTGGTGAGGTAAGCAGGAGAGAGGGTCTCGGGCAGGGACATGAGTGACCAGCAGGCGGGTCTGCTGGCGGCAGGGACCTAAAGAGGGGGCCCGGCAGCTCGGCCGGGCGCTTAGCTGACCAGCGGGAAGCGGTCAAGGGAAGAGTGGGTTGGGGCCGGTGTCAAAAGCTGGAAGTGGTCCAGTGGGGAAGGCCCTGGGGCCCGGTGAAGGTGCCCCCAGAGCGCAAAGTGATTTTCTCGGACTTGATACAGCTCTCTCCCCGTTGTCAAAGGCTAACCCTAACCCTAAAACTAAGCCTATCCCTCAACCTAACCCTCACCAGTGGCTAAGGCCCTGGGGCCCTGTGAAACCTGGAAGGAGGGTCTCAAGTGCCCACAAAAGCCTCACATGCCTGAGCTTCAGACTGGATGCCAGCAAGAGGGACCCTTGTCCTCAGGGCAGGGCGTTCCAGGGGAATGGGGCGGAAAGCAGGCTCCCGGGGCCGGGCCACCAGACCAGTGAGAACCTCCGGAGGGGCCGGGGAGGTGCCCCCAGAGTGGAAAGTGATAATTTCTCGGACTTGACACAGCTCTCTCCCGGTTGTCAAAGCCCATAGGCAGGGCTCTGGGCGTCCCAGGACACTCTGCTCTGAGCTGCCCTTTGGTGGGAGCGATGGGGGCCGGGGCCGTGGGGTTAGACGGCCGGTCCCGAGGCTCATGGAGGCCCCTGGGTGTCCTGAAGGGAGGGCTGGCTGGTCTGCCCACGCTTGGGGACCTGGGAGGCACCCTGTGAGCAGAGGGCTATGTGCCTTTACATTCCAGTGGTGGTGCTATTCCTCTGTGTTTGGGAGCAGGGCAGGCTGGCTGGTGCTTCTCGCTCATTGGTCGAATGGACCAGGGGCGTGGTTGCCGGAACCAGGAGGGGCCCCAGGCCCACAGCTGAGCCAGGTCAAGTCAAGGAGGGGGCGGGGCCAGGTGAGCAGCTGGAGGCGGTCACGGGATCATGGGGGCGGGGCCAGGTGAACAGCCTGAAGTGGTGAGGTAAGCAGGAGAGAGGGTCGGGGGCAGGGACACTGGTGACAAGCAGGCGGGTCTGCCGGCGGCAGGGACCTAAAGAGGGGGCCCGGCGGCTTGGCCGGCCCCTTAGCTGACCTGCGGGAAGCGGTCAAGGGAGAGTGGGTTGGGGCCGGTGTCAAAAGCTGGAGGTGGTCTAGTGGTGAAGGCCCTGGGGCCCGGTGAAGGTGCCCCAGGAGCGCAAAGTGATTTTCTCGGACTTGACACCGCTCTCTCCCCGTTGTCAAAGGCTCACCCTAAACCTAAAACTAAGCCTATACCTCAACCTAACCCTCACCAGTGGCTCAGGCCCTGGGGCCCTGTGAAACCTGGACGAGGGTCTAAAGTGCCCACAAAAGCCTCACCTGCCTGAGCTTCAGACTGGATGCCAGCAAGAGGGACCCTTGTCCTCAGGGCAGGGCGTTCGAGGCGAATGGGGCGGAAAGCAGGCCCCCGGGGCCGGGCCACCAGACCAGTCAGAACCTCCGGAGGGGCCGGGGAGGAGCCCCCAGAGTGGAAAGTGATAATTTCTCGGACTTGACACAGCTCTCTCCCGGTTGTCAAAGCCCATAGGCAGGGCTCTGGGCGTCCCAGGACACTCTCCTCTCAGCTGCCCTTTGGTGGGAGCGATGGGGGCCGGGGCGGGGGGGTTAGAGGGCCGGCCCCGAGGCTCATGGAGGACCCTGGGTGTCCTGAAGGGATGGCTGGCTGGACTGCCCACGCTTGGGGACCTGGGAGGCAACCTGTGAGCAGAGGGCTATGTGCCTTTACATCCCAGTGGTGGGGGCTATTCCTCTGTGTTTGGGAGCAGGGCAGACTGGCTGGTGCTGCTCGCTTATTGGTCGAATGGACCAGGGGCGTGGTTTCCGGAACCAGGAGGCGGGCCCAGGCCCACAGCTGAGCCAGGTCAAGTCAAGGCGGGGGCGGGGCCAGGTGAGCAGCTGGAGGCGGTCACGGGATCAAGGGGGCGGGGCCAGGTGAACAGCCTGAAGTGGTGAGGTAAGCAGGAGAGAGGGTCGCGGGCAGGGACACGGGTGACCAGCAGGCGGGTCTGCCGGCGGCAGGGACCTAAAGAGGGGGCCCGGCGGCTTGGCCGGCCCCTTAGCTGACCTGCGGGAAGCGGTCAAGGGAAGAGTGGGTTGGGGCCGGTGTCAAAAGCTGGAGGTGGTCCAGTGGGGAAGGCCCTGGGGCCCGGTGAAGGTGCCCCAGGAACGCAAAGTGATTTTCTCGGACTTGACACAGCTCTCTCCCCGTTGTCAAAGGCTCACCGTAACCCTAAAACTAAGCCTATCCCTCAACCTAACCCTCACCAGTGGCTAAGGCCCTGGGGCCCTATGAAACCTGGACGAGGGTCTCAAGTGCCCACAAAAGCCTCACCTGCCTGAGCTTCAGACTGGATGCCAGCAAGAGGGACCCTTGTCCTCAGGGCTGGGCGTTCCATTCGAAGGGGGCAGAAAGCAGGCCCCCGGGGCCGTTCCACCAGACCAGTCAGAACCTCCGGAGGGGCCGGGGAGGTGCCCCCAGAGTGGAAAGTGATAATTTCTCGGACTTGACACAGCTCTCTCCCGGTTTTCAAAGCCCATAGGCAGGGCTCTGGGCGTCCCAGGACACTCTGCTCTGAGCTGCCCTTTGGTGGGAGCGATGGGGGCCGGGGCGGGGGGGTTAGAGGGCCGGCCCCGAGGCTCATGGAGGCCCCTGGGTGTCCTGAAGGGATGGCTGGTTGGTCTGCCCACGCTTGGGGACCTGGGAGGCACCCTGTGAGCAGAGGGCTATGTGCCTTTACATCCCAGTGGTGGGGCTATTCCTCTGTTTTTGGGAGCAGGGCAGGCTGGCTGGTGCTGATCGCTTATTGGTCGAATGGACCAGGGGCGTGGTTTCTGGAACCAGGAGGCGGGCCCAGGCCCACAGCTGAGCCAGGTCAAGTCAAGGAGGGGGCGGGGCCAGGTGAGCAGCTGGAGGCGGTCACGGGATCACGGGGGCGGGGCCAGGTGAACAGCCTGAAGTGGTGAGGTAAGCAGGAGAGAGGGTCGCGGGCAGGGACACGGGTGACCAGCAGGCGGGTCTGCCAGCGGCAGGGACCTAAAGAGGGGGCCCGGCGGCTTGGCCGGCCACTTAGCTGCCCTGCGGGTAGCGGTCAAGGGAAGAGTGGGTTGGGGCCGGTGTCAAAAGCTGGAGGTGGTCCAGTGGTGAAGGCCCTGGGGCCCGGTGAAGGTGCTCCAGGAGCGCAAAGTGATTTCCTCGGACTTGACACAGCTCTCTCCCCGTTGTCAAAGGCTAAACCTAACCCTAAAACTAATCCTATCACTCAACCTAACCCTCACCAGTGGCTAAGGCCCTGGGGCCCTGTGAAACCTGGACGAGGGTCTCAAGTACCCACAAAAGCCTCACCTGCCTGAGCTTCAGACTGGATGCCAGCAAGAGGGACCCTTGTCCTCTGGGCAGGGCGTTCCAGGGGAATGGGGCGGAAAGCAGGCCCCCGGGGCCGGGCCACCAGACCAGTCAGAACCTCCGGAGGGGCCGGGGAGGTGCCCCCAGAGTGGAAAATGATAATTTCTCGGACTTGACACAGCTCTCTCCCGGTTGTCAAAGCCCATAGGCAGGGCTCTGGGCATCCCAGGACACTCTGCTCTGAGCTGCCCTTTGGTGGGAGCGATGGGGGCCGGGGCCGGGGGGTTAGAGGGCCGACCCCGAGGCTCAAGGAGGCCCCTGGGTGTCCTGAAGGGAGGGCTGGCTGGTCTGCCCAAGCTTGGGGACCTGGGAGGCACCCTGTGAGCAGAGGGCTATGTGCCTTTACATCCCAGTGGTGGGGGCTATTCCTCTGTGTTTGGGAGCAGGGCAGACTGGCTGGTGCTGCTCGCTCATTGGTCGAATGGACCAGGGGCGTGGTTTCCGGAACCAGGAGGCGGGCCCAGGCCCACAGCTGAGCCTGGTCAAGTCAAGGCGGGGGCGGGGCCAGGTGAGCAGCTGGAGGCGGTCACGGGATCAAGGGGGCGGGGCCAGGTGAACAGCCTGAAGTGGTGAGGTAAGCAGGAGAGAGGGTCTCGGGCAGGGACACGGGTGACCAGCAGGCGGGTCTGCCGGCGGCAGGGACCTAAAGAGGGGGCCCGGCGGCTTGGCCGGTCCCTTAGCTGACCTGCGGGAAGCGGTCAAGGGAGAGTGGGTTGGGGCCGGTGTCAAAAGCTGGAGGTGGTCTAGTGGTGAAGGCCCTGGGGCCCGGTGAAGGTGCCCCAGGAGCGCAAAGTGATTTTCTCGGACTTGAAACAGCTCTCTCCCCGTTGTCAAAGGCTAAACCTAACCCTAAAACTAATCCTATCACTCAACCTAACCCTCACCAGTGGCTAAGGCCCTGGGGCCCTGTGAAACCTGGACGAGGGTCTCAAGTACCCACAAAAGCCTCACCTGCCTGAGCTTCACACTGGATGCCAGCAAGAGGGACCCTTATCCTCAGGGCAGGGCGTTCCAGGGGAATGGGGCCGAAAGCAGGCCCCCGGGGCCGGGCCACCAGACCAGTCAGAACCTCCGGAGGGGCCGGGGAGGTGCCCCCAGAGTGGAAAATGATAATTTCTCGGACTTGACACAGCTCTCTCCCGGTTGTCAAAGCCCATAGGCAGGGCTCTGGGCGTCCCAGGACACTCTGCTCTGAGCTGCCCTTTGGTGGGAGCGATGGGGGCTGGGGCGGGGGGGTTAGAGGGCCGGCCCCGAGGCTCATGGAGGACCCTGGGTGTCCTGAAGGGATGGCTGGCTGGTCTGCCCACGCTTGGGGACCTGGGAGGCACCCTGTGTGCAGAGGGCTATGTGCCTTTACATCCCAGTGGTGGGGTCTATTCCTCTGTGTTTGGGAGCAGGGCAGACTGGCTGGTGCTGCTCGCTCATTGGTCGAATGGACCAGGGGCGTGGTTTCCGGAACCAGGAGGCGGGCCCAGGCCCACAGCTGAGCCAGGTCAAGTCAAGGCGGGGGCGGGGCCAGGTGAGCAGCTGGAGGCGGTCACGGGATCAAGGGGGCGGGGCCAGGTGAACAGCCTGAAGTGGTGAGGTAAGCAGGAGAGAGGGTCGCGGGCAGGGACACGGGTGACCAGCAGGCGGGTCTGCCGGCGGCAGGGACCTAAAGAGGGGGCCCGGCGGCTTGGCCGGCCCCTTAGCTGACCTGCGGGAAGCGGTCAAGGGAAGAGTGGGTTGGGGCCGGTGTCAAAAGCTGGAGGTGGTCCAGTGGGGAAGGCCCTGGGGCCCGGTGAAGGTGCCCCAGGAGCGCAAAGTGATTTTCTCGGACTTGACACAGCTCTCTCCCCGTTGTCAAAGGCTCACCGTAACCCTAAAACTAAGCCTATCCCTCAACCTAACCCTCACCAGTGGCTAAGGCCCTGGGGCCCTGTGAAACCTGGACGAGGGTCTCAAGTGCCCACAAAAGCCTCACCTGCCTGAGCTTCAGACTGGATGCCAGCAAGAGGGACCCTTGTCCTCAGGGCAGGGTGTTCCAGGCCAATGGGGCGGAAAGCAGGCCCCCGGGGCTGGGCCACCAGACCAGTCAGAACCTCCGGAGGGGTCGGGGAGGTGCCCCCAGAGTGGAAAGTGATGATTTCTCGGACTTGACACAGCTCTCTCCCAGTTGTCAAAGCCCATAGGCAGGGCTCTGGGCGTCCCAGGACACTCTGCTCTGAGCTGCCCTTTGGTGGGAGCGATGGGGGCCGGGACGGGGGGGTTAGAGGGCCGGCCCCGAGGCTCCTGGAGGACCCTGGGTGTCCTGAAGGGAGGGCTGGCTGGTCTGCCCACGCTTGGGGACCTGGGAGGCACCCTGTGAGCAGAGGGCTATGTGCCTTTACATCCCAGTCAGTGGTGGGGGCTATTCCTCTGTGTTTGGGAGCAGGGCAGACTGGCTGGTGCTGCTCGCTCATTGGTCGAATGGACCAGGGGCGTGGTTTCCGGAACCAGGAGGCGGGCTTAGGCCCACAGCTGAGCCATTTAAAGTCAAGGCGGTGGCAGGGCCAAGTGAGCAGCTGGAGGCAGTAACGGGATCACGGAGGCGGGGCCAGGTGAACAGCCTGAAGTGGTGAGGTAAGCAGGAGAGAGGGTCGCGGGCAGGGACATGAGTGACCAGCAGGCGGGTCTGCCGGCGGCAGGGACCTAAAGAGGGGGCCCGGCGGCTTGGCCGGCCCCTTAGCTGACCTGCGGGAAGCGGTCAAGGGAAGAGTGGGTTGGGGCCGGTATCAAAAGCTGGAGGTGGTCCAGTGGTGAAGGCCCTGGGGCCCGGTGAAGGTGCTCCAGGAGCGCAAAGTGATTTCCTCGGACTTGACACAGCTCTCTCCCCGTTGTCAAAGGCTAAACCTAACCCTAAAACTAATCCTATCACTCAACCTAACCCTCACCAGTGGCTAAGGCCCTGGGGCCCTGTGAAACCTGGACGAGGGTCTCAAGTACCCACAAAAGCCTCACCTGCCTGAGCTTCAGACTGGATGCCAGCAAGAGGGACCCTTGTCCTCTGGGCAGGGCGTTCCAGGGGAATGGGGCGGAAAGCAGGCCCCCGGGGCCGGGCCACCAGACCAGTCAGAACCTCCGGAGGGGCCGGGGAGGTGCCCCCAGAGTGGAAAATGATAATTTCTCGGACTTGACACAGCTCTCTCCCGGTTGTCAAAGCCCATAGGCAGGGCTCTGGGCATCCCAGGACACTCTGCTCTGAGCTGCCCTTTGGTGGGAGCGATGGGGGCCGGGGCCGGGGGGTTAGAGGGCCGACCCCGAGGCTCAAGGAGGCCCCTGGGTGTCCTGAAGGGAGGGCTGGCTGGTCTGCCCAAGCTTGGGGACCTGGGAGGCACCCTGTGAGCAGAGGGCTATGTGCCTTTACATCCCAGTGGTGGGGGCTATTCCTCTGTGTTTGGGAGCAGGGCAGACTGGCTGGTGCTGCTCGCTCATTGGTCGAATGGACCAGGGGCGTGGTTTCCGGAACCAGGAGGCGGGCCCAGGCCCATAGCTGAGCCTGGTCAAGTCAAGGCGGGGGCGGGGCCAGGTGAGCAGCTGGAGGCGGTCACGGGATCAAGGGGGCGGGGCCAGGTGAACAGCCTGAAGTGGTGAGGTAAGCAGGAGAGAGGGTCTCGGGCAGGGACACGGGTGACCAGCAGGCGGGTCTGCCGGCGGCAGGGACCTAAAGAGGGGGCCCGGCGGCTTGGCCGGCCCCTTAGCTGACCTGCGGGAAGCGGTCAAGGGAGAGTGGGTTGGGGCCGGTGTCAAAAGCTGGAGGTGGTCTAGTGGTGAAGGCCCTGGGGCCCGGTGAAGGTGCCCCAGGAGCGCAAAGTGATTTTCTCGGACTTGAAACAGCTCTCTCCCCGTTGTCAAAGGCTAAACCTAACCCTAAAACTAATCCTATCACTCAACCTAACCCTCACCAGTGGCTAAGGCCCTGGGGCCCTGTGAAACCTGGACGAGGGTCTCAAGTACCCACAAAAGCCTCACCTGCCTGAGCTTCACACTGGATGCCAGCAAGAGGGACCCTTATCCTCAGGGCAGGGCGTTCCAGGGGAATGGGGCCGAAAGCAGGCCCCCGGGGCCGGGCCACCAGACCAGTCAGAACCTCCGGAGGGGCCGGGGAGGTGCCCCCAGAGTGGAAAATGATAATTTCTCGGACTTGACACAGCTCTCTCCCGGTTGTCAAAGCCCATAGGCAGGGCTCTGGGCGTCCCAGGACACTCTGCTCTGAGCTGCCCTTTGGTGGGAGCGATGGGGGCCGGGGCGGGGGGGTTAGAGGGCCGGCCCCGAGGCTCATGGAGGACCCTGGGTGTCCTGAAGGGATGGCTGGCTGGTCTGCCCACGCTTGGGGACCTGGGAGGCACCCTGTGTGCAGAGGGCTATGTGCCTTTACATCCCAGTGGTGGGGTCTATTCCTCTGTGTTTGGGAGCAGGGCAGACTGGCTGGTGCTGCTCGCTCATTGGTCGAATGGACCAGGGGCGTGGTTTCCGGAACCAGGAGGCGGGCCCAGGCCCACAGCTGAGCCAGGTCAAGTCAAGGCGGGGGCGGGGCCAGGTGAGCAGCTGGAGGCGGTCACGGGATCAAGGGGGCGGGGCCAGGTGAACAGCCTGAAGTGGTGAGGTAAGCAGGAGAGAGGGTCGCGGGCAGGGACACGGGTGACCAGCAGGCGGGTCTGCCGGCGGCAGGGACCTAAAGAGGGGGCCCGGCGGCTTGGCCGGCCCCTTAGCTGACCTGCGGGAAGCGGTCAAGGGAAGAGTGGGTTGGGGCCGGTGTCAAAAGCTGGAGGTGGTCCAGTGGGGAAGGCCCTGGGGCCCGGTGAAGGTGCCCCAGGAGCGCAAAGTGATTTTCTCGGACTTGACACAGCTCTCTCCCCGTTGTCAAAGGCTCACCGTAACCCTAAAACTAAGCCTATCCCTCAACCTAACCCTCACCAGTGGCTAAGGCCCTGGGGCCCTGTGAAACCTGGACGAGGGTCTCAAGTGCCCACAAAAGCCTCACCTGCCTGAGCTTCAGACTGGATGCCAGCAAGAGGGACCCTTGTCCTCAGGGCAGGGTGTTCCAGGCCAATGGGGCGGAAAGCAGGCCCCCGGGGCTGGGCCACCAGACCAGTCAGAACCTCCGGAGGGGTCGGGGAGGTGCCCCCAGAGTGGAAAGTGATGATTTCTCGGACTTGACACAGCTCTCTCCCAGTTGTCAAAGCCCATAGGCAGGGCTCTGGGCGTCCCAGGACACTCTGCTCTGAGCTGCCCTTTGGTGGGAGCGATGGGGGCCGGGACGGGGGGGTTAGAGGGCCGGCCCCGAGGCTCCTGGAGGACCCTGGGTGTCCTGAAGGGAGGGCTGGCTGGTCTGCCCACGCTTGGGGACCTGGGAGGCACCCTGTGAGCAGAGGGCTATGTGCCTTTACATCCCAGTCAGTGGTGGGGGCTATTCCTCTGTGTTTGGGAGCAGGGCAGACTGGCTGGTGCTGCTCGCTCATTGGTCGAATGGACCAGGGGCGTGGTTTCCGGAACCAGGAGGCGGGCTTAGGCCCACAGCTGAGCCATTTAAAGTCAAGGCGGTGGCAGGGCCAAGTGAGCAGCTGGAGGCAGTAACGGGATCACGGAGGCGGGGCCAGGTGAACAGCCTGAAGTGGTGAGGTAAGCAGGAGAGAGGGTCGCGGGCAGGGACATGAGTGACCAGCAGGCGGGTCTGCCGGCGGCAGGGACCTAAAGAGGGGGCCCGGCGGCTTGGCCGGCCCCTTAGCTGACCTGCGGGAAGCGGTCAAGGGAAGAGTGGGTTGGGGCCGGTATCAAAAGCTGGAGGTGGTCCAGTGGGGAAGGCCCTGGGGCCCGGTGAAGGAGCCCCAGGAGCGCAAAATGATTTTCTCGGACTTGACACCGCTCTCTCCCCGTTGTCAAAGGCTAACCCTAACCCTAAAACTAAGCCTATCCCTCAACCTAACCCTCACCAGTGGCTAAGGCCCTGGGGCCCTGTGAAACCTGGACGAGGGTCTCAAGTGCCCACAAAAGCCTCACCTGCCTGAGCTTCAGACTGGATGCCAGCAAGAGGGACCCTTGTCCTCAGGGCAGGGCGTTCCAGGCGAATGCGGTGGAAAGCAGGCCCCCGGGGCCGTTCCACCAGACCAGTCGGAACCTCCGGAGGGGCCGGGGAGGTGCCCCCAGAGTGGAAAGTGATAATTTCTCGGACTTGACACAGCTCTCTCCCGGTTGTCAAAGCCCATAGGCAGGGCTCTGGGCGTCCCAGGACACTCTCCTCTCAGCTGCCCTTTGGTGGGAGCGATGTGGGCCGGGGCGGGGGGGTTAGAGGGCCGGCCCCGAGGCTCATGGAGGACCCTGGGTGTCCTGAAGGGATGGCTGGCTGGTCTGCCCACGCTTTGGGACCTGGGAGGCAACCTGTGAGCAGAGGGCTATGTGCCTTTACATCCCAGTGGTGGGGGCTATTCCTCTGTGTTTGGGAGCAGGGCAGACTGGCTGGTGCTGCTCGGTCATTGGTCGAATGGACCAGGGGCGTGGTTTCCGGAACCAGGAGGCGGGCCCAGGCCCACAGCTGAGCCAGGTCAAGTCAAGGCGGGGGCGGGGCCAGGTGAGCAGCTGGAGGCGGTCACGGGATCAAGGGGGCGGGGCCAGGTGAACAGCCTGAAGTGGTGAGGTAAGCAGGAGAGAGGGTCGCGGGCAGGGACACGGGTGACCAGCAGGCGGGTCTGCCGGCGGCAGGGACCTAAAGAGGGGGCCCGGCGGCTTGGCCGGCCCCTTAGCTGACCTGCGGGAAGCGGTCAAGGGAAGAGTGGGTTGGGGCCGGTGTCAAAAGCTGGAGGTGGTCCAGTGGGGAAGGCCCTGGGGCCCGGTGAAGGTGCCCCAGGAGCGCAAAGTGATTTTCTCGGACTTCACACAGCTCTCTCCCCGTTGTCAAAGGCTCACCGTAACCCTAAAACTAAGCCTATCCCTCAACCTAACCCTCACCAGTGGCTAAGGCCCTGGGGCCCTGTGAAACCTGGACGAGGGTCTCAAGTGCCCACAAAAGCCTCACCTGCCTGAGCTTCAGACTGGATGCCAGCAAGAGGGACCCTTGTCCTCAGGGCTGGGCGTTCCATTCGAAGGGGGCAGAAAGCAGGCCCCCGGGGCCGTTGCACCAGACCAGTCAGAACCTCCGGAGGGGCCGGGGAGGTGCCCCCAGAGTGGAAAGTGATAATTTCTCGGACTTGACACAGCTCTCTCCCGGTTTTCAAAGCCCATAGGCAGGGCTCTGGGCGTCCCAGGACACTCTGCTCTGAGCTGCCCTTTGGTGGGAGCGATGGGGGCCGGGGCGGGGGGGTTAGAGGGCCGGCCCCGAGGCTCATGGAGGCCCCTGGGTGTCCTGAAGGGATGGCTGGCTGGTCTGCCCACGCTTGGGGACCTGGGAGGCACCCTGTGAGCAGAGGGCTATGTGCCTTTACATCCCAGTGGTGGGGCTATTCCTCTGTGTTTGGGAGCAGGGCAGGCTGGCTGGTGCTGCTCGCTTATTGGTCGAATGGACCAGGGGCGTGGTTTCTGGAACCAGGAGGCGGGCCCAGGCCCACAGCTGAGCCAGGGCAAGTCAAGGAGGGGGCGGGGCCAGGTGAGCAGCTGGAGGCGGTCACGGGATCACGGGGGCGGGGCCAGGTGAACAGCCTGAAGTGGTGAGGTAAGCAGGAGAGAGGGTCGCGGGCAGGGACACGGGTGACCAGCAGGCGGGTCTGCCAGCGGCAGGGACCTAAAGAGGGGGCCCGGCGGCTTGGCCGGCCACTTAGCTGACCTGCGGGAAGCGGTCAAGGGAAGAGTGGGTTGGGGCCGGTGTCAAAAGCTGGAGGTGGTCCAGTGGTGAAGGCCCTGGGGCCCGGTAAAGGTGCTCCAGGAGCGCAAAGTGATTTCCTCGGACTTGACACAGCTCTCTCCCCGTTGTCAAAGGCTAAACCTAACCCTAAAACTAATCCTATCACTCAACCTAACCCTCACCAGTGGCTAAGGCCCTGGGGCTCTGTGAAACCTGGACGAGGGTCTCAAGTACCCACAAAAGCCTCACCTGCCTGAGCTTCAGACTGGATGCCAGCAAGAGGGACCCTTGTCCTCAGGGCAGGGCGTTCCAGGGGAATGGGGCGGAAAGCAGGCCCCCGGGGCCGGGCCACCAGACCAGTCAGAACCTCCGGAGGGGCCGGGGAGGTGCCCCCAGAGTGGAAAATGATAATTTCTCGGACTTGACACAGCTCTCTCCCGGTTGTCAAAGCCCATAGGCAGGGCTCTGGGCATCCCAGGACACTCTGCTCTGAGCTGCCCTTTGGTGGGAGCGATGGGGGCCGGGGCCGGGGGGTTAGAGGGCCGACCCCGAGGCTCATGGAGGCCCCTGGGTGTCCTGAAGGGAGGGCTGGCTGGTCTGCCCAAGCTTGGGGACCTGGGAGGCACCCTGTGAGCAGAGGGCTATGTGCCTTTACATCCCAGTGGTGGGGGCTATTCCTCTGTGTTTGGGAGCAGGTCAGACTGGCTGGTGCTGCTCGCTCATTGGTCGAATGGACCAGGGGCGTGGTTTCCGGAACCAGGAGGCGGGCCCAGGCCCACAGCTGAGCCAGGTGAAGTCAAGGCGGGGGCGGGGCCAGGTGAGCAGCTGGAGGCAGTCACTGGATCAAGGGGGCGGGGCCAGGTGAACAGCCTGAAGTGGTGAGGTAAGCAGGAGAGAGGGTCGCGGGCAGGGACACGGGTGACCAGCAGGCGGGTCTGCCGGCGGCAGGGACCTAAAGCGGGGGCCCGGCGGCTTGGCCGGCCCCTTAGCTGACCTGCGGGAAGCGGTCAAGGGAAGAGTGGGTTGGGGCCGGTGTCAAAAGCTGGAGGTGGTCCAGTGGTGAAGGCCCTGGGGCCCGGTGAAGGTGCCCCAGGAGCGCAAAGTGATTTTCTCGGACTTGACACAGCTCTCTCCCCGTTGTCAAAGGCTAACCCTAACCCTAAAACTAAGCCTATTCCTCAACCTAACCCTAACCAGTGGCTAAGGCCCTGGGGCCCTGTGAAACCTGGACGAGGGTCTCAAGTGCCCACAAAAGCCTCACCTGCCTGAGCTTCAGACTGGATGCCAGCAAGAGGGACCCTTGTCCTCAGGGCAGGGCGTTCCAGGCGAATGGGGCGGAAAGCAGGCCCCCGGGGCCGGGCCACCAGACCAGTCAGAACCTCCGGAGGGGCCGGGCAGGTGCCCCCAGAGTGGAAAGTGATAATTTCTCGGACTTGACACAGCTCTCTCCCGGTTGTCAAAGCCCATAGGCAGGGCTCTGGGCGTCCCAGGACACTCTCCTCTCAGCTGCCCTTTGGTGGGAGCGATGGGGGCCGGGGCGGGGGGGTTAGAGGTCCGGCCCCGAGGCTCATGGAGGACCCTGGGTGTCCTGAAGGGATGGCTGGCTGGTCTGCCCACGCTTGGGGACCTGGGAGGCACCCTGTGAGCAGAGGGCTATGTGCCTTTACATCCCAGTGGTGGGGGCTATTCCTCTGTGTTTGGGAGCAGGGCAGGCTGGCTGGTGCTGATCGCTTATTGGTCGAATGGACCAGGGGCGTGGTTTCCGGAACCAGGAGGCGGGCCCAGGCCCACAGGTGAGCCAGGTCACGTCAAGGCGGGGGCGGGGCCAGGTGAGCAGCTGGAGGCGGTCACGGGATCAAGGGGGCGGGGCCAGGTGAACAGCCTGAAGTGGTGAGGTAAGCAGGAGAGAGGGTCGCGGGCAGGGACACGGGTGACCAGCAGGCGGGTCTGCCGGCGGCAGGGACCTAAAGAGGGGGCCCGGCGGCTTGGCCGGCCCCTTAGCTGACCTGCGGGAAGCGGTCAAGGGAAGAGTGGGTTGGGGCCGGTGTCAAAAGCTGGAGGTGGTCCAGTGGGGAAGGCCCTGGGGCCCGGTGAAGGTGCCCCAGGAGCGCAAAGTGATTTTCTCGGACTTGACACAGCTCTCTCCCCGTTGTCAAAGGCTCACCATAACCCTAAAACTAAGCCTATCCCTCAACCTAACCCTCACCAGTGGCTAAGGCCCTGGGGCCCTGTGAAACCTGGACGAGGGTCTCAAGTGCCCACAAAAGCCTCACCTGCCTGAGCTTCAGACTGGATGCCAGCAAGAGGGACCCTTGTCCTCAGGGCAGGGTGTTCCAGGCCAATGGGGCGGAAAGCAGGCCCCCGGGGCTGGGCCACCAGACCAGTCAGAACCTCCGGAGGGGTCGGGGAGGTGCCCCCAGAGTGGAAAGTGATGATTTCTCGGACTTGACACAGCTCTCTCCCAGTTGTCAAAGCCCATAGGCAGGGCTCTGGGCGTCCCAGGACACTCTGCTCTGAGCTGCCCTTTGGTGGGAGCGATGGGGGCCGGGACGGGGGGGTTAGAGGGCCGGCCCCGAGGCTCCTGGAGGACCCTGGGTGTCCTGAAGGGAGGGCTGGCTGGTCTGCCCACGCTTGGGGACCTGGGAGGCACCCTGTGAGCAGAGGGCTATGTGCCTTTACATCCCAGTCAGTGGTGCAGGCTATTCCTCTGTGTTTGGGAGCAGGGCAGACTGGCTGGTGCTGCTCGCTCATTGGTCGAATGGACCAGGGGCGTGGTTTCCGGAACCAGGAGGCGGGCCCAGGCCCACAGCTGAGCCAGGTCAAGTCAAGGCGGGGGCGGGGCCAGGTGAGCAGCTGGAGGCGGTCACGGGATCAAGGGGGCGGGGCCAGGTGAACAGCCTGAAGAGGTGAGGTAAGCAGGAGAGAGGGTCTCGGGCAGGGACACGGGTGACCAGCAGGCGGGTCTGCGGGCGGCAGGGACCTAAAGAGGGGGCCCGGCGGCTTGGCCGGCCCCTTAGCTGACCTGCGGGAAGCGGTCAAGGGAGAGTGGGTTGGGGCCGGTGTCAAAAGCTGGAGGTGGTCTAGTGGTGAAGGCCCTGGGGCCCGGTGAAGGTGCCCCAGGAGCGCAAAGTGATTTTCTCGGACTTGACACCGCTCTCTCCCCGTTGTCAAAGGCTCACCCTAAACCTAAAACTAAGCCTATACCTCAACCTAACCCTCACCAGTGGCTCAGGCCCTGGGGCCCTGTGAAACCTGGACGAGGGTCTAAAGTGCCCACAAAAGCCTCACCTGCCTGAGCTTCAGACTGGATGCCAGCAAGAGGGACCCTTGTCCTCAGGGCATGGCGTTCGAGGCGAATGGGGCGGAAAGCAGGCCCCCGGGGCCGGGCCACCAGACCAGTCAGAACCTCCGGAGGGGCCGGGGAGGAGCCCCCAGAGTGGAAAGTGATAATTTCTCGGACTTGACACAGCTCTCTCCCGGTTGTCAAAGCCCATAGGCAGGGCTCTGGGCGTCCCAGGACACTCTCCTCTCAGCTGCCCTTTGGTGGGTGCGATGGGGGCCGGGGCGGGGGGGTTAGAGGGCCGGCCCCGAGGCTCATGGAGGACCCTGGGTGTCCTGAAGGGATGGCTGGCTGGTCTGCCCACGCTTTGGGACCTGGGAGGCAACCTGTGAGCAGAGGGCTATGTGCCTTTACATCCCAGTGGTGGGGGCTATTCCTCTGTGTTTGGGAGCAGGGCAGACTGGCTGGTGCTGCTCGGTCATTGGTCGAATGGACCAGGGGCGTGGTTTCCGGAACCAGGAGGCGGGCCCAGGCCCACAGCTGAGCCAGGTCAAGTCAAGGCGGGGGCGGGGCCAGGTGAGCAGCTGGAGGCGGTCACGGGATCAAGGGGGCGGGGCCAGGTGAACAGCCTGAAGTGGTGAGGTAAGCAGGAGAGAGGGTCGCGGGCAGGGACACGGGTGACCAGCAGGCGGGTCTGCCGGCGGCAGGGACCTAAAGAGGGGGCCCGGCGGCTTGGCCGGCCCCTTAGCTGACCTGCGGGAAGCGGTCAAGGGAAGAGTGGGTTGGGGCCGGTGTCAAAAGCTGGAGGTGGTCCAGTGGGGAAGGCCCTGGGGCCCGGTGAAGGTGCCCCAGGAGCGCAAAGTGATTTTCTCGGACTTCACACAGCTCTCTCCCCGTTGTCAAAGGCTCACCGTAACCCTAAAACTAAGCCTATCCCTCAACCTAACCCTCACCAGTGGCTAAGGCCCTGGGGCCCTGTGAAACCTGGACGAGGGTCTCAAGTGCCCACAAAAGCCTCACCTGCCTGAGCTTCAGACTGGATGCCAGCAAGAGGGACCCTTGTCCTCAGGGCTGGGCGTTCCATTCGAAGGGGGCAGAAAGCAGGCCCCCGGGGCCGTTGCACCAGACCAGTCAGAACCTCCGGAGGGGCCGGGGAGGTGCCCCCAGAGTGGAAAGTGATAATTTCTCGGACTTGACACAGCTCTCTCCCGGTTTTCAAAGCCCATAGGCAGGGCTCTGGGCGTCCCAGGACACTCTGCTCTGAGCTGCCCTTTGGTGGGAGCGATGGGGGCCGGGGCGGGGGGGTTAGAGGGCCGGCCCCGAGGCTCATGGAGGCCCCTGGGTGTCCTGAAGGGATGGCTGGCTGGTCTGCCCACGCTTGGGGACCTGGGAGGCACCCTGTGAGCAGAGGGCTATGTGCCTTTACATCCCAGTGGTGGGGCTATTCCTCTGTGTTTGGGAGCAGGGCAGGCTGGCTGGTGCTGCTCGCTTATTGGTCGAATGGACCAGGGGCGTGGTTTCTGGAACCAGGAGGCGGGCCCAGGCCCACAGCTGAGCCAGGGCAAGTCAAGGAGGGGGCGGGGCCAGGTGAGCAGCTGGAGGCGGTCACGGGATCACGGGGGCGGGGCCAGGTGAACAGCCTGAAGTGGTGAGGTAAGCAGGAGAGAGGGTCGCGGGCAGGGACACGGGTGACCAGCAGGCGGGTCTGCCAGCGGCAGGGACCTAAAGAGGGGGCCCGGCGGCTTGGCCGGCCACTTAGCTGACCTGCGGGAAGCGGTCAAGGGAAGAGTGGGTTGGGGCCGGTGTCAAAAGCTGGAGGTGGTCCAGTGGTGAAGGCCCTGGGGCCCGGTGAAGGTGCTCCAGGAGCGCAAAGTGATTTCCTCGGACTTGACACAGCTCTCTCCCCGTTGTCAAAGGCTAAACCTAACCCTAAAACTAATCCTATCACTCAACCTAACCCTCACCAGTGGCTAAGGCCCTGGGGCCCTGTGAAACCTGGACGAGGGTCTCAAGTACCCACAAAAGCCTCACCTGCCTGAGCTTCAGACTGGATGCCAGCAAGAGGGACCCTTGTCCTCAGGGCAGGGCGTTCCAGGGGAATGGGGCGGAAAGCAGGCCCCCGGGGCCGGGCCACCAGACCAGTCAGAACCTCCGGAGGGGCCGGGGAGGTGCCCCCAGAGTGGAAAATGATAATTTCTCGGACTTGACACAGCTCTCTCCCGGTTGTCAAAGCCCATAGGCAGGGCTCTGGGCATCCCAGGACACTCTGCTCTGAGCTGCCCTTTGGTGGGAGCGATGGGGGCCGGGGCCGGGGGGTTAGAGGGCCGACCCCGAGGCTCATGGAGGCCCCTGGGTGTCCTGAAGGGAGGGCTGGCTGGTCTGCCCAAGCTTGGGGACCTGGGAGGCACCCTGTGAGCAGAGGGCTATGTGCCTTTACATCCCAGTGGTGGGGGCTATTCCTCTGTGTTTGGGAGCAGGTCAGACTGGCTGGTGCTGCTCGCTCATTGGTCGAATGGACCAGGGGCGTGGTTTCCGGAACCAGGAGGCGGGCCCAGGCCCACAGCTGAGCCAGGTGAAGTCAAGGCGGGGGCGGGGCCAGGTGAGCAGCTGGAGGCAGTCACTGGATCAAGGGGGCGGGGCCAGGTGAACAGCCTGAAGTGGTGAGGTAAGCAGGAGAGAGGGTCGCGGGCAGGGACACGGGTGACCAGCAGGCGGGTCTGCCGGCGGCAGGGACCTAAAGCGGGGGCCCGGCGGCTTGGCCGGCCCCTTAGCTGACCTGCGGGAAGCGGTCAAGGGAAGAGTGGGTTGGGGCCGGTGTCAAAAGCTGGAGGTGGTCCAGTGGTGAAGGCCCTGGGGCCCGGTGAAGGTGCCCCAGGAGCGCAAAGTGATTTTCTCGGACTTGACACAGCTCTCTCCCCGTTGTCAAAGGCTAACCCTAACCCTAAAACTAAGCCTATTCCTCAACCTAACCCTAACCAGTGGCTAAGGCCCTGGGGCCCTGTGAAACCTGGACGAGGGTCTCAAGTGCCCACAAAAGCCTCACCTGCCTGAGCTTCAGACTGGATGCCAGCAAGAGGGACCCTTGTCCTCAGGGCAGGGCGTTCCAGGCGAATGGGGCGGAAAGCAGGCCCCCGGGGCCGGGCCACCAGACCAGTCAGAACCTCCGGAGGGGCCGGGCAGGTGCCCCCAGAGTGGAAAGTGATAATTTCTCGGACTTGACACAGCTCTCTCCCGGTTGTCAAAGCCCATAGGCAGGGCTCTGGGCGTCCCAGGACACTCTCCTCTCAGCTGCCCTTTGGTGGGAGCGATGGGGGCCGGGGCGGGGGGGTTAGAGGTCCGGCCCCGAGGCTCATGGAGGACCCTGGGTGTCCTGAAGGGATGGCTGGCTGGTCTGCCCACGCTTGGGGACCTGGGAGGCACCCTGTGAGCAGAGGGCTATGTGCCTTTACATCCCAGTGGTGGGGGCTATTCCTCTGTGTTTGGGAGCAGGGCAGGCTGGCTGGTGCTGATCGCTTATTGGTCGAATGGACCAGGGGCGTGGTTTCCGGAACCAGGAGGCGGGCCCAGGCCCACAGGTGAGCCAGGTCACGTCAAGGCGGGGGCGGGGCCAGGTGAGCAGCTGGAGGCGGTCACGGGATCAAGGGGGCGGGGCCAGGTGAACAGCCTGAAGTGGTGAGGTAAGCAGGAGAGAGGGTCGCGGGCAGGGACACGGGTGACCAGCAGGCGGGTCTGCCGGCGGCAGGGACCTAAAGAGGGGGCCCGGCGGCTTGGCCGGCCCCTTAGCTGACCTGCGGGAAGCGGTCAAGGGAAGAGTGGGTTGGGGCCGGTGTCAAAAGCTGGAGGTGGTCCAGTGGGGAAGGCCCTGGGGCCCGGTGAAGGTGCCCCAGGAGCGCAAAGTGATTTTCTCGGACTTGACACAGCTCTCTCCCCGTTGTCAAAGGCTCACCATAACCCTAAAACTAAGCCTATCCCTCAACCTAACCCTCACCAGTGGCTAAGGCCCTGGGGCCCTGTGAAACCTGGACGAGGGTCTCAAGTGCCCACAAAAGCCTCACCTGCCTGAGCTTCAGACTGGATGCCAGCAAGAGGGACCCTTGTCCTCAGGGCAGGGTGTTCCAGGCCAATGGGGCGGAAAGCAGGCCCCCGGGGCTGGGCCACCAGACCAGTCAGAACCTCCGGAGGGGTCGGGGAGGTGCCCCCAGAGTGGAAAGTGATGATTTCTCGGACTTGACACAGCTCTCTCCCAGTTGTCAAAGCCCATAGGCAGGGCTCTGGGCGTCCCAGGACACTCTGCTCTGAGCTGCCCTTTGGTGGGAGCGATGGGGGCCGGGACGGGGGGGTTAGAGGGCCGGCCCCGAGGCTCCTGGAGGACCCTGGGTGTCCTGAAGGGAGGGCTGGCTGGTCTGCCCACGCTTGGGGACCTGGGAGGCACCCTGTGAGCAGAGGGCTATGTGCCTTTACATCCCAGTCAGTGGTGCGGGCTATTCCTCTGTGTTTGGGAGCAGGGCAGACTGGCTGGTGCTGCTCGCTCATTGGTCGAATGGACCAGGGGCGTGGTTTCCGGAACCAGGAGGCGGGCCCAGGCCCACAGCTGAGCCAGGTCAAGTCAAGGCGGGGGCGGGGCCAGGTGAGCAGCTGGAGGCGGTCACGGGATCAAGGGGGCGGGGCCAGGTGAACAGCCTGAAGAGGTGAGGTAAGCAGGAGAGAGGGTCTCGGGCAGGGACACGGGTGACCAGCAGGCGGGTCTGCGGGCGGCAGGGACCTAAAGAGGGGGCCCGGCGGCTTGGCCGGCCCCTTAGCTGACCTGCGGGAAGCGGTCAAGGGAGAGTGGGTTGGGGCCGGTGTCAAAAGCTGGAGGTGGTCTAGTGGTGAAGGCCCTGGGGCCCGGTGAAGGTGCCCCAGGAGCGCAAAGTGATTTTCTCGGACTTGACACCGCTCTCTCCCCGTTGTCAAAGGCTCACCCTAAACCTAAAACTAAGCCTATACCTCAACCTAACCCTCACCAGTGGCTCAGGCCCTGGGGCCCTGTGAAACCTGGACGAGGGTCTAAAGTGCCCACAAAAGCCTCACCTGCCTGAGCTTCAGACTGGATGCCAGCAAGAGGGACCCTTGTCCTCAGGGCAGGGCGTTCGAGGCGAATGGGGCGGAAAGCAGGCCCCCGGGGCCGGGCCACCAGACCAGTCAGAACCTCCGGAGGGGCCGGGGAGGAGCCCCCAGAGTGGAAAGTGATAATTTCTCGGACTTGACACAGCTCTCTCCCGGTTGTCAAAGCCCATAGGCAGGGCTCTGGGCGTCCCAGGACACTCTGCTCTGAGCTGCCCTTTGGTGGGTGCGATGGGGGCCGGGGCGGGGGGGTTAGAGGGCCGGCCCCGAGGCTCATGGAGGACCCTGGGTGTCCTGAAGGGATGGCTGGCTGGTCTGCCCACGCTTGGGGACCTGGGAGGCAACCTGTGAGCAGAGGGCTATGTGCCTTTACATCCCAGTGGTGGGGGCTATTCCTCTGTGTTTGGGAGCAGGGCAGACTGGCTGGTGCTGCTCGCTTATTGGTCGAATGGACCAGGGGCGTGGTTTCCGGAACCAGGAGTCGGGCCCAGGCCCACAGCTGAGCCAGGTCAAGTCAAGGAGGGGGCGGGGCCAGGTGAGCAGCTGGAGGCGGTCACGGGATCACGGGGTCGGGGCCAGGTGAACAGCCTGAAGTGGTGAGGTAAGCAGGAGAGAGGGTCGCGGGCAGGGACACGGGTGACCAGCAGAAGGGTCTGCCGGCGGCAGGGACCTAAAGAGGGGGCCCGGCGGCTTGGCCGGCCCCTTAGCTGACCTGCGGGAAGTGGTCAAGGGAAGAGTGGGTTGGGCCAGTGTCAAAAGCTGGAGGTGGTCCAGTGGGGAAGGCCCTGGGGCCCGGTGAAGGTGCCCCAGGAGCGCAAAGTGATTTTCTCGGACTTGACACAGCTCTCTCCCCGTTGTCAAAGGCTCACCGTAACCCTAAAACTAAGCCTATCCCTCAACCTAACCCTCACCAGTGGCTAAGGCCCTGGGGCCCTGTGAAACCTGGACGAGGGTCTCAAGTGCCCACAAAAGCCTCACCTGCCTGAGCTTCAGACTGGATGCCAGCAAGAGGGACCCTTGTCCTCAGGGCTGGGCGTTCCATTCGAAGGGGGCAGAAAGCAGGCCCCCGGGGCCGTTCCACCAGACCAGTCAGAACCTCCGGAGGGGCCGGGGAGGTGCCCCCAGAGTGGAAAGTGATAATTTCTCGGACTTGACACAGCTCTCTCCCGGTTTTCAAAGCCCATAGGCAGGGCTCTGGGCGTCCCAGGACACTCTGCTCTGAGCTGCCCTTTGGTGGGAGCGATGGGGGCCGGGGCGGGGGGGTTAGAGCGCCGGCCCCGAGGCTCATGGAGGCCCCTGGGTGTCCTGAAGGGATGGCTGGCTGGTCTGCCCACGCTTGGGGACCTGGGAGGCACCCTGTGAGCAGAGGGCTATGTGCCTTTACATCCCAGTGGTGGGGCTATTCCTCTGTGTTTGGGAGCATGGCAGGCTGGCTGGTGCTGATCGCTTATTGGTCGAATGGACCAGGGGCGTGGTTTCTGGAACCAGGAGGCGGGCCCAGGCCCACAGCTGAGCCAGGTCAAGTCAAGGAGGGGGCGGGGCCAGGTGAGCAGCTGGAGGCGGTCTCGGGATCACGGGGGCGGGGCCAGGTGAACAGCCTGAAGTGGTGAGGTAAGCAGGAGAGAGGGTCGCGGGCAGGGACACGGGTGACCAGCAGGCGGGTCTGCCAGCGGCAGGGACCTAAAGAGGGGGCCCGGCGGCTTGGCCGGCCACTTAGCTGACCTGTGGGAAGCGGTCAAGGGAAGAGTGGGTTGGGGCCGGTGTCAAAAGCTGGAGGTGGTCCAGTGGTGAAGGCCCTGGGGCCCGGTGAAGGTGCTCCAGGAGCGCAAAGTGATTTCCTCGGACTTGACACAGCTCTCTCCCCGTTGTCAAAGGCTAAACCGAACCCTAAAACTAATCCTATCACTCAACCTAACCCTCACCAGTGGCTAAGGCCCTGGGGCCCTGTGAAACCTGGACGAGGGTCTCAAGTACCCACAAAAGCCTCACCTGCCTGAGCTTCAGACTGGATGCCAGCAAGAGGGACCCTTGTCCTCAGGGCAGGGCGTTCCAGGGGAATGGGGCGGAAAGCAGGCCCCCGGGGCCGGGCCACCAGACCAGTCAGAACCTCCGGAGGGGCCGGGGAGGTGCCCCCAGAGTGGAAAATGATAATTTCTCGGACTTGACACAGCTCTCTCCCGGTTGTCAAAGCCCATAGGCAGGGCTCTGGGCATCCCAGGACACTCTGCTCTGAGCTGCCCTTTGGTGGGAGCGATGGGGGCCGGGGCCGGGGGGTTAGAGGGCCGACCCCGAGGCTCATGGAGGCCCCTGGGTGTCCTGAAGGGAGGGCTGGCTGGTCTGCCCAAGCTTGGGGACCTGGGAGGCACCCTGTGAGCAGAGGGCTATGTGCCTTTACATCCCAGTGGTGGGGGCTATTCCTCTGTGTTTGGGAGCAGGTCAGACTGGCTGGTGCTGCTCGCTCATTGGTCGAATGGACCAGGGGCGTGGTTTCCGGAACCAGGAGGAGGGCCCAGGCCCACAGCTGAGCCAGGTGAAGTCAAGGCGGGGGCGGGGCCAGGTGAGCAGCTGGAGGCAGTCACTGGATCAAGGGGGCGGGGCCAGGTGAACAGCCTGAAGTGGTGAGGTAAGCAGGAGAGAGGGTCGCGGGCAGGGACACGGGTGACCAGCAGGCGGGTCTGCCGGCGGCAGGAACCTAAAGCGGGGGCCCGGCGGCTTGGCCGGCCCCTTAGCTGACCTGCGGGAAGCGGTCAAGGGAAGAGTGGGTTGGGGCCGGTGTCAAAAGCTGGAGGTGGTCCAGTGGTGAAGGCCCTGCGGCCCGGTGAAGGTGCCCCAGGAGCGCAAAGTGATTTTCTCGGACTTGACACAGCTCTCTCCCCGTTGTCAAAGGCTAACCCTAACCCTAAAACTAAGCCTATTCATCAACCTAACACTAACCAGTGGCTAAGGCCCTGGGGCCCTGTGAAACCTGGACGAGGGTCTCAAGTGCCCACAAAAGCCTCACCTGCCTGAGCTTCAGACTGGATGCCAGCAAGAGGGACCCTTGTCCTCAGGGCAGGGGGTTCCAGGCGAATGGGGCGGAAAGCAGGCCCCCGGGGCCGGGCCACCAGACCAGTCAGAACCTCCGGAGGGGCCGGGCAGGTGCCCCCAGAGTGGAAAGTGATAATTTCTCGGACTTGACACAGCTCTCTCCCGGTTGTCAAAGCCCATAGGCAGGGCTCTGGGCGTCCCAGGACACTCTCCTCTCAGCTGCCCTTTGGTGGGAGCGATGGGGGCCGGGGCGGGGGGGTTAGAGGGCCGGCCCCGAGGCTCATGGAGGACCCTGGGTGTCCTGAAGGGATGGCTGGCTGGTCTGCCCACGCTTGGGGACCTGGGAGGCACCCTGTGAGCAGAGGGCTATGTGCCTTTACATCCCAGTGGTGGGGGCTATTCCTCTGTGTTTGGGAGCAGGGCAGGCTGGCTGGTGCTGATCGCTTATTGGTCGAATGGACCAGGGGCGTGGTTTCCGGAACAAGGAGGCGGGCCCAGGCCCACAGCTGAGCCAGGTCAAGTCAAGGCGGGGGCGGGGCCAGGTGAGCAGCTGGAGGCGGTCATGGGATCAAGGGGGCGGGGCCAGGTGAACAGCCTGAAGTGGTGAGGTAAGCAGGAGAGAGGGTCGCGGGCAGGGACACGGGTGACCAGCAGGCGGGTCTGCCGGCGGCAGGGACCTAAAGAGGGGGCCCGGCGGCTTGGCCGGCCCCTTAGCTGACCTGCGGGAAGCGGTCAAGGGAAGAGTGGGTTGGGGCCGGTGTCAAAAGCTGGAGGTGGTCCAGTGGGGAAGGCCCTGGGGCCCGGTGAAGGTGCCCCAGGAGCGCAAAGTGATTTTCTCGGACTTGACACAGCTCTCTCCCCGTTGTCAAAGGCTCACCATAACCCTAAAACTAAGCCTATCCCTCAACCTAACCCTCACCAGTGGCTAAGGCCCTGGGGCCCTGTGAAACCTGGACGAGGGTCTCAAGTGCCCACAAAAGCCTCACCTGCCTGAGCTTCAGACTGGATGCCAGCAAGAGGGACCCTTGTCCTCACGGCAGGGTGTTCCAGGCCAATGGGGCGGAAAGCAGGCCCCCGGGGCTGGGCCACCAGACCAGTCAGAACCTCCGGAGGGGTCGGGGAGGTGCCCCCAGAGTGGAAAGTGATGATTTCTCGGACTTGACACAGCTCTCTCCCAGTTGTCAAAGCCCATAGGCAGGGCTCTGGGCGTCCCAGGACACTCTGCTCTGAGCTGCCCTTTGGTGGGAGCGATGGGGGCCGGGACGGGGGGGTTAGAGGGCCGGCCCCGAGGCTCCTGGAGGACCCTGGGTGTCCTGAAGGGAGGGCTGGCTGGTCTGCCCACGCTTGGGGACCTGGGAGGCACCCTGTGAGCAGAGGGCTATGTGCCTTTACATCCCAGTGGTGGGGGCTATTCCTCTGTGTTTGGGAGCAGGGCAGACTGGCTGGTGCTGCTCGCTCATTGGTCGAATGGACCAGGGGCGTGGTTTCCGGAACCAGGAGGCGGGCCCAGGCCCACAGCTGAGCCTGGTCAAGTCAAGGCGGGGGCGGGGCCAGGTGATCACCTGGAGGCGGTCACGGGATCAAGGGGGCGGGGCCAGGTGAACAGCCTGAAGTGGTGAGGTAAGCAGGAGAGAGGGTCTCGGGCAGGGACACGGGTGACCAGCAGGCGGGTCTGCCGGCGGCAGGGACCTAAAGAGGGGGCCCGGCGGCTTGGCCGGCCCCTTAGCTGACCTGCGGGAAGCGGTCAAGGGAAGAGTGGGTTGGTGCCGGTGTCAAAAGCTGGAGGTGGTCCAGTGGGGAAGGCCCTGGGGCCCGGTGAAGGTGCCCCAGGAGCGCAAAGTGATTTTCTCGGACTTGACAGAGCTCTCTCCCCGTTGTCAAAGGCTATCCCTTACCCTAAAACTAAGCCTATCCCTCAACCTAACCCTCACCAGTGGCTAAGGCCCTGGGGCCCTGTGAAACCTGGACGATTGTCTCAAGTGCCCACAAAAGCCTCACCTGCCTGAGCTTCAGACTGGATTCCAGCAAGAGGGAGCCTTGTCCTCAGGGCAGGGCGTTCCAGGCGAATGGGGCGGAAAGCAGGCCCCCGCGGCCGGGCCACTAGACCAGTCAGAACCTCCGGAGGGGCCGGGGAGGTGCCCCCAGAGTGGAAAGTGATAATTTCTCGGACTTGACACAGCTCTCTCCCGGTTGTCAAAGCCCATAGGCAGGGCTCTGGGCGTCCCAGGACACTCTGCTCTGAGCTGCCCTTTGGTGGGAGCGATGGGGGCCGGGCCGGGGGGGTTAGAGGGCCGGCCCCGAGGCTCTTGGAGGCCCCTGGGTGTCCTGAAGGGAGGGCTGGCTGGTCTGCCCACGCTTGGGGACCTGGGAGACACCCTGTGAGCAGAGGGCTATGTGCCTTTACATCCCAGTGGTGGGGCTATTCCTCTGTGTTTGGGAGCAGGGCAGGCTGGCTGGTGCTGATCGCTTATTGGTCGAATGGACCAGGGGCGTGGTTTCCGGAACCAGGAGTCGGGCCCAGGCCCACAGCTGAGCCAGGTCAAGTCAAGGAGGGGGCGGGGCCAGGTGAGCAGCTGGAGGCGGTCACGGGATCACGGGGTCGGGGCCAGGTGAACAGCCTGAAGTGGTGAGGTAAGCAGGAGAGAGGGTCGCGGGCAGGGACACGGGTGACCAGCAGAAGGGTCTGCCGGCGGCAGGGACCTAAAGAGGGGGCCCGGCGGCTTGGCCGGCCCCTTAGCTGACCTGCGGGAAGTGGTCAAGGGAAGAGTGGGTTGGGCCAGTGTCAAAAGCTGGAGGTGGTCCAGTGGGGAAGGCCCTGGGGCCCGGTGAAGGTGCCCCAGGAGCGCAAAGTGATTTTCTCGGACTTGACACAGCTCTCTCCCCGTTGTCAAAGGCTCACCGTAACCCTAAAACTAAGCCTATCCCTCAACCTAACCCTCACCAGTGGCTAAGGCCCTGGGGCCCTGTGAAACCTGGACGAGGGTCTCAAGTGCCCACAAAAGCCTCACCTGCCTGAGCTTCAGATTGGATGCCAGCAAGAGGGACCCTTGTCCTCAGGGCTGGGCGTTCCATTCGAAGGGGGCAGAAAGCAGGCCCCCGGGGCCGTTCCACCAGACCAGTCAGAACCTCCGGAGGGGCCGGGGAGGTGCCCCCAGAGTGGAAAGTGATAATTTCTCGGACTTGACACAGCTCTCTCCCGGTTTTCAAAGCCCATAGGCAGGGCTCTGGGCGTCCCAGGACACTCTGCTCTGAGCTGCCCTTTGGTGGGAGCGATGGGGGCCGGGGCGGGGGGGTTAGAGCGCCGGCCCCGAGGCTCATGGAGGCCCCTGGGTGTCCTGAAGGGATGGCTGGCTGGTCTGCCCACGCTTGGGGACCTGGGAGGCACCCTGTGAGCAGAGGGCTATGTGCCTTTACATCCCAGTGGTGGGGCTATTCCTCTGTGTTTGGGAGCATGGCAGGCTGGCTGGTGCTGATCGCTTATTGGTCGAATGGACCAGGGGCGTGGTTTCTGGAACCAGGAGGCGGGCCCAGGCCCACAGCTGAGCCAGGTCAAGTCAAGGAGGGGGCGGGGCCAGGTGAGCAGCTGGAGGCGGTCTCGGGATCACGGGGGCGGGGCCAGGTGAACAGCCTGAAGTGGTGAGGTAAGCAGGAGAGAGGGTCGCGGGCAGGGACACGGGTGACCAGCAGGCGGGTCTGCCGGCGGCAGGAACCTAAAGCGGGGGCCCGGCGGCTTGGCCGGCCCCTTAGCTGACCTGCGGGAAGCGGTCAAGGGAAGAGTGGGTTGGGGCCGGTGTCAAAAGCTGGAGGTGGTCCAGTGGTGAAGGCCCTGGGGCCCGGTGAAGGTGCCCCAGGAGCGCAAAGTGATTTTCTCGGACTTGACACAGCTCTCTCCCCGTTGTCAAAGGCTAACCCTAACCCTAAAACTAAGCCTATTCCTCAACCTAACCCTAACCAGTGGCTAAGGCCCTGGGGCCCTGTGAAACCTGGACGAGGGTCTCAAGTGCCCACAAAAGCCTCACCTGCCTGAGCTTCAGACTGGATGCCAGCAAGAGGGACCCTTGTCCTCAGGGCAGGGGGTTCCAGGCGAATGGGGCGGAAAGCAGGCCCCCGGGGCCGGGCCACCAGACCAGTCAGAACCTCCGGAGGGGCCGGGCAGGTGCCCCCAGAGTGGAAAGTGATAATTTCTCGGACTTGACACAGCTCTCTCCCGGTTGTCAAAGCCCATAGGCAGGGCTCTGGGCGTCCCAGGACACTCTCCTCTCAGCTGCCCTTTGGTGGGAGCGATGGGGGCCGGGGCGGGGGGGTTAGAGGGCCGGCCCCGAGGCTCATGGAGGACCCTGGGTGTCCTGAAGGGATGGCTGGCTGGTCTGCCCACGCTTGGGGACCTGGGAGGCACCCTGTGAGCAGAGGGCTATGTGCCTTTACATCCCAGTGGTGGGGGCTATTCCTCTGTGTTTGGGAGCAGGGCAGGCTGGCTGGTGCTGATCGCTTATTGGTCGAATGGACCAGGGGCGTGGTTTCCGGAACAAGGAGGCGGGCCCAGGCCCACAGCTGAGCCAGGTCAAGTCAAGGCGGGGGCGGGGCCAGGTGAGCAGCTGGAGGCGGTCATGGGATCAAGGGGGCGGGGCCAGGTGAACAGCCTGAAGTGGTGAGGTAAGCAGGAGAGAGGGTCGCGGGCAGGGACACGGGTGACCAGCAGGCGGGTCTGCCGGCGGCAGGGACCTAAAGAGGGGGCCCGGCGGCTTGGCCGGCCCCTTAGCTGACCTGCGGGAAGCGGTCAAGGGAAGAGTGGGTTGGGGCCGGTGTCAAAAGCTGGAGGTGGTCCAGTGGGGAAGGCCCTGGGGCCCGGTGAAGGTGCCCCAGGAGCGCAAAGTGATTTTCTCGGACTTGACACAGCTCTCTCCCCGTTGTCAAAGGCTCACCATAACCCTAAAACTAAGCCTATCCCTCAACCTAACCCTCACCAGTGGCTAAGGCCCTGGGGCCCTGTGAAACCTGGACGAGGGTCTCAAGTGCCCACAAAAGCCTCACCTGCCTGAGCTTCAGACTGGATGCCAGCAAGAGGGACCCTTGTCCTCAGGGCAGGGTGTTCCAGGCCAATGGGGCGGAAAGCAGGCCCCCGGGGCTGGGCCACCAGACCAGTCAGAACCTCCGGAGGGGTCGGGGAGGTGCCCCCAGAGTGGAAAGTGATGATTTCTCGGACTTGACACAGCTCTCTCCCAGTTGTCAAAGCCCATAGGCAGGGCTCTGGGCGTCCCAGGACACTCTGCTCTGAGCTGCCCTTTGGTGGGAGCGATGGGGGCCGGGACGGGGGGGTTAGAGGGCCGGCCCCGAGGCTCCTGGAGGACCCTGGGTGTCCTGAAGGGAGGGCTGGCTGGTCTGCCCACGCTTGGGGACCTGGGAGGCACCCTGTGAGCAGAGGGCTATGTGCCTTTACATCCCAGTCAGTGGTGCGGGCTATTCCTCTGTGTTTGGGAGCAGGGCAGACTGGCTGGTGCTGCTCGCTCATTGGTCGAATGGACCAGGGGCGTGGTTTCCGGAACCAGGAGGCGGGCCCAGGCCCACAGCTGAGCCAGCTCAAGTCAACGCGGGGGCGGGGCCAGGTGAGCAGCTGGAGGCGGTCACGGGATCAAGGGGGCGGGGCCAGGTGAACAGCCTGAAGAGGTGAGGTAAGCAGGAGAGAGGGTCTCGGGCAGGGACACGGGTGACCAGCAGGCGGGTCTGCCGGCGGCAGGGACCTAAAGAGGGGGCCCGGCGGCTTGGCCGGCCCCTTAGCTGACCTGCGGGAAGCGGTCAAGGGAAGAGTGGGTTGGTGCCGGTGTCAAAAGCTGGAGGTGGTCCAGTGGGGAAGGCCCTGGGGCCCGGTGAAGGTGCCCCAGGAGCGCAAAGTGATTTTCTCGGACTTGACAGAGCTCTCTCCCCGTTGTCAAAGGCTATCCCTTACCCTAAAACTAAGCCTATCCCTCAACCTAACCCTCACCAGTGGCTAAGGCCCTGGGGCCCTGTGAAACCTGGACGATTGTCTCAAGTGCCCACAAAAGCCTCACCTGCCTGAGCTTCAGACTGGATTCCAGCAAGAGGGAGCCTTGTCCTCAGGGCAGGGCGTTCCAGGCGAATGGGGCGGAAAGCAGGCCCCCGCGGCCGGGCCACTAGACCAGTCAGAACCTCCGGAGGGGCCGGGGAGGTGCCCCCAGAGTGGAAAGTGATAATTTCTCGGACTTGACACAGCTCTCTCCCGGTTGTCAAAGCCCATAGGCAGGGCTCTGGGCGTCCCAGGACACTCTGCTCTGAGCTGCCCTTTGGTGGGAGCGATGGGGGCCGGGCCGGGGGGGTTAGAGGGCCGGCCCCGAGGCTCTTGGAGGCCCCTGGGTGTCCTGAAGGGAGGGCTGGCTGGTCTGCCCACGCTTGGGGACCTGGGAGACACCCTGTGAGCAGAGGGCTATGTGCCTTTACATCCCAGTGGTGGGGCTATTCCTCTGTGTTTGGGAGCAGGGCAGGCTGGCTGGTGCTGATCGCTTATTGGTCGAATGGACCAGGGGCGTGGTTTCCGGAACCAGGAGTCGGGCCCAGGCCCACAGCTGAGCCAGGTCAAGTCAAGGAGGGGGCGGGGCCAGGTGAGCAGCTGGAGGCGGTCACGGGATCACGGGGTCGGGGCCAGGTGAACAGCCTGAAGTGGTGAGGTAAGCAGGAGAGAGGGTCGCGGGCAGGGACACGGGTGACCAGCAGAAGGGTCTGCCGGCGGCAGGGACCTAAAGAGGGGGCCCGGCGGCTTGGCCGGCCCCTTAGCTGACCTGCGGGAAGTGGTCAAGGGAAGAGTGGGTTGGGCCAGTGTCAAAAGCTGGAGGTGGTCCAGTGGGGAAGGCCCTGGGGCCCGGTGAAGGTGCCCCAGGAGCGCAAAGTGATTTTCTCGGACTTGACACAGCTCTCTCCCCGTTGTCAAAGGCTCACCGTAACCCTAAAACTAAGCCTATCCCTCAACCTAACCCTCACCAGTGGCTAAGGCCCTGGGGCCCTGTGAAACCTGGACGAGGGTCTCAAGTGCCCACAAAAGCCTCACCTGCCTGAGCTTCAGACTGGATGCCAGCAAGAGGGACCCTTGTCCTCAGGGCTGGGCGTTCCATTCGAAGGGGGCAGAAAGCAGGCCCCCGGGGCCGTTCCACCAGACCAGTCAGAACCTCCGGAGGGGCCGGGGAGGTGCCCCCAGAGTGGAAAGTGATAATTTCTCGGACTTGACACAGCTCTCTCCCGGTTTTCAAAGCCCATAGGCAGGGCTCTGGGCGTCCCAGGACACTCTGCTCTGAGCTGCCCTTTGGTGGGAGCGATGGGGGCCGGGGCGGGGGGGTTAGAGCGCCGGCCCCGAGGCTCATGGAGGCCCCTGGGTGTCCTGAAGGGATGGCTGGCTGGTCTGCCCACGCTTGGGGACCTGGGAGGCACCCTGTGAGCAGAGGGCTATGTGCCTTTACATCCCAGTGGTGGGGCTATTCCTCTGTGTTTGGGAGCATGGCAGGCTGGCTGGTGCTGATCGCTTATTGGTCGAATGGACCAGGGGCGTGGTTTCTGGAACCAGGAGGCGGGCCCAGGCCCACAGCTGAGCCAGGTCAAGTCAAGGAGGGGGCGGGGCCAGGTGAGCAGCTGGAGGCGGTCTCGGGATCACGGGGGCGGGGCCAGGTGAACAGCCTGAAGTGGTGAGGTAAGCAGGAGAGAGGGTCGCGGGCAGGGACACGGGTGACCAGCAGGCGGGTCTGCCAGCGGCAGGGACCTAAAGAGGGGGCCCGGCGGCTTGGCCGGCCACTTAGCTGACCTGTGGGAAGCGGTCAAGGGAAGAGTGGGTTGGGGCCGGTGTCAAAAGCTGGAGGTGGTCCAGTGGTGAAGGCCCTGGGGCCCGGTGAAGGTGCTCCAGGAGCGCAAAGTGATTTCCTCGGACTTGACACAGCTCTCTCCCCGTTGTCAAAGGCTAAACCTAACCCTAAAACTAATCCTATCACTCAACCTAACCCTCACCAGTGGCTAAGGCCCTGGGGCCCTGTGAAACCTGGACGAGGGTCTCAAGTACCCACAAAAGCCTCACCTGCCTGAGCTTCAGACTGGATGCCAGCAAGAGGGACCCTTGTCCTCAGGGCAGGGCGTTCCAGGGGAATGGGGCGGAAAGCAGGCCCCCGGGGCCGGGCCACCAGACCAGTCAGAACCTCCGGAGGGGCCGGGGAGGTGCCCCCAGAGTGGAAAATGATAATTTCTCGGACTTGACACAGCTCTCTCCCGGTTGTCAAAGCCCATAGGCAGGGCTCTGGGCATCCCAGGACACTCTGCTCTGAGCTGCCCTTTGGTGGGAGCGATGGGGGCCGGGGCCGGGGGGTTAGAGGGCCGACCCCGAGGCTCATGGAGGCCCCTGGGTGTCCTGAAGGGAGGGCTGGCTGGTCTGCCCAAGCTTGGGGACCTGGGAGGCACCCTGTGAGCAGAGGGCTATGTGCCTTTACATCCCAGTGGTGGGGGCTATTCCTCTGTGTTTGGGAGCAGGTCAGACTGGCTGGTGCTGCTCGCTCATTGGTCGAATGGACCAGGGGCGTGGTTTCCGGAACCAGGAGGCGGGCCCAGGCCCACAGCTGAGCCAGGTGAAGTCAAGGCGGGGGCGGGGCCAGGTGAGCAGCTGGAGGCAGTCACTGGATCAAGGGGGCGGGGCCAGGTGAACAGCCTGAAGTGGTGAGGTAAGCAGGAGAGAGGGTCGCGGGCAGGGACACGGGTGACCAGCAGGCGGGTCTGCCGGCGGCAGGAACCTAAAGCGGGGGCCCGGCGGCTTGGCCGGCCCCTTAGCTGACCTGCGGGAAGCGGTCAAGGGAAGAGTGGGTTGGGGCCGGTGTCAAAAGCTGGAGGTGGTCCAGTGGTGAAGGCCCTGGGGCCCGGTGAAGGTGCCCCAGGAGCGCAAAGTGATTTTCTCGGACTTGACACAGCTCTCTCCCCGTTGTCAAAGGCTAACCCTAACCCTAAAACTAAGCCTATTCCTCAACCTAACCCTAACCAGTGGCTAAGGCCCTGGGGCCCTGTGAAACCTGGACGAGGGTCTCAAGTGCCCACAAAAGCCTCACCTGCCTGAGCTTCAGACTGGATGCCAGCAAGAGGGACCCTTGTCCTCAGGGCAGGGGGTTCCAGGCGAATGGGGCGGAAAGCAGGCCCCCGGGGCCGGGCCACCAGACCAGTCAGAACCTCCGGAGGGGCCGGGCAGGTGCCCCCAGAGTGGAAAGTGATAATTTCTCGGACTTGACACAGCTCTCTCCCGGTTGTCAAAGCCCATAGGCAGGGCTCTGGGCGTCCCAGGACACTCTCCTCTCAGCTGCCCTTTGGTGGGAGCGATGGGGGCCGGGGCGGGGGGGTTAGAGGGCCGGCCCCGAGGCTCATGGAGGACCCTGGGTGTCCTGAAGGGATGGCTGGCTGGTCTGCCCACGCTTGGGGACCTGGGAGGCACCCTGTGAGCAGAGGGCTATGTGCCTTTACATCCCAGTCAGTGGTGCGGGCTATTCCTCTGTGTTTGGGAGCAGGGCAGACTGGCTGGTGCTGCTCGCTCATTGGTCGAATGGACCAGGGGCGTGGTTTCCGGAACCAGGAGGCGGGCCCAGGCCCACAGCTGAGCCAGCTCAAGTCAACGCGGGGGCGGGGCCAGGTGAGCAGCTGGAGGCGGTCACGGGATCAAGGGGGCGGGGCCAGGTGAACAGCCTGAAGAGGTGAGGTAAGCAGGAGAGAGGGTCTCGGGCAGGGACACGGGTGACCAGCAGGCGGGTCTGCCGGCGGCAGGGACCTAAAGAGGGGGCCCGGCGGCTTGGCCGGCCCCTTAGCTGACCTGCGGGAAGCGGTCAAGGGAAGAGTGGGTTGGTGCCGGTGTCAAAAGCTGGAGGTGGTCCAGTGGGGAAGGCCCTGGGGCCCGGTGAAGGTGCCCCAGGAGCGCAAAGTGATTTTCTCGGACTTGACAGAGCTCTCTCCCCGTTGTCAAAGGCTATCCCTTACCCTAAAACTAAGCCTATCCCTCAACCTAACCCTCACCAGTGGCTAAGGCCCTGGGGCCCTGTGAAACCTGGACGATTGTCTCAAGTGCCCACAAAAGCCTCACCTGCCTGAGCTTCAGACTGGATTCCAGCAAGAGGGAGCCTTGTCCTCAGGGCAGGGCGTTCCAGGCGAATGGGGCGGAAAGCAGGCCCCCGCGGCCGGGCCACTAGACCAGTCAGAACCTCCGGAGGGGCCGGGGAGGTGCCCCCAGAGTGGAAAGTGATAATTTCTCGGACTTGACACAGCTCTCTCCCGGTTGTCAAAGCCCATAGGCAGGGCTCTGGGCGTCCCAGGACACTCTGCTCTGAGCTGCCCTTTGGTGGGAGCGATGGGGGCCGGGCCGGGGGGGTTAGAGGGCCGGCCCCGTGGCTCTTGGAGGCCCCTGGGTGTCCTGAAGGGAGGGCTGGCTGGTCTGCCCACGCTTGGGGACCTGGGAGACACCCTGTGAGCAGAGGGCTATGTGCCTTTACATCCCAGTGGTGGGGCTATTCCTCTGTGTTTGGGAGCAGGGCAGGCTGGCTGGTGCTGATCGCTTATTGGTCGAATGGACCAGGGGCGTGGTTTCCGGAACCAGGAGGCGGGCCCAGGCCCACAGCTGAGCCAGGTCAAGTCAAGGAGGGGGCGGGGCCAGGTGAGCAGCTGGAGGCGGTCACGGGATCACGGGGTCGGGGCCAGGTGAACAGCCTGAAGTGGTGAGGTAAGCAGGAGAGAGGGTCGCGGGCAGGGACACGGGTGACCAGCAGAAGGGTCTGCCGGCGGCAGGGACCTAAAGAGGGGGCCCGGCGGCTTGGCCGGCCCCTTAGCTGACCTGCGGGAAGTGGTCAAGGGAAGAGTGGGTTGGGCCAGTGTCAAAAGCTGGAGGTGGTCCAGTGGGGAAGGCCCTGGGGCCCGGTGAAGGTGCCCCAGGAGCGCAAAGTGATTTTCTCGGACTTGACACAGCTCTCTCCCCGTTGTCAAAGGCTCACCGTAACCCTAAAACTAAGCCTATCCCTCAACCTAACCCTCACCAGTGGCTAAGGCCCTGGGGCCCTGTGAAACCTGGACGAGGGTCTCAAGTGCCCACAAAAGCCTCACCTGCCTGAGCTTCAGACTGGATGCCAGCAAGAGGGACCCTTGTCCTCAGGGCTGGGCGTTCCATTCGAAGGGGGCAGAAAGCAGGCCCCCGGGGCCGTTCCACCAGACCAGTCAGAACCTCCGGAGGGGCCGGGGAGGTGCCCCCAGAGTGGAAAGTGATAATTTCTCGGACTTGGCACAGCTCTCTCCCGGTTTTCAAAGCCCATAGGCAGGGCTCTGGGCGTCCCAGGACACTCTGCTCTGAGCTGCCCTTTGGTGGGAGCGATGGGGGCCGGGGCGGGGGGGTTAGAGCGCCGGCCCCGAGGCTCATGGAGGCCCCTGGGTGTCCTGAAGGGATGGCTGGCTGGTCTGCCCACGCTTGGGGACCTGGGAGGCACCCTGTGAGCAGAGGGCTATGTGCCTTTACATCCCAGTGGTGGGGCTATTCCTCTGTGTTTGGGAGCATGGCAGGCTGGCTGGTGCTGATCGCTTATTGGTCGAATGGACCAGGGGCGTGGTTTCTGGAACCAGGAGGCGGGCCCAGGCCCACAGCTGAGCCAGGTCAAGTCAAGGAGGGGGCGGGGCCAGGTGAGCAGCTGGAGGCGGTCTCGGGATCACGGGGGCGGGGCCAGGTGAACAGCCTGAAGTGGTGAGGTAAGCAGGAGAGAGGGTCGCGGGCAGGGACACGGGTGACCAGCAGGCGGGTCTGCCAGCGGCAGGGACCTAAAGAGGGGGCCCGGCGGCTTGGCCGGCCACTTAGCTGACCTGTGGGAAGCGGTCAAGGGAAGAGTGGGTTGGGGCCGGTGTCAAAAGCTGGAGGTGGTCCAGTGGTGAAGGCCCTGGGGCCCGGTGAAGGTGCTCCAGGAGCGCAAAGTGATTTCCTCGGACTTGACACAGCTCTCTCCCCGTTGTCAAAGGCTAAACCTAACCCTAAAACTAATCCTATCACTCAACCTAACCCTCACCAGTGGCTAAGGCCCTGGGGCCCTGTGAAACCTGGACGAGTGTCTCAAGTACCCACAAAAGCCTCACCTGCCTGAGCTTCAGACTGGATGCCAGCAAGAGGGACCCTTGTCCTCAGGGCAGGGCGTTCCAGGGGAATGGGGCGGAAAGCAGGCCCCCGGGGCCGGGCCACCAGACCAGTCAGAACCTCCGGAGGGACCGGGGAGGTGCCCCCAGAGTGGAAAATGATAATTTCTCGGACTTGACACAGCTCTCTCCCGGTTGTCAAAGCCCATAGGCAGGGCTCTGGGCATCCCAGGACACTCTGCTCTGAGCTGCCCTTTGGTGGGAGCGATGGGGGCCGGGGCCGGGGGGTTAGAGGGCCGACCCCGAGGCTCATGGAGGCCCCTGGGTGTCCTGAAGGGAGGGCTGGCTGGACTGCCCAAGCTTGGGGACCTGGGAGGCACCCTGTGAGCAGAGGGCTATGTGCCTTTACATCCCAGTGGTGGGGGCTATTCCTCTGTGTTTGGGAGCAGGTCAGACTGGCTGGTGCTGCTCGCTCATTGGTCGAATGGACCAGGGGCGTGGTTTCCGGAACCAGGAGGCGGGCCCAGGCCCACAGCTGAGCCAGGTGAAGTCAAGGCGGGGGCGGGGCCAGGTGAGCAGCTGGAGGCAGTCACTGGATCAAGGGGGCGGGGCCAGGTGAACAGCCTGAAGTGGTGAGGTAAGCAGGAGAGAGGGTCGCGGGCAGGGACACGGGTGACCAGCAGGCGGGTCTGCCGGCGGCAGGAACCTAAAGCGGGGGCCCGGCGGCTTGGCCGGCCCCTTAGCTGACCTGCGGGAAGCGGTCAAGGGAAGAGTGGGTTGGGGCCGGTGTCAAAAGCTGGAGGTGGTCCAGTGGTGAAGGCCCTGGGGTCCGGTGAAGGTGCCCCAGGAGCGCAAAGTGATTTTCTCGGACTTGACACAGCTCTCTCCCCGTTGTCAAAGGCTAACCCTAACCCTAAAACTAAGCCTATTCCTCAACCTAACCCTAACCAGTGGCTAAGGCCCTGGGGCCCTGTGAAACCTGGACGAGGGTCTCAAGTGCCCACAAAAGCCTCACCTGCCTGAGCTTCAGACTGGATGCCAGCAAGAGGGACCCTTGTCCTCAGGGCAGGGGGTTCCAGGCGAATGGGGCGGAAAGCAGGCCCCCGGGGCCGGGCCACCAGACCAGTCAGAACCTCCGGAGGGGCCGGGCAGGTGCCCCCAGAGTGGAAAGTGATAATTTCTCGGACTTGACACAGCTCTCTCCCGGTTGTCAAAGCCCATAGGCAGGGCTCTGGGCGTCCCAGGACACTCTCCTCTCAGCTGCCCTTTGGTGGGAGCGATGGGGGCCGGGGCGGGGGGGTTAGAGGTCCGGCCCCGAGGCTCATGGAGGACCCTGGGTGTCCTGAAGGGATGGCTGGCTGGTCTGCCCACGCTTGGGGACCTGGGAGGCACCCTGTGAGCAGAGGGCTATGTGCCTTTACATCCCAGTGGTGGGGGCTATTCCTCTGTGTTTGGGAGCAGGGCAGGCTGGCTGGTGCTGATCGCTTATTGGTCGAATGGACCAGGGGCGTGGTTTCCGGAACAAGGAGGCGGGCCCAGGCCCACAGCTGAGCCAGGTCAAGTCAAGGCGGGGGCGGGGCCAGGTGAGCAGCTGGAGGCGGTCATGGGATCAAGGGGGCGGGGCCAGGTGAACAGCCTGAAGTGGTGAGGTAAGCAGGAGAGAGGGTCGCGGGCAGGGACACGGGTGACCAGCAGGCGGGTCTGCCGGCGGCAGGGACCTAAAGAGGGGGCCCGGCGGCTTGGCCGGCCCCTTAGCTGACCTGCGGGAAGCGGTCAAGGGAAGAGTGGGTTGGGGCCGGTGTCAAAAGCTGGAGGTGGTCCAGTGGGGAAGGCCCTGGGGCCCGGTGAAGGTGCCCCAGGAGCGCAAAGTGATTTTCTCGGACTTGACACAGCTCTCTCCCCGTTGTCAAAGGCTCACCATAACCCTAAAACTAAGCCTATCCCTCAACCTAACCCTCACCAGTGGCTAAGGCCCTGGGGCCCTGTGAAACCTGGACGAGGGTCTCAAGTGCCCACAAAAGCCTCACCTGCCTGAGCTTCAGACTGGATGCCAGCAAGAGGGACCCTTGTCCTCAGGGCAGGGTGTTCCAGGCCAATGGGGCGGAAAGCAGGCCCCCGGGGCTGGGCCACCAGACCAGTCAGAACCTCCGGAGGGGTCGGGGAGGTGCCCCCAGAGTGGAAAGTGATGATTTCTCGGACTTGACACAGCTCTCTCCCAGTTGTCAAAGCCCATAGGCAGGGCTCTGGGCGTCCCAGGACACTCTGCTCTGAGCTGCCCTTTGGTGGGAGCGATGGGGGCCGGGACGGGGGGGTTAGAGGGCCGGCCCCGAGGCTCCTGGAGGACCCTGGGTGTCCTGAAGGGAGGGCTGGCTGGTCTGCCCACGCTTGGGGACCTGGGAGGCACCCTGTGAGCAGAGGGCTATGTGCCTTTACATCCCAGTCAGTGGTGCGGGCTATTCCTCTGTGTTTGGGAGCAGGGCAGACTGGCTGGTGCTGCTCGCTCATTGGTCGAATGGACCAGGGGCGTGGTTTCCGGAACCAGGAGGCGGGCCCAGGCCCACAGCTGAGCCAGCTCAAGTCAACGCGGGGGCGGGGCCAGGTGAGCAGCTGGAGGCGGTCACGGGATCAAGGGGGCGGGGCCAGGTGAACAGCCTGAAGAGGTGAGGTAAGCAGGAGAGAGGGTCTCGGGCAGGGACACGGGTGACCAGCAGGCGGGTCTGCCGGCGGCAGGGACCTAAAGAGGGGGCCCGGCGGCTTGGCCGGCCCCTTAGCTGACCTGCGGGAAGCGGTCAAGGGAAGAGTGGGTTGGTGCCGGTGTCAAAAGCTGGAGGTGGTCCAGTGGGGAAGGCCCTGGGGCCCGGTGAAGGTGCCCCAGGAGCCCAAAGTGATTTTCTCGGACTTGACAGAGCTCTCTCCCCGTTGTCAAAGGCTATCCCTTACCCTAAAACTAAGCCTATCCCTCAACCTAACCCTCACCAGTGGCTAAGGCCCTGGGGCCCTGTGAAACCTGGACGATTGTCTCAAGTGCCCACAAAAGCCTCACCTGCCTGAGCTTCAGACTGGATTCCAGCAAGAGGGAGCCTTGTCCTCAGGGCAGGGCGTTCCAGGCGAATGGGGCGGAAAGCAGGCCCCCGCAGCCGGGCCACTAGACCAGTCAGAACCTCCGGAGGGGCCGGGGAGGTGCCCCCAGAGTGGAAAGTGATAATTTCTCGGACTTGACACAGCTCTCTCCCGGTTGTCAAAGCCCATAGGCAGGGCTCTGGGCGTCCCAGGACACTCTGCTCTGAGCTGCCCTTTGGTGGGAGCGATGGGGGCCGGGCCGGGGGGGTTAGAGGGCCGGCCCCGAGGCTCTTGGAGGCCCCTGGGTGTCCTGAAGGGAGGGCTGGCTGGTCTGCCCACGCTTGGGGACCTGGGAGACACCCTGTGAGCAGAGGGCTATGTGCCTTTACATCCCAGTGGTGGGGCTATTCCTCTGTGTTTGGGAGCAGGGCAGGCTGGCTGGTGCTGATCGCTTATTGGTCGAATGGACCAGGGGCGTGGTTTCCGGAACCAGGAGTCGGGCCCAGGCCCACAGCTGAGCCAGGTCAAGTCAAGGAGGGGGCGGGGCCAGGTGAGCAGCTGGAGGCGGTCACGGGATCACGGGGTCGGGGCCAGGTGAACAGCCTGAAGTGGTGAGGTAAGCAGGAGAGAGGGTCGCGGGCAGGGACACGGGTGACCAGCAGAAGGGTCTGCCGGCGGCAGGGACCTAAAGAGGGGGCCCGGCGGCTTGGCCGGCCCCTTAGCTGACCTGCGGGAAGTGGTCAAGGGAAGAGTGGGTTGGGCCAGTGTCAAAAGCTGGAGGTGGTCCAGTGGGGAAGGCCCTGGGGCCCGGTGAATGTGCCCCAGGAGCGCAAAGTGATTTTCTCGGACTTGACACAGCTCTCTCCCCGTTGTCAAAGGCTCACCGTAACCCTAAAACTAAGCCTATCCCTCAACCTAACCCTCACCAGTGGCTAAGGCCCTGGGGCCCTGTGAAACCTGGACGAGGGTCTCAAGTGCCCACAAAAGCCTCACCTGCCTGAGCTTCAGACTGGATGCCAGCAAGAGGGACCCTTGTCCTCAGGGCTGGGGGTTCCATTCGAAGGGGGCAGAAAGCAGGCCCCCGGGGCCGTTCCACCAGACCAGTCAGAACCTCCGGAGGGGCCGGGGAGGTGCCCCCAGAGTGGAAAGTGATAATTTCTCGGACTTGGCACAGCTCTCTCCCGGTTTTCAAAGCCCATAGGCAGGGCTCTGGGCGTCCCAGGACACTCTGCTCTGAGCTGCCCTTTGGTGGGAGCGATGGGGGCCGGGGCGGGGGGGTTAGAGCGCCGGCCCCGAGGCTCATGGAGGCCCCTGGGTGTCCTGAAGGGATGGCTGGCTGGTCTGCCCACGCTTGGGGACCTGGGAGGCACCCTGTGAGCAGAGGGCTATGTGCCTTTACATCCCAGTGGTGGGGCTATTCCTCTGTGTTTGGGAGCATGGCAGGCTGGCTGGTGCTGATCGCTTATTGGTCGAATGGACCAGGGGCGTGGTTTCTGGAACCAGGAGGCGGGCCCAGGCCCACAGCTGAGCCAGGTCAAGTCAAGGAGGGGGCGGGGCCAGGTGAGCAGCTGGAGGCGGTCTCGGGATCACGGGGGCGGGGCCAGGTGAACAGCCTGAAGTGGTGAGGTAAGCAGGAGAGAGGGTCGCGGGCAGGGACACGGGTGACCAGCAGGCGGGTCTGCCAGCGGCAGGGACCTAAAGAGGGGGCCCGGCGGCTTGGCCGGCCACTTAGCTGACCTGTGGGAAGCGGTCAAGGGAAGAGTGGGTTGGGGCCGGTGTCAAAAGCTGGAGGTGGTCCAGTGGTGAAGGCCCTGGGGCCCGGTGAAGGTGCTCCAGGAGCGCAAAGTGATTTCCTCGGACTTGACACAGCTCTCTCCCCGTTGTCAAAGGCTAAACCTAACCCTAAAACTAATCCTATCACTCAACCTAACCCTCACCAGTGGCTAAGGCCCTGGGGCCCTGTGAAACCTGGACGAGTGTCTCAAGTACCCACAAAAGCCTCACCTGCCTGAGCTTCAGACTGGATGCCAGCAAGAGGGACCCTTGTCCTCAGGGCAGGGCGTTCCAGGGGAATGGGGCGGAAAGCAGGCCGCCGGGGCCGGGCCACCAGACCAGTCAGAACCTCCGGAGGGACCGGGGAGGTGCCCCCAGAGTGGAAAATGATAATTTCTCGGACTTGACACAGCTCTCTCCCGGTTGTCAAAGCCCATAGGCAGGGCTCTGGGCATCCCAGGACACTCTGCTCTGAGCTGCCCTTTGGTGGGAGCGATGGGGGCCGGGGCCGGGGGGTTAGAGGGCCGACCCCGAGGCTCATGGAGGCCCCTGGGTGTCCTGAAGGGAGGGCTGGCTGGTCTGCCCAAGCTTGGGGACCTGGGAGGCACCCTGTGAGCAGAGGGCTATGTGCCTTTACATCCCAGTGGTGGGGGCTATTCCTCTGTGTTTGGGAGCAGGTCAGACTGGCTGGTGCTGCTCGCTCATTGGTCGAATGGACCAGGGGCGTGGTTTCCGGAACCAGGAGGCGGGCCCAGGCCCACAGCTGAGCCAGGTGAAGTCAAGGCGGGGGCGGGGCCAGGTGAGCAGCTGGAGGCAGTCACTGGATCAAGGGGGCGGGGCCAGGTGAACAGCCTGAAGTGGTGAGGTAAGCAGGAGAGAGGGTCGCGGGCAGGGACACGGGTGACCAGCAGGCGGGTCTGCCGGCGGCAGGAACCTAAAGCGGGGGCCCGGCGGCTTGGCCGGCCCCTTAGCTGACCTGCGGGAAGCGGTCAAGGGAAGAGTGGGTTGGGGCCGGTGTCAAAAGCTGGAGGTGGTCCAGTGGTGAAGGCCCTGGGGTCCGGTGAAGGTGCCCCAGGAGCGCAAAGTGATTTTCTCGGACTTGACACAGCTCTCTCCCCGTTGTCAAAGGCTAACCCTAACCCTAAAACTAAGCCTATTCCTCAACCTAACCCTAACCAGTGGCTAAGGCCCTGGGGCCCTGTGAAACCTGGACGAGGGTCTCAAGTGCCCACAAAAGCCTCACCTGCCTGAGCTTCAGACTGGATGCCAGCAAGAGGGACCCTTGTCCTCAGGGCAGGGGGTTCCAGGCGAATGGGGCGGAAAGCAGGCCCCCGGGGCCGGGCCACCAGACCAGTCAGAACCTCCGGAGGGGCCGGGCAGGTGCCCCCAGAGTGGAAAGTGATAATTTCTCGGACTTGACACAGCTCTCTCCCGGTTGTCAAAGCCCATAGGCAGGGCTCTGGGCGTCCCAGGACACTCTCCTCTCAGCTGCCCTTTGGTGGGAGCGATGGGGGCCGGGGCGGGGGGGTTAGAGGTCCGGCCCCGAGGCTCATGGAGGACCCTGGGTGTCCTGAAGGGATGGCTGGCTGGTCTGCCCACGCTTGGGGACCTGGGAGGCACCCTGTGAGCAGAGGGCTATGTGCCTTTACATCCCAGTGGTGGGGGCTATTCCTCTGTGTTTGGGAGCAGGGCAGGCTGGCTGGTGCTGATCGCTTATTGGTCGAATGGACCAGGGGCGTGGTTTCCGGAACAAGGAGGCGGGCCCAGGCCCACAGCTGAGCCAGGTCAAGTCAAGGCGGGGGCGGGGCCAGGTGAGCAGCTGGAGGCGGTCATGGGATCAAGGGGGCGGGGCCAGGTGAACAGCCTGAAGTGGTGAGGTAAGCAGGAGAGAGGGTCGCGGGCAGGGACACGGGTGACCAGCAGGCGGGTCTGCCGGCGGCAGGGACCTAAAGAGGGGGCCCGGCGGCTTGGCCGGCCCCTTAGCTGACCTGCGGGAAGCGGTCAAGGGAAGAGTGGGTTGGGGCCGGTGTGAAAAGCTGGAGGTGGTCCAGTGGGGAAGGCCCTGGGGCCCGGTGAAGGTGCCCCAGGAGCGCAAAGTGATTTTCTCGGACTTGACACAGCTCTCTCCCCGTTGTCAAAGGCTCACCATAACCCTAAAACTAAGCCTATCCCTCAACCTAACCCTCACCAGTGGCTAAGGCCCTGGGGCCCTGTGAAACCTGGACGAGGGTCTCAAGTGCCCACAAAAGCCTCACCTGCCTGAGCTTCAGACTGGATGCCAGCAAGAGGGACCCTTGTCCTCAGGGCAGGGTGTTCCAGGCCAATGGGGCGGAAAGCAGGCCCCCGGGGCTGGGCCACCAGACCAGTCAGAACCTCCGGAGGGGTCGGGGAGGTGCCCCCAGAGTGGAAAGTGATGATTTCTCGGACTTGACACAGCTCTCTCCCAGTTGTCAAAGCCCATAGGCAGGGCTCTGGGCGTCCCAGGACACTCTGCTCTGAGCTGCCCTTTGGTGGGAGCGATGGGGGCCGGGACGGGGGGGTTAGAGGGCCGGCCCCGAGGCTCCTGGAGGACCCTGGGTGTCCTGAAGGGAGGGCTGGCTGGTCTGCCCACGCTTGGGGACCTGGGAGGCACCCTGTGAGCAGAGGGCTATGTGCCTTTACATCCCAGTCAGTGGTGCGGGCTATTCCTCTGTGTTTGGGAGCAGGGCAGACTGGCTGGTGCTGCTCGCTCATTGGTCGAATGGACCAGGGGCGTGGTTTCCGGAACCAGGAGGCGGGCCCAGGCCCACAGCTGAGCCAGCTCAAGTCAACGCGGGGGCGGGGCCAGGTGAGCAGCTGGAGGCGGTCACGGGATCAAGGGGGCGGGGCCAGGTGAACAGCCTGAAGAGGTGAGGTAAGCAGGAGAGAGGGTCTCGGGCAGGGACACGGGTGACCAGCAGGCGGTTCTGCGGGCGGCAGGGACCTAAAGAGGGGGCCCGGCGGCTTGGCCGGCCCCTTAGCTGACCTGCGGGAAGCGGTCAAGGGAAGAGTGGGTTGGGGCCGGTGTCAAAAGCTGGAGGTGGTCCAGTGGGGAAGGCCCTGGGGCCCGGTGAAGGTGCCCCAGGAGCGCAAAGTGATTTTCTCGGACTTGACACAGCTCTCTCCCCGTTGTCAAAGGCTCACCGTAACCCTAAAACTAAGCCTATCCCTCAACCTAACCCTCACCAGTGGCTAAGGCCCTGGGGCCCTGTGAAACCTGGACGAGGGTCTCAAGTGCCCACAAAAGCCTCACCTGCCTGAGCTTCAGACTGGATGCCAGCAAGAGGGACCCTTGTCCTCAGGGCTGGGCGTTCCATTCGAAGGGGGCAGAAAGCAGGCCCCCGGGGCCGTTCCACCAGACCAGTCAGAACCTCCGGAGGGGCCGGGGAGGTGCCCCCAGAGTGGAAAGTGATAATTTCTCGGACTTGACACAGCTCTCTCCCGGTTTTCAAAGCCCATAGGCAGGGCTCTGGGCGTCCCAGGACACTCTGCTCTGAGCTGCCCTTTGGTGGGAGCGATGGGGGCCGGGGCGGGGGGGTTAGAGGGCCGGCCCCGAGGCTCATGGAGGCCCCTGGGTGTCCTGAAGGGATGGCTGGCTGGTCTGCCCACGCTTGGGGACCTGGGAGGCACCCTGTGAGCAGAGGGCTATGTGCCTTTACATCCCAGTGGTGGGGCTATTCCTCTGTGTTTGGGAGCATGGCAGGCTGGCTGGTGCTGATCGCTTATTGGTCGAATGGACCAGGGGCGTGGTTTCTGGAACCAGGAGGCGGGCCCAGGCCCACAGCTGAGCCAGGTCAAGTCAAGGAGGGGGCGGGGCCAGGTGAGCAGCTGGAGGCGGTCTCGGGATCACGGGGGCGGGGCCAGGTGAACAGCCTGAAGTGGTGAGGTAAGCAGGAGAGAGGGTCGCGGGCAGGGACACGGGTGACCAGCAGGCGGGTCTGCCAGCGGCAGGGACCTAAAGAGGGGGCCCGGCGGCTTGGCCGGCCACTTAGCTGACCTGTGGGAAGCGGTCAAGGGAAGAGTGGGTTGGGGCCGGTGTCAAAAGCTGGAGGTGGTCCAGTAGTGAAGGCCCTGGGGCCCGGTGAAGGTGCTCCAGGAGCGCAAAGTGATTTCCTCGGACTTGACACAGCTCTCTCCCCGTTGTCAAAGGCTAAACCTAACCCTAAAACTAATCCTATCACTCAACCTAACCCTCACCAGTGGCTAAGGCCCTGGGGCCCTGTGAAACCTGGACGAGGGTCTCAAGTACCCACAAAAGCCTCACCTGCCTGAGCTTCAGACTGGATGCCAGCAAGAGGGACCCTTGTCCTCAGGGCAGGGCGTTCCAGAGGAATGGGGCGGAAAGCAGGCCCCCGGGGCCGGGCCACCAGACCAGTCAGAACCTCCGGAGGGGCCGGGGAGGTGCCCCCAGAGTGGAAAATGATAATTTCTCGGACTTGACACAGCTCTCTCCGGGTTGTCAAAGCCCATAGGCAGGGCTCTGGGCGTCCCAGGACACTCTGCTCTGAGCTGCCCTTTGGTGGGAGCGATGGGGGCCGGGGCCGGGGGGTTAGAGGGCCGACCCCGAGGCTCATGGAGGCCCCTGGGTGTCCTGAAGGGAGGGCTGGCTGGTCTGCCCAAGCTTGGGGACCTGGGAGGCACCCTGTGAGCAGAGGGCTATGTGCCTTTACATCCCAGTGGTGGGGGCTATTCCTCTGTGTTTGGGAGCAGGGCAGACTGGCTGGTGCTGCTCGCTCATTGGTCGAATGGACCAGGGGCGTGGTTTCCGGAACCAGGAGGCGGGCCCAGGCCCACAGCTGAGCCTGGTCAAGTCAAGGCGGGGGCGGGGCCAGGTGAGCAGCTGGAGGCGGTCACGGGATCAAGGGGGCGGGGCCAGGTGAACAGCCTGAAGTGGTGAGGTAAGCAGGAGAGAGGGTCTCGGGCAGGGACACGGGTGACCAGCAGGCGGGTCTGCCGGCGGCAGGGACCTCAAGAGGGGGCCCGGCGGCTTGGCCGGCCCCTTAGCTGACCTGCGGGAAGCGGTCAAGGGAAGAGTGGGTTGGTGCCGGTGTCAAAAGCTGGAGGTGGTCCAGTGGGGAAGGCCCTGGGGCCCGGTGAAGGTGCCCCAGGAGCGCAAAGTGATTTTCTCGGACTTGACACAGCTCTCTCCCCGTTGTCAAAGGCTATCCCTTACCCTAAAACTAAGCCTATCCCTCAACCTAACCCTCACCAGTGGCTAAGGCCCTGGGGCCCTGTGAAACCTGGACGATTGTCTCAAGTGCCCACAAAAGCCTCACCTGCCTGAGCTTCAGACTGGATTCCAGCAAGAGGGACCCTTGTCCTCAGGGCAGGGCGTTCCAGGCGAATGGGGCAGAAAGCAGGCCCCCGCGGCCGGGCCACTAGACCAGTCAGAACCTCCGGAGGGGCCGGGGAGGTGCCCCCAGAGTGGAAAGTGATAATTTCTCGGACTTGACACAGCTCTCTCCCGGTTGTCAAAGCCCATAGGCAGGGCTCTGGGCGTCCCAGGACACTCTGCTCTGAGCTGCCCTTTGGTGGGAGCGATGGGGGCCGGGCCGGGGGGGTTAGAGGGCCGGCCCCGGGGCTCTTGGAGGCCCCTGGGTGTCCTGAAGGGAGGGCTGGCTGGTCTGCCCACGCTTGGGGACCTGGGCGACACCCTGTGAGCAGAGGGCTATGTGCCTTTACATCCCAGTGGTGGGGCTATTCCTCTGTGTTTGGGAGCAGGGCAGGCTGGCTGGTGCTGATCGCTTATTGGTCGAATGGACCAGGGGCGTGGTTTCCGGAACCAGGAGGCGGGCCCAGGCCCACAGCTGAGCCAGGTCAAGTCAAGGAGGGGGCGGGGCCAGGTGAGCAGCTGGAGGCGGTCACGGGATCACGGGGTCGGGGCCAGGTGAACAGCCTGAAGTGGTGAGGTAAGCAGGAGAGAGGGTCGCGGGCAGGGACACGGGTGACCAGCAGAAGGGTCTGCCGGCGGCAGGGACCTAAAGAGGGGGCCCGGCGGCTTGGCCGGCCCCTTAGCTGACCTGCGGGAAGCGGTCAAGGGAAGAGTGGGTTGGGGCCGGTGTCAAAAGCTGGAGGTGGTCCAGTGGGGAAGGCCCTGGGGCCCGGTGAAGGTGCCCCAGGAGCGCAAAGTGATTTTCTCGGACTTGACACAGCTCTCTCCCCGTTGTCAAAGGCTCACCGTAACCCTAAAACTAAGCCTATCCCTCAACCTAACCCTCACCAGTGGCTAAGGCCCTGGGGCCCTGTGAAACCTGGACGAGGGTCTCAAGTGCCCACAAAAGCCTCACCTGCCTGAGCTTCAGACTGGATGCCAGCAAGAGGGACCCTTGTCCTCAGGGCTGGGCGTTCCATTCGAAGGGGGCAGAAAGCAGGCCCCCGGGGCCGTTCCACCAGACCAGTCAGAACCTCTGGAGGGGCCGGGGAGGTGCCCCCAGAGTGGAAAGTGATAATTTCTCGGACTTGACACAGCTCTCTCCCGGTTTTCAAAGCCCATAGGCAGGGCTCTGGGCGTCCCAGGACACTCTGCTCTGAGCTGCCCTTTGGTGGGAGCGATGGGGGCCGGGGCGGGGGGTTAGAGCGCCGGCCCCGAGGCTCATGGAGGCCCCTGGGTGTCCTGAAGGGATGGCTGGCTGGTCTGCCCACGCTTGGGGACCTGGGAGGCACCCTGTGAGCAGAGGGCTATGTGCCTTTACATCCCAGTGGTGGGGCTATTCCTCTGTGTTTGGGAGCATGGCAGGCTGGCTGGTGCTGATCGCTTATTGGTCGAATGGACCAGGGGCGTGGTTTCTGGAACCAGGAGGCGGGCCCAGGCCCACAGCTGAGCCAGGTCAAGTCAAGGAGGGGGCGGGGCCAGGTGAGCAGCTGGAGGCGGTCTCGGGATCACGGGGGCGGGGCCAGGTGAACAGCCTGAAGTGGTGAGGTAAGCAGGAGAGAGGGTCGCGGGCAGGGACACGGGTGACCAGCAGGCGGGTCTGCCAGCGGCAGGGACCTAAAGAGGGGGCCCGGCGGCTTGGCCGGCCACTTAGCTGACCTGTGGGAAGCGGTCAAGGGAAGAGTGGGTTGGGGCCGGTGTGAAAAGCTGGAGGTGGTCCAGTGGGGAAGGCCCTGGGGCCCGGTGAAGGTGCCCCAGGAGCGCAAAGTGATTTTCTCGGACTTGACACAGCTCTCTCCCCGTTGTCAAAGGCTCACCATAACCCTAAAACTAAGCCTATCCCTCAACCTAACCCTCACCAGTGGCTAAGGCCCTGGGGCCCTGTGAAACCTGGACGAGGGTCTCAAGTGCCCACAAAAGCCTCACCTGCCTGAGCTTCAGACTGGATGCCAGCAAGAGGGACCCTTGTCCTCAGGGCAGGGTGTTCCAGGCCAATGGGGCGGAAAGCAGGCCCCCGGGGCTGGGCCACCAGACCAGTCAGAACCTCCGGAGGGGTCGGGGAGGTGCCCCCAGAGTGGAAAGTGATGATTTCTCGGACTTGACACAGCTCTCTCCCAGTTGTCAAAGCCCATAGGCAGGGCTCTGGGCGTCCCAGGACACTCTGCTCTGAGCTGCCCTTTGGTGGGAGCGATGGGGGCCGGGACGGGGGGGTTAGAGGGCCGGCCCCGAGGCTCCTGGAGGACCCTGGGTGTCCTGAAGGGAGGGCTGGCTGGTCTGCCCACGCTTGGGGACCTGGGAGGCACCCTGTGAGCAGAGGGCTATGTGCCTTTACATCCCAGTCAGTGGTGCGGGCTATTCCTCTGTGTTTGGGAGCAGGGCAGACTGGCTGGTGCTGCTCGCTCATTGGTCGAATGGACCAGGGGCGTGGTTTCCGGAACCAGGAGGCGGGCCCAGGCCCACAGCTGAGCCAGCTCAAGTCAACGCGGGGGCGGGGCCAGGTGAGCAGCTGGAGGCGGTCACGGGATCAAGGGGGCGGGGCCAGGTGAACAGCCTGAAGAGGTGAGGTAAGCAGGAGAGAGGGTCTCGGGCAGGGACACGGGTGACCAGCAGGCGGGTCTGCGGGCGGCAGGGACCTAAAGAGGGGGCCCGGCGGCTTGGCCGGCCCCTTAGCTGACCTGCGGGAAGCGGTCAAGGGAAGAGTGGGTTGGGGCCGGTGTCAAAAGCTGGAGGTGGTCCAGTGGGGAAGGCCCTGGGGCCCGGTGAAGGTGCCCCAGGAGCGCAAAGTGATTTTCTCGGACTTGACACAGCTCTCTCCCCGTTGTCAAAGGCTCACCGTAACCCTAAAACTAAGCCTATCCCTCAACCTAACCCTCACCAGTGGCTAAGGCCCTGGGGCCCTGTGAAACCTGGACGAGGGTCTCAAGTGCCCACAAAAGCCTCACCTGCCTGAGCTTCAGACTGGATGCCAGCAAGAGGGACCCTTGTCCTCAGGGCTGGGCGTTCCATTCGAAGGGGGCAGAAAGCAGGCCCCCGGGGCCGTTCCACCAGACCAGTCAGAACCTCCGGAGGGGCCGGGGAGGTGCCCCCAGAGTGGAAAGTGATAATTTCTCGGACTTGACACAGCTCTCTCCCGGTTTTCAAAGCCCATAGGCAGGGCTCTGGGCGTCCCAGGACACTCTGCTCTGAGCTGCCCTTTGGTGGGAGCGATGGGGGCCGGGGCGGGGGGGTTAGAGGGCCGGCCCCGAGGCTCATGGAGGCCCCTGGGTGTCCTGAAGGGATGGCTGGCTGGTCTGCCCACGCTTGGGGACCTGGGAGGCACCCTGTGAGCAGAGGGCTATGTGCCTTTACATCCCAGTGGTGGGGCTATTCCTCTGTGTTTGGGAGCATGGCAGGCTGGCTGGTGCTGATCGCTTATTGGTCGAATGGACCAGGGGCGTGGTTTCTGGAACCAGGAGGCGGGCCCAGGCCCACAGCTGAGCCAGGTCAAGTCAAGGAGGGGGCGGGGCCAGGTGAGCAGCTGGAGGCGGTCTCGGGATCACGGGGGCGGGGCCAGGTGAACAGCCTGAAGTGGTGAGGTAAGCAGGAGAGAGGGTCGCGGGCAGGGACACGGGTGACCAGCAGGCGGGTCTGCCAGCGGCAGGGACCTAAAGAGGGGGCCCGGCGGCTTGGCCGGCCACTTAGCTGACCTGTGGGAAGCGGTCAAGGGAAGAGTGGGTTGGGGCCGGTGTGAAAAGCTGGAGGTGGTCCAGTGGGGAAGGCCCTGGGGCCCGGTGAAGGTGCCCCAGGAGCGCAAAGTGATTTTCTCGGACTTGACACAGCTCTCTCCCCGTTGTCAAAGGCTCACCATAACCCTAAAACTAAGCCTATCCCTCAACCTAACCCTCACCAGTGGCTAAGGCCCTGGGGCCCTGTGAAACCTGGACGAGGGTCTCAAGTGCCCACAAAAGCCTCACCTGCCTGAGCTTCAGACTGGATGCCAGCAAGAGGGACCCTTGTCCTCAGGGCAGGGTGTTCCAGGCCAATGGGGCGGAAAGCAGGCCCCCGGGGCTGGGCCACCAGACCAGTCAGAACCTCCGGAGGGGTCGGGGAGGTGCCCCCAGAGTGGAAAGTGATGATTTCTCGGACTTGACACAGCTCTCTCCCAGTTGTCAAAGCCCATAGGCAGGGCTCTGGGCGTCCCAGGACACTCTGCTCTGAGCTGCCCTTTGGTGGGAGCGATGGGGGCCGGGACGGGGGGGTTAGAGGGCCGGCCCCGAGGCTCCTGGAGGACCCTGGGTGTCCTGAAGGGAGGGCTGGCTGGTCTGCCCACGCTTGGGGACCTGGGAGGCACCCTGTGAGCAGAGGGCTATGTGCCTTTACATCCCAGTCAGTGGTGCGGGCTATTCCTCTGTGTTTGGGAGCAGGGCAGACTGGCTGGTGCTGCTCGCTCATTGGTCGAATGGACCAGGGGCGTGGTTTCCGGAACCAGGAGGCGGGCCCAGGCCCACAGCTGAGCCAGCTCAAGTCAACGCGGGGGCGGGGCCAGGTGAGCAGCTGGAGGCGGTCACGGGATCAAGGGGGCGGGGCCAGGTGAACAGCCTGAAGAGGTGAGGTAAGCAGGAGAGAGGGTCTCGGGCAGGGACACGGGTGACCAGCAGGCGGGTCTGCGGGCGGCAGGGACCTAAAGAGGGGGCCCGGCGGCTTGGCCGGCCCCTTAGCTGACCTGCGGGAAGCGGTCAAGGGAAGAGTGGGTTGGGGCCGGTGTCAAAAGCTGGAGGTGGTCCAGTGGGGAAGGCCCTGGGGCCCGGTGAAGGTGCCCCAGGAGCGCAAAGTGATTTTCTCGGACTTGACACAGCTCTCTCCCCGTTGTCAAAGGCTCACCGTAACCCTAAAACTAAGCCTATCCCTCAACCTAACCCTCACCAGTGGCTAAGGCCCTGGGGCCCTGTGAAACCTGGACGAGGGTCTCAAGTGCCCACAAAAGCCTCACCTGCCTGAGCTTCAGACTGGATGCCAGCAAGAGGGACCCTTGTCCTCAGGGCTGGGCGTTCCATTCGAAGGGGGCAGAAAGCAGGCCCCCGGGGCCGTTCCACCAGACCAGTCAGAACCTCCGGAGGGGCCGGGGAGGTGCCCCCAGAGTGGAAAGTGATAATTTCTCGGACTTGACACAGCTCTCTCCCGGTTTTCAAAGCCCATAGGCAGGGCTCTGGGCGTCCCAGGACACTCTGCTCTGAGCTGCCCTTTGGTGGGAGCGATGGGGGCCGGGGCGGGGGGGTTAGAGGGCCGGCCCCGAGGCTCATGGAGGCCCCTGGGTGTCCTGAAGGGATGGCTGGCTGGTCTGCCCACGCTTGGGGACCTGGGAGGCACCCTGTGAGCAGAGGGCTATGTGCCTTTACATCCCAGTGGTGGGGCTATTCCTCTGTGTTTGGGAGCATGGCAGGCTGGCTGGTGCTGATCGCTTATTGGTCGAATGGACCAGGGGCGTGGTTTCTGGAACCAGGAGGCGGGCCCAGGCCCACAGCTGAGCCAGGTCAAGTCAAGGAGGGGGCGGGGCCAGGTGAGCAGCTGGAGGCGGTCTCGGGATCACGGGGGCGGGGCCAGGTGAACAGCCTGAAGTGGTGAGGTAAGCAGGAGAGAGGGTCGCGGGCAGGGACACGGGTGACCAGCAGGCGGGTCTGCCAGCGGCAGGGACCTAAAGAGGGGGCCCGGCGGCTTGGCCGGCCACTTAGCTGACCTGTGGGAAGCGGTCAAGGGAAGAGTGGGTTGGGGCCGGTGTCAAAAGCTGGAGGTGGTCCAGTAGTGAAGGCCCTGGGGCCCGGTGAAGGTGCTACAGGAGCGCAAAGTGATTTCCTCGGACTTGACACAGCTCTCTCCCCGTTGTCAAAGGCTAAACCTAACCCTAAAACTAATCCTATCACTCAACCTAACCCTCACCAGTGGCTAAGGCCCTGGGGCCCTGTGAAACCTGGACGAGGGTCTCAAGTACCCACAAAAGCCTCACCTGCCTGAGCTTCAGACTGGATGCCAGCAAGAGGGACCCTTGTCCTCAGGGCAGGGCGTTCCAGAGGAATGGGGCGGAAAGCAGGCCCCCGGGGCCGGGCCACCAGACCAGTCAGAACCTCCGGAGGGGCCGGGGAGGTGCCCCCAGAGTGGAAAATGATAATTTCTCGGACTTGACACAGCTCTCTCCGGGTTGTCAAAGCCCATAGGCAGGGCTCTGGGCGTCCCAGGACACTCTGCTCTGAGCTGCCCTTTGGTGGGAGCGATGGGGGCCGGGGCCGGGGGGTTAGAGGGCCGACCCCGAGGCTCATGGAGGCCCCTGGGTGTCCTGAAGGGAGGGCTGGCTGGTCTGCCCAAGCTTGGGGACCTGGGAGGCACCCTGTGAGCAGAGGGCTATGTGCCTTTACATCCCAGTGGTGGGGGCTATTCCTCTGTGTTTGGGAGCAGGGCAGACTGGCTGGTGCTGCTCGCTCATTGGTCGAATGGACCAGGGGCGTGGTTTCCGGAACCAGGAGGCGGGCCCAGGCCCACAGCTGAGCCTGGTCAAGTCAAGGCGGGGGCGGGGCCAGGTGAGCAGCTGGAGGCGGTCACGGGATCAAGGGGGCGGGGCCAGGTGAACAGCCTGAAGTGGTGAGGTAAGCAGGAGAGAGGGTCTCGGGCAGGGACACGGGTGACCAGCAGGCGGGTCTGCCGGCGGCAGGGACCTCAAGAGGGGGCCCGGCGGCTTGGCCGGCCCCTTAGCTGACCTGCGGGAAGCGGTCAAGGGAAGAGTGGGTTGGTGCCGGTGTCAAAAGCTGGAGGTGGTCCAGTGGGGAAGGCCCTGGGGCCCGGTGAAGGTGCCCCAGGAGCGCAAAGTGATTTTCTCGGACTTGACACAGCTCTCTCCCCGTTGTCAAAGGCTATCCCTTACCCTAAAACTAAGCCTATCCCTCAACCTAACCCTCACCAGTGGCTAAGGCCCTGGGGCCCTGTGAAACCTGGACGATTGTCTCAAGTGCCCACAAAAGCCTCACCTGCCTGAGCTTCAGACTGGATTCCAGCAAGAGGGACCCTTGTCCTCAGGGCAGGGCGTTCCAGGCGAATGGGGCAGAAAGCAGGCCCCCGCGGCCGGGCCACTAGACCAGTCAGAACCTCCGGAGGGGCCGGGGAGGTGCCCCCAGAGTGGAAAGTGATAATTTCTCGGACTTGACACAGCTCTCTCCCGGTTGTCAAAGCCCATAGGCAGGGCTCTGGGCGTCCCAGGACACTCTGCTCTGAGCTGCCCTTTGGTGGGAGCGATGGGGGCCGGGCCGGGGGGGTTAGAGGGCCGGCCCCGGGGCTCTTGGAGGCCCCTGGGTGTCCTGAAGGGAGGGCTGGCTGGTCTGCCCACGCTTGGGGACCTGGGCGACACCCTGTGAGCAGAGGGCTATGTGCCTTTACATCCCAGTGGTGGGGCTATTCCTCTGTGTTTGGGAGCAGGGCAGGCTGGCTGGTGCTGATCGCTTATTGGTCGAATGGACCAGGGGCGTGGTTTCCGGAACCAGGAGGCGGGCCCAGGCCCACAGCTGAGCCAGGTCAAGTCAAGGAGGGGGCGGGGCCAGGTGAGCAGCTGGAGGCGGTCACGGGATCACGGGGTCGGGGCCAGGTGAACAGCCTGAAGTGGTGAGGTAAGCAGGAGAGAGGGTCGCGGGCAGGGACACGGGTGACCAGCAGAAGGGTCTGCCGGCGGCAGGGACCTAAAGAGGGGGCCCGGCGGCTTGGCCGGCCCCTTAGCTGACCTGCGGGAAGCGGTCAAGGGAAGAGTGGGTTGGGGCCGGTGTCAAAAGCTGGAGGTGGTCCAGTGGGGAAGGCCCTGGGGCCCGGTGAAGGTGCCCCAGGAGCGCAAAGTGATTTTCTCGGACTTGACACAGCTCTCTCCCCGTTGTCAAAGGCTCACCGTAACCCTAAAACTAAGCCTATCCCTCAACCTAACCCTCACCAGTGGCTAAGGCCCTGGGGCCCTGTGAAACCTGGACGAGGGTCTCAAGTGCCCACAAAAGCCTCACCTGCCTGAGCTTCAGACTGGATGCCAGCAAGAGGGACCCTTGTCCTCAGGGCTGGGCGTTCCATTCGAAGGGGGCAGAAAGCAGGCCCCCGGGGCCGTTCCACCAGACCAGTCAGAACCTCCGGAGGGGCCGGGGAGGTGCCCCCAGAGTGGAAAGTGATAATTTCTCGGACTTGACACAGCTCTCTCCCGGTTTTCAAAGCCCATAGGCAGGGCTCTGGGCGTCCCAGGACACTCTGCTCTGAGCTGCCCTTTGGTGGGAGCGATGGGGGCCGGGGCGGGGGGGTTAGAGCGCCGGCCCCGAGGCTCATGGAGGCCCCTGGGTGTCCTGAAGGGATGGCTGGCTGGTCTGCCCACGCTTGGGGACCTGGGAGGCACCCTGTGAGCAGAGGGCTATGTGCCTTTACATCCCAGTGGTGGGGCTATTCCTCTGTGTTTGGGAGCATGGCAGGCTGGCTGGTGCTGATCGCTTATTGGTCGAATGGACCAGGGGCGTGGTTTCTGGAACCAGGAGGCGGGCCCAGGCCCACAGCTGAGCCAGGTCAAGTCAAGGAGGGGGCGGGGCCAGGTGAGCAGCTGGAGGCGGTCTCGGGATCACGGGGGCGGGGCCAGGTGAACAGCCTGAAGTGGTGAGGTAAGCAGGAGAGAGGGTCGCGGGCAGGGACACGGGTGACCAGCAGGCGGGTCTGCCAGCGGCAGGGACCTAAAGAGGGGGCCCGGCGGCTTGGCCGGCCACTTAGCTGACCTGTGGGAAGCGGTCAAGGGAAGAGTGGGTTGGGGCCGGTGTCAAAAGCTGGAGGTGGTCCAGTGGTGAAGGCCCTGGGGCCCGGTGAAGGTGCTCCAGGAGCGCAAAGTGATTTCCTCGGACTTGACACAGCTCTCTCCCCGTTGTCAAAGGCTAAACCTAACCCTAAAACTAATCCTATCACTCAACCTAACCCTCACCAGTGGCTAAGGCCCTGGGGCCCTGTGAAACCTGGACGAGGGTCTCAAGTACCCACAAAAGCCTCACCTGCCTGAGCTTCAGACTGGATGCCAGCAAGAGGGACCCTTGTCCTCAGGGCAGGGCGTTCCAGAGGAATGGGGCGGAAAGCAGGCCCCCGGGGCCGGGCCACCAGACCAGTCAGAACCTCCGGAGGGGCCGGGGAGGGGCCCCCAGAGTGGAAAATGATAATTTCTCGGACTTGACACAGCTCTCTCCCGGTTGTCAAAGCCCATAGGCAGGGCTCTGGGCGTCCCAGGACACTCTGCTCTGAGCTGCCCTTTGGTGGGAGCGATGGGGGCCGGGGCCGGGTGGTTAGAGGGCCGACCCTGAGGCTCATGGAGGCCCCTGGGTGTCCTGAAGGGAGGGCTGGCTGGTCTGCCCAAGCTTGGGGACCTGGGAGGCACCCTGTGAGCAGAGGGCTATGTGCCTTTACATCCCAGTGGTGGGGGCTATTCCTCTGTGTTTGGGAGCAGGGCAGACTGGCTGGTGCTGCTCGCTCATTGGTCGAATGGACCAGGGGCGTGGTTTCCGGTACCAGGAGGCGGGCCCAGGCCCACAGCTGAGCCTGGTCAAGTCAAGGCGGGGGCGGGGCCAGGTGATCAGCTGGAGGCGGTCACGGGATCAAGGGGGCGGGGCCAGGTGAACAGCCTGAAGTGGTGAGGTAAGCAGGAGAGAGGGTCTCGGGCAGGGACACGGGTGACCAGCAGGCGGGTCTGCCGGCGGCAGGGACCTAAAGAGGGGGCCCGGCGGCTTGGCCGGCCCCTAGCTGACCTGCGGGAAGCGGTCAAGGGAAGAGTGGGTTGGTGCCGGTGTCAAAAGCTGGAGGTGGTCCAGTGGGGAAGGCCCTGGGGCCCGGTGAAGGTGCCCCAGGAGCGCAAAGTGATTTTCTCGGACTTGACAGAGCTCTCTCCCCGTTGTCAAAGGCTATCCCTTACCCTAAAACTAAGCCTATCCCTCAACCTAACCCTCACCAGTGGCTAAGGCCCTGGGGCCCTGTGAAACCTGGACGATTGTCTCAAGTGCCCACAAAAGCCTCACCTGCCTGAGCTTCAGACTGGATTCCAGCAAGAGGGACCCTTGTCCTCAGGGCAGGGCGTTCCAGGCGAATGGGGCGGAAAGCAGGCCCCCGCGGCCGGGCCACTAGACCAGTCAGAACCTCCGGAGGGGCCGGGGAGGTGCCCCCAGAGTGGAAAGTGATAATTTCTCGGACTTGACACAGCTCTCTCCCGGTTGTCAAAGCCCATAGGCAGGGCTCTGGGCGTCCCAGGACACTCTGCTCTGAGCTGCCCTTTGGTGGGAGCGATGGGGGCCGGGCCGGGGGGGTTAGAGGGCCGGCCCCGAGGCTCTTGGAGGCCCCTGGGTGTCCTGAAGGGAGGGCTGGCTGGTCTGCCCACGCTTGGGGACCTGGGAGACACCCTGTGAGCAGAGGGCTATGTGCCTTTACATCCCAGTGGTGGGGCTATTCCTCTGTGTTTGGGAGCAGGGCAGGCTGGCTGGTGCTGATCGCTTATTGGTCGAATGGACCAGGGGCGTGGTTTCCGGAACCAGGAGTCGGGCCCAGGCCCACAGCTGAGCCAGGTCAAGTCAAGGAGGGGGCGGGGCCAGGTGAGCAGCTGGAGGCGGTCACGGGATCACGGGGTCGGGGCCAGGTGAACAGCCTGAAGTGGTGAGGTAAGCAGGAGAGAGGGTCGCGGGCAGGGACACAGGTGACCAGCAGAAGGGTCTGCCGGCGGCAGGGACCTAAAGAGGGGGCCAGGCGGCTTGGCCGGCCCCTTAGCTGACCTGCGGGAAGTGGTCAAGGGAAGAGTGGGTTGGGCCAGTGTCAAAAGCTGGAGGTGGTCCAGTGGGGAAGGCCCTGGGGCCCGGTGAAGGTGCCCCAGGAGCGCAAAGTGATTTTCTCGGACTTGACACAGCTCTCTCCCCGTTGTCAAAGGCTCACCGTAACCCTAAAACTAAGCCTATCCCTCAACCTAACCCTCACCAGTGGCTAAGGCCCTGGGGCCCTGTGAAACCTGGACGAGGGTCTCAAGTGCCCACAAAAGCCTCACCTGCCTGAGCTTCAGACTGGATGCCAGCAAGAGGGACCCTTGTCCTCAGGGCTGGGCGTTCCATTCGAAGGGGGCATGAAGCAGGCCCCCGGGGCCGTTCCACCAGACCAGTCAGAACCTCCGGAGGGGCCAGGGAGGTGCCCCCAGAGTGGAAAGTGATAATTTCTCGGACTTGACACAGCTCTCTCCCGGTTTTCAAAGCCCATAGGCAGGGCTCTGGGCGTCCCAGGACACTCTGCTCTGAGCTGCCCTTTGGTGGGAGCGATGGGGGCCGGGGCGGGGGGGTTAGAGCGCCGGCCCCGAGGCTCATGGAGGCCCCTGGGTGTCCTGAAGGGATGGCTGGCTGGTCTGCCCACGCTTGGGGACCTGGGAGGCACCCTGTGAGCAGAGGGCTATGTGCCTTTACATCCCAGTGGTGGGGCTATTCCTCTGTGTTTGGGAGCATGGCAGGCTGGCTGGTGCTGATCGCTTATTGGTCGAATGGACCAGGGGCGTGGTTTCTGGAACCAGGAGGCGGGCCCAGGCCCACAGCTGAGCCAGGTCAAGTCAAGGAGGGGGCGGGGCCAGGGGAGCAGCTGGAGGCGGTCTCGGGGTCACGGGGGCGGGGCCAGGTGAACAGCCTGAAGTGGTGAGGTAAGCAGGAGAGAGGGTCGCGGGCAGGGACACGGGTGACCAGCAGGCGGGTCTGCCAGCGGCAGGGACCTAAAGAGGGGGCCCGGCGGCTTGGCCGGCCACTTAGCTGACCTGTGGGAAGCGGTCAAGGGAAGAGTGGGTTGGGGCCGGTGTCAAAAGCTGGAGGTGGTCCAGTGGTGAAGGCCCTGGGGCCCGGTGAAGGTGCTCCAGGAGCGCAAAGTGATTTCCTCGGACTTGACACAGCTCTCTCCCCGTTGTCAAAGGCTAAACCTAACCCTAAAACTAATCCTATCACTCAACCTAACCCTCACCAGTGGCTAAGGCCCTGGGGCCCTGTGAAACCTGGACGAGGGTCTCAAGTACCCACAAAAGCCTCACCTGCCTGAGCTTCAGACTGGATGCCAGCAAGAGGGACCCTTGTCCTCAGGGCAGGGCGTTCCAGAGGAATGGGGCGGAAAGCAGGCCCCCGGGGCCGGGCCACCAGACCAGTCAGAACCTCCGGAGGGGCCGGGGAGGTGCCCCCAGAGTGGAAAATGATAATTTCTCGGACTTGACACAGCTCTCTCCCGGTTGTCAAAGCCCATAGGCAGGGCTCTGGGCGTCCCAGGACACTCTGCTCTGAGCTGCCCTTTGGTGGGAGCGATGGGGGCCGGGGCCGGGGGGTTAGAGGGCCGACCCTGAGGCTCATGGAGGCCCCTGGGTGTCCTGAAGGGAGGGCTGGCTGGTCTGCCCAAGCTTGGGGACCTGGGAGGCACCCTGTGAGCAGAGGGCTATGTGCCTTTACATCCCAGTGGTGGGGGCTATTCCTCTGTGTTTGGGAGCAGGGCAGACTGGCTGGTGCTGCTCGCTCATTGGTCGAATGGACCAGGGGCGTGGTTTCCGGAACCAGGAGGCGGGCCCAGGCCCACAGCTGAGCCTGGTCAAGTCAAGGCGGGGGCGGGGCCAGGTGATCAGCTGGAGGCGGTCACGGGATCAAGGGGGCGGGGCCAGGTGAACAGCCTGAAGTGGTGAGGTAAGCAGGAGAGAGGGTCTCGGGCAGGGACACGGGTGACCAGCAGGCGGGTCTGCCGGCGGCAGGGACCTAAAGAGGGGGCCCGGCGGCTTGGTCGGCCCCTTAGCTGACCTGCGGGAAGCGGTCAAGGGAAGAGTGGGTTGGTGCCGGTGTCAAAAGCTGGAGGTGGTCCAGTGGGGAAGGCCCTGGGGCCCGGTGAAGGTGCCCCAGGAGCGCAAAGTGATTTTCTCGGACTTGACAGAGCTCTCTCCCCGTTGTCAAAGGCTATCCCTTACCCTAAAACTAAGCCTATCCCTCAACCTAACCCTCACCAGTGGCTAAGGCCCTGGGGCCCTGTGAAACCTGGACGATTGTCTCAAGTGCCCACAAAAGCCTCACCTGCCTGAGCTTCAGACTGGATTCCAGCAAGAGGGAGCCTTGTCCTCAGGGCAGGGCGTTCCAGGCGAATGGGGCGGAAAGCAGGCCCCCGCGGCCGGGCCACTAGACCAGTCAGAACCTCCGGAGGGGCCGGGGAGGTGCCCCCAGAGTGGAAAGTGATAATTTCTCGGACTTGACACAGCTCTCTCCCGGTTGTCAAAGCCCATAGGCAGGGCTCTGGGCGTCCCAGGACACTCTGCTCTGAGCTGCCCTTTGGTGGGAGCGATGGGGGCCGGGCCGGGGGGGTTAGAGGGCCGGCCCCGAGGCTCTTGGAGGCCCCTGGGTGTCCTGAAGGGAGGGCTGGCTGGTCTGCCCACGCTTGGGGACCTGGGAGACACCCTGTGAGCAGAGGGCTATGTGCCTTTACATCCCAGTGGTGGGGCTATTCCTCTGTGTTTGGGAGCAGGGCAGGCTGGCTGGTGCTGATCGCTTATTGGTCGAATGGACCAGGGGCGTGGTTTCCGGAACCAGGAGTCGGGCCCAGGCCCACAGCTGAGCCAGGTCAAGTCAAGGAGGGGGCGGGGCCAGGTGAGCAGCTGGAGGCGGTCACGGGATCACGGGGTCGGGGCCAGGTGAACAGCCTGAAGTGGTGAGGTAAGCAGGAGAGAGGGTCGCGGGCAGGGACACGGGTGACCAGCAGAAGGGTCTGCCGGCGGCAGGGACCTAAAGAGGGGGCCCGGCGGCTTGGCCGGCCCCTTAGCTGACCTGCGGGAAGTGGTCAAGGGAAGAGTGGGTTGGGCCAGTGTCAAAAGCTGGAGGTGGTCCAGTGGGGAAGGCCCTGGGGCCCGGTGAATGTGCCCCAGGAGCGCAAAGTGATTTTCTCGGACTTGACACAGCTCTCTCCCCGTTGTCAAAGGCTCACCGTAACCCTAAAACTAAGCCTATCCCTCAACCTAACCCTCACCAGTGGCTAAGGCCCTGGGGCCCTGTGAAACCTGGACGAGGGTCTCAAGTGCCCACAAAAGCCTCACCTGCCTGAGCTTCAGACTGGATGCCAGCAAGAGGGACCCTTGTCCTCAGGGCTGGGGGTTCCATTCGAAGGGGGCAGAAAGCAGGCCCCCGGGGCCGTTCCACCAGACCAGTCAGAACCTCCGGAGGGGCCGGGGAGGTGCCCCCAGAGTGGAAAGTGATAATTTCTCGGACTTGGCACAGCTCTCTCCCGGTTTTCAAAGCCCATAGGCAGGGCTCTGGGCGTCCCAGGACACTCTGCTCTGAGCTGCCCTTTGGTGGGAGCGATGGGGGCCGGGGCGGGGGGGTTAGAGCGCCGGCCCCGAGGCTCATGGAGGCCCCTGGGTGTCCTGAAGGGATGGCTGGCTGGTCTGCCCACGCTTGGGGACCTGGGAGGCACCCTGTGAGCAGAGGGCTATGTGCCTTTACATCCCAGTGGTGGGGCTATTCCTCTGTGTTTGGGAGCATGGCAGGCTGGCTGGTGCTGATCGCTTATTGGTCGAATGGACCAGGGGCGTGGTTTCTGGAACCAGGAGGCGGGCCCAGGCCCACAGCTGAGCCAGGTCAAGTCAAGGAGGGGGCGGGGCCAGGTGAGCAGCTGGAGGCGGTCTCGGGATCACGGGGGCGGGGCCAGGTGAACAGCCTGAAGTGGTGAGGTAAGCAGGAGAGAGGGTCGCGGGCAGGGACACGGGTGACCAGCAGGCGGGTCTGCCAGCGGCAGGGACCTAAAGAGGGGGCCCGGCGGCTTGGCCGGCCACTTAGCTGACCTGTGGGAAGCGGTCAAGGGAAGAGTGGGTTGGGGCCGGTGTCAAAAGCTGGAGGTGGTCCAGTGGTGAAGGCCCTGGGGCCCGGTGAAGGTGCTCCAGGAGCGCAAAGTGATTTCCTCGGACTTGACACAGCTCTCTCCCCGTTGTCAAAGGCTAAACCTAACCCTAAAACTAATCCTATCACTCAACCTAACCCTCACCAGTGGCTAAGGCCCTGGGGCCCTGTGAAACCTGGACGAGTGTCTCAAGTACCCACAAAAGCCTCACCTGCCTGAGCTTCAGACTGGATGCCAGCAAGAGGGACCCTTGTCCTCAGGGCAGGGCGTTCCAGGGGAATGGGGCGGAAAGCAGGCCCCCGGGGCCGGGCCACCAGACCAGTCAGAACCTCCGGAGGGACCGGGGAGGTGCCCCCAGAGTGGAAAATGATAATTTCTCGGACTTGACACAGCTCTCTCCCGGTTGTCAAAGCCCATAGGCAGGGCTCTGGGCATCCCAGGACACTCTGCTCTGAGCTGCCCTTTGGTGGGAGCGATGGGGGCCGGGGCCGGGGGGTTAGAGGGCCGACCCCGAGGCTCATGGAGGCCCCTGGGTGTCCTGAAGGGAGGGCTGGCTGGTCTGCCCAAGCTTGGGGACCTGGGAGGCACCCTGTGAGCAGAGGGCTATGTGCCTTTACATCCCAGTGGTGGGGGCTATTCCTCTGTGTTTGGGAGCAGGTCAGACTGGCTGGTGCTGCTCGCTCATTGGTCGAATGGACCAGGGGCGTGGTTTCCGGAACCAGGAGGCGGGCCCAGGCCCACAGCTGAGCCAGGTGAAGTCAAGGCGGGGGCGGGGCCAGGTGAGCAGCTGGAGGCAGTCACTGGATCAAGGGGGCGGGGCCAGGTGAACAGCCTGAAGTGGTGAGGTAAGCAGGAGAGAGGGTCGCGGGCAGGGACACGGGTGACCAGCAGGCGGGTCTGCCGGCGGCAGGAACCTAAAGCGGGGGCCCGGCGGCTTGGCCGGCCCCTTAGCTGACCTGCGGGAAGCGGTCAAGGGAAGAGTGGGTTGGGGCCGGTGTCAAAAGCTGGAGGTGGTCCAGTGGTGAAGGCCCTGGGGTCCGGTGAAGGTGCCCCAGGAGCGCAAAGTGATTTTCTCGGACTTGACACAGCTCTCTCCCCGTTGTCAAAGGCTAACCCTAACCCTAAAACTAAGCCTATTCCTCAACCTAACCCTAACCAGTGGCTAAGGCCCTGGGGCCCTGTGAAACCTGGACGAGGGTCTCAAGTGCCCACAAAAGCCTCACCTGCCTGAGCTTCAGACTGGATGCCAGCAAGAGGGACCCTTGTCCTCAGGGCAGGGGGTTCCAGGCGAATGGGGCGGAAAGCAGGCCCCCGGGGCCGGGCCACCAGACCAGTCAGAACCTCCGGAGGGGCCGGGCAGGTGCCCCCAGAGTGGAAAGTGATAATTTCTCGGACTTGACACAGCTCTCTCCCGGTTGTCAAAGCCCATAGGCAGGGCTCTGGGCGTCCCAGGACACTCTCCTCTCAGCTGCCCTTTGGTGGGAGCGATGGGGGCCGGGGCGGGGGGGTTAGAGGTCCGGCCCCGAGGCTCATGGAGGACCCTGGGTGTCCTGAAGGGATGGCTGGCTGGTCTGCCCACGCTTGGGGACCTGGGAGGCACCCTGTGAGCAGAGGGCTATGTGCCTTTACATCCCAGTGGTGGGGGCTCTTCCTCTGTGTTTGGGAGCAGGGCAGGCTGGCTGGTGCTGATCGCTTATTGGTCGAATGGACCAGGGGCGTGGTTTCCGGAACAAGGAGGCGGGCCCAGGCCCACAGCTGAGCCAGGTCAAGTCAAGGCGGGGGCGGGGCCAGGTGAGCAGCTGGAGGCGGTCATGGGATCAAGGGGGCGGGGCCAGGTGAACAGCCTGAAGTGGTGAGGTAAGCAGGAGAGAGGGTCGCGGGCAGGGACACGGGTGACCAGCAGGCGGGTCTGCCGGCGGCAGGGACCTAAAGAGGGGGCCCGGCGGCTTGGCCGGCCCCTTAGCTGACCTGCGGGAAGCGGTCAAGGGAAGAGTGGGTTGGGGCCGGTGTGAAAAGCTGGAGGTGGTCCAGTGGGGAAGGCCCTGGGGCCCGGTGAAGGTGCCCCAGGAGCGCAAAGTGATTTTCTCGGACTTGACACAGCTCTCTCCCCGTTGTCAAAGGCTCACCATAACCCTAAAACTAAGCCTATCCCTCAACCTAACCCTCACCAGTGGCTAAGGCCCTGGGGCCCTGTGAAACCTGGACGAGGGTCTCAAGTGCCCACAAAAGCCTCACCTGCCTGAGCTTCAGACTGGATGCCAGCAAGAGGGACCCTTGTCCTCAGGGCAGGGTGTTCCAGGCCAATGGGGCGGAAAGCAGGCCCCCGGGGCTGGGCCACCAGACCAGTCAGAACCTCCGGAGGGGTCGGGGAGGTGCCCCCAGAGTGGAAAGTGATGATTTCTCGGACTTGACACAGCTCTCTCCCAGTTGTCAAAGCCCATAGGCAGGGCTCTGGGCGTCCCAGGACACTCTGCTCTGAGCTGCCCTTTGGTGGGAGCGATGGGGGCCGGGACGGGGGGGTTAGAGGGCCGGCCCCGAGGCTCCTGGAGGACCCTGGGTGTCCTGAAGGGAGGGCTGGCTGGTCTGCCCACGCTTGGGGACCTGGGAGGCACCCTGTGAGCAGAGGGCTATGTGCCTTTACATCCCAGTCAGTGGTGCGGGCTATTCCTCTGTGTTTGGGAGCAGGGCAGACTGGCTGGTGCTGCTCGCTCATTGGTCGAATGGACCAGGGGCGTGGTTTCCGGAACCAGGAGGCGGGCCCAGGCCCACAGCTGAGCCAGCTCAAGTCAACGCGGGGGCGGGGCCAGGTGAGCAGCTGGAGGCGGTCACGGGATCAAGGGGGCGGGGCCAGGTGAACAGCCTGAAGAGGTGAGGTAAGCAGGAGAGAGGGTCTCGGGCAGGGACACGGGTGACCAGCAGGCGGTTCTGCGGGCGGCAGGGACCTAAAGAGGGGGCCCGGCGGCTTGGCCGGCCCCTTAGCTGACCTGCGGGAAGCGGTCAAGGGAAGAGTGGGTTGGGGCCGGTGTCAAAAGCTGGAGGTGGTCCAGTGGGGAAGGCCCTGGGGCCCGGTGAAGGTGCCCCAGGAGCGCAAAGTGATTTTCTCGGACTTGACACAGCTCTCTCCCCGTTGTCAAAGGCTCACCGTAACCCTAAAACTAAGCCTATCCCTCAACCTAACCCTCACCAGTGGCTAAGGCCCTGGGGCCCTGTGAAACCTGGACGAGGGTCTCAAGTGCCCACAAAAGCCTCACCTGCCTGAGCTTCAGACTGGATGCCAGCAAGAGGGACCCTTGTCCTCAGGGCTGGGCGTTCCATTCGAAGGGGGCAGAAAGCAGGCCCCCGGGGCCGTTCCACCAGACCAGTCAGAACCTCCGGAGGGGCCGGGGAGGTGCCCCCAGAGTGGAAAGTGATAATTTCTCGGACTTGACACAGCTCTCTCCCGGTTTTCAAAGCCCATAGGCAGGGCTCTGGGCGTCCCAGGACACTCTGCTCTGAGCTGCCCTTTGGTGGGAGCGATGGGGGCCGGGGCGGGGGGGTTAGAGGGCCGGCCCCGAGGCTCATGGAGGCCCCTGGGTGTCCTGAAGGGATGGCTGGCTGGTCTGCCCACGCTTGGGGACCTGGGAGGCACCCTGTGAGCAGAGGGCTATGTGCCTTTACATCCCAGTGGTGGGGCTATTCCTCTGTGTTTGGGAGCATGGCAGGCTGGCTGGTGCTGATCGCTTATTGGTCGAATGGACCAGGGGCGTGGTTTCTGGAACCAGGAGGCGGGCCCAGGCCCACAGCTGAGCCAGGTCAAGTCAAGGCGGGGGCGGGGCCAGGTGAGCAGCTGGAGGCGGTCATGGGATCAAGGGGGCGGGGCCAGGTGAACAGCCTGAAGTGGTGAGGTAAGCAGGAGAGAGGGTCGCGGGCAGGGACACGGGTGACCAGCAGGCGGGTCTGCCGGCGGCAGGGACCTAAAGAGGGGGCCCGGCGGCTTGGCCGGCCCCTTAGCTGACCTGCGGGAAGCGGTCAAGGGAAGAGTGGGTTGGGGCCGGTGTGAAAAGCTGGAGGTGGTCCAGTGGGGAAGGCCCTGGGGCCCGGTGAAGGTGCCCCAGGAGCGCAAAGTGATTTTCTCGGACTTGACACAGCTCTCTCCCCGTTGTCAAAGGCTCACCATAACCCTAAAACTAAGCCTATCCCTCAACCTAACCCTCACCAGTGGCTAAGGCCCTGGGGCCCTGTGAAACCTGGACGAGGGTCTCAAGTGCCCACAAAAGCCTCACCTGCCTGAGCTTCAGACTGGATGCCAGCAAGAGGGACCCTTGTCCTCAGGGCAGGGTGTTCCAGGCCAATGGGGCGGAAAGCAGGCCCCCGGGGCTGGGCCACCAGACCAGTCAGAACCTCCGGAGGGGTCGGGGAGGTGCCCCCAGAGTGGAAAGTGATGATTTCTCGGACTTGACACAGCTCTCTCCCAGTTGTCAAAGCCCATAGGCAGGGCTCTGGGCGTCCCAGGACACTCTGCTCTGAGCTGCCCTTTGGTGGGAGCGATGGGGGCCGGGACGGGGGGGTTAGAGGGCCGGCCCCGAGGCTCCTGGAGGACCCTGGGTGTCCTGAAGGGAGGGCTGGCTGGTCTGCCCACGCTTGGGGACCTGGGAGGCACCCTGTGAGCAGAGGGCTATGTGCCTTTACATCCCAGTCAGTGGTGCGGGCTATTCCTCTGTGTTTGGGAGCAGGGCAGACTGGCTGGTGCTGCTCGCTCATTGGTCGAATGGACCAGGGGCGTGGTTTCCGGAACCAGGAGGCGGGCCCAGGCCCACAGCTGAGCCAGCTCAAGTCAACGCGGGGGCGGGGCCAGGTGAGCAGCTGGAGGCGGTCACGGGATCAAGGGGGCGGGGCCAGGTGAACAGCCTGAAGAGGTGAGGTAAGCAGGAGAGAGGGTCTCGGGCAGGGACACGGGTGACCAGCAGGCGGTTCTGCGGGCGGCAGGGACCTAAAGAGGGGGCCCGGCGGCTTGGCCGGCCCCTTAGCTGACCTGCGGGAAGCGGTCAAGGGAAGAGTGGGTTGGGGCCGGTGTCAAAAGCTGGAGGTGGTCCAGTGGGGAAGGCCCTGGGGCCCGGTGAAGGTGCCCCAGGAGCGCAAAGTGATTTTCTCGGACTTGACACAGCTCTCTCCCCGTTGTCAAAGGCTCACCGTAACCCTAAAACTAAGCCTATCCCTCAACCTAACCCTCACCAGTGGCTAAGGCCCTGGGGCCCTGTGAAACCTGGACGAGGGTCTCAAGTGCCCACAAAAGCCTCACCTGCCTGAGCTTCAGACTGGATGCCAGCAAGAGGGACCCTTGTCCTCAGGGCTGGGCGTTCCATTCGAAGGGGGCAGAAAGCAGGCCCCCGGGGCCGTTCCACCAGACCAGTCAGAACCTCCGGAGGGGCCGGGGAGGTGCCCCCAGAGTGGAAAGTGATAATTTCTCGGACTTGACACAGCTCTCTCCCGGTTTTCAAAGCCCATAGGCAGGGCTCTGGGCGTCCCAGGACACTCTGCTCTGAGCTGCCCTTTGGTGGGAGCGATGGGGGCCGGGGCGGGGGGGTTAGAGGGCCGGCCCCGAGGCTCATGGAGGCCCCTGGGTGTCCTGAAGGGATGGCTGGCTGGTCTGCCCACGCTTGGGGACCTGGGAGGCACCCTGTGAGCAGAGGGCTATGTGCCTTTACATCCCAGTGGTGGGGCTATTCCTCTGTGTTTGGGAGCATGGCAGGCTGGCTGGTGCTGATCGCTTATTGGTCGAATGGACCAGGGGCGTGGTTTCTGGAACCAGGAGGCGGGCCCAGGCCCACAGCTGAGCCAGGTCAAGTCAAGGAGGGGGCGGGGCCAGGTGAGCAGCTGGAGGCGGTCTCGGGATCACGGGGGCGGGGCCAGGTGAACAGCCTGAAGTGGTGAGGTAAGCAGGAGAGAGGGTCGCGGGCAGGGACACGGGTGACCAGCAGGCGGGTCTGCCAGCGGCAGGGACCTAAAGAGGGGGCCCGGCGGCTTGGCCGGCCACTTAGCTGACCTGTGGGAAGCGGTCAAGGGAAGAGTGGGTTGGGGCCGGTGTCAAAAGCTGGAGGTGGTCCAGTAGTGAAGGCCCTGGGGCCCGGTGAAGGTGCTCCAGGAGCGCAAAGTGATTTCCTCGGACTTGACACAGCTCTCTCCCCGTTGTCAAAGGCTAAACCTAACCCTAAAACTAATCCTATCACTCAACCTAACCCTCACCAGTGGCTAAGGCCCTGGGGCCCTGTGAAACCTGGACGAGGGTCTCAAGTACCCACAAAAGCCTCACCTGCCTGAGCTTCAGACTGGATGCCAGCAAGAGGGACCCTTGTCCTCAGGGCAGGGCGTTCCAGAGGAATGGGGCGGAAAGCAGGCCCCCGGGGCCGGGCCACCAGACCAGTCAGAACCTCCGGAGGGGCCGGGGAGGTGCCCCCAGAGTGGAAAATGATAATTTCTCGGACTTGACACAGCTCTCTCCGGGTTGTCAAAGCCCATAGGCAGGGCTCTGGGCGTCCCAGGACACTCTGCTCTGAGCTGCCCTTTGGTGGGAGCGATGGGGGCCGGGGCCGGGGGGTTAGAGGGCCGACCCCGAGGCTCATGGAGGCCCCTGGGTGTCCTGAAGGGAGGGCTGGCTGGTCTGCCCAAGCTTGGGGACCTGGGAGGCACCCTGTGAGCAGAGGGCTATGTGCCTTTACATCCCAGTGGTGGGGGCTATTCCTCTGTGTTTGGGAGCAGGGCAGACTGGCTGGTGCTGCTCGCTCATTGGTCGAATGGACCAGGGGCGTGGTTTCCGGAACCAGGAGGCGGGCCCAGGCCCACAGCTGAGCCTGGTCAAGTCAAGGCGGGGGCGGGGCCAGGTGAGCAGCTGGAGGCGGTCACGGGATCAAGGGGGCGGGGCCAGGTGAACAGCCTGAAGTGGTGAGGTAAGCAGGAGAGAGGGTCTCGGGCAGGGACACGGGTGACCAGCAGGCGGGTCTGCCGGCGGCAGGGACCTCAAGAGGGGGCCCGGCGGCTTGGCCGGCCCCTTAGCTGACCTGCGGGAAGCGGTCAAGGGAAGAGTGGGTTGGTGCCGGTGTCAAAAGCTGGAGGTGGTCCAGTGGGGAAGGCCCTGGGGCCCGGTGAAGGTGCCCCAGGAGCGCAAAGTGATTTTCTCGGACTTGACACAGCTCTCTCCCCGTTGTCAAAGGCTATCCCTTACCCTAAAACTAAGCCTATCCCTCAACCTAACCCTCACCAGTGGCTAAGGCCCTGGGGCCCTGTGAAACCTGGACGATTGTCTCAAGTGCCCACAAAAGCCTCACCTGCCTGAGCTTCAGACTGGATTCCAGCAAGAGGGACCCTTGTCCTCAGGGCAGGGCGTTCCAGGCGAATGGGGCAGAAAGCAGGCCCCCGCGGCCGGGCCACTAGACCAGTCAGAACCTCCGGAGGGGCCGGGGAGGTGCCCCCAGAGTGGAAAGTGATAATTTCTCGGACTTGACACAGCTCTCTCCCGGTTGTCAAAGCCCATAGGCAGGGCTCTGGGCGTCCCAGGACACTCTGCTCTGAGCTGCCCTTTGGTGGGAGCGATGGGGGCCGGGCCGGGGGGGTTAGAGGGCCGGCCCCGGGGCTCTTGGAGGCCCCTGGGTGTCCTGAAGGGAGGGCTGGCTGGTCTGCCCACGCTTGGGGACCTGGGCGACACCCTGTGAGCAGAGGGCTATGTGCCTTTACATCCCAGTGGTGGGGCTATTCCTCTGTGTTTGGGAGCAGGGCAGGCTGGCTGGTGCTGATCGCTTATTGGTCGAATGGACCAGGGGCGTGGTTTCCGGAACCAGGAGGCGGGCCCAGGCCCACAGCTGAGCCAGGTCAAGTCAAGGAGGGGGCGGGGCCAGGTGAGCAGCTGGAGGCGGTCACGGGATCACGGGGTCGGGGCCAGGTGAACAGCCTGAAGTGGTGAGGTAAGCAGGAGAGAGGGTCGCGGGCAGGGACACGGGTGACCAGCAGAAGGGTCTGCCGGCGGCAGGGACCTAAAGAGGGGGCCCGGCGGCTTGGCCGGCCCCTTAGCTGACCTGCGGGAAGCGGTCAAGGGAAGAGTGGGTTGGGGCCGGTGTCAAAAGCTGGAGGTGGTCCAGTGGGGAAGGCCCTGGGGCCCGGTGAAGGTGCCCCAGGAGCGCAAAGTGATTTTCTCGGACTTGACACAGCTCTCTCCCCGTTGTCAAAGGCTCACCGTAACCCTAAAACTAAGCCTATCCCTCAACCTAACCCTCACCAGTGGCTAAGGCCCTGGGGCCCTGTGAAACCTGGACGAGGGTCTCAAGTGCCCACAAAAGCCTCACCTGCCTGAGCTTCAGACTGGATGCCAGCAAGAGGGACCCTTGTCCTCAGGGCTGGGCGTTCCATTCGAAGGGGGCAGAAAGCAGGCCCCCGGGGCCGTTCCACCAGACCAGTCAGAACCTCCGGAGGGGCCGGGGAGGTGCCCCCAGAGTGGAAAGTGATAATTTCTCGGACTTGACACAGCTCTCTCCCGGTTTTCAAAGCCCATAGGCAGGGCTCTGGGCGTCCCAGGACACTCTGCTCTGAGCTGCCCTTTGGTGGGAGCGATGGGGGCCGGGGCGGGGGGTTAGAGCGCCGGCCCCGAGGCTCATGGAGGCCCCTGGGTGTCCTGAAGGGATGGCTGGCTGGTCTGCCCACGCTTGGGGACCTGGGAGGCACCCTGTGAGCAGAGGGCTATGTGCCTTTACATCCCAGTGGTGGGGCTATTCCTCTGTGTTTGGGAGCATGGCAGGCTGGCTGGTGCTGATCGCTTATTGGTCGAATGGACCAGGGGCGTGGTTTCTGGAACCAGGAGGCGGGCCCAGGCCCACAGCTGAGCCAGGTCAAGTCAAGGAGGGGGCGGGGCCAGGTGAGCAGCTGGAGGCGGTCTCGGGATCACGGGGGCGGGGCCAGGTGAACAGCCTGAAGTGGTGAGGTAAGCAGGAGAGAGGGTCGCGGGCAGGGACACGGGTGACCAGCAGGCGGGTCTGCCAGCGGCAGGGACCTAAAGAGGGGGCCCGGCGGCTTGGCCGGCCACTTAGCTGACCTGTGGGAAGCGGTCAAGGGAAGAGTGGGTTGGGGCCGGTGTGAAAAGCTGGAGGTGGTCCAGTGGGGAAGGCCCTGGGGCCCGGTGAAGGTGCCCCAGGAGCGCAAAGTGATTTTCTCGGACTTGACACAGCTCTCTCCCCGTTGTCAAAGGCTCACCATAACCCTAAAACTAAGCCTATCCCTCAACCTAACCCTCACCAGTGGCTAAGGCCCTGGGGCCCTGTGAAACCTGGACGAGGGTCTCAAGTGCCCACAAAAGCCTCACCTGCCTGAGCTTCAGACTGGATGCCAGCAAGAGGGACCCTTGTCCTCAGGGCAGGGTGTTCCAGGCCAATGGGGCGGAAAGCAGGCCCCCGGGGCTGGGCCACCAGACCAGTCAGAACCTCCGGAGGGGTCGGGGAGGTGCCCCCAGAGTGGAAAGTGATGATTTCTCGGACTTGACACAGCTCTCTCCCAGTTGTCAAAGCCCATAGGCAGGGCTCTGGGCGTCCCAGGACACTCTGCTCTGAGCTGCCCTTTGGTGGGAGCGATGGGGGCCGGGACGGGGGGGTTAGAGGGCCGGCCCCGAGGCTCCTGGAGGACCCTGGGTGTCCTGAAGGGAGGGCTGGCTGGTCTGCCCACGCTTGGGGACCTGGGAGGCACCCTGTGAGCAGAGGGCTATGTGCCTTTACATCCCAGTCAGTGGTGCGGGCTATTCCTCTGTGTTTGGGAGCAGGGCAGACTGGCTGGTGCTGCTCGCTCATTGGTCGAATGGACCAGGGGCGTGGTTTCCGGAACCAGGAGGCGGGCCCAGGCCCACAGCTGAGCCAGCTCAAGTCAACGCGGGGGCGGGGCCAGGTGAGCAGCTGGAGGCGGTCACGGGATCAAGGGGGCGGGGCCAGGTGAACAGCCTGAAGAGGTGAGGTAAGCAGGAGAGAGGGTCTCGGGCAGGGACACGGGTGACCAGCAGGCGGGTCTGCGGGCGGCAGGGACCTAAAGAGGGGGCCCGGCGGCTTGGCCGGCCCCTTAGCTGACCTGCGGGAAGCGGTCAAGGGAAGAGTGGGTTGGGGCCGGTGTCAAAAGCTGGAGGTGGTCCAGTGGGGAAGGCCCTGGGGCCCGGTGAAGGTGCCCCAGGAGCGCAAAGTGATTTTCTCGGACTTGACACAGCTCTCTCCCCGTTGTCAAAGGCTCACCGTAACCCTAAAACTAAGCCTATCCCTCAACCTAACCCTCACCAGTGGCTAAGGCCCTGGGGCCCTGTGAAACCTGGACGAGGGTCTCAAGTGCCCACAAAAGCCTCACCTGCCTGAGCTTCAGACTGGATGCCAGCAAGAGGGACCCTTGTCCTCAGGGCTGGGCGTTCCATTCGAAGGGGGCAGAAAGCAGGCCCCCGGGGCCGTTCCACCAGACCAGTCAGAACCTCCGGAGGGGCCGGGGAGGTGCCCCCAGAGTGGAAAGTGATAATTTCTCGGACTTGACACAGCTCTCTCCCGGTTTTCAAAGCCCATAGGCAGGGCTCTGGGCGTCCCAGGACACTCTGCTCTGAGCTGCCCTTTGGTGGGAGCGATGGGGGCCGGGGCGGGGGGGTTAGAGGGCCGGCCCCGAGGCTCATGGAGGCCCCTGGGTGTCCTGAAGGGATGGCTGGCTGGTCTGCCCACGCTTGGGGACCTGGGAGGCACCCTGTGAGCAGAGGGCTATGTGCCTTTACATCCCAGTGGTGGGGCTATTCCTCTGTGTTTGGGAGCATGGCAGGCTGGCTGGTGCTGATCGCTTATTGGTCGAATGGACCAGGGGCGTGGTTTCTGGAACCAGGAGGCGGGCCCAGGCCCACAGCTGAGCCAGGTCAAGTCAAGGAGGGGGCGGGGCCAGGTGAGCAGCTGGAGGCGGTCTCGGGATCACGGGGGCGGGGCCAGGTGAACAGCCTGAAGTGGTGAGGTAAGCAGGAGAGAGGGTCGCGGGCAGGGACACGGGTGACCAGCAGGCGGGTCTGCCAGCGGCAGGGACCTAAAGAGGGGGCCCGGCGGCTTGGCCGGCCACTTAGCTGACCTGTGGGAAGCGGTCAAGGGAAGAGTGGGTTGGGGCCGGTGTGAAAAGCTGGAGGTGGTCCAGTGGGGAAGGCCCTGGGGCCCGGTGAAGGTGCCCCAGGAGCGCAAAGTGATTTTCTCGGACTTGACACAGCTCTCTCCCCGTTGTCAAAGGCTCACCATAACCCTAAAACTAAGCCTATCCCTCAACCTAACCCTCACCAGTGGCTAAGGCCCTGGGGCCCTGTGAAACCTGGACGAGGGTCTCAAGTGCCCACAAAAGCCTCACCTGCCTGAGCTTCAGACTGGATGCCAGCAAGAGGGACCCTTGTCCTCAGGGCAGGGTGTTCCAGGCCAATGGGGCGGAAAGCAGGCCCCCGGGGCTGGGCCACCAGACCAGTCAGAACCTCCGGAGGGGTCGGGGAGGTGCCCCCAGAGTGGAAAGTGATGATTTCTCGGACTTGACACAGCTCTCTCCCAGTTGTCAAAGCCCATAGGCAGGGCTCTGGGCGTCCCAGGACACTCTGCTCTGAGCTGCCCTTTGGTGGGAGCGATGGGGGCCGGGACGGGGGGGTTAGAGGGCCGGCCCCGAGGCTCCTGGAGGACCCTGGGTGTCCTGAAGGGAGGGCTGGCTGGTCTGCCCACGCTTGGGGACCTGGGAGGCACCCTGTGAGCAGAGGGCTATGTGCCTTTACATCCCAGTCAGTGGTGCGGGCTATTCCTCTGTGTTTGGGAGCAGGGCAGACTGGCTGGTGCTGCTCGCTCATTGGTCGAATGGACCAGGGGCGTGGTTTCCGGAACCAGGAGGCGGGCCCAGGCCCACAGCTGAGCCAGCTCAAGTCAACGCGGGGGCGGGGCCAGGTGAGCAGCTGGAGGCGGTCACGGGATCAAGGGGGCGGGGCCAGGTGAACAGCCTGAAGAGGTGAGGTAAGCAGGAGAGAGGGTCTCGGGCAGGGACACGGGTGACCAGCAGGCGGGTCTGCGGGCGGCAGGGACCTAAAGAGGGGGCCCGGCGGCTTGGCCGGCCCCTTAGCTGACCTGCGGGAAGCGGTCAAGGGAAGAGTGGGTTGGGGCCGGTGTCAAAAGCTGGAGGTGGTCCAGTGGGGAAGGCCCTGGGGCCCGGTGAAGGTGCCCCAGGAGCGCAAAGTGATTTTCTCGGACTTGACACAGCTCTCTCCCCGTTGTCAAAGGCTCACCGTAACCCTAAAACTAAGCCTATCCCTCAACCTAACCCTCACCAGTGGCTAAGGCCCTGGGGCCCTGTGAAACCTGGACGAGGGTCTCAAGTGCCCACAAAAGCCTCACCTGCCTGAGCTTCAGACTGGATGCCAGCAAGAGGGACCCTTGTCCTCAGGGCTGGGCGTTCCATTCGAAGGGGGCAGAAAGCAGGCCCCCGGGGCCGTTCCACCAGACCAGTCAGAACCTCCGGAGGGGCCGGGGAGGTGCCCCCAGAGTGGAAAGTGATAATTTCTCGGACTTGACACAGCTCTCTCCCGGTTTTCAAAGCCCATAGGCAGGGCTCTGGGCGTCCCAGGACACTCTGCTCTGAGCTGCCCTTTGGTGGGAGCGATGGGGGCCGGGGCGGGGGGGTTAGAGGGCCGGCCCCGAGGCTCATGGAGGCCCCTGGGTGTCCTGAAGGGATGGCTGGCTGGTCTGCCCACGCTTGGGGACCTGGGAGGCACCCTGTGAGCAGAGGGCTATGTGCCTTTACATCCCAGTGGTGGGGCTATTCCTCTGTGTTTGGGAGCATGGCAGGCTGGCTGGTGCTGATCGCTTATTGGTCGAATGGACCAGGGGCGTGGTTTCTGGAACCAGGAGGCGGGCCCAGGCCCACAGCTGAGCCAGGTCAAGTCAAGGAGGGGGCGGGGCCAGGTGAGCAGCTGGAGGCGGTCTCGGGATCACGGGGGCGGGGCCAGGTGAACAGCCTGAAGTGGTGAGGTAAGCAGGAGAGAGGGTCGCGGGCAGGGACACGGGTGACCAGCAGGCGGGTCTGCCAGCGGCAGGGACCTAAAGAGGGGGCCCGGCGGCTTGGCCGGCCACTTAGCTGACCTGTGGGAAGCGGTCAAGGGAAGAGTGGGTTGGGGCCGGTGTCAAAAGCTGGAGGTGGTCCAGTAGTGAAGGCCCTGGGGCCCGGTGAAGGTGCTACAGGAGCGCAAAGTGATTTCCTCGGACTTGACACAGCTCTCTCCCCGTTGTCAAAGGCTAAACCTAACCCTAAAACTAATCCTATCACTCAACCTAACCCTCACCAGTGGCTAAGGCCCTGGGGCCCTGTGAAACCTGGACGAGGGTCTCAAGTACCCACAAAAGCCTCACCTGCCTGAGCTTCAGACTGGATGCCAGCAAGAGGGACCCTTGTCCTCAGGGCAGGGCGTTCCAGAGGAATGGGGCGGAAAGCAGGCCCCCGGGGCCGGGCCACCAGACCAGTCAGAACCTCCGGAGGGGCCGGGGAGGTGCCCCCAGAGTGGAAAATGATAATTTCTCGGACTTGACACAGCTCTCTCCGGGTTGTCAAAGCCCATAGGCAGGGCTCTGGGCGTCCCAGGACACTCTGCTCTGAGCTGCCCTTTGGTGGGAGCGATGGGGGCCGGGGCCGGGGGGTTAGAGGGCCGACCCCGAGGCTCATGGAGGCCCCTGGGTGTCCTGAAGGGAGGGCTGGCTGGTCTGCCCAAGCTTGGGGACCTGGGAGGCACCCTGTGAGCAGAGGGCTATGTGCCTTTACATCCCAGTGGTGGGGGCTATTCCTCTGTGTTTGGGAGCAGGGCAGACTGGCTGGTGCTGCTCGCTCATTGGTCGAATGGACCAGGGGCGTGGTTTCCGGAACCAGGAGGCGGGCCCAGGCCCACAGCTGAGCCTGGTCAAGTCAAGGCGGGGGCGGGGCCAGGTGAGCAGCTGGAGGCGGTCACGGGATCAAGGGGGCGGGGCCAGGTGAACAGCCTGAAGTGGTGAGGTAAGCAGGAGAGAGGGTCTCGGGCAGGGACACGGGTGACCAGCAGGCGGGTCTGCCGGCGGCAGGGACCTCAAGAGGGGGCCCGGCGGCTTGGCCGGCCCCTTAGCTGACCTGCGGGAAGCGGTCAAGGGAAGAGTGGGTTGGTGCCGGTGTCAAAAGCTGGAGGTGGTCCAGTGGGGAAGGCCCTGGGGCCCGGTGAAGGTGCCCCAGGAGCGCAAAGTGATTTTCTCGGACTTGACACAGCTCTCTCCCCGTTGTCAAAGGCTATCCCTTACCCTAAAACTAAGCCTATCCCTCAACCTAACCCTCACCAGTGGCTAAGGCCCTGGGGCCCTGTGAAACCTGGACGATTGTCTCAAGTGCCCACAAAAGCCTCACCTGCCTGAGCTTCAGACTGGATTCCAGCAAGAGGGACCCTTGTCCTCAGGGCAGGGCGTTCCAGGCGAATGGGGCAGAAAGCAGGCCCCCGCGGCCGGGCCACTAGACCAGTCAGAACCTCCGGAGGGGCCGGGGAGGTGCCCCCAGAGTGGAAAGTGATAATTTCTCGGACTTGACACAGCTCTCTCCCGGTTGTCAAAGCCCATAGGCAGGGCTCTGGGCGTCCCAGGACACTCTGCTCTGAGCTGCCCTTTGGTGGGAGCGATGGGGGCCGGGCCGGGGGGGTTAGAGGGCCGGCCCCGGGGCTCTTGGAGGCCCCTGGGTGTCCTGAAGGGAGGGCTGGCTGGTCTGCCCACGCTTGGGGACCTGGGCGACACCCTGTGAGCAGAGGGCTATGTGCCTTTACATCCCAGTGGTGGGGCTATTCCTCTGTGTTTGGGAGCAGGGCAGGCTGGCTGGTGCTGATCGCTTATTGGTCGAATGGACCAGGGGCGTGGTTTCCGGAACCAGGAGGCGGGCCCAGGCCCACAGCTGAGCCAGGTCAAGTCAAGGAGGGGGCGGGGCCAGGTGAGCAGCTGGAGGCGGTCACGGGATCACGGGGTCGGGGCCAGGTGAACAGCCTGAAGTGGTGAGGTAAGCAGGAGAGAGGGTCGCGGGCAGGGACACGGGTGACCAGCAGAAGGGTCTGCCGGCGGCAGGGACCTAAAGAGGGGGCCCGGCGGCTTGGCCGGCCCCTTAGCTGACCTGCGGGAAGCGGTCAAGGGAAGAGTGGGTTGGGGCCGGTGTCAAAAGCTGGAGGTGGTCCAGTGGGGAAGGCCCTGGGGCCCGGTGAAGGTGCCCCAGGAGCGCAAAGTGATTTTCTCGGACTTGACACAGCTCTCTCCCCGTTGTCAAAGGCTCACCGTAACCCTAAAACTAAGCCTATCCCTCAACCTAACCCTCACCAGTGGCTAAGGCCCTGGGGCCCTGTGAAACCTGGACGAGGGTCTCAAGTGCCCACAAAAGCCTCACCTGCCTGAGCTTCAGACTGGATGCCAGCAAGAGGGACCCTTGTCCTCAGGGCTGGGCGTTCCATTCGAAGGGGGCAGAAAGCAGGCCCCCGGGGCCGTTCCACCAGACCAGTCAGAACCTCCGGAGGGGCCGGGGAGGTGCCCCCAGAGTGGAAAGTGATAATTTCTCGGACTTGACACAGCTCTCTCCCGGTTTTCAAAGCCCATAGGCAGGGCTCTGGGCGTCCCAGGACACTCTGCTCTGAGCTGCCCTTTGGTGGGAGCGATGGGGGCCGGGGCGGGGGGGTTAGAGCGCCGGCCCCGAGGCTCATGGAGGCCCCTGGGTGTCCTGAAGGGATGGCTGGCTGGTCTGCCCACGCTTGGGGACCTGGGAGGCACCCTGTGAGCAGAGGGCTATGTGCCTTTACATCCCAGTGGTGGGGCTATTCCTCTGTGTTTGGGAGCATGGCAGGCTGGCTGGTGCTGATCGCTTATTGGTCGAATGGACCAGGGGCGTGGTTTCTGGAACCAGGAGGCGGGCCCAGGCCCACAGCTGAGCCAGGTCAAGTCAAGGAGGGGGCGGGGCCAGGTGAGCAGCTGGAGGCGGTCTCGGGATCACGGGGGCGGGGCCAGGTGAACAGCCTGAAGTGGTGAGGTAAGCAGGAGAGAGGGTCGCGGGCAGGGACACGGGTGACCAGCAGGCGGGTCTGCCAGCGGCAGGGACCTAAAGAGGGGGCCCGGCGGCTTGGCCGGCCACTTAGCTGACCTGTGGGAAGCGGTCAAGGGAAGAGTGGGTTGGGGCCGGTGTCAAAAGCTGGAGGTGGTCCAGTGGTGAAGGCCCTGGGGCCCGGTGAAGGTGCTCCAGGAGCGCAAAGTGATTTCCTCGGACTTGACACAGCTCTCTCCCCGTTGTCAAAGGCTAAACCTAACCCTAAAACTAATCCTATCACTCAACCTAACCCTCACCAGTGGCTAAGGCCCTGGGGCCCTGTGAAACCTGGACGAGGGTCTCAAGTACCCACAAAAGCCTCACCTGCCTGAGCTTCAGACTGGATGCCAGCAAGAGGGACCCTTGTCCTCAGGGCAGGGCGTTCCAGAGGAATGGGGCGGAAAGCAGGCCCCCGGGGCCGGGCCACCAGACCAGTCAGAACCTCCGGAGGGGCCGGGGAGGGGCCCCCAGAGTGGAAAATGATAATTTCTCGGACTTGACACAGCTCTCTCCCGGTTGTCAAAGCCCATAGGCAGGGCTCTGGGCGTCCCAGGACACTCTGCTCTGAGCTGCCCTTTGGTGGGAGCGATGGGGGCCGGGGCCGGGTGGTTAGAGGGCCGACCCTGAGGCTCATGGAGGCCCCTGGGTGTCCTGAAGGGAGGGCTGGCTGGTCTGCCCAAGCTTGGGGACCTGGGAGGCACCCTGTGAGCAGAGGGCTATGTGCCTTTACATCCCAGTGGTGGGGGCTATTCCTCTGTGTTTGGGAGCAGGGCAGACTGGCTGGTGCTGCTCGCTCATTGGTCGAATGGACCAGGGGCGTGGTTTCCGGTACCAGGAGGCGGGCCCAGGCCCACAGCTGAGCCTGGTCAAGTCAAGGCGGGGGCGGGGCCAGGTGATCAGCTGGAGGCGGTCACGGGATCAAGGGGGCGGGGCCAGGTGAACAGCCTGAAGTGGTGAGGTAAGCAGGAGAGAGGGTCTCGGGCAGGGACACGGGTGACCAGCAGGCGGGTCTGCCGGCGGCAGGGACCTAAAGAGGGGGCCCGGCGGCTTGGCCGGCCCCTAGCTGACCTGCGGGAAGCGGTCAAGGGAAGAGTGGGTTGGTGCCGGTGTCAAAAGCTGGAGGTGGTCCAGTGGGGAAGGCCCTGGGGCCCGGTGAAGGTGCCCCAGGAGCGCAAAGTGATTTTCTCGGACTTGACAGAGCTCTCTCCCCGTTGTCAAAGGCTATCCCTTACCCTAAAACTAAGCCTATCCCTCAACCTAACCCTCACCAGTGGCTAAGGCCCTGGGGCCCTGTGAAACCTGGACGATTGTCTCAAGTGCCCACAAAAGCCTCACCTGCCTGAGCTTCAGACTGGATTCCAGCAAGAGGGACCCTTGTCCTCAGGGCAGGGCGTTCCAGGCGAATGGGGCGGAAAGCAGGCCCCCGCGGCCGGGCCACTAGACCAGTCAGAACCTCCGGAGGGGCCGGGGAGGTGCCCCCAGAGTGGAAAGTGATAATTTCTCGGACTTGACACAGCTCTCTCCCGGTTGTCAAAGCCCATAGGCAGGGCTCTGGGCGTCCCAGGACACTCTGCTCTGAGCTGCCCTTTGGTGGGAGCGATGGGGGCCGGGCCGGGGGGGTTAGAGGGCCGGCCCCGAGGCTCTTGGAGGCCCCTGGGTGTCCTGAAGGGAGGGCTGGCTGGTCTGCCCACGCTTGGGGACCTGGGAGACACCCTGTGAGCAGAGGGCTATGTGCCTTTACATCCCAGTGGTGGGGCTATTCCTCTGTGTTTGGGAGCAGGGCAGGCTGGCTGGTGCTGATCGCTTATTGGTCGAATGGACCAGGGGCGTGGTTTCCGGAACCAGGAGTCGGGCCCAGGCCCACAGCTGAGCCAGGTCAAGTCAAGGAGGGGGCGGGGCCAGGTGAGCAGCTGGAGGCGGTCACGGGATCACGGGGTCGGGGCCAGGTGAACAGCCTGAAGTGGTGAGGTAAGCAGGAGAGAGGGTCGCGGGCAGGGACACAGGTGACCAGCAGAAGGGTCTGCCGGCGGCAGGGACCTAAAGAGGGGGCCAGGCGGCTTGGCCGGCCCCTTAGCTGACCTGCGGGAAGTGGTCAAGGGAAGAGTGGGTTGGGCCAGTGTCAAAAGCTGGAGGTGGTCCAGTGGGGAAGGCCCTGGGGCCCGGTGAAGGTGCCCCAGGAGCGCAAAGTGATTTTCTCGGACTTGACACAGCTCTCTCCCCGTTGTCAAAGGCTCACCGTAACCCTAAAACTAAGCCTATCCCTCAACCTAACCCTCACCAGTGGCTAAGGCCCTGGGGCCCTGTGAAACCTGGACGAGGGTCTCAAGTGCCCACAAAAGCCTCACCTGCCTGAGCTTCAGACTGGATGCCAGCAAGAGGGACCCTTGTCCTCAGGGCTGGGCGTTCCATTCGAAGGGGGCATGAAGCAGGCCCCCGGGGCCGTTCCACCAGACCAGTCAGAACCTCCGGAGGGGCCAGGGAGGTGCCCCCAGAGTGGAAAATGATAATTTCTCGGACTTGACACAGCTCTCTCCCGGTTGTCAAAGCCCATAGGCAGGGCTCTGGGCGTCCCAGGACACTCTGCTCTGAGCTGCCCTTTGGTGGGAGCGATGGGGGCCGGGGCCGGGGGGTTAGAGGGCCGACCCTGAGGCTCATGGAGGCCCCTGGGTGTCCTGAAGGGAGGGCTGGCTGGTCTGCCCAAGCTTGGGGACCTGGGAGGCACCCTGTGAGCAGAGGGCTATGTGCCTTTACATCCCAGTGGTGGGGGCTATTCCTCTGTGTTTGGGAGCAGGGCAGACTGGCTGGTGCTGCTCGCTCATTGGTCGAATGGACCAGGGGCGTGGTTTCCGGAACCAGGAGGCGGGCCCAGGCCCACAGCTGAGCCTGGTCAAGTCAAGGCGGGGGCGGGGCCAGGTGATCAGCTGGAGGCGGTCACGGGATCAAGGGGGCGGGGCCAGGTGAACAGCCTGAAGTGGTGAGGTAAGCAGGAGAGAGGGTCTCGGGCAGGGACACGGGTGACCAGCAGGCGGGTCTGCCGGCGGCAGGGACCTAAAGAGGGGGCCCGGCGGCTTGGTCGGCCCCTTAGCTGACCTGCGGGAAGCGGTCAAGGGAAGAGTGGGTTGGTGCCGGTGTCAAAAGCTGGAGGTGGTCCAGTGGGGAAGGCCCTGGGGCCCGGTGAAGGTGCCCCAGGAGCGCAAAGTGATTTTCTCGGACTTGACAGAGCTCTCTCCCCGTTGTCAAAGGCTATCCCTTACCCTAAAACTAAGCCTATCCCTCAACCTAACCCTCACCAGTGGCTAAGGCCCTGGGGCCCTGTGAAACCTGGACGATTGTCTCAAGTGCCCACAAAAGCCTCACCTGCCTGAGCTTCAGACTGGATTCCAGCAAGAGGGAGCCTTGTCCTCAGGGCAGGGCGTTCCAGGCGAATGGGGCGGAAAGCAGGCCCCCGCGGCCGGGCCACTAGACCAGTCAGAACCTCCGGAGGGGCCGGGGAGGTGCCCCCAGAGTGGAAAGTGATAATTTCTCGGACTTGACACAGCTCTCTCCCGGTTGTCAAAGCCCATAGGCAGGGCTCTGGGCGTCCCAGGACACTCTGCTCTGAGCTGCCCTTTGGTGGGAGCGATGGGGGCCGGGCCGGGGGGGTTAGAGGGCCGGCCCCGAGGCTCTTGGAGGCCCCTGGGTGTCCTGAAGGGAGGGCTGGCTGGTCTGCCCACGCTTGGGGACCTGGGAGACACCCTGTGAGCAGAGGGCTATGTGCCTTTACATCCCAGTGGTGGGGCTATTCCTCTGTGTTTGGGAGCAGGGCAGGCTGGCTGGTGCTGATCGCTTATTGGTCGAATGGACCAGGGGCGTGGTTTCCGGAACCAGGAGTCGGGCCCAGGCCCACAGCTGAGCCAGGTCAAGTCAAGGAGGGGGCGGGGCCAGGTGAGCAGCTGGAGGCGGTCACGGGATCACGGGGTCGGGGCCAGGTGAACAGCCTGAAGTGGTGAGGTAAGCAGGAGAGAGGGTCGCGGGCAGGGACACGGGTGACCAGCAGAAGGGTCTGCCGGCGGCAGGGACCTAAAGAGGGGGCCCGGCGGCTTGGCCGGCCCCTTAGCTGACCTGCGGGAAGTGGTCAAGGGAAGAGTGGGTTGGGCCAGTGTCAAAAGCTGGAGGTGGTCCAGTGGGGAAGGCCCTGGGGCCCGGTGAAGGTGCCCCAGGAGCGCAAAGTGATTTTCTCGGACTTGACACAGCTCTCTCCCCGTTGTCAAAGGCTCACCGTAACCCTAAAACTAAGCCTATCCCTCAACCTAACCCTCACCAGTGGCTAAGGCCCTGGGGCCCTGTGAAACCTGGACGAGGGTCTCAAGTGCCCACAAAAGCCTCACCTGCCTGAGCTTCAGACTGGATGCCAGCAAGAGGGACCCTTGTCCTCAGGGCTGGGCGTTCCATTCGAAGGGGGCAGAAAGCAGGCCCCCGGGGCCGTTCCACCAGACCAGTCAGAACCTCCGGAGGGGCCGGGGAGGTGCCCCCAGAGTGGAAAGTGATAATTTCTCGGACTTGACACAGCTCTCTCCCGGTTTTCAAAGCCCATAGGCAGGGCTCTGGGCGTCCCAGGACACTCTGCTCTGAGCTGCCCTTTGGTGGGAGCGATGGGGGCCGGGGCGGGGGGGTTAGAGCGCCGGCCCCGAGGCTCATGGAGGCCCCTGGGTGTCCTGAAGGGATGGCTGGCTGGTCTGCCCACGCTTGGGGACCTGGGAGGCACCCTGTGAGCAGAGGGCTATGTGCCTTTACATCCCAGTGGTGGGGCTATTCCTCTGTGTTTGGGAGCATGGCAGGCTGGCTGGTGCTGATCGCTTATTGGTCGAATGGACCAGGGGCGTGGTTTCTGGAACCAGGAGGCGGGCCCAGGCCCACAGCTGAGCCAGGTCAAGTCAAGGAGGGGGCGGGGCCAGGTGAGCAGCTGGAGGCGGTCTCGGGATCACGGGGGCGGGGCCAGGTGAACAGCCTGAAGTGGTGAGGTAAGCAGGAGAGAGGGTCGCGGGCAGGGACACGGGTGACCAGCAGGCGGGTCTGCCAGCGGCAGGGACCTAAAGAGGGGGCCCGGCGGCTTGGCCGGCCACTTAGCTGACCTGTGGGAAGCGGTCAAGGGAAGAGTGGGTTGGGGCCGGTGTCAAAAGCTGGAGGTGGTCCAGTGGTGAAGGCCCTGGGGCCCGGTGAAGGTGCTCCAGGAGCGCAAAGTGATTTCCTCGGACTTGACACAGCTCTCTCCCCGTTGTCAAAGGCTAAACCTAACCCTAAAACTAATCCTATCACTCAACCTAACCCTCACCAGTGGCTAAGGCCCTGGGGCCCTGTGAAACCTGGACGAGGGTCTCAAGTACCCACAAAAGCCTCACCTGCCTGAGCTTCAGACTGGATGCCAGCAAGAGGGACCCTTGTCCTCAGGGCAGGGCGTTCCAGAGGAATGGGGCGGAAAGCAGGCCCCCGGGGCCGGGCCACCAGACCAGTCAGAACCTCCGGAGGGGCCGGGGAGGTGCCCCCAGAGTGGAAAATGATAATTTCTCGGACTTGACACAGCTCTCTCCCGGTTGTCAAAGCCCATAGGCAGGGCTCTGGGCGTCCCAGGACACTCTGCTCTGAGCTGCCCTTTGGTGGGAGCGATGGGGGCCGGGGCCGGGGGGTTAGAGGGCCGACCCCGAGGCTCATGGAGGCCCCTGGGTGTCCTGAAGGGAGGGCTGGCTGGTCTGCCCAAGCTTGGGGACCTGGGAGGCACCCTGTGAGCAGAGGGCTATGTGCCTTTACATCCCAGTGGTGGGGGCTATTCCTCTGTGTTTGGGAGCAGGGCAGACTGGCTGGTGCTGCTCGCTCATTGGTCGAATGGACCAGGGGCGTGGTTTCCGGAACCAGGAGGCGGGCCCAGGCCCACAGCTGAGCCTGGTCAAGTCAAGGCGGGGGCGGGGCCAGGTGATCAGCTGGAGGCGGTCACGGGATCAAGGGGGCGGGGCCAGGTGAACAGCCTGAAGTGGTGAGGTAAGCAGGAGAGAGGGTCTCGGGCAGGGACACGGGTGACCAGCAGGCGGGTCTGCCGGCGGCAGGGACCTAAAGAGGGGGCCCGGCGGCTTGGTCGGCCCCTTAGCTGACCTGCGGGAAGCGGTCAAGGGAAGAGTGGGTTGGTGCCGGTGTCAAAAGCTGGAGGTGGTCCAGTGGGGAAGGCCCTGGGGCCCGGTGAAGGTGCCCCAGGAGCGCAAAGTGATTTTCTCGGACTTGACAGAGCTCTCTCCCCGTTGTCAAAGGCTATCCCTTACCCTAAAACTAAGCCTATCCCTCAACCTAACCCTCACCAGTGGCTAAGGCCCTGGGGCCCTGTGAAACCTGGACGATTGTCTCAAGTGCCCACAAAAGCCTCACCTGCCTGAGCTTCAGACTGGATTCCAGCAAGAGGGAGCCTTGTCCTCAGGGCAGGGCGTTCCAGGCGAATGGGGCGGAAAGCAGGCCCCCGCGGCCGGGCCACTAGACCAGTCAGAACCTCCGGAGGGGCCGGGGAGGTGCCCCCAGAGTGGAAAGTGATAATTTCTCGGACTTGACACAGCTCTCTCCCAGTTGTCAAAGCCCATAGGCAGGGCTCTGGGCGTCCCAGGACACTCTGCTCTGAGCTGCCCTTTGGTGGGAGCGATGGGGGCCGGGCCGGGGGGGTTAGAGGGCCGGCCCCGAGGCTCTTGGAGGCCCCTGGGTGTCCTGAAGGGAGGGCTGGCTGGTCTGCCCACGCTTGGGGACCTGGGAGACACCCTGTGAGCAGAGGGCTATGTGCCTTTACATCCCAGTGGTGGGGCTATTCCTCTGTGTTTGGGAGCAGGGCAGGCTGGCTGGTGCTGATCGCTTATTGGTCGAATGGACCAGGGGCGTGGTTTCCGGAACCAGGAGTCGGGCCCAGGCCCACAGCTGAGCCAGGTCAAGTCAAGGAGGGGGCGGGGCCAGGTGAGCAGCTGGAGGCGGTCACGGGATCACGGGGTCGGGGCCAGGTGAACAGCCTGAAGTGGTGAGGTAAGCAGGAGAGAGGGTCGCGGGCAGGGACACGGGTGACCAGCAGAAGGGTCTGCGGGCGGCAGGGACCTAAAGAGGGGGCCCGGCGGCTTGGCCGGCCCCTTAGCTGACCTGCGGGAAGTGGTCAAGGGAAGAGTGGGTTGGGCCAGTGTCAAAAGCTGGAGGTGGTCCAGTGGGGAAGGCCCTGGGGCCCGGTGAAGGTGCCCCAGGAGCGCAAAGTGATTTTCTCGGACTTGACACAGCTCTCTCCCCGTTGTCAAAGGCTCACCGTAACCCTAAAACTAAGCCTATCCCTCAACCTAACCCTCACCAGTGGCTAAGGCCCTGGGGCCCTGTGAAACCTGGACGAGGGTCTCAAGTGCCCACAAAAGCCTCACCTGCCTGAGCTTCAGACTGGATGCCAGCAAGAGGGACCCTTGTCCTCAGGGCTGGGCGTTCCATTCGAAGGGGGCAGAAAGCAGGCCCCCGGGGCCGTTCCACCAGACCAGTCAGAACCTCCGGAGGGGCCGGGGAGGTGCCCCCAGAGTGGAAAGTGATAATTTCTCGGACTTGACACAGCTCTCTCCCGGTTTTCAAAGCCCATAGGCAGGGCTCTGGGCGTCCCAGGACACTCTGCTCTGAGCTGCCCTTTGGTGGGAGCGATGGGGGCCGGGGCGGGGGGGTTAGAGCGCCGGCCCCGAGGCTCATGGAGGCCCCTGGGTGTCCTGAAGGGATGGCTGGCTGGTCTGCCCACGCTTGGGGACCTGGGAGGCACCCTGTGAGCAGAGGGCTATGTGCCTTTACATCCCAGTGGTGGGGCTATTCCTCTGTGTTTGGGAGCATGGCAGGCTGGCTGGTGCTGATCGCTTATTGGTCGAATGGACCAGGGGCGTGGTTTCTGGAACCAGGAGGCGGGCCCAGGCCCACAGCTGAGCCAGGTCAAGTCAAGGAGGGGGCGGGGCCAGGTGAGCAGCTGGAGGCGGTCTCGGGATCACGGGGGCGGGGCCAGGTGAACAGCCTGAAGTGGTGAGGTAAGCAGGAGAGAGGGTCGCGGGCAGGGACACGGGTGACCAGCAGGCGGGTCTGCCAGCGGCAGGGACCTAAAGAGGGGGCCCGGCGGCTTGGCCGGCCACTTAGCTGACCTGTGGGAAGCGGTCAAGGGAAGAGTGGGTTGGGGCCGGTGTCAAAAGCTGGAGGTGGTCCAGTGGTGAAGGCCCTGGGGCCCGGTGAAGGTGCTCCAGGAGCGCAAAGTGATTTCCTCGGACTTGACACAGCTCTCTCCCCGTTGTCAAAGGCTAAACCTAACCCTAAAACTAATCCTATCACTCAACCTAACCCTCACCAGTGGCTAAGGCCCTGGGGCCCTGTGAAACCTGGACGAGGGTCTCAAGTACCCACAAAAGCCTCACCTGCCTGAGCTTCAGACTGGATGCCAGCAAGAGGGACCCTTGTCCTCAGGGCAGGGCGTTCCAGAGGAATGGGGCGGAAAGCAGGCCCCCGGGGCCGGGCCACCAGACCAGTCAGAACCTCCGGAGGGGCCGGGGAGGTGCCCCCAGAGTGGAAAATGATAATTTCTCGGACTTGACACAGCTCTCTCCCGGTTGTCAAAGCCCATAGGCAGGGCTCTGGGCGTCCCAGGACACTCTGCTCTGAGCTGCCCTTTGGTGGGAGCGATGGGGGCCGGGGCCGGGGGGTTAGAGGGCCGACCCCGAGGCTCATGGAGGCCCCTGGGTGTCCTGAAGGGAGGGCTGGCTGGTCTGCCCAAGCTTGGGGACCTGGGAGGCACCCTGTGAGCAGAGGGCTATGTGCCTTTACATCCCAGTGGTGGGGGCTATTCCTCTGTGTTTGGGAGCAGGGCAGACTGGCTGGTGCTGCTCGCTCATTGGTCGAATGGACCAGGGGCGTGGTTTCCGGAACCAGGAGGCGGGCCCAGGCCCACAGCTGAGCCTGGTCAAGTCAAGGCGGGGGCGGGGCCAGGTGATCAGCTGGAGGCGGTCACGGGATCAAGGGGGCGGGGCCAGGTGAACAGCCTGAAGTGGTGAGGTAAGCAGGAGAGAGGGTCTCGGGCAGGGACACGGGTGACCAGCAGGCGGGTCTGCCGGCCGCAGGGACCTAAAGAGGGGGCCCGGCGGCTTGGCCGGCCCCTTAGCTGACCTGCGGGAAGCGGTCAAGGGAAGAGTGGGTTGGTGCCGGTGTCAAAAGCTGGAGGTGGTCCAGTGGGGAAGGCCCTGGGGCCCGGTGAAGGTGCCCCAGGAGCGCAAAGTGATTTTCTCGGACTTGACAGAGCTCTCTCCCCGTTGTCAAAGGCTATCCCTTACCCTAAAACTAAGCCTATCCCTCAACCTAACCCTCACCAGTGGCTAAGGCCCTGGGGCCCTGTGAAACCTGGACGATTGTCTCAAGTGCCCACAAAAGCCTCACCTGCCTGAGCTTCAGACTGGATTCCAGCAAGAGGGACCCTTGTCCTCAGGGCAGGGCGTTCCAGGCGAATGGGGCGGAAAGCAGGCCCCCGCGGCCGGGCCACTAGACCAGTCAGAACCTCCGGAGGGGCCGGGGAGGTGCCCCCAGAGTGGAAAGTGATAATTTCTCGGACTTGACACAGCTCTCTCCCGGTTGTCAAAGCCCATAGGCAGGGCTCTGGGCGTCCCAGGACACTCTGCTCTGAGCTGCCCTTTGGTGGGAGCGATGGGGGCCGGGTCGGGGGGGTTAGAGGGCCGGCCCCGAGGCTCTTGGAGGCCCCTGGGTGTCCTGAAGGGAGGGCTGGCTGGTCTGCCCACGCTTGGGGACCTGGGAGACACCCTGTGAGCAGAGGGCTATGTGCCTTTACATCCCAGTCAGTGGTGGGGGCTATTCCTCTGTGTTTGGGAGCAGGGCAGACTGGCTGGTGCTGCTCGCTCATTGGTCGAATGGACCAGGGGCGTGGTTTCCGGAACCAGGAGGCGGGCTTAGGCCCACAGCTGAGCCATTTTAAGTCAAGGCGGTGGCGGGGCCAGGTGAGCAGCTGGAGGCAGTAACGGGATCACGGAGGCGGGGCCAGGTGAACAGCCTGAAGTGGTGAGGTAAGCAGGAGAGAGGGTCGCGGGCAGGGACATGAGTGACCAGCAGGCGGGTCTGCCGGCGGCAGGGACCTAAAGAGGGGGCCCGGCGGCTTGGCCGGCCCCTTAGCTGACCTGCGGGAAGCGGTCAAGGGAAGAGTGGGTTGGGGCCGGTATCAAAAGCTGGAGGTGGTCCAGTGGGGAAGGCCCTGGGGCCCGGTGAAGGAGCCCCAGGAGCGCAAAATGATTTTCTCGGACTTGACACCGCTCTCTCCCCGTTGTCAAAGGCTAACCCTAACCCTAAAACTAAGCCTATCCTTAAACCTAACCCTCACCAGTTGCTAAGGCCTTGGGGCCCTGTGAAACCTGGACGAGGGTCTCAAGTGCCCACAAAAGCCTCACCTGCCTGAGCTTCAGACTGGATGCCAGCAAGAGGGACCCTTGTCCTCAGGGCAGGGCGTTCCAGGCGAATGGGGCGGAAAGCAGGCCCCCGCGGCCGGGCCACCAGACCAGTCAGAACCTCCGGAGGGGCCGGGGAGGTGCCCCCAGAGTGGAAAGTGATAATTTCTCGGACTTGACACAGCTCTCTCCCGGTTGTCAAAGCCCATAGGCAGGGCTCTGGGCGTCCCAGGACACTCTCCTCTCAGCTGCCCTTTGGTGGGAGCGATGGGGGCCGGGGCGGGGGGGTTAGAGGGCCGGCCCCGAGGCTCATGGAGGACTCTGGGTGTCCTGAAGGGAGGGCTGGCTGGTCTGCCCACGCTTGGGGACCTGGGAGGCACCCTGTGAGCAGAGGGATATGTGCCTTTACATCCCAGTGGTGGGGGCTATTCCTCTGTGTTTGGGAGCAGGTCAGACTGGCTGGTGCTGCTCGCTCATTGGTCGAATGGACCAGGGTCGTGGTTTCCGGAACCAGGAGGCGGGCCCAGGCCCACAGCTGAGCCAGGTCAAGTCAAGGCGGGGGCGGGGCCAGGTGAGCAGCTGGAGGCGGTCACTGGATCAAGGGGGCGGGGCCAGGTGAACAGCCTGAAGTGGTTAGGTAAGCAGGAGAGAGGGTCGCGGGCAGGGACACGGGTGACCAGCAGGCGGGTCTGCCGGCGGCAGGGACCTAAAGAGGGGGCCCGGCGGCTTGGCCGGCCCCTTAGCTGACCTGCGGGAAGCGGTCAAGGGAAGAGTGGGTTGGGGCCGGTGTCAAAAGCTGGAGGAGGTCCAGTGGGGAAGGCCCTGGGGCCTGGTGAAGGTGCCCCAGGAGCGCAAAGTGATTTTCTCGGACTTGACACAGCTCTCTCCCCGTTGTCAAAGGCTCACCCTAAACCTAAAACTAAGCCTATACCTCAACCTAACCCTCACCAGTGGCTCAGGCCCTGGGGCCCTGTGAAACCTGGACGAGGGTCTCAAGTGCCCACAAAAGCCTCACCTGCCTGAGCTTCAGACTGGATGCCAGCAAGAGGGACCCTTGTCCTCAGGGCAGGGCGTTCCAGGCGAATGGGGCGGAAAGCAGGCCCCCGGGGCCGGGCCACCAGACCAGTCAGAACCTCCGGAGGGGCCGGGGAGGTGCCCCCAGAGTGGAAAGTGATAATTTCTCGGACTTGACACAGCTCTCTCCCGGTTGTCAAAGCCCATAGGCAGGGCTCTGGGCGTCCCAGGACACTCTCCTCTCAGCTGCCCTTTGGTGGGAGCGATAGGGGCCGGGGCGGGGGGGTTAGAGGGCCGGCCCCGAGGCTCATGGAGGACCCTGGGTGTCCTGAAGGGATGGCTGGCTGGTCTGCCCACGCTTGGGGACCTGGGAGGCACCCTGTGAGCAGAGGGCTATGTGCCTTTACATCCCAGTGGTGGGGGCTATTCCTCTGTGTTTGGGAGCAGGTCAGACTGGCTGGTGCTGCTCGCTCATTGGTCGAATGGACCAGGGGCGTGGTTTCCGGAACCAGGAGGCGGGCCCAGGCCCACAGCTGAGCCAGGTCAAGTCAAGGCGGGGGCGGGGCCAGGTGAGCAGCTGGAGGCGGTCACTGGATCAAGGGGGCGGGGCCAGGTGAACAGCCTGAAGTGGTTAGGTAGGCAGGAGAGAGGGTCGCGGGCAGGGACATGGGTGACCAGCAGGCGGGTCTGCCGGCGGCAGGGACCTAAAGAGGGGGCCCGGCGGCTTGGCCGGCCCCTTAGCTGACCTGCGGGAAGCGGTCAAGGGAAGAGTGGGTTGGGGCCGGTGTCAAAAGCTGGAGGAGGTCCAGTGGGGAAGGCCCTGGGGCCCGGTGAAGGTGCCCCAGGAGCGCAAAGTGATTTTCTCGGACTTGACGCAGCTCTCTCCCCGTTGTCAAAGGCTCACCCTAAACCTAAAACTAAGCCTATACCTCAACCTAACCCTCAACAGTGGCTAAGGCCCTGGGGCCCTGTGAAACCTGGACGATTGTCTCAAGTGCCCACAAAAGCCTCACCTGCCTGAGCTTCAGACTGGATTCCAGCAAAGGGACCCTTGTCCTCAGGGCAGGGCGTTCCAGGCGAATGGGGCGGAAAGCAGGCCCCCGCGGCCGGGCCACTAGACCAGTCAGAACCTCCGGAGGGGCCGGGGAGGTGCCCCCAGAGTGGAAAGTGATAATTTCTCGGACTTGACACAGCTCTCTCCCGGTTGTCAAAGCCCATAGTCAGGGCTCTGGGCGTCCCAGGACACTCTGCTCTGAGCTGCCCTTTGGTGGGAGCGATGGGGGCCGGGCCGGGGGGGTTAGAGGGCCGGCCCCGAGGCTCTTGGAGGCCCCTGGGTGTCCTGAAGGAAGGGCTGGCTGGTCTGCCCACGCTTGGGGACCTGGGAGACACCCTGTGAGCAGAGGGCTATGTGCCTTTACATCCCAGTCAGTGGTGGGGGCTATTCCTCTGTGTTTGGGAGCAGGGCAGACTGGCTGGTGCTGCTCGCTCATTGGTCGAATGGACCAGGGGCGTGGTTTCCGGAACCAGGAGGCGGGCTTAGGCCCACAGCTGAGCCATTTAAAGTCAAGGCGGTGGCGGGGCCAGGTGAGCAGCTGGAGGCAGTAACGGGATCACGGAGGCGGGGCCAGGTGAACAGCCTGAAGTGGTGAGGTAAGCAGGAGAGAGGGTCGCGGGCAGGGACATGAGTGACCAGCAGGCGGGTCTGCCGGCGGCAGGGACCTAAAGAGGGGGCCCGGCGGCTTGGCCGGCCCCTTAGCTGACCTGCGGGAAGCGGTCAAGGGAAGAGTGGGTTGGGGCCAGTATCAAAAGAAGGAGGTGGTCCAGTGGGGAAGGCCCTGGGGCCCGGTGAAGGAGCCCCAGGAGCGCAAAATGATTTTCTCGGACTTGACACCGCTCTCTCCCCGTTGTCAAAGGCTAACCCTAACCCTAAAACTAAGCCTATCCTTAAACCTAACCCTCACCAGTTGCTAAGGCCTTGGGGCCCTGTGAAACCTGGACGAGGGTCTCAAGTGCCCACAAAAGCCTCACCTGCCTGAGCTTCAGACTGGATGCCAGCAAGAGGGACCCTTGTCCTCAGGGCAGGGCGTTCCAGGCGAATGGGGCGGAAAGCAGGCCCCCGCGGCCGGGCCACCAGACCAGTCAGAACCTCCGGAGGGGCCGGGGAGGTGCCCCCAGAGTGGAAAGTGATAATTTCTCGGACTTGACACAGCTCTCTCCCGGTTGTCAAAGCCCATAGGCAGGGCTCTGGGCGTCCCAGGACACTCTCCTCTCAGCTGCCCTTTGGTGGGAGCGATGGGGGCCGGGGCGGGGGGGTTAGAGGGCCGGCCCCGAGGCTCATGGAGGACTCTGGGTGTCCTGAAGGGAGGGCTGGCTGGTCTGCCCACGCTTGGGGACCTGGGAGGCACCCTGTGAGCAGAGGGATATGTGCCTTTACATCCCAGTGGTGGGGGCTATTCCTCTGTGTTTGGGAGCAGGTCAGACTGGCTGGTGCTGCTCGCTCATTGGTCGAATGGACCAGGGTCGTGGTTTCCGGAACCAGGAGGCGGGCCCAGGCCCACAGCTGAGCCAGGTCAAGTCAAGGCGGGGGCGGGGCCAGGTGAGCAGCTGGAGGCGGTCACTGGATCAAGGGGGCGGGGCCAGGTGAACAGCCTGAAGTGGTTAGGTAAGCAGGAGAGAGGGTCGCGGGCAGGGACACGGGTGACCAGCAGGCGGGTCTGCCGGCGGCAGGGACCTAAAGAGGGGGCCCGGCGGCTTGGCCGGCCCCTTAGCTGACCTGCGGGAAGCGGTCAAGGGAAGAGTGGGTTGGGGCCGGTGTCAAAAGCTGGAGGAGGTCCAGTGGGGAAGGCCCTGGGGCCTGGTGAAGGTGCCCCAGGAGCGCAAAGTGATTTTCTCGGACTTGACACAGCTCTCTCCCCGTTGTCAAAGGCTCACCCTAAACCTAAAACTAAGCCTATACCTCAACCTAACCCTCACCAGTGGCTCAGGCCCTGGGGCCCTGTGAAACCTGGACGAGGGTCTCAAGTGCCCACAAAAGCCTCACCTGCCTGAGCTTCAGACTGGATGCCAGCAAGAGGGACCCTTGTCCTCAGGGCAGGGCGTTCCAGGCGAATGGGGCGGAAAGCAGGCCCCCGGGGCCGGGCCACCAGACCAGTCAGAACCTCCGGAGGGGCCGGGGAGGTGCCCCCAGAGTGGAAAGTGATAATTTCTCGGACTTGACACAGCTCTCTCCCGGTTGTCAAAGCCCATAGGCAGGGCTCTGGGCGTCCCAGGACACTCTCCTCTCAGCTGCCCTTTGGTGGGAGCGATAGGGGCCGGGGCGGGGGGGTTGGAGGGCCGGCCCCGAGGCTCATGGAGGACCCTGGGTGTCCTGAAGGGATGGCTGGCTGGTCTGCCCACGCTTGGGGACCTGGGAGGCACCCTGTGAGCAGAGGGCTATGTGCCTTTACATCCCAGTGGTGGGGGCTATTCCTCTGTGTTTGGGAGCAGGTCAGACTGGCTGGTGCTGCTCGCTCATTGGTCGAATGGACCAGGGGCGTGGTTTCCGGAACCAGGAGGCGGGCCCAGGCCCACAGCTGAGCCAGGTCAAGTCAAGGCGGGGGCGGGGCCAGGTGAGCAGCTGGAGGCGGTCACTGGATCAAGGGGGCGGGGCCAGGTGAACAGCCTGAAGTGGTTAGGTAGGCAGGAGAGAGGGTCGCGGGCAGGGACATGGGTGACCAGCAGGCGGGTCTGCCGGCGGCAGGGACCTAAAGAGGGGGCCCGGCGGCTTGGCCGGCCCCTTAGCTGACCTGCGGGAAGCGGTCAAGGGAAGAGTGGGTTGGGGCCGGTGTCAAAAGCTGGAGGAGGTCCAGTGGGGAAGGCCCTGGGGCCCGGTGAAGGTGCCCCAGGAGCGCAAAGTGATTTTCTCGGACTTGACGCAGCTCTCTCCCCGTTGTCAAAGGCTCACCCTAAACCTAAAACTAAGCCTATACCTCAACCTAACCCTCAACAGTGGCTAAGGCCCTGGGGCCCTGTGAAACCTGGACGATTGTCTCAAGTGCCCACAAAAGCCTCACCTGCCTGAGCTTCAGACTGGATTCCAGCAAAGGGACCCTTGTCCTCAGGGCAGGGCGTTCCAGGCGAATGGGGCGGAAAGCAGGCCCCCGCGGCCGGGCCACTAGACCAGTCAGAACCTCCGGAGGGGCCGGGGAGGTGCCCCCAGAGTGGAAAGTGATAATTTCTCGGACTTGACACAGCTCTCTCCCGGTTGTCAAAGCCCATAGGCAGGGCTCTGGGCGTCCCAGGACACTCTGCTCTGAGCTGCCCTTTGGTGGGAGCGATGGGGGCCGGGCCGGGGGGGTTAGAGGGCCGGCCCCGAGGCTCTTGGAGGCCCCTGGGTGTCCTGAAGGAAGGGCTGGCTGGTCTGCCCACGCTTGGGGACCTGGGAGACACCCTGTGAGCAGAGGGCTATGTGCCTTTACATCCCAGTCAGTGGTGGGGGCTATTCCTCTGTGTTTGGGAGCAGGGCAGACTGGCTGGTGCTGCTCGCTCATTGGTCGAATGGACCAGGGGCGTGGTTTCCGGAACCAGGAGGCGGGCTTAGGCCCACAGCTGAGCCATTTAAAGTCAAGGCGGTGGCGGGGCCAGGTGAGCAGCTGGAGGCAGTAACGGGATCACGGAGGCGGGGCCAGGTGAACAGCCTGAAGTGGTGAGGTAAGCAGGAGAGAGGGTCGCGGGCAGGGACATGAGTGACCAGCAGGCGGGTCTGCCGGCGGCAGGGACCTAAAGAGGGGGCCCGGCGGCTTGGCCGGCCCCTTAGCTGACCTGCGGGAAGCGGTCAAGGGAAGAGTGGGTTGGGGCCAGTATCAAAAGCTGGAGGTGGTCCAGTGGGGAAGGCCCTGGGGCCCGGTGAAGGAGCCCCAGGAGCGCAAAATGATTTTCTCGGACTTGACACCGCTCTCTCCCCGTTGTCAAAGGCTAACCCTAACCCTAAAACTAAGCCTATCCTTAAACCTAACCCTCACCAGTTGCTAAGGCCTTGGGGCCCTGTGAAACCTGGACGAGGGTCTCAAGTGCCCACAAAAGCCTCACCTGCCTGAGCTTCAGACTGGATGCCAGCAAGAGGGACCCTTGTCCTCAGGGCAGGGCGTTCCAGGCGAATGGGGCGGAAAGCAGGCCCCCGGGGCCGTTCCACCAGACCAGTCAGAACCTCCGGAGGGGCCGGGGAGGTGCCCCCAGAGTGGAAAGTGATAATTTCTCGGACTTGACACAGCTCTCTCCCGGTTGTCAAAGCCCATAGGCAGGGCTCTGGGCGTCCCAGGACACTCTCCTCTCAGCTGCCCTTTGGTGGGAGCGATGGGGGCCGGGGCGGGGGGGTTAGAGGGCCGGCCCCGAGGCTCATGGAGGACTCTGGGTGTCCTGAAGGGAGGGCTGGCTGGTCTGCCCACGCTTGGGGACCTGGGAGGCACCCTGTGAGCAGAGGGATATGTGCCTTTACATCCCAGTGGTGGGGGCTATTCCTCTGTGTTTGGGAGCAGGTCAGACTGGCTGGTGCTGCTCGCTCATTGGTCGAATGGACCAGGGTCGTGGTTTCCGGAACCAGGAGGCGGGCCCAGGCCCACAGCTGAGCCAGGTCAAGTCAAGGCGGGGGCGGGGCCAGGTGAGCAGCTGGAGGCGGTCACTGGATCAAGGGGGCGGGGCCAGGTGAACAGCCTGAAGTGGTTAGGTAAGCAGGAGAGAGGGTCGCGGGCAGGGACACGGGTGACCAGCAGGCGGGTCTGCCGGCGGCAGGGACCTAAAGAGGGGGCCCGGCGGCTTGGCCGGCCCCTTAGCTGACCTGCGGGAAGCGGTCAAGGGAAGAGTGGGTTGGGGCCGGTGACAAAAGCTGGAGGAGGTCCAGTGGGGAAGGCCCTGGGGCCTGGTGAAGGTGCCCCAGGAGCGCAAAGTGATTTTCTCGGACTTGACACAGCTCTCTCCCCGTTGTCAAAGGCTCACCCTAAACCTAAAACTAAGCCTATACCTCAACCTAACCCTCACCAGTGGCTCAGGCCCTGGGGCCCTGTGAAACCTGGATGAGGGTCTCAAGTGCCCACAAAAGCCTCACCTGCCTGAGCTTCAGACTGGATGCCAGCAAGAGGGACCCTTGTCCTCAGGGCAGGGCGTTCCAGGCGAATGGGGCGGAAAGCAGGCCCCCGGGGCTGGGCCACCAGACCAGTCAGAACCTCTGGAGGGGCCGGGGAGGTGCCCCCAGAGTGGAAAGTGATAATTTCTCGGACTTGACACAGCTCTCTCCCGGTTGTCAAAGCCCATAGGCAGGGCTCTGGGCGTCCCAGGACACTCGGCTCTGAGCTGCCCTTTGGTGGGAGCGATGTGGGTCGGGGCGGGGGGGTTAGAGGGCCGGCCCCGAGGCTCCTGGAGGACCCTGGGTGTCCTGAAGGGAGGGCTGGCTGGTCTGCCCACGCTTGGGGACCTGGGAGGCACCCTGTGAGCAGAGGGATATGTGCCTTTACATCCCAGTGGTGGGGGCTATTCCTCTGTGTTTGGGAGCAGGTCAGACTGGCTGGTGCTGCTCGCTTATTGGTCGAATGGACCAGGGTCGTGGTTTCCGGAACCAGGAGGCAGGCCCAGGCCCACAGCTGAGCCAGGTCAAGTCAAGGCGGGGGCGGGGCCAGGTGAGCAGCTGGAGGCGGTCACTGGATCAAGGGGGCGGGGCCAGGTGAACAGCCTGAAGTGGTTAGGTAAGCAGGAGAGAGGGTCGCGGGCAGGGACACGGGTGACCAGCAGGCGGGTCTGCCGGCGGCAGGGACCTAAAGAGGGGGCCCGGCGGCTTGGCCGGCCCCTTAGCTGACCTGCGGGAAGCGGTCAAGGGAAGAGTGGGTTGGGGCCGGTGACAAAAGCTGGAGGAGGTCCAGTGGGGAAGGCCCTGGGGCCTGGTGAAGGTGCCCCAGGAGCGCAAAGTGATTTTCTCGGACTTGACACAGCTCTCTCCCCGTTGTCAAAGGCTCACCCTAAACCTAAAACTAAGCCTATACCTCAACCTAACCCTCACCAGTGGCTCAGGCCCTGGGGCCCTGTGAAACCTGGATGAGGGTCTCAAGTGCCCACAAAAGCCTCACCTGCCTGAGCTTCAGACTGGATGCCAGCAAGAGGGACCCTTGTCCTCAGGGCAGGGCGTTCCAGGCGAATGGGGCGGAAAGCAGGCCCCCGGGGCCGGGCCACCAGACCAGTCAGAACCTCCGGAGGGGCCGGGGAGGTGCCCCCAGAGTGGAAAGTGATAATTTCTCGGACTTGACACAGCTCTCTCCCGGTTGTCAAAGCCCATAGGCAGGGCTCTGGGCGTCCCAGGACACTCGGCTCTGAGCTGCCCTTTGGTGGGAGCGATGTGGGTCGGGGCGGGGGGGTTAGAGGGCCGGCCCCGAGGCTCATGGAGGACCCTGGGTGTCCTGAAGGGAGGGCTGGCTGGTCTGCCCACGCTTGGGGACCTGGGAGGCACCCTGTGAGCAGAGGGATATGTGCCTTTACATCCCAGTGGTGGGGGCTATTCCTCTGTGTTTGGGAGCAGGTCAGACTGGCTGGTGCTGCTGGCTCATTGGTCGAATGGACCAGGGGCGTGGTTTCCGGAACCAGGAGGCGGGCCCAGGCCCACAGCTGAGCCAGGTCAAGTCAAGGCGGGGGCGGGGCCAGGTGAGCAGCTGGAGGCGGTCACTGGATCAAGGGGGCGGGGCCAGGTGAACAGCCTGAAGTGGTTAGGTAAGCAGGAGAGAGGGTCGCGGGCAGGGACATGGGTGACCAGCAGGCGGGTCTGCCGGCGGCAGGGACCTAAAGAGGGGGCCCGGCGGCTTGGCCGGCCCCTTAGCTGACCTGCGGGAAGCGGTCAAGGGAAGAGTGGGTTGGGGCCGGTGTCAAAAGCTGGAGGAGGTCCAGTGGGGAAGGCCCTGGGGCCCGGTGAAGGTGCCCCAGGGGCGCAAAGTGATTTTCTCGGACTTGACGCAGCTCTCTCCCCGTTGTCAAAGGCTCACCCTAAACCTAAAACTAAGCCTATACCTCAACCTAACCCTCACCAGTGGCTCAGGCCCTGGGGCCCTGTGAAACCTGGACGAGGGTCTCAAGTGCCCACAAAAGCCTCACCTGCCTGAGCTTCAGACTGGATGCCAGCAAGAGGGACCCTTGTCCTCAGGGCAGGGCGTTCCAGGCGAATGGGGCGGAAAGCAGGCCCCCGGGGCCGGGCCACCAGACCAGTCAGAACCTCCGGAGGGGCCGGGGAGGTGCCCCCAGAGTGGAAAGTGATAATTTCTCGGACTTGACACAGCTCTCTCCCGGTTGTCAAAGCCCATAGGCAGGGCTCTGGGCGTCCCAGGACACTCTCCTCTCAGCTGCCCTTTGGTGGGAGCGATAGGGGCCGGGGCGGGGGGGTTAGAGGGCCGGCCCCGAGGCTCATGGAGGACCCTGGGTGTCCTGAAGGGATGGCTGGCTGGTCTGCCCACGCTTGGGGACCTGGGAGGCACCCTGTGAGCAGAGGGCTATGTGCCTTTACATCCCAGTGGTGGGGGCTATTCCTCTGTGTTTGGGAGCAGGTCAGACTGGCTGGTGCTGCTCGCTCATTGGTCGAATGGACCAGGGGCGTGGTTTCCGGAACCAGGAGGCGGGCCCAGGCCCACAGCTGAGCCAGGTCAAGTCAAGGCGGGGGCGGGGCCAGGTGAGCAGCTGGAGGCGGTCACTGGATCAAGGGGGCGGGGCCAGGTGAACAGCCTGAAGTGGTTAGGTAAGCAGGAGAGAGGGTCGCGGGCAGGGACATGGGTGACCAGCAGGCGGGTCTGCCGGCGGCAGGGACCTAAAGAGGGGGCCCGGCGGCTTGGCCGGCCCCTTAGCTGACCTGCGGGAAGCGGTCAAGGGAAGAGTGGGTTGGGGCCGGTGTCAAAAGCTGGAGGAGGTCCAGTGGGGAAGGCCCTGGGGCCCGGTGAAGGTGCCCCAGGAGCGCAAAGTGATTTTCTCGGACTTGACGCAGCTCTCTCCCCGTTGTCAAAGGCTCACCCTAAACCTAAAACTAAGCCTATACCTCAACCTAACCCTCACCAGTGGCTCAGGCCCTGGGGCCCTGTGAAACCTGGACGAGGGTCTCAAGTGCCCACAAAAGCCTCACCTGCCTGAGCTTCAGACTGGATGCCAGCAAGAGGGACCCTTGTCCTCAGGGCAGGGCGTTCCAGGCGAATGGGGCGGAAAGCAGGCCCCCGGGGCCGGGCCACCAGACCAGTCAGAACCTCCGGAGGGGCCGGGGAGGTGCCCCCAGAGTGAAAAGTGATAATTTCTCGGACTTGACACAGCTCTCTCCCGGTTGTCAAAGCCCTTAGGCAGGGCTCTGGGCGTCCCAGGACACTCTCCTCTCAGCTGCCCTTTGGTGGGAGCGATAGGGGCCGGGGCGGGGGGGTTAGAAGGCCGGCCCCGAGGCTCATGGAGGACCCTGGGTGTCCTGAAGGGATGGCTGGCTGGTCTGCCCACGCTTGGGGACCTGGGAGGCACCCTGTGAGCAGAGGGCTATGTGCCTTTACATCCCAGTGGTGGGGGCTATTCCTCTGTGTTTGGGAGCAGGGCAGACTGGCTGGTGCTGCTCGCTCATTGGTCGAATGGACCAGGGGCGTGGTTTCCGGAACCAGGAGGCGGGCCCAGGCCCACAGCTGAGCCAGGTCAAGTCAAGGCGGGGGCGGGGCCAGGTGAGCAGCTGGAGGCGGTCACGGGATCAAGGGGGCGGGGCCAGGTGAACAGCCTGAAGTGGTTAGGTAAGCAGGAGAGAGGGTCGCGGGCAGGGACACGGGTGACCAGCAGGCGGGTCTGCCGGCGGCAGGGACCTAAAGAGGGGGCCCGGCGGCTTGGCGGGCCCCTTAGCTGACCTGCGGGAAGCGGTCAAGGGAAGAGTGGGTTGGGGCCGGTGTCAAAAGCTGGAGGAGGTCCAGTGGGGAAGGCCCTGGGGCCCGGTGAAGGTGCCCCAGGAGCGCAAAGTGATTTTCTCGGACTTGACACAGCTCTCTCCCCGTTGTCAAAGGCTATCCCTTACCCTAAAACTAAGCCTATCCCTCAACCTAACCCTCACCAGTGGCTAAGGCCCTGGGGCCCTGTGAAACCTGGACGATTGTCTCAAGTGCCCACAAAAGCCTCACCTGCCTGAGCTTCAGACTGGATTCCAGCAAGAGGGACCCTTGTCCTCAGGGCAGGGCGTTCCAGGCGAATGGGGCGGAAAGCAGGCCCCCGCGGCTGGGCCACTAGACCAGTCAGAACCTCCGGAGGGGCCGGGGAGGTGCCCCCAGAGTGGAAAGTGATAATTTCTCCGACTTGACACAGCTCTCTCCCGGTTGTCAAAGCCCATAGGCAGGGCTCTGGGCGTCCCAGGACACTCTGCTCTGAGCTGCCCTTTGGGGGCCGGGCCGGGGGGGTTAGAGGGCCCGCCCCGAGGCTCTTGGAGGCCCCTGGGTGTCCTGAAGGGAGGGCTGGCTGGTCTGCCCACGCTTGGGGACCTGGGAGACACCCTGTGAGCAGAGGGCTATGTGCCTTTACATCCCAGTGGTGGGGCTATTCCTCTGTGTTTGGGAGCAGGGCAGGCTGGCTGGTGCTGATCGCTTATTGGTCGAATGGACCAGGGGCGTGGTTTCCGGAACCAGGAGTCGGGCCCAGGCCCACAGCTGAGCCAGGTCAAGTCAAGGAGGGGGCGGGGCCAGGTGAGCAGCTGGAGGCGGTCACGGGATCACAGGGTCGGGGCCAGGTGAACAGCCTGAAGTGGTGAGGTAAGCAGGAGAGAGGGTCGCGGGCAGGGACACGGGTGACCAGCAGAAGGGTCTGCCGGCGGCAGGGACCTAAAGAGGGGGCCCGGCGGCTTGGCCGGCCCCTTAGCTGACCTGCGGGAAGCGGTCAAGGGAAGAGTGGGTTGGGGCCAGTGTCAAAAGCTGGAGGTGGTCCAGTGGGGAAGGCCCTGGGGCCCGGTGAAGGTGCCCCAGGAGCGCAAAGTGATTTTCTCGGACTTGACACAGCTCTCTCCCGGTTGTCAAAGGCTCACCGTAACCCTAAAACTAAGCCTATCCCTCAACCTAACCCTCACCAGTGGCTAAGGCCTTGGGGCCCTGTGAAATCTGGACGAGGGTCTCAAGTGCCCACAAAAGCCTCACCTGCCTGAGCTTCAGACTGGATGCCAGCAAGAGGGACCCTTGTCCTCAGGGCAGGGTGTTCCAGGCGAATGGGGCGGAAAGCAGGCCCCCGGGGCCGGGCCACCAGACCAGTCAGAACCTCCGGAGGGGCCGGGGAGGTGCCCCCAGAGTGGAAAGTGATGATTTCTCGGACTTGACACAGCTCTCTCCCAGTTGTCAAAGCCCATAGGCAGGGCTCTGGGCGTCCCAGGACACTCTGCTCTGAGCTGCCCTTTGGTGGGAGCGATGGGGGCCGGGGCGGGGGAGTTAGAGGGCCGGCCCCGAGGCTCCTGGAGGACCCTGGGTGTCCTGAAGGGAGGGCTGGCTGGTCTGCCCACGCTTGGGGACCTGGGAGGCACCCTGTGAGCAGAGGGCTATGTGCCTTTACATCCCAGTCAGTGGTGGGGGCTATTCCTCTGTGTTTGGGAGCAGGGCAGACTGGCTGGTGCTGCTCGCTCATTGGTCGAATGGACTAGGGGCGTGGTTTCCGGAACCAGGAGGCGGGCTTAGGCCCACAGCTGAGCCATTTAAAGTCAAGGCGGTGGCGGGGCCAGGTGAGCAGCTGGAGGCAGTAACGGGATCACGGAGGCGGGGCCAGGTGAACAGCCTGAAGTGGTGAGGTAAGCAGGAGAGAGGGTCGCGGGCAGGGTCATGAGTGACCAGCAGGCGGGTCTGCCGGCGGCAGGGACCTAAAGAGGGGGCCCGGCGGCTTGGCCGGCCCCTTAGCTGACCTGCGGGAAGCGGTCAAGGGAAGAGTGGGTTGGGGCCGGTATCAAAAGCTGGAGGTGGTCCAGTGGGGAAGGCCCTGGGGCCCGGTGAAGGAGCCCCAGGAGCGCAAAATGATTTTCTCGGACTTGACACCGCTCTCTCCCCGTTGTCAAAGGCTAACCCTAACCCTAAAACTAAGCCTATCCTTAAACCTAACCCTCACCAGTTGCTAAGGCCTTGGGGCCCTGTGAAACCTGGACGAGGGTCTCAAGTGCCCACAAAAGCCTCACCTGCCTGAGCTTCAGACTGGATGCCAGCAAGAGGGACCCTTGTCCTCAGGGCAGGGCGTTCCAGGCGAATGGGGCGGAAAGCAGGCCCCCGGGGCCGTTCCACCAGACCAGTCAGAACCTCTGGAGGGGCCGGGGAGGTGCCCCCAGAGTGGAAAGTGATAATTTCTCGGACTTGACACAGCTCTCTCCCGGTTGTCAAAGCCCATAGGCAGGGCTCTGGGCGTCCCAGGACACTCGGCTCTGAGCTGCCCTTTGGTGGGAGCGATGTGGGTCGGGGCGGGGGGGTTAGAGGGCCGGCCCCGAGGCTCATGGAGGACCCTGGGTGTCCTGAAGGGAGGGCTGGCTGGTCTGCCCACGCTTGGGGACCTGGGAGGCACCCTGTGAGCAGAGGGATATGTGCCTTTACATCCCAGTGGTGGGGGCTATTCCTCTGTGTTTGGGAGCAGGTCAGACTGGCTGGTGCTGCTCGCTCATTGGTCGAATGGACCAGGGGCGTGGTTTCCGGAACCAGGAGGCGGGCCCAGGCCCACAGCTGAGCCAGGTCAAGTCAAGGCGGGGGCGGGGCCAGGTGAGCAGCTGGAGGCGGTCACTGGATCAAGGGGGCAGGGCCAGGTGAACAGCCTGAAGTGGTGAGGTAAGCAGGAGAGAGGGTCGCGGGCAGGGACATGGGTGACCAGCAGGCGGGTCTGCCGGCGGCAGGGACCTAAAGAGGGGGCCCGGCGGCTTGGCCGGCCCCTTAGCTGACCTGCGGGAAGCGGTCAAGGGAAGAGTGGGTTGGGGCCGGTGTCAAAAGCTGGAGGAGGTCCAGTGGGGAAGGCCCTGGGGCCCGGTGAAGGTGCCCCAGGAGCGCAAAGTGATTTTCTCGGACTTGACGCAGCTCTCTCCCCGTTGTCAAAGGCTCACCCTAAACCTAAAACTAAGCCTATACCTCAACCTAACCCTCACCAGTGGCTCAGGCCCTGGGGCCCTGTGAAACCTGGACGAGGGTCTCAAGTGCCCACAAAAGCCTCACCTGCCTGAGCTTCAGACTGGATGCCAGCAAGAGGGACCCTTGTCCTCAGGGCAGGGCGTTCCAGGCGAATGGGGCGGAAAGCAGGCCCCCGGGGCCGGGCCACCAGACCAGTCAGAACCTCCGGAGGGGCCGGGGAGGTGCCCCCAGAGTGGAAAGTGATAATTTCTCGGACTTGACACAGCTCTCTCCCGGTTGTCAAAGCCCATAGGCAGGGCTCTGGGCGTCCCAGGACACTCTCCTCTCAGCTGCCCTTTGGTGGGAGCGATAGGGGCCGGGGCGGGGGGGTTAGAGGGCCGGCCCCGAGGCTCATGGAGGACCCTGGGTGTCCTGAAGGGATGGCTGGCTGGTCTGCCCACGCTTGGGGACCTGGGAGGCACCCTGTGAGCAGAGGGCTATGTGCCTTTACATCCCAGTGGTGGGGGCTATTCCTCTGTGTTTGGGAGCAGGGCAGACTGGCTGGTGCTGCTCGCTCATTGGTCGAATGGACCAGGGGCATGGTTTCCGGAACCAGGAGGCGGGCCCAGGCCCACAGCTGAGCCAGGTCAAGTCAAGGCGGGGGCGGGGCCAGGTGAGCAGCTGGAGGCGGTCACGGGATCAAGGGGGCGGGGCCAGGTGAACAGCCTGAAGTGGTTAGGTAAGCAGGAGAGAGGGTCGCGGGCAGGGACACGGGTGACCAGCAGGCGGGTCTGCCGGCGGCAGGGACCTAAAGAGGGGGCCCGGCGGCTTGGCCGGCCCCTTAGCTGACCTGCGGGAAGCGGTCAAGGGAAGAGTGGGTTGGGGCCGGTGTCAAAAGCTGGAGGAGGTCCAGTGGGGAAGGCCCTGGGGCCCGGTGAAGGTGCCCCAGGAGCGCAAAGTGATTTTCTCGGACTTGACACAGCTCTCTCCCCGTTGTCAAAGGCTATCCCTTACCCTAAAACTAAGCCTATCCCTCAACCTAACCCTCACCAGTGGCTAAGGCCCTGGGGCCCTGTGAAACCTGGACGATTGTCTCAAGTGCCCACAAAAGCCTCACCTGCCTGAGCTTCAGACTGGATTCCAGCAAGAGGGACCCTTGTCCTCAGGGCAGGGCGTTCCAGGCGAATGGGGCGGAAAGCAGGCCCCCGGGGCCGGGCCACCAGACCAGTCAGAACCTCCGGAGGGGCCGGGGAGGTGCCCCCAGAGTGGAAAGTGATGATTTCTCGGACTTGACACAGCTCTCTCCCAGTTGTCAAAGCCCATAGGCAGGGCTCTGGGCGTCCCAGGACACTCTGCTCTGAGCTGCCCTTTGGTGGGAGCGATGGGGGCCGGGGCGGGGGGGTTAGAGGGCCGGCCCCGAGGCTCCTGGAGGACCCTGGGTGTCCTGAAGGGAGGGCTGGCTGGTCTGCCCACGCTTGGGGACCTGGGAGGCACCCTGTGAGCAGAGGGCTATGTGCCTTTACATCCCAGTCAGTGGTGGGGGCTATTCCTCTGTGTTTGGGAGCAGGGCAGACAGGCTGGTGCTGCTCGCTCATTGGTCGAATGGACCAGGGGCGTGGTTTCCGGAACCAGGAGGCGGGCTTAGGCCCACAGCTGAGCCATTTAAAGTCAAGGCGGTGGCGGGGCCAGGTGAGCAGCTGGAGGCGGTAAAGGGATCACGGAGGCGGGGCCAGGTGAACAGCCTGAAGTGGTGAGGTAAGCAGGAGAGAGGGTTGCGGGCAGGGACATGAGTGACCAGCAGGCGGGTCTGCCGGCGGCAGGGACCTAAAGAGGGGGCCCGGCGGCTTGGCCGGCCCCTTAGCTGACCTGCGGGAAGCGGTCAAGGAAGAGTGGGTTGGGGCCGGTATCAAAAGCTGGAGGTGGTCCAGTGGGGAAGGCCCTGGGGCCCGGTGAAGGTGCCCCAGGAGCGCAAAATGATTTTCTCGGACTTGACACCGCTCTCTCCCCGTTGTCAAAGGCTAACCCTAACCCTAAAACTAAGCCTATCCCTAAATCTAACCCTCACCAGTTGCTAAGGCCTTGGGGCCCTGTGAAACCTGGACGAGGGTCTCAAGTGCCCACAAAAGCCTCACCTGCCTGAGCTTCAGACTGGATGCCAGCAAGAGGGACCCTTGTCCTCAGGGCAGGGCGTTCCAGGCGAATGGGGCGGAAAGCAGGCCCCCGGGGCCGTTCCACCAGACCAGTCAGAACCTCCGGAGGGGCCGGGGAGGTGCCCCCAGAGTGGAAAGTGATAATTTCTCGGACTTGACACAGCTCTCTCCCGGTTGTCAAAGCCCATAGGCAGGGCTCTGGGCGTCCCAGGACACTCGGCTCTGAGCTGCCCTTTGGTGGGAGCGATGTGGGCCGGGGCGGGGGGGTTAGAGGGCCGGCCCCGAGGCTCATGGAGGACCCTGGGTGTCCTGAAGGGAGGGCTGGCTGGTCTGCCCACGCTTGGGGACCTGGGAGGCACCCTGTGAGCAGAGGGATATGTGCCTTTACATCCCAGTGGTGGGGGCTATTCCTCTGTGTTTGGGAGCAGGTCAGACTGGCTGGTGCTGCTCGCTCATTGGTCGAATGAACCAGGGGCGTGGTTTCCGGAACCAGGAGGCGGGCCCAGGCCCACAGCTGAGCCAGGTCAAGTCAAGGCGGGGGCGGGGCCAGGTGAGCAGCTGGAGGCGGTCACTGGATCAAGGGGGCGGGGCCAGGTGAACAGCCTGAAGTGGTTAGGTAAGCAGGAGAGAGGGTCGCGGGCAGGGACATGGGTGACCAGCAGGCGGGTCTGCCGGCGGCAGGGACCTAAAGAGGGGGCCCAGCGGCTTGGCCGGCCCCTTAGCTGACCTGCGGGAAGCGGTCAAGGGAAGAGTGGGTTGGGGCCGGTGTCAAAAGCTGGAGGAGGTCCAGTGGGGAAGGCCCTGGGGCCCGGTGAAGGTGCCCCAGGAGCGCAAAGTGATTTTCTCGGACTTGACGCAGCTCTCTCCCCGTTGTCAAAGGCTCACCCTAAACCTAAAACTAAGCCTATACCTCAACCTAACCCTCACCAGTGGCTCAGGCCCTGGGGCCTTGTGAAACCTGGACGAGGGTCTCAAGTGCCCACAAAAGCCTCACCTGCCTGAGCTTCAGACTGGATGCCAGCAAGAGGGACCCTTGTCCTCAGGGCTGGGCGTTCCATTCGAAGGGGGCAGAAAGCAGGCCCCCGGGGCCGTTCCACCAGACCAGTCAGAACCTCCGGAGGGGCCGGGGAGGTGCCCCCAGAGTGGAAAGTGATAATTTCTCGGACTTGACACAGCTCTCTCCCGGTTTTCAAAGCCCATAGGCAGGGCTCTGGGCGTCCCAGGACACTCTGCTCTGAGCTGCCCTTTGGTGGGAGCGATGGGGGCCGGCGCGGGGGGGTTAGAGGGCCGGCCCCGAGGCTCATGGAGGCCCCAGGGTGTCCTGAAGGGATGGCTGGCTGGTCTGCCCAAGCTTGGGGACCTGGGAGGCACCCTGTGAGCAGAGGGCTATGTGCCTTTACATCCCAGTGGTGGGGCTATTCCTCTGTGTTTGGGAGCAGGGCAGGCTGGCTGGTGCTGATCGATTATAGGTCGAATGGACCAGGGGCGTGGTTTCTGGAACTAGGAGGCGGGCCCAGGCCCACAGCTGAGCCAGGTCAAGTCAAGGAGGGGGCGGGGCCAGGTGAGCAGCTGGAGGCGGTCACGGGATCACGGGGTCGGGGCCAGGTGAACAGCCGAAGTGGTGAGGTAAGCAGGAGAGAGGGTCGCGGGCAGGGACACGGGTGACCAGCAGGCGGGTCTGCCAGCGGCAGGGACCTAAAGAGGGGGCCCGGCGGCTTGGCCGGCCACTTAGCTGACCTGTGGGAAGCGGTCAAGGGAAGAGTGGGTTGGGGCCGGTGTCAAAAGCTGGAGGTGGTCCAGTGGGGAAGGCCCTGGGGCCCGGTGAAGGTGCCCCAGGAGCGCAAAGTGATTTTCTCAGACTTGACACAGCTCTCTCCCGGTTGTCAAAGGCTCACCGTAACCCTAAAACTAAGCCTATCCCTCAACCTAACCCTCACCAGTGGCTAAGGCCTTGGGGCCCTGTGAAATCTGGACGAGGGTCTCAAGTGCCCACAAAAGCCTCAACTGCCTGAGCTTCAGACTGGATGCCAGCAAGAGGGACCCTTGTCCTCAGGGCAGGGTGTTCCAGGCGAATGGGGCGGAAAGCAGGCCCCCGGGGCCGGGCCACCAGACCAGTCAGAACCTCCGGAGGGGCCGGGGAGGTGCCCCCAGAGTGGAAAGTGATGATTTCTCGGACTTGACACAGCTCTCTCCCAGTTGTCAAAGCCCATAGACAGGGCTCTGGGCGTCCCAGGACACTCTGCTCTGAGCTGCCCTTTGGTGGGAGCGATGGGGGCCGGGGCGGGGGGGTTAGAGGGCCGGCCCCGAGGCTCCTGGAGGACCCTGGGTGTCCTGAAGGGAGGGCTGGCTGGTCTGCCCACGCTTGGGGACCTGGGAGGCACCCTGTGAGCAGAGGGCTTTGTGCCTTTACATCCCATTCAGTGGTGGGGGCTATTCCTCTGTGTTTGGGAGCAGGGCAGACTGGCTGGTGCTGCTCGCTCATTGGTCGAATGGACCAGGGGCGTGGTTTCCGGAACCAGGAGGCGGGCTTAGGCCCACAGCTGAGCCATTTAAAGTCAAGGCGGTGGCGGGGCCAGGTGAGCAGCTGGAGGCAGTAACGGGATCACGGAGGCGGGGCCAGGTGAACAGCCTGAAGTGGTGAGGTAAGCAGGAGAGAGGGTCGCGGGCAGGGACACGGGTGACCAGCAGGCGGGTCTGCCAGCGGCAGGGACCTAAAGAGGGGGCCCAGCGGCTTGGCCGGCCACTTAGCTGACCTGTGGGAAGCGGTCAAGGGAAGAGTGGGTTGGGGCCGGTGTCAAAAGCTGGAGGTGGTCCAGTGGGGAAGGCCCTGGGGCCCGGTGAAGGTGCCCCAGGAGCGCAAAGTGATTTTCTCAGACTTGACACAGCTCTCTCCCGGTTGTCAAAGGCTCACCGTAACCCTAAAACTAAGCCTATCCCTCAACCTAACCCTCACCAGTGGCTAAGGCCTTGGGGCCCTGTGAAATCTGGACGAGGGTCTCAAGTGCCCACAAAAGCCTCAACTGCCTGAGCTTCAGACTGGATGCCAGCAAGAGGGACCCTTGTCCTCAGGGCAGGGTGTTCCAGGCGAATGGGGCGGAAAGCAGGCCCCCGGGGCCGGGCCACCAGACCAGTCAGAACCTCCGGAGGGGCCGGGGAGGTGCCCGCAGAGTGGAAAGTGATGATTTCTCGGACTTGACACAGCTCTCTCCCAGTTGTCAAAGCCCATAGGCAGGGCTCTGGGCGTCCCAGGACACTCTGCTCTGAGCTGCCCTTTGGTGTGAGCGATGGGGGCCGGGGCGGGGGGGTTAGAGGGCCGGCCCCGAGGCTCCTGGAGGACCCTGGGTGTCCTGAAGGGAGGGCTGGCTGGTCTGCCCACGCTTGGGGACCTGGGAGGCACCCTGTGAGCAGAGGGCTTTGTGCCTTTACATCCCAGTCAGTGGTGGGGGCTATTCCTCTGTGTTTGGGAGCAGGGCAGACTGGCTGGTGCTGCTCGCTCATTGGTCGAATGGACCAGGGGCGTGGTTTCCGGAACCAGGAGGCGGGCTTAGGCTCACAGCTGAGCCATTTAAAGTCAAGGCGGTGGCGGGGCCAGGTGAGCAGCTGGAGGCGGTAACGGGATCACGGAGGCGGGGCCAGGTGAACAGCCTGAAGTGGTGAGGTAAGCAGGAGAGAGGGTCGCGGGCAGGGACATGAGTGACCAGCAGGCGGGTCTGCCGGCGGCAGGGACCTAAAGAGGGGGCCCGGCGGCTTGGCCGGCCCCTTAGCTGACCTGCGGGAAGCGGTCAAGGAAGAGTGGGTTGGGGCCGGTATCAAAAGCTGGAGGTGGTCCAGTGGGGAAGGCCCTGGGGCCCGGTGAAGGTGCCCCAGGAGCGCAAAATGATTTTCTCGGACTTGACACCGCTCTCTCCCCGTTGTCAAAGGCTAACCCTAACCCTAAAACTAAGCCTATCCCTAAACCTAACCCTCACCAGTTGCTAAGGCCTTGGGGCCCTGTGAAACCTGGACGAGGGTCTCAAGTGCCCACAAAAGCCTCACCTGCCTGAGCTTCAGACTGGATGCCAGCAAGAGGGACCCTTGTCCTCAGGGCAGGGCGTTCCAGGCGAATGGGGCAGAAAGCAGGCCCCCGGGGCCGGGCCACCAGACCAGTCAGAACCTCCGGAGGGGCCGGGGAGGTGCCCCCAGAGTGGAAAGTGATAATTTCTCGGACTTGACACAGCTCTCTCCCGGTTGTCAAAGCCCATAGGCAGGGCTCTGGGCGTCCCAGGACACTCTCCTCTCAGCTGCCCTTTGGTGGGAGCGATGGGGGCCGGGGCGGGGGGGGTTAGAGGGCCGGCCCCGAGGCTCATGGAGGACCCTGGGTGTCCTGAAGGGATGGCTGGCTGGTCTGCCCACGCTTGGGGACCTGGGAGGCACCCTGTGAGCAGAGGGCTATGTGCCTTTACATCCCAGTGGTGGGGCTATTCCTCTGTGTTTGGGAGCAGGGCAGGCTGGCTGGTGCTGATTGCTTATTGGTCGAATGGACCAGGGGCGTGGTTTCCGGAACCAGGAGGCGGGCCCAGGCCCACAGCTGAGCCAGGTCAAGTCAAGAAGGGGGCGGGGCCAGGTGAGCAGCTGGAGGCAGTCACGGGATCACGGGGTCGGGGCCAGGTGAACAGCCTGAAGTGGTGAGGTAAGCAGGAGAGAGGGTCGCGGGCAGGGACACGGGTGACCAGCAGAAGGGTCTGTCGGCGGCAGGGACCTAAAGAGGGGGCCCGGCGGCTTGGCCGGCCCCTTAGCTGACCTGCTGCCAGCGGTCAAGGGAAGAGTGGGTTGGGGCCAGTGTCAAAAGCTGGAGGTGGTCGAGTGGGGAAGGCCCTGGGGCCCGGTGAAGGTGCCCCGGGAGCACAAAGTGATTTTCTCGGACTTGACACAGCTCTCTCCCGGTTGTCAAAGGCTCACCGTAACCCTAAAACTAAGCCTATCCCTCAACCTAACCCTCACCAGTGGCTAAGGCCTTGGGGCCCTGTGAAATCTGGACGAGGGTCTCAAGTGCCCACAAAAGCCTCACCTGCCTGAGCTTCAGACTGGATGCCAGCAAGAGGGACCCTTGTCCTCAGGGCAGGGTGTTCCAGGCGAATGGGGCGGAAAGCAGGCCCCCGGGGCCGGGCCACCAGACCAGTCAGAACCTCCGGAGGGGCCGGGGAGGTGCCCCCAGAGTGGAAAGTGATGATTTCTCGGACTTGACACAGCTCTCTCCCAGTTGTCAAAGCCCATAGGCAGGGCTCTGGGCGTCCCAGGACACTCGGCTCTGAGCTGCCCTTTGGTGGGAGCGATGGGGGCCGGGGCGTGGGGGTTAGAGGGCCGGCCCCGAGGCTCCTGGAGGACCCTGGGTGTCCTGAAGGGAGGGCTGGCTGGTCTGCCCACGCTTGGGGACCTGGGAGGCACCCTGTGAGCAGAGGGCTATGTGCCTTTACATCCCAGTCAGTGGTGGGGGCTATTCCTCTGTGTTTGGGAGCAGGGCAGACTGGCTGGTGCTGCTCGCTCATTGGTCGAATGGACCAGGGGCGTGGTTTCCGGAACCAGGAGGCGGGCTTAGGCCCACAGCTGAGCCATTTAAAGTCAAGGCGGTGGCGGGGCCAGGTGAGCAGCTGGAGGCAGTAACGGGATCACGGAGGCGGGGCCAGGTGAACAGCCTGAAGTGGTGAGGTAAGCAGGAGAGAGGGTCGCGGGCAGGGACACGGGTGACCAGCAGGCGGGTCTGCCAGCGGCAGGGACCTAAAGAGGGGGCCCGGCGGCTTGGCCGGCCACTTAGCTGACCTGTGGGAAGCGGTCAAGGGAAGAGTGGGTTGGGGCCGCTGTCAAAAGCTGGAGGTGGTCCAGTGGGGAAGGCCCTGGGGCCCGGTGAAGGTGCCCCAGGAGAGCAAAGTGATTTTCTCGGACTTGACACAGCTCTCTCCCGGTTGTCAAAGGCTCACCGTAACCCTAAAACTAAGCCTATCCCTCAACCTAACCCTCACCAGTGGCTAAGGCCTTGGGGCCCTGTGAAATCTGGACGAGGGTCTCAAGTGCCCACAAAAGCCTCAACTGCCTGAGCTTCAGACTGGATGCCAGCAAGAGGGACCCTTGTCCTCAGGGCAGGGTGTTCCAGGCGAATGGGGCGGAAAGCAGGCCCCCGGGGCCGGGCCACCAGACCAGTCAGAACCTCCGGAGGGGCCGGGGAGGTGCCCCCAGAGTGGAAAGTGATGATTTCTCGGACTTGACACAGCTCTCTCCCAGTTGTCAAAGCCCATAGGCAGGGCTCTGGGCGTCCCAGGACACTCTGCTCTGAGCTGCCCTTTGGTGTGAGCGATGGGGGCCGGGGCGGGGGGGTTAGAGGGCCGGCCCCGAGGCTCCTGGAGGACCCTGGGTGTCCTGAAGGGAGGGCTGGCTGGTCTGCCCACGCTTGGGGACCTGGGAGGCACCCTGTGAGCAGAGGGCTATGTGCCTTTACATCCCAGTCAGTGGTGGGGGCTATTCCTCTGTGTTTGGGAGCAGGGCAGACTGGCTGGTGCTGCTCGCTCATTGGTCGAATGGACCAGGGGCGTGGTTTCCGGAACCAGGAGGCGGGCTTAGGCCCACAGCTGAGCCATTTAAAGTCAAGGCGGTGGCGGGGCCAGGTGAGCAGCTGGAGGCAGTAACGGGATCACGGAGGCGGGGCCAGGTGAACAGCCTGAAGTGGTGAGGTAAGCAGGAGAGAGGGTCGCGGGCAGGGACATGAGTGACCAGCAGGCGGGTCTGCCGGCGGCAGGGACCTAAAGAGGGGGCCCGGCGGCTTGGCCGGCCCCTTAGCTGACCTGCGGGAAGCGGTCAAGGAAGAGTGGGTTGGGGCCGGTATCAAAAGCTGGAGGTGGTCCAGTGGGGAAGGCCCTGGGGCCCGGTGAAGGTGCCCCAGGAGCGCAAAATGATTTTCTCGGACATGACACCGCTCTCTCCCCGTTGTCAAAGGCTAACCCTAACCCTAAAACTAAGCCTATCCCTAAACCTAACCCTCACCAGTTGCTAAGGCCTTGGGGCCCTGTGAAACCTGGACGAGGGTCTCAAGTGCCCACAAAAGCCTCACCTGCCTGAGCTTCAGACTGGATGCCAGCAAGAGGGACCCTTGTCCTCAGGGCAGGGCGTTCCAGGCGAATGGGGCAGAAAGCAGGCCCCCGGGGCCGTTCCACCAGACCAGTCAGAACCTCCGGAGTGGCCGGGGAGGTGCCCCCAGAGTGGAAAGTGATAATTTCTCGGACTTGACACAGCTCTCTCCCGGTTGTCAAAGCCCATAGGCAGGGCTCTGGGCGTCCCAGGACACTCGGCTCTGAGCTGCCCTTTGGTGGGAGCGATGTGGGCCGGGGCGGGGGGGTTAGAGGGCCGGCCCCGAGGCTCATGGAGGACCCTGGGTGTCCTGAAGGGAGGGCTGGCTGGTCTGCCCACGCTTGGGGACCTGGGAGGCACCCTGTGAGCAGAGGGATATGTGCCTTTACATCCCAGTGGTGGGGGCTATTCCTCTGTGTTTGGGAGCAGGTCAGACTGGCTGGTGCTGCTCGCTCATTGGTCGAATGGACCAGGGGCGTGGTTTCCGGAACCAGTAGGCGGGCTTAGGCCCACAGCTGAGCCATTTAAAGTCAAGGCGGTGGCGGGGCCAGGTGAGCAGCTGGAGGCGGTAAAGGGATCACGGAGGCGGGGCCAGGTGAACAGCCTGAAGTGGTGAGGTAAGCAGGAGAGAGGGTTGCGGGCAGGGACATGAGTGACCAGCAGGCGGGTCTGCCGGCGGCAGGGACCTAAAGAGGGGGCCCGGCGGCTTGGCCGGCCCCTTAGCTGACCTGCGGGAAGCGGTCAAGGAAGAGTGGGTTGGGGCCGGTATCAAAAGCTGGAGGTGGTCCAGTGGGGAAGGCCCTGGGGCCCGGTGAAGGTGCCCCAGGAGCGCAAAATGATTTTCTCGGACTTGACACAGCTCTCTCCCGGTTGTCAAACCCATAGGCAGGGCTCTGGGCGTCCCAGGACACTCTGCTCTGAGCTGCCCTTTGGTGGGAGGGATGGGGGCCAGGCCGGGGGGGTTAGTGGGCCGGCCCCGAGGCTCTTGGAGGCCCCTGGGAGTCCTGAAGGGAGGGCTGGCTGGTCTGCCCACGCTTGGGGACCTGGGAGACACCCTGTGAGCAGAGGGCTATGTGCCTTTACATCCCAGTGGTGGGGCTATTCCTCTGTGTTTGGGAGCAGGGCAGGCTGGCTGGTGCTGATTGCTTATTGGTCGAATGGACCAGGGGCGTGGTTTCCGGAACCAGGAGGCGGGCCCAGGCCCACAGCTGAGCCAGGTCAAGTCAAGAAGGGGGCGGGGCCAGGTGAGCAGCTGGAGGCAGTCACGGGATCACGGGGTCGGGGCCAGGTGAACAGCCTGAAGTGGTGAGGTAAGCAGGAGAGAGGGTCGCGGGCAGGGACACGGGTGACCAGCAGAATGGTCTGCCGGCGGCAGGGACCTAAAGAGGGGGCCCGGCGGCTTGGCCGGCCCCTTAGCTGACCTGCTGCAAGCGGTCAAGGGAAGAGTGGGTTGGGGCCAGTGTCAAAAGCTGGAGGTGGTCGAGTGGGGAAGGCCCTGGGGCCCGGTGAAGGTGCCCCAGGAGCGCAAAGTGATTTTCTCGGACTTGACACAGCTCTCTCCCGGTTGTCAAAGGCTCACCGTAACCCTAAAACTAAGCCTATCCCTCAACCTAACCCTCACCAGTGGCTAAGGCCTTGGGGCCCTGTGAAATCTGGACGAGGGTCTCAAGTGCCCACAAAAGCCTCACCTGCCTGAGCTTCAGACTGGATGCCAGCAAGAGGGACCCTTGTCCTCAGGGCAGGGTGTTCCAGGCGAATGGGGCGGAAAGCAGGCCCCCGGGGCCGGGCCACCAGACCAGTCAGAACCTCCGGAGGGGCCGGGGAGGTGCCCCCAGAGTGGAAAGTGATGATTTCTCGGACTTGACACAGCTCTCTCCCAGTTGTCAAAGCCCATAGGCAGGGCTCTGGGCGTCCCAGGACACTCGGCTCTGAGCTGCCCTTTGGTGGGAGCGATGGGGGCCCGGGCGGGGGGGTTAGAGGGCCGGCCCCGAGGCTCCTGGAGGACCCTGGGTGTCCTGAAGGGAGGGCTGACTGGTCTGCCCACGCTTGGGGACCTGGGAGGCACCCTGTGAGCAGAGGGCTATGTGCCTTTACATCCCAGTCAGTGGTGGGGGCTATTCCTCTGTGTTTGGGAGCAGGGCAGACTGGCTGGTGCTGCTCGCTCATTGGTCGAATGGACCAGGGGCGTGGTTTCCGGAACCAGGAGGCGGGCTTAGGCCCACAGCTGAGCCATTTAAAGTCAAGGCGGTGGCGGGGCCAGGTGAGCAGCTGGAGACAGTAACGGGATCACGGAGGCGGGGCCAGGTGAACAGCCTGAAGTGGTGAGGTAAGCAGGAGAGAGGGTCGCGGGCAGGGACACGGGTGACCAGCAGGCGGGTCTGCCGGCGGCAGGGACCTAAAGAGGGGGCCCGGCGGCTTGGCCGGCCCCTTAGCTGACCTGCGGGAAGCGGTCAAGGAAGAGTGGGTTGGGGCCGGTATCAAAAGCTGGAGGTGGTCCAGTGGGGAAGGCCCTGGGGCCCGGTGAAGGTGCCCCAGGAGCGCAAAATGATTTTCTCGGACTTGACACCGCTCTCTCCCCGTTGTCAAAGGCTAACCCTAACCCTAAAACTAAGCCTATCCCTAAATCTAACCCTCACCAGTTGCTAAGGCCTTGGGGCCCTGTGAAACCTGGACGAGGGTCTCAAGTGCCCACAAAAGCCTCACCTGCCTGAGCTTCAGACTGGATGCCAGCAAGAGGGACCCTTGTCCTCAGGGCAGGGCGTTCCAGGCGAATGGGGCGGAAAGCAGGCCCCCGGGGCCGTTCCACCAGACCAGTCAGAACCTCCGGAGGGGCCGGGGAGGTGCCCCCAGAGTGGAAAGTGATAATTTCTCGGACTTGACACAGCTCTCTCCCGGTTGTCAAAGCCCATAGGCAGGGCTCTGGGCGTCCCAGGACACTCGGCTCTGAGCTGCCCTTTGGTGGGAGCGATGTGGGCCGGGGCGGGGTGGTTAGAGGGCCGGCCCCGAGGCTCATGGAGGACCCTGGGTGTCCTGACGGGAGGGCTGGCTGGTCTGCCCACGCTTGGGGACCTGGGAGGCACCCTGTGAGCACAGGGATATGTGCCTTTACATCCCAGTGGTGGGGGCTATTCCTCTGTGTTTGGGAGCAGGTCAGACTGGCTGGTGCTGCTCGCTCATTGGTCGAATGGACCAGGGGCGTGGTTTCCGGAACCAGGAGGCGGGCCCAGGCCCACAGCTGAGCCAGGTCAAGTCAAGGCGGGGGCGGGGCCAGGTGAGCAGCTGGAGGCGGTCACTGGATCAAGGGGGCGGGGCCAGGTGAACAGCCTGAAGTGGTTAGGTAAGCAGGAGAGAGGGTCGCGGGCAGGGACATGGGTGACCAGCAGGCGGGTCTGCCGGCGGCAGGGACCTAAAGAGGGGGCCCGGCGGCTTGGCCGGCCCCTTAGCTGACCTGCGGGAAGCGGTCAAGGGAAGAGTGGGTTGGGGCCGGTGTCAAAAGCTGGAGGAGGTCCAGTGGGGAAGGCCCTGGGGCCCGGTGAAGGTGCCCCAGGAGCGCAAAGTGATTTTCTCGGACTTGACGCAGCTCTCTCCCCGTTGTCAAAGGCTCACCCTAAACCTAAAACTAAGCCTATACCTCAACCTAACCCTCACCAGTGGCTCAGGCCCTGGGGCCCTGTGAAACCTGGACGAGGGTCTCAAGTGCCCACAAAAGCCTCACCTGCCTGAGCTTCAGACTGGATGCCAGCAAGAGGGACCCTTGTCCTCAGGGCTGGGCGTTCCATTCGAAGGGTGCAGAAAGCAGGCCCCCGTTGCCGTTCCACCAGACCAGTCAGAACCTCCGGAGGGGCCGGGGAGGTGCCCCCAGAGTGGAAAGTGATAATTTCTCGGACTTGACACAGCTCTCTCCCGGTTTTCAAAGCCCATAGGCAGGGCTCTGGGCGTCCCAGGACACTCTGCTCTGAGCTGCCTTTTGGTGGGAGCGATGGGGGCCGGCGCGGGGGGGTTAGAGGGCCGGCCCCGAGGCTCATGGAGGCCCCAGGGTGTCCTGAAGGGATGGCTGGCTGGTCTGCCCAAGCTTGGGGACCTGGGAGGCACCCTGTGAGCAGAGGGCTATGTGCCTTTACATCCCAGTGGTGGGGCTATTCCTCTGTGTTTGGGAGCAGGGCAGGCTGGCTGGTGCTGATCGATTATAGGTCGAATGGACCAGGGGCGTGGTTTCTGGAACCAGGAGGCGGGCCCAGGCCCACAGCTGAGCCAGGTCAAGTCAAGGAGGGGGCGGGGCCAGGTGAGCAGCTGGAGGCGGTCACGGGATCACGGGGGCGGGGCCAGGTGAACAGCCTGAAGTGGTGAGGTAAGCAGGAGAGAGGGTCGCGGGCAGGGACACGGGTGACCAGCAGGCGGGTCTGCCAGCGGCAGGGACCTAAAGAGGGGGCCCGGCGGCTTGGCCGGCCACTTAGCTGACCTGTGGGAAGCGGTCAAGGGAAGAGTGGGTTGGGGCCGGTGTCAAAAGCTGGAGGTGGTCCAGTGGGGAAGGCCCTGGGGCCCGGTGTAGGTGCCCCAGGAGCGCAAAGTGATTTTCTCAGACTTGACACAGCTCTCTCCCGGTTGTCAAAGGCTCACCGTAACCCTAAAACTAAGCCTATCCCTCAACCTAACCCTCACCAGTGGCTAAGGCCTTGGGGCCCTGTGAAATCTGGACGAGGGTCTCAAGTGCCCACAAAAGCCTCAACTGCCTGAGCTTCAGACTGGATGCCAGCAAGAGGGACCCTTGTCCTCAGGGCAGGGTGTTCCAGGCGAATGGGGCGGAAAGCAGGCCCCCGGGGCCGGGCCACCAGACCAGTCAGAACCTCCGGAGGGGCCGGGGAGGTGCCCCCAGAGTGGAAAGTGATGATTTCTCGGACTTGACACAGCTCTCTCCCAGTTGTCAAAGCCCATAGGCAGGGCTCTGGGCGTCCCAGGACACTCTGCTCTGAGCTGCCCTTTGGTGTGAGCGATGGGGGCCGGGGCGGGGGGGTTAGAGGGCCGGCCCCGAGGCTCCTGGAGGACCCTGGGTGTCCTGAAGGGAGGGCTGGCTGGTCTGCCCACGCTTGGGGACCTGGGAGGCACCCTGTGAGCAGAGGGCTTTGTGCCTTTACATCCCAGTCAGTGGTGGGGGCTATTCCTCTGTGTTTGGGAGCAGGGCAGACTGGCTGGTGCTGCTCGCTCATTGGTCGAATGGACCAGGGGCGTGGTTTCCGGAACCAGGAGGCGGGCTTAGGCCCACAGCTGAGCCATTTAAAGTCAAGGCGGTGGCGGGGCCAGGTGAGCAGCTGGAGGCAGTAACGGGATCACGGAGGCGGGGCCAGGTGAACAGCCTGAAGTGGTGAGGTAAGCAGGAGAGAGGGTCGCGGGCAGGGACACGGGTGACCAGCAGGCGGGTCTGCCAGCGGCAGGGACCTAAAGAGGGGGCCCGGCGGCTTGGCCGGCCCCTTAGCTGACCTGTGGGAAGCGGTCAAGGGAAGAGTGGGTTGGGGCCGGTGTCAAAAGCTGGAGGTGGTCCAGTGGGGAAGGCCCTGGGGCCCGGTGAAGGTGCCCCAGGAGCGCAAAGTGATTTTCTCAGACTTGACACAGCTCTCTCCCGGTTGTCAAAGGCTCACCGTAACCCTAAAACTAAGCCTATCCCTCAACCTAACCCTCACCAGTGGCTAAGGCCTTGGGGCCCTGTGAAATCTGGACGAGGGTCTCAAGTGCCCACAAAAGCCTCAACTGCCTGAGCTTCAGACTGGATGCCAGCAAGAGGGACCCTTGTCCTCAGGGCAGGGTGTTCCAGGCGAATGGGGCGGAAAGCAGGCCCCCGGGGCCGGGCCACCAGACCAGTCAGAACCTCCGGAGGGGCCGGGGAGGTGCCCCCAGAGTGGAAAGTGATGATTTCTCGGACTTGACACAGCTCTCTCCCAGTTGTCAAAGCCCATAGGCAGGGCTCTGGGCGTCCCAGGACACTCTGCTCTGAGCTACCCTTTGGTGTGAGCGATGGGGGCCGGGGCGGGGGGGTTAGAGGGCCGGCCCCGAGGCTCCTGGAGGACCCTGGGTGTCCTGAAGGGAGGGCTGGCTGGTCTGCCCACGCTTGGGGACCTGGGAGGCACCCTGTGAGCAGAGGGCTTTGTGCCTTTACATCCCAGTCAGTGGTGGGGGCTATTCCTCTGTGTTTGGGAGCAGGGCAGACTGGCTGGTGCTCCTCGCTCATTGGTGGAATGGACCAGGGGCGTGGTTTCCGGAACCAGGAGGCGGGCTTAGGCCCACAGCTGAGCCATTTAAAGTCAAGGCGGTGGCAGGGCCAGGTGAGCAGCTGGAGGCGGTAACGGGATCACGGAGGCGGGGCCAGGTGAACAGCCTGAAGTGGTGAGGTAAGCAGGAGAGAGGGTCGCGGGCAGGGACATGAGTGACCAGCAGGCGGGTCTGCCGGCGGCAGGGACCTAAAGAGGGGGCCCGGCGGCTTGGCCGGCCCCTTAGCTGACCTGCGGGAAGCGGTCAAGGAAGAGTGGGTTGGGGCCGGTATCAAAAGCTGGAGGTGGTCCAGTGGGGAAGGCCCTGGGGCCCGGTGAAGGTGCCCCAGGAGCGCAAAATGATTTTCTCGGACTTGACACCGCTCTCTCCCCGTTGTCAAAGGCTAACCCTAACCCTAAAACTAAGCCTATCCCTAAACCTAACCCTCACCAGTTGCTAAGGCCTTGGGGCCCTGTGAAACCTGGACGAGGGTCTCAAGTGCCCACAAAAGCCTCACCTGCCTGAGCTTCAGACTGGATGCCAGCAAGAGGGACCCTTGTCCTCAGGGCAGGGCGTTCCAGGCGAATGGGGCAGAAAGCTGGCCCCCGGGGCCGGGCCACCAGACCAGTCAGAACCTCCGGAGGGGCCGGGGAGGTGCCCCCAGAGTGGAAAGTGATAATTTCTCGGACTTGACACAGCTCTCTCCCGGTTGTCAAAGCCCATAGGCAGGGCTCTGGGCGTCCCAGGACACTCTCCTCTCAGCTGCCCTTTGGTGGGAGCGATGGGGGCCGGGGCGGGGGGGGTTAGAGGGCCGGCCCCGAGGCTCATGGAGGACCCTGGGTGTCCTGAAGGGATGGCTGGCTGGTCTGCCCACGCTTGGGGACCTGGGAGGCACCCTGTGAGCAGAGGGCTATGTGCCTTTACATCCCAGTGGTGGGGGCTATTCCTCTGTGTTTGGGAGCAGGGCAGACTGGCTGGTGCTGCTCGCTCATTGGTCGAATGGACCAGGGTCGTGGTTTCCGGAACCAGGAGGCGGGCCCAGGCCCACAGCTGAGCCAGGTCAAGTCAAGGCGGGGGCGGGGCCAGGTGAGCAGCTGGAGGCGGTCACGGGATCAAGGGGGCGGGGCCAGGTGAACAGCCTGAAGTGGTTAGGTAAGCAGGAGAGAGGGTCGCGGGCAGGGACACGGGTGACCAGCAGGCGGGTCTGCCGGCGGCAGGGACCTAAAGAGGGGGCCCGGCGGCTTGGCCGGCCCCTTAGCTGACCTGCGGGAAGCGGTCAAGGGAAGAGTGGGTTGGGGCCGGTGTCAAAAGCTGGAGGAGGTCCAGTGGGGAAGGCCCTGGGGCCCGGTGAAGGTGCCCCAGGAGCGCAAAGTGATTTTCTCGGACTTGACACAGCTCTCTCCCCGTTGTCAAAGGCTATCCCTTACCCTAAAACTAAGCCTATCCCTCAACCTAACCCTCACCAGTGGCTAAGGCCCTGGGGCCCTGTGAAACCTGGACGATTGTCTCAAGTGCCCACAAAAGCCTCACCTGCCTGAGCTTCAGACTGGATTCCAGCAAGAGGGACCCTTGTCCTCAGGGCAGGGCGTTCCAGGCGAATGGGGCGGAAAGCAGGCCCCCGCGGCCGGGCCACTAGACCAGTCAGAACCTCCGGAGGGGCCGGGGAGGTGCCCCCAGAGTGGAAAGTGATAATTTCTCGGACTTGACACAGCTCTCTCCCGGTTGTCAAACCCATAGGCAGGGCTCTGGGCGTCCCAGGACACTCTGCTCTGAGCTGCCCTTTGGTGGGAGGGATGGGGGCCAGGCCGGGGGGGTTAGAGGGCCGGCCCCGAGGCTCTTGGAGGCCCCTGGGAGTCCTGAAGGGAGGGTTGGCTGGTCTGCCCACGCTTGGGGACCTGGGAGACACCCTGTGAGCAGAGGGCTATGTGCCTTTACATCCCAGTGGTGGGGCTATTCCTCTGTGTTTGGGAGCAGGGCAGGCTGGCTGGTGCTGATTGCTTATTGGTCGAATGGACCAGGGGCGTGGTTTCCGGAACCAGGAGGCGGGCCCAGGCCCACAGCTGAGCCAGGTCAAGTCAAGAAGGGGGCGGGGCCAGGTGAGCAGCTGGAGGCAGTCACGGGATCACGGGGTCGGGGCCAGGTGAACAGCCTGAAGTGGTGAGGTAAGCAGGAGAGAGGGTCGCGGGCAGGGACACGGGTGACCAGCAGAAGGGTCTGCCGGCGGCAGGGACCTAAAGAGGGGGCCCGGCGGCTTGGCCGGCCCCTTAGCTGAACTGCTGCAAGCGGTCAAGGGAAGAGTGGGTTGGGGCCAGTGTCAAAAGCTGGAGGTGGTCGAGTGGAGAAGGCCCTGGGGCCCGGTGAAGGTGCCCCAGGAGCGCAAAGTGATTTTCTCGGACTTGACACAGCTCTCTCCCGGTTGTCAAAGGCTCACCGTAACCCTAAAACTAAGCCTATCCCTCAACCTAACCCTCACCAGTGGCTAAGGCCTTGGGGCCCTGTGAAATCTGGACGAGGGTCTCAAGTGCCCACAAAAGCCTCACCTGCCTGAGCTTCAGACTGGATGCCAGCAAGAGGGACCCTTGTCCTCAGGGCAGGGTGTTCCAGGCGAATGGGGCGGAAAGCAGGCCCCCGGGGCCGGGCCACCAGACCAGTCAGAACCTCCGGAGGGGCCGGGGAGGTGCCCCCAGAGTGGAAAGTGATGATTTCTCGGACTTGACACAGCTCTCTCCCAGTTGTCAAAGCCCATAGGCAGGGCTCTGGGCGTCCCAGGACACTCGGCTCTGAGCTGCCCTTTGGTGGGAGCGATGGGGGCCGGGGCGGGGGGGTTAGAGGGCCGGCCCCGAGGCTCCTGGAGGACCCTGGGTGTCCTGAAGGGAGGGCTGGCTGGTCTGCCCACGCTTGGGGACCTGGGAGGCACCCTGTGAGCAGAGGGCTATGTGCCTTTACATCCCAGTCAGTGGTGGGGGCTATTCCTCTGTGTTTGGGAGCAGGGCAGACTGGCTGGTGCTGCTCGCTCATTGGTCGAATGGACCAGGGGCGTGGTTTCCGGAACCAGGAGGCGGGCTTAGGCCCACAGCAGAGCCATTTAAAGTCAAGGCGGTGGCAGGGCCAGGTGAGCAGCTGGAGGCAGTAACGGGATCACGGAGGCGGGGCCAGGTGAACAGCCTGAAGTGGTGAGGTAAGCAGGAGAGAGGGTCGCGGGCAGGGACACGGGTGACCAGCAGGCGGGTCTGCCAGCGGCAGGGACCTAAAGAGGGGGCCCGGCGGCTTGGCCGGCCACTTAGCTGACCTGTGGGAAGCGGTCAAGGGAAGAGTGGGTTGGGGCCGCTGTCAAAAGCTGGAGGTGGTCCAGTGGGGAAGGCCCTGGGGCCCGGTGAAGGTGCCCCAGGAGAGCAAAGTGATTTTCTCGGACTTGACACAGCTCTCTCCCGGTTGTCAAAGGCTCACCGTAACCCTAAAACTAAGCCTATCCCTCAACCTAACCCTCACCAGTGGCTAAGGCCTTGGGGCCCTGTGAAATCTGGACGAGGGTCTCAAGTGCCCACAAAAGCCTCAACTGCCTGAGCTTCAGACTGGATGCCAGCAAGAGGGACCCTTGTCCTCAGGGCAGGGTGTTCCAGGCGAATGGGGCGGAAAGCAGGCCCCCGGGGCCGGGCCACCAGACCAGTCAGAACCTCCGGAGGGGCCGGGGAGGTGCCCCCAGAGTGGAAAGTGATGATTTCTCGGACTTGACACAGCTCTCTCCCAGTTGTCAAAGCCCATAGGCAGGGCTCTGGGCGTCCCAGGACACTCTGCTCTGAGCTGCCCTTTGGTGTGAGCGATGGGGGCCGGGGCGGGGGGGTTAGAGGGCCGGCCCCGAGGCTCCTGGAGGACCCTGGGTGTCCTGAAGGGAGGGCTGGCTGGTCTGCCCACGCTTGGGGACCTGGGAGGCACCCTGTGAGCAGAGGGCTATGTGCCTTTACATCCCAGTCAGTGGTGGGGGCTATTCCTCTGTGTTTGGGAGCAGGGCAGACTGGCTGGTGCTGCTCGCTCATTGGTCGAATGGACCAGGGGCGTGGTTTCCGGAACCAGGAGGCGGGCTTAGGCCCACAGCTGAGCCATTTAAAGTCAAGGCGGTGGCGGGGCCAGGTGAGCAGCTGGAGGCGGTAACGGGATCACGGAGGCGGGGCCAGGTGAACAGCCTGAAGTGGTGAGGTAAGCAGGAGAGAGGGTCGCGGGCAGGGACATGAGTGACCAGCAGGCGGGTCTGCCGGCGGCAGGGACCTAAAGAGGGGGCCCGGCGGCTTGGCCGGCCCCTTAGCTGACCTGCGGGAAGCGGTCAAGGAAGAGTGGGTTGGGGCCGGTATCAAAAGCTGGAGGTGGTCCAGTGGGGAAGGCCCTGGGGCCCGGTGAAGGTGCCCCAGGAGCACAAAATGATTTTCTCGGACATGACACCGCTCTCTCCCCGTTGTCAAAGGCTAACCCTAACCCTAAAACTAAGCCTATCCCTAAACCTAACCCTCACCAGTTGCTAAGGCCTTGGGGCCCTGTGAAACCTGGACGAGGGTCTCAAGTGCCCACAAAAGCCTCACGTGCCTGAGCTTCAGACTGGATGCCAGCAAGAGGGACCCTTGTCCTCAGGGCAGGGCGTTCCAGGCGAATGGGGCAGAAAGCAGGCCCCCGGGGCCGTTCCACCAGACCAGTCAGAACCTCCGGAGTGGCCGGGGAGGTGCCCCCAGAGTGGAAAGTGATAATTTCTCGGACTTGACACAGCTCTCTCCCGGTTGTCAAAGCCCATAGGCAGGGCTCTGGGCGTCCCAGGACACTCGGCTCTGAGCTGCCCTTTGGTGGGAGCGATGTGGGCCGGGGCGGGGGGGTTAGAGGGCCGGCCCCGAGGCTCATGGAGGACCCTGGGTGTCCTGAAGGGAGGGCTGGCTGGTCTGCCCACGCTTGGGGACCTGGGAGGCACCCTGTGAGCAGAGGGATATGTGCCTTTACATCCCAGTGGTGGGGGCTATTCCTCTGTGTTTGGGAGCAGGTCAGACTGGCTGGTGCTGCTCGCTCATTGGTCGAATGGACCAGGGGCGTGGTTTCCGGAACCAGGAGGCGGGCCCAGGCCCACAGCTGAGCCAGGTCAAGTCAAGGCGGGGGCGGGGCCAGGTGAGCAGCTGGAGGCGGTCACTGGATCAAGGGGGCGGGTCCAGTTGAACAGCCTGAAGTGGTGAGGTAAGCAGGAGAGAGGGTCGCGGGCAGGGACACCGGTGACCAGCAGGCGGGTCTGCCGGCGGCAGGGACCTAAAGAGGGGGCCCGGCGGCTCGGCCGGCCCCTTAGCTGACCTGCGGGAAGCGGTCAAGGGAAGAGTGGGTTGGGGCCGGTGTCAAAAGCTGGAGGTGGTCCAGTGGGGAAGGCCCTGTGGCCCGGTGAAGGTGCCCCAGGAGCACAAAGTGATTTTCTCGGACTTGACACAGCTCTCTCCCCGTTGTCAAAGGCTAACCCTAACCCTAAAACTAAGCCTATCCCTCAACCTAACCCTCACCAGTGGCTAAGGCCCTGGGGCCCTGTGAAACCTGGACGAGGGTCTCAAGTGCCCACAAAAGCCTCACCTGCCTGAGCTTCAGACTGGATGCCAGCAAGAGGGACCCTTGTCCTCAGGGCAGGGCGTTCCAGGCGAATGGGGCGGAAAGCAGGCCCCCGGGGCTCTTCCACCAGACCAGTCAGAACCTCCGGAGGGGCCGGGGAGGTGCCCCCAGAGTGGAAAGTGATAATTTCTCGGACTTGACACAGCTCTCTCCCGGTTGTCAAAGCCCATAGGCAGGCCTCTGGGCGTCCCAGGACACTCGGCTCTGAGCTGCCCTTTGGTGGGAGCGATGTGGGCCGGGGCGGGGGGGTTAGAGGGCCGGCCCCGAGGCTCATGGAGGACCCTGGGTGTCCTGAAGGGAGGGCTGGCTGGTCTGCCCACGCTTGGGGACCTGGGAGGCACCCTGTGAGCAGAGGGCTATGTGCCTTTACATCCCAGTGGTGGGGGCTATTCCTCTGTGTTTGGGAGCAGGTCAGACTGGCTGGTGCTGCTCGCTCATTGGTCGAATGGACCAGGGGCGTGGTTTCCGGAACGAGGAGGCGGGCCCAGGCCCACATATGAGCCAGGTCAAGTCAAGGCGGGGGCGGGGCCAGGTGAGCAGCTGGAGGCGGTCACTGGATCAAGGGGGCGGGGCCAGGTGAACAGCCTGAAGTGGTGAGGTAAGCAGGAGAGAGGGTCGCGGGCAGGGACACGGGTGACCAGCAGGCGGGTCTGCCGGCGGCAGGGACCTAAAGAGGGGGTCCGGCGGCTTGGCCGGCCCCTTAGCTGACCTGCGGGAAGGGGTCAAGGGAAGAGTGGGTTGGGGCCGGTGTCAAAAGCTGGAGGTGGTCCAGTGGGGAAGGCCCTGGGGCCCGGTGAAGGTGCCCCAGGAGCGCAAAATGATTTTCTCGGACTTGACACCGCTCTCTCCCCGTTGTCATAGGCTAACCCTAACCCTAAAACTAAGCCTATCCCTCAACCTAACCCTCACCAGTGGCTAAGGCTTTGGGGCCCTGTGAAACCTGGACGAGGGTCTCAAGTGCCCACAAAAGCCTCACCTGCCTGAGCTTCAGACTGGATGCCAGCAAGAGGGACCCTTGTCCTCAGGGCAGGGCGTTCCAGGTGAATGGGGCGGAAAGCCAGCCCCCGGGGCCGGGCCACCAGACCAGTCAGAACCTCTGGAGGGGCCGGGGAGGTGCCCCCAGAGTGGAAAGTGATAATTTCTCGGACTTGACACAGCTCTCTCCCGGTTGTCAAAGCCCATAGGCAGGGCTCTGGGCGTCCCAGGACACTCTGCTCTGAGCTGCCCTTTGGTGGGAGCGATGGGGGCCGGGGCGGGGGGGTTAGAGGGCCGGCCCCGAGGCTCCTGGAGGCCCCTGGGTGTCCTGAAGGGAGGGCTGGATGGTCTGCACACGCTTGGGGACCTGGGAGGCACCCTGTGAGCAGAGGGCTATGTGCCTTTATATCCCAGTGGTGGGGGCTATTCCTTTGTGTTTGGGAGCAGGGCCGACTGGCTGGTGCTGCTCGCTCATTGGTCGAATGGACCAGGGGCGTGGTTTCCGGAACCAGGAAGCGGGCCCAGGCCCACAGCTGAGCCATTTAAAGTCAAGGCGGGGGCGGGGCCAGGTGAGCAGCTGGAGGCGGTCACGGGATCACGGGGGCGGGGCCAGGTGAACAGCCTGAAGCGGTGAGGTAAGCAGGAGAGAGGGTCGCGGGCAGGGACACCGGTGACCAGCAGGCGGGTGTGCCGGCGGCAGGGATCTAAAGAGGGGGCCCGGCGGCTTGGCCGGCCCCTTAGCTGACCTGCGGGAAGCAGTCAAGGGAAGAGTGGGTTGGGGCCGGTGTCAAAAGCTGGAGGTGGTCCAGTGGGGAAGGCCCTGGGGCACGGTGAAGGTGCCCAAGGAGCGCAAAGTGATTTTCTCGGACTTGATACAGCTCTCTCCCCATTGTCAAAGGCTAACCCTAACCCTAAAACTAAGCCTATCCCTCAACCTAACCCTCACCAGTGGCTAAGGCCCTGGGGCCCTGTGAAACCTGGATGAGGGTCTCAAGTGCCCACAAAAGCCTCACCTGCCTGAGCTTCAGACTGGATGCCAGCAAGAGGGACCCTTGTCCTCAGGGCAGGGCGTTCCAGGTGAATGGGGCGGAAAGCCAGCCCCCGGGGCCGGGCCACCAGACCAGTCAGAACCTCTGGAGGGGCCGGGGAGGTGCCCCCAGAGTGGAAAGTGATAATTTCTCGGACTTGACACAGCTCTCTCCCGGTTGTCAAAGCCCATAGGCAGGGCTCTGGGCGTCCCAGGACACTCTGCTCTGAGCTGCCCTTTGGTGGGAGCGATGGGGGCCGGGGCGGGGGGGTTAGAGGGCCGGCCCCGAGGCTCCTGGAGGCCCCTGGGTGTCCTGAAGGGAGGGCTGGATGGTCTGCACACGCTTGGGGACCTGGGAGGCACCCTGTGAGCAGAGGGCTATGTGCCTTTATATCCCAGTGGTGGGGGCTATTCCTTTGTGTTTGGGAGCAGGGCCGACTGGCTGGTGCTGCTCGCTCATTGGTCGAATGGACCAGGGGCGTGGTTTCCGGAACGAGGAGGCGGGCCCAGGCCCACAGATGAGCCAGGTCAAGTCAAGGCGGGGGCGGGGCCAGGTGAGCAGCTGGAGGCGGTCACTGGATCAAGGGGGCGGGGCCAGGTGAACAGCCTGAAGTGGTGAGGTAAGCAGGAGAGAGGGTCGCGGGCAGGGACTCGGGTGACCAGCAGGCGGGTCTGCCGGCGGCAGGGACCTAAAGAGGGGGCCCGGCGGCTTGGCCGGCCCCTTAGCTGACCTGCGGGAAGGGGTCAAGGGAAGAGTGGGTTGGGGCCGGTGTCAAAAGCTGGAGGTGGTCCAGTGGGGAAGGCCCTGGGGCCCGGTGAAGGTGCCCCAGGAGCGCAAAATGATTTTCTCGGACTTGACACCGCTCTCTCCCCGTTGTCATAGGCTAACCCTAACCCTAAAACTAAGCCTATCCCTCAACCTAACCCTCACCAGTGGCTAAGGCTTTGGGGCCCTGTGAAACCTGGATGAGGGTCTCAAGTGCCCACAAAAGCCTCACCTGCCTGAGCTTCAGACTGGATGCCAGCAAGAGGGACCCTTGTCCTCAGGGCAGGGCGTTCCAGGCGAATGGGGCGGAAAGCCAGCCCCCGGGGCCGGGCCACCAGACCAGTCAGAACCTCTGGAGGGGCCGGGGAGGTGCCCCCAGAGTGGAAAGTGATGATTTCTCGGACTTGACACAGCTCTCTCCCGGTTGTCAAAGCCCATAGGCAGGGCTCTGGGCGTCCCACGACACTCTGCTCTGAGCTGCCCTTTGGTGGGAGCGATGGGGGCCGGGGCGGGGGGGTTAGAGGGCCGGCCCCGAGGCTCCTGGAGGCCCCTGGGTGTCCTGAAGAAAGGGCTGGATGGTCTGCACACGCTTGGGGACCTGGGAGGCACCCTGTGAGCAGAGGGCTATGTGCCTTTATATCCCAGTGGTGGGGGCTATTCCTTTGTGTTTGGGAGCAGGGCCGACTGGCTGGTGCTGCTCGCTCATTGGTCGAATGGACCAGGGGCGTGGTTTCCGGAACCAGGAGGCGGGCCCAGGCCCACAGCTGAGCCATTTAAAGTCAAGGCGGGGGCGGGGCCAGGTGAGCAGCTGGAGGCGGTCACGGGATCACGGGGGCGGGGCCAGGTGAACAGCCTGAAGTGGTGAGGTAAGCAGGAGAGAGGGTCGCGGGCAGGGACACGGGTGACCAGCAGGCGGGTCTGCCGGCGGCAGGGACCTAAAGAGGGAGCCCGGCGGCTTTGCCGGCCCCTTAGCTGACCTGCGGGAAGGGGTCAAGGGAAGAGTGGGTTGGGGCCGGTGTCAAAAGCTGGAGGTGGTCCAGTGGGGAAGGCCCTGGGGCCCGGTGAAGGTGCCCCAGGAGCGCAAAATGATTTTCTCGGACTTGACACCGCTCTCTCCCCGTTGTCAAAGGCTAACCCTAACCCTAAAACTAAGCCTATCCCTCAACCTAACCCTCACCAGTGGCTAAGGCCTTGGGGCCCTGTGAAATCTGGACGAGGGTCTCAAGTGCCCACAAAAGCCTCACCTGCCTGAGCTTCAGACTGGATGCCAGCAAGAGGGACCCTTGTCCTCAGGGCAGGGCGTTCCAGGCGAATGGTGCGGAAAGCCGGCCCCTGGGGCTGTTCCACCAGACCAGTCAGAACCTCCGGAGGGGCCGGGGAGGTGCCCCCAGAGTGGAAAGTGATAATTTCTCGGACTTGACACAGCTCTCTCCCGGTTGTCAAAGCCCATAGGCAGGGCTCTGGGCGTCCCAGGACACTCTGCTCTGAGCTGCCCTTTGGTGGGAGCGATGGGGGCCGGGGCGGGGGGGTTAGAGGGCCGTCCCCGAGGCTCATGGAGGCCCCTGGGTGTCCTGAAGGGAGGGCTGGCTGGTCTGCGCACGCTTGGGGACCTGGGAGGCACCCTGTGAGCAGAGGGCTATGTGTCTTTACATCCCAGTGGTGGGGGCTATTCCTCTGTGTTTGGGAGCAGGGCAGACTAGCTGGTGCTGCTCGCTCATTGGTCGAATGGACCAGGGGCGTGGTTTCCGGAACGAGGAGGCGGGCCTAGGCCCACAGATGAGCCAGGTCAAGTCAAGGCGGGGGCGGGGCCAGGTGAGCAGCTGGAGGCGGTCACTGGATCAAGGGGGCGGGGCCAGGTGAACAGCCTGAAGCGGTGAGGTAAGCAGGAGAGAGGGTCGCGGGCAGGGACACCGGTGACCAGCAGGCGGGTGTGCCGGCGGCAGGGACCTAAAGAGGGGGCCCGGCGGCTTGGCCGGCCCCTTAGCTGACCTGCGGGAAGCGGTCAAGGGAAGAGTGGGTTGGGGCCGGTGTCAAAAGCTGGAGGTGGTCCAGTGGGGAAGGCCCTGGGGCACGGTGAAGGTGCCCAAGGAGCGCAAAGTGATTTTCTCGGACTTGATACAGCTCTCTCCCCATTGTCAAAGGCTAACCCTAACCCTAAAACTAAGCCTATCCCTCAACCTAACCCTCACCAGTGGCTAAGGCCCTGGGGCCCTGTGAAACCTGGACGACGGTCTCAAGTGCCCACAAAAGCCTCACCTGCCTGAGCTTCAGACTGGATGCCAGCAAGAGGGACCCTTGTTCTCAGGGCAGGGCGTTCCAGGCGAATGGGGCGGAAAGCAGGCCCCCGGGGCCGGGCCACCAGACCAGTCAGAACCTCCGGAGGGGCCGGGGAGGTGCCCCCAGAGTGGAAAGTGATGATTTCTCGGACTTGACACAGCTCTCTCCCAGTTGTCAAAGCCCATAGGCAGGGCTCTGGGCGTCCCAGGACACTCTGCTCTGAGCTGCCCTTTGGTGGGAGCAATGGGGGCCGGGGTGGGGGGGTTAGAGGGCCGGCCCCGAGGCTCATGGAGGAACCTGGGTGTCCTGAAGGGAGGGCTGGCTGGTCTGCCAACGCTTGGGGACCTGGGAGGCACCCTGTGAGCAGAGGGCTATGTGCCTTTACATCCCAGTGGTGGGGGCTATTCCTCTGTGTTTGGGAGCAGGTCAGACTGGCTGGTGCTGCTCGCTCATTGGTCGAATGGACCAGGGGCGTGGTTTCCGGAACGAGGAGGCGGGCCCAGGCCCACAGATGAGCCAGGTCAAGTCAAGGCGGGGGCGGGGCCAGGTGAGCAGCTGGAGGCGGTCACTGGATCAAGGGGGCGGGGCCAGGTGAACAGCCTGAAGTGGTGAGGTAAGCAGGAGAGAGGGTCGCGGGCAGGGACACGGGTGACCAGCAGGCGGGTCTGCCGGCGGCAGGGACCTAAAGAGGGGGTCCGGCGGCTTGGCCGGCCCCTTAGCTGACCTGCGGGAAGGGGTCAAGGGAAGAGTGGGTTGGGGCCGGTGTCAAAAGCTGGAGGTGGTCCAGTGGGGAAGGCCCTGGGGCCCGGTGAAGGTGCCCCAGGAGCGCAAAATGATTTTCTCGGACTTGACACCCCTCTCTCCCCGTTGTCATAGGCTAACCCTAACCCTAAAACTAAGCCTATCCCTCAACCTAACCCTCACCAGTGGCTAAGGCTTTGGGGCCCTGTGAAACCTGGACGAGGGTCTCAAGTGCCCACAAAAGCCTCACCTGCCTGAGCTTCAGACTGGATGCCAGCAAGAGGGACCCTTGTCCTCAGGGCAGGGCGTTCCAGGCGAATGGGGCGGAAAGCCAGCCCCCGGGGCCGGGCCACCAGACCAGTCAGAACCTCTGGAGGGGCCGGGGAGGTGCCCCCAGAGTGGAAAGTGATAATTTCTCGGACTTGACACAGCTCTCTCCCGGTTGTCAAAGCCCATAGGCAGGGCTCTGGGCGTCCCAGGACACTCTGCTCTGAGCTGCCCTTTGGTGGGAGCGATGGGGGCCGGGGCGGGGGGGTTAGAGGGCCGGCCCCGAGGCTCCTGGAGGCCCCTGGGTGTCCTGAAGAAAGGGCTGGATGGTCTGCACACGCTTGGGGACCTGGGAGGCACCCTGTGAGCAGAGGGCTATGTGCCTTTACATCCCAGTGGTGGGGGCTATTCCTTTGTGTTTGGGAGCAGGGCCGACTGGCTGGTGCTGCTCGCTCATTGGTCGAATGGACCAGGGGCGTGGTTTCCGGAACCAGGAGGCGGGCCCAGGCCCACAGCTGAGCCATTTAAAGTCAAGGCGGGGGCGGGGCCAGGTGAGCAGCTGGAGGCGGTCACTGGATCAAGGGGGCGGGGCCAGGTGAACAGCCTGAAGTGATGAGGTAAGCAGGAGAGAGAGTCGGGGGCAGGGACACGGGTGACCAGCAGGCGGGTCTGCCGGCGGCAGGGACCTAAAGAGGGGGTCCGGCGGCTTGGCCGGCCCCTTAGCTGACCTGCGGGAAGGGGTCAAGGGAAGAGTGGGTTGGGGCCGGTGTCAAAAGCTGGAGGTGGTCCAGTGGGGAAGGACCTGGGGCCCGGTGAAGCAAAATGATTTTCTCGGACTTGACACCGCTCTCTCCCCGTTGTCATAGGCTAACCCTAACCCTAAAAATAAGCCTATCCCTCAACCTAACCCTCACCAGTGGCTAAGGCTTTGGGGCCCTGTGAAACCTGGACGAGGGTCTCAAGTGCCCACAAAAGCCTCACCTGCCTGAGCTTCAGACTGGATGCCAGCAAGAGGGACCCTTGTCCTCAGGGCAGGGCGTTCCAGGCAAATGGGGCGGAAAGCCAGCCCCCGGGGCCGGGCCACCAGACCAGTCAGAACCTCTGGAGGGGCCGGGGAGGTGCCCCCAGAGTGGAAAGTGATAATTTCTCGGACTTGACACAGCTCTCTCCCGGTTGTCAAAGCCCATAGGCAGGGCTCTGGGCGTCCCAGGACACTCTGCTCTGAGCTGCCCTTTGGTGGGAGCGATGGGGGCCGGGGCGGGGGGGTTAGAGGGCCGGCCCCGAGGCTCCTGGAGGCCCCTGGGTGTCCTGAAGGGAGGGCTGGATGGTCTGCACACGCTTGGGGACCTGGGAGGCACCCTGTGAGCAGAGGGCTATGTGCCTTTACATCCCAGTGGTGGGGGCTATTCCTTTGTGTTTGGGAGCAGGGCCGACTGGCTGGTGCTGCTTGCTCATTGGTGGAATGGACCAGGGGCGTGGTTTCCGGAACCAGGAGGCGGGCCCAGGCCCACAGCTGAGCCATTTAAAGTCAAGGCGGGGGCGGGGCCAGGTGAGCAGCTGGAGGCGGTCACGGGATCACGGGGGCGGGGCCAGGTGAACAGCCTGAAGTGGTGAGGTAAGCAGGAGAGAGGGTCGCGGGCAGGGACACGGGTGACCAGCAGGCGGGTCTGCCGGCGGCAGGGACCTAAAGAGGGGGCCCGGCGGCTTTGCCGGCCCCTTAGCTGACCTGCGGGAAGGGGTCAAGGGAAGAGTGGGTTGGGGCCGGTGTCAAAAGCTGGAGGTGGTCCAGTGGGGAAGGCCCTGGGGCCCGGTGAAGGTGCCCCAGGAGCGCAAAATGATTTTCTCGGACTTGACACCGCTCTCTCCCCGTTGTCAAAGGCTAACCCTAACCCTAAAACTAAGCCTATCCCTCAACCTAACCCTCACCAGTGGCTAAGGCCTTGGGGCCCTGTGAAATCTGGACGAGGGTCTCAAGTGCCCACAAAAGCCTCACCTGCCTGAGCTTCAGACTGGATGCCAGCAAGAGGGACCCTTGTCCACAGGGCAGGGCGTTCCAGGCGAATGGTGCGGAAAGCCGGCCCCTGGGGCTGTTCCACCAGACCAGTCAGAACCTCCGGAGGGGCCGGGGAGGTGCCCCCAGAGTGGAAAGTGATAATTTCTCGGACTTGACACAGCTCTCTCCCGGTTGTCAAAGCCCATAGGCAGGGCTCTGGGCGTCCCAGGACACTCTGCTCTGAGCTGCCCTTTGGTGGGAGCGATGGGGGCCGGGGCGGGGGGGTTAGAGGGCCGTCCCCGAGGCTCATGGAGGCCCCTGGGTGTCCTGAAGGGAGGGCTGGCTGGTCTGCGCACGCTTGGGGACCTGGGAGGCACCCTGTGAGCAGAGGGCTATGTGTCTTTACATCCCAGTGGTGGGGGCTATTCCTCTGTGTTTGGGAGCAGGTCAGACTGGCTGGTGATGCTCGCTCATTGGTCGAATGGACCAGGGGCGTGGTTTCCGGAACGAGGAGGCGGGCCCAGGCCCACAGATGAGCCAGGTCAATTCAAGGCGGGGGCGGGGCCAGGTGAGCAGCTGGAGGCTGTCACTGGATCAAGGGGGCGGGGCCAGGTGAACAGCCTGAAGTGATGAGGTAAGCAGGAGAGAGAGTCGCGGGCAGGGACACGGGTGACCAGCAGGCGGGTCTGCCGGCGGCAGGGACCTAAAGAGGGGGTCCGGCGGCTTGGCCGGCCCCTTAGCTGAACTGCGGGAAGGGGTCAAGGGAAGAGTGGGTTGGGGCCGGTGTCAAAAGCTGGAGGTGGTCCAGTGGGGAAGGCCCTGGGGCCCGGTGAAGCAAAATGATTTTCTCGGACTTGACACCGCTCTCTCCCCGTTGTCAAAGGCTAACCCTAACCCTAAAACTAAGCCTATCCCTCAACCTAACCCTCACCAGTGGCTAAGGCCCTGGGGCCCTGTGAAACCAGGACGAGGGTCTCAAGTGCCCACAAAAGCCTCACCTGCCTGAGCTTCAGACTGGATGCCAGCAAGAGGGACCCTTGTCCTCAGGGCAGGGCGTTCCAGGCGAATGGAGCGGAAAGCAGGCCCCCGGGGCCGGGCCACCAAACCAGTCAGAACCTCCGGATGGGCCGGGGAGGTGCCCCCAGAGTGGAAAGTGATAATTTCTCGGACTTGACACAGCTCTCTCCCGGTTGTCAAAGCCCATAGGCAGGGCTCTGGGCGTCCCAGGACACTCGGCTCTGAGCTGCCCTTTGGTGGGAGCGATGTGGGCCGGGGCGGGGGGGTTAGAGGGCCGGCCCCGAGGCTCATGGAGGACCCTGGGTGTCCTGAAGGGAGGGCTGGCTGGTCTGCCCATGCTTGGGGACCTGGGAGGCACCCTGTGAGCAGAGGGCTATGTGCCTTTACATCCCAGTGGTGGGGGCTATTCCTCTGTGTTTGGGAGCAGGGCAGACTGGCTGGTGCTGCTCGCTCATTGGTCGAATGGACCAGGGGCGTGGTTTCCGGAACCAGGAGGCGGGCCCAGGCCCACAGCTGAGCCAGGTCAAGTCAAGGCGGGGGCGGGGCCAGGTGAGCAGCTGGAGGCGGTCACGGGATCAAGGGGGCGGGGCCAGGTGAACAGCCTGAAGTGGTGAGGTAAGCAGGAGAGAGGGTCGCCGGCAGGGACACGGGTGACCAGCAGGCGGGTCTGCTGGCGGCAGGGACCTCAAGAGGGGGCCCGGCGGCTTGGCCAGCCCCTTAGCTGACCTGCGGGAAGCGGTCAAGGGAAGAGTGGGTTGGGGACGGTGTCAAAAGCTGGAGGTGGTCCAGTGGGGAAGGCCCTGGGGCCGGGTGAATGTGCCCCAGGATCGCAAAGTGATTTTCTCGCTCATTGGTCGAATGGACCAGGGGCGTGGTTTCCGGAACCAGGAGGCGGGCCCAGGCCCACAGCTGAGCCAGGTCAAGTCAAGGCGGGGGCGGGGCCAGGTGAGCAGCTGGAGGCGGTCACGGGATCAAGGGGGCAGGGCCAGGTGAACAGCCTGAAGTGTTTAGGTAAGCAGAAGGGAGGGTCGCGGGCAGGGACACGGGTGAGCAGCAGGCGGGTCTGCCGGCGGCAGGGACCTAAAGAGGGGTCCCGGCGGCTTGGCCTGCCCCTTAGCTGACCTGCGGGAAGCGGTCAAGGGAAGAGTGGGTTGGGGCTGGTGTCAAAAGCTGGAGGAGGTCCAGTGGGGAAGGCCCTGGGGCCCGGTGAAGGTGCCCCAGGAGCGCAAAGTGATTTTCTCGGACTTCACACAGCTCTCTCCCCGTTGTCAAAGGCTAACCCTAACCCTAAAAATAAGCCTATCCCTCAACCTAACCCTCACCAGTGGCTAAGGCCCTGGGGCCCTGTGAAACCTGGACGAGGGTCTCAAGTGCCCACAAAAGCCTCACCTGCCTGAGCTTCAGACTGGATTCCAGCAAGAGGGACCCTTGTCCTCAGGGCAGGGCGTTCCAGGCGAATGGAGCGGAAAGCAGGCCCCCGGGGCCGGGCCACCAAACCAGTCAGAACCTCCGGATGGGCCGGGGAGGTGCCCCCAGAGTGGAAAGTGATAATTTCTCGGACTTGACACAGCTCTCTCCCGGTTGTCAAAGCCCATAGGCAGGGCTCTGGGCGTCCCAGGACACTCGGCTCTGAGCTGCCCTTTGGTGGGAGCGATGTGGGCCGGGGCGGGGGGGTTAGAGGGCCGGCCCCGAGGCTCATGGAGGACCCTGGGTGTCCTGAAGGGAGGGCTGGCTGGTCTGCCCATGCTTGGGGACCTGGGAGGCACCCTGTGAGCAGTGGGCTATGTGCCTTTACATCCCAGTGGTGGGGGCTATTCCTCTGTGTTTGGGAGCAGGGCAGACTGGCTGGTGCTGCTCGCTCATTGGTCGAATGGACCAGGGGCGTGGTTTCCGGAACCAGGAGGCGGGCCCAGGCCCACAGCTGAGCCAGGTCAAGTCAAGGCGGGGGCGGGGCCAGGTGAGCAGCTGGAGGCGGTCACGGGATCAAGGGGGCGGGGCCAGGTGAACAGCCTGAAGTGGTGAGGTAAGCAGGAGAGAGGGTCGCCGGCAGGGACACGGGTGACCAGCAGGCGGGTCTGCTGGCGGCAGGGACCTCAAGAGGGGGCCCGGCGGCTTGGCCAGCCCCTTAGCTGACCTGCGGGAAGCGGTCAAGGGAAGAGAGGGTTGGGGCCGGTGTCAAAAGCTGGAGGTGGTCCAGTGGGGAAGGCCCTGGGGCCCGGTGAAGGTGCCCCAGGAGCGCCAAGTGATTTTCTCGGACTTGATACAGCTCTCTCCCCGTTGTCAAAGGCTAACCCTAACCCTAAAACTAAGCCTATCCCTCAACCTAACCCTCACCAGTGGCTAAGGCCCTGGGGCCCTGTGAAACCTGGACGAGGGTCTCAAGTGCCCACAAAAGCCTCACCTGCCTGAGCTTCAGACTGGATGCCAGCAAGAGGGACCCTTGTCCTCAGGGCAGGGCGTTCCAGGCGAATGGGGCAGAAAGCAGGCCCCCGGGGCCGGGCCACCAGACCACTCAGAACCTCCGGAGGTGCCGGGGAGGTGCCCCTAGAGTGGAAAGTGATGATTTCTCGGACTTGGCACAGCTCTCTCCCGGTTTTCAAAGCCCATAGGCAGGGCTCTGGGCGTCCCGGGACACTCTGCTCTGAGCTGCCCTTTGGTGGGAGCGATGGGGGCCGGGGCAGGGGGGTTAGAGGGCCGGTCCCGAGGCTCATGGAGGCCCCTGGGTGTCCTGAAGGGAGGGCTGGCTGGTCTGCCCACGCTTGGGGACCTGGGGGGCACCCTGTGAGCAGAGGGCTATGTGCCTTTACCTCCCAGTGGTGGGGGCTATTCCTTTGTGTTTGGGAGCAGGGCAGACTGGCTGGTGCTGCTCGCTTATTCGTCGAATGGACCAGGGGCGTGGTTTCCGGAACCAGGAGGCGGGCCCAGGCCCACAGCTGAGCCAGGTCAAGTCAAGGGGGGGGCGGGGCCAGGTGAGCAGCTGGAGGCGGTCACGGGATCAAGGGGGCAGGGCCAGGTGAACAGCCTGAAGTGTTTAGGTAAGCAGAAGGGAGGGTCGCGGGCAGGGACACGGGTGAGCAGCAGGCGGGTCTGCCGGCGGCAGGGACCTAAAGAGGGGTCCCGGCGGCTTGGCCTGCCCCTTAGCTGACCTGCGGGAAGCGGTCAAGGGAAGAGTGGGTTGGGGCTGGTGTCAAAAGCTGGAGGAGGTCCAGTGGGGAAGGCCCTGGGGCCCGGTGAAGGTGCCCCAGGAGCGCAAAGTGATTTTCTCGGACTTGACACAGCTCTCTCCCCGTTGTCAAAGGCTAACCCTAACCCTAAAACTAAGCCTATCCCTCAACCTAACCCTCACCAGTGGCTAAGGCCCTGGGGCCCTGTGAAACCTGGACGAGGGTCTCAAGTGCCCACAAAAGCCTCACCTGCCTGAGCTTCAGACTGGATGCCAGCAAGAGGGACCCTTGTCCTCAGGGCAGGGCGTTCCAGGCGAATGGGGCGGAAAGCAGGCCCCCGGGGCCGTTCCACCAGACCAGTCAGAACCTCCGGAGGGGCCGAGGAGGTGCCCCCAGAGTGGAAAGTGATAATTTCTCGGACTTGACACAGCTCTCTCCCGGTTGTCAAAGCCCATAGGCAGGGCTCTGGGCGTCCCAGGACACTCGGCTCTGAGCTGCACTTTGGTGGGAGCGATGTGGGCCGGGGCGGGGGGGTTAGAGGTCCGGCCCCGAGGCTCATGGAGGACCCTGGGTGTCCTGAAGGGAGGGCTGGCTGGTCTGCCCACGCTTGGGGACCTGGGAGGCACCCTGTGAGCAGAGGGATATGTGCCTTTACATCCCAGTGGTGGGGGCTATTCCTCTGTGTTTGGGAGCAGGGCAGACTGGCTGGTGCTGCTCGCTCATTGGTCGAATGGACCAGGGGCGTGGTTTCCGGAACCAGGAGGCGGGCCCAGGCCCACAGCTGAGCCAGGTCAAGTCAAGGCGGGGGCGGGGACAGGTGAGCAGCTGGAGGCGGTCACTGGATCAAGGGGGCGGGGCCAGGTGAACAGCCTGAAGTGGTGAGGTAAGCAGGAGAGAGGGTCGCGGGCAGGGACACGGGTGACCAGCAGGCGGGTCTGCTGGCGGCAGGGACCTCAAGAGGGGGCCCGGCGGCTTGGCCGGCCCCTTAGCTGACCTGCGGGAAGCGGTCAAGGGAAGAGAGGGTTGGGGCCGGTGTCAAAAGCTGGAGGTGGTCCAGTGGGGAAGGCCCTGGGGCCCGGTGAAGGTGCCCCAGGAGCGCCAAGTGATTTTCTCGGACTTGATACAGCTCTCTCCCCGTTGTCAAAGGCTAACCCTAACCCTAAAACTAAGCCTATCCCTCAACCTAACCCTCACCAGTGGCTAAGGCCCTGGGGCCCTGTGAAACCTGGACGAGGGTCTCAAGTGCCCACAAAAGCCTCACCTGCCTGAGCTTCAGACTGGATTCCAGCAAGAGGGACCCTTGTCCTCAGGGCAGGGCGTTCCAGGCGAATGGGGCAGAAAGCAGGCCCCCGGGGCCGTTCCACCAGACCAGTCAGAACCTCCGGAGAAGCCGGGGAGGTGCCCCCAGAGTGGAAAGTGATAATTTCTCGGACTTGACACAGCTCTCTCCCGGTTGTCAAAGCCCATAGGCAGGGCTCTGGGCGTCCCAGGACACTCGGCTCTGAGCTGCCCTTTGGTGGGAGCGATGTGGGCCGGGGCGGGGGGGTTAGAGGGCCGGCCCCGAGGCTCATGGAGGACCCTGGGTGTCCTGAAGGGAGGGCTGGCTGGTCTGCCCACGCTTGGGGACCTGGGAGGCACCCTGTGAGCAGAGGGCTATGTGCCTTTACATCCCAGTGGTGGGGGCTATTCCTCTGTGTTTGGGAGCAGGGCAGACTGGCTGGTGCTGCTCGCTCATTGGTCGAATGGACCAGGGGCGTGGTTTCCGGAACCAGGAGGCGGGCCCAGGCCCACAGCTGAGCCAGGTCAAGTCAAGGCGGGGGCGGGGCCAGGTGAGCAGCTGGAGGCGGTCACGGGATCACGGGGCCGGGGCCAGGTGAACAGCCTGAAGTGGTGAGGTAAGCAGGAGAGAGGGTCGCGGGCAGGGACACGGGTGTCCAGCAGGCGGGTCTGCTGGCAGCATGTACCTAAAGAGGGGGCCCCGCGGCTTGGACTGCCCCTTAGCTGACCTGCGGGAAGCGGTCAAGGGAAGAGTGGGTTGGGGCCGGTGTCAAAAGCTGGAGGTGGTACAGTGGGGAAGGCCCTGGGGCCCGATGAAGGTGCCCCAGGAGCGCAAAGTGATTTTCTCGGACTTGACACAGCTCTCTCCCCGTTGTCAAAGGCTAACCCTAACCCTAAAACTAAGCCTATCCCTCAACCTAACCCTCACCAGTGGCTAAGGCCCTGGGGCCCTGTGAAACCTGGACGAGGGTCTCAAGTGCCCACAAAAGCCTCACCTGCCTGAGCTTCAGACTGGATGCCAGCAAGAGGGACCCTTGTCCTCAGGGCAGGGCGTTCCAGGCAAATGGGGCAGAAAGCAGGCCCCCGGGGCCGGGCCACCAGACCACTCAGAACCTCCGGAGGTGCCGGGGAGGTGCCCCTAGAGTGGAAAGTGATGATTTCTCGGACTTGGCACAGCTCTCTCCCGGTTTTCAAAGCCCATAGGCAGGGCTCTGGGCGTCCCGGGACACTCTGCTCTGAGCTGCCCTTTGGTGGGAGCGATGGGGGCCGGGGCAGGGGGGTTAGAGGGCCGGCCCCGAGGCTCATGGAGGCCCCTGGGTGTCCTGAAGGGAGGGCTGGCTGGTCTGCCCACGCTTGGGGACCTGGGGGGCACCCTGTGAGCAGAGGGCTATGTGCCTTTACCTCCCAGTGGTGGGGGCTATTCCTTTGTGTTTGGGAGCAGGGCAGACTGGCTGGTGCTGCTCGCTTATGGGTCGAATGGACCAGGGGCGTGGTTTCCGGAACCAGGAGGCGGGCCCAGGCCCACAGCTGAGCCAGGTCAAGTCAAGGCGGGGGCGGGGCCAGGTGAGCAGCTGGAGGCGGTCACGGGATCAAGGGGGCAGGGCCAGGTGAACAGCCTGAAGTGTTTAGGTAAGCAGAAGGGAGGGTCGCGGGCAGGGACACGGGTGAGCAGCAGGCGGGCCTGCCGGCGGCAGGGACCTAAAGAGGGGGCCCGGCGGCTTGGCCTGCCCTTTAGCTGACCTGCGGGAAGCGGTCAAGGGAAGAGTGGGTTTGGGCCGGTGTCAAAAGCTGGAGGTGGTCCAGTGGGGAAGGCCCTGGGGCCCGGTGAAGGTGCCCCAGGAGCGCAAAGTGATTTTCTCGGACTTGACACAGCTCTCTCCGCGTTGTCAAAGGCTCACCCTAACCCTAAAACTAAGCCTATCCCTCAACCTAACCCTCACCAGTGGCTAAGGCCCTGGGGCCCTGTGAAACCTGGACGAGGGTCTCAAGTGCCCACAAAAGCCTCACCTGCCTGAGCTTCACACTGGATGCCAGCAAGAGGAACCCTTGTCCTCAGGGCAGGGCGTTCCAGGCGAATGGGGCGGAAAGCAGGCCCCCGAGGCCGGGCCACCAGACCAGTCAGAACCTCCGGAGGGACCGGGGAGGTGCCCCCAGAGTGGAAAGTGATAATTTCTCGGACTTGACACAGCTCTCTCCCGGTTGTCAAAGCCCATAGGCAGGGCTCTGGGCGTCCCAGGACACTCTGCTCTGAGCTGCCCTTTGGTGGGAGCGATGGGGGCCGGGGCGGGGGGGTTAGAGGGCCGTCCCCGAGGCTCATGGAGGCCCCTGGGTGTCCTGAAGGGAGGGCTGGCTGGTCTGCGCACGCTTGGGGACCTGGGAGGCACCCTGTGAGCAGAGGGCTATGTGTCTTTACATCCCAGTGGTGGGGGCTATTCCTCTGTGTTTGGGAGCAGGGCAGACTAGCTGGTGCTGCTCGCTCATTGGTCGAATGGACCAGGGGCGTGGTTTCCGGAACGAGGAGGCGGGCCTAGGCCCACAGATGAGCCAGGTCAAGTCAAGGCGGGGGCGGGGCCAGGTGAGCAGCTGGAGGCGGTCACTGGATCAAGGGGGCGGGGCCAGGTGAACAGCCTGAAGCGGTGAGGTAAGCAGGAGAGAGGGTCGCGGGCAGGGACACCGGTGACCAGCAGGCGGGTGTGCCGGCGGCAGGGACCTAAAGAGGGGGCCCGGCGGCTTGGCCGGCCCCTTAGCTGACCTGCGGGAAGCGGTCAAGGGAAGAGTGGGTTGGGGCCGGTGTCAAAAGCTGGAGGTGGTCCAGTGGGGAAGGCCCTGGGGCCCGGTGAAGGTGCCCCAGGAGCGCAAAATGATTTTCTCGGACTTGACACCGCTCTCTCCCCGTTGTCATAGGCTAACCCTAACCCTAAAACTAAGCCTATCCCTCAACCTAACCCTCACCAGTGGCTAAGGCTTTGGGGCCCTGTGAAACCTGGACGAGGGTCTCAAGTGCCCACAAAAGCCTCACCTGCCTGAGCTTCAGACTGGATGCCAGCAAGAGGGACCCTTGTCCTCAGGGCAGGGCGTTCCAGGCGAATGGGGCGGAAAGCCAGCCCCCGGGGCCGGGCCACCAGACCAGTCAGAACCTCTGGAGGGGCCGGGGAGGTGCCCCCAGAGTGGAAAGTGATAATTTCTCGGACTTGACACAGCTCTCTCCCGGTTGTCAAAGCCCATAGGCAGGGCTCTGGGCGTCCCAGGACACTCTGCTCTGAGCTGCCCTTTGGTGGGAGGGATGGGGGCCGGGGCGGGGGGGTTAGAGGGCCGGCCCCGGGGCTCCTGGAGGCCCCTGGGTGTCCTGAAGAAAGGGCTGGATGGTCTGCACACGCTTGGGGACCTGGGAGGCACCCTGTGAGCAGAGGGCTATGTGCCTTTACATCCCAGTGGTGGGGGCTATTCCTTTGTGTTTGGGAGCAGGGCCGACTGGCTGGTGCTGCTCGCTCATTGGTCGAATGGACCAGGGGCGTGGTTTCCGGAACCAGGAGGCGGGCCCAGGCCCACAGCTGAGCCATTTAAAGTCAAGGCGGGGGCGGGGCCAGGTGAGCAGCTAGAGGCGGTCACGGGATCACTGGGGCGGGACCAGGTGAACAGCCTGAAGTGGTGAGGTAAGCAGGAGAGAGGGTCGCGGGCAGGGACACGGGTGACCAGCAGGCGGGTCTGCCGGCGGCAGGGACCTAAAGAGGGGGCCCGGCGTCTTTGCCGGCCCCTTAGCTGACCTGCGGGAAGGGGTCAAGGGAAGAGTGGGTTGGGGCCGGTGTCAAAAGCTGGAGGTGGTCCAGTGGGGAAGGCCCTGGGGCCCGGTGAAGGTGCCCCAGGAGCGCAAAATGATTTTCTCGGACTTGACACCGCTCTCTCCCCGTTGTCAAAGGCTAACCCTAACCCTAAAACTAAGCCTATCCCTCAACCTAACCCTCACCAGTGGCTAAGGCCTTGGGGCCCTGTGAAATCTGTATGAGGGTCTCAAGTGCCCACAAAAGCCTCACCTGCCTGAGCTTCAGACTGGATGCCAGCAAGAGGGACCCTTGTCCTCAGGGCAGGGCGTTCCAGGCGAATGGTGCGGAAAGCCGGCCCCTGGGGCTGTTCCACCAGACCAGTCAGAACCTCCGGAGGGGCCGGGGAGGTGCCCCCAGAGTGGAAAGTGATAATTTCTCGGACTTGACACAGCTCTCTCCCGGTTGTCAAAGCCCATAGGCAGGCCTCTGGGCGTCCCAGGACACTCGGCTCTGAGCTGCCCTTTGGTGGGAGCGATGTGGGCCGGGGCGGGGGGGTTAGAGGGCCGGCCCCGAGGCTCATGGAGGACCCTGGGTGTCCTGAAGGGAGGGCTGGCTGGTCTGCCCACGCTTGGGGACCTGGGAGGCACCCTGTGAGCAGAGGGCTATGTGCCTTTACATCCCAGTGGTGGGGGCTATTCCTCTGTGTTTGGGAGCAGGTCAGACTGGCTGGTGCTGCTCGCTCATTGGTCGAATGGACCAGGGGCGTGGTTTCCGGAACGAGGAGGCGGGCCCAGGCCCACAGATGAGCCAGGTCAAGTCAAGGCGGGGGCGGGGCCAGGTGAGCAGCTGGAGGCGGTCACTGGATCAAGGGGCGGGGCCAGGTGAACAGCCTGAAGTGGTGAGGTAAGCAGGAGAGAGGGTCGCGGGCAGGGACACGGGTGACCAGCAGGCGGGTCTGCCCGCGGCAGGGACCTAAAGAGGGGGTCCGGCGGCTTGGCCGGCCCCTTAGCTGACCTGCGGGAAGGGGTCAAGGGAAGAGTGGGTTGGGGCCGGTGTCAAAAGCTGGAGGTGGTCCAGTGGGGAAGGCCCTGGGGCCCGGTGAAGGTGCCCCAGGAGCGCAAAATGATTTTCTCGGACTTGACACCGCTCTCTCCCCGTTGTCATAGGCTAACCCTAACCCTAAAACTAAGCCTATCCCTCAACCTAACCCTCACCAGTGGCTAAGGCTTTGGGGCCCTGTGAAACCTGGACGAGGGTCTCAAGTGCCCACAAAAGCCTCACCTGCCTGAGCTTCAGACTGGATGCCAGCAAGAGGGACCCTTGTCCTCAGGGCAGGGCGTTCCAGGTGAATGGGGCGGAAAGCCAGCCCCCGGGGCCGGGCCACCAGACCAGTCAGAACCTCTGGAGGGGCCGGGGAGGTGCCCCCAGAGTGGAAAGTGATAATTTCTCGGACTTGACACAGCTCTCTCCCGGTTGTCAAAGCCCATAGGCAGGGCTCTGGGCGTCCCAGGACACTCTGCTCTGAGCTGCCCTTTGGTGGGAGCGATGGGGGTCGGGGCGGGGGGGTTAGAGGGCCGGCCCCGAGGCTCCTGGAGGCCCCTGGGTGTCCTGAAGGGAGGGCTGGATGGTCTGCACACGCTTGGGGACCTGGGAGGCACCCTGTGAGCAGAGGGCTATGTGCCTTTATATCCCAGTGGTGGGGGCTATTCCTTTGTGTTTGGGAGCAGGGCCGACTGGCTGGTGCTGCTCGCTCATTGGTCGAATGGACCAGGGGCGTGGTTTCCGGAACCAGGAGGCGGGCCCAGGCCCACAGCTGAGCCATTTAAAGTCAAGGCGGGGGCGGGGCCAGGTGAGCAGCTGGAGGCGGTCACGGGATCACGGGGGCGGGGCCAGGTGAACAGCCTGAAGTGGTGAGGTAAGCAGGAGAGAGGGTCGCGGGCAGGGACACGGGTGACCAGCAGGCGGGTCTGCCGGCGGCAGGGACCTAAAGAGGGAGCCCGGCGGCTTTGCCGGCCCCTTAGCTGACCTGCGGGAAGGGGTCAAGGGAAGAGTGGGTTGGGGCCGGTGTCAAAAGCTGGAGGTGGTCCAGTGGGGAAGGCCCTGGGGCCCGATGAAGGTGCCCCAGGAGCGCAAAATGATTTTCTCGGACTTGACACCGCTCTCTCCCCGTTGTCAAAGGCTAACCCTAACCCTAAAACTAAGCCTATCCCTCAACCTAACCCTCACCAGTGGCTAAGGCCTTGGGGCCCTGTGAAATCTGGACGAGGGTCTCAAGTGCCCACAAAAGCCTCACCTGCCTGAGCTTCAGACTGGATGCCAGCAAGAGGGACCCTTGTCCTCAGGGCAGGGCGTTCCAGGCGAATGGTGCGGAAAGCCCGCCCCTGGGGCTGTTCCACCAGACCAGTCAGAACCTCCGGAGGGGCCGGGGAGGTGCCCCCAGAGTGGAAAGTGATAATTTCTCGGACTTGACACAGCTCTCTCCCGGTTGTCAAAGCCCATAGGCAGGGCTCTGGGCGTCCCAGGACACTCTGCTCTGAGCTGCCCTTTGGTGGGAGCGATGGGGGCCGGGGCGGGGGGGTTAGAGGGCCGTCCCCGAGGCTCATGGAGGCCCCTGGGTGTCCTGAAGGGAGGGCTGGCTGGTCTGCGCACGCTTGGGGACCTGGGAGGCACCCTGTGAGCAGAGGGCTATGTGTCTTTACATCCCAGTGGTGGGGGCTATTCCTCTGTGTTTGGGAGCAGGGCAGACTAGCTGGTGCTGCTCGCTCATTGGTCGAATGGACCAGGGGCGTGGTTTCCGGAACGAGGAGGCGGGCCTAGGCCCACAGATGAGCCAGGTCAAGTCAAGGCGGGGGCGGGGCCAGGTGAGCAGCTGGAGGCGGTCACTGGATCAAGGGGGCGGGGCCAGGTGAACAGCCTGAAGCGGTGAGGTAAGCAGGAGAGAGGGTCGCGGGCAGGGACACCGGTGACCAGCAGGCGGGTGTGCCGGCGGCAGGGACCTAAAGAGGGGGCCCGGCGGCTTGGCCGGCCCCTTAGCTGACCTGCGGGAAGCGGTCAAGGGAAGAGTGGGTTGGGGCCGGTGTCAAAAGCTGGAGGTGGTCCAGTGGGGAAGGCCCTGGGGCACGGTGAAGGTGCCCAAGGAGCGCAAAGTGATTTTCTCGGACTTGATACAGCTCTCTCCCCATTGTCAAAGGCTAACCCTAACCCTAAAACTAAGCCTATCCCTCAACCTAACCCTCACCAGTGGCTAAGGCCCTGGGGCCCTGTGAAACCTGGACGACGGTCTCAAGTGCCCACAAAAGCCTCACCTGCCTGAGCTTCAGACTGGATGCCAGCAAGAGGGACCCTTGTTCTCAGGGCAGGGCGTTCCAGGCGAATGGGGCGGAAAGCAGGCCCCCGGGGCCGGGCCACCAGACCAGTCAGAACCTCCGGAGGGGCCGGGGAGGTGCCCCCAGAGTGGAAAGTGATGATTTCTCGGACTTGACACAGCTCTCTCCCGGTTGTCAAAGCCCATAGGCAGGCCTCTGGGCGTCCCAGGACACTCGGCTCTGAGCTGCCCTTTGGTGGGAGCGATGTGGGCCGGGGCGGGGGGGTTAGAGGGCCGGCCCCGAGGCTCATGGAGGACCCTGGGTGTCCTGAAGGGAGGGCTGGCTGGTCTGCCCACGCTTGGGGACCTGGGAGGCACCCTGTGAGCAGAGGGCTATGTGCCTTTACATCCCAGTGGTGGGGGCTATTCCTCTGTGTTTGGGAGCAGGTCAGACTGGCTGGTGCTGCTCGCTCATTGGTCGAATGGACCAGGGGCGTGGTTTCCGGAACGAGGAGGCGGGCCCAGGCCCACAGATGAGCCAGGTCAAGTCAAGGCGGGGGCGGGGCCAGGTGAGCAGCTGGAGGCGGTCACTGGATCAAGGGGGCGGGGCCAGGTGAACAGCCTGAAGTGGTGAGGTAAGCAGGAGAGAGGGTCGCGGGCAGGGACTCGGGTGACCAGCAGGCGGGTCTGCCGGCGGCAGGGACCTAAAGAGGGGGTCCGGCGGCTTGGCCGGCCCCTTAGCTGACCTGCGGGAAGGGGTCAAGGGAAGAGTGGGTTGGGGCCGGTGTCAAAAGCTGGAGGTGGTCCAGTGGGGAAGGCCCTGGGGCCCGGTGAAGGTGCCCCAGGAGCGCAAAATGATTTTCTCGGACTTGACACCGCTCTCTCCCCGTTGTCATAGGCTAACCCTAACCCTAAAACTAAGCCTATCCCTCAACCTAACCCTCACCAGTGGCTAAGGCTTTGGGGCCCTGTGAAACCTGGACGAGGGTCTCAAGTGCCCACAAAAGCCTCACCTGCCTGAGCTTCAGACTGGATGCCAGCAAGAGGGACCCTTGTCCTCAGGGCAGGGCGTTCCAGGCGAATGGGGCGGAAAGCCAGCCCCCGGGGCCGGGCCACCAGACCAGTCAGAACCTCTGGAGGGGCCGGGGAGGTGCCCCCAGAGTGGAAAGTGATAATTTCTCGGACTTGACACAGCTCTCTCCCGGTTGTCAAAGCCCATAGGCAGGGCTCTGGGCGTCCCAGGACACTCTGCTCTGAGCTGCCCTTTGGTGGGAGCGATGGGGGCCGGGGCGGGGGGGTTAGAGGGCCGGCCCCGAGGCTCCTGGAGGCCCCTGGGTGTCCTGAAGAAAGGGCTGGATGGTCTGCACACGCTTGGGGACCTGGGAGGCACCCTGTGAGCAGAGGGCTATGTGCCTTTACATCCCAGTGGTGGGGGCTATTCCTTTGTGTTTGGGAGCAGGGCCGACTGGCTGGTGCTGCTCGCTCATTGGTCGAATGGACCAGGGGCGTGGTTTCCGGAACCAGGAGGCGGGCCCAGGCCCACAGCTGAGCCATTTAAAGTCAAGGCGGGGGCGGGGCCAGGTGAGCAGCTGGAGGCGGTCACGGGATCACGGGGGCGGGACCAGGTGAACAGCCTGAAGTGGTGAGGTAAGCAGGAGAGAGGGTCGCGGGCAGGGACACGGGTGACCAGCAGGCGGGTCTGCCGGCGGCAGGGACCTAAAGAGGGGGCCCGGCGTCTTTGCCGGCCCCTTAGCTGACCTGCGGGAAGGGGTCAAGGGAAGAGTGGGTTGGGGCCGGTGTCAAAAGCTGGAGGTGGTCCAGTGGGGAAGGCCCTGGGGCCCGGTGAAGGTGCCCCAGGAGCGCAAAATGATTTTCTCGGACTTGACACCGCTCTCTCCCCGTTGTCAAAGGCTAACCCTAACCCTAAAACTAAGCCTATCCCTCAACCTAACCCTCACCAGTGGCTAAGGCCTTGGGGCCCTGTGAAATCTGGACGAGGGTCTCAAGTGCCCACAAAAGCCTCACCTGCCTGAGCTTCAGACTGGATGCCAGCAAGAGGGACCCTTGTCCTCAGGGCAGGGCGTTCCAGGCGAATGGTGCGGAAAGCCGGCCCCTGGGGCTGTTCCACCAGACCAGTCAGAACCTCCGGAGGGGCCGGGGAGGTGCCCCCAGAGTGGAAAGTGATAATTTCTCGGACTTGACACAGCTCTCTCCCGGTTGTCAAAGCCCATAGGCAGGCCTCTGGGCGTCCCAGGACACTCGGCTCTGAGCTGCCCTTTGGTGGGAGCGATGTGGGCCGGGGCGGGGGGGTTAGAGGGCCGGCCCCGAGGCTCATGGAGGACCCTGGGTGTCCTGAAGGGAGGGCTGGCTGGTCTGCCCACGCTTGGGGACCTGGGAGGCACCCTGTGAGCAGAGGGCTATGTGCCTTTACATCCCAGTGGTGGGGGCTATTCCTCTGTGTTTGGGAGCAGGTCAGACTGGCTGGTGCTGCTCGCTCATTGGTCGAATGGACCAGGGGCGTGGTTTCCGGAACGAGGAGGCGGGCCCAGGCCCACAGATGAGCCAGGTCAAGTCAAGGCGGGGGCGGGGCCAGGTGAGCAGCTGGAGGCGGTCACTGGATCAAGGGGGCGGGGCCAGGTGAACAGCCTGAAGTGGTGAGGTAAGCAGGAGAGAGGGTCGCGGGCAGGGACTCGGGTGACCAGCAGGCGGGTCTGCCGGCGGCAGGGACCTAAAGAGGGGGTCCGGCGGCTTGGCCGGCCCCTTAGCTGACCTGCGGGAAGGGGTCAAGGGAAGAGTGGGTTGGGGCCGGTGTCAAAAGCTGGAGGTGGTCCAGTGGGGAAGGCCCTGGGGCCCGGTGAAGGTGCCCCAGGAGCGCAAAATGATTTTCTCGGACTTGACACCGCTCTCTCCCCGTTGTCATAGGCTAACCCTAACCCTAAAACTAAGCCTATCCCTCAACCTAACCCTCACCAGTGGCTAAGGCTTTGGGGCCCTGTGAAACCTGGACGAGGGTCTCAAGTGCCCACAAAAGCCTCACCTGCCTGAGCTTCAGACTGGATGCCAGCAAGAGGGACCCTTGTCCTCAGGGCAGGGCGTTCCAGGCGAATGGGGCGGAAAGCCAGCCCCCGGGGCCGGGCCACCAGACCAGTCAGAACCTCTGGAGGGGCCGGGGAGGTGCCCCCAGAGTGGAAAGTGATAATTTCTCGGACTTGACACAGCTCTCTCCCGGTTGTCAAAGCCCATAGGCAGGGCTCTGGGCGTCCCAGGACACTCTGCTCTGAGCTGCCCTTTGGTGGGAGCGATGGGGGCCGGGGCGGGGGGGTTAGAGGGCCGGCCCCGAGGCTCCTGGAGGCCCCTGGGTGTCCTGAAGAAAGGGCTGGATGGTCTGCACACGCTTGGGGACCTGGGAGGCACCCTGTGAGCAGAGGGCTATGTGCCTTTACATCCCAGTGGTGGGGGCTATTCCTTTGTGTTTGGGAGCAGGGCCGACTGGCTGGTGCTGCTCGCTCATTGGTCGAATGGACCAGGGGCGTGGTTTCCGGAACCAGGAGGCGGGCCCAGGCCCACAGCTGAGCCATTTAAAGTCAAGGCGGGGGCGGGGCCAGGTGAGCAGCTGGAGGCGGTCACGGGATCACGGGGGCGGGACCAGGTGAACAGCCTGAAGTGGTGAGGTAAGCAGGAGAGAGGGTCGCGGGCAGGGACACGGGTGACCAGCAGGCGGGTCTGCCGGCGGCAGGGACCTAAAGAGGGGGTCCGGCGTCTTTGCCGGCCCCTTAGCTGACCTGCGGGAAGGGGTCAAGGGAAGAGTGGGTTGGGGCCGGTGTCAAAAGCTGGAGGTGGTCCAGTGGGGAAGGCCCTGGGGCCCGGTGAAGGTGCCCCAGGAGCGCAAAATGATTTTCTCGGACTTGACACCGCTCTCTCCCCGTTGTCAAAGGCTAACCCTAACCCTAAAACTAAGCCTATCCCTCAACCTAACCCTCACCAGTGGCTAAGGCCTTGGGGCCCTGTGAAATCTGGACGAGGGTCTCAAGTGCCCACAAAAGCCTCACCTGCCTGAGCTTCAGACTGGATGCCAGCAAGAGGGACCCTTGTCCTCAGGGCAGGGCGTTCCAGGCGAATGGTGCGGAAAGCCGGCCCCTGGGGCTGTTCCACCAGACCAGTCAGAACCTCCGGAGGGGCCGGGGAGGTGCCCCCAGAGTGGAAAGTGATAATTTCTCGGACTTGACACAGCTCTCTCCCGGTTGTCAAAGCCCATAGGCAGGCCTCTGGGCGTCCCAGGACACTCGGCTCTGAGCTGCCCTTTGGTGGGAGCGATGTGGGCCGGGGCGGGGGGGTTAGAGGGCCGGCCCCGAGGCTCATGGAGGACCCTGGGTGTCCTGAAGGGAGGGCTGGCTGGTCTGCCCACGCTTGGGGACCTGGGAGGCACCCTGTGAGCAGAGGGCTATGTGCCTTTACATCCCAGTGGTGGGGGCTATTCCTCTGTGTTTGGGAGCAGGTCAGACTGGCTGGTGCTGCTCGCTCATTGGTCGAATGGACCAGGGGCGTGGTTTCCGGAACGAGGAGGCGGGCCCAGGCCCACAGATGAGCCAGGTCAAGTCAAGGCGGGGGCGGGGCCAGGTGAGCAGCTGGAGGCGGTCACTGGATCAAGGGGGCGGGGCCAGGTGAACAGCCTGAAGTGGTGAGGTAAGCAGGAGAGAGGGTCGCGGGCAGGGACACGGGTGACCAGCAGGCGGGTCTGCCGGCGGCAGGGACCTAAAGAGGGGGTCCGGCGGCTTGGCCGGCCCCTTAGCTGACCTGCGGGAAGGGGTCAAGGGAAGAGTGGGTTGGGGCCGGTGTCAAAAGCTGGAGGTGGTCCAGTGGGGAAGGCCCTGGGGCCCGGTGAAGGTGCCCCAGGAGCGCAAAATGATTTTCTCGGACTTGACACCGCTCTCTCCCCGTTGTCATAGGCTAACCCTAACCCTAAAACTAAGCCTATCCCTCAACCTAACCCTCACCAGTGGCTAAGGCTTTGGGGCCCTGTGAAACCTGGACGAGGGTCTCAAGTGCCCACAAAAGCCTCACCTGCCTGAGCTTCAGACTGGATGCCAGCAAGAGGGACCCTTGTCCTCAGGGCAGGGCGTTCCAGGTGAATGGGGCGGAAAGCCAGCCCCCGGGGCCGGGCCACCAGACCAGTCAGAACCTCTGGAGGGGCCGGGGAGGTGCCCCCAGAGTGGAAAGTGATAATTTCTCGGACTTGACACAGCTCTCTCCCGGTTGTCAAAGCCCATAGGCAGGGCTGTGGGTGTCCCAGGACACTCTGCTGTGAGCTGCCCTTTGGTGTGAGCCATGGGGACCGGGGGTGGAAGGGTGTGAGGGAGGAGGGCCGGCCCCGAGGCTCATGGAGGACCCTGGGTGTCCTGAAGGGAGGGCTGGCTGGTCTGCCCACGCTTGGGGACCTGGGAGGCACCCTGTGAGCAGAGGGCTATGTGCCTTTACATCCCAGTGGTGGGGGCTATTCCTTTGTGTTTGGGAGCAGGGCAGACTGGCTGGTGCTGCTCGCTCATTGGTCGAATGGACCAGGGGCGTGGTTTCCGTAACCAGGATGCGGGCCCATGCCCACAGCTGAGCCAGGTCAAGTCAAGGCGGGGGCGGGGCCAGGTGAGCAGCTGGAGGCGGTCACGGGATCAAGGGGGCGGGGCCAGGTGAACAGCCTGAAGTGGTGAGGTAAGCAGGAGAGAGGGTCGCGGGCAGGGACACGGGTGACCAGCAGGCGGGTCTGCCGGCGGCAGGGACCTAAAGAGGGGCCCAGCGGCTTGGCCGGCCCCTTAGCTGACCTGCGGGAAGCGGTCAAGGGAAGAGTGTGTTGGGGCCGGTGTCAAAAGCTGGAGGAGGTCCAGTGGGGAAGGCCCTGGGGCCCGGTGAAGGTGCCCCAGGAGCGCAAAGTGATTTTCTCGGACTTGACACAGCTCTCTCCCCGTTGTCAAAGGCTAACCCTAACCCTAAAACTAAGCCTATCCCTCAACCTAACCCTCACCAGTGGCTAAGGCCCTGGGGCCCTGTGAAACCTGGACGAGGGTCTCAAGTGCCCACAAAAGCCTCACCTGCCTGAGCTTCAGACTGGATGCCAGCAAGAGGGACCCTTGTCCTCAGGGCAGGGCGTTCCAGGCGAATGGGGCAGAAAGCAGGCCCCCGGGGCCGGGCCACCAGACCACTCAGAACCTCCGGAGGTGCCGGGGAGTTGCCCCTAGAGTGGAAAGTGATGATTTCTCGGACTTGACACAGCTTTCTCCCGGTTTTCAAAGCCCATAGGCATGGCTCTGGGCGTCCCAGGACAATCTGCTGTGAGCTGCCCTTTGGTGGGAGCGATGGGGGCCGGGGCGGGGGGGTTAGAGGGCCGGCCCCGAGGCTCATGGAGGCCCCTGGGTGTCCTGAAGGGAGGGCTGGCTGGTCTGCCCACGCTTGGGGCCTGGGAGGCACCCTGTGAGCAGAGGGCTATGTGCCTTTACCTCCCAGTGGTGGGGGCTATTCCTCTGTGTTTGGGAGCAGGGCAGACAGGCTGGTGCTGCTCGCTCATTGGTCGAATGGACCAGGGGCGTGGTTTCCGGAACCAGGAGGCGGGCCCAGGCCCACAGCTGAGCCAGGTTAAATCAAGGAGGGGGCGGGGCCAGGTGAGCAGCTGGAGGCGGTCACGGGAACACGGGGGCGGGGCCAGGTGAACAGCCTGAAGTGGTGAGGTAAGCAGGAGAGAGGGTCGCAGGCAGGGACAAGGGTGACCAGCAGGCGGGTCTGCCAGCGGCAGGGACCTAAAGAGGGGGCCCGGCGGCTTGGCCGGCCCCTTAGCTGACCTGCGGGAAGCGGTCAAGGGAAGAGTGTGTTGGGGCCGGTGTCAAAAGCTGGAGGTGGTCCAGTGGGGAAGGTCCTGGGGCCCGGTGAAGGTGCCCCAGGAGCGCAAAGTGATTTTCTCGGACTTGACACAGCTCTCTCCCCGTTGTCAAAGGCTCACGCTAACCCTAAAACTAAGCCTATCCCTCAACCTAACCCTCACCAGTGGCTAAGGCCCTGGGGCCCTGTGAAACCTGGACGAGGGTCTCAAGTGCCCACAAAAGCGTCACCTGCCTGAGCTTCAGACTGGATGCCAGCAAGAGGGACCCTTGTCCTCAGGGCAGGGCATTCCAGGCGAATGGGGCGGAAAGCAGGCCCCCGCGGCCGGGCCACCAGACCAGTCAGAACCTCCGGAGGGGTCGGGGAGGTGCCCCCAGAGTGGAAAGTGATAATTTCTCGGACTTGACACAGCTCTCTCCCGGTTGTCAAAGCCCATAGGCAGGGCTGTGGGTGTCCCAGGACACTCTGCTGTGAGCTGCCCTTTGGTGTGAGCCATGGGGACCGGGGGTGGAAGGGTGTGAGGGAGGAGGGCCGGCCCCGAGGCTCATGGAGGACCCTGGGTGTCCTGAAGGGAGGGCTGGCTGGTCTGCCCACGCTTGGGGACCTGGGAGGCACCCTGTGAGCAGAGGGCTATGTGCCTTTACATCCCAGTGGTGGGGGCTATTCCTTTGTGTTTGGGAGCAGGGCAGACTGGCTGGTGCTGCTCGCTCATTGGTCGAATGGACCAGGGGCGTGGTTTCCGGAACCAGGATGAGGGCCCATGCCCACAGCTGAGCCAGGTCAAGTCAAGGCGGGGGCGGGGCCAGGTGAGCAGCTGGAGGCGGTCACGGGATCAAGGGGGCGGGGCCAGGTGAACAGCCTGAAGTGGTGAGGTAAGCAGGAGAGAGGGTCGCGGGCAGGGACACGGGTGACCAGCAGGCGGGTCTGCCGGCGGCAGGGACCTAAAGAGGGGCCCAGCGGCTTGGCCGGCCCCTTAGCTGACCTGCGGGAAGCGGTCAAGGGAAGAGTGTGTTGGGGCCGGTGTCAAAAGCTGGAGGTGGTCCAGTGGGGAAGGCCCTGGGGCCCGGTGAAGGTGCCCCAGGAGCGCAAAGTGATTTTCTCGGACTTGACACAGCTCTCTCCCCGTTGTCAAAGGCTCACGCTAACCCTAAAACTAAGCCTATCCCTCAACCTAACCCTCACCAGTGGCTAAGGCCCTGGGGCCCTGTGAAACCTGGACGAGGGTCTCAAGTGCCCACAAAAGCGTCACCTGCCTGAGCTTCAGACTGGATGCCAGCAAGAGGGACCCTTGTCCTCAGGGCAGGGCGTTCCAGGCGAATGGGGCGGAAAGCAGGCCCCCGCGGCCGGGCCACCAGACCAGTCAGAACCTCCGGAGGGGTCGGGGAGGTGCCCCCAGAGTGGAAAGTGATAATTTCTCGGACTTGACACAGCTCTCTCCCGGTTGTCAAAGCCCATAGGCAGGGCTGTGGGTGTCCCAGGACACTCTGCTGTGAGCTGTCCTTTGGTGTGAGCCAGGGGGACCGGGGGTGGAAGGGTGTGAGGGAGGAGGGCCGGCCCCGAGGCTCATGGAGGACCCTGGGTGTCCTGAAGGGAGGGCTGGCTGGTCTGCCCACGCTTGGGGACCTGGGAGGCACCCTGTGAGCAGAGGGCTATGTGCTTTTACATCCCAGTGGTGGGGGCTATTCCTCTGTGTTTGGGAGCAGGGCAGACTGGCTGGTGCTGCTCGCTCATTGGTCGAATGGACCAGGGGCGTGGTTTCCGGAACCAGGAGGCGGGCCCAGGCCCACAGCTGAGCCAGGTCAAGTCAAGGCGGGGGCGGGGCCAGGTGAGCAGCTGGAGGCGGTCACGGGATCAAGGGGGCGGGGCCAGGTGAACAGTCTGAAGTGGTGAGGTAAGCAGGAGAGAGGGTCGCGGGCAGGGACACGGGTGACCAGCAGGCGGGTCTGCCGGCGGCAGGGACCTAAAGAGGGGGCCCGGCGGCTTGGCCGGCCCCTTAGCTGACCTGCGGGAAGCGGTCAAGGGAAGAGTGGGTTTGGGCCGGTGTCAAAAGCTGGAGGTGGTCCAGTGGGGAAGGCCCTGGGGCCCGGTGAAGGTGCCCCAGGAGCGCAAAGTGATTTTCTCGGACTTGACACAGCTCTCTCCGCGTTGTCAAAGGCTCACCCTAACCCTAAAACTAAGCCTATCCCTCAACCTAACCCTCACCAGTGGCTAAGGCCCTGGGGCCCTGTGAAACCTGGACGAGGGTCTCAAGTGCCCACAAAAGCCTCACCTGCCTGAGCTTCACACTGGATGCCAGCAAGAGGAACCCTTGTCCTCAGGGCAGGGCGTTCCAGGCGAATGGGGCGGAAAGCAGGCCCCCGGGGCCGGGCCACCAGACCAGTCAGAACCTCCGGAGGGACCGGGGAGGTGCCCCCAGAGTGGAAAGTGATGATTTCTCGGACTTGACACAGCTCTCTCCCGGTTGTCAAAGCCCATAGGCAGGGCTCTGGGCGTCCCAGGACACTCTGCTCTGAGCTGCCCTTTGTTGGGGGCGATGTGGGCCGGGGCGGGGGGGTTAGAGGGCCGGCCCCGAGGCTCCTGGAGGCCCCTGGGTGTCCTGAAGGGAGGGCTGGCTGGTCTGCCCACGCTTGGGGACCTGGGAGGCACCCTGTGAGCAGAGGGCTATGTGCCTTTACATCCCAGTGGTGGGGGCTATTCCTTTGTGTTTGGAAGCAGGGCAGACTGGCTGGTGCTGCTCGCTCATTGGTCGAATGGACCAGGGGCGTGGTTTCCGGAACCAGGAGGCGGGCCCAGGCCCACAGCTGAGCCAGGTCAAGTCAAGGCTGGGGCGGGGCCAGGTGCGCAGCTGGAGGCGGTCACGGGATCACGGGGGCGGGGCCAGGTGAACAGCCTGAAGTGGTGAGGTAAGCAGGAGAGAGGGTCGCGGGCAGGGACACGGGTGACCAGCAGGCGGGTCTGCTGGCGGCAGGGACCTCAAGAGGGGGCCCGGCGGCTTGGCCGGCCCCTTAGCTGACCTGCGGGAAGCGGTCAAGGGAAGAGTGGGTTGGGGCCGGTGTCAAAAGCTGGACGAGGGTCTCAAGTGCCCACAAATGCCTCACCTGCCTGAGCTTCAGAATGGATGCCAGCAAGAGGGACCCTTGTCCTCAGGGCAGGGAGTTCCAGGCGAATGGGGCGGAAAGCAGGCCCCCGGGGCCGGGCCACCAGACCAGTCAGAACCTCCGGAGGGGCCGGGGAGGTGCCCCCAGAGTGGAAAGTGATGATTTCTCGGACTTGACACAGCTCTCTCCCGGTTGTCAAAGCCCATAGGCAGGCCTCTGGGCGTCCCAGGACACTCGGCTCTGAGCTGCCCTTTGGTGGGAGCGATGTGGGCCGGGGCGGGGGGGTTAGAGGGCCGGCCCCGAGGCTCATGGAGGACCCTGGGTGTCCTGAAGGGAGGGCTGGCTGGTCTGCCCACGCTTGGGGACCTGGGAGGCACCCTGTGAGCAGAGGGCTATGTGCCTTTACATCCCAGTGGTGGGGGCTATTCCTCTGTGTTTGGGAGCAGGTCAGACTGGCTGGTGCTGCTCGCTCATTGGTCGAATGGACCAGGGGCGTGGTTTCCGGAACGAGGAGGCGGGCCCAGGCCCACAGATGAGCCAGGTCAAGTCAAGGCGGGGGCGGGGCCAGGTGAGCAGCTGGAGGCGGTCACTGGATCAAGGGGGCGGGGCCAGGTGAACAGCCTGAAGTGGTGAGGTAAGCAGGAGAGAGGGTCGCGGGCAGGGACTCGGGTGACCAGCAGGCGGGTCTGCCGGCGGCAGGGACCTAAAGAGGGGGTCCGGCGGCTTGGCCGGCCCCTTAGCTGACCTGCGGGAAGGGGTCAAGGGAAGAGTGGGTTGGGGCCGGTGTCAAAAGCTGGAGGTGGTCCAGTGGGGAAGGCCCTGGGGCCCGGTGAAGGTGCCCCAGGAGCGCAAAATGATTTTCTCGGACTTGACACCGCTCTCTCCCCGTTGTCATAGGCTAACCCTAACCCTAAAACTAAGCCTATCCCTCAACCTAACCCTCACCAGTGGCTAAGGCTTTGGGGCCCTGTGAAACCTGGACGAGGGTCTCAAGTGCCCACAAAAGCCTCACCTGCCTGAGCTTCAGACTGGATGCCAGCAAGAGGGACCCTTGTCCTCAGGGCAGGGCGTTCCAGGCGAATGGGGCGGAAAGCCAGCCCCCGGGGCCGGGCCACCAGACCAGTCAGAACCTCTGGAGGGGCCGGGGAGGTGCCCCCAGAGTGGAAAGTGATAATTTCTCGGACTTGACACAGCTCTCTCCCGGTTGTCAAAGCCCATAGGCAGGGCTCTGGGCGTCCCAGGACACTCTGCTCTGAGCTGCCCTTTGGTGGGAGCGATGGGGGCCGGGGCGGGGGGGTTAGAGGGCCGGCCCCGAGGCTCCTGGAGGCCCCTGGGTGTCCTGAAGAAAGGGCTGGATGGTCTGCACACGCTTGGGGACCTGGGAGGCACCCTGTGAGCAGAGGGCTATGTGCCTTTACATCCCAGTGGTGGGGGCTATTCCTTTGTGTTTGGGAGCAGGGCCGACTGGCTGGTGCTGCTCGCTCATTGGTCGAATGGACCAGGGGCGTGGTTTCCGGAACCAGGAGGCGGGCCCAGGCCCACAGCTGAGCCATTTAAAGTCAAGGCGGGGGCGGGGCCAGGTGAGCAGCTGGAGGCGGTCACGGGATCACGGGGGCGGGACCAGGTGAACAGCCTGAAGTGGTGAGGTAAGCAGGAGAGAGGGTCGCGGGCAGGGACACGGGTGACCAGCAGGCGGGTCTGCCGGCGGCAGGGACCTAAAGAGGGGGCCCGGCGTCTTTGCCGGCCCCTTAGCTGACCTGCGGGAAGGGGTCAAGGGAAGAGTGGGTTGGGGCCGGTGTCAAAAGCTGGAGGTGGTCCAGTGGGGAAGGCCCTGGGGCCCGGTGAAGGTGCCCCAGGAGCGCAAAATGATTTTCTCGGACTTGACACCGCTCTCTCCCCGTTGTCAAAGGCTAACCCTAACCCTAAAACTAAGCCTATCCCTCAACCTAACCCTCACCAGTGGCTAAGGCCTTGGGGCCCTGTGAAATCTGGACGAGGGTCTCAAGTGCCCACAAAAGCCTCACCTGCCTGAGCTTCAGACTGGATGCCAGCAAGAGGGACCCTTGTCCTCAGGGCAGGGCGTTCCAGGCGAATGGTGCGGAAAGCCGGCCCCTGGGGCTGTTCCACCAGACCAGTCAGAACCTCCGGAGGGGCCGGGGAGGTGCCCCCAGAGTGGAAAGTGATAATTTCTCGGACTTGACACAGCTCTCTCCCGGTTGTCAAAGCCCATAGGCAGGCCTCTGGGCGTCCCAGGACACTCGGCTCTGAGCTGCCCTTTGGTGGGAGCGATGTGGGCCGGGGCGGGGGGGTTAGAGGGCCGGCCCCGAGGCTCATGGAGGACCCTGGGTGTCCTGAAGGGAGGGCTGGCTGGTCTGCCCACGCTTGGGGACCTGGGAGGCACCCTGTGAGCAGAGGGCTATGTGCCTTTACATCCCAGTGGTGGGGGCTATTCCTCTGTGTTTGGGAGCAGGTCAGACTGGCTGGTGCTGCTCGCTCATTGGTCGAATGGACCAGGGGCGTGGTTTCCGGAACGAGGAGGCGGGCCCAGGCCCACAGATGAGCCAGGTCAAGTCAAGGCGGGGGCGGGGCCAGGTGAGCAGCTGGAGGCGGTCACTGGATCAAGGGGGCGGGGCCAGGTGAACAGCCTGAAGTGGTGAGGTAAGCAGGAGAGAGGGTCGCGGGCAGGGACACGGGTGACCAGCAGGCGGGTCTGCCGGCGGCAGGGACCTAAAGAGGGGGTCCGGCGGCTTGGCCGGCCCCTTAGCTGACCTGCGGGAAGGGGTCAAGGGAAGAGTGGGTTGGGGCCGGTGTCAAAAGCTGGAGGTGGTCCAGTGGGGAAGGCCCTGGGGCCCGGTGAAGGTGCCCCAGGAGCGCAAAATGATTTTCTCGGACTTGACACCGCTCTCTCCCCGTTGTCATAGGCTAACCCTAACCCTAAAACTAAGCCTATCCCTCAACCTAACCCTCACCAGTGGCTAAGGCTTTGGGGCCCTGTGAAACCTGGACGAGGGTCTCAAGTGCCCACAAAAGCCTCACCTGCCTGAGCTTCAGACTGGATGCCAGCAAGAGCGACCCTTGTCCTCAGGGCAGGGCGTTCCAGGTGAATGGGGCGGAAAGCCAGCCCCCGGGGCCGGGCCACCAGACCAGTCAGAACCTCTGGAGGGGCCGGGGAGGTGCCCCCAGAGTGGAAAGTGATAATTTCTCGGACTTGACACAGCTCTCTCCCGGTTGTCAAAGCCCATAGGCAGGGCTGTGGGTGTCCCAGGACACTCTGCTGTGAGCTGCCCTTTGGTGTGAGCCATGGGGACCGGGGGTGGAAGGGTGTGAGGGAGGAGGGCCGGCCCCGAGGCTCATGGAGGACCCTGGGTGTCCTGAAGGGAGGGCTGGCTGGTCTGCCCACGCTTGGGGACCTGGGAGGCACCCTGTGAGCAGAGGGCTATGTGCCTTTACATCCCAGTGGTGGGGGCTATTCCTTTGTGTTTGGGAGCAGGGCAGACTGGCTGGTGCTGCTCGCTCATTGGTCGAATGGACCAGGGTCGTGGTTTCCGTAACCAGAATGCGGGCCCATGCCCACAGCTGAGCCAGGTCAAGTCAAGGCGGGGGCGGGGCCAGGTGAGCAGCTGGAGGCGGTCACGGGATCAAGGGGGCGGGGCCAGGTGAACAGCCTGAAGTGGTGAGGTAAGCAGGAGAGAGGGTCGCGGGCAGGGACACGGGTGACCAGCAGGCGGGTCTGCCGGCGGCAGGGACCTAAAGAGGGGCCCAGCGGCTTGGCCGGCCCCTTAGCTGACCTGCGGGAAGCGGTCAAGGGAAGAGTGTGTTGGGGCCGGTGTCAAAAGCTGGAGGAGGTCCAGTGGGGAAGGCCCTGGGGCCCGGTGAAGGTGCCCCAGGAGCGCAAAGTGATTTTCTCGGACTTGACACAGCTCTCTCCCCGTTGTCAAAGGCTAACCCTAACCCTAAAACTAAGCCTATCCCTCAACCTAACCCTCACCAGTGGCTAAGGCCCTGGGGCCCTGTGAAACCTGGACGAGGGTCTCAAGTGCCCACAAAAGCCTCACCTGCCTGAGCTTCAGACTGGATGCCAGCAAGAGGGACCCTTGTCCTCAGGGCAGGGCGTTCCAGGCGAATGGGGCAGAAAGCAGGCCCCCGGGGCCGGGCCACCAGACCACTCAGAACCTCCGGAGGTGCCGGGGAGGTGCCCCTAGAGTGGAAAGTGATGATTTCTCGGACTTGACACAGCTTTCTCCCGGTTTTCAAAGCCCATAGGCATGGCTCTGGGCGTCCCAGGACAATCTGCTGTGAGCTGCCCTTTGGTGGGAGCGATGGGGGCCGGGGCGGGGGGGTTAGAGGGCCGGCCCCGAGGCTCATGGAGGCCCCTGGGTGTCCTGAAGGGAGGGCTGGCTGGTCTGCCCACGCTTGGGGCCTGGGAGGCACCCTGTGAGCAGAGGGCTATGTGCCTTTACCTCCCAGTGGTGGGGGCTATTCCTCTGTGTTTGGGAGCAGGGCAGACAGGCTGGTGCTGCTCGCTCATTGGTCGAATGGACCAGGGGCGTGGTTTCCGGAACCAGGAGGCGGGCCCAGGCCCACAGCTGAGCCAGGTTAAATCAAGGAGGGGGCGGGGCCAGGTGAGCAGCTGGAGGCGGTCACGGGAACACGGGGGCGGGGCCAGGTGAACAGCCTGAAGTGGTGAGGTAAGCAGGAGAGAGGGTCGCAGGCAGGGACAAGGGTGACCAGCAGGCGGGTCTGCCAGCGGCAGGGACCTAAAGAGGGGGCCCGGCGGCTTGGCCGGCCCCTTAGCTGACCTGCGGGAAGCGGTCAAGGGAAGAGTGTGTTGGGGCCGGTGTCAAAAGCTGGAGGTGGTCCAGTGGGGAAGGCCCTGGGGCCCGGTGAAGGTGCCCCAGGAGCGCAAAGTGATTTTCTCGGACTTGACACAGCTCTCTCCCCGTTGTCAAAGGCTCACGCTAACCCTAAAACTAAGCCTATCCCTCAACCTAACCCTCACCAGTGGCTAAGGCCCTGGGGCCCTGTGAAACCTGGACGAGGGTCTCAAGTGCCCACAAAAGCGTCACCTGCCTGAGCTTCAGACTGGATGCCAGCAAGAGGGACCCTTGTCCTCAGGGCAGGGCATTCCAGGCGAATGGGGCGGAAAGCAGGCCCCCGCGGCCGGGCCACCAGACCAGTCAGAACCTCCGGAGGGGTCGGGGAGGTGCCCCCAGAGTGGAAAGTGATAATTTCTCGGACTTGACACAGCTCTCTCCCGGTTGTCAAAGCCCATAGGCAGGGCTGTGGGTGTCCCAGGACACTCTGCTGTGAGCTGCCCTTTGGTGTGAGCCATGGGGACCGGGGGTGGAAGGGTGTGAGGGAGGAGGGCCGGCCCCGAGGCTCATGGAGGACCCTGGGTGTCCTGAAGGGAGGGCTGGCTGGTCTGCCCACGCTTGGGGACCTGGGAGGCACCCTGTGAGCAGAGGGCTATGTGCCTTTACATCCCAGTGGTGGGGGCTATTCCTTTGTGTTTGGGAGCAGGGCAGACTGGCTGGTGCTGCTCGCTCATTGGTCGAATGGACCAGGGGCGTGGTTTCCGGAACCAGGATGAGGGCCCATGCCCACAGCTGAGCCAGGTCAAGTCAAGGCGGGGGCGGGGCCAGGTGAGCAGCTGGAGGCGGTCACGGGATCAAGGGGGCGGGGCCAGGTGAACAGCCTGAAGTGGTGAGGTAAGCAGGAGAGAGGGTCGCGGGCAGGGACACGGGTGACCAGCAGGCGGGTCTGCCGGCGGCAGGGACCTAAAGAGGGGCCCAGCGGCTTGGCCGGCCCCTTAGCTGACCTGCGGGAAGCGGTCAAGGGAAGAGTGTGTTGGGGCCGGTGTCAAAAGCTGGAGGTGGTCCAGTGGGGAAGGCCCTGGGGCCCGGTGAAGGTGCCCCAGGAGCGCAAAGTGATTTTCTCGGACTTGACACAGCTCTCTCCCCGTTGTCAAAGGCTCACGCTAACCCTAAAACTAAGCCTATCCCTCAACCTAACCCTCACCAGTGGCTAAGGCCCTGGGGCCCTGTGAAACCTGGACGAGGGTCTCAAGTGCCCACAAAAGCGTCACCTGCCTGAGCTTCAGACTGGATGCCAGCAAGAGGGACCCTTGTCCTCAGGGCAGGGCGTTCCAGGCGAATGGGGCGGAAAGCAGGCCCCCGCGGCCGGGCCACCAGACCAGTCAGAACCTCCGGAGGGGTCGGGGAGGTGCCCCCAGAGTGGAAAGTGATAATTTCTCGGACTTGACACAGCTCTCTCCCGGTTGTCAAAGCCCATAGGCAGGGCTGTGGGTGTCCCAGGACACTCTGCTGTGAGCTGTCCTTTGGTGTGAGCCAGGGGGACCGGGGGTGGAAGGGTGTGAGGGAGGAGGGCCGGCCCCGAGGCTCATGGAGGACCCTGGGTGTCCTGAAGGGAGGGCTGGCTGGTCTGCCCACGCTTGGGGACCTGGGAGGCACCCTGTGAGCAGAGGGCTATGTGCTTTTACATCCCAGTGGTGGGGGCTATTCCTCTGTGTTTGGGAGCAGGGCAGACTGGCTGGTGCTGCTCGCTCATTGGTCGAATGGACCAGGGGCGTGGTTTCCGGAACCAGGAGGCGGGCCCAGGCCCACAGCTGAGCCAGGTCAAGTCAAGGCGGGGGCGGGGCCAGGTGAGCAGCTGGAGGCGGTCACGGGATCAAGGGGGCGGGGCCAGGTGAACAGTCTGAAGTGGTGAGGTAAGCAGGAGAGAGGGTCGCGGGCAGGGACACGGGTGACCAGCAGGCGGGTCTGCCGGCGGCAGGGACCTAAAGAGGGGGCCCGGCGGCTTGGCCGGCCCCTTAGCTGACCTGCGGGAAGCGGTCAAGGGAAGAGTGGGTTTGGGCCGGTGTCAAAAGCTGGAGGTGGTCCAGTGGGGAAGGCCCTGGGGCCCGGTGAAGGTGCCCCAGGAGCGCAAAGTGATTTTCTCGGACTTGACACAGCTCTCTCCGCGTTGTCAAAGGCTCACCCTAACCCTAAAACTAAGCCTATCCCTCAACCTAACCCTCACCAGTGGCTAAGGCCCTGGGGCCCTGTGAAACCTGGACGAGGGTCTCAAGTGCCCACAAAAGCCTCACCTGCCTGAGCTTCACACTGGATGCCAGCAAGAGGAACCCTTGTCCTCAGGGCAGGGCGTTCCAGGCGAATGGGGCGGAAAGCAGGCCCCCGGGGCCGGGCCACCAGACCAGTCAGAACCTCCGGAGGGACCGGGAAGGTGCCCCCAGAGTGGAAAGTGATGATTTCTCGGACTTGACACAGCTCTCTCCCGGTTGTCAAAGCCCATAGGCAGGGCTCTGGGCGTCCCAGGACACTCTGCTCTGAGCTGCCCTTTGTTGGGGGCGATGTGGGCCGGGGCGGGGGGGTTAGAGGGCCGGCCCCGAGGCTCCTGGAGGCCCCTGGGTGTCCTGAAGGGAGGGCTGGCTGGTCTGCCCACGCTTGGGGACCTGGGAGGCACCCTGTGAGCAGAGGGCTATGTGCCTTTACATCCCAGTGGTGGGGGCTATTCCTCTGTGTTTGGAAGCAGGGCAGACTGGCTGGTGCTGCTCGCTCATTGGTCGAATGGACCAGGGGCGTGGTTTCCGGAACCAGGAGGCGGGCCCAGGCCCACAGCTGAGCCAGGTCAAGTCAAGGCTGGGGCGGGGCCAGGTGCGCAGCTGGAGGCGGTCACGGGATCACGGGGGCGGGGCCAGGTGAACAGCCTGAAGTGGTGAGGTAAGCAGGAGAGAGGGTCGCGGGCAGGGACACGGGTGACCAGCAGGCGGGTCTGCTGGCGGCAGGGACCTCAAGAGGGGGCCCGGCGGCTTGGCCGGCCCCTTAGCTGACCTGCGGGAAGCGGTCAAGGGAAGAGTGGGTTGGGGCCGGTGTCAAAAGCTGGACGAGGGTCTCAAGTGCCCACAAAAGCCTCACCTGCCTGAGCTTCAGAATGGATGCCAGCAAGAGGGACCCTTGTCCTCAGGGCAGGGAGTTCCAGGCGAATGGGGCGGAAAGCAGGCCCCCGGGGCCGGGCCACCAGACCAGTCAGAACCTCCGGAGGGGCCAGGGAAGTGCCCCCAGAGTGGAAAGTGATAATTTCTCAGACTTGACACAGCTCTCTCCCGGTTGTCAAAGCCCATAGGCAGGGCTCTGGGCGTCCCAGGACACTCTCCTCTGAGCTGCCCTTTGGTGGGAGCGATGTGGGCCGGGGCGGGGGGGTTAGAGGGCCGGCCCCGAGGCTCATGGAGGACCCTGGGTGTCCTGAAGGGATGGCTGGCTGGTCTGCCCACGCTTGGGGACCTGGGAGGCACCCTGTGAGCAGAGGGCTATGTGCCTTTACATCCCAGTGGTGGGGCTATTCCTCCGTGTTTGGGAGCAGGGCAGGCTGGCTGGTGCTGCTCGCTCATTGGTCGAATGGACCAGGGGCGTGGTTTCCGGAACCAGGATGCGGGCCCAGGCCCACAGCTGAGCCAGGTCAAGTCAAGGCGGGGGCGGGGCCAGGTGAGCAGCTGGAGGCGGTCACGGGATCAAGGGGGCGGGGCCAGGTGAACAGCCTGAAGTGGTGACGGAAGCAGGAGAGAGGGTCTCTGGCAGGGACACGGGTGACCAGCAGGCGGGTCTGCCGGCGGCAGGGGCCTAAAGAGGGGGCCCGGCGGCTTGGCCGGCCCCTTAGCTGACCTGCGGGAAGCGGTCAAGGGAAGAGTGGGTTGGGGCCGGTGTCAAAAGCTGGAGGTGGTCCAGTGGGGAAGGCCCTGGGGCCCGGTGCAGGTGCCCCAGGAGTGCAAAGTGATTTTCTGCCTTCTGGTCCAAGTATAAGCTTTGCCCACTTTATCAAACAACTTCCTACACACTGTTATGAACTGAGGCAGATCGGGAACATTGTCTCTCAACTGTGTTATAGAGTGTAGTACTACATTTCAGTGAAGTGTAAGGCTTTCCAAAGCTGCCGAACGTGTTTCTTTCTCTATTTCAATGGTATTCTGCCTTGTATAACACCCATTTACCACTCTAGTCTCCTTTAAGTAAGGAATATAGGATTCATACAGTGTTTCATGTGATCTTAACTCGAATTAATGATTTCCCCGATCTTAGCTACCTTTACTACGCTAAGAACTGACTTGGAGAATCTCTTTGAGCGGTTCTAAACAAGTTCTCATCTGTTTACAGTCATTTTCTCTGAATTAATCATGTTTTCATGTAGTTTCCTATATTCTGCCTTCTGGTCCAAGTATAAGCTTTGCCCACTTTATCAAACAACTTCCTACACACTGTTATGAACTGAGGCAGCTCGGGAACATTGTCTCTCTACTGTGTTACATAGTGTAGTACTATATTTCAGTGAAGTGTAAGGCTTTCCAAAGCTGCCGAACGTGTTTCTTTCTCTATTTCAATGGTATTCTGCCTTGTAAAACACACATTTACCACTCCAGTCTCCTTTAAGTAAAGAATATAGGATTCATACAGTGTTTCAAGTCATCTTAACTTGAATTAAGGATTTCCCGGATCTTAGCTACCTTTTCTACACTAAGAACTGACTGGAGAACCTCTTTCAGCTGTTCTGAACAAGTTCTCATCTGTTTACAGTCATTTTCTCTGAATTATCCATGTTTTCATGTAGTTTCCTATATTCTGCCTTCTGGTCCTAGTATAAGCTTTGCCCACTTTATCAAACAACTTCCTACACACTGTTATGAACTGAGGCAGCTCGGGAACATTGTCTCTCAACTGTGTTATAGAGTGTAGTACTACATTTCAGTGAAGTGTAAGGCTTTCCAAAGCTGCCGAACGTGTTTCTTTCTCTATTTCAATGGTATTCTGCCTTGTATAACACCCATTTACCACTCTAGTCTCCTTTAAGTAAGGAATATAGGATTCATACAGTGTTTCATGTGATCTTAACTCGAATAAATGATTTCCCGGATCTTAGCTACCTTTACTACGCTAAGAACTGACTTGGAGAATCTCTTTGAGCTGTTCTAAACAAGTTCTCATCTGTTTCCAGTCATTTTCTCTGAATTATCCATGTTTTCATGTAGTTTCCTATATTCTGCCTTCTGGTCCAAGTATAAGCTTTGCCCACTTTATCAAACAACTTCCTACACACTGTTATGAACTGAGGCAACTCGGGAACATTGTCTCTCAACTGTGTTATAGAGTGTAGTACTACATTTCAGTGAAGTGTAAGGCTTTCCAAAGCTGCCAAACGTGTTTAATTCTCTATTTCAATGGTATTCTACCTTGTATAACACAGATTTAGCACTCTAGTCTCCTTTAAGTAAAGAATATAGGATTCATACAGTGTTTCATGTGATCTTAACTCGAATTAAGGATTTCCCGGATCTTATCTACATTTACTACAATAAGAACTGAATGGAGAATCTCTTTGAGCTGTTCTAAACAAGTTCTCATCTGTTTATAGTCATTTTCTCTGAATTATCCATGTTTTCATGTAGTTTCCTATATTCTGCCTTCTGGTCCAAGTATAAGCTTTGCCCACTTTATCAAACAACTTCCTACACACTGTTTTGAACTGAGGCAGCTCGGGAACATTGTCTCTCAACTGTGTTATAGAGTGTAGTACTACGTTTCAGTGAAGTGTAAGGCTTTCCAAAGCTGCCTAACGTGTTTCTTTCTCTATTTCAACGGTATTCTGCCTTGTATAACACACATTTACCACTCTAGTCTCCTTTAAGTAAAGAATATAGGATTCATAGAGTGTTTCATGTCATCTTAACTAGAATTAATGATTTCCCGGATCTTAGCTACTTTTACTACGCTAAGAACTGACTGGAGAATCTCTTTGAGCTGTTCTAAACAAGTTCTCATCTGTTTCCAGTCATTTTCTCTGAATTATCCATGTTTTCATGTAGTTTCCTATATTCTGCCTTCTGGTCCAAGTATAAGCTTTGCCCACTTTATCAAACAACTTCCTACACACTGTTATGAACTGAGGCAGCTCGGGAACATTGTCTCTCAACTGTGTTATAGAGTGTAGTACTACATTTCAGAGAAGTGTAAGGCTTTCCAAAGCTGCCAAACGTGTTTAATTCTCTATTTCAATGGTATTCTACCTTGTATAACACACATTTAGCACTCTAGTCTCCTTTAAGTAAAGAATATAGGATTCATACAGTGTTTCATGTGATCTTAACTCGAATTAAGGATTTCCCGGATCTTAGCTACATGTACTACAATAAGAACTGAATGGAGAATCTCTTTGAGCTGTTCTAAACAAGTTCTCATCTGTTTACAGTCATTTTCTCTGAATTATCCATGTTTTCATGTAGTTTCCTATATTCTGCCTTCTGGTCCAAGTATAAGCTTTGCCCACTTTATCAAACAACTTCCTACACACTGTTATGAACTGAGTCAGCTCGGGAACATTGTCTCTCAACTGTGTTACAGAGTGTAGTACTATATTTCAGTGAAGTGTAAGGCTTTCCAAAGCTGCCGAACGTGTTTCTTTCTCTATTTCAATGGTATTCTGCCTTGTATAACACCCATTTACCACTCTAGTCTCCTTTAAGTAAGGAATATAGGATTCATACAGTGTTTCATGTGATCTTAACTCGAATAAATGATTTCCCGGATCTTAGCTACCTTTACTACGCTAAGAACTGACTTGGAGAATCTCTTTGAGCTGTTCTAAACAAGTTCTCATCTGTTTCCAGTCATTTTCTCTGAATTATCCATGTTTTCATGTAGTTTCCTATATTCTGCCTTCTGGTCCAAGTATAAGCTTTGCCCACTTTATCAAACAACTTCCTACACACTGTTATGAACTGAGGCAACTCGGGAACATTGTCTCTCAACTGTGTTATAGAGTGTAGTACTACATTTCAGTGAAGTGTAAGGCTTTCCAAAGCTGCCAAACGTGTTTAATTCTCTATTTCAATGGTATTCTACCTTGTATAACACAGATTTAGCACTCTAGTCTCCTTTAAGTAAAGAATATAGGATTCATACAGTGTTTCATGTGATCTTAACTCGAATTAAGGATTTCCCGGATCTTATCTACATTTACTACAATAAGAACTGAATGGAGAATCTCTTTGAGCTGTTCTAAACAAGTTCTCATCTGTTTATAGTCATTTTCTCTGAATTATCCATGTTTTCATGTAGTTTCCTATATTCTGCCTTCTGGTCCAAGTATAAGCTTTGCCCACTTTATCAAACAACTTCCTACACACTGTTTTGAACTGAGGCAGCTCGGGAACATTGTCTCTCAACTGTGTTATAGAGTGTAGTACTACGTTTCAGTGAAGTGTAAGGCTTTCCAAAGCTGCCTAACGTGTTTCTTTCTCTATTTCAACGGTATTCTGCCTTGTATAACACACATTTACCACTCTAGTCTCCTTTAAGTAAAGAATATAGGATTCATAGAGTGTTTCATGTCATCTTAACTAGAATTAATGATTTCCCGGATCTTAGCTACTTTTACTACGCTAAGAACTGACTGGAGAATCTCTTTGAGCTGTTCTAAACAAGTTCTCATCTGTTTCCAGTCATTTTCTCTGAATTATCCATGTTTTCATGTAGTTTCCTATATTCTGCCTTCTGGTCCAAGTATAAGCTTTGCCCACTTTATCAAACAACTTCCTACACACTGTTATGAACTGAGGCAGCTCGGGAACATTGTCTCTCAACTGTGTTATAGAGTGTAGTACTACATTTCAGAGAAGTGTAAGGCTTTCCAAAGCTGCCAAACGTGTTTAATTCTCTATTTCAATGGTATTCTACCTTGTATAACACACATTTAGCACTCTAGTCTCCTTTAAGTAAAGAATATAGGATTCATACAGTGTTTCATGTGATCTTAACTCGAATTAAGGATTTCCCGGATCTTAGCTACATGTACTACAATAAGAACTGAATGGAGAATCTCTTTGAGCTGTTCTAAACAAGTTCTCATCTGTTTACAGTAATTTTCTCTGAATTATCCATGTTTTCATGTAGTTTCCTATATTCTGCCTTCTGGTCCAAGTATAAGCTTTGCCCACTTTATCAAACAACTTCCTACACACTGTTATGAACTGAGGCAGCTCAGGAACATTGTCTCTCAACTGTGTTATAGAGTGTAGTATTACATTTCAGTGAAGTGTAAGGCTTTCCAAAGCTGCCGAACATGTTTCTTTCTCTATTTCGATGGTATTCTGCCTTGTATAACACACATTTACCACTCTAGTCACCTTTAAGTAAAGAATATAGGATTCATACAGTGTTTTATGTCATCTTAACTCGAATTAAGGATTTCCCGGATCTTAGCTACCTTTTCTACACTAAGAACTGATTTGGAGAATCTCTTTCAGCTGTTCTAAACAATCTCTCATCTGTTTCCAGTCATTTTCTCTGAATTATCCATGTTTTCATGTAGTTTCCTATATTCTGCCTTCTGGTCCATGTATAAGCTTTGCCCACTTTATCAAACAACTTCCTACACACTGTTATGAACTGAGGCAGCTCGGGAACCTTGTCTCTCAACTGTGTTATAGAGTGTAGTACTACATTTCAGTGAAGTGTAAGGCTTTCCAAAGCTGCCGAACGTGTTTCTTTCTCTATTTCAATGGTATTCTGCCTTAGCTACATAAGAACTGACTGGAGAATCTCTTTGAGCTGGTATTCTGCCTTAGGTACCTAAGAACTGACTGGAGAATCTCTTTGAGCTGTTCTAAACAAGTTCTCATCTGTTTACAGTCATTTTCTCTGAATTATCCTTGTTTTCATGGAGTTTCCTATATTCTGCCTTCTGGTCCAAGTATAAGCTTTGCCCACTTTATGAAACAACTTCCTACACACTGTTATGAACTGAGGCAGCTCGGGAACATTGTCTCTCAACTGTGTTATAGAGTGTAGTATTAAATTTCAGTGAAGTGTAAGGCTTTCCTAAGCTGACGAACGTGTTTCTTTCTCTATTTCAGTGGTATTCTGCCTTGTATAACACACATTTACCACTCTAGTCTCCTTCAAGTAAAGAATATAGGATTCATACAGTGTTTCATGTGATCTTAACTCGAATTAAGGATTTCCCGGATCTTAGCTACCTTTACTACGCTAAGAACTGACTGGAGAATCTCTTTGAGTTGTTTTATACAAGTTCTCATCTGTTTACAGTCATTTTCTCTGAATTATCCATGTTTTCATGTAGTTTCCTATATTCTGCCTTCTGGTCCAAGTAAAAGCTTTGCCCACTTTATCAAACAACTTCCTACACACTGTTATGAACTGAGGCAGCTCAGGAACATTGTCTCTCAACTGTGTTATAGAGTGTAGTATTAAATTTCAGTGAAGTGTAAGGCTTTCCAAAGCTGCCGAACATGTTTCTTTCTCTATTTCGATGGTATTCTGCCTTGTATAACACACATTTACCACTCTAGTCTCCTTTAAGTAAAGAATATAGGATTCATACAGTGTTTCATGTGATCTTAACTCGAATTAAGGATTTCCCGGATCTTAGCTACCTTTACTACACTAAGAACTGACTGGAGAATCTCTTTGAGCTGTTCTAAACAAGTTCTCATCTGTTTACAGTAATTTTCTCTGAATTATCCATGTTTTCATGTAGTTTCCTATATTCTGCCTTCTGGTCCAAGTATAAGCTTTGCCCACTTTATCAAACAACTTCCTACACACTGTTATGAACTGAGGCAGCTCAGGAACATTGTCTCTCAACTGTGTTATAGAGTGTAGTATTACATTTCAGTGAAGTGTAAGGCTTTCCAAAGCTGCCGAACATGTTTCTTTCTCTATTTCGATGGTATTCTGCCTTGTATAACACACATTTACCACTCTAGTCACCTTTAAGTAAAGAATATAGGATTCATACAGTGTTTTATGTCATCTTAACTCGAATTAAGGATTTCCCGGATCTTAGCTACCATTTCTACACTAAGAACTGATTTGGAGAATCTCTTTCAGCTGTTCTAAACAATCTCTCATCTGTTTCCAGTCATTTTCTCTGAATTATCCATGTTTTCATGTAGTTTCCTATATTCTGTTTTCTGGTCCAAGTATAAGCTTTGCCCACTTTATCAAACAACTTCCTACACACTGTTATGAACTGAGGCAGCTCGGGAACATTGTCTCTCAACTGTGTTATAGAGTGTAGTACTACATTTCAGTGAAGTGTAAGGCTTTCCAAAGCTGCTGAACGTGTTTCTTTCTCTATTTCAATGGTATTCTGCCTTGTATAACACACATTTACGACTCTAGTCTCCTTTAAGTAAAGAATATAGGATTCATAGAGTGTTTCAAGTCATCTTAACTTGAATTAAGGATTTCCCGGATCTTAGCTACCTTTTCTACACTAAGAACTGATTTGGAGAATCTCTTTCAGTGTTCTGAACAAGTTCTCATCTGTTTCCTGTCATTTTCTTTGAATTATCCATGTTTTCATGTAGTTTCCTATATTCTGCCTTATGGTCCTAGTATAAGCTTTGCCCACTTTATCAAACAACTTCCTACACACTGTTATGAACTGAGGCAGCTCGGGAACATTGTCTCTCAACTGTGTTATAGTGTGTAGTACTACATTTCAGTGAAGTGTAATGCTTTCCAAAGCTGCCGAACGTGTTTCTTTCTCTATTTCAATGGTATTCTGCCTTGTATAACACACATTTACCACTCTAGTCTCCTTTAAGTAAGGAATATAGGATTCATACAGTGTTTCATGTGATCTTAACTCGAATTAATGATTTCCCGGATCTTAGCTACCTTTACTACGCTAAGAACTGACTTGGAGAATCTCTTTGAGCTGTTCTAAACAAGTTCTCATCTGTTTACAGTCATTTTCTCTGAATTATCCATGTTTTCATTTAGTTTCCTATATTCTGCCTTCTGGTCCAAGTATAAGCTTTGCCCACTTTATCAAACAACTTCCTACACACTGTTATGAACTGAGGCAGCTCGGGAACATTGTCTCTCAACTGTGTTATAGAGTGTAGTACTACATTTCAGTGAAGTGTAAGGCTTTCCAAAGCTGCCAAACGTGTTTAATTCTCTATTTCAATGGTATTCTACCTTGTATAACACACATTTAGCACTCTAGTCTCCTTTAAGTAAAGAATATAGGATTCATACAGTGTTTCATGTGATCTTAACTCGAATTAAGATTTCCCGGATCTTAGCTACATTTACTACAATAAGAACTGAATGGAGAATCTCTTTCAGCTGTTCTAAACAAGTTCTCATCTGTTTACAGTCATTTTCTCTGAATTATGCATGTTTTCATGTAGTTTCCTATATTCTGCCTTCTGGTCCAAGTATAAGCTTTGCCCACTTTATCAAACAACTTCCTACACACCGTTATGAACTGAGGCAGCTCGGGAACCTTGTCTCTCAACTGTGTTATAGAGTGTAGTACTACATTTCTGTGAAGTGTAAGGCTTTCCAAAGCTGCCGAACGTGTTTCTTTCTCTATTTCAATGGTATTCTGCCTTGTATAACACACATTTACCACTCTAGTCTCCTTCAAGTAAAGAATATAGGATTCATACAGTGTTTCATGTGATCTTAACTCGAATTAAGGATTTCCCGAATCTTAGCTACCTTTACTACGCTAAGAACTAACTGGAGAATCTCTTTGAGCTTTTCTAAACAAGTTCTCATCTGTTTACAGTCATTTTCTCTGAATTATCCATGTTTTCATGTAGTTTCCTATATTCTGCCTTCTGGTCCAAGTATAAGCTTTGCCCACTTTATCAAACAACTTCCTACACACTGTTATGAACTGAGGCAGCTCAGGAACATTGTCTCTCAACTGTGTTATAGAGTGTAGTATTACATTTCAGTGAAGTGTAAGGCTTTCCAAAGCTGCCGAACATGTTTCTTTCTCTATTTCGATGGTATTCTGCCTTGTATAACACACATTTACCACTCTAGTCTCCTTTAAGTAAAGAATATAGGATTCATACAGTGTTTTATGTCATCTTAACTCGAATTAAGGATTTCCCGGATCTTAGCTACATTTTCTACACTAAGAACTGATTTGGAGAATCTCTTTCAGCTGTTCTAAACAATCTCTCATCTGTTTCCAGTCATTTTCTCTGAATTATCCATGTTTTCATGTAGTTTCCTATATTCTGCCTTCTGGTCAAAGTATTAGCTTTGCCCACTTTATCAAACAACTTCCTACACACTGTTATGAACTGAGGCAGCTCGGGAACATTGTCTCTCAACTGTGTTATAGAGTGTAGTACTACATTTCAGTGAAGTGTAAGGCTTTCCAAAGCTGCTGAACTTGTTTCTTTCTCTATTTCAATGGTATTCTGCCTTGTATAACACACATTTACGACTCTAGTCTCCTTTAAGTAAAGAATATAGGATTCATAGAGTGTTTCAAGTCATCTTAACTTGAATTAAGGATTTCCCGGATCTTAGCTACCTTTTGTACACTAAGAACTTATTTGGAGAATCTCTTTCAGTGTTCTAAACAAGTTCTCATCTGTTTCCTGTCATTTTCTCTGAATTATCCATGTTTTCATGTAGTTTCCTATATTCTGCCTTCTGGTCCTAGTATAAGCTTTGCACACTTTATCAAACAACTTCCTACACACTGTTATGAACTGAGGCAGCTCGGGAACATTGTCTCTCAACTGTGTTATAGTGTGTAGTACTACATTTCAGTGAAGTGTAAGGCTTTCCAAAGCTGCCGAACGTGTTTCTTTCTCTATTTCAATGGTATTCTGCCTTGTATAACACATATTTACCACTCTAGTCTCCTTTAAGTAAGGAATATAGGATTCATACAGTGTTTCATGTGATCTTAACTCGAATTAATGATTTCCCGGATCTTAGCTACCTTTACTACGCTAAGAACTGACTTGGAGAATCTCTTTGAGCTGTTCTAAACAAGTTCTCATCTGTTTACAGTCATTTTCTCTGAATTATCCATGTTTTCATTTAGTTTCCTATATTCTGCCTTCTGGTCCAAGTATAAGCTTTGCCCACTTTATCAAACAACTTCCTACACACTGTTATGAACTGAGGCAGCTCGGGAACATTGTCTCTCAACTGTGTTATAGAGTGTAGTACTACATTTCAGTGAAGTGTAATGCTTTCCAAAGCTGCCGAACATGTTTCTTTCTCTATTTCGATGGTATTCTGCCTTGTATAACACACATTTACCACTCTAGTCTCCTTTAAGTAAAGAATATAGGATTCATACAGTGTTTTATGTCATCTTAACTCGAATTAAGGATTTCCCGGATCTTAGCTACATTTTCTACACTAAGAACTGATTTGGAGAATCTCTTTCAGCTGTTCTAAACAATCTCTCATCTGTTTCCAGTCATTTTCTCTGAATTATCCATGTTTTCATGTAGTTTCCTATATTCTGCCTTCTGGTCCAAGTATAAGCTTTGCCCACTTTATCAAACAACTTCCTACACACTGTTATGAACTGAGGCAGCTCGGGAACATTGTCTCTCAACTGTGTTATAGAGTGTAGTACTACATTTTAGTGAAGTGTAATGCTTTCCAAATATGTCGAATGCGTTTCTTTCTCTATTTCAATGGCATTCTGCCCTGTATAACACACATTTACCACTCTATTCTCCCTTAAGTAAAGAATATAGGATTCATACAGTGTTTCATGTCATCTTAACTCGAATTAAGGATTTCCCGGATCTTAGCTACCTTTACTACACTAAGAACTGATTGGAGAATCTCTTTGAGCTGTTCTAAACAAGTTCTCATCTTTTTACAGTCATTTTCTCTGAATTATCCATGTTTTCATGTAGTTTCCTATATTCTGCCTTCTGGTCCAAGTAAAAGCTTTGCCCACTTTATCAAACAACTTCCTACACACTGTTATGAATTGAGGCAGCTCGGGAACATTGTCTCTCAACTGTGTTATAGAGTGTAGTATTACATTTCAGTGAAGTGTAAGGCTTTCCAAAGCTGCCGAACGTGTTTCTTTCTCTATTTCAGTGGTATTCTGCCTTGTATAACACACATTTACCACTCCAGTCTCCTTTAAGTAAAGAATATAGGATTCATACAGTGTTTCATGTGATCTTAACTTGAATTAAGGATTTCCCGGATCTCAGCTACCTTTTCTACACTAAGAACTGACTTGGAGAATCTCTTTGAGCTGTTCTAAACAAGTTCTCATCTGTTTACAGTCATTTTCTCTGAATTATCCATGTTTTCATGTAGTTTCCTATATTCAGCCTTCTGGTCCAAGTATAAGCTTTGCCCACTTTATCAAACAACTTCCTACACACTGTTATGAAGTGAGGCAGCTCGGGAACATTGTCTCTCAACTGTGTTATAGAGTGTAGTACTACATTTCAGTGAAGTGTAATGCTTTCCAAAGATGTCGAATGTCTTTCTTTCTCTATTTCAATGGCATTCTGCCTTGTATAACACACATTTACCACTCTATTCTCCTTTAAGTAAAGAATATAGGATTCATACAGTGTTTCATGTCATCTTAACTCGAATTAAGGATTTCCTGGATCTTAGCTACCTTTACTACACTAAGAACTGATTGGAGAATCTCTTTGAGCTGTTCTAAATAAGTTCTCATCTGTTTAAAGTCATTTTCTCTGAATTATCCATGTTTTCATGTAGTTTCCTATATTCTGCCTTCTGGTCCAAGTATAAGCTTTGCCCACTTTATCAAACAACTTCCTACACACTGTTATGAACTGAGGCAGCTCGGGAACATTGTCTCTCAACTGTGTTATAGAGTGTAGTATTACATTTCAGTGAAGTGTAAGGCTTTCCAAAGCTGCCGAACGTGTTTCTTTCTCTATTTCAGTGGTATTCTGCCTTAGCTACCTAAGAACTGACTGGAGAATCTCTTTGAGCTGGTATTCTGCCTTAGGTACCTAAGAACTGACTGGAGAATCTCTTTGAGCTGTTCTAAACAAGTTCTCATCTGTTTACAGTCATTTTCTCTGAATTATCCATGTTTTCATGTAGTTTCCTATATTCTGCCTTCTGGTCCAAGTATAAGCTTTGCCCACTTTATCAAACAACTTCCTACACACTGTTATGAACTGAGGCAGCTCGGGAACATTGTCTCTCAACTGTGTTATAGAGTGTAGTATTACATTTCAGTGAAGTGTAAGGCTTTCCAAAGCTGCCGAACGTGTTTCTTTCTCTATTTCAGTGGTATTCTGCCTTGTATAACACACATTTACCACTCTAGTCTCCTTCAAGTAAAGAATATAGGATTCATACAGTGTTTCATGTGATCTTAACTCGAATTAAGGATTTCCCGGATCTTAGCTACCTTTACTACGCTAAGAACTGACTGGAGAATCTCTTTGAGCTATTCTAAACAAGTTCTCATCTGTTTACAGTCATTTTCTCTGAATTATCCATGTTTTCATGTAGTTTCCTATATTCTGCCTTCTGGTCCAAGTATAAGCTTTGCCCACTTTATCAAACAACTTCCTACACACTGTTATGAACTGAGTCAGCTCGGGAACATTGTCTCTCAACTGTGTTACAGAGTGTAGTACTATATTTCAGTGAAGTGTAAGGCTTTCCAAAGCTGCCGAACATGTTTCTTTCTCTATTTCGATGGTATTCTGCCTTGTATAACACCCATTTACCACTCTAGTCTCCTTTAAGTAAGGAATATAGGATTCATACAGTGTTTCATGTGATCTTAACTCGAATTAATGATTTCCCGGATCTTAGCTACCTTTACTACGCTAAGAACCGACTTGGAGAATCTCTTTGAGCTGTTCTAAACAAGTTCTCATCTGTTTATAGTCATTTTCTCTGAATTATCCATGTTTTCATGTAGTTTCCTATATTCTGCCTTCTGGTCCAAGTATAAGCTTTGCCCACTTTATCAAACAACTTCCTACACACTGTTATGAACTGAGGCAACTCGGGAACATTGTCTCTCAACTGTGTTATAGAGTGTAGTACTACGTTTCAGTGAAGTGTAAGGCTTTCCAAAGCTGCCTAACGTGTTTCTTTCTCTATTTCAACGGTATTCTGCCTTGTATAACACACATTTACCACTCTAGTCTCCTTTAAGTAAAGAATATAGGATTCATAGAGTGTTTCATGTCATCTTAACTAGAATTAATGATTTCCCGGATCTTAGCTACTTTTACTACGCTAAGAACTGACTGGAGAATCTCTTTGAGCTGTTCTAAACAAGTTCTCATCTGTTTCCAGTCATTTTCTCTGAATTATCCATGTTTTCATGTAGTTTCCTATATTCTGCCTTCTGGTCCAAGTATAAGCTTTGCCCACTTTATCAAACAACTTCCTACACACTGTTATGAACTGAGGTAGCTCGGGAACATTGTCTCTCTACTGTGTTACAGAGTGTAGTACTATATTTCAGTGAAGTGTAAGGCTTTCCAAAGCTGCCGAACGTGTTTCTTTCTCTATTTCAATGGTATTCTGCCTTGTAAAACACACATTTACCACTCCAGTCTCCTTTAAGTAAAGAATATAGGATTCATACTGTGTTTCAAGTCATCTTAACTTGAATTAAGGATTTCCCGGATCTTAGCTACCTTTTCTACACTAAGAACTGATTGGAGAACCTCTTTCAGCTGTTCTGAACAAGTTCTCATCTGTTTACAGTCATTTTCTCTGAATTATCCATGTTTTCATGTAGTTTCCTATATTCTGCCTTCTGGTCCTAGTATAAGCTTTGCCCACTTTATCAAACAACTTCCTACACACTGTTATGAACTGAGGTAGCTCGGGAACCTTGTCTCTCAACTGTGTTATAGAGTGTAGTACTACATTTCAGTGAAGTGTAAGGCTTTCCAAAGCTGCCGAACATGTTTCTTTCTCTATTTCAATGGTATTCTGCCTTAGCTACCTAAGAACTGACTGGAGAATCTCTTTGAGCTGGTATTCTGCCTTAGGTACCTAAGAACTGACTGGAGAATCTCTTTGAGCTGTTCTAAACAAGTTCTCATCTGTTTACAGTCATTTTCTCTGAATTATCCTTGTTTTCATGTAGTTTCCTATATTCTGCCTTCTGGTCCAAGTATAAGCTTTGCCCACTTTATGAAACAACTTCCTACACACTGTTATGAACTGAGGCAGCTCGGGAACATTGTCTCTCAACTGTGTTATAGAGTGTAGTATTACATTTCAGTGAAGTGTAAGGCTTTCCTAAGCTGCCGAACGTGTTTCTTTCTCTATTTCAGTGGTATTCTGCCTTGTATAACACACATTTACCACTCTAGTCTCCTTCAAGTAAAGAATATAGGATTCATACAGTGTTTCATGTGATCTTAACTCGAATTAAGGATTTCCCGGATCTTAGCTACCTTTACTACGCTAAGAACTGACTGGAGAATCTCTTTGAGCTGTTTTAAACAAGTTCTCATCTGTTTACAGTCATTTTCTCTGAATTATCCATGTTTTCATGTAGTTTCCTATATTCTGCCTTCTGGTCCAAGTATAAGCTTTGCCCACTTTATCAAACAACTTCCTACACACTGTTATGAACTGAGGCAGCTTGGGAACATTGTCTCTCAACTGTGTTATAGAGTGTAGTATTACATTTCAGTGAAGTGTAAGGCTTTCCAAAGCTGCCGAACGTGTTTCTTTCTCTATTTCAGTGGTATTCTGCCTTGTATAACACACATTTACCACTCTAGTCTCCTTCAAGTAAAGAATATAGGATTCATACAGTGTTTCATGTGATCTTAACTTGAATTAAGGATTTCCCGGATCTTAGCTACCTTTACTACGCTAAGAACTGACTGGAGAATCTCTTTGAGCTGTTCTAAACAAGTTCTCATCTGTTTACAGTCATTTTCTCTGAATTATGCATGTTTTCATGTAGTTTCCTATATTCTGCCTTCTGGTCCAAGTATAAGCTTTGCCCACTTTATCAAACAACTTCCTACACACTGTTATGAACTGAGTCAGCTCGGGAACATTGTCTCTCAACTGTGTTACAGAGTGTAGTACTATATTTCAGTGAAGTGTAAGGCTTTCCAAAGCTGCCGAAAGTGTTTCTTTCTCTATTTCAATGGTATTCTGCCTTGTAAAACACACATTTACCACTCCAGTCTCCTTTAAGTAAAGAATATAGGATTCATACTGTGTTTCATGTGATCTTAACTTGAATTAAGGATTTCCCGGATCTTAGCTACCTTTTCTACACTAAGAACTGATTGGAGAACCTCTTTCAGCTGTTCTGAACAAGTTCTCATCTGTTTACAGTCATTTTCTCTGAATTATCCATGTTTTCATGTAGTTTCCTATATTCTGCCTTCTGGTCCTAGTATAAGCTTTGCCCACTTTATCAAACAACTTCCTACACACTGTTATGAACTGAGGCAGCTCGGGAACCTTGTCTCTCAACTGTGTTATAGAGTGTAGTACTACATTTCAGTGAAGTGTAAGGCTTTCCAAAGCTGCTGAACGTGTTTCTTTCTCTATTTCAATGGTATTCTGCCTTGTATAACACACATTTACGACTCTAGTCTCTTTTAAGTAAAGAATATAGGATTCATAGAGTGTTTCAAGTCATCTTAACTTGAATTAAGGATTTCCCGGATCTTAGCTACCTTTTCTACACTAAGAACTGATTTGGAGAATCTCTTTCAGTGTTCTAAACAAGTTCTCATCTGTTTCCTGTCATTTTCTCTGAATTATCCATGTTTTCATGTAGTTTCCTATATTCTGCCTTCTGGTCCTAGTATAAGCTTTGCCCACTTTATCAAACAACTTCCTACACACTGTTATGAACTGAGGCAGCTCGGGAACATTGTCTCTCAACTGTGTTATAGTGTGTAGTACTACATTTCAGTGAAGTGTAAGGCTTTCCAAAGCTGCCGAACGTGTTTCTTTCTCTATTTCAATGGTATTCTGCCTTGTATAACACACATTTACCACTCTAGTCTCCTTTGAGTAAGGAATATAGGATTCATACAGTGTTTCATGTGATCTTAACCTGAATTAATGATTTCCCGGATCTTAGCTACCTTTACTACGCTAAGAACTGACTTGGAGAATCTCTTTGAGCTGTTCTAAACAAGTTCTCATCTGTTTACAGTCATTTTCTCTGAATTATCCATGTTTTCATTTAGTTTCCTATATTCTGCCTTCTGGTCCAAGTATAAGCTTTGCCCACTTTATCAAACAACTTCCTACACACTGTTATGAACTGAGGCAGCTCGGGAACATTGTCTCTCAACTGTGTTATAGAGTGTAGTACTACATTTCAGTGAAGTGTAAGGCTTTCCAAAGCTGCTGAACGTGTTTCTTTCTCTATTTCAATGGTATTCTGCCTTGTATAACACACATTTACGACTCTAGTCTCCTTTAAGTAAAGAATATAGGATTCATAGAGTGTTTCAAGTCATCTTAACTTGAATTAAGGATTTCCCGGATCTTAGCTACCTTTTCTACACTAAGAACTGATTTGGAGAATCTCTTTCAGTGTTCTAAACAAGTTCTCATCTGTTTACAGTCATTTTCTCTGAATTATCCATGTTTTCATTTAGTTTCCTATATTCTGCCTTCTGGTCCATGTATAAGCTTTGCCCACTTTATCAAACAACTTCCTACACACTGTTATGAACTGAGGCAGCTCGGGAACATTGTCTCTCAACTGTGTTATAGAGTGTAGTACTACATTTCAGTGAAGTGTAAGGCTTTCCAAAGCTGCCAAACGTGTTTAATTCTCTATTTCAATGGTATTCTACCTTGTATAACACACATTTAGCACTCTAGTCTCCTTTAAGTAAAGAATATAGGATTCATACAGTGTTTCATGTGATCTTAACTCGAATTAAGATTTCCCGGATCTTAGCTACATTTACTACAATAAGAACTGAATGGAGAATCTCTTTGAGCTGTTCTAAACAAGTTCTCATCTGTTTACAGTCATTTTCTCTGAATTATGCATGTTTTCATGTAGTTTCCTATATTCTGCCTTCTGGTCCAAGTATAAGCTTTGCCCACTTTATCAAACAACTTCCTACACACCGTTATGAACTGAGGCAGCTCGGGAACCTTGTCTCTCAACTGTGTTATAGAGTGTAGTACTACATTTCAGTGAAGTGTAAGGCTTTCCAAGCTGCCGAACGTGTTTCTTTCTCTATTTCAATGGTATTCTGCCTTGTATAACACACATTTACCACTCTAGTCTCCTTCAAGTAAAGAATATAGGATTCATACAGTGTTTCATGTGATCTTAACTCGAATTAAGGATTTCCCGAATCTTAGCGACCTTTACTACGCTAAGAACTAACTGGAGAATCTCTTTGAGCTTTTCTAAACAAGTTCTCATCTGTTTACAGTCATTTTCTCTGAATTATCCATGTTTTCATGTAGTTTCCTATATTCTGCCTTCTGGTCCAAGAATAAGCTTTGCCCACTTTATCAAACAACTTCCTACACACTGTTATGAACTGAGGCAGCTCAGGAACATTGTCTCTCAACTGTGTTATAGAGTGTAGTATTACATTTCAGTGAAGTGTAAGGCTTTCCAAAGCTGCCGAACATGTTTCTTTCTCTTTTTCGATGGTATTCTGCCTTGTATAACACACATTTACCACTCTAGTCTCCTTTAAGTAAAGAATATAGGATTCATACAGTGTTTTATGTCATCTTACCTCGAATTAAGGATTTCCCGGATCTTAGCTACATTTTCTACACTAAGAACTGATTTGGAAAATCTCTTTCAGCTGTTCTAAACAATCTCTCATCTGTTTCCAGTCATTTTCTCTGAATTATCCATGTTTTCATGTAGTTTCCTAAATTCTGCCTTCTGGTCCAAGTATAAACTTTGCCCACTTTATCAAACAACTTCCTACACACTGTTATGAACTGAGGCAGCTCGGGAACATTGTCTCTCAACTGTGTTATAGAGTGTAGTACTACATTTCAGTGAAGTGTAAGGCTTTCCAAAGCTGCTGAACGTGTTTCTTTCTCTATTTCAATGGTATTCTGCCTTGTATAACACACATTTACGACTCTAGTCTCCTTTAAGTAAAGAATATAGGATTCATAGAGTGTTTCAAGTCATCTTAACTTGAATTAAGGATTTCCCGGATCTTAGCTACCTTTTCTACACTAAGAACTGATTTGGAGAATCTCTTTCAGTGTTCTAAACAAGTTCTCATCTGTTTACAGTCATTTTCTCTGAATTATCCATGTTTTCATTTAGTTTCCTATATTCTGCCTTCTGGTCCATGTATAAGCTTTGCCCACTTTATCAAACAACTTCCTACACACTGTTATGAACTGAGGCAGCTCGGGAACATTGTCTCTCAACTGTGTTATAGAGTGTAGTACTACATTTCAGTGAAGTGTAAGGCTTTCCAAAGCTGCCAAACGTGTTTAATTCTCTATTTCAATGGTATTCTACCTTGTATAACACACATTTAGCACTCTAGTCTCCTTTAAGTAAAGAATATAGGATTCATACAGTGTTTCATGTGATCTTAACTCGAATTAAGATTTCCCGGATCTTAGCTACATTTACTACAATAAGAACTGAATGGAGAATCTCTTTGAGCTGTTCTAAACAAGTTCTCATCTGTTTACAGTCATTTTCTCTGAATTATGCATGTTTTCATGTAGTTTCCTATATTCTGCCTTCTGGTCCAAGTATAAGCTTTGCCCACTTTATCAAACAACTTCCTACACACCGTTATGAACTGAGGCAGCTCGGGAACCTTGTCTCTCAACTGTGTTATAGAGTGTAGTACTACATTTCAGTGAAGTGTAAGGCTTTCCAAAGCTGCCGAACGTGTTTCTTTCTCTATTTCAATGGTATTCTGCCTTGTATAACACACATTTACCACTCTAGTCTCCTTCAAGTAAAGAATATAGGATTCATACAGTGTTTCATGTGATCTTAACTCGAATTAAGGATTTCCCGAATCTTAGCTACCTTTACTACGCTAAGAACTAACTGGAGAATCTCTTTGAGCTTTTCTAAACAAGTTCTCATCTGTTTACAGTCATTTTCTCTGAATTATCCATGTTTTCATGTAGTTTCCTATATTCTGCCTTCTGGTCCAAGTATAAGCTTTGCCCACTTTATCAAACAACTTCCTACACACTGTTATGAACTGAGGCAGCTCAGGAACATTGTCTCTCAACTGTGTTATAGAGTGTAGTATTACATTTCAGTGAAGTGTAAGGCTTTCCAAAGCTGCCGAACATGTTTCTTTCTCTATTTCGATGGTATTCTGCCTTGTATAACACACATTTACCACTCTAGTCTCCTTTAAGTAAAGAATATAGGATTCATACAGTGTTTTATGTCATCTTAACTCGAATTAAGGATTTCCCGGATCTTAGCTACATTTTCTACACTAAGAACTGATTTGGAGAATCTCTTTCAGCTGTTCTAAACAATCTCTCATCTGTTTCCAGTCATTTTCTCTGAATTATCCATGTTTTCATGTAGTTTCCTATATTCTGCCTTCTGGTCCCAGTATAAGCTTTGCCCACTTTATCAAACAACTTCCTACACACTGTTATGAACTGAGGCAGCTCAGGAACATTGTCTCTCAACTATGTTATAGAGTGTAGTATTACATTTCAGTGAAGTGTAAGGCTTTCCAAAGCTGCCGAACATGTTTCTTTCTCTATTTCGATGGTATTCTGCCTTGTATAACACACATTTACCACTCTAGTCTCCTTTAAGTAAAGAATATAGGATTCATACAGTGTTTTATGTCATCTTAAATCGAATTAAGGATTTCCCGGATCTTAGCTACATTTTCTACACTAAGAACTGATTTGGAGAATCTCTTTCAGCTGTTCTAAACAATCTCTCATCTGTTTCCAGTCATTTTCTCTGAATTATCCATGTTTTCATGTAGTTTCCTATATTCTGCCTTCTGGTACAAGTATAAGCTTTGCCCACTTTATCAAACAACTTCCTACACACTGTTATGAACTGAGGCAGCTCGGGAACATTGTCTCTCAACTGTGTTATAGAGTGTAGTACTACATTTCAGTGAAGTGTAAGGCTTTCCAAAGCTGCTGAACGTGTTTCTTTCTCTATTTCAATGGTATTCTGCATTGTATAACATACATTTACGACTCTAGTCTCCTTTAAGTAAAGAATATAGGATTCATAGAGTGTTTCAAGTCATCTTAACTTGAATTAAGGATTTCCCGGATCTTAGCTACCTTTTCTACACTAAGAACTGATTTGGAGAATCTCTTTCAGTGTTCTAAACAAGTTCTCATCTGTTTCCTGTCATTTTCTCTGAATTATCCATGTTTTCATGTAGTTTCCTATATTCTGCCTTCTGGTCCTAATATAAGCTTTGCCCACTTTATCAAACAACTTCCTACACACTGTTATGAACTGAGGCAGCTCGGGAACATTGTCTCTCAACTGTGTTATAGTGTGTAGTACTACATTTCAGTGAAGTGTAAGGCTTTCCAAAGCTGCCGAACGTGTTTCTTTCTCTATTTCAATGGTATTCTGCCTTGTATAACACACATTTACCACTCTAGTCTCCTTTAAGTAAGGAATATGGGATTCATACAGTGTTTCATGTGATCTTAACTCGAATTAATGATTTCCCGGATCTTAGCTACCTTTACTACGCTAAGAACTGACTTGGAGAATCTCTTTGAGCTGTTCTAAACAAGTTCTCATCTGTTTACAGTCATTTTCTCTGAATTATCCATGTTTTCATTTAGTTTCCTATATTCTGCCTTCTGGTCCAAGTATAAGCTTTGCCCACTTTATCAAACAACTTCCTACACACTGTTATGAACTGAGGCAGCGCTGGAACATTGTCTCTCAACTGTGTTATAGAGTGTAGTACTACATTTCAGTGAAGTGTAAGGCTTTCCAAAGCTGCCAAACGTGTTTAATTCTCTATTTCAATGGTATTCTACCTTGTATAACACACATTTAGCACTCCAGTCTCCTTTAAGTAAAGAATATAGGATTCATACAGTGTTTCATGTGATCTTAACTCGAATTAAGATTTCCCGGATCTTAGCTACATTTACTACAATAAGAACTGAATGGAGAATCTCTTTGAGCTGTTCTAAACAAGTTCTCATCTGTTTACAGTCATTTTCTCTGAATTATGCATGTTTTCATGTAGTTTCCTATATTCTGCCTTCTGGTCCAAGTATAAGCTTTGCCCACTTTATCAAACAACTTCCTACACACCTTTATGAACTGAGGCAGCTCGGGAACCTTGTCTCTCAACTGTGTTATAGAGTGTAGTACTACATTTCAGTGAAGTGTAAGGCTTTCCAAAGCTGCCGAACGTGTTTCTTTCTCTATTTCAATGGCATTCTGCCTTGTATAACACACATTTACCACTCTAGTCTCCTTCAAGTAAAGAATATAGGATTCATACAGTGTTTCATGTGATCTTAACTCGAATTAAGGATTTCCCGAATCTTAGCTACCTTTACTACGCTAAGAACTAACTGGAGAATCTCTTTGAGCTTTTCTAAACAAGTTCTCAGATGTTTACAGTCATTTTCTCTGAATTATCCATGTTTTCATGTAGTTTCCTATATTCTGCCTTCTGGTCCAAGTATAAGCTTTGCCCACTTTATCAAACAACTTCCTACACACTGTTATGAACTGAGGCAGCTCAGGAACATTGTCTCTCAACTGTGTTATAGAGTGTAGTATTACATTTCAGTGAAGTGTAAGGCTTTCCAAAGCTGCCGAACATGTTTCTTTCTCTATTTCGATGGTATTCTGCCTTGTATAACACACATTTACCACTCTAGTCTACTTTAAGTAAAGAATATAGGATTCATACAGTGTTTTATGTCATCTTAACTCGAATTAAGGATTTCCCGGATCTTAGCTACATTTTCTACACTAAGAACTGATTTGGAGAATCTCTTTCAGCTGTTCTAAACAATCTCTCATCTGTTTCCAGTCATTTTCTCTGAATTATCCATGTTTTCATGTAGTTTCCTATATTCTGCCTTCTGGTCCAAGTATAAGCTTTGCCCACTTTATCAAACAACTTCCTACACACTGTTATGAAGTGAGGCAGCTCGGGAACATTGTCTCTCAACTGTGTTATAGAGTGTAGTATTACATTTCAGTGAAGTGTAAGGCTTTCCAAAGCTGCCGAACGTGTTTCTTTCTCTATTTCAGTGGTATTCTGCCTTGTATAACACACATTTACCACTCCAGTCTCCTTTAAGTAAAGAATATAGGATTCATACAGTGTTTCATGTGATCTTAACTTGAATTAAGGATTTCCCAGATCTTAGCTACATTTACTACAATAAGAACTGAATGGAGAATCTCTTTGAGCTGTTCTAAACAAGTTCTCATCTGTTTACAGTCATTTTCTCTGAATTATGCATGTTTTCATGTAGTTTCCTATATTCTGCCTTCTGGTCCAAGTATAAGCTTTGCCCACTTTATCAAACAACTTCCTGCACACTGTTATGAACTGAGGCAGCTCGGGAACATTGTCTCTCAACTGTGTTATAGAGTGTAGTACTACATTTCAGTGAAGTGTAATGCTTTCCAAATATGTCGAATGCGTTTCTTTCTCTATTTCAATGGCATTCTGCCCTGTATAACACACATTTACCACTCTATTCTCCCTTAAGTAAAGAATATAGGATTTATACAGTGTTTCATGTCATCTTAACTCGAATTAAGGGTTTCCCGGATCTTAGCTACCTTTACTACACTAAAAACTGATTGGAGAATCTCTTTGAGCTGTTCTAAACAAGTTCTCATCTTTTTACAGTCATTTTCTCTGAATTATCCATGTTTTCATGTAGTTTCCTATATTCTGCCTTCTGGTCCAAGTATAAGCTTTGCCCACTTTATCAAACAACTTCCTACACACTGTTATGAATTGAGGCAGCTCGGGAACATTGTCTCTCAACTGTGTTATAGAGTGTAGTATTACATTTCAGTGAAGTGTAAGGCTTTCCAAAGCTGCCGAACGTGTTTCTTTCTCTATTTCAGTGGTATTCTGCCTTGTATAACACACATTTACCACTCCAGTCTCCTTTAAGTAAAGAATATAGGATTCATACAGTGTTTCATGTGATCTTAACTTGAATTAAGGATTTCCCGGATCTCAGCTACCTTTTCTACACTAAGAACTGACTTGGAGAATCTCTTTGAGCTTTTCTAAACAAGTTCTCATCTGTTTACAGTCATTTTCTCTGAATTATCCATGTTTTCATGTAGTTTCCTATATTCAGCCTTCTGGTCCAAGTATAAGCTTTGCCCACTTTATCAAACAACTTCCTACACACTGTTATGAAGTGAGGCAGCTCGGGAACATTGTCTCTCAACTGTGTTATAGAGTGTAGTACTACATTTCAGTGAAGTGTAATGCTTTCCAAAGATGTCGAATGTCTTTCTTTCTCTATTTCAATGGCATTCTGCCTTGTATAACACACATTTACCACTCTATTCTCCTTTAAGTAAAGAATATAGGATTCATACCGTGTTTCATGTCATCTTAACTCGAATTAAGGATTTCCTGGATCTTAGCTACCTTTACTACACTAAGAACTGATTGGAGAATCTCTTTGAGCTGTTCTAAACAAGTTCTCATCTGTTTACAGTCATTTTCTCTGAATTATCCATGTTTTCATGTAGTTTCCTATATTCTGCCTTCTGGTCCAAGTATAAGCTTTGCCCACTTTATCAAACAACTTCCTACACACTGTTATGAACTGAGGCAGCTCGGGAACATTGTCTCTCAACTGTGTTATAGAGTGTAGTATTACATTTCAGTGAAGTGTAATGCTTTCCAAAGCTGCCGAACGTGTTTCCTTCTCTATTTCAGTGGTATTCTGCCTTGTATAACACACATTTACCACTCTAGTCTCCTTCAAGTAAAGAATATAGGATTCATACAGTGTTTCATGTGATCTTAACTCGAATTAAGGATTTCCCGGATCTTAGCTACCTTTACTACGCTAAGAACTGACTGGAGAATCTCTTTGAGCTGTTCTAAACAAGTTCTCATCTGTTTACAGTCATTTTCTCTGAATTATCCATGTTTTCATGTAGTTTCCTATATTCTGCCTTCTGGTCCAAGTATAAGCTTTGCCCACTTTATCAAACAACTTCCTGCACACTGTTATGAACTGAGGCAGCTCAGGAACATTGTCTCTCAACTGTGTTATAGAGTGTAGTATTACATTTCAGTGAAGTGTAAGGCTTTCCAAAGCTGCCGAACATGTTTCTTTCTCTATTTCGATGGTATTCTGCCTTGTATAACACACATTTAGCACTCTAGTCTACTTTAAGTAAAGAATATAGGATTCATACAGTGTTTCATGTGATCTTAACTCGAATTAAGGATTTCCCGGATCTTAGCTACATTTACTACAATAAGAACTGAATGGAGAATCTCTTTGAGCTGTTCTAAACAAGTTCTCATATGTTTACAGTCATTTTCTCTGAATTATCCATGTTTTCATGTAGTTTCCTATATTCTGCCTTCTGGTCCAAGTATAAGCTTTGCCCACTTTATCAAACAACTTCCTACACACTGTTATGAACTGAGGCAGCTCGGGAACATTGTCTCTCAACTGTGTTACAGAGTGTAGTACTATATTTCAGTGAAGTGTAAGGCTTTCCAAAGCTGCCGAACGAGTTTCTTTCTCTATTTCAATGGTATTCTGCCTTGTAAAACACACATTTACCACTCCAGTCTCCTTTTAGTAAAGAATATAGGATTCATACAGTGTTTCAAGTCATCTTAACTTGAATTAAGGATTTCCCGGATCTTAGCTACCTTTTCTACACTAAGAACTGATTTGGAGAATCTCTTTCAGCTTTTCTAAACAATCTCTCATCTGTTTCCAGTCATTTTCTCTGAATTATCCATGTTTTCATGTAGTTTCCTATATTCTGCCTTCTGGTCCAAGTATAAGCTTTGCCCACTTTATCAAACAACTTCCTACACACTGTTATGAACTGAGGCAGCTCGGGAACATTGTCTCTCAACTGTGTTATAGAGTGTAGTACTACATTTCAGTGAAGTGTAATGCTTTCCAAAGATGTCGAATGTGTTTCTTTCTCTATTTCAATGGCATTCTGCCTTGTATAACACACATTTACCACTCTATTTTCCTTTAAGTAAAGAATATAGGATTCATACCGTGTTTCATGTCATCTTAACTCGAATTAAGGATTTCCTGGATCTTAGCTACCTTTACTACACTAAGAACTGATTGGAGAATCTCTTTGAGCTGTTCTAAACAAGTTCTCATCTGTTTACAGTCATTTTCTCTGAGTTATCCATGTTTTCATGTAGTTTCCTATATTCTGCCTTCTGGTCCAAGTATAAGCTTTGCCCACTTTATCAAACAACTTCCTACACACTGTTATGAACTGAGGCAGCTCGGGAACATTGTCTCTCAACTGTGTTATAGAGTGTAGTATTACATTTCAGTGAAGTGTAAGGCTTTCCAAAGCTGCCGAACATGTTTCTTTCTCTATTTCAGTGGTATTCTGCCTTGTATAACACACATTTACCACTCTAGTCTCCTTCAAGTAAAGAATATAGGATTCATACAGTGTTTCATGTGATCTTAACTCGAATTAAGGATTTCCCGGATCTTAGCTACCTTTACTACGCTAAGAACTGACTGGAGAATCTCTTTGAGCTGTTCTAAACAAGTTCTCATCTGTTTACAGTCATTTTCTCTGAATTATCCATGTTTTCATGTAGTTTCCTATATTCTGCCTTCTGGTCCAAGTATAAGCTTTGCCCACTTTATCAAACAACTTCCTACACACTGTTATGAATTGAGGCAGCTCGGGAACATTGTCTCTCAACTGTGTTATAGAGTGTAGTATTACATTTCAGTGAAGTGTAAGGCTTTCCAAAGCTGCCGAACGTGTTTCTTTCTCTATTTCAGTGGTATTCTGCCTTGTATAACACACATTTACCACTCCAGTCTCCTTTAAGTAAAGAATATAGGATTCATACAGTGTTTCATGTGATCTTAACTTGAATTAAGGATTTCCCGGATCTCAGCTACCTTTTCTACACTAAGAACTGACTTGGAGAATCTCTTTGAGCTTTTCTAAACAAGTTCTCATCTGTTTACAGTCATTTTCTCTGAATTATCCATGTTTTCATGTAGTTTCCTATATTCAGCCTTCTGGTCCAAGTATAAGCTTTGCCCACTTTATCAAACAACTTCCTACACACTGTTATGAAGTGAGGCAGCTCGGGAACATTGTCTCTCAACTGTGTTATAGAGTGTAGTACTACATTTCAGTGAAGTGTAATGCTTTCCAAAGATGTCGAATGTCTTTCTTTCTCTATTTCAATGGCATTCTGCCTTGTATAACACACATTTACCACTCTATTCTCCTTTAAGTAAAGAATATAGGATTCATACCGTGTTTCATGTCATCTTAACTCGAATTAAGGATTTCCTGGATCTTAGCTACCTTTACTACACTAAGAACTGATTGGAGAATCTCTTTGAGCTGTTCTAAACAAGTTCTCATCTGTTTACAGTCATTTTCTCTGAATTATCCATGTTTTCATGTAGTTTCCTATATTCTGCCTTCTGGTCCAAGTATAAGCTTTGCCCACTTTATCAAACAACTTCCTACACACTGTTATGAACTGAGGCAGCTCGGGAACATTGTCTCTCAACTGTGTTATAGAGTGTAGTATTACATTTCAGTGAAGTGTAATGCTTTCCAAAGCTGCCGAACGTGTTTCCTTCTCTATTTCAGTGGTATTCTGCCTTGTATAACACACATTTACCACTCTAGTCTCCTTCAAGTAAAGAATATAGGATTCATACAGTGTTTCATGTGATCTTAACTCGAATTAAGGATTTCCCGGATCTTAGCTACCTTTACTACGCTAAGAACTGACTGGAGAATCTCTTTGAGCTGTTCTAAACAAGTTCTCATCTGTTTACAGTCATTTTCTCTGAATTATCCATGTTTTCATGTAGTTTCCTATATTCTGCCTTCTGGTCCAAGTATAAGCTTTGCCCACTTTATCAAACAACTTCCTGCACACTGTTATGAACTGAGGCAGCTCAGGAACATTGTCTCTCAACTGTGTTATAGAGTGTAGTATTACATTTCAGTGAAGTGTAAGGCTTTCCAAAGCTGCCGAACATGTTTCTTTCTCTATTTCGATGGTATTCTGCCTTGTATAACACACATTTAGCACTCTAGTCTACTTTAAGTAAAGAATATAGGATTCATACAGTGTTTCATGTGATCTTAACTCGAATTAAGGATTTCCCGGATCTTAGCTACATTTACTACAATAAGAACTGAATGGAGAATCTCTTTGAGCTGTTCTAAACAAGTTCTCATATGTTTACAGTCATTTTCTCTGAATTATCCATGTTTTCATGTAGTTTCCTATATTCTGCCTTCTGGTCCAAGTATAAGCTTTGCCCACTTTATCAAACAACTTCCTACACACTGTTATGAACTGAGGCAGCTCGGGAACATTGTCTCTCAACTGTGTTACAGAGTGTAGTACTATATTTCAGTGAAGTGTAAGGCTTTCCAAAGCTGCCGAACGAGTTTCTTTCTCTATTTCAATGGTATTCTGCCTTGTAAAACACACATTTACCACTCCAGTCTCCTTTTAGTAAAGAATATAGGATTCATACAGTGTTTCAAGTCATCTTAACTTGAATTAAGGATTTCCCGGATCTTAGCTACCTTTTCTACACTAAGAACTGATTTGGAGAATCTCTTTCAGCTTTTCTAAACAATCTCTCATCTGTTTCCAGTCATTTTCTCTGAATTATCCATGTTTTCATGTAGTTTCCTATATTCTGCCTTCTGGTCCAAGTATAAGCTTTGCCCACTTTATCAAACAACTTCCTACACACTGTTATGAACTGAGGCAGCTCGGGAACATTGTCTCTCAACTGTGTTATAGAGTGTAGTACTACATTTCAGTGAAGTGTAATGCTTTCCAAAGATGTCGAATGTGTTTCTTTCTCTATTTCAATGGCATTCTGCCTTGTATAACACACATTTACCACTCTATTTTCCTTTAAGTAAAGAATATAGGATTCATACCGTGTTTCATGTCATCTTAACTCGAATTAAGGATTTCCTGGATCTTAGCTACCTTTACTACACTAAGAACTGATTGGAGAATCTCTTTGAGCTGTTCTAAACAAGTTCTCATCTGTTTACAGTCATTTTCTCTGAGTTATCCATGTTTTCATGTAGTTTCCTATATTCTGCCTTCTGGTCCAAGTATAAGCTTTGCCCACTTTATCAAACAACTTCCTACACACTGTTATGAACTGAGGCAGCTCGGGAACATTGTCTCTCAACTGTGTTATAGAGTGTAGTATTACATTTCAGTGAAGTGTAAGGCTTTCCAAAGCTGCCGAACATGTTTCTTTCTCTATTTCAGTGGTATTCTGCCTTGTATAACACACATTTACCACTCTAGTCTCCTTCAAGTAAAGAATATAGGATTCATACAGTGTTTCATGTGATCTTAACTCGAATTAAGGATTTCCCGGATCTTAGCTACCTTTACTACGCTAAGAACTGACTGGAGAATCTCTTTGAGCTGTTCTAAACAAGTTCTCATCTGTTTACAGTCATTTTCTCTGAATTATCCATGTTTTCATGTAGTTTCCTATATTCTGCCTTCTGGTCCAAGTATAAGCTTTGCCCACTTTATCAAACAACTTCCTACACACTGTTATGAACTGAGGCAGCTCAGGAACATTGTCTCTCAACTGTGTTATAGAGTGTAGTATTACATTTCAGTGAAGTGTAAGGGTTTCCAAAGCTGCCAAACATGTTTCTTTCTCTATTTCGATGGTATTCTGCCTTGTATAACACACATTTAGCACTCTAGTCTCCTTTAAGTAAAGAATATAGGATTCATACAGTGTTTCAAGTCATCTTAACTTGAATTAAGGATTTCTCGGATCTTAGCTACCTTTTCTACACTAAGAACTGATTTGGAGAATCTCTTTCAGCTTTTCTAAACAATCTCTCATCTGTTTCCAGTCATTTTCTCTGAATTATCCATGTTTTCATGTAGTTTCCTATATTCTGCCTTCTGGTCCAAGTATAAGCTTTGCCCACTTTATCAAACAACTTCCTACACACTGTTATGAACTGAGGCAGCTCGGGAACATTGTCTCTCAACTGTGTTATAGAGTGTAGTACTACATTTCAGTGAAGTGTAATGCTTTCCAAAGATGTCGAATGTGTTTCTTTCTCTATTTCAATGGCATTCTGCCTTGTATAACACACATTTACCACTCTATTTTCCTTTAAGTAAAGAATATAGGATTCATACAGTGTTTCATGTCATCTTAACTCGAATTAAGGATTTCCTGGATCTTAGCTACCTTTACTACACTAAGAACTGATTGGAGAATCTCTTTGAGCTGTTCTAAACAAGTTCTCATCTGTTTAAAGTCATTTTCTCTGAGTTATCCATGTTTTCATGTAGTTTCCTATATTCTGCCTTCTGGTCCAAGTATAAGCTTTGCCCACTTTATCAAACAACTTCCTACACACTGTTATGAACTGAGGCAGCTCGGGAACATTGTCTCTCAACTGTGTTATAGAGTGTAGTATTACATTTCAGTGAAGTGTAAGGCTTTCCAAAGCTGCCGAACATGTTTCTTTCTCTATTTCAGTGGTATTCTGCCTTGTATAACACACATTTACCACTCTAGTCTCCTTCAAGTAAAGAATATAGGATTCATACAGTGTTTCATGTGATCTTAACTCGAATTAAGGATTTCCCGGATCTTAGCTACCTTTACTACGCTAAGAACTGACTGGAGAATCTCTTTGAGCTGTTCTAAACAAGTTCTCATCTGTTTACAGTCATTTTCTCTGAATTATCCATGTTTTCATGTAGTTTCCTATATTCTGCCTTCTGGTCCAAGTATAAGCTTTGCCCACTTTATCAAACAACTTCCTACACACTGTTATGAATGAGGCAGCTCAGGAACATTGTCTCTCAACTGTGTTATAGAGTGTAGTATTACATTTCAGTGAAGTGTAAGGCTTTCCAAAGCTGCCGAACGAGTTTCTTTCTCTATTTCAATGGTATTCTGCCTTGTAAAACACACATTTACCACTCCAGTCTCCTTTTAGTAAAGAATATAGGATTCATACAGTGTTTCAAGTCATCTTAACTTGAATTAAGGATTTCCCGGATCTTAGCTACCTTTTCTACACTAAGAACTGATTTGGAGAATCTCTTTCAGCTTTTCTAAACAATCTCTCATCTGTTTCCAGTCATTTTCTCTGAATTATCCATGTTTTCATGTAGTTTCCTATATTCTGCCTTCTGGTCCAAGTATAAGCTTTGCCCACTTTATCAAACAACTTCCTACACACTGTTATGAACTGAGGCAGCTCGGGAACATTGTCTCTCAACTGTGTTATAGAGTGTAGTACTACATTTCAGTGAAGTGTAATGCTTTCCAAAGATGTCGAATGTGTTTCTTTCTCTATTTCAATGGCATTCTGCCTTGTATAACACACATTTACCACTCTATTCTCCTTTAAGTAAAGAATATAGGATTCAGACAGTGTTTCATGTCATCTTAACTCGAATTAAGGATTTCCTGGATCTTAGCTACCTTTACTACACTAAGAACTGATTGGAGAATCTCTTTGAGCTGTTCTAAACAAGTTCTCATCTGTTTACAGTCATTTTCTCTGAGTTATCCATGTTTTCATGTAGTTTCCTATATTCTGCCTTCTGGTCCAAGTATAAGCTTTGCCCACTTTATCAAACAACTTCCTACACACTGTTATGAACTGAGGCAGCTCGGGAACATTGTCTCTCAACTGTGTTATAGAGTGTAGTATTACATTTCAGTGAAGTGTAAGGCTTTCCAAAGCTGCCGAACGTGTTTCTTTCTCTATTTCAGTGGTATTCTGCCTTCTATAACACACATTTACCACTCTAGTCTCCTTCAAGTAAAGAATATAGGATTCATACAGTGTTTCATGTGATCTTAAATCGAATTAAGGATTTCCCGGATCTTAGCTACCTTTACTACGCTAAGAACTGACTGGAGAATCTCTTTGAGCTGTTCTAAACAAGTTCTCATCTGTTTACAGTCATTTTCTCTGAATTATCCATGTTTTCATGTAGTTTCCTATATTCTGCCTTCTGGTCCAAGTATAAGCTTTGCCCACTTTATCAAACAACTTCCTACACACTGTTATGAACTGAGGCAGCTCAGGAACATTGTCTCTCAACTGTGTTATAGAGTGTAGTATTACATTTCAGTGAAGTGTAAGGGTTTCCAAAGCTGCCAAACATGTTTCTTTCTCTATTTCGATGGTATTCTGCCTTGTATAACACACATTTAGCACTCTAGTCTCCTTTAAGTAAAGAATATAGGATTCATACAGTGTTTTATGTCATCTTAACTCGAATTAAGGATTTCCCGGATCTTAGCTACCTTTACTATGCTGAGAACTGACCGGAGAATCTCTTAGAGCTGTTCTAAACAAGTTCTCATATGTTTACAGTCATTTTCTCTGAATTATCCATGTTTTCATGTAGTTTCCTATATTCTGCCTTCTGGTCCAAGTATAAGCTTTGCCCACTTTATCAAACAACTTCCTACACACTGTTATGAACTGAGGCAGCTCGGGAACATTGTTTCTCAACTGTGTTAAAGAGTGTAGTACTATATTTCAGTGAAGTGTAAGGCTTTCCAAAGCTGCCGAACGAGTTTCTTTCTTTATTTCAATGGTATTCTGCCTTGTAAAACACACATTTACCACTCCAGTCTCCTTTTAGTAAAGAATATAGGATTCATACAGTGTTTCAAGTCATCTTAACTTGAATTAAGGATTTCCCGGATCTTAGCTACCTTTTCTACACTAAGAACTGATTTGGAGAATCTCTTTCAGCTGTTCTAAACAATCTCTCATCTGTTTCCAGTCATTTTCTCTGAATTATCCATGTTTTCATGTAGTTTCCTATATTCTGCCTTCGGGTCCTAGTATAAGCTTTGCCCACTTTATCAAACAACTTCCTACACACTGTTATGAACTGAGGCAGCTCGGGAACATTGTCTCTCAACTGTGTTATAGTGTGTAGTACTACATTTCAGTGAAGTGTAAGGCTTTCCAAAGCTGCCGAACGTGTTTCTTTCTCTATTTCAATGGTATTCTGCCTTGTATAACACGCATTTACCACTCTAGTCTCCTTTAAGTAAGGAATATAGGATTCATACAGTGTTTCATGTGATCTTAACTCGAATTAATGATTTCCCGGATCTTAGCTACCTTTACTACTCTAAGAACTGACTTGGAGAATCTCTTTGAGCTGTTTTAAACAAGTTCTCATCTGTTTACAGTCATTTTCTCTGAATTATCCATGTTTTCATGTAGTTTCCTATATTCTGCCTTCTGGTCCAAGTATAAGCTTTGCCCACTTTATCAAACAACTTCCTACACACTGTTATGAACTGAGGCAGCTCGGGAACATTGTCTCTCAACTGTGTTATAGAGTGTAGTACTACATTTCAGTGAAGTGTAATGCTTTCCAAATATGTCGAATGTGTTTCTTTCTCTATTTCAATGGCATTCTGCCTTGTATAACACACATTTACCACTCTATTCTCCTTTAAGTAAAGAATATAGGATTCATACAGTGTTTCATGTCATCTTAACTCGAATTAAGGATTTCCTGGATCTTAGCTACCTTTACTACACTAAGAACTGATTGGAGAATCTCTTTGAGCTGTTCTAAACAAGTTCTCATCTGTTTACAGTCATTTACTCTGAATTATCCATGTTTTCATGTAGTTTCCTATATTCTGCCCTCTGGTCCAAGTATAAGCTTTGCCCACTTTATCAAACAACTTCCTACACACCGTTATGAACTGAGGCAGCTCGGGAACATTGTCTCTCAACTGTGTTATAAAGTGTAGTACTACATTTCAGTGAAGTGTAAGGCTTTCCAAAGCTGACGAACGTGTTTCTTTCTCTATTTCAGTGGTATTCTGCCTTGTATAACACACATTTACCACTCCAGTCTCCTTTAAGTAAAGAATATAGGATTCATACAGTGTTTCATGTGATCTTAACTTGAATTAAGGATTTCCCGGATCTTAGCTACCTTTACTACACTAAGAACTGATTGGAGAATCTCTTTGAGCTGTTCTAAACAAGTTCTCATCTGTTTACAGTCATTTTCTCTGAATTATCCATGTTTTCATGTAGTTTCCTATATTCTGCCTTCTGGTCCAAGTATAAGCTTTGCCCACTTTATCAAACAACTTCCAACACACTGTTATGAAGTGAGGCAGCTCGGGAACATTGTCTCTCAACTGTGTTATAGAGTGTAGTACTACATTTCAGTGAAGTGTAATGCTTTCCAAAGATGTCGAATGTGTTTCTTTCTCTATTTCAATGGCATTCTGCCTTGTATAACACACATTTACCACTCTATTCTCCTTTAAGTAAAGAATATAGGATTCATACAGTGTTTCATGTCATCTTAACTCGAATTAAGGATTTCCTGGATCTTAGCTACCTTTACTATACTAAGAACTGATTGGAGAATCTCTTTGAGCTGTTCTAAACAAGTTCTCATCTGTTTACAGTCATTTTCTCTGAATTATCCATGTTTTCATGTAGTTTCCTATATTCTGCCTTCTGGTCCAAGTATAAGCTTTGCCCACTTTATCAAACAACTTCCTACACACTGTTATGAACTGAGGCAGCTCAGGAACATTGTCTCTCAACTGTGTTATAGAGTGTAGTATTACATTTCAGTGAAGTGTAAGGCTTTCCAAAGCTGCCGAACATGTTTCTTTCTCTATTTCGATGGTATTCTGCCTTGTATAACACACATTTAGCACTCTAGTCTCCTTTAAGTAAAGAATATAGGATTCATACAGTGTTTTATGTCATCTTAACTTGTTTTAAGGATTTCCCGGATCTTAGCTACCTTTACTATGCTGAGAACTGACCGGAGAATCTCTTTGAGCTGTTCTAAACAAGTTCTCATATGTTTACAGTCATTTTCTCTGAATTATCCATGTTTTCATGTAGTTTCCTATATTCTGCCTTCTGGTCCAAGTATAAGCTTTGCCCACTTTATCAAACAACTTCCTACACACTGTTATGAACTGAGGCAGCTCGGGAACATTGTCTCTCAACTGTGTTACAGAGTGTAGTACTATATTTCAGTGAAGTGTAAGGCTTTCCAAAGCTGCCGAACGAGTTTCTTTCTCTATTTCAATGGTATTCTGCCTTGTAAAACACACATTTACCACTCCAGTCTCCTTTTAGTAAAGAATATAGGATTCATACAGTGTTTCAAGTCATCTTAACTTGAATTAAGGATTTCCCGGATCTTAGCTACCTTTTCTACACTAAGAACTGATTTGGAGAATCTCTTTCAGCTGTTCTAAACAATCTCTCATCTGTTTCCAGTCATTTTCTCTGAATTATCCATGTTTTCATGTAGTTTCCTATATTCTGCCTTCTGGTCCTAGTATAAGCTTTGCCCACTTTATCAAACAACTTCCTACACACTGTTATGAACTGAGGCAGCTTGGGAACATTGTCTCTCAACTGTGTTATAGTGTGTAGTACTACATTTCAGTGAAGTTTAAGGGTTTCCAAAGCTGCCGAACGTGTTTCTTTCTCTATTTCAATGGTATCCTGCCTTGTATAACACATATTTACCACTCTAGTCTCCTTTAAGTAAGGAATATAGGATTCATACAGTGTTTCATGTGATCTTAACTCGAATTAATGATTTCCCGGATCTTAGCTACCTTTACTACGCTAAGAATTGACTTGGAGAATCTCTTTGAGCTGTTCTAAACAAGTTCTCATCTGTTTACAGTCATTTTCTCTGAATTATCCATGTTTTCATTTAGTTTCCTATATTCTGCCTTCTGGTCCAAGTATAAGCTTTGCCCACTTTATCAAACAACTTCCTACACACTGTTATGAACTGAGGCAGCTCGGGAACATTGTCTCTCAACTGTGTTATAGAGTGTAGTACTACATTTCAGTGAAGTGTAAGGCTTTCCAAAGCTGCCAAACGTATTTAATTCTCTATTTCAATGGTATTCTACCTTGTATAACACACATTTAGCACTCTAGTCTCCTTTAAGTAAAGAATATAGGATTCATACAGTGTTTCATGTGATCTTAACTCGAATTAAGGATTTCCCGGATCTTAGCTACATTTACTACAATAAAAACTGACTGGAGAATCTCTTTGAGCTGTTCTAAACAAGTTCTCATCTGTTTACAGTCATTTTCTCTGAATTATGCATGTTTTCATGTAGTTTCCTATATTCTGCCTTCTGGTCCAAGTATAAGCTTTGCCCACTTTATCAAACAACTTCCTACACACTGTTATGAACTGAGGCAGCTCAGGAAAATTGTCTCTCAACTGTGTTATAGAGTGTAGTACTACATTTCAGTGAAGTGTAATGCTTTCCAAATATGTCGAATGTGTTTCTTTCTCTATTTCAATGGCATTCTGCCCTGTATAACACACATTTACCACTCTATTCTCCCTTAAGTAAAGAATATAGGATTCATACAGTGTTTCATGTCATCTTAACTCGAATTAAGGATTTCCCGGATCTTAGCTACCTTTACTACACTAAGAACTGATTGGAGAATCTCTTTGAGCTGTTCTAAACAAGTTCTCATCTGTTTACAGTCATTTTCTCTGAATTATCCATGTTTTCATGTAGTTTCCTATATTCTGCCTTCTGGTCCAAGTATAAGCTTTGCCCACTTTATCAAACAACTTCCTACACACTGTTATGAATTGAGGCAGCTCGGGAACATTGTCTCTCAACTGTGTTATAGAGTGTAGTATTACATTTCAGTGAAGTGTAAGGCTTTCCAAAGCTGCCGGACGTGTTTCTTTCTCTATTTCAGTGGTATTCTGCCTTGTATAACACACATTTACCACTCCAGTCTCCTTTAAGTAAAGAATATAGGATTCATACAGTGTTTCATGTGATCTTAACTTGAATTAAGGATTTCCCGGATCTCAGCTACCTTTTCTACACTAAGAACTGACTTGGAGAATCTCTTTGAGCTGTTCTAAACAAGTTCTCATCTGTTTACAGTCATTTTCTCTGAATTATCCATGTTTTCATGTAGTTTCCTATATTCTGCCTTCTGGACCAAGTATAAGCTTTGCCCACTTTATCAAACAACTTCCTACACACTGTTATGAACTGAGGCAGCTCGGGAACATTGTCTCTCAACTGTGTTATAGAGTGTAGTACTACATTTCAGTGAAGTGTAAGGCTTTCCAAAGCTGCCAAACGTGTTAAATTCTCTATTTCAATGGTATTCTACCTTGTATAACACACATTTAGCACTCTAGTCTCCTTTAAGTAAAGAATATAAGATTCATACACTGTTTCCTGTCATCTTAACTCAAAATAAGGATTTCCCGGATCTTAGCTACATTTACTACAATAAGAACTGAATGGAGAATCTCTTTGAGCTGTTCTAAACAAGTTCTCATCTGTTTACAGTCATTTTCTCTGAATTATCCATGTTTTCATGTAGTTTCCTATATTCTGCCTTCTGGACCAAGTATAAGCTTTGCCCAGGTTATCAAACAACTTCCTACACACTGTTATGAACTGAGGCATCTCGGGAACATTGTCTCTCAACTGTGTTATAGAGTGTAGTACTACATTTCAGTGAAGTATAAGGCTTTCCAAAGCTGCCGAACGTGTTTCTTTCTCTATTTCAATGGTATTCTGCCTTGTATAACACACATTTACCACTCTAGTCTCCTTTAAGTAAAGAATATAGGATTCATACAGTGTTTCATGTCATCTTAACTCGAATTAAGGATTTCCCGGATCTTAGCTACCTTTTCTACACTAATAACTGACTTGGAGAATCTCTTTGAGCGGTTCTAAACAAGTTCTCATCTGTTTACAGTCATTTTCTCTGAATTATCCATGTTTTCATGTAGTTTCCTATATTCTGCCTTCTGGTCCTAGTATAAGCTTTGCCCACTTTATCAAACAACTTCCTACACACTGTTATGAACTGAGGGAGCTTGGGAACATTGTCTCTCAACTGTGTTACAGAGTGTAGTACTACATTTCAGTGACGTGTATGGCTTTCCAAAGCTGCCGAAAGTGTTTCTTTCTCTATTTCAATGGTATTCTGCCTTGTATAACACACATTTACCACTCTAGTCTCCTTTAAGTAAAGAATATAGGATTCATACAGTGTTTCATGTCATCTTAACTCGAAATAAGGATTTCCCGTATCTTAGCTACATTTACTACACTAAGAACTGACTGGAGAATCTCTTTGAGCTGTTCTAAACAAGTTCTCATCTGTTTACAGTCATTTTCTCTGAATTATCCATGTTTTCATGTAGTTTCCTATATTCTGCCTTCTGTTCCAAGTATAAGCTTTTTCCACTTTATCAAACAACTTCCTACACACTGTTATGAACTGAGGCAGCTTGGGAACATTGTCTCTCAACTGTGTTACAGAGTGTAGTACTACATTTCAGTGAAGTGTATGGCTTTCCAAAGCTGCCGAAAGTGTTTCTTTCTCTATTTCAATGGTATTCTGCCTAGTATAACACACATTTACCACTCTAGTCTCCTTTAAGTAAAGAATATAGGATTCATAGAGTGTTTCAAGTCATCTTAACTTGAATTAAGGATTTCCCGGATCTTAGCTACCTTTTCTACACTAAGAAATGATTTGGAGAATCTCTTTCAGCTGTTCTAAACAAGTTATCTGTTTACAGTCATTTTCTCTGAATTATCCATGTTTTCATGTAGTTTCCTATATTCTGCCTTCTGTTCCAAGTATAAGCTTTTTCCACTTTATCAAACAACTTCCTACACACTGTTATGAACTTAGGCAGCTCGGGAACATTGTCTCTCAACTGTGTTAAAGAGTGTAGTACTACATTTCAGTGAAGTGTAAGGCTTTCCAAAGCTGCCAAACGTGTTAAATTCTCTATTTCAATGGTATTCTACCTTGTATAACACACATTTAGCACTCTAGTCTCCTTTAAGTAAAGAATATGAGATTCATACAGTGTTTCATGTCATCTTAACTCAAAATAAGGATTTCCCGGATCTTAGCTACATTTACTACAATAAGAACTGAATGGAGAATCTCTTTGAGCTGTTCTAAACAAGTTCTCATCTGTTTCCTGTCATTTTCTCTGATTTATCCATGTTTTCATGTAGTTTCCTATATTCTGCCTTCTGGTCCAAGTATAAGCTTTGCCCACTTTATCAAACAACTTCCTACACACTGTTATGAACTTAGGCAGCTAGGGAACATTGTCTCTCAACTGTGTTATAGAGTGTAGTACTACATTTCAGTGAAGTGTAAGGCTTTCCAAAGCTGCCAAACGTGTTTAATTCTCTATTTCAATGGTATTCTACCTTGTATAACACACATTTAGCACTCTAGTCTCCTTTAAGTAAAGAATATAGGATTCATACAGTGTTTCATGTGATCTTAACTCGAATTAAGGATTTCCCGTATCTTAGCTACATTTACTACAATAAGAACTGACTGGAGAATCTCTTTGAGCTGTTCTAAACAAGTTCTCATCTGTTTACAGTCATTTTCTCTGAATTATCCATGTTTTCATGTAGTTTCCTATATTCTGCCTTCTGTTCCAAGTATAAGCTTTTTCCACTTTATCAAACAACTTCCTACACACTGTTATGAACTGAGGCAGCTTGGGAACATTGTCTCTCAACTGTGTTACAGAGTGTAGTACTACATTTCAGTGAAGTGTATGGCTTTCCAAAGCTGCCGAAAGTGTTTCTTTCTCTATTTCAATGGTATTCTGCCTAGTATAACACACATTTACCACTCTAGTCTCCTTTAAGTAAAGAATATAGGATTCATAGAGTGTTTCAAGTCATCTTAACTTGAATTAAGGATTTCCCGGATCTTAGCTACCTTTTCTACACTAAGAAATGATTTGGAGAATCTCTTTCAGCTGTTCTAAACAAGTTATCTGTTTACAGTCATTTTCTCTGAATTATCCATGTTTTCATGTAGTTTCCTATATTCTGCCTTCTGTTCCAAGTATAAGCTTTTTCCACTTTATCAAACAACTTCCTACACACTGTTATGAACTGAGGCAGCTCGGGAACATTGTCAATCAAGTGTGTTACAGAGTGTTGTACTATATTTTAGTGAAGTGTAAGGCTTTCCAAAGCTGCCGAAAGTGTTTCTTTCTCTATTTCAATGGTATTCTGCCTTGGATAACACACATTTACCACTCTAGTCTCCTTTATGTAAAGAATATAGGATTCATACAGTGTTTCATGTGATCCTAACTCGAATTAAGGATTTCCCGGATCTTAGCTACCTTTACTACACTAAGAACTGACTGGAGAATCTCTTTGAGCTGTTCTAAACAAGTTCTCATCTGTTTACAGTCATTTTCTCTGAATTATCCATGTTTTCATGTAGTTTCCTATATTCTGCCTTCTGGACCAAGTATAAGCTTTGCCCACTTTATCAAACAACTTCCTACAAACTGTTATGAACTGAGGCAGCTCGGGAACATTGTCTCTCAAGTGTGTTACAGAGTGTTGTACTATATTTTAGTGAAGTGTAAGGCTTTCCAAAGCTTCCGAAAGTGTTTCTTTCTCTATTTCAATGGTATTCTGCCTTGTATAACACACATTTACCACTCTAGTCTCCTTTAAGTAAAGAATATAGGATTCATACAGTGTTTCATGTGATCCTAACTCGAATTAAGGATTTCCCGGATCTTAGCTACCTTTACTACACTAAGAACTGACTGGAGAATCTCTTTGAGCTGTTCTAAACAAGTTCTCATCTGTTTCCAGTCATTTTCTCTGAATTATCCATGTTTTCATGTAGTTTCCTATATTCTGCCTTCTGGACCAAGTATAAGCTTTGCCCACTTTATCAAACAACTTCCTACACACTGTTATGAACTTAGGCAGCTCGGGAACATTGTCTCTCAACTGTGTTATAGAGTGTAGTACTACATTTCAGTGAAGTGTAAGGCTTTCCAAAGCTGCCAAACGTGTTAAATTCTCTATTTCAATGGTATTCTACCTTGTATAACACACATTTAGCACTCTAGTCTCCTTTAAGTAAAGAATATGAGATTCATACAGTGTTTCATGTCATCTTAACTCAAAATAAGGATTTCCCGGATCTTAGCTACATTTACTACAATAAGAACTGACTGGAGAATCTCTTTGAGCTGTTCTAAACAAGTTCTCATCTGTTTACAGTCATTTTCTCTGAATTATCCATGTTTTCATGTAGTTTCCTATATTCTGCCTTCTGTTCCAAGTATAAGCTTTTTCCACTTTATCAAACAACTTCCTACACACTGTTATGAACTGAGGCAGCTTGGGAACATTGTCTCTCAACTGTGTTACAGAGTGTAGTACTACATTTCAGTGAAGTGTATGGCTTTCCAAAGCTGCCGAAAGTGTTTCTTTCTCTATTTCAATGGTATTCTGCCTAGTATAACACACATTTACCACTCTAGTCTCCTTTAAGTAAAGAATATAGGATTCATAGAGTGTTTCAAGTCATCTTAACTTGAATTAAGGATTTCCCGGATCTTAGCTACCTTTTCTACACTAAGAAATGATTTGGAGAATCTCTTTCAGCTGTTCTAAACAAGTTATCTGTTTACAGTCATTTTCTCTGAATTATCCATGTTTTCATGTAGTTTCCTATATTCTGCCTTCTGGACCAAGTATAAGCTTTGCCCACTTTATCAAACAACTTCCTACACACTGTTATGAACTGAGGCAGCTCGGGAACATTTTCAATCAAGTGTGTTACAGAGTGTTGTACTATATTTTAGTGAAGTGTAAGGCTTTCCAAAGCTGCCGAAAGTGTTTCTTTCTCTATTTCAATGGTATTCTGCCTTGGATAACACACATTTACCACTCTAGTCTCCTTTAAGTAAAGAATATAGGATTCATACAGTGTTTCATGTGATCCTAACTCGAATTAAGGATTTCCCGGATCTTAGCTACCTTTACTACACTAAGAACTGACTGGAGAATCTCTTTGAGCTGTTCTAAACAAGTTCTCATCTGTTTACAGTCATTTTCTCTGAATTATCCATGTTTTCATGTAGTTTCCTATATTCTGCCTTCTGGACCAAGTATAAGCTTTGCCCACTTTATCAAACAACTTCCTACACACTGTTATGAACTGAGGCAGCTCGGGAACATTGTCTCTCAACTGTGTTATAGAGTGTAGTACTACATTTCAGTGAAGTGTAAGGCTTTCCAAAGCTGCCAAACGTGTTTAATTCTCTATTTCAATGGTATTCTACCTTGTATAACACACATTTAGCACTCTAGTCTCCTTTAAGTAAAGAATATAGGATTCATACAGTGTTTCATGTGATCTTAACTCGAATTAAGGATTTCCCGGATCTTAGCTACATTTACTAAAATAAGAACTGACTGGAGAATCTCTTTGAGCTGTTCTAAACAAGTTCTCATCTGTTTACAGTCATTTTCTCTGAATTATCCATGTTTTCATGTAGTTTCCTATATTCTGCCTTCTGGACCAAGTATAAGCTTTGCCCAGGTTATCAAACAACTTCCTACACACTGTTATGAACTGAGGCATCTCGGGAACATTGTCTCTCAACTGTGTTATAGAGTGTAGTACTACATTTCAGTGAAGTATAAGGCTTTCCAAAGCTGCCGAACGTGTTTCTTTCTCTATTTCAATGGTATTCTGCCTTGTATAACACACATTTACCACTCTAGTCTCCTTTAAGTAAAGAATATAGGATTCATACAGTGTTTCATGTCATCTTAACTCGAAATAAGGATTTGCCGTATCTTAGCTACATTTACTACAATAAGAACTGACTGGAGAATCTCTTTGAGCTGTTCTAAACAAGTTCTCATCTGTTTACAGTCATTTTCTCTGAATTATCCATGTTTTCATGTAGTTTCCTATATTCTGCCTTCTGTTCCAAGTATAAGCTTTTTCCACTTTATCAAACAACTTCCTACACACTGTTATGAACTGAGGCAGCTTGGGAACATTGTCTCTCAACTGTGTTACAGAGTGTAGTACTACATTTCAGTGAAGTGTATGGCTTTCCAAAGCTGCCGAAAGTGTTTCTTTCTCTATTTCAATGGTATTCTGCCTTGTATAACACACATTTACCACTCTAGTCTCCTTTAAGTAAAGAATATAGGATTCATAGAGTGTTTCAAGTCATCTTAACTTGAATTAAGGATTTCCCGGATCTTAGCTACCTTTTCTACACTAAGAAATGATTTGGAGAATCTCTTTCAGCTGTTCTAAACAAGTTATCTGTTTACAGTCATTTTCTCTGAATTATCCATGTTTTCATGTAGTTTCCTATATTCTGCCTTCTGGACCAAGTATAAGCTTTGCCCACTTTATCAAACAACTTCCTACACACTGTTATGAACTGAGGCAGCTCGGGAACATTGTCAATCAAGTGTGTTACAGAGTGTTGTACTATATTTTAGTGAAGTGTAAGGCTTTCCAAAGCTGCCGAACGTGTTTCTTTCTCTATTTCAATGGTATTCTGCCTTGTAAAACACACATTTACCACTCAAGTGTCCTTGAAGTAAAGAATATAGGATTCCTACAGTGTTTCAAGTCATCTTAACTGAAATTAAGGATTTCCCGGATCTTAGCTACCTTTTCTACACTAAGAACTGATTTGGAGAATCTCTTTCAGCATTTCTAAACAAGTTCTCATCTGTTTCCAGTCATTTTCTCTGAATTATCCATGTTTTCATGTAGTTTCCTATATTCTGCCTTCTGGTCCAAGTATAAGCTTTGCCCACTTTATCAAACAACTTCCTACACACTGTTATGAACTGAGGCATCTCGGGAACATTGTCTCTCAACTGTGTTATAGAGTGTAGTACTACATTTCAGTGAAGTATAAGGCTTTCCAAAGCTGCCGAACGTGTTACTTTCTCTATTTCAATGTTATTCTGCCTTGTATAACACACATTTACCACTCTAGTCTCCTTTAAGTAAAGAATATAGGATTCATACAGTGTTTCATGTCATCTTAACTCGAAATAAGGATTTCCCGTATCTTAGCTACATTTACTACAATAAGAACTGACTGGAGAATCTCTTTGAGCTGTTCTAAACAAGTTCTCATCTGTTTACAGTCATTTTCTCTGAATTATCCATGTTTTCATGTAGTTTCCTATATTCTGCCTTCTGTTCCAAGTATAAGCTTTTTCCACTTTATCAAACAACTTCCTACACACTGTTATGAACTGCGGCAGCTTGGGAACATTGTCTCTCAACTGTGTTACAGAGTGTAGTACTACATTTCAGTGAAGTGTATGGCTTTCCAAAGCTGCCGAAAGTGTTTCTTTCTCTATTTCAATGGTATTCTGCCTTGTATAACACACATTTACCACTCTAGTCTCCTTTAAGTAAAGAATATAGGATTCATAGAGTGTTTCAAGTCATCTTAACTTGAATTAAGGATTTCCCGGATCTTAGCTACCTTTTCTACACTAAGAAATGATTTGGAGAATCTCTTTCAGCTGTTCTAAACAAGTTATCTGTTTACAGTCATTTTCTCTGAATTATCCATGTTTTCATGTAGTTTCCTATATTCTGCCTTCTGGACCAAGTATAAGCTTTGCCTACTTTATCAAACAACTTCCTACACACTGTTATGAACTGAGGCAGCTCGGGAACATTGTCAATCAAGTGTGTTACAGAGTGTTGTACTATATTTTAGTGAAGTGTAAGGCTTTCCAAAGCTGCCGAAAGTGTTTCTTTCTCTATTTCAATGGTATTCTGCCTTGGATAACACACATTTACCACTCTAGTCTCCTTTAAGTAAAGAATATAGGATTCATACAGTGTTTCATGTGATCCTAACTCGAATTAAGGATTTCCCGGATCTTAGCTACCTTTACTACACTAAGAACTGACTGGAGAATCTCTTTGAGCTGTTCTAAACAAGTTCTCATCTGTTTCCAGTCATTTTGTCTGAATTATCCATGTTTTCATGTAGTTTCCTATATTCTGCCTTCTGGACCAAGTATAAGCTTTGCCCACTTTATCAAACAACTTCCTACACACTGTTATGAACTGAGGCAGCTCGGGAACATTGTCTCTCAACTGTGTTATAGAGTGTAGTACTACATTTCAGTGAAGTGTAAGGCTTTCCAAAGCTGCCAAACGTGTTTCTTTCTCTATTTCAATGGTATTCTGCCTTGTAAAACACACATTTACCACTCAAGTGTCCTTGAAGTAAAGAATATAGGATAACTACAGTGTTTCAAGTCATCTTAACTGAAATTAAGGATTTCCCGGATCTTAGCTACCTTTTCTACACTAAGAACTGATTTGGAGAATCTCTTTCAGCATTTCTAAACAAGTTCTCATCTGTTTCCAGTCATTTTCTCTGAATTATCCATGTTTTCATGTAGTTTCCTATATTCTGCCTTCTGGTCCTAGTATAAGCTTTGCCCACTTTATCAAACAACTTCCTACACACTGTTATGAACTGAGGCAGCTCAGGAACATTGTCTCTCAACTGTGTTATAGAGTGTAGTATTACATTTCAGTGAAGTGTAAGGCTTTCCAAAGCTGCCGAACATGTTTCTTTCTCTATTTCGATGGTATTCTGCCTTGTATAACACACATTTAGCACTCTAGTCTCCTTTAAGTAAAGAATATAGGATTCATACAGTGTTTTATGTCATCTTAACTTGTTTTAAGGATTTCCCGGATCTTAGCTACCTTTACTATGCTGAGAACTGACCGGAGAATCTCTTTGAGCTGTTCTAAACAAGTTCTCATATGTTTACAGTCATTTTCTCTGAATTATCCATGTTTTCATGTAGTTTCCTATATTCTGCCTTCTGGTCCAAGTATAAGCTTTGCCCACTTTATCAAACAACTTCCTACACACTGTTATGAACTGAGGCAGCTCGGGAACATTGTCTCTCAACTGTGTTACAGAGTGTAGTACTATATTTCAGTGAAGTGTAAGGCTTTCCAAAGCTGCCGAACGAGTTTCTTTCTCTATTTCCATGGTATTCTGCCTTGTAAAACACACATTTACCACTCCAGTCTCCTTTTAGTAAAGACTATAGGATTCATACAGTGTTTCAAGTCATCTTAACTTGAATTAAGGATTTCCCGGATCTTAGCTACCTTTTCTACACTAAGAACTGATTTGGAGAATCTCTTTCAGCTGTTCTAAACAATCTCTCATCTGTTTCCAGTCATTTTCTCTGAATTATCCATGTTTTCATGTAGTTTCCTATATTCTGCCTTCTGGTCCTAGTATAAGCTTTGCCCACTTTATCAAACAACATCCTACACACTGTTATGAACTGAGGCAGCTTGGGATCATTGTCTCTCAACTGTGTTATAGTGTGTAGTACTACATTTCAGTGAAGTTTAAGGGTTTCCAAAGCTGCCGAACGTGTTTCTTTCTCTATTTCAATGGTATCCTGCCTTGTATAACACATATTTACCACTCTAGTCTCCTTTAAGTAAGGAATATAGGATTCATACAGTGTTTCATGTGATCTTAACTCGAATTAATGATTTCCCGGATCTTAGCTACCTTTACTACGCTAAGAATTGACTTGGAGCATCTCTTTGAGCTGTTCTAAACAAGTTCTCATCTGTTTACAGTCATTTTCTCTGAATTATCCATGTTTTCATTTAGTTTCCTATATTCTGCCTTCTGGTCCAAGTATAAGCTTTGCCCACTTTATCAAACAACTTCCTACACACTGTTATGAACTGAGGCAGCTCGGGAACATTGTCTCTCAACTGTGTTATAGAGTGTAGTACTACATTTCAGTGAAGTGTAAGGCTTTCCAAAGCTGCCAAACGTATTTAATTCTCTATTTCAATGGTATTCTACCTTGTATAACACACATTTAGCACTCTAGTCTCCTTTAAGTAAAGAATATAGGATTCATACAGTGTTTCATGTGATCTTAACTCGAATTAAGGATTTCCCGGATCTTAGCTACATTTACTACAATAAAAACTGACTGGAGAATCTCTTTGAGCTGTTCTAAACAAGTTCTCATCTGTTTACAGTCATTTTCTCTGAATTATGCATGTTTTCATGTAGTTTCCTATATTCTGCCTTCTGGTCCAAGTATAAGCTTTGCCCACTTTATCAAACAACTTCCTACACACTGTTATGAACTGAGGCAGCTCAGGAAAATTGTCTCTCAACTGTGTTATAGAGTGTAGTACTACATTTCAGTGAAGTGTAATGCTTTCCAAATATGTCGAATGTGTTTCTTTCTCTATTTCAATGGCATTCTGCCCTGTATAACACACATTTACCACTCTATTCTCCCTTAAGTAAAGAATATAGGATTCATACAGTGTTTCATGTCATCTTAACTCGAATTAAGGATTTCCCGGATCTTAGCTACCTTTACTACACTAAGAACTGATTGGAGAATCTCTTTGAGCTGTTCTAAACAAGTTCTCATCTGTTTACAGTCATTTTCTCTGAATTATCCATGTTTTCATGTAGTTTCCTATATTCTGCCTTCTGGTCCAAGTATAAGCTTTGCCCACTTTATCAAACAACTTCCTACACACTGTTATGAATTGAGGCAGCTCGGGAACATTGTCTCTCAACTGTGTTATAGAGTGTAGTATTACATTTCAGTGAAGTGTAAGGCTTTCCAAAGCTGCCGGACGTGTTTCTTTCTCTATTTCAGTGGTATTCTGCCTTGTATAACACACATTTACCACTCCAGTCTCCTTTAAGTAAAGAATATAGGATTCATACAGTGTTTCATGTGATCTTAACTTGAATTAAGGATTTCCCGGATCTCAGCTACCTTTTCTACACTAAGAACTGACTTGGAGAATCTCTTTGAGCTGTTCTAAACAAGTTCTCATCTGTTTACAGTCATTTTCTCTGAATTATCCATGTTTTCATGTAGTTTCCTATATTCTGCCTTCTGGTCCAAGTATAAGCTTTGCCCACTTTATCAAACAACTTCCTACACACTGTTATGAAGTGAGGCAGCTCGGGAACATTGTCTCTCAACTGTGTTATAGAGTGTAGTACTACATTTCAGTGAAGTGTAATGCTTTCCAAAGATGTCGAATGTGTTTCTTTCTCTATTTCAATGGCATTCTGCCTTGTATAACACACATTTACCACTCTAGTCTCCTTTAAGTAAAGAATATAGGATTCATACAGTGTTTCATGTCATCTTAACTCGAAATAAGGATTTCCCGTATCTTAGCTACATTTACTACACTAAGAACTGACTGGAGAATCTCTTTGAGCTGTTCTAAACAAGTTCTCATCTGTTTACAGTCATTTTCTCTGAATTATCCATGTTTTCATGTAGTTTCCTATATTCTGCCTTCTGGTCCAAGTATAAGCTTTGCCCACTTTATCAAACAACTTCCTACACACTGTTATGAACTGAGGCAGCTCGGGAACATTGTCTCTCAACTGTGTTATAGAGTGTAGTATTACATTTCAGTGAAGTGTAAGGCTTTCCAAAGCTGCCGAACGTGTTTCTTTCTCTATTTCAGTGGTATTCTGCCTTGTATAACACACATTTACCACTCTAGTCTCCTTTAAGTAAAGAATATAGGATTCATACAGTGTTTCATGTGATCCTAACTCGAATTAAGGATTTCCCGGATCTTAGCTACCTTTACTACACTAAGAACTGACTGGAGAATCTCTTTGAGCTGTTCTAAACAAGTTCTCATCTGTTTCCAGTCATTTTCTCTGAATTATCCATGTTTTCATGTAGTTTCCTATATTCTGCCTTCTGGACCAAGTATAAGCTTTGCCCACTTTATCAAACAACTTCCTACACACTGTTATGAACTGAGGCAGCTCGGGAACATTGTCTCTCAACTGTGTTATAGAGTGTAGTACTACATTTCAGTGAAGTGTAAGGCTTTCCAAAGCTGCCAAACGTGTTAAATTCCTATTTCAATGGTATTCTACCTTGTATAACACACATTTAGCACTCTAGTCTCCTTTAAGTAAAGAATATAAGATTCATACACTGTTTCATGTCATCTTAACTCAAAATAAGAATTTCCCGGATCTTAGCTACATTTACTACAATAAGAACTGAATGGAGAATCTCTTTGAGCTGTTCTAAACAAGTTCTCATCTGTTTACAGTCATTTTCTCTGAATTATCCATGTTTTCATGTAGTTTCCTATATTCTGCCTTCTGGACCAAGTATAAGCTTTGCCCAGGTTATCAAACAACTTCCTACACACTGTTATGAACTGAGGCATCTCGGGAACATTGTCTCTCAACTGTGTTATAGAGTGTAGTACTACATTTCAGTGAAGTATAAGGCTTTCCAAAGCTGCCGAACGTGTTTCTTTCTCTATTTCAATGGTATTCTGCCTTGTATAACACACATTTACCACTCTAGTCTCCTTTAAGTAAAGAATATAGGATTCATACAGTGTTTCATGTCATCTTAACTCGAATTAAGGATTTCCCGGATCTTAGCTACCTTTTCTACACTAATAACTGACTTGGAGAATCTCTTTGAGCGGTTCTAAACAAGTTCTCATCTGTTTACAGTCATTTTCTCTGAATTATCCATGTTTTCATGTAGTTTCCTATATTCTGCCTTCTGGTCCTAGTATAAGCTTTGCCCACTTTATCAAACAACTTCCTACACACTGTTATGAACTGAGGGAGCTTGGGAACATTGTCTCTCAACTGTGTTACAGAGTGTAGTACTACATTTCAGTGACGTGTATGGCTTTCCAAAGCTGCCGAAAGTGTTTCTTTCTCTATTTCAATGGTATTCTGCCTTGTATAACACACATTTACCACTCTAGTCTCCTTTAAGTAAAGAATATAGGATTCATACAGTGTTTCATGTCATCTTAACTCGAAATAAGGATTTCCCGTATCTTAGCTACATTTACTACACTAAGAACTGACTGGAGAATCTCTTTGAGCTGTTCTAAACAAGTTCTCATCTGTTTACAGTCATTTTCTCTGAATTATCCATGTTTTCATGTAGTTTCCTATATTCTGCCTTCTGTTCCAAGTATAAGCTTTTTCCACTTTATCAAACAACTTCCTACACACTGTTATGAACTGAGGCAGCTTGGGAACATTGTCTCTCAACTGTGTTACAGAGTGTAGTACTACATTTCAGTGAAGTGTATGGCTTTCCAAAGCTGCCGAAAGTGTTTCTTTCTCTATTTCAATGGTATTCTGCCTTGTATAACACACATTTACCACTCTAGTCTCCTTTAAGTAAAGAATATAGGATTCATAGAGTGTTTCAAGTCATCTTAACTTGAATTAAGGATTTCCCGGATCTTAGCTACCTTTTCTACACTAAGAAATGATTTGGAGAATCTCTTTCAGCTGTTCTAAACAAGTTATCTGTTTACAGTCATTTTCTCTGAATTATCCATGTTTTCATGTAGTTTCCTATATTCTGCCTTCTGGACCAAGTATAAGCTTTGCCCACTTTATCAAACAACTTCCTACAAACTGTTATGAACTGAGGCAGCTCGGGAACATTGTCTCTCAAGTGTGTTACAGAGTGTTGTACTATATTTTAGTGAAGTGTAAGGCTTTCCAAAGCTTCCGAAAGTGTTTCTTTCTCTATTTCAATGGTATTCTGCCTTGTATAACACACATTTACCACTCTAGTCTCCTTTAAGTAAAGAATATAGGATTCATACAGTGTTTCATGTGATCCTAACTCGAATTAAGGATTTCCCGGATCTTAGCTACCTTTACTACACTAAGAACTGACTGGAGAATCTCTTTGAGCTGTTCTAAACAAGTTCTCATCTGTTTCCAGTCATTTTCTCTGAATTATCCATGTTTTCATGTAGTTTCCTATATTCTGCCTTCTGGACCAAGTATAAGCTTTGCCCACTTTATCAAACAACTTCCTACACACTGTTATGAACTTAGGCAGCTCGGGAACATTGTCTCTCAACTGTGTTATAGAGTGTAGTACTACATTTCAGTGAAGTGTACGGCTTTCCAAAGCTGCCAAACGTGTTAAATTCTCTATTTCAATGGTATTCTACCTTGTATAACACACATTTAGCACTCTAGTCTCCTTTAAGTAAAGAATATGAGATTCATACAGTGTTTCATGTCATCTTAACTCAAAATAAGGATTTCCCGGATCTTAGCTACATTTACTACAATAAGAACTGAATGGAGAATCTCTTTGAGCTGTTCTAAACAAGTTCTCATCTGTTTCCTGTCATTTTCTCTGATTTATCCATGTTTTCATGTAGTTTCCTATATTCTGCCTTCTGGTCCAAGTATAAGCTTTGCCCACTTTATCAAACAACTTCCTACACACTGTTATGAACTTAGGCAGCTAGGGAACATTGTCTCTCAACTGTGTTATAGAGTGTAGTACTACATTTCAGTGAAGTGTAAGGCTTTCCAAAGCTGCCAAACGTGTTTAATTCTCTATTTCAATGGTATTCTACCTTGTATAACACACATTTAGCACTCTAGTCTCCTTTAAGTAAAGAATATAGGATTCATACAGTGTTTCATGTGATCTTAACTCGAATTAAGGATTTCCCGTATCTTAGCTACATTTACTACAATAAGAACTGACTGGAGAATCTCTTTGAGCTGTTCTAAACAAGTTCTCATCTGTTTACAGTCATTTTCTCTGAATTATCCATGTTTTCATGTAGTTTCCTATATTCTGCCTTCTGTTCCAAGTATAAGCTTTTTCCACTTTATCAAACAACTTCCTACACACTGTTATGAACTGAGGCAGCTTGGGAACATTGTCTCTCAACTGTGTTACAGAGTGTAGTACTACATTTCAGTGAAGTGTATGGCTTTCCAAAGCTGCCGAAAGTGTTTCTTTCTCTATTTCAATGGTATTCTGCCTAGTATAACACACATTTACCACTCTAGTCTCCTTTAAGTAAAGAATATAGGATTCATAGAGTGTTTCAAGTCATCTTAACTTGAATTAAGGATTTCCCGGATCTTAGCTACCTTTTCTACACTAAGAAATGATTTGGAGAATCTCTTTCAGCTGTTCTAAACAAGTTATCTGTTTACAGTCATTTTCTCTGAATTATCCATGTTTTCATGTAGTTTCCTATATTCTGCCTTCTGGACCAAGTATAAGCTTTGCCCACTTTATCAAACAACTTCCTACACACTGTTATGAACTGAGGCAGCTCGGGAACATTTTCAATCAAGTGTGTTACAGAGTGTTGTACTATATTTTAGTGAAGTGTAAGGCTTTCCAAAGCTGCCGAAAGTGTTTCTTTCTCTATTTCAATGGTATTCTGCCTTGGATAACACACATTTACCACTCTAGTCTCCTTTAAGTAAAGAATATAGGATTCATACAGTGTTTCATGTGATCCTAACTCGAATTAAGGATTTCCCGGATCTTAGCTACCTTTACTACACTAAGAACTGACTGGAGAATCTCTTTGAGCTGTTCTAAACAAGTTCTCATCTGTTTACAGTCATTTTCTCTGAATTATCCATGTTTTCATGTAGTTTCCTATATTCTGCCTTCTGGACCAAGTATAAGCTTTGCCCACTTTATCAAACAACTTCCTACACACTGTTATGAACTGAGGCAGCTCGGGAACATTGTCTCTCAACTGTGTTATAGAGTGTAGTACTACATTTCAGTGAAGTATAAGGCTTTCCAAAGCTGCCGAACGTGTTTCTTTCTCTATTTCAATGGTATTCTGCCTTGTATAACACACATTTACCACTCTAGTCTCCTTTAAGTAAAGAATATAGGATTCATACAGTGTTTCATGTCATCTTAACTCGAATTAAGGATTTCCTGGATCTTAGCTACCTTTTCTACACTAATAACTGACTTGGAGAATCTCTTTGAGCGGTTCTAAACAAGTTCTCATCTGTTTACAGTCATTTTCTCTGAATTATCCATGTTTTCATGTAGTTTCCTATATTCTGCCTTCTGGTCCTAGTATAAGCTTTGCCCACTTTATCAAACAACTTCCTACACACTGTTATGAACTGAGGGAGCTTGGGAACATTGTCTCTCAACTGTGTTACAGAGTGTAGTACTACATTTCAGTGACGTGTATGGCTTTCCAAAGCTGCCGAAAGTGTTTCTTTCTCTATTTCAATGGTATTCTGCCTTGTATAACACACATTTACCACTCTAGTCTCCTTTAAGTAAAGAATATAGGATTCATACAGTGTTTCATGTCATCTTAACTCGAAATAAGGATTTCCCGTATCTTAGCTACATTTACTACAATAAGAACTGACTGGAGAATCTCTTTGAGCTGTTCTAAACAAGTTCTCATCTGTTTACAGTCATTTTCTCTGAATTATCCATGTTTTCATGTAGTTTCCTATATTCTGCCTTCTGTTCCAAGTATAAGCTTTTTCCACTTTATCAAACAACTTCCTACACACTGTTATGAACTGAGGCAGCTTGGGAACATTGTCTCTCAACTGTGTTACAGAGTGTAGTACTACATTTCAGTGAAGTGTATGGCTTTCCAAAGCTGCCGAAAGTGTTTCTTTCTCTATTTCAATGGTATTCTGCCTTGTATAACACACATTTACCACTCTAGTCTCCTTTAAGTAAAGAATATAGGATTCATAGAGTGTTTCAAGTCATCTTAACTTGAATTAAGGATTTCCCGGATCTTAGCTACCTTTTCTACACTAAGAAATGATTTGGAGAATCTCTTTGAGCTGTTCTAAACAAGTTCTCATCTGTTTCCAGTCATTTTGTCTGAATTATCCATGTTTTCATGTAGTTTCCTATATTCTGCCTTCTGGACCAAGTATAAGCTTTGCCCACTTTATCAAACAACTTCCTACACACTGTTATGAACTGAGGCAGCTCGGGAACATTGTCAATCAAGTGTGTTACAGAGTGTTGTACTATATTTTAGTGAAGTGTAAGGCTTTCCAAAGCTGCCGAACGTGTTTCTTTCTCTATTTCAATGGTATTCTGCCTTGTAAAACACACATTTACCACTCAAGTGTCCTTGAAGTAAAGAATATAGGATTCCTACAGTGTTTCAAGTCATCTTAACTGAAATTAAGGATTTCCCGGATCTTAGCTACCTTTTCTACACTAAGAACTGATTTGGAGAATCTCTTTCAGCATTTCTAAACAAGTTCTCATCTGTTTCCAGTCATTTTCTCTGAATTATCCATGTTTTCATGTAGTTTCCTATATTCTGCCTTCTGGTCCAAGTATAAGCTTTGCCCACTTTATCAAACAACTTCCTACACACTGTTATGAACTGAGGCATCTCAGGAACATTGTCTCTCAACTGTGTTATAGAGTGTAGTACTACATTTCAGTGAAGTATAAGGCTTTCCAAAGCTGCCGAACGTGTTTCTTTCTCTATTTCAATGGTATTCTGCCTTGTATAACACACATTTACCACTCTAGTCTCTTTTAAGTAAAGAATATAGGATTCATACAGTGTTTCATGTCATCTTAACTCGAAATAAGGATTTCCCGTATCTTAGCTACATTTACTACAATAAGAACTGACTGGAGAATCTCTTTGAGCTGTTCTAAACAAGTTCTCATCTGTTTACAGTCATTTTCTCTGAATTATCCATGTTTTCATGTAGTTTCCTATATTCTGCCTTCTGTTCCAAGTATAAGCTTTTTCCACTTTATCAAACAACTTCCTACACACTGTTATGAACTGAGGCAGCTTGGGAACATTGTCTCTCAACTGTGTTACAGAGTGTAGTACTACATTTCAGTGAAGTGTATGGCTTTCCAAAGCTGCCGAAAGTGTTTCTTTCTCTATTTCAATGGTATTCTGCCTTGTATAACACACATTTACCACTCTAGTCTCCTTTAAGTAAAGAATATAGGATTCATAGAGTGTTTCAAGTCATCTTAACTTGAATTAAGGATTTCCCGGATCTTAGCTACCTTTTCTACACTAAGAAATGATTTGGAGAATCTCTTTCAGCTGTTCTAAACAAGTTATCTGTTTACAGTCATTTTCTCTGAATTATCCATGTTTTCATGTAGTTTCCTATATTCTGCCTTCTGGACCAAGTATAAGCTTTGCCCACTTTATCAAACAACTTCCTACACACTGTTATGAACTGAGGCAGCTCGGGAACATTGTCAATCAAGTGTGTTACAGAGTGTTGTACTATATTTTAGTGAAGTGTAAGGCTTTCCAAAGCTGCCGAAAGTGTTTCTTTCTCTATTTCAATGGTATTCTGCCTTGGATAACACACATTTACCACTCTAGTCTCCTTTAAGTAAAGAATATAGGATTCATACAGTGTTTCATGTGATCCTAACTCGAATTAAGGATTTCCCGGATCTTAGCTACCTTTACTACACTAAGAACTGACTGGAGAATCTCTTTGAGCTGTTCTAAACAAGTTCTCATCTGTTTCCAGTCATTTTGTCTGAATTATCCATGTTTTCATGTAGTTTCCTATATTCTGCCTTCTGGACCAAGTATAAGCTTTGCCCACTTTATCAAACAACTTCCTACACACTGTTATGAACTGAGGCATCTCGGGAAAATTGTCTCTCAACTGTGTTATAGAGTGTAGTACTACATTTCAGTGAAGTATAAGGCTTTCCAAAGCTGCCGAACGTGTTTCTTTCTCTATTTCAATGGTATTCTGCCTTGTATAACACACATTTACCACTCTAGTCTCTTTTAAGTAAAGAATATAGGATTCATACAGTGTTTCATGTCATCTTAACTCGAAATAAGGATTTCCCGTATCTTAGCTACATTTACTACAATAAGAACTGACTGGAGAATCTCTTTGAGCTGTTCTAAACAAGTTCTCATCTGTTTACAGTCATTTTCTCTGAATTATCCATGTTTTCATGTAGTTTCCTATATTCTGCCTTCTGTTCCAAGTATAAGCTTTTTCCACTTTATCAAACAACTTCCTACACACTGTTATGAACTGAGGCAGCTTGGGAACATTGTCTCTCAACTGTGTTACAGAGTGTAGTACTACATTTCAGTGAAGTGTATGGCTTTCCAAAGCTGCCGAAAGTGTTTCTTTCTCTATTTCAATGGTATTCTGCCTAGTATAACACACATTTACCACTCTAGTCTCCTTTAAGTAAAGAATATAGGATTCATAGAGTGTTTCAAGTCATCTTAACTTGAATTAAGGATTTCCCGGATCTTAGCTACCTTTTCTACACTAAGAAATGATTTGGAGAATCTCTTTCAGCTGTTCTAAACAAGTTATCTGTTTACAGTCATTTTCTCTGAATTATCCATGTTTTCATGTAGTTTCCTATATTCTGCCTTCTGGACCAAGTATAAGCTTTGCCCACTTTATCAAACAACTTCCTACACACTGTTATGAACTGAGGCAGCTCGGGAACATTTTCAATCAAGTGTGTTACAGAGTGTTGTACTATATTTTAGTGAAGTGTAAGGCTTTCCAAAGCTGCCGAAAGTGTTTCTTTCTCTATTTCAATGGTATTCTGCCTTGGATAACACACATTTACCACTCTAGTCTCCTTTAAGTAAAGAATATAGGATTCATACAGTGTTTCATGTGATCCTAACTCGAATTAAGGATTTCCCGGATCTTAGCTACCTTTACTACACTAAGAACTGACTGGAGAATCTCTTTGAGCTGTTCTAAACAAGTTCTCATCTGTTTACAGTCATTTTCTCTGAATTATCCATGTTTTCATGTAGTTTCCTATATTCTGCCTTCTGGACCAAGTATAAGCTTTGCCCACTTTATCAAACAACTTCCTACACACTGTTATGAACTGAGGCAGCTCGGGAACATTGTCTCTCAACTGTGTTATAGAGTGTAGTACTACATTTCAGTGAAGTATAAGGCTTTCCAAAGCTGCCGAACGTGTTTCTTTCTCTATTTCAATGGTATTCTGCCTTGTATAACACACATTTACCACTCTAGTCTCCTTTAAGTAAAGAATATAGGATTCATACAGTGTTTCATGTCATCTTAACTCGAATTAAGGATTTCCTGGATCTTAGCTACCTTTTCTACACTAATAACTGACTTGGAGAATCTCTTTGAGCGGTTCTAAACAAGTTCTCATCTGTTTACAGTCATTTTCTCTGAATTATCCATGTTTTCATGTAGTTTCCTATATTCTGCCTTCTGGTCCTAGTATAAGCTTTGCCCACTTTATCAAACAACTTCCTACACACTGTTATGAACTGAGGGAGCTTGGGAACATTGTCTCTCAACTGTGTTACAGAGTGTAGTACTACATTTCAGTGACGTGTATGGCTTTCCAAAGCTGCCGAAAGTGTTTCTTTCTCTATTTCAATGGTATTCTGCCTTGTATAACACACATTTACCACTCTAGTCTCCTTTAAGTAAAGAATATAGGATTCATACAGTGTTTCATGTCATCTTAACTCGAAATAAGGATTTCCCGTATCTTAGCTACATTTACTACAATAAGAACTGACTGGAGAATCTCTTTGAGCTGTTCTAAACAAGTTCTCATCTGTTTACAGTCATTTTCTCTGAATTATCCATGTTTTCATGTAGTTTCCTATATTCTGCCTTCTGTTCCAAGTATAAGCTTTTTCCACTTTATCAAACAACTTCCTACACACTGTTATGAACTGAGGCAGCTTGGGAACATTGTCTCTCAACTGTGTTACAGAGTGTAGTACTACATTTCAGTGAAGTGTATGGCTTTCCAAAGCTGCCGAAAGTGTTTCTTTCTCTATTTCAATGGTATTCTGCCTTGTATAACACACATTTACCACTCTAGTCTCCTTTAAGTAAAGAATATAGGATTCATAGAGTGTTTCAAGTCATCTTAACTTGAATTAAGGATTTCCCGGATCTTAGCTACCTTTTCTACACTAAGAAATGATTTGGAGAATCTCTTTGAGCTGTTCTAAACAAGTTCTCATCTGTTTCCAGTCATTTTGTCTGAATTATCCATGTTTTCATGTAGTTTCCTATATTCTGCCTTCTGGACCAAGTATAAGCTTTGCCCACTTTATCAAACAACTTCCTACACACTGTTATGAACTGAGGCAGCTCGGGAACATTGTCAATCAAGTGTGTTACAGAGTGTTGTACTATATTTTAGTGAAGTGTAAGGCTTTCCAAAGCTGCCGAACGTGTTTCTTTCTCTATTTCAATGGTATTCTGCCTTGTAAAACACACATTTACCACTCAAGTGTCCTTGAAGTAAAGAATATAGGATTCCTACAGTGTTTCAAGTCATCTTAACTGAAATTAAGGATTTCCCGGATCTTAGCTACCTTTTCTACACTAAGAACTGATTTGGAGAATCTCTTTCAGCATTTCTAAACAAGTTCTCATCTGTTTCCAGTCATTTTCTCTGAATTATCCATGTTTTCATGTAGTTTCCTATATTCTGCCTTCTGGTCCAAGTATAAGCTTTGCCCACTTTATCAAACAACTTCCTACACACTGTTATGAACTGAGGCATCTCAGGAACATTGTCTCTCAACTGTGTTATAGAGTGTAGTACTACATTTCAGTGAAGTATAAGGCTTTCCAAAGCTGCCGAACGTGTTTCTTTCTCTATTTCAATGGTATTCTGCCTTGTATAACACACATTTACCACTCTAGTCTCTTTTAAGTAAAGAATATAGGATTCATACAGTGTTTCATGTCATCTTAACTCGAAATAAGGATTTCCCGTATCTTAGCTACATTTACTACAATAAGAACTGACTGGAGAATCTCTTTGAGCTGTTCTAAACAAGTTCTCATCTGTTTACAGTCATTTTCTCTGAATTATCCATGTTTTCATGTAGTTTCCTATATTCTGCCTTCTGTTCCAAGTATAAGCTTTTTCCACTTTATCAAACAACTTCCTACACACTGTTATGAACTGAGGCAGCTTGGGAATATTGTCTCTCAACTGTGTTACAGAGTGTAGTACTACATTTCAGTGAAGTGTATGGCTTTCCAAAGCTGCCGAAAGTGTTTCTTTCTCTATTTCAATGGTATTCTGCCTTGTATAACACACATTTACCACTCTAGTCTCCTTTAAGTAAAGAATATAGGATTCATAGAGTGTTTCAAGTCATCTTAACTTGAATTAAGGATTTCCCGGATCTTAGCTACCTTTTCTACACTAAGAAATGATTTGGAGAATCTCTTTCAGCTGTTCTAAACAAGTTATCTGTTTACAGTCATTTTCTCTGAATTATCCATGTTTTCATGTAGTTTCCTATATTCTGCCTTCTGGACCAAGTATAAGCTTTGCCCACTTTATCAAACAACTTCCTACACACTGTTATGAACTGAGGCAGCTCGGGAACATTGTCAATCAAGTGTGTTACAGAGTGTTGTACTATATTTTAGTGAAGTGTAAGGCTTTCCAAAGCTGCCGAAAGTGTTTCTTTCTCTATTTCAATGGTATTCTGCCTTGGATAACACACATTTACCACTCTAGTCTCCTTTAAGTAAAGAATATAGGATTCATACAGTGTTTCATGTGATCCTAACTCGAATTAAGGATTTCCCGGATCTTAGCTACCTTTACTACACTAAGAACTGACTGGAGAATCTCTTTGAGCTGTTCTAAACAAGTTCTCATCTGTTTCCAGTCATTTTGTCTGAATTATCCATGTTTTCATGTAGTTTCCTATATTCTGCCTTCTGGACCAAGTATAAGCTTTGCCCACTTTATCAAACAACTTCCTACACACTGTTATGAACTGAGGCATCTCGGGAAAATTGTCTCTCAACTGTGTTATAGAGTGTAGTACTACATTTCAGTGAAGTATAAGGCTTTCCAAAGCTGCCGAACGTGTTTCTTTCTCTATTTCAATGGTATTCTGCCTTGTATAACACACATTTACCACTCTAGTCTCTTTTAAGTAAAGAATATAGGATTCATACAGTGTTTCATGTCATCTTAACTCGAAATAAGGATTTCCCGTATCTTAGCTACATTTACTACAATAAGAACTGACTGGAGAATCTCTTTGAGCTGTTCTAAACAAGTTCTCATCTGTTTACAGTCATTTTCTCTGAATTATCCATGTTTTCATGTAGTTTCCTATATTCTGCCTTCTGTTCCAAGTATAAGCTTTTTCCACTTTATCAAACAACTTCCTACACACTGTTATGAACTGAGGCAGCTTGGGAACATTGTCTCTCAACTGTGTTACAGAGTGTAGTACTACATTTCAGTGAAGTGTATGGCTTTCCAAAGCTGCCGAAAGTGTTTCTTTCTCTATTTCAATGGTATTCTGCCTTGTATAACACACATTTACCACTCTAGTCTCCTTTAAGTAAAGAATATAGGATTCATAGAGTGTTTCAAGTCATCTTAACTTGAATTAAGGATTTCCCGGATCTTAGCTACCTTTTCTACACTAAGAAATGATTTGGAGAATCTCTTTCAGCTGTTCTAAACAAGTTATCTGTTTACAGTCATTTTCTCTGAATTATCCATGTTTTCATGTAGTTTCCTATATTCTGCCTTCTGGACCAAGTATAAGCTTTGCCCACTTTATCAAACAACTTCCTACACACTGTTATGAACTGAGGCAGCTCGGGAACATTGTCAATCAAGTGTGTTACAGAGTGTTGTACTATATTTTAGTGAAGTGTAAGGCTTTCCAAAGCTGCCGAAAGTGTTTCTTTCTCTATTTCAATGGTATTCTGCCTTGGATAACACACATTTACCACTCTAGTCTCCTTTAAGTAAAGAATATAGGATTCATACAGTGTTTCATGTGATCCTAACTCGAATTAAGGATTTCCCGGATCTTAGCTACCTTTACTACACTAAGAACTGACTGGAGAATCTCTTTGAGCTGTTCTAAACAAGTTCTCATCTGTTTCCAGTCATTTTGTCTGAATTATCCATGTTTTCATGTAGTTTCCTATATTCTGCCTTCTGGACCAAGTATAAGCTTTGCCCACTTTATCAAACAACTTCCTACACACTGTTATGAACTGAGGCAGCTCGGGAACATTGTCTCTCAACTGTGTTATAGAGTGTAGTACTACATTTCAGTGAAGTGTAAGGTTTTCCAAAGCTGCCAAACGTGTTTCTTTCTCTATTTCAATGGTATTCTGCCTTGTAAAACACACATTTACCACTCAAGTGTCCTTGAAGTAAAGAATATAGGATTCCTACAGTGTTTCAAGTCATCTTAACTGAAATTAAGGATTTCCCGGATCTTAGCTACCTTTTCTACACTAAGAACTGATTTGGAGAATCTCTTTCAGCATTTCTAAACAAGTTCTCATCTGTTTCCAGTCATTTTCTCTGAATTATCCATGTTTTCATGTAGTTTCCTATATTCTGCCTTCTGGTCCAAGTATAAGCTTTGCCCACTTTATCAAACAACTTACTACACACTGTTATGAACTGAGGCAGCTCGGGAACATTGTCTGTCAACTGTGTTATAGAGTGTAGTACTACATTTCAGTGAAGTGTAATGCTTTCCAAAGCTGCCAAACGTGTTTAATTCTCTATTTCAATGGTATTCTACCTTGTATAACACACATTTAGCACTCTAGTCTACTTTAAGTAAAGAATATAGGATTCATACAGTGTTTCATGTGATCTTAACTCGAATTAAGGATTTCCCGGATCTTAGCTACATTTACTACAATAAGAACTGACTGGAGAATCTCTTTGAGCTGTTCTAAACAAGTTCTCATCTGTTTACAGTCATTTTCTCTGAATTATCCATGTTTTCATGTAGTTTCCTATATTCTGCCTTCTGGACCAAGTATAAGCTTTGCCCAGGTTATCAAACAACTTCCTACACACTGTTATGAACTGAGGCATCTCGGGAACATTGTCTCTCAACTGTGTTATAGAGTGTAGTACTACATTTCAGTGAAGTATAAGGCTTTCCAAAGCTGCCGAACGTGTTTCTTTCTCTATTTCAATGTTATTGTGCCTTGTATAACACACATTTAGCACTCTAGTCTCCTTTAAGTAAAGAATATAGGATTCATACAGTGTTTCATGTCATCTTAACTCGAAATAAGGATTTCCCGTATCTTAGCTACATTTACTACAATAAGAACTGACTGGAGAATCTCTTTGAGCTGTTCTAAACAAGTTCTCATCTGTTTACAGTCATTTTCTCTGAATTATCCATGTATTCATGTAGTTTCCTATTTCTGCCTTCTGTTCCAAGTATAAGCTTTTTCCACTTTATCAAACAACTTCCTACACACTGTTATGAACTGAGGCAGCTTGGGAACATTGTCTCTCAACTGTGTTACAGAGTGTAGTACTTCATTTCAGTGAAGTGTATGGCTTTCCAAAGCTGCCGAAAGTGTTTCTTTCTCTATTTCAATGGTATTCTGCCTTGTATAACACACATTTACCACTCTAGTCTCCTTTAAGTAAAGAATATAGGATTCATAGAGTGTTTCAAGTCATCTTAACTTGAATTAAGGATTTCCCGGATCTTAGCTACCTTTTCTACACTAAGAAATGATTTGGAGAATCTCTTTCAGCTGTTCTAAACAAGTTATCTGTTTACAGTCATTTTCTCTGAATTATCCATGTTTTCATGTAGTTTCCTATATTCTGCCTTCTGGACCAAGTATAAGCTTTGCCTACTTTATCAAACAACTTCCTACACACTGTTATGAACTGAGGCAGCTCGGGAACATTGTCAATCAAGTGTGTTACAGAGTGTTGTACTATATTTTAGTGAAGTGTAAGGCTTTCCAAAGCTGCCGAAAGTGTTTCTTTCTCTATTTCAATGGTATTCTGCCTTGGATAACACACATTTACCACTCTAGTCTCCTTTAAGTAAAGAATATAGGATTCATACAGTGTTTCATGTGATCCTAACTCGAATTAAGGATTTCCCGGATCTTAGCTACCTTTACTACACTAAGAACTGACTGGAGAATCTCTTTGAGCTGTTCTAAACAAGTTCTCATCTGTTTCCAGTCATTTTGTCTGAATTATCCATGTTTTCATGTAGTTTCCTATATTCTGCCTTCTGGACCAAGTATAAGCTTTGCCCACTTTATCAAACAACTTCCTACACACTGTTATGAACTGAGGCAGCTCGGGAACATTGTCTCTCAACTGTGTTATAGAGTGTAGTACTACATTTCAGTGACGTGTAAGGCTTTCCAAAGCTGCCAAACGTGTTTCTTTCTCTATTTCAATGGTATTCTGCCTTGTAAAACACACATTTACCACTCAAGTGTCCTTGAAGTAAAGAATATAGGATAACTACAGTGTTTCAAGTCATCTTAACTGAAATTAAGGATTTCCCGGATCTTAGCTACCTTTTCTACACTAAGAACTGATTTGGAGAATCTCTTTCAGCATTTCTAAACAAGTTCTCATCTGTTTCCAGTCATTTTCTCTGAATTATCCATGTTTTCATGTAGTTTCCTATATTCTGCCTTCTGGTCCAAGTATAAGCTTTGCACACTTTATCAAACAACTTACTACACACTGTTATGAACTGAGGCAGCTCGGGAACATTGTCTGTCAACTGTGTTATAGAGTGTAGTACTACATTTCAGTGAAGTGTAATGCTTTCCAAAGCTGCCAAACGTGTTTAATTCTCTATTTCAATGGTATTCTACCTTGTATAACACACATTTAGCACTCTAGTCTACTTTAAGTAAAGAATATAGGATTCATACAGTGTTTCATGTGATCTTAACTCGAATTAAGGATTTCCCGGATCTTAGCTACATTTACTACAATAAGAACTGACTGGAGAATCTCTTTGAGCTGTTCTAAACAAGTTCTCATCTGTTTACAGTCATTTTCTCTGAATTATCCATGTTTTCATGTAGTTTCCTATATTCTGCCTTCTGTTCCAAGTATAAGCTTTTTCCACTTTATCAAACAACTTCCTACACACTGTTATGAACTGAGGCAGCTTGGGAACATTGTCTCTCAACTGTGTTACAGAGTGTAGTACTACATTTCAGTGAAGTGTATGGCTTTCCAAAGCTGCCGAAAGTGTTTCTTTCTCTATTTCAATGGTATTCTGCCTTGTATAACACACATTTACCACTCTAGTCTCCTTTAAGTAAAGAATATAGGATTCATAGAGTGTTTCAAGTCATCTTAACTTGAATTAAGGATTTCCCGGATCTTAGCTACCTTTTCTACACTAAGAAATGATTTGGAGAATCTCTTTCAGCTGTTCTAAACAAGTTATCTGTTTACAGTCATTTTCTCTTAATTATCCATGTTTTCATGTAGTTTCCTATATTCTGCCTTCTGGACCAAGTATAAGCTTTGCCCACTTTATCAAACAACTTCCTACACACTGTTATGAACTGAGGCAGCTCGGGAACATTGTCAATCAAGTGTGTTACAGAGTGTTGTACTATATTTTAGTGAAGTGTAAGGCTTTCCAAAGCTGCCGAAAGTGTTTCTTTCTCTATTTCAATGGTATTCTGCCTTGGATAACACACATTTACCACTCTAGTCTCCTTTAAGTAAAGAATATAGGATTCATACAGTGTTTCATGTGATCCTAACTCGAATTAAGGATTTCCCGGATCTTAGCTACCTTTACTACACTAAGAACTGACTGGAGAATCTCTTTGAGCTGTTCTAAACAAGTTCTCATCTGTTTCCAGTCATTTTGTCTGAATTATCCATGTTTTCATGTAGTTTCCTATATTCTGCCTTCTGGACCAAGTATAAGCTTTGCCCACTTTATCAAACAACTTCCTACACACTGTTATGAACTGAGGCAGCTCGGGAACATTGTCTCTCAACTGTGTTATAGAGTGTAGTACTACATTTCAGTGAAGTGTAAGGCTTTCCAAAGCTGCCAAACGTGTTTCTTTCTCTATTTCAATGGTATTCTGCCTTGTAAAACACACATTTACCACTCAAGTGTCCTTGAAGTAAAGAATATAGGATTCCTACAGTGTTTCAAGTCATCTTAACTGAAATTAAGGATTTCCCGGATCTTAGCTACCTTTTCTACACTAAGAACTGATTTGGAGAATCTCTTTCAGCATTTCTAAACAAGTTCTCATCTGTTTCCAGTCATTTTCTCTGAATTATCCATGTTTTCATGTAGTTTCCTATATTCTGCCTTCTGGTCCAAGTATAAGCTTTGCCCACTTTATCAAACAACTTCCTACACACTGTTATGAACTGAGGCAGCTCGGGAACATTGTCTGTCAACTGTGTTATAGAGTGTAGTACTACATTTCAGTGAAGTGTAATGCTTTCCAAAGCTGCCAAACGTGTTTAATTCTCTATTTCAATGGTATTCTACCTTGTATAACACACATTTAGCACTCTAGTCTACTTTAAGTAAAGAATATAGGATTCATACAGTGTTTCATGTGATCTTAACTCGAATTAAGGATTTCCCGGATCTTAGCTACATTTACTACAATAAGAACTGACTGGAGAATCTCTTTGAGCTGTTCTAAACAAGTTCTCATCTGTTTACAGTCATTTTCTCTGAATTATCCATGTTTTCATGTAGTTTCCTATATTCTGCCTTCTGGACCAAGTATAAGCTTTGCCCAGGTTATCAAACAACTTCCTACACACTGTTATGAACTGAGGCATCTCGGGAACATTGTCTCTCAACTGTGTTATAGAGTGTAGTACTACATTTCAGTGAAGTATAAGGCTTTCCAAAGCTGCCGAACGTGTTTCTTTCTCTATTTCAATGGTATTCTGCCTTGTATAACACACATTTACCACTCTAGTCTCCTTTAAGTAAAGAATATAGGATTCATACAGTGTTTCATGTCATCTTAACTCGAAATAAGGATTTCCCGTATCTTAGCTACATTTACTACAATAAGAACTGACTGGAGAATCTCTTTGAGCTGTTCTAAACAAGTTCTCATCTGTTTACAGTCATTTTCTCTGAATTATCCATGTTTTCATGTAGTTTCCTATATTCTGCCTTCTGTTCCAAGTATAAGCTTTTTCCACTTTATCAAACAACTTCCTACACACTGTTATGAACTGAGGCAGCTTGGGAACATTGTCTCTCAACTGTGTTACAGAGTGTAGTACTACATTTCAGTGAAGTGTATGGCTTTCCAAAGCTGCCGAAAGTGTTTCTTTCTCTATTTCAATGGTATTCTGCCTTGTATAACACACATTTACCACTCTAGTCTCCTTTAAGTAAAGAATATAGGATTCATACAGTGTTTCATGTGATCCTAACTAGAATTAAGGATTTCCCGGATCTTAGCTACCTTTACTACACTAAGAACTGACTGGAGAATCTCTTTGAGCTGTTCTAAACAAGTTCTCATCTGTTTACAGTCATTTTCTCTGAATTATCCATGTTTTCATGTAGTTTCCTATATTCTGCCTTCTGGACCAAGTATAAGCTTTGCCCACTTTATCAAACAACTTCCTACACACTGTTATGAACTTAGGCAGCTCGGGAACATTGTCTCTCAACTGTGTTATAGAGTGTAGTACTACATTTCAGTGAAGTGTAAGGCTTTCCAAAGCTGCCAAACGTGTTTAATTCTCTATTTCAATGGTATTCTACCTTGTATAACACACATTTAGCACTCTAGTCTCCTTTAAGTAAAGAATATAGGATTCATACAGTGTTTCATGTGATCTTAACTCGAATTAAGGATTTCCCGGATCTTAGCTACCTTTTCTACACTAAGAACTGATTTGGAGAATCTCTTTCAGCATTTCTAAACAAGTTCTCATCTGTTTCCAGTCATTTTCTCTGAATTATCCATGTTTTCATGTAGTTTCCTATATTCTGCCTTCTGGTCCAAGTATAAGCTTTGCCCACTTTATCAAACAACTTCCTACACACTGTTATGAACTGAGGCAGCTCGGGAACATTGTCTCTCAACTGTGTTATAGAGTGTAGTACTACATTTCAGTGAAGTGTAATGCTTTCCAAAGCTGCCAAACGTGTTTAATTCTCTATTTCAATGGTATTCTACCTTGTATAACACACATTTAGCACTCTAGTCTACTTTAAGTAAAGAATATAGGATTCATACAGTGTTTCATGTGATCTTAACTCGAATTAAGGATTTCCCGGATCTTAGCTACATTTACTACAATAAGAACTGACTGGAGAATCTCTTTGAGCTGTTCTAAACAAGTTCTCAACTGTTTACAGTCATTTTCTCTGAATTATCCATGTTTTCATGTAGTTTCCTATATTCTGCCTTCTGGACCAAGTATAAGCTTTGCCCAGGTTATCAAACAACTTCCTACACACTGTTATGAACTGAGGCATCTCGGGAACATTGTCTCTCAACTGTGTTATAGAGTGTAGTACTACATTTCAGTGAAGTGTAAGGCTTTCCAAAGCTGCCGAACGTGTTTCTTTCTCTATTTCAATGGTATTCTGCCTTGTATAACACACATTTACCACTCTAGTCTCCTTTAAGTAAAGAATATAGGATTCATACAGTGTTTCATGTCATCTTAACTCGAAATAAGGATTTCCCGTATCTTAGCTACATTTACTACAATAAGAACTGACTGGAGAATCTCTTTGAGCTGTTCTAAACAAGTTCTCATCTGTTTACAGTCATTTTCTCTGAATTATCCATGTTTTCATGTAGTTTCCTATATTCTGCCTTCTGTTCCAAGTATAAGCTTTTTCCACTTTATCAAACAACTTCCTACACACTGTTATGAACTGAGGCAGCTTGGGAACATTGTCTCTCAACTGTGTTACAGAGTGTAGTACTACATTTCAGTGAAGTGTATGGCTTTCCAAAGCTGCCGAAAGTGTTTCTTTCTCTATTTCAATGGTATTCTGCCTTGTATAACACACATTTACCACTCTAGTCTCCTTTAAGTAAAGAATATAGGATTCATAGAGTGTTTCAAGTCATCTTAACTTGAATTAAGGATTTCCCGGATCTTAGCTACCTTTTCTACACTAAGAAATGATTTGGAGAATCTCTTTCAGCTGTTCTAAACAAGTTATCTGTTTACAGTCATTTTCTCTGAATTATCCATGTTTTCATGTAGTTTCCTATATTCTGCCTTCTGGACCAAGTATAAGCTTTGCCCACTTTATCAAACAACTTCCTACACACTGTTATGAACTGAGGCAGCTCGGGAACATTGTCAATCAAGTGTGTTACAGAGTGTTGTACTATATTTTAGTGAAGTGTAAGGCTTTCCAAAGCTGCCGAAAGTGTTTCTTTCTCTATTTCAATGGTATTCTGCCTTGGATAACACACATTTACCACTCTAGTCTCCTTTAAGTAAAGAATATAGGATTCATACAGTGTTTCATGTGATCCTAACTAGAATTAAGGATTTCCCGGATCTTAGCTACCTTTACTACACTAAGAACTGACTGGAGAATCTCTTTGAGCTGTTCTAAACAAGTTCTCATCTGTTTACAGTCATTTTCTCTGAATTATCCATGTTTTCATGTAGTTTCCTATATTCTGCCTTCTGGACCAAGTATAAGCTTTGCCCACTTTATCAAACAACTTCCTACACACTGTTATGAACTTAGGCAGCTCGGGAACATTGTCTCTCAACTGTGTTATAGAGTGTAGTACTACATTTCAGTGAAGTGTAAGGCTTTCCAAAGCTGCCAAACGTGTTTAATTCTCTATTTCAATGGTATTCTACCTTGTATAACACACATTTAGCACTCTAGTCTCCTTTAAGTAAAGAATATAGGATTCATACAGTGTTTCATGTGATCTTAACTCGAATTAAGGATTTCCCGGATCTTAGCTACCTTTACTACAATAAGAACTGACTGGAGAATCTCTTTGAGCTGTTCTAAACAAGTTCTCATCTGTTTACAGTCATTTTCTCTGAATTATCCATGTTTTCATGTAGTTTCCTATATTCTGCCTTCTGGACCAAGTATAAGCTTTGCCCAGGTTATCAAACAACTTCCTACACACTGTTATGAACTGAGGCATCTCGGGAACATTGTCTCTCAACTGTGTTATAGAGTGTAGTACTACATTTCAGTGAAGTATAAGGCTTTCCAAAGCTGCCGAACGTGTTTCTTTCTCTATTTCAATGGTATTCTGCCTTGTATAACACACATTTACCACTCTAGTCTCCTTTAAGTAAAGAATATAGGATTCATACAGTGTTTCATGTCATCTTAACTCGAAATAAGGATTTCCCGTATCTTAGCTACATTTACTACAATAAGAACTGACTGGAGAATCTCTTTGAGCTGTTCTAAACAAGTTCTCATCTGTTTACAGTCATTTTCTCTGAATTATCCATGTTTTCATGTAGTTTCCTATATTCTGCCTTCTGTTCCAAGTATAAGCTTTTTCCACTTTATCAAACAACTTCCTACACACTGTTATGAACTGAGGCAGCTTGGGAACATTGTCTCTCAACTGTGTTACAGAGTGTAGTACTACATTTCAGTGAAGTGTATGGCTTTCCAAAGCTGCCGAAAGTGTTTCTTTCTCTATTTCAATGGTATTCTGCCTTGTATAACACCCATTTACCACTCTAGTCTCCTTTAAGTAAAGAATATAGGATTCATAGAGTGTTTCAAGTCATCTTAACTTGAATTAAGGATTTCCCGGATCTTAGCTACCTTTTCTACACTAAGAAATGATTTGGAGAATCTCTTTCAGCTGTTCTAAACAAGTTATCTGTTTACAGTCATTTTCTCTGAATTATCCATGTTTTCATGTAGTTTCCTATATTCTGCCTTCTGGACCAAGTATAAGCTTTGCCCACTTTATCAAACAACTTCCTACACACTGTTATGAACTGAGGCAGCTCGGGAACATTGTCTCTCAACTGTGTAATAGAGTGTAGTACTACATTTCAGTGAAGTGTAAGGCTTTCCAAAGCTGCCGAAAGTGTTTCTTTCTCTATTTCAATGGTATTCTGCCTTGGATAACACACATTTACCACTCTAGTCTCCTTTAAGTAAAGAATATAGGATTCATACAGTGTTTCATGTGATCCTAACTCGAATTAAGGATTTCCCGGATCTTAGCTACCTTTACTTCACTACGAACTGATTGGAGAATCTCTTTGAGCTGTTCTAAACAAGTTCTCATCTGTTTCCAGTCATTTTGTCTGAATTATCCATGTTTTCATGTAGTTTCCTATATTCTGCCTTCTGGACCAAGTATAAGCTTTGCCCACTTTATCAAACAACTTCCTACACACTGTTATGAACTGAGGCAGCTCGGGAACATTGTCTCTCAACTGTGTTATAGAGTGTAGTACTACATTTCAGTGAAGTGTAAGGCTTTCCAAAGCTGCCAAACGTGTTTCTTTCTCTATTTCAATGGTATTCTGCCTTGTAAAACACACATTTACCACTCAAGTGTCCTTGAAGTAAAGAATATAGGATTCCTACAGTGTTTCAAGTCATCTTAACTGAAATTAAGGATTTCCCGGATCTTAGCTACCTTTTCTACACTAAGAACTGATTTGGAGAATCTCTTTCAGCATTTCTAAACAAGTTCTCATCTGTTTCCAGTCATTTTCTCTGAATTATCCATGTTTTCATGTAGTTTCCTATATTCTGCCTTCTGGTCCAAGTATAAGCTTTGCCCACTTTATCAAACAACTTCCTACACACTGTTATGAACTGAGGCAGCTCGGGAACATTGTCTGTCAACTGTGTTATAGAGTGTAGTACTACATTTCAGTGAAGTGTAATGCTTTCCAAAGCTGCCAAACGTGTTTAATTCTCTATTTCAATGGTATTCTACCTTGTATAACACACATTTAGCACTCTAGTCTACTTTAAGTAAAGAATATAGGATTCATACACTGTTTCATGTGATCTTAACTCGAATTAAGGATTTCCCGGATCTTAGCTACATTTACTACAATAAGAACTGACTGGAGAATCTCTTTGAGCTGTTCTAAACAAGTTCTCATCTGTTTACAGTCATTTTCTCTGAATTATCCATGTTTTCATGTAGTTTCCTATATTCTGCCTTCTGGACCAAGTATAAGCTTTGCCCAGGTTATCAAACAACTTCCTACACACTGTTATGAACTGAGGCATCTCGGGAACATTGTCTCTCAACTGTGTTATAGAGTGTAGTACTACATTTCAGTGAAGTATAAGGCTTTCCAAAGCTGCCGAACGTGTTTCTTTCTCTATTTCAATGGTATTCTGCCTTGTATAACACACATTTACCACTCTAGTCTCCTTTAAGTAAAGAATATAGGATTCATACAGTGTTTCATGTCATCTTAACTCGAAATAAGGATTTCCCGTATCTTAGCTACATTTACTACAATAAGAACTGACTGGAGAATCTCTTTGAGCTGTTCTAAACAAGTTCTCATCTGTTTACAGTCATTTTCTCTGAATTATCCATGTTTTCATGTAGTTTCCTATATTCTGCCTTCTGTTCCAAGTATAAGCTTTTTCCACTTTATCAAACAACTTCCTACACACTGTTATGAACTGAGGCAGCTTGGGAACATTGTCTCTCAACTGTGTTACAGAGTGTAGTACTACATTTCAGTGAAGTGTATGGCTTTCCAAAGCTGCCGAAAGTGTTTCTTTCTCTATTTCAATGGTATTCTGCCTTGCATAACACACATTTACCACTCTAGTCTCCTTTAAGTAAAGAATATAGGATTCATAGAGTGTTTCAAGTCATCTTAACTTGAATTAAGGATTTCCCGGATCTTAGCTACCTTTTCTACACTAAGAAATGATTTGGAGAATCTCTTTCAGCTGTTCTAAACAAGTTTTCTGTTTACAGTCATTTTCTCTGAATTATCCATGTTTTCATGTAGTTTCCTATATTCTGCCTTCTGGACCAAGTATAAGCTTTGCCCACTTTATCAAACAACTTCCTACACACTGTTATGAACTGAGGCAGCTCGGGAACATTGTCAATCAAGTGTGTTACAGAGTGTTGTACTATATTTTAGTGAACTGTAAGGCTTTCCAAAGCTGCCGAAAGTGTTTCTTTCTCTATTTCAATGGTATTCTGCCTTGGATAACACACATTTACCACTCTAGTCTCCTTTAAGTAAAGAATATAGGATTCATACAGTGTTTCATGTGATCCTAACTCGAATTAAGGATTTCCCGGATCTTAGCTACCTTTACTACACTAAGAACTGACTGGAGAATCTCTTTGAGCTGTTCTAAACAAGTTCTCATCTGTTTCCAGTCATTTTGTCTGAATTATCCATGTTTTCATGTAGTTTCCTATATTCTGCCTTCTGGACCAAGTATAAGCTTTGCCCACTTTATCAAACAACTTCCTACACACTGTTATGAACTTAGGCAGCTCGGGAACATTGTCTCTCAACTGTGTTATAGAGTGTAGTACTACATTTCAGTGAAGTGTAAGGCTTTCCAAAGCTGCCAAACGTGTTTAATTCTCTATTTCAATGGTATTCTACCTTGTATAACACACATTTAGCACTCTAGTCTCCTTTAAGTAAAGAATATAGGATTCATACAGTGTTTCATGTGATCTTAACTCGAATTAAGGATTTCCCGGATCTTAGCTACATTTACTACATTAAGAACTGACTGGAGAATCTCTTTGAGCTGTTCTAAACAAGTTCTCATCTGTTTACAGTCATTTTCTCTGAATTATCTATGTTTTCATGTAGTTTCCTATATTCTGCCTTCTGGACCAAGTATAAGCTTTGCCCAGGTTATCAAACAACTTCCTACACAATGTTATGAACTGAGGCATCTCGGGAACATTGTCTCTCAACTGTGTTATAGAGTGTAGTACTACATTTCAGTGAAGTATAAGGCTTTCCAAAGCTGCCGAACGTGTTTCTTTCTCTATTTCAATGGTATTCTGCCTTGTATAACACACATTTACCACTCTAGTCTCCTTTAAGTAAAGAATATAGGATTCATACAGTGTTTCATGTCATCTTAACTCGAAATAAGGATTTCCCGTATCTTAGCTACATTTACTACAATAAGAACTGACTGGAGAATCTCTTTGAGCTGTTCTAAACAAGTTCTCATCTGTTTACAGTCATTTTCTCTGAATTATCCATGTTTTCATGTAGTTTCCTATATTCTGCCTTCTGTTCCAAGTATAAGCTTTTTCCACTTTATCAAACAACTTCCTACACACTGTTATGAACTGAGGCAGCTTGGGAACATTGTCTCTCAACTGTGTTACAGAGTGTAGTAGTACATTTCAGTGAAGTGTATGGCTTTCCAAAGCTGCCGAAAGTGTTTCTTTCTCTATTTCAATGGTATTCTGCCTTGTATAACACACATTTACCACTCTAGTCTCCTTTAAGTAAAGAATATAGGATTCATAGAGTGTTTCAAGTCATCTTAACTTGAATTAAGGATTTCCCGGATCTTAGCTACCTTTTCTACACTAAGAAATGATTTGGAGAATCTCTTTCAGCTGTTCTAAACAAGTTATCTGTTTACAGTCATTTTCTCTGAATTATCCATGTTTTCATGTAGTTTCCTATATTCTGCCTTCTGGACCAAGTATAAGCTTTGCCCACTTTATCAAACAACTTCCTACACACTGTTATGAACTGAGGCAGCTCGGGAACATTGTCTCTCAACTGTGTTATAGAGTGTAGTACTACATTTCAGTGAAGTGTAAGGCTTTCCAAAGCTGCCAAACGTGTTTAATTCTCTATTTCAATTCTATTCTACCTTGTATAACACACATTTACCACTCTAGTCTCCTTTAAGTAAAGAATATAGGATTCATACAGTGATTCATGTGATCCTAACTCGAATTAAGGATTTCCCGGATCTTAGCTACCTTTACTACACTAAGAACTGACTGGAGAATATCTTTGAGCTGTTCTAAACAAGTTCTCAGCTGTTTACAGTCATTTTCTCTGAATTATCCATGTTTTCATGTAGTTTCCTATATTCTGCCTTCTGGACCATGTATAAGCTTTGCCCACTTTACCAAACAACTTCCTACACACTGTTATGAACTGAGGCAGCTCGGGAACATTGTCTCTCAACTGTGTTATAGAATGTAGTACTACATTTCAGTGAAGTGTAAGGCTTTCCAAAGCTGCCGAACGTGTTTCTTTCTCTATTTCAATGGTATTCTGCCTTGTAAAACACACATTTACCACTCTAGTCTCCTTTAAGTAAAGAATATAGGATTCATACAGTGTTTCATGTGATCCTAACTCGAATTAAGAATTTCCCGGATCTTAGCTACCTTTACTACGCTAAGAACTGACTGGAGAATCTCTTTGAGCTGTTCTAAAAAAGTTCTCATCTGTTTCCAGTCATTTTCTCTGAATTATCCATGTTTTCATGTAGTTTCCTATATTCTGCCTTCTGGACCAAGTATAAGCTTTGCCCACTTTATCAAACAACTTCCTACACACTGTTATGAACTGAGGCAGCTCGGGAACATTGTCTCTCAACTGTGTTATAGAGTGTAGTACTACATTTCAGTGAAGTGTAAGGCTTTCCAAAGCTGCCAAACGTGTTTAATTCTCTATTTCAATTCTATTCTACCTTGTATAACACACATTTACCACTCTAGTCTCCTTTAAGTAAAGAATATAGGATTCATACAGTGATTCATGTGATCCTAACTCGAATTAAGGATTTCCCGGATCTTAGCTACCTTTACTACACTAAGAACTGACTGGAGAATCTCTTTGAGCTGTTCTAAACAAGTTCTCAGCTGTTTACAGTCATTTTCTCTGAATTATCCATGTTTTCATGTAGTTTCCTATATTCTGCCTTCTGGACCAAGTATAAGCTTTGCCCACTTTATCAAACAACTTCCTACAAACTGTTATGAACTGAGGCAGCTCGGGAACATTGTCTCTCAACTGTGTTATAGAGTGTAGTACTACATTTCAGTGAAGTGTAAGGCTTTCCAAAGCTGCCGAACGTGTTTCTTTCTCTATTTCAATGGTATTCTGCCTTGTATAACACACATTTACCACTCTAGTCAACTTTAAGTAAAGAATATAGGATTCATACAGTGTTTCATGTGATCTTAACTCGAATTAAGGATTTCCTGGATGTTAGCTACCTTTACTAAGCTAAGAACTGACTGGAGAATCTCTTTGAGCTGTCTAAACAAGTTCTCATCTGTTTACAGTCATTTTCTCTGAATTATCCATGTTTTCATGTAGTTTCCTATATTCTGCCTTCTGGTCCAAGTATAAGCTTTGCCCACTTTATCAAACAACTTCCTACACACTGCTATGAACTGAGGCAGCTCGGGAACATTGTCTCTCAACTGTGTTACAGAGTTTAGTACTATATTTCAGTGAAGTGTAAGGCTTTCCAAAGCTGCCGAAAGTGTTTCTTTCTCTATTTCAATGGTATTCTGCCTTGTAAAACACACATTTACCACTCCAGTCTCCTTGAAGTAAAGAATATAGGATTCCTACAGTGTTTCAAGTCATCTTAACTGAAATTAAGGATTTCCCGGATCTTAGCTACCTTTTCTACACTAAGAACTGATTTGGAGAATCTCTTTCAGCTGTTCTAAACAAGTTCTCATCTGTTTACAGTCATTTTCTCTGAATTATCCATGTTTTCATGTAGTTTCCTATATTCTGCCTTCTGGTCCAAGTATAAGCTTTTCCCACTTTATCAAACAACTTCCTACACACTGTTATGAACTGAGGCAGCTCGGGAACATTGTCTCTCAACTGTGTTATAGAGTGTAGTACTACATTTCAGTGAAGTGTAAGGCTTTCCAAAGCTGCCGAACGTGTTTCTTTCTCTATCTCAATGGTATTCTGCGTTGTAAAACACACATTTACCACTCCAGTCTCCTTTAAGTAAAGAATATAGGATTCCTACAGTGTTTCAAGTCATCTTAACTCGAATTAAGGATTTCCCGGATCTTAGCTACCTTTTCTACACTAAGAACTGATTTGGAGAATCTCTTTCATCGGTTCTAAACAAGTTCTCATCTGTTTCCTGTCATTTTCTCTGAATTATCCATGTTTTCATGTAGTTTCCTATATTCTGCCTTCTGGTCCAAGTATTAGCTTTGCCCACTTTATCAAACAACTTCCTACACACTGTTATGAACTGAGGCAGCTCGGGAACATTGTCTCTCAACTGTGTTATAGAGTGTAGTACTACATTTCAGTGAAGTGTAAGGCTTTCCTAAGCTGCCGAACGTGTTTCTTTCTCTATTTCAATGGTATTCTGCCTTGTATAACACACATTTACCACTCTAGTCTCCTTTAAGTAAAGAATATAGGATTCATACAGTGTTTCATGTGATCCTAACTCGAATTAAGGATTTCCCGGATCTTAGCTACCTTTACTACACTAAGAACTGACTGGAGAATCTCTTTGAGCTGTTCTAAACAAGTTCTCATCTGTTTCCAGTCATTTTCTCTGAATTATCCATGTTTTCATGTAGTTTCCTATATTCTGCCTTCTGGACCATGTATAAGCTTTGCCCACTTTACCAAACAACTTCCTACACACTGTTATGAACTGAGGCAGCTCGGGAACATTGTCTCTCAACTGTGTTATAGAATGTAGTACTACATTTCAGTGAAGTGTAAGGCTTTCCAAAGCTGCCGAACGTGTTTCTTTCTCTATTTCAATGGTATTCTGCCTTGTAAAACACACATTTACCACTCTAGTCTCCTTTAAGTAAAGAATATAGGATTCATACAGTGTTTCATGTGATCCTAACTCGAATTAAGGATTTCCCGGATCTTAGCTACCTTTACTACGCTAAGAACTGACTGGAGAATCTCTTTGAGCTGTTCTAAACAAGTTCTCATCTGTTTCCAGTCATTTTCTCTGAATTATCCATGTTTTCATGTAGTTTCCTATATTCTGCCTTCTGGACCAAGTATAAGCTTTGCCCACTTTATCAAACAACTTCCTACACACTGTTATGAACTGAGGCAGCTCGGGAACATTGTCTCTCAACTGTGTTATAGAGTGTAGTACTACATTTCAGTGAAGTGTAAGGCTTTCCAAAGCTGCCAAACGTGTTTAATTCTCTATTTCAATTCTATTCTACCTTGTATAACACACATTTAGCACTCTAGTCTCCTTTAAGTAAAGAATATAGGATTCATACAGTGTTTCATGTGATCTTAACTCGAATTAAGGATTTCCTGGATGTTAGCTACCTTTACTACGCTAAGAACTGACTGGAGAATCTCTTTGAGCTGTTCTAAACAAGTTCTCATCTGTTTACAGTCATTTTCTCTGAATTATCCATGTTTTCATGTAGTTTCCTATATTCTGCCTTCTGGTCCAAGTATAAGCTTTGCCCACTTTATTAAACAACTTCCTACACACTGCTATGAACTGAGGCAGCTCGGGAACATTGTCTCTCAACTGTGTTACAGAGTTTAGTACTATATTTCAGTGAAGTGTAAGGCTTTCCAAAGCTGCCGAAAGTGTTTCTTTCTCTATTTCAATGGTATTCTGCCTTGTAAAACACACATTTACCACTCCAGTCTCCTTGAAGTAAATAATATAGGATTCCTACAGTGTTTCAAGTCATCTTAACTGAAATTAAGGATTTCCCGGATCTTAGCTACCTTTTCTACACTAAGAACTGATTTGGAGAATCTCTTTCAGCTGTTCTAAACAAGTTCTCATCTGTTTCCAGTCATTTTCTCTGAATTATCCATGTTTTCATGTAGTTTCCTATATTCTGCCTTCTGGTCCAAGTATAAGCTTTTCCCACTTTATCAAACAACTTCCTACACACTGTTATGAACTGAGGCAGCTCGGGAACATTGTCTCTCAACTGTGTTATAGAGTGTAGTACTACATTTCAGTGAAGTGTAAGGCTTTCCAAAGCTGCCGAATGTGTTTCTTTCTCTATCTCAATGGTATTCTGCGTTGTAAAACACACATTTACCACTCCAGTCTCCTTTAAGTAAAGAATATAGGATTCCTACAGTGTTTCAAGTCATCTTAACTCGAATTAAGGATTTCCCGGATCTTAGCTACCTTTTCTACACTAAGAACTGATTTAGAGAATCTCTTTCATCGGTTCTAAACAAGTTCTCATCTGTTTCCTGTCATTTTCTCTGAATTATCCATGTTTTCATGTAGTTTCCTATATTCTGCCTTCTGGTCCTAGTATAAGCTTTGCCCACTTTATCAAACAACTTCCTACACACTGTTATGAACTGAGGCAGCTCGGGAACATTGTCTCTCAACTGTGTTATAGAGTGTAGTACTACATTTCAGTGAAGTGTAAGGCTTTCCAAAGCTGCCAAACGTGTTTAATTCTCTATTTCAATGGTATTCTACCTTGTATAACACACATTTAGCACTCTAGTCTCCTTTAAGTAAAGAATATAGGATTCATACAGTTTTTCATGTGATCTTAACTTGAATTAAGGATTTCCCGGATCTTAGCAATATTTACTACAATAAGAACTGAATGGAGAATCTCTTTGAGCTGTTCTAAACAAGTTCTCATCTGTTTATGGTCATTTTCTCTGAATTATCCATGTTTTCATGTAGTTTCCTATATTCTGCCTTCTGGTCCAAGTATAAGCTTTGCCCACTTTATCAAACAACTTCCTACACACTGCTATGAACTGAGGCAGCTCGGGAACATTGTCTCTCAACTGTGTTATAGAGTGTAGTACTACATTTCAGTGAAGTGTAAGGCTTTCCAAAGCTGCCGAACGTGTTTCTTTCTCTATTTCAATGGCATTCTGCCTTGTATAACACACATTTAGCACTCTAGTCTCCTTTAAGTAAAGAATATAGGATTCATACAGTGTTTCATGTGATCTTAACTCGAATTAAGGATTTCCCGGATCTTAGCTACATTTACTACAATAAGAACTGACTGGAGAATCTCTTTGAGCTGTGCTAAACAAGTTCTCATCTTTTTACAGTCATTTTCTCTGAATTATCCATGTTTTCATGTAGTTTCCTCTATTCTGCCTTCTGGTCCAAGTATAAGCTTTGCCCACTTTATCAAACAACTTCCTACACACTGTTATGAACTGAGGCAGCTCGGGAACATTGTCTCTAAACTGTGTTATAGAGTGTAGTACTACATTTCAGTGAAGTGTAAGGCTTTCCAAAGCTGCCGAAAGTGTTTCTTTCTCTATTTCAATGGCATTCTGCCTTGTATAACACACATTTAGCACTCTAGTCTCCTTTAAGTAAAGAATATAGGATTCATACAGTGTTTCATGTGATCTTAACTCGAATTAAGGATTTCCCGGATCTTAGCTACCTTTACTACGCTAAGAACTGACTGGAGAATCTCTTTGAGCTGTTCTAAACAAGTTCTCATCTGTTTCCAGTCATTTTCTCTGAATTATCCATGTTTTCATGTAGTTTCCTATATTCTGCCTTCTGGACCAAGTATAAGCTTTGCCCACTTTATCAAACAACTTCCTACACACTGTTATGAACTGAGGCAGCTCGGGAACATTGTCTCTCAACTGTGTTATAGAGTGTAGTACTACATTTCAGTGAAGTGTAAGGCTTTCCAAAGCTGCCGAAAGTGTTTCTTTCTCTATTTCAATGGTATTCTGCCTTGTAAAACACACATTTACCACTCCAGTCTCCTTTAAGTAAAGAATATAGGATTCCTACAGTGTTTCAAGTCATCTTAACTCGAATTAAGGATTTCCCGGATCTTAGCTACCTTTTCTACACTAAGAACTGATTTGGAGAATCTCTTTCAGCTGTTCTAAACAAGTTCTCATCTGTTTCCTGTCATTTTCTCTGAATTATCCATGTTTTCATGTAGTTTCCTATATTCTGCCTTCTGGTCCTAGTATAAGCTTTGCCCACTTTATCAAACAACTTCCTACACACTGTTATGAACTGAGGCAGCTCGGGAACATTGTCTCTCAACTGTCTTATAGAGTGTAGTACTACATTTCAGTGAAGTGTAAGGCTTTCCAAAGCTGCCGAACGTGTTTCTTTCTCTATTTCAATGGTATTCTGCCTTGTATAACACACATTTACCACTCTAGTCTCCTTTAAGTAAAGAATATAGGATTCATAGAGTGTTTCAAGTAATCTTAACTTGAATTAAGGATTTCCCGGATCTTAGCTACCTTTTCTACACTAAGAACTGATTTGGAGAATCTCTTTCAGCTGTTCTAAACAAGTTCTCATCTGTTTCCAGTCATTTTCTCTGAATTATCCATGTTTTCACGTAGTTTCCTATATTCTGCCTTCTGGTCCAAGTATAAGCTTTGCCCACTTTATCAAACAACTTCCTACACACTGTTATGAACTGAGGCAGCTCGGGAACATTGTCTCTCAACTGTGTTACAGAGTGTAGTACTATATTTCAGTGAAGTGTAAGGCTTTCCAAAGCTGCCAAAAGTGTTTTTTTCTCTATTTCAATGGTATTCTGCCCTGTAAAACACACATTTACCGCTCCAGTCTCCTTTAAGTAAAGAATATAGGATTCATACAGTGTTTCATGTGATTTTAACTCGAATTAATGATTTCCCGGATCTTAGCTACATTTACTATGCTAAGAACTGACTGGAGAATCTCTTTGAGCTGTTCTAAACAAGTTATCATATGTTTCCAGTCATTTTCTCTGAATTATCCATGTTTTCATGTAGTTTCCTATATTCTGCCTTCTGGTCCAAGTATAAGCTTTGCCCACTTTATCAAACAACTTCCTACACACTGTTATGAACTGAGGCAGCTCGGGAACATTGTCTCTCAACTGTGTTATAGAGTGTAGTACTACATTTCAGTGAAGTGTAAGGCTTTCCAAAGCTGCTGAACGTGTTTCTTTCTCTATTTCAATGGTATTCTGCCTTGTATAACACACATTTACCACTCTAGTATCCTTTAAGTAAAAAATATAGGATTCATACAGTGTTTCATGTGATCTTAACTCGAATTAAGGATTTCCCGGATATTAGCTACCTTTACTATGCTAAGAACGGACTGGAGAATCTCTTTGAGCTGTTCTAAACAAGTTCTCATCTGTTTACAGTAATTTTTTCTGAATTTTCCATGTTTTCATGTAGTTTCCTATATTCTGCCTTCTGGTCCAAGTATAAGCTTTGCCCACTTTATCAAACAACTTCCTACACACTGTTATGAACTGAGGCAGCTCGGGAACATTGTCTCTCAACTGTGTTATAGAGTGTAGTACTACATTTCAGTGAAGTGTAAGGCTTTCCAAAGCTGCCAAACGTGTTTAATTCTCTATTTCAATGGTATTCTACCTTGTATAATACACATTTACCACTCTAGTCTCCTTTAAGTAAAGAATATAGAATTCATACAGTGTTTCATGTCATCTTAACTCGAATTAAGGATTTCCCGGATCTTAGCTACCTTTTCTACACTAAGAACTGACTTGGAGAATCTCTTTGAGCGGTTCTAAACAAGTTCTCATCTGTTTACAGTCATTTTCTCTGAATTATCCATGTTTTCATGTAGTTTCCTATATTCTGCCTTCTGGTCCTAGTATAAGCTTTGCCCACTTTATCAAACAACTTCCTACATACTGTTATGAACTGAGGCAGCTCGGGAACATTGTCTCTCAACTGTGTTATAGAGTGTAGTACTACATTTCAGTGAAGTGTAAGGCTTTCCAAAGCTGCCGAAAGTGTTTCTTTCTCTATTTCAATGGTATTCTGCCTTGTAAAACACACATTTACCACTCCAGTCTCCTTTAAGTAAAGAATATAGGATTCCTACAGTGTTTCAAGTCATCTTAACTCGAATTAAGGATTTCCCGGATCTTAGCTACCTTTTCTACACTAAGAACTGATTTGGAGAATCTCTTTCAGCTGTTCTAAACAAGTTCTCCTCTGTTTCCTGTCATTTTCTCTGAATTATCCATGTTTTCATGTAGTTTCCTATATTCTGCCTTCTGGTCCTAGTATAAGCTTTGCCCACTTTATCAAACAACTTCCTACACACTGTTATGAACTGAGGCAGCTCGGGAACATTGTCTCTCAACTGTCTTATAGAGTGTAGTACTACATTTCAGTGAAGTGTAAGGCTTTCCAAAGCTGCCGAACGTGTTTCTTTCTCTATTTCAATGGTATTCTGCCTTGTATAACACACATTTACCACTCTAGTCTCCTTTAAGTAAAGAATATAGGATTCATAGAGTGTTTCAAGTAATCTTAACTTGAATTAAGGATTTCCCGGATCTTAGCTACCTTTTCTACACTAAGAACTGATTTGGAGAATCTCTTTCAGCTGTTCTAAACAAGTTCTCATCTGTTTCCAGTCATTTTCTCTGAATTATCCATGTTTTCACGTAGTTTCCTATATTCTGCCTTCTGGTCCAAGTATAAGCTTTGCCCACTTTATCAAACAACTTCCTACACACTGTTATGAACTGAGGCAGCTCGGGAACATTGTCTCTCAACTGTGTTACAGAGTGTAGTACTATATTTCAGTGAAGTGTAAGGCTTTCCAAAGCTGCCAAAAGTGTTTTTTTCTCTATTTCAATGGTATTCTGCCCTGTAAAACACACATTTACCGCTCCAGTCTCCTTTAAGTAAAGAATATAGGATTCATACAGTGTTTCATGTGATTTTAACTCGAATTAATGATTTCCCGGATCTTAGCTACATTTACTATGCTAAGAACTGACTGGAGAATCTCTTTGAGCTGTTCTAAACAAGTTATCATATGTTTCCAGTCATTTTCTCTGAATTATCCATGTTTTCATGTAGTTTCCTATATTCTGCCTTCTGGTCCAAGTATAAGCTTTGCCCACTTTATCAAACAACTTCCTACACACTGTTATGAACTGAGGCAGCTCGGGAACATTGTCTCTCAACTGTGTTATAGAGTGTAGTACTACATTTCAGTGAAGTGTAAGGCTTTCCAAAGCTGCTGAACGTGTTTCTTTCTCTATTTCAATGGTATTCTGCCTTGTATAACACACATTTACCACTCTAGTATCCTTTAAGTAAAAAATATAGGATTCATACAGTGTTTCATGTGATCTTAACTCGAATTAAGGATTTCCCGGATATTAGCTACCTTTACTATGCTAAGAACGGACTGGAGAATCTCTTTGAGCTGTTCTAAACAAGTTCTCATCTGTTTACAGTAATTTTTTCTGAATTTTCCATGTTTTCATGTAGTTTCCTATATTCTGCCTTCTGGTCCAAGTATAAGCTTTGCCCACTTTATCAAACAACTTCCTACACACTGTTATGAACTGAGGCAGCTCGGGAACATTGTCTCTCAACTGTGTTATAGAGTGTAGTACTACATTTCAGTGAAGTGTAAGGCTTTCCAAAGCTGCCAAACGTGTTTAATTCTCTATTTCAATGGTATTCTACCTTGTATAATACACATTTACCACTCTAGTCTCCTTTAAGTAAAGAATATAGAATTCATACAGTGTTTCATGTCATCTTAACTCGAATTAAGGATTTCCCGGATCTTAGCTACCTTTTCTACACTAAGAACTGACTTGGAGAATCTCTTTGAGCGGTTCTAAACAAGTTCTCATCTGTTTACAGTCATTTTCTCTGAATTATCCATGTTTTCATGTAGTTTCCTATATTCTGCCTTCTGGTCCAAGTATAAGCTTTGCCCACTTTATCAAACAACTTCCTGCACACTGTTATGAACTGAGGCAGCTCGGGAACATTGTCTCTCAACTGTGTTACAGAGTTTAGTACTATATTTCAGTAAAGTGTAAGGCTTTCCAAAGCTGCCGAACGTGTTTCTTTCTCTATTTCAATGGTATTCTGCCTTGTAAAACACACATTTACCACTCCAGTCTCCTTGAAGTAAAGAATATAGGATTCCTACAGTGTTTCAAGTCATCTTAACTGAAATTAAGGATTTCCCCAATCTTAGCTACCTTTTCTACACTAAGAACTGATTTGGAGAATCCCTTTCAGCTGTTCTAAACAAGTTCTCATCTGTTTCCTGTCATTTTCTCTGAATTATCCATGTTTTCATGTAGTTTCCTATATTCTGCCTTCTGGTCCTAGTATAAGCTTTGCCCACTTTATCAGACAACTTCCTACACACTGTTATGAACTGAGGCAGCTCGGGAACATTGTCTCTCAACTGTGTTATAGAGTGTAGTACTACATTTCAGTGAAGTGTAAGGCTTTCCAAAGCTGCCAAACGTGTTTAATTCTCTATTTCCATGGTATTCTACCTTGTATAATACACATTTACCACTCTAGTCTCCTTTAAGTAAAGAATATAGAATTCATACAGTGTTTCATGTCATCTTAACTCGAATTAAGGATTTCCCGGATCTTAGCTACCTTTTCTACACTAAGAACTGATTTGGAGAATCTCTTTCAGCTGTTCTAAACAAGTTCTCATCTGTTTCCAGTCATTTTCTCTGAATTATCCATGTTTTCACGTAGTTTCCTATATTCTGCCTTCTGGTCCAAGTATAAGCTTTGCCCACTTTATCAAACAACTTCCTACACACTGTTATGAACAGAGGCAGCACGGGAACATTGTCTCTCAACTGTGTTATAGAGTGTAGTACTATATTTCAGTGAAGTTTAAGGCTTTCCAAAGCTGCCGAACGTGTTTCTTTCTCTATTTCAATGCTATACTGTCTTGTATGACACACATTTACCACTCTAGTCTCCTTTAAGTAAAGAATATAGGATTCATACAGTGTTTCCTGTGATCTTATCTCGAATTAAGGAATATAGGAAACTACATGAAAACATGTATAATTCAGAGAAAATGACTATAAACAAATGAGAAATCATTTAGAACAGCTAAAAGAGATTCTCCATGTCAGTTCTTAGTGTATAAAACGTAGCTAAGATCCGGGAAATTCTTAGTTCGAGTTAAGGTCACATGAAACACTGTATAAATCATATATTGTTTACTTAAAGGAAATTGTAATGGTAAATTTGTGTCCTACAAGGCAAAATACCATAGATATAGAGAAAGAAACAAGTTAGGCAGCTTTGGAAATCCTTACACTTCACTGCAATGTAGTATTACACTCTATAACATAGTTGAGAGACAATGATCCCGAGGTTTTTAGGTTCATAACAATGTTTAGGTAGTTGTTTGTCCTTGTTCCCAATGCTTACAGCTAGACAAGAAGGCCTAATGTTAGATACTATGAGAAAACATCAGTAATTCTGGGAAAATAAAAGTAAATAGATGAGAACTCGCATAGAACATGTATAAAACACTTCTCCAAGTCTGTTGTTAGTTTCAGAAAGGTATATAGGATCCAGGAAATCCTTAATTTGAGTTCAGATCACATGAAACAGTGTATAAATCCCGTATTGTTTACTTAAAGGAGCCTGGAAGGGTAAATGTGTGTCATACAAGGTAGAATAGCAATGAAATAGAGAAAATAACACGTTAGGTAGCTTTGGAAAGCTTTACACTTCACTGCAATGTAGTATTACACTCCAGAACATAGTTGAGAGACAATGTTTCCGAGATTCTTGTGTTCATAACAGTGTGTAGGAAGTTGTTTGTATATGTGGGCAAAGCTTATACATGAACAAGTAGGCATAATATAGGAAACTACAAGAAAAAATGAATAATTCATAGAAAATGTCAGTAAATAGATGAGAACTCATTTGGAACAGCTGAAACAGATTATCCAAGTCAGATCTTAGTGTAGAAAGGTATCTAAGATCCAAGAAATCCATAATTAGAGTTTAGAGAACATGAATCATTATATGAATCCTATATTTTTTTCTTATTGGAGCCTAGAACTTTACACGTATGTCACACAAAACTTGAAAGAGAGAAATAAGCAAATTAAGCAGCTTTGGAAAGCCCTAAAGTTCACTTAATGTAGCATTACACTCTATAACATAATTGAGAGACAATGTTCCCGAGGTTTTCAGGTTCATAACTATGTTTAGGTAGTTTTTTGTCCATGTTCCCAATGCTTATACCTGGACCAGAAGGCCTAATGTTAGAAACTATGAGAAAACATCAGTAATTCTGGGAATATAACAGTAAATAGATGAGAACTCGCATAGAACATGTATAAAACACATCTCCAAGTCTGTTGTTAGTTTAAAAAAAGGTATCTACGATCCAGGAAATCCTTAATTAGAGTTCAGATTACATGAAACAGTGTACAAATCCTATATTGTTTACTTAAAGGAGCCTGGAATGGTAAATGTGTGTCATACAAGGCAGAATACCATTGAAATAGAGAAAGGAACATGTTCTGCAGCTTTGGAAATCCTTACAGTTCACTGCAATGTAGTACTACATTCTATAACATAGTTGAGAGACAATGTTCCTGAGGTTTTCAGGTTCATAACAGTGTTTATGAAGTTGTTTGTCCATGTTCCCAATGCTTATACCTGGACTTGAAGGCCTAATGTTAGAAACTATGAGAAAACATCAGTAATTCTAAGAAAATAACAGTAAATAGATGGAACTCGCATAGAACATGTATAAAACACTTCTCCAAGTCTGTTGTTAGTTTATAAAAGTTTTATGATCCAGGAAATTCTTAATTCAAGTTCAGATCACATGATACAATGTATAAATCCTATATTGTTTACTGAAAGGAGCCTTCAATGATAAATTTGAGTCATACCAGGCAGAATACCATTGAAATAGAGAAAGAAATATGTTAGGCAGTTTTGGAAAGCCTTACACTTGACTGCAATGTAGTATTACACTCTATTACATGGTTGAGAGACAATGTTCCCGAGGTTTTCAGGTTCAAAACAGTGTTTAGGTAGTTGTTTGTCCATGTTCCCAATGCTTATACCTGAATCAGAAGGCCTATTGTTAGTAACTATGACAAAAAATCAGTAATTCTGAGAAAATAAACGTAAATAGATGGGAACTCGCATAGAACATGTATAAAACACTTCTCCAAGTCTGATGTTAGTGTATAAAAGTATCTATGATCCAGGAAATCCTTAATTAGTGTTCAGATCACAAGAAACAGTATATAAATCCTATATTGTTTACTTAAAGGAGCCTGGAATTGTAAATTTGTCATACAAGGCAGAATACCATTGTAATAGAGAAAGAAACACGTTAGGCAGCTTTGGAAAGCCTTTCACGTCACTTCAATGTAGTATTGCACTCTATAACGCAGTTGAGAGACAATGTTCCTGAGCTTCTTGTGTTCATAACAGTGTGTAGTAAGTTCTTTGTATATGTGGGCAAAGCTTATACATGGACAAGAAGGCGTAAAATAGGAAACTACATGAAAACATGAATAGTTCAGAGAAAATGTCAGAAAATAGATGAGAACTCATTTGGAACAGCTCAAACAGATTCTCCAGGTTAGTTCTTAGTGTAGAATAGATATCTAAGATCCAGAAAATCCTCAATTAGATTTCAGATCCCATGAAACAGTGTATGAATCCTATATTGTTTACTTAAATGAGCCTAGAAAGGTAAAAGTGTGTCATACAAGGCAGATTACCATTGAAATAGAGAAATAAACACATTAAGCAGCTTTGGAAAGCTTACACTTCACTGAAATATAGTATTACACTCTCTAACATAGTTGAGAGACAATGTTCCCTAGCTTCTTCTGTTCATAACAGTGTGTAAGACATTGTTCGTTTATGTGGGCAAAGCTTATATGTGGACAAGAAGGCATAATATAGGAAACTACATGAAAACATGAAAAATTCAGATCAAATGTCAGAAAATAGATGAGAACTCATTTAGAACAGCTCAAACAAATTCTCCAGGTCAGTTCTTAGTGTAGAAAGGTATCTAAGATCCAGGAAATCCTTAATTAGAGTTCAGATCACATGAAACAGTGTATGAATCCTACATTTTTTACTTATTGGAGCCTAGAACTTTAAATGCATGTCACACAAAGCTTGAAAGAGAGAAATAAGGAAATTTAGCAGCTTTGGAAAGCTTTACAGTTCACTGTAATGTAGCATTACACTCTATAACATAGTTGAGAGACAATGTTCCCGAGGTTTTCAGGTTCATAACAATGTTTATGTTGTTGTTTGTCCATGTTCCCAATGCTTATACCTGGACCAGAAGGCCTAATGTTAGAAACTATGAGAAAACATCAGTAATTCTGGGAAAATAACAGTAAATAGATGAGAACCCGAATAGAACATGTATAAAACAATTCCCCAAGTCTGTTGTTAGTTTATCAAAGGTATCTACGATCCAGGAAATCCTTAATTAGAGTTCAGATCACATGAAACAGTGTATAAATCCTATATTGTTTACTTAAAGTAGCCTAAAATGGTAAATGTGTGTCATACAAGGAAGAATACCATTGAAATGGATAAATAAACACATTAAGCCACTTTGGAAAGCCTTACAATTCACTGCAACCTAGTATTACACTCTTTAACATAGTTGAGAGACAATATTCCTGAGCTTCTGATATTCATAACAGTGTGTAGGACTTTGTTTGTATATGTCGGTAAAGCTTATATTGGACAAGAAGGCCTAATATAGGAAAGTACATGAAAACATGAATAATTCAGAGAAAATGTCAGTAAATAGATCAGAACTCTTTCAGAAGAGCTGAAACAGATTCTCCAAGTCAGTTCTTCGTGTAGAAAGGTATCTAAGATCCAGGAAATTCTAAATTAGAGTTCAGATCACATCAAACAGTGTACGAATCCTATATTGTTTACTTAAAGGAGCCTGGAATGGTAAATGTTGTCATATAGGCAGAATTCCATTGAAATAGAGAAATAAACACATTATGCAGCTTGTGAAGCCTTACACTTCACTGCAATGTAGTATTACACTCTATGGCATAGTTGAGAGACAATGTTCCCGAGCTTCTTCTGTTCATAACAGTGTGTAGGACGTTGTTTGTATATGTGGGTAAAGCTTATAGTTAGAAACGAAGGCATAATATAGGAAACTATATGAAAACATGAATAATTCAGAATAAATGACAGTAAATAGATGAGAACTCGGTTAGAACAGCTGATACATATTCTCCAAGTCAGTTCTTAGTGTAAAACGCATCAAAGATCCAAGAAATTCTTAATTAGAGTTTAGAGCACATGAAACAGTGCATGAATCCTATATTTTTTACTTATTGGAGCCTAGAACTTTAAATGAATGTCACACAAAGCTCGAAAGAGAGAAATAAGCAAATTAAGCAGCTTTGGAAAGCCTTACACTTCACTGTAATATAGCATTAAACTCTATAACATAGTTGAGAGACAATGTTCCCGAGGTTTTCAAGTTCATAACAATGTTTAGGTGTTTGTTTGTCCACGTTCCCAATGCTTATACCTGGACGAGAAGGCCTAATGTTAGAAACTATGAGAAAACATCAGTAATTCTGGGAAATTAACAGTAAATAGATGAGAACTCCCATAGAACATGTATAAAACATTTCCCCAAGTCTGTAGTTAGTCTATAAAAGGTATCTACGATCCAGGAAATCCTTAATTAGAGTTCAGATCACATGAAACAGTGTTTGAATCCTATATTGTTTACTTAAAGGAGCCTAGAATGGTACCTGTGTGTCATACAAGGCAGAATACCATTGTAATAGAGAATTAAACACATTAAGCAGTTTTGGAAATCCTTACACTTCGTTGCAATGTAGTATTACACTCTATAACATAGTTGAGAGACAATGTTACCAGCTTCTTCTGTTCATAAAAGTATGTTGGAAGTTCTTTTTATATGTGGGCAAAGCTTATACATGGACAAGAAGGCATAATTTAGGAAACTACATGAAAACCTGAATAATTCAGAGAAAATGTCAGTAAATAGATGAGAACTCATTTAGAACAGCTGAAACAGATTCTCCAAGTTAGTTCTTAGTGTACCAAGGTATATAAGATCCAGGATATTCTAAAATAGAGTTAAGATCACATCAAACAGTGTACGAATCCTATATTGTTTACTTAAAGGAACCTAGAAAGATAAATGTTGTCCTACATGTAGAATACTATTGAAATAGAGAAATAAACATATTAAGCAGCTTATGGAAGCCTTACACTTCATTTCAATATGGTATTATACTCTATAACATAGTTGATACAATGTTCCCGAGCTTCTTCTATTCATAACAGTGTGTAGGACATTGTTTCTTTATGTGGGCAAAGCTTATACTTGGACAAGAAAGCATAATATATGAACCTACATGAAAACATGAATAATTCAGAGAAAATGTCAGTAAATAGATGAGAACTCATTTAGAACAGCTGAAACAGATTCTGCAAGTCAGTTCTTAGTGTAAAAATGTATCTAAGATCCAGGAAATTCTTAATTAGAGTTAAGATCACATGAAACAGTGTATGAATCTTATATTGTTAACTTAAAGGAGCCTAGAAAGGTAAATGTGTGTCATACAGGCAGAATGCCATTGAAATAGAGAAAGAAACACATTAAGCATCTTTGGAAATCCTTAAATTTCACTGCAATGTAGTATTACCCTCTATAACATAGTTGACAGACCATGTTCCTGAGCTTCTTCTGTTTGTAACTGTGTGTAGGAAGTTGTTTGTATGTGTGGGCTATGCCTATACTTAGACAAGAAGGCCTAATATAGGAAACTACATGAAAACATGAATAATTCAGAGTAAATGAGAGTAAATAGATGAGAACTCGTTTAGAACAGGTGAAACAGATTATCCAAGTCAGTTCATAGTGTAGTAAAGGGATCTAACATCCAGGAATTCCTTAATTCGAGTTGAGAGCACATGAAACAGTGTATGAATCCTATATTTTTACTAACTGAAGCCCAGAACCTTAAATGTATGTCACTCAAAGCTTGAAAGAGAGAAATAAGCAAATTAAGCAGCTTTGGAAAGCCTTACACTTCACTGAAATGTATCATTAAACTCTATAACAAAGTTGAGAGACAATGTTCCCGAGGTTTTCAGGTTCATAACAATGTTCAGGTAGTGGTTTGTCCATGTTCCCAATGCTTATACCTGGACCTGAAGGCCTAATGTTAGAAACTATGAGAAAACATCTGAAATTCTGGGAAAATAAAAGTATATAGATGAGAACTGGAATAGAACATGTATAAAACACTTCTCTAAGTCTGTTGTTAGTTTATAAAAGTTATCTAGGATCCAGGAAATCCTTAATTAGAGTTCAGATCGCATGAAACACTGTATAAATCCTATATTGTTTACTTAAAGGAGCCTAGAATTGTAAATGTGTGACATACAAGGCAGAATACCATTGAAATAGAGAAAGGAACATGTTAGGCAGCTTTGGAAAGCCTTACACTTCACTGCAATGTAGTATTACACTCTATAACATAGTTGAGAAACAATGTTCCCGAGGTTTTCAGGTTCATAACAGTGTTTAGGTAGTTGTTTGTCCATGTTACCAATGCTTATACCTGGACCAGAAGGCCTAATGTTAGAAACTATGAGAAAACATCAGTAATTCTGGGAAAATAACAGTAAATAGATGAGAACCCGCATAGAACATGTATAAAACGCTTCTCTAAGTCTGTTGTTAGTTTAGAAAAGTTATCTAGGATCCAGGAAATCCTTAATTAGAGTTCAGATCACATGAAACAGTGAATGAATCCTACATTGTTTACTTAAAGGAGCCTAGAACGGTAAATGTGTGTCATACAGGCAGAATACCATTGAAATAGAGAAAGAAACACGTTAGGCAGCTTTGGAAAGCCTTACACTTCACTGCAATGTAGTATTACACTCTATAACATAGTTGAGAGACAATGTTCCCGACCTTCTTCTGTTCATAACAGTGTGTAGGACATTGTTTGCATATGGGGGCAAAGCTTATACGTAGACAAGAAGGCCTGATAAAGGAAACAAAATGAAAACATGAATAATTTGAGTAAATGACAGTAAATAGATGAGAACTAGTTTAGAACAGGTGAAACAGATTTTCCAATCAGTTCTTAGTGTAGAAAAGGGATCTAACATCAAGGAATTCCTTAATTCAAGTTTAGAGCACATAAAACAGTGTGTGAATCCTATATTTTTAACTCATTGGAGCCTAGAACGTTAAATGTATGTCAGACAAAGCTTGAAAGACAGAAATAATCAAATTGAGCAGCTTTAGAAAGCCTTACAGTTCACTGTAATTTAGCATTACACTCTATAACATAGTTGAAAGACAATGTTTCCGAGCCTTTTCTGTTCATAACAGTGTGTGGGAAGTTGTTTGTATATGTGGGCAAAGCTTATATTGGACAAGAAGGCCTAATATAGGAAATTACATGAAAACATGAATAATTCATAGAAAATGTCAATAAATGATGAGAACTCTTTCAGAAGAGCTGAAACAGATTCTCCAAGTCAGTTCTTAGTGTAGAAAGTTATCTAAGATCCAGGAAATTCTAAATTAGAGTTCAGATCATATCAAACAGTGTATGAATCCTATATTGTGTACTTAAAGGAGCCTGGAATGGTAAATGTTGTCATACAGGCAGAATTCCATTGAAATAGAGAAATAAACACATTATGCTGCTTGTGAAGCCTTACACTTCACTGCAATGTACAATATTATTACACTCTATCACATAGTTGAGAGACAATGTTCCCGAGCTTCTTCTGTTCATAACAGTGTGTAGGAAGTTGTTTGTATATGTTGGTAAAGCTTATACTTAGAAAAGAAGGCATAATATAGGAAACTATATGAAAACATGAATAATTCAGAATAAATGACAGTAAATAGATGAGAACTCATTTAGAACAGCCGAATCAGATTCTCCAAGTCAGTTCTTAGTGTAAAAAGGTATCAAAGATCCAAGAAATTCTTAATTAGAGTTTAAAGCAATGAAACAGTGTATGAATCCTATATTGTTTACTTAAAGGAGCCTAGAAAGGTAAATGTTGTCATACAGGCAGAATTCCATTGAAATGGAGAAATAAACACATTATGCAGCTTGTGAAGCCTTACACTTCCCTGCAATGTAGTATTACACTCTACAACATAGTTGAGAGACAATGTTCCCGAGGTTTACAGGTTCATAACAGTGTGAACTCGTATTCAACGTGTATAAAACACTTCTCCAATTCTGTTGTTCATTTATAAAAGGTATCTACCATCTAGGAAATGATTAATTAGAGTCAAGATCACATGAAACATTGTAAGAAACCAATATTGTTTATTTAAAGGAGCCTAGAACAATAAATGTGTGTCATACAAGGTAGAGTGCCATTGAAATAGAGAAAGAAACACATTAAGCAGCTTTGGAAAGCCTTATACTTCACTGCAATGTAGGATTACACTCTATAACATAGTTGATAGACAATGTTCCCTAGCTTCTTCTGTTCATAACAGTGTGTAGGAAGTTGTTTGTTTATGTGGGCTCTACTTTTACTTGGAAAAGAAGGCCTACTATAGGAAACTACATGAAAACATGAATAATTCAGATAAAATGTCAGTAAATAGATGAGAACTCATTTAGAATAGCTAAAACAGATTCTCCAAGTCAGATTTTAGTGTAGAAAAGTTATCTAAGACCCAGGAAATGCTTAATTAGAGTTAAGAGCACATTAAGCAGTGTATGAAACCTCTTTTGTTTACTTAAAATAACCTAGAACTTTACATGTGTGTCATACAAGGCTTGAAAGAGAGAAATAAGCAAATTGAGCAGCTTTGGAAAGCCTTACAGATCACTGTAATGTAGCATTACAATCTATAACATAGTTGATAGACAATGTTCCCTAGCTTCTTCTGTTCATAACAGTGTGTAGGAAGTTGTTTGTATATGTGGGCTATGCTTATACTTGGACAGGTATGCCAAATATAGGAAACTACTTGAAAACATGAATAATTCAAAGAAAATGTCAGTAAATACATGAGAACTCGTTTAGAACAGGTGAAAGAGATTCTCCAAGACAGTTGTTAGTGTAGAAAAGTTATCTAACATCCAGGAATTCCTTAATTCGAGTTGAGAGTTCATTAAACAGTGTATGAGTCCTTTATTTCTTACTTAAAGGAGCCTAGAACTTTAAATGTATGTCACACAAAGCTTGAAATAGAGAAATAAGCAAATAAAGTAGCTACGGAAAGCCTTACACTTTACTGAAATGTATCATTAAACTCTATAACATATTGATAGCTGAGAGACAATGTTCTCGAGCTTTTCAGGTTCATAACAGTGTTTAGGTAGCTGTTTGTCCATGTTTCCAATGCTTATACCTAGACAAGAAGGACTAATGTTAGAAACTACAAGAAAACATCAGTAATTCTGGGAAAATAACAGAAAATAGATGTGAACTCACATAGAACATGTATAAAACACTTCTGCAACTCTGCTGTTAGTTTATAAAAGGTATCTACGATCCAAGAAATCCTTCATTGAGCAGCTGGAAAAATCCTTACAGTTCACTGCATTGTAGCATTGAACGCTATAACATAGTTGAGAGACAATGTTCCAGAACTTCTCAGGTTCATAACCGTGTGTAGGAAGTTGTTTGTCCTTATCCCCAATGCTTATACTTTGACAACAAGGCCTAATATTGGGAACTACAAGAAAATATCAGTAATTCAGGGAAAATAACATTAAATAGATGAGTACTCGCATAGAACATGTAGAAAACACTTCTCCAAGTCTGTTGTTTGTGTATAAAAAGAATCTAAGATCCAGGAAATCCTTATTACAGTAAAGAGCTCATTAAACAGTGTATGAAACCTCTATTATTTCTTAATGGAGCCTAGAAGTGTAAATATCTGTCATACAAGGCAAAATAGTCTTAAAATAGACAAATAAGCACATTTCAGCATCTTTGGAAAGCCTTACACTTCACCGCAATGTAGTATTCAACTCTATAATATAGGTGAGATACAATGTTCCTGAGCTTCTCAGGTTGATAACAGTGTGAGAACTCGCATGTAATATGTAGAAAACACTTCTCCAAGTCTGTTCTTAGTGTATAAAAGATATTTATGAGCCAGGAAATCCTTAATTAGAGTTACAACCACAATAAGCAGTGTGTGAATCTTATATTATTTACTTAAAGGAACCTAGAAGTTTATTTTTTTGCATCCAATATCTTTATTTTTTAAAATAAATTTTTGTTGTTCATATTATTACAAATGTTCCTTTCCCCACCACCACCATTGCTCTCCTCCACCAGGTTCCCACCCCACCCTCTGCCCTTTCCCCTCTCCCCATTGTCCTCGTCCATAGGTGCACAGTTAATGTTCAGTCTCTTCCCACATCCCCCTGTGCCCTTTTCCCCAAGAATCATCAGTTCACTCCCCTTCCATACCTCTGATTCTATTACATTCAACAGTTAATATTGTTCATCAGATTTTTTTTTTTTAATTTCCTTGGTTTTTAGATTCACTTGTTGATAGTTACGTATTTGTTGTTCATAATTTTTATCTTTATTTACTTTCTCTTCTGAAAGAACCCCCTTCAGCAATTCATATAATTCTGGTTTGTTTTTTGATGAACTCCTTTAGCTTTTTTTGTTTTTTATTAGTGAAGCTCTTTATCTGACCTTCGATTCTGAGTAATAGCTTTGCTGGATAGATTATCTTTGGCTGTAGGTTCTTACTATTCATCACCTCGAATATTTCTTGCCATTCCTGTCTGGCCTGCATGGTTTCTGTTGAGAAATCAGCTGACAATCGTATAGGTGCTCCTTTATAGGTAACTACCTTCTTTGCTCTTGCTGCTTTTAATATTCTATCTTTGCCTTTTGCTCTTGGAATTTTAATTATGATTTGTCTTGGTTTGGTCCTCTTTGGATTCCTTTTGTTTGAAGTTCTGTGCACTTCCTGGACTTGTAAGTGTAATTCTTTCACCAGGTGGGGGAAGTTTTCTGTCACTATTTCTTTCAGTATGTTTTCGATATCTTGCTCTCTCTCATCTTCCGGGACCCCCATAATTCTGATGTTGGTTCGCTTGAAGTTGTCCCAGAGGTTTCTTACATTATGTTCAATTTTCTGGATTCTCTTGCCTTCTAGGTTCTGTGGAGGAGTGTCTTCTGGCTCTTTATGTTCCAAATCTTTGACTTGTTTCTTGCGATCTTCCATTCTGTTTTTAGGACTCTCTATAATATTTTTTTTATTTCAGACAATGTATTCTTTATTTCTTGTTGATCCCTTATCATTTCTTATTGATCCCTTATCATTTCTTGTTGATTCCTTATTAATTCTAGTTGATCTATTTTCATATCCTCATAGGTCTTATCGATCTTTTCTACGAAATTCTTGAAAAACTTTATAAGCGTAGATTTGAACTCTATGTCCAGTCGCTTTTTGTCCTCCATTTCTTTCATTTGTGATCTATTTCATTGTCACATTTCCCAGCTACAGATGGGATGGCATTTCAGGGTGGAGCCTACAGCCTTGACTTCCGTCAGCCCCGTGGCTCCTGGGTCTCAGGGTCCTTCAGTCCATGCTGCAAGTGCCTCTGAGAGAAAGGTGCCCTTGATTTTCGCCTGCTACCAAAGAGTCTAGGCTTTCGCCAAATGAGCCCGGTATTGGGGTTCAGTTCAGTTGGAAGTGGAGCTGGAGGTGGCGTTCAGAGCAGTCTGGAGCCCCAGTCTCCTTTCCGCCAGGGCAATCCCGTGGCACAGCCAACCGTCCCTTCTCTGTGCACAATGTGCAAGCCACCAGGACCTCCTTTCGCCGTTCCCCCAAGGATCCGCCTCGCAGCCCAGCTTCCTATGGATGAGCCTGGGTCCCCGGGGTCTGGCCTAGAACTGGGGTTCAGAGCAGTCGGAACTGGGGCCCAGCACAGTTGGAGCTTTTATCTCCTTCCTGCAAGGGAATGCCAGCCAGGCACTCAGCCTCCCTCCTCTCTAGCTCCATCCTCTCCGGCTCCGTCCTCTCTGCAAGCGTGGCATGTCTCCGTACCTTAGGCTTTTACAACTCCTCTGCGCTTCCTGCTGGTTTTCTGCTTACTTCTCGCTGTAGAATTTCCAGTCAGTCGACTTTCCTGTAGTTCTGGGTAATGTCCATTTTATATTTTAGTTGTATTTTATTGAAATTGTTGGGTGCGGCTGCGGCTAGGTGTCTACCTGAGCAGCCATCTTGGATTCTACAGGAACCTAGAAGTTTAAATGTGTGTCACACAAGGCTTGAAAGAGAGAAATAAGCACAATTAAGCAGCTGGAGAAAGCCTTACACTTCACTGCAATATAGCATTGAATTCTATAACATAGTTGAGAGACAATATTCCAGAGCTTCTCAGGTTCATAACCGTGTGTAGGAAGTTGTTTGTCCATATCCCCAATGCTTATACTTTGACAACAAGGCCTAATGTTGGAAACTACAAGAAAATATCATTAATTCAGGGAAAATAACATTAAATAGATGAGAACTCACATAGAACATGTAGAAAACACTTCTCCAAGTCTGTTGTTTGTGTATAAAAGGAATCTAAGATCCAGGAAATCCTTATTACAGTAAAGAGCTCATTAAACCGTGTATGAAATCTCTATTATTTCTTAATGGAGCCTAGAAGTGTAAATGTGTGTCATACAAAGCAAAATATCCTTGAAATAGACAAATAAGCACATTTCAGCATCTTTGGAAAGCCTTACACATCACTGCAATGTAGTATTAAACTCTATAATATAGGTGAGATACAATGTTCCTGAGCTTCTCAGGTTGTTAACAGCGTGAGAACTCGCGTGTAATATGTAGGAAACACTTCTCCAAGTAAGTTGTTTGTGTAGAAAGGTATTTAACATCCAGGAAATCCTTAATTAGAGTTAAGAGCACATGAAACAGTGTATGAAGACTTTTTATTTAATTAAAGTAGCATGGAACTGTAAATGTGTGCCATGCAAGACAGAATATCCTTTAAATAGAGAAATAAGCATATTTAAGCAGCTTTGGAAAGCTTTTGACTTCACTGTAATGTAGCATTAAACTCTAAAACATAGTTGAGAGACAATATTCCAGAGCTTCTCAGGTTCAAAACAGTGTTTAGGTATTTGTTTGTCCATGTTCCCAATGCTTATACTTGAACAAGAAGGCATAATATTGGAAACTAGAAGAAAACAGTAATTCAGAGAAAATAACAGTATATATTGTAGATGAGAACTCGCATAGAACATGTAGAAAACAATTCTCCAAGTCAGTTGTTAGGGTAGAAAAGGTTTCTAAGATCCAGGAAAACCTTAATTACACTAAAGAGATCATTAAATAGTGTATGAAACCAATAAACCAAAAAAACCACATAATTATAAAGGTATGTCATACAAGACAGAAATCCTTGAAATAGAGAAATAAACATATTTTAGTAACTTTGGAAACCCTTACACTTCACTGAAATGTAGCATTAAATTCTATAACAGAGTTGAAAGACAATATTCCCTCAGCCTAACCATAACCCTATCCCTAACCCTAACCCTAGTCCTAACCCTAACCCTAACCCTAGCCCTAACCCTAACCCTAACCCTAGTTCTAACCCTAAACCTAACCCTAACCCTAACCCTAACCCTAACCCTAACCCTAGCCCTAACCCTAACCCTAGCTTCCCAGCTTCATAACAGTGTGTAGCAAGTTGTTTGTCCTTGTGGGCAATGCTTATATTTGGATAAGAAGGCCTAATATATGAAACCACGAGAAAAAAATGAGTAATACAGAGAAATCAACAGTAAATAGATGAGACCTCATATAAAACAGCTGAAACAGATTTCTACAAGTCAGTTATTAGTGGAGAAAAGGAATCTAAGACCCAGGCAATCTTTAATTAAATGGAACAGCACATTAAACAGTGTATGAAACCTCTATTATTTTCTTAAGGTAGCCTAGAACTTTAAATGTGTGTCACACAAGGCTTGAAAGAGAGAAATAAGCACTATTAAGCAGCTTTGGAAATCCTTAGACTTTACTGCATTGTAGCATTAAACTCTAAAACATAGTTGAGAGACAATGTTTCCAAGCTTCTCGGGTTCATAACAGTGTTCAGGAAGTTGTTTGTACATGTGGGCAATGCTTATACTTGGACAAGAAGGCCTAATATAGGAAACTACATGAAAACATGAATAATTCAGAGAAAATGACAGTAAATAGATGAGAACTCGTTTAGAACAGGTGAAACAGATTCTCCAAGTCAGTTGTTAGTATAGAAAAGGTATCTAATATCCAGGAATTCCTTAATTAGAGTTAAGAGCACATTAAACAGTGTATGAATCCCATATTATTTACGTAAAGGAGCCCAGATCTTTTAATACGTGTCACACAAGGCTTGAAAGAGAGAAATAAGCACAATTAAGCAACTGGAGAAAGCCTTAGACTTCACTGCAATGTAGCATTGAACTCTATAACATAGTTGAGGGACAATGTTCCAGAGCTTGTCAGGTTCATAACCGTGTGTAGGAAGTTGTTTGTCCATATCTCCAATGCTTATACTTTGACAAGAAGTCCTAATATTGGAAACTATAAGAAAATATCAGTAATTCAGGGAAAATAACAGTAAATAGATGAATACTGGCATAGAACATGTAGAAAACACTTCTCCAAGTCTGTTGTTTGTGTATAAAAGGAATCTAAGATCCAGGAAATCCTTAATTACAGTAAAGAGCTCATTAAACCGTGTAGGAACCCTCTATTATTTACTTAAAGGAGCCTAGAACTGTAAATGTGTGACATGCAAGGCAGAATATCCTTGATATAGAGAAATACGCACATTTCAGCATCTTTGGAAAGTCTTAGACTTCACAGCAATGTAGTATTCAACTCTATAATATAGGTGAGAATCAATGTTCCTGAGTTTCTCAGGTTGTTAACAGTGTGAGAACTCGCATGTAATATGTAGGAAACACTTCTCCAAGTAAGTTGTTTTTGTAGAAAGGTATCTAACATCCAGGAAATACTTAATTAGAGTTAAGAGCACATAAAACAGTGTATGAAACCTCTATTATTTACTTAAAGTAGCCTAGCACTGTAAATGTGTGTCATGCAAGACAGAATATCCTTGAAATAGAGAAATAAGCATATTTAAGCAGCTTTGGAAAGCTTTTGACTTCACTGTAATGTAGCATTAAACTCTATAACATAGTTGAGAGACAATGTTCCAGAGCTTCTCAGGTTCAAAACAGTGTTTAGGTAGTTGTTTGTCCACGTTCCCAATGCTTATACTTGGACAAGAAAGCCTAATATTGGAAACTAGAAGAAAACAGTAATTCAGAGAAAATAACAGTAAATAAATGAGAACTCGCATAGAACATGTAGAAAACACTTCTACAAGTCAGTTGTTAGTGTAGAAAAGGTATGTAAGATCCAGGAAAACCTTATTTATACTAAAGAGATCATTAAAACCTATATTATGTACTTAAAGGAGCACATAACTATAAATGTATGTCATAAAAGACAGAAATCCTTGAAATAGAGAAATAAACATATTTAAGTAGCTTTGGAAACCCTTACACTTCACTGCATTGTAGCATTAAACTCTAAAACATAGTTGAGAGACAATGTTCACGAGCTTCTCGGGTTCATAACAGTGTGCAGGAAGTTGTTTGTACATGTGGGCAATGCTTATACTTGGACAAGAAGGCCTAATATTGGAAACTACAAGAAAACATCAGTAATTCAGGGAAAATAACAGTAAATAGATGAGAACTCCCATAGGACATCTAGAAAACATTTCTCCAAGTCTGTTGTTAGTTTATAAAATGTATCTATGATCCAGGAAATCCTTAATTAGAGTTAAGATCACATTAAACAGTGTATGAATTATTTACTTACAGGAGCCGAGAATGGTAAATGGGTGTCATACAAGGAAAAATATCCTTGAAATAGACAAATAAACAATTTAAGCAACTTTGGAAAGACTCCTGCTTCATGATAATGTAGTATTTAACTCTATAATATAGTTGAGAGACAATGTTCCAGAGCTTCTCAGGTTCATAACCTTGTGTAGAAAGTTGTTTGTCCATATTCCAATGCTTATTCTTTGAAAAAGAGGCCTAATATTGGGAACTACAAGAAAACATCAGTAATACAGAGAAAACTACATTAAATAGATGATAACTTGTATCGAACTGGTGAAACAGATTCTCCAAGTCAGTTGATAAAGTTGAAAAGGTATCTAAGATCCAGGAAATCCTTAATTAGAGTTATGATCACATTAAACAGTGTATGAACCCTACATTATTTACTTAAAGGTGCTTAGAACTTTAAATAAGTCTCAAACAAGGCTTGAATGAGAGAAATAAGCATAATTAAGCAGCTTTGGAAAGCCTTACCCTTCGCTATAATGTACTATTAAACTCTATAACATCACTAATTCCGGGAAAATAACAGTAAACAGATGAGAATTAGCATAGAACAGGTGAAACAGATTTCTCTAAGTCAGTTGTTAGTGTAGAGAAGGTATCTAAGATCCAGAAAATCCTTAATTAAACTGAAGAGCACATTAAACTCAATATGAAACCTCATACAAGTCTTGAAAGAGTGAAATAAGCACAATTCAGCAGCTTTGAAAAGCCTTAGACTTCACTACAATTTAGCTTTAAACTCTATAACGTAGTTGAGAGACAATGTTACCCTGCTCTTAGGTTCATAACAGTGTGTTTGTTTAAGTAGGCAATGCTTATACTTAAACAAGAAGGCCTAATATAGGCAACTACATGAAAACATGAGTAATTCAGCGAAAATAACAGTAAATAGATGAGAACTCGTTTAGAACAGGTTAAACAGGTTCCTTTTCTACACTAACAACTTACTTGGAGAAGTGTTTTCTACATGTACTATGAGAGTTCTTGTCTATTTTCTGTTATTTTTTCTGAATTACTCAGGTTTTCTTGTAGTTTCCTATATTAGGATTTCTTGTCCAATTATAAGCATTGCCCATATGTACAAACAATTTCCTACACAATGTTATGAAGCTGAGAACTCGGGAACATTGTCTCTCAACCATGTTTTAGAGTTTAATGCTACATTGCAGTGAAGTCTAAGGCTTTCCAAAGCTGCTTAATTGTGTTTATTTCTCTCTTTCAATCCCTGTATGTCACACATTTAAAGTTCTAGGCCCCTTTAAGTAAATAATAGAGGTTTCATACACTGATTCATGTGCTCTTAACTCTAATTAAGAATTTCCTGGATCTTCAATACATTTCTACAATAACAACTAACGTGGAGAAGAGTGTTCTACCTCTTCTATTCGAGTTCTAATCCTTTTACTGTTATTTTCTCTGAATTACTCAAGTTTTCTTGTAGTTTACTACAGTAGGCCTTCTAGTCCAAGTATAAGCATTGCCCACAGGTACAAACAACTTCCTACACACTGCTTAAATGTGCTTACGTCTTTCTTTCAAGCTTCTATGACACACATTTACAGTTCTCTTAACTCTAATTTAGGATTTCCTGTATCTTATATAACTTTCTACACTAACAACTTACTTGAAGAAGTGTTTTCAACATGTTCTATTAGAGTTCTCATTTATTTATTGTTATTTGTTCTGAATTACTCATGTTTTCTTGTAGTTTCGTATATTCAGCATTCTTGCCTTATTATAAGTATTGTGAAAGGGTTTAAGGCTACATTGCAGTGAACCCTAAGGCTTTCCAAAGCTGCTTAAATGTGCTTATTTCTGCATTTAAAGGATATTCTGCCTTGTATGACACACATTTACAGTTCTAGGCTCCTTTAAGTAAATAATAGATGTTTCATGCATTGTTTCATGTGCTCTTTACTCTAATTAAGGATTTCCTGGATCTTAGATACCTTTCTACACTAACAACTTACTTGAAGTAGTGTTTTCTATACATTCTATGGGAGTTCTCATGTATTTACTGTTATTTTTCCTGGATCTTAGATACCTTTTCTACACTAACAACTGAGTAGGAGAATCTGTTTCACTTGTTCTATACCAGTTTTCATCTATTTACTGTTATTTTCTCTGAATTACTCATGTTTTCTTTTAGTTTTATATATTAGGCCTTCTTTCCAAGGATAAGCTTTGCCCACCTATACACACAACTTTGTACACACTGTTAAGAACCTGAGAAACGCCAGAACATTGTCTCTCAACTATGTTATAGAGTTTAATGATACATTGCAGTGAAGTCTAATGGTTTCCACAACTGCTTAAATGTTTTAGAGTTTAATGCTACATTGCAGTGAAATCTAAGGCTTTCCAAAGCTGCTTAGATGTGCTTATTTCTCTATTTCAAAGATATTCTGCCTTGTATGACACACAATTACAGTTCTAGGCACCTTTAAGTAAATAATAGAGGTTTCATTCACCGTTTAATGTGCTCTAATCTCTAATTAATGATTTCCTGGATCTTAGATAACTTTCTACACTAACAACTTACTTGGAGACCTGTTTTCTACATGTTCTATGAGAATTCTCATCTTTTTACTGTTATTACTTCTGAATTACTCACGTTTTCTTGTAGTTTCCTATATTAGATGTTCTTGTCCAATCATAAACATTGCTCACATGTACAATCAACTTACTACACACTGTTATGAAGCTGAGAAGCTCGGGAACATTGTCTCTCAACTATGTTTCAGAGTTTAATGCTACATTGCAGTGAAGTCTAAGGCTTTCTCCAGCTGCTTAATTGTGCTTATTTCTCTCAAGTCTTGTATGACACACATTTACAGTTCAAGGCTCCTTTAAGTAAATAATAGAGGCTTCATACATTGTTTAATCTGCTCTTAACTCTAAGGATTTTCTGGATCTTCGATACTTTTTCTATACTAACAACTGACTTGGAGAAGTGTCTTCCACATTTTTTATGCAATTTTTCATCTATATATTGTTATTTTCTCTGAATTATTCATGTTTTCTTGTAGTTTCCTATATTAGGCCTTCTTGTCCAAGTATAAGCATTGCTCACATATACAAACAACTTCCTACACACTGTAATGAACCTGAGAAGCTAGGGAACATTTTCTCTCAACTACGGTTTAGAGTTTAATGCTACATTGCTGTGAAGTCTAAGGCTTTCCAAAGCTGCTTACTTGTGCATATTTCCCTCTTTCAAGCCTTGTATGACACACATGTAAAGTTCTAGGCTCCTTTCAGTAAATAATAGAGGTTTCATACAATCTTAAATGTGATATTTACTCTAATTAAGGATTTCTGGATCTTAGGTACCTTTTCTACACTAACGACTGACTAGCAGAATGTGTTTTACCTGTTCTATGGGAGTTCTCATCTATTTACTGTTATTTTCCATAAATTACTCATGTTTTCTGTAGTTTCCTATATTAGGCCTTCTTTTCCAAGTATAAGCATTGCACACATGAACAAACAACTTCTTACACACTGTCATGAACCTGAGAAGCTCGGGAACATCTTTCTTGCAACTATGATTTAGAGTTTAATGCTATCTTGCAGTGAAGTCTAAGGTTTTCTAAAGCTGCTTAATTGTGCATATTTCTCTCTTTCAAGCCTTGTATGACACACATTTACAGTTTAGGCTTTTTTAAGTAAATAATAGAGGTTTCATACACTGTTTAATGTGCTCTTTACTGTAATTAAAAATTTCCTGGATCATAGATACCTTTCTACGCTAACAACTTACTTGGAGAAGTGTGCTCTACATGTACTATGGGAATTCTCATCTATTTACTGTTATTATCTCTGAATTACTCATGTTTTCTTGAGTTTTCTATATTTGGCTTTCTTGTCCAAGTATAAGCATTGCTCACATGTACAAACAACTTCCCACACACTGTTATGAACCTGAGAAGTTTGAGAACATTGTCTCTCCACTAAGTTATAGGGTTTAATGCTACACTGCAGTTAAGTCAAAGGCTTTCCAAAGCTGCTTAATTGTGCATATTTCTCTCTTTTAAGCCTTGTATGACACACATTTACAGTTCTAGGCTACTGTAAGTAAATAATAGAGGTTTCATACACTGTTTAATGTGCTCTTTATTGTAATTAAAAATTTCCTGGATCTTAGATAACTTTCTGCACTAACAACTTACATGGATTAGTGTTTTCTACATGTTCTATGAGAGTTCTCATCTATTTACTATTATTTCTTCTGAATTATTTATGCTTTCTTGTAGTTTTCTATATTAGGCCTGCTTATCCAAGTATAAGCATTGCACACATGTACAAACAACTACCTAAACACTATAATCAACCTGAGAAACTAGGGAACATTGTCTCTCAACCATGTTTTACAGTTTATTGCTACATTGCAGTGAAGTCTAAGCCTTTCCAAAGCTGCTTAACTGTGCTTATTTCTCTCTTTCAAGTCTTCTATGACACACATTTAAAGTTCTTGGATCCGTTAAGTAAATAATAGACGTTTCATACAATGGTAAATGTGCTATTTATTCTAAGGATTCCCAAGATCTTCGATACCTTTTCTACACTAACAACTGAATTGGGGAATCAGTTTCACCTGTTCTATACCAGTTTTCATCTATTTACTTTTATTTTCTCTGAATTACTCATGTTTTCAGGTAGTTTCCCATATTAGGCCTTCTTGTCCAAGTATAAACATTGCCCACATATACAAACAACTTTTTACACAGTGTTAATGACATGAGAAGCGTGGGAACATTGTCTCTCAATTATGTTTTAGAGTTTAATGCTACATTTCAGTGAAGTGTAAGGCTTTCCAAAGCTACTAAAATGTGCTTATTTCTCCAATTCAAGGATATTCTGCCTTGTATGAAACACATAACAGTTCTAGGCTTTTATAGTAAATAATAGAGGTTTCATACATGGTTTCATGTGCTCTAATCTCTAAGAATTTCCTGTATCTTAGATACGTTTTCTACACTAACAACTGACTTGGAAAAGTGTGTTCTACATGTTTTACGCATGTTCTCATCTACTTAATGTTATTTTTATGAATGACTCATGTTTTCCTGTAGTTTCCTATATGAGGCATTGTTGTCTAAGTATAACCATTGCCTACATGTACAAACAACTTCCTACAAACTGTTATGAACCTGAGAATGTCGGGAACATTGTATCTCAACTATGTTATAGGGTTTAAAGCTACATTGCAGTGAAGTCTAAGGCTTTCCAAAGCTGCTTAAATGTGCTTATTTCTCTATTTCAAGGATATTATTCCTTGTATGACACACTTTTATAGTTCTAGGCTCCTTTAAGTAAATAAAAGAGGTTTCATACACTGTTTAATGTGCTCTTAACTCTAATTAAAGATTTCCTGGATCTTCGATACTTTTTCTATACTAACAACTGACTTGGAGAAGTGTCTTCTACATGTTCTATTAGAGTTCTCATCTATTTATTGTTATTACTTCTGAATTATTCATGTTTTCTTGTAGTTTCCTGTATAAGGCCTTCTTGTCCAAGTAAAAACATTGCCCACAAGAACAAAATACTTCATAAATACTGTAATGAACCTGAGAATATAGAAAACATTTTTCCTCAACTATGGTTTAGAGTTCAATGCTACATTGCTATGAAGTCTAAGGCATTCCATAACAGATTAATTGTGCATATTTCCCTCTTTCAAGCCTTGTATGACACACATTTACAGCTCTAGACTACTGTAAGGAAATAATAGAGGTTTCATACACTGTTCAATGTGATCTTTACTGTAATTAAAAATTTCCTGGATCATAGATAACTTTCTGCATCAACAACTTATTAGGAATAGTGTTTTCTACATATTCTATGAGAGTTCTCATTTATTTGCGATTATTACAATGAATTATTCATGATTTCTTCTACATTCCTATATGAGGACTTCTTGTCCAAGCATAATCATTGCCCACATGTACAAACAACTTCCTAAACACTGTAATCAACCTGAGAAAGTAGGGAATATTATCTTTCAACCGTATTTTACAGGAGGAGGTGCCCCCATAGTGGAAAGTGATTTTCTGGAACTTGACACAGCTCTCTGCCCGTTGTCAAAGGCTAACCCTAATCATAAAACTAAGCCTATCCCTCAACCTAACCCTCACCAGTGGCTAATGCACTGGGGCCCTGTGAAACCTGGACGAGGGTCTCAATTGGCCACAAAAGCCTCACCTGCCTGAGCTTCAGACTGGATGCCAGCAAGAGGGACCCTTGTCCTCAGGGCAGGGCGTTCCCGGGGAATGGGGCAGAAAGCAGGCCCCCGGGGCCCGGCCACCAGACCAGTAAGAACCTCCGGAGGGGCCGGGGAGGTGCCCCCAGAGTGGAAAGTGATTTTTGTCGGACTTGGCACAGCTCTCTCCCCGTTGTCAAAGCCCATAGGCAGGGCTGTGGGCGTCCCAGGACACTCTGCTGTGAGCTGCCCTTTGGTGTGAGCTTTGGGGACGGGGGGGGGGGGGGGGGGGGAGAGGAGGGCCGGCCCAGAGGCTCACGGAGGCCCGTGGGTGTCCTGAAGGGAGGGCTGGCTGGTCTTCCCACGCTTGGGGACCTGGGAGGCATCCTGTGAGCGGAGGGCTATGTGACTTTACATCCCAGTGGTGGGGCTATTCCTCTGCGTTCGGGAGCAGGGCAGACTGGCTGGTGCTGCTCGCTCATTGGTCGAATGGACCAGGGGCGGGGTTTCCGGAACAAGGAGGCGGACCCAGGCCCACAGCTGAGCCAGGTCAAGTCAAGGAGGGGGCGGGGCCAGGTGAGCAGCTGGAGGCGGTCACGGGATCACGGGGGCGGGGCCAGGTGAACAGCCTGAAGTGGTGAGGTAAGCAGGAGAGAGGGTCGCGGGCAGGGACACGGCTGACCGGCAGGCCGGTCTGCGGGCGTCAGGGACCTAAAGAGGGGGCCCGGCGGCTCGGCCGGGCGCTTAGCTGACCAGCGGGAAGCGGTCAAGGGAAGAGTGGGTTGGGGCCGGTGTCAAAAGCTGGAGGTGGTCCAGTGGGGAAGGCCCTGGGGCCCGGTGAATGTGGACCAGATTCGCCAGTGGACACAAAGCCCCGAATGCCTGAGCTCCAGGCTGGACGCCAGCAAGAGGTTCCCTTTTCCTCAGGGCGTTCCCGGCGAATGGGGCAGAAACCTGGCCGAAGGGGCCCGGCCAGCGGGCCAGTTAGACCCTCCGGAGGGGCCGGGGCGGTGCCCCCGAAGCGCAAAGTGATCTTCTCCAACTTGACACAGCTCTCTCCCCGTTGTCAAAGGCTAACCCTATCCCTAAAACTAAGCCTATCCCTCAACCAAACCCTCACCAGTGGCTACCGCCCTGGGGCCCTGTGAAAACTGGAAGAGGGTCTCAAGTGGCCACAAAAGCCTCTCCTGCCTGAGCTTCAGACTGGTTGCCAGCAAGAGGGACCCTTGTCCTCAGGGCAGGGCGTTCCCGGGGAATGGTGCAGAAAGCAAGCCCCCGGGGCCCGGCAACCAGACCAGTAAGAACCTCCGGAGGGGCCGGGGAGGTGCCCCCAGAGTGGAAAGTGATTTTTGTCGGACTTGGCACAGCTCTCTCCCGGTTGTCAAAGCCCATAGGCAGGGCTGTGGGCGTCCCAGGACACTCTGTGTGAGCTGCCCTTTGGTGTGAGCGATGGGGACCGGGTTGGGGGGGGGGTGGGGGAGGAGGGCCGGCCCCGAGCCTCACGGAGGCCCGTGGGTGTCCTGAAGGGAGGGCTGGCTGGTCTTCCCACGCTTGGGGACCTGGGAGGCACCCTGTGAGCAGAGGGCTATGTGCCTTTACATCCCAGTGGTGGGGCTATTCCTCTGTGTTCCGGAGCAGGGCAGACTGGCTGGTGCTGCTCGCTCATTGGTCGAATGGACCAGGTTCGGGGTTTCCGGAACAAGGAGGCGGACCCAGGCCCACAGCTGAGCCAGGTCAAGTCAAGGAGGGGGCGGGGCCAGGTGAGCAGCTGGAGTAGGTCACGGGATCACGGGGGCGGGGCCAGGTGAACAGCCTGAAGTGGTGAGGTAAGCAGGAGAGAGGGTCGCGGGCAGGGACACGGCTGACCGGCAGGCCGGTCTGCGGGCGTCAAGGACCTAAAGAGGGGGCCCGGCGGCTCGGCCGGGCGCTTAGCTGACCGGCGGGAAGCGGTCAAGGGAAGGGTGGGTTGGGGCCGGTGTCAAAAGCTGGAGGTGGTCCAGTGGGGAAGGCCCTGGGGCCCGGTGAATGTGGACCAGGGTCGCCAGTGGCCACAAAGCCCCGAATGCCTGAGCTCCAGGCTGGACGCCAGCAAGAGGTTCCCTTGTCCTCAGGGTAGGGCGTTCCCGGCGGATGGGGCAGAAAGCTGGCCGCAGGGGCCCGGCCAGCGGGCCAGTTAGACCCTCCGGAGGGGCCGGGGCGGTGCCCCCGAAGCACAAAATGATTTTCTCGAACTTGACACAGCTCTCTCCCGGTTGTCAAAGCCCATAGGCAGGGCTGTGGGCGTCCCAGGACACTCTGCTGTGACCTGCCCTTTGGTGTGAGCGATGGGGACCGGGGGTGGGGCGGGGGGGTGGGGGAGGAGGGCCCGCCCCGAGGCTCACGGAGGCCCGTGGGTGTCCTGAAGGGAGGGCTGGCTGGTCTTCCCACGCTTGGGGACCTGGGAGGCACCCTGTGAGCAGAGGGTTATGTGCCTTTACATCCTAGTGGTGGGGCTATTCCTCTATGTTTGGGAGCAGGGCAGACTGGCTGGTGCTGCTCGCTCATTGGTCGAATGGAGCAGGGGCGGGGTTTCCGGAACAAGGAGGCGGACCCAGGCCCACAGCTGAGCCAGGTCAAGTCAAGGAGGGGGCGGGGCCAGGTGAGCAGCTGGAGGCGGTCACGGGATCACGGGGGCGGGGCCAGGTGAACAGCCTGAAGTGGTGAGGTAAGCAGGAGAGAGAGTCGTGGGCACGGATGAACAGTAGCCGGGTCTGCTGGCAGCAGGGACCTAAAGAGAGGGCCCGGCGGCTTGGCCGGGCGCTTAGCTGACCAGCGGGAAGCGGTCAAGGGAAGGGTGGGTTGGGGCCGGTGGCAAAAGCTGGATGTGGTCCAGTGGAAGGCACTGTGGCCCGGTGAAGGTGCCCCAGGAGCGCAAAGTGATTTTCTCAGACTTGACACAGTTCTCTCCCCGTTGTCAAAGACTAACCCTAACCCTAAAACTAAGCCTATCCCTCAACCTAACCGTCACCAGTAGCTAAGGCCCTGGGGCCCTGTGAAACCTGGACGAGGGTCTCAAGTGGCCACAAAAGCCTCAGCTGCCTGAGCTTCAGACTGGATGCCAGCAAGAGGGACCCTTGTCCTCAGGGCAGGGCGATCCAGGCGAATGGGGCGGAAAGCAGGCCCCCGGCCCGGGCCACCAGACCAGTCAGAACCTCCGGAGGGGCTGGGAGGTGCCCCCAGAATGGAAAGTGATAATTTCTCGGACTTGACAGAGCTCTCTCCCAGTTGTCAAAGCCCAGAGGCAGGGCTCTGGGCATCCCAGGACACTCTGCTCTGAGCTAACCTTTGGTGGGAGCGATGGGGACCGGGGGTGGGGGGGGTGGGGGAGGAGGTCCGGCCCCGAGCCTCACGGAGGCCCGTGGGTGTCCTGAAGGGAGGGCTGGCTGGTCTTCCCACGCTTGGGGACCTGGGAGGCACCCTGTGAGCAGAGGGCTAGGTGCCTTTACATCCCAGTGGTGGGGCTATTCCTCTGTGTTCCGGAGCAGGGCAGACTGGCTGGTGCTGCTCGCTCATTGGTCGAATGGACCAGGTTCGGGGTTTCCGGAACAAGGAGGCGGACCCAGGCCCACAGCTGAGCCAGGTCAAGTCAAGGAGGGGGTGGGGCCAGGTGAGCAGCTGGAGGCGGTCACGGGATCACGGTGGCGGGGCCAGGTGAACAGCCTGAAGTGGTGAGGTAAGCAGGAGAGAGGGTCGCGGGCAGGGACACGGCTGACCGGCAGGCCCGTCTGCGGGCGTCAGGGACCTAAAGAGGGGGCCCGGCGGCTCGGCCGGGCGCTTAGCTGACCGGCGGGAAGCGGTCAAGGGAAGAGTGGGTTGGGGCCGGTGTCAAAAGCTGGAGGTGGTCCAGTGGGGAAGGCCCTGGGGCCCGGTGAATGTGGACCAGGGTCGCCAGTGGCCACAAAGCCCTGAATGCCTGAGCTCCAGGCTGGACGCCAGCAAGAGGTTCCCTTGTCCTCAGGGTAGGGCGTTCCCGGCGAATGGGGCAGAAAGCTGGCCGCAGGGGCCCGGCCAGCGGGCCAGTTAGACCCTCCGGAGGGGCCGGGGCGGTGCCCCCAAAGCGCAAAATGATTTTCTCGAACTTGACACAGCTCTCTCCCGGTTGTCAAAGCCCATAGGCAGGGCTGTGGGCGTTCCAGGATACTCTGCTGTGACCTGCCCTTTGGTGTGAGCGATGGGGACCGGGGGTGGGGCGGGGGTGGGGGAGGAGGGCCGGCCCTGAGGCTCACGGAGGCCCGTGGGTGTCCTGAAGGGAGGGCTGGCTGGTCTTCCCACGCTTGGGGACCTGGGAGGCACCCTGTGAGCAGAAGGTTATGTGCCTTTACATCCTAGTGGTGGGGCTATTCCTCTGTGTTTGGGAGCAGGGCAGACTGGCTGGTGCTGCTCGCTCATTGGTCGAATGGACCAGGGGCGGGGTTTCCGGAACAAGGAGGCTACCCAGGCCCACAGCTGAGCCAGGTCAAGTCAAGGAGGGGGCGGGGCCAGGTGAGCAGCTGGAGGCCGTCACGGGATCACGGGGGCGGGGCCAGGTGAACAGCCTGAAGTGGTGAGGTAAGCAGGAGAGAGAGTCGCGGGCACGGGTGAACAGCAGGCGGGTCTGCTGGCAGCAGGGACCTAAAGAGTGGGCCCGGCGGCTTGGCCGGGCGCTTAGCTGACCAGCGGGAAGCGGTCAAGGGAAGGGTGGGTTGGGGCCGGTGGCAAAAGCTGGATGTGGTCCAGTGGGGAAGGCACTGTGGCCCGGTGAAGGTGCCCCAGGAGCGCAAAGTGATTTTCTCAGACTTGACACAGTTCTCTCCCCGTTGTCAAAGACTAACCCTAACCCTAAAACTAAGCCTATCCCTCAACCTAACCGTCACCAGTAGCTAAGGCCCTGGGGCCCTGTGAAACCTGGACGAGGGTCTCAAGTGCCCACAAAAGCCTCAGCTGCCTGAGCTTCAGACTGGATGCCAGCAAGAGGGACCCTTGTCCTCAGGGCAGGGCGTTCCAGGCGAATGGGGCGGAAAGCAGGCCCCCGGGCCCGGGCCACCAGACCAGTCAGAACCTCCGGAGGGGCCGGGAGGTGCCCCCAGAGTGGAAAGTGATCATTTCTCGGACTTGACAGAGCTCTCTCCCGGTTGTCAAAGCCCATAGGCAGGGCTCTGGGCATCCCAGGACACTCTGCTCTGAGCTAACCTTTGGTGGGAGCGATGGGGGCCGGAGGGCGGGGGGGTTAGAGGGCCGGCCCCGAGGCTCATGGAGGCCCCTGGGTGTCCTGAAGGGAGGGCTGGCTGGTCTTCCCACGCTTGGGGACCTGGGAGGCACCCTGTGAGCAGAGGGCTATGTGACTTTACATCCCAGTGGTGGGGCTATTCCTCTGCTTTCGGGAGCAGGGCAGACTGGCTGGTGCTGCTCGCTCATTGGTCGAATGGACCAGGGTCGGGGTTTCCGGAACAAGGAGGCGGACCCAGGCCCACAGCTGAGCCAGGTCAAGTCAAGGAGGGGGCGGGGCCAGGTGAGCAGCTGGAGTCGGTCACGGGATCACGGGGGCGGGGCCAGGTGAACAGCCTGAAGTGGTGAGGTAAGCAGCAGAGAGGGTCGTGGGCAGGCACACGGGTGACAGGCAGGCCCGTTGCCGGCGGCAGGGACCTAAAGAGTGGGCCCGGCGGCTCGGCCGGGCGCTTAGCTGACCGGCGGGAAGCGGTCAAGGGAAGAGTGGGTTGGGGCCGGTGTCAAAAGCTGGAGTTGGTCCAGTGGGGAAGGCCCTGGGGCCCGGTGAATGTGGACCAGGGTCGCCAGTGGCCACAAAAGCCCCGAATGCCTGAGCTCCAGGCTGGAAGCCAGCAAGAGGTTCCCTTGTCCTCAGGGTAGGGCGTTCCCGGCGAATGGGGCAGAAAGCTGGCCGAAGGGGCCTGGCCAGCGGGCCAGTTAGACCCTCCGGAGGGGCCGGGGCGGTGCCCCCGAAGCGCAAAGTGATTTTCTCGAACTTGACACAGCTCTCTCCCCGTTGTCAAAGGCTAACACTAACCCTAAAACTAAGCCTATCCCTCAACCAAACCCTCACCAGTGGCTAACGCCCTGGGGCCCTGTGAAAACTGGACGAGGGTCTCAAGTGGCCACAAAAGCCTCAGCTGCCTGAGCTTCAGACTGGATGCCAGCAAGAGGGACCCTTGTCCTCAGGGCAGGGCGATCCAGGCGAATGGGGCGGAAAGCAGGCCCCCGGCCCGGGCCACCAGACCAGTCAGAACCTCCGGAGGGGCTGGGAGGTGCCCCCAGAATGGAAAGTGATAATTTCTCGGACTTGACAGAGCTCTCTCCCAGTTGTCAAAGCCCAGAGGCAGGGCTCTGGGCATCCCAGGACACTCTGCTCTGAGCTAACCTTTGGTGGGAGCGATGGGGACCGGGGGTGGGGGGGGTGGGGGAGGAGGTCCGGCCCCGAGCCTCACGGAGGCCCGTGGGTGTCCTGAAGGGAGGGCTGGCTGGTCTTCCCACGCTTGGGGACCTGGGAGGCACCCTGTGAGCAGAGGGCTAGGTGCCTTTACATCCCAGTGGTGGGGCTATTCCTCTGTGTTCCGGAGCAGGGCAGACTGGCTGGTGCTGCTCGCTCATTGGTCGAATGGACCAGGTTCGGGGTTTCCGGAACAAGGAGGCGGACCCAGGCCCACAGCTGAGCCAGGTCAAGTCAAGGAGGGGGTGGGGCCAGGTGAGCAGCTGGAGGCGGTCACGGGATCACGGTGGCGGGGCCAGGTGAACAGCCTGAAGTGGTGAGGTAAGCAGGAGAGAGGGTCGCGGGCAGGGACACGGCTGACCGGCAGGCCCGTCTGCGGGCGTCAGGGACCTAAAGAGGGGGCCCGGCGGCTCGGCCGGGCGCTTAGCTGACCGGCGGGAAGCGGTCAAGGGAAGAGTGGGTTGGGGCCGGTGTCAAAAGCTGGAGGTGGTCCAGTGGGGAAGGCCCTGGGGCCCGGTGAATGTGGACCAGGGTCGCCAGTGGCCACAAAGCCCTGAATGCCTGAGCTCCAGGCTGGACGCCAGCAAGAGGTTCCCTTGTCCTCAGGGTAGGGCGTTCCCGGCGAATGGGGCAGAAAGCTGGCCGCAGGGGCCCGGCCAGCGGGCCAGTTAGACCCTCCGGAGGGGCCGGGGCGGTGCCCCCGAAGCGCAAAGTGATTTTCTCGAACTTGACACAGCTCTCTCCCGGTTGTCAAAGCCCATAGGCAGGGCTGTGGGCGTCCCAGGATACTCTGCTGTGACCTGCCCTTTGGTGTGAGCGATGGGGACCGGGGGTGGGGCGGGGGTGGGGGAGGAGGGCCGGCCCTGAGGCTCACGGAGGCCCGTGGGTGTCCTGAAGGGAGGGCTGGCTGGTCTTCCCACGCTTGGGGACCTGGGAGGCACCCTGTGAGCAGAAGGTTATGTGCCTTTACATCCTAGTGGTGGGGCTATTCCTCTGTGTTTGGGAGCAGGGCAGACTGGCTGGTGCTGCTCGCTCATTGGTCGAATGGACCAGGGGCGGGGTTTCCGGAACAAGGAGGCTACCCAGGCCCACAGCTGAGCCAGGTCAAGTCAAGGAGGGGGCGGGGCCAGGTGAGCAGCTGGAGGCCGTCACGGGATCACGGGGGTGGGGCCAGGTGAACAGCCTGAAGTGGTGAGGTAAGCAGGAGAGAGAGTCGCGGGCACGGGTGAACAGCAGGCGGGTCTGCTGGCAGCAGGGACCTAAAGAGTGGGCCCGGTGGCTTGGCCGGGCGCTTAGCTGACCAGCGGGAAGCGGTCAAGGGAAGGGTGGGTTGGGGCCGGTGGCAAAAGCTGGATGTGGTCCAGTGGGGAAGGCACTGTGGCCCGGTGAAGGTGCCCCAGGAGCGCAAAGTGATTTTCTCAGACTTGACACAGTTCTCTCCCCGTTGTCAAAGACTAACCCTAACCCTAAAACTAAGCCTATCCCTCAACCTAACCGTCACCAGTAGCTAAGGCCCTGGGGCCCTGTGAAACCTGGACGAGGGTCTCAAGTGCCCACAAAAGCCTCAGCTGCCTGAGCTTCAGACTGGATGCCAGCAAGAGGGACCCTTGTCCTCAGGGCAGGGCGTTCCAGGCGAATGGGGCGGAAAGCAGGCCCCCGGGCCCGGGCCACCAGACCAGTCAGAACCTCCGGAGGGGCCGGGAGGTGCCCCCAGAGTGGAAAGTGATCATTTCTCGGACTTGACAGAGCTCTCTCCCGGTTGTCAAAGCCCATAGGCAGGGCTCTGGGCATCCCAGGACACTCTGCTCTGAGCTAACCTTTGGTGGGAGCGATGGGGGCCGGAGGGCGGGGGGGTTAGAGGGCCGGCCCCGAGGCTCATGGAGGCCCCTGGGTGTCCTGAAGGGAGGGCTGGCTGGTCTTCCCACGCTTGGGGACCTGGGAGGCACCCTGTGAGCAGAGGGCTATGTGACTTTACATCCCAGTGGTGGGGCTATTCCTCTGCTTTCGGGAGCAGGGCAGACTGGCTGGTGCTGCTCGCTCATTGGTCGAATGGACCAGGGTCGGGGTTTCCGGAACAAGGAGGCGGACCCAGGCCCACAGCTGAGCCAGGTCAAGTCAAGGAGGGGGCGGGGCCAGGTGAGCAGCTGGAGTCGGTCACGGGATCACGGGGGTGGGGCCAGGTGAACAGCCTGAAGTGGTGAGGTAAGCAGCAGAGAGGGTCGTGGGCAGGCACACGGGTGACAGGCAGGCCCGTTGCCGGCGGCAGGGACCTAAAGAGTGGGCCCGGCGGCTCGGCCGGGCGCTTAGCTGACCGGCGGGAAGCGGTCAAGGGAAGAGTGGGTTGGGGCCGGTGTCAAAAGCTGGAGTTGGTCCAGTGGGGAAGGCCCTGGGGCCCGGTGAATGTGGACCAGGGTCGCCAGTGGCCACAAAAGCCCCGAATGCCTGAGCTCCAGGCTGGAAGCCAGCAAGAGGTTCCCTTGTCCTCAGGGTAGGGCGTTCCCGGCGAATGGGGCAGAAAGCTGGCCGAAGGGGCCTGGCCAGCGGGCCAGTTAGACCCTCCGGAGGGGCCGGGGCGGTGCCCCCGAAGCGCAAAGTGATTTTCTCGAACTTGACACAGCTCTCTCCCCGTTGTCAAAGGCTAACACTAACCCTAAAACTAAGCCTATCCCTCAACCAAACCCTCACCAGTGGCTAACGCCCTGGGGCCCTGTGAAAACTGGACGAGGGTCTCAAGTGGCCACAAATGCCTCTCCTGCCTGAGCTTCAGACTGGTTGCCAGCAAGAGGGACCCTTGTCCTCAGGGCAGGGCGTTCCCGGGGAATGGGGCAGAAAGCAGGCCCCCGGGGCCCGGCAACCAGACCAGTAAGAACCTCTGGAGGGGCCGGGGAGGTGCCCCCAGAGTGGAAAGTGATTTTCGTCGGACTTGGCACAGCTCTCTCCCGGTTGCCTTCTGGTCCAAGTATAAGCTTTGCCCTCCTTATCAAACCACTTTCTACACACTGTTATGAACAGAAGCAGCTAGGGAACATTGTCTCTCAACTTTTTTATAGAGTGTAGTACTACATTGCAGTGAAGTGTAAGGCTTTCCAAAGCTGCCGAACGTGTTTCTTTCTCTATTTCAGTGGTATTATGCCTTGTATGACACACATTTACCACTCTCGGCTCTTTTAAATAAACAATATAGGATTCATACAGTTTTTCATGTGATCTTAACTCGAATTAAGTATTTCCAGATCCTAGCTACATTTTCTACACTAAGAAATGACTTGGAGAATCTCTTTCAGCTGTTCTAAGCCAGTTCTCATCTGTTTTCAGTCATTTTCTCTGAATTATTCATGTTTTCATGTAGTTTCCTATATTCTGCCTTGTTGTCAAAGTTTAAGCTTTGCCCACATATACAAACAACTTCCTACACACTGTTATGAACAGAAGCAGCTCAGGAACATTGTCTCTTTACTATGTAATAGAGTGTAGTATTACATTGCAGTGAAGTGTAAGGCTTTCCGAAGCTGCCAAACCTGTTTCTTTCTCTGTTTCCATGGTATTCTGCCTTGTATGACACACATTTACCACTCTAGGCTCCTTTTAGTAAAGAATATAGGATTCATACAGTGTTTCATGTGATCTTAACTCAAATTAAGAATTTCCTAGATTTTAGCTACCTTTTCTACACTAAGAACTGACGTGGAAAATCACTTTCAGCTGTTCTAAACGATTTCCCATCTGTTTACACATATTTTCTCTGAATTTTTCATGTTTTCATATAGTTTCCTATATTCTGCCTTCTTGTCCAAGTAAAGGCTTTGCCCACATATACAAACAACTTCCTACACACAGTTAGGAACAAAAGCAGCTCGGGAACATTGTCTCTCAACTATGTTAGAGTGTAGTACTATATTGGAGTGAAGTGTAAGGCTTTCAAAAGCTGCGGAATGTGTTTCTTTCTCAATTTCAATGCTGTTCTGCCTTTTATGACACTCATTTACCACTCTAGGCTACTTTAAGTAAGCAATATAGGATTCATACAGTGTTTCATGTGATCTCAACTCGAAGTAAGGATTTTCCAGATCTTAGTTACCTTTTCTACACTAAGAACTGACTTGCAGAATCTCTTTGAGCTGTTGTAAGCGAGTTCTCCTCTGTTTACAGTCATTTTTTTGAGTTATTCATGTTTTCATGTGGTTTCCTATATTCTGCCTTCTTGTCCAAGTTTAAGCTTTGCCCACATTATCAAACAACTTCCTACACATTGTTATGAACAAATGCAGGTCAAGAACATTGTCTCTCAACTATGTTATAGAGTGTAGTACTACATTGGAGTGAAGTGTAAGGCTTTCCAAAGCTGGGGAATGTGTTTCTTTCTCTATTTCAATGGTGTTCTGCCTTTTATCACACTCATTTACCACTCTAGGCTCCTTTAAGCAAAAAATATAGGATTCATACACTGTTTCATGTGATGTTTTTTAATTTTTTTTAAAATATATTTTTATTGATTTTTCACATAGAGGAAGAGAGAGGGATAGAGAGTTAGAAACTCTCCTTCAGCTTGTCCATGAGAGAGAATCATCGACCAGCTGCCTCTTGCACAGCACCTACTGGGGATGTGCCCGCAGCCAAGGTACATGCCCATGACTGGAATCGAACCCTGGACCTTTCAATCCCCAGACCGACGCACTACCACTGAGTCAAACCGGTGCCGGCTGTTTCATGTGATCTTAACTCTAATTAAGGAATTCCTGGATCTTAGCTACCTTTTCTACACTAAGAACTGTCTGGGAGAATCTCTTTCATCTGTTCAAAGGGTTCTCATCTATTTACCAACATTTTCTCTGAATTATTTATGTTTTTATATAGTTTCCTATATTCTGCCTTCTTGTCCAAGAATAAGCTTTGCCACGTATACAAACAACTTCCTACACACTGTTATGAACAGAAGCAGCTCAGGAACAATGTCTCTCATCTATGTTATGGAGTATAGTACTACATTGCCGTGAAGTGTAAGGCTTTCCAAAGCTGCCGAACCTGTTTCTTTCTCTGTTTCCTTGGTATTCTGCCTTGTATGACACACATTTACCACTCTAGGCTCCTTTAAGTAAAGAATATAGGATTCATACAGTGTTTCCTGTGATCTTAACTCGAATTAAGGATTTTCCTGATCCTAGCTACCTTTTTTACACTAAGAATTGACTTGGAAAATCTCTTTCAGCTATTCTAAATGAGTTCTTATCTGTTTACAGTCATTTTCTCTGAATTATTCATGTTTTCATGTAGTTTCCTATATTCTGCCTTCTTGTTGAGGTATAAGCATTGCCCACATATACAAACAACTTCCAACACACTGTTTGAACAGAAGCAGCTCGGGAACATTGTCTCTCAACTATGTTATAGCGTGTAGTACTACATTGCAGTGAAGTGTATGGCTTTCCAAAACTGCCTAACGTGTTTCTTTCTCTATTTCAATGGTATTCTTCCTTGTATGAGACCCATTTACCACTCTATGCTACTTTAAGTAAACAATATAGGATTCATACAGTGTTTCATGTGATCTTAACTCGATTAAAGATTTCCCGGATCTTAGCTGCATTTTTTACACTAATAACTGACTTGGAAAATCTCTTTCAGCTATTCTAAATCAGTTCTTATCAGTTTACAGTCATTTCCTCTGAATAATTCATGTTTTCATCTGGTTTCCAATATTCTGCCTTCTTGTCCAAGTATAACCTTTGCCGATATATACAAACAACTTCCTACACACTGTTATGAACAGAAGCAGCTCGGGAACATTGTCTCTCAAGTGTAGTACTACATTGCAGTGAAGTGTAAGGCTTTCCAAAGCTGCGGTATGTGTCTCTTTCTCTATTTCAACGATATTCTGCCTTTCATGACACTCATTTACCACTTTAGGCTCTTTAAGTAGACAATATAGGATTCATGCAGTGTTTCATGTGATGTTACCTCGAAGTAAAGATTTCCCGGATGCTAGCTACCTTTTCTACACTAAGAACTGACTTGGAGAATCTCTTCCAGGTGTTCTAAGTGAGTTTTCATCTGTTTACAGTCATTTTCTCTGAATTATTCATGTTTTCATGTAGTTTCCTGTATTCTGCCTTCTTGGCCAAGTAAAAGATTTGCCCTCATATACGAACAACTTCCTACACACTGTTCTGAACAGAAGCAGCTCAGGAACATGGTCTCTCAACTATGTAATAGAGTGTAGTTCTACATTGCAGTGAAGTGTAAGGCTTTCCAAAGCTGCGGAACATGTTTCTTGCTCTATTTTGATGGTATTCTGCCTTGTATGACACACATTTACCACTCTAGGCTACTTTAAGTAAGCAATATAGGATTCATACAGTGTTTCATGTGATCTTAAATCGAACTAAGGATTTTCCTGATCTTAGTTATCTTTTCTACACTAGGAACTGACTTGGGGAATCTCTATGAGCTGTTTTAAGGGAGTTCTCCTCTGTTTACAGTCATTTTCTTTGAGTGATCCATGTTTTCATGTAGTTTCCTATATTCTGCCTTCTTATCCAAGTATAAGCTTTGCCCACATATACAAACAACTTCCTACACACTGTTATGAACAGAAGCAGCTCAGGAACATTGTCTCTTTACTATGTAATAGAGTGTGGTATTACATTGCAGTGAAGTGTAAGGCTTTCCGAAGCTGCCAAACCTGTTTCTTTCTCTGTTTCCATGGTATTCTGCCTTGTATGACACACATTTACCCCTCTAGGCTCCTTTTAGTAAAGAATATAGGATTCATACAGTGTTTCATGTGATCTTAACTCAAATTAAGAATTTCCTAGATTTTAGCTACCTTTTCTACACTAAGAACTGACGTGGAAAATCACTTTCAGCTGTTCTAAACGATTTCCCATCTGTTTACACATATTTTCTCTGAATTTTTCATGTTTTCATATAGTTTCCTATATTCTGCCTTCTTGTCCAAGTAAAGGCTTTGCCCACATATACAAACAACTTCCTACACACATTTAGGAACAAAAGCAGCTCGGGAACATTGTCTCTCAACTATGTTAGAGTGTAGTACTACATTGGAGTGAAGTGTAAGGCTTTCAAAAGCTGCGGAATGTGTTTCTTTCTCAATTTCAATGTTGTTCTGCCTTTTATGACACTCATTTACCACTCTAGGCTACTTTAAGTAAGCAATATAGGATTCATACAGTGTTTCATGTGATCTCAACTCGAAGTAAGGATTTTCCAGATCTTAGTTACCTTTTCTACACTAAGAACTGACTTGCAGAATCTCTTTGAGCTGTTGTAAGCGAGTTCTCCTCTGTTTACAGTCATTTTTTGAGTTATTCATGTTTTCATGTAGTTTCCTATATTCTGCCTTCTTGTCCAAGTTTAAGCTTTGCCCACATTATCAAACAACTTCCTACACATTGTTATGAACAAAAGCAGGTCAGGAACATTGTCTCTCAACTATGTTATAGAGTGTAGTACTACATTGGAGTGAAGTGTAAGGCTTTCCAAAGCTGGGGAATGTGTTTCTTTCTCTATTTCAATGGTGTTCTGCCTTTTATCACACTCATTTACCACTCTAGGCTCCTTTAAGCAAAAAATATAGGATTCATACACTGTTTCATGTGATGTTTTTTAATTTTTTTAAAAATATATTTTTATTGATTTTTCACATAGAGGAAGAGAGAGGGATAGAGAGTTAGAAACTCTCCTTCAGCTTGTCCATGAGAGAGAATCATCGACCAGCTGCCTCTTGCACAGCACCTACTGGGGATGTGCCGGCAGCCAAGGTACATGCCCATGACTGGAATCGAACCCTGGACCTTTCAGTCCCCAGACCGACGCACTACCACAGAGTCAAACCGGTGCCGGCTGTTTCATGTGATCTTAACTCTAATTAAGGAATTCCTGGATCTTAGCTACCTTTTCTACAGTAAGAACTGTCTGGGAGAATCTCTTTCATCTGTTCAAAGGGTTCTCATCTATTTACCAACATTTTCTCTGAATTATTTATGTTTTTATATAGTTTCCTATATTCTGCCTTCTTGTCCAAGAATAAGCTTTGCCACGTATACAAACAACTTCCTACACACTGTTATGAACAGAAGCAGCTCGGGAACATTGTCTCTCATCTATGTTATGGAGTATAGTACTACATTGCCGTGAAGTGTAAGGCTTTCCAAAGCTGCCGAACCTGTTTCTTTCTCTGTTTCCTTGGTATTCTGCCTTGTATGACACACATTTACCACTCTAGGCTCCTTTAAGTAAAGAATATAGGATTCATACAGTGTTTCATGTGATCTTAACTCGAATTAAGGATTTCCCGGATCTTAGCTACATTTACTACAATAAGAACTGACTGGAGAATCTCTTTGAGCTGTTCTAAACAAGTTCTCATCTGTTTCCTGTCATTTTCTCTGAATTATCCATGTTTTCATGTAGTTTCCTATATTCTGCCTTCTGGTCCAAGTATAAGCTTTTCCCACTTTATCAAACAACTTCCTACACACTGTTATGAACTGAGGCAGCTCGGGAACATTGTCTATCAACTGTGTTATAGAGTGTAGTACTACATTTCAGTGAAGTGTAAGGCTTTCCAAAGCTGCCGAAAGTGTTTCTTTCTCTATTTCAATGGTATTCTGCCTTGTAAAACACACATTTACCACTCCAGTCTCCTTTAAGTAAAGAATATAGGATTCCTACAGTGTTTCAAGTCATCTTAACTCGAATTAAGGATTTCCCGGATCTTAGCTACCTTTTCTACACTAAGAACTGATTTGGAGAATCTCTTTCAGCTGTTCTAAACAAGTTCTCATCTGTTTCCTGTCATTTTCTCTGAATTATCCATGTTTTCATGTAGTTTCCTATATTCTGCCTTCTGGTCCTAGTATAAGCTTTGCCCACTTTATCAAACAACTTCCTACATACTGTTATGAACTGAGGGAGCTCGGGAACATTGTCTCTCAACTGTCTTAAAGAGTGTAGTACTACATTTCAGTGAAGTTTAAGGCTTTCCAAAGCTGCCGAACGTGTTTCTTTCTCTATTTCAATGGTATTCTGCCTTGTATAACACACATTTACCACTCTAGTCTCTTTTAAGTAAAGAATATAGGATTCATACAGTGTTTCATGTGATCCTAACTCGAATTAAGGATTTCCAGGATCTTAGCTACCTTTACTACGCTAAGAACTGACTGGAGAATCTCTTTGAGCTGTTCTAAACAAGTTCTCATCTGTTTCCAGTCATTTTCTCTGAATTATCCATGTTTTCATGTAGTTTCCTATATTCTGCCTTCTGGACCAAGTATAAACTTTGCCCACTTTATCAAACAACTTCCTACACACTGTTATGAACTGAGGCAACATTGTCTCAGTTCATAACAGTGTGTAGGAAGCTCGGGAACATTGTCTCTCAACTGTGTTATAGAGTGTAGTACTACATTTCAGTGAAGTGTAAGGCTTTCCAAAGCTGCCAAACGTGTTTAATTCTCTATTTCAATGGTATTCTACCTTGTATAACACACATTTAGCACTCTAGTCTCCTTTAAGTAAAGAATATAGGATTCATACAGTGTTTCATGTGATCTTAACTTGAATTAAGGATTTCCCGGATCTTAGCTATATTTACTATGCTAAGAACGGACTGGAGAATTTCTTTGAGCTGTTCTAAACAAGTTCTCATCTGTTTACAGTCATTTTCTCTGAATTATCCATGTTTTCATGTAGTTTCCTATATTCTGCCTTCTGGTCCAAGTATAAGCTTTGCCCACTGTATCAAACAACTTCCTACACACTGTTATGAACTGAGGCAGCTCGGGAACATTGTCTCTCAACTGTGTTATAGAGTGTAGTACTACATTTCAGTGAAGTGTAAGGCTTTCCAAAGCTGCCAAACGTGTTTAATTCTCTATTTCAATGGTATTCTACCTTGTATAATACACATTTACCACTCTAGTCTCCTTTAAGTAAAGAATATAGAATTCATACAGTGTTTCATGTCATCTTAACTCGAATTAAGGATTTCCCGGATCTTAGCTACCTTTTCTACACTAAGAACTGACTTGGAGAATCTCTTTGAGCGGTTCTAAACAAGTTCTCATCTGTTTACAGTCATTTTCTCTGAATTATCCATGTTTTCATGTAGTTTCCTATATTCTGCCTTCTGGTCCAAGTATAAGCTTTGCCCACTTTATCAAACAACTTCCTACACACTGTTATGAACTGAGGCAGCTCGGGAACATTGTCTCTCAACTGTGTTACAGAGTTTAGTACTATATTTCAGTGAAGTGTAAGGCTTTCCAAAGCTGCCGAACGTGTTTCTTTCTCTATTTCAATGGTATTCTGCCTTGTAAAACACACATTTACCACTCCAGTCTCCTTGAAGTAAAGAATATAGGATTCCTACAGTGTTTCAAGTCATCTTAACTGAAATTAAGGATTTCCCCAATCTTAGCTACCTTTTCTACCCTAAGAACTGATTTGGAGAATCTCTTTCAGCTGTTCTAAACAAGTTCTCATCTGTTTCCTGTCATTTTCTGTGAATTATCCATGTTTTCATGTAGTTTCCTGTATTCTGCCTTCTGGTCCTAGTATAAGCTTTGCCCACTTTATCAAACAACTTCCTACACACTGTTATGAACTGAGGCAGCTCGGGAACATTGTCTCTCAACTGTCTTATAGAGTGTAGTACTACATTTCAGTGAAGTGTAAGGCTTTCCAAAGCTGCCGAACGTGTTTCTTTCTCTATTTCAATGGTATTCTGCCTTGTATAACACACATTTACCACTGTAGTCTCCTTTAAGTAAAGAATATAGGATTCATAGAGTGTTTCAAGTAATCTTAACTTGAATTAAGGATTTCCCGGATCTTAGCTACCTTTTCTACACTAAGAACTGATTTGGAGAGTCTCTTTCAGCTGTTCTAAACAAGTTCTCATCTGTTTCCAGTCATTTTCTCTGAATTATCCATGTTTTCACGTAGTTTCCTATATTCTGCCTTCTGGTCCAAGTATAAGCTTTGCCCACTTTATCAAACAACTTCCTACACACTGTTATGAACTGAGGCAGCTCGGGAACATTGTCTCTCAACTGTGTTACAGAGTGTAGTACTATATTTCAGTGAAGTGTAAGGCTTTCCAAAGCTGCCAAAAGTGTTTTTTTCTCTATTTCAATGGTATTCTGCCCTGTAAAACACACATTTACCGCTCCAGTCTCCTTTAAGTAAAGAATATAGGATTCATACAGTGTTTCATGTGATTTTAACTCGAATTAATGATTTCCCGGATCTTAGCTACATTTACTATGCTAAGAACTGACTGGAGAATCTCTTTGAGCTGTTCTAAACAAGTTATCATATGTTTCCAGTCATTTTCTCTGAATTATCCATGTTTTCATGTAGTTTCCTATATTCTGCCTTCTGGTCCAAGTATAAGCTTTGCCCACTTTATCAAACAACTTCCTACACACTGTTATGAACTGAGGCAGCTCGGGAACATTGTCTCTCAACTGTGTTATAGAGTGTAGTACTACATTTCAGTGAAGTGTAAGGCTTTCCAAAGCTGCCGAACGTGTTTCTTTCTCTATTTCAATGGTATTCTGCCTTGTATAACACACATTTACCACTCTAGTCTCCTTTAAGTAAAGAATATAGGATTCATACAGTGTTTCATGTCATTTTAACTCGAATTAAGGATTTCCCGGATCTTAGCTACGTTTACTACACTAAGAAGTGACTGGAATATCTCTTTTAGCTGTTCTAAACAAGTTCTCATCAGTTTACAGTCATTTTCTCTGAATTATCCATGTTTTCATGTAGTTTCCTATATTCTGCTTTCTGGTCCAAGTATAAGCTTTGCCCACTTTATCAAACAATTTCCTACACACTGTTATGAACTGAGGCAGCTCGGGAACATTGTCTCTCAACTGTGTTATAGAGTGTAGTACTACATTTCAGTGAAGTGTAAGGCTTTCCAAAGCTGCCGAACCTGTTTCTTTCTCTATTTCAATGGTATTCTGCATTGTATAACACACATTTACCACTCTAGTCTCCATTAAGTAATGAATATAGGATTCATACAGTGTTTCATGTCATCTTAACTTGAATTAAGGATTTCCCGGATCTTAGCTACCTTTTCTACATTAAGAACTGACTTGGAGAATCTCTTTCAGCTGTTGTAAACAAGTTCTCATCAGTTTACAGTCATTTTCTCTGAATTATCCATGTTTTCATGTAGTTTCCTATATCCTGCCTTCTGGTCCAAGTATAAGCTTTGCCCACTTTATCAAACAACTTCCTACACACTGTTATGAACTGAGGCAGCTCGGGAACATTGTCTCTCAACTGTGTTATAGAGTGTAGTACTACATTTCAGTGAAGTGTAAGGCTTTCCAAGCTGCCGAATGTGTTTCTTTCTCTATTTCAATGGTATTCTGCCTTGTATAACACACATTTACCAGTCTAGTCTCCTTTAAGTAAACAATATAGGATTCATACAGTGTTTCATGTGATCTTAACTCGAATTAAGGATTTCCCGGATCTTAGCTACGTTTACTACACTAAGAACTGACTGGAGAATCTCTTTGAGCTGTTCTAAACAAGTTCTCATCTGTTTACAGTCATTTTCTCTGAATTATCCATATTTTCATGTAGTTTCCTATATTCTGCCTTCTGGTCCAAGTATAAGCTTTGCCCACTTTATCAAACAACTTCCTACACACTGTTATGAACTGAGGCAGCTCGGGAACATTGTCTCTCAACTGTGTTATAGAGTGTAGTAGTACATTTCAGTGATGTGTAAGGCTTTCCAAAGCTGCAGAACGTGTTTCTTTCTCTATTTCCATGGTATTCTGCCTTGTATAACACACATTTACCACTCTAGTCTCCTTTAAGTAAAGAATATAGGATTCATACAGTGTTTCATGTGATCTTAACTCGAATTATGGATTTCGCGGAACTTAGATACCTTTTCTACACTAAGAACTGACTTGGAGAATCTCTTTCAGCTGTTCTAAACGAGTTCTCATCTGTTTACAGTGATTTTCTCTGAATTATTCATGTTTTCATGTAGTTTCCTATATTCTGCCTTCTTGTCCATTTTTAAGCTTTGCCCACATATACAAACAACTTCCTACACACTGTTACGAACAGAGGCAGGTCGGGAACATTGTCTCTCAACTGTGTAATACAGTGTAGTACTATATTTCAGTGAAATTTAAGGCTTTCCAAAGGTGCGGAACGAGTTTCTTTCACTATTTCAATGGTATTCTGCCTTGTAAAACACACATTTAGCACTCTAGTCTCCTTTACGTAAAGAATATAGGATTCATACAGTGTTTCATGTGATCTTAACTCAAATTAAGGATTTCCCAGTTCTTTGGTACCTTTTCAACACTAAAAATTGACTTGGAGAATCTCTTTCAACTGTTCTAAACGAGTTCTCATCTGTTTACAGTCATTTTCTCTAAATTATTCATGTTTTCATGTAATTTCCTATACTCTGCCTTCTGGTCCAAGTATAAGCTTTGCCCACTTTATCAAACAACTTCCTACACACTGTTATGAACAGTGGCCGCTCGGGAACTTCGTCTCTCAACTGTGTTATAGAGTGTAGTACTACATTTCAGTGAAGTGTAAGGCTTTCCAAAGCTGCCAAACCTGTTTGTTTCTCTATTTCAATGGTATTCTGCCTTGTATAACACACATTTACCACTCTAGTCTCCTTTAAGTAAAGAATATAGGATTCATAGAGTGTTTCATGTGATCTTAACTTGAATTAAGGATTTCCCGGATCTTAGCTACTTTTTCTACACTAAGAACTGACTTGGAGAATCTCTTTCAGCTGTTTTGAACAAGTTCTCATCTGTTTACACTCATTTTCTCAGAATTATTCCTGTTTTCATGTAGTTTCCTATATTCTGCCCTCTTGTCCATGTATAAGCTTTGCCCACATATAGAAAGAACTTCCTACACACTGTTATAAACAGAGGCAGGTCGGGAACATATTCTCTCAACTATGTTATAGAGTGTAGTACTACTTTTCAGTGAAGTGTAAGGCTTTCCAAAGCTGCCGAAAGTGTTGCTTTCTCTATTTCAATGGTATTCTGTCTTGTATGACACACATTTACCACTGTAGTCTACTTTAATTAAACAATATCGGATTCATACTGTGTTTCATGGGATCTTAACTCGAATTAAGGATTTCCCCGATCTTAGCTACCTTTTCTATACTAAGAACTGACTTGGAGAATCTCTTTCAGCTGTTCTAAACGAGTTTTCATCTCTTTACAGTCATTTTCTCTGTATTATTCATGTTTTCATGTAGTTTCCTATATCCTGCCTTCTAGTCCATGTATAAGCTTTTCCCATATATACAAAAAACTTCCTACACACTGTTATGAACAGAGGCAGCTCGGGAACATTGTCTCTCAACTATGTTATAGAGTGCAGTACTACATTTCAGTGAAGTGTAAGGCTTTCCAAAGCTGCTGAACGTGTTTCTTTCTCTATTTCCATGGTATTCTGCCTTGTATAACACACATTTACCACTCTAGTCTCCTTTAAGTAAAGAATATAGGATTCATACAGTGTTTCATGTGATCTTAACTCGAATGAAGGATTTCCCGGATCTTAACTACCTTTTCTACAAAAAGAACTGACTTGGAGAATCTCTATCAGCAGTTTTAAAGCAGTTCTCATCTGTTTACAGTCATTTTCTCTGAATTATTCATGTTTTCATGTAGTTTCCTTTATTCTGACTTCTGGTACAAGTATAATCTTTGCCGACTTTATCAAACAACTTCCTACACACTGTTATGAACAGAGGCAGCACGGGAACATTGTCTCTCAACTGTGTTATAGAGTGTAGTACTATATTTCAGTGAAGTGTAAGGCTTTCCAAAGCTGCCGAACGTGTTTCTTTCTCTATTTCAATGGTATACTGTCTTGTATGACACACATTTACCACTCTAGTCTCCTTTAAGTAAAGAATATAGGATTCATACAGTGTTTCATGTGATCTTATCTCGAATTAAGGAATATAGGAAACTACATGAAAACATGTATAATTCAGAGAAAGTGACTATAAACAGATGAGAAATCATTTAGAATAGCTAAAAGAGATTCTCCAAGTCAGTACTTAGTGTATAAAACGTAGCTAAGATCCGGGAAATTCTTAGTTCGAGTTAAGGTCACATGAAACACTGTATAAATCCTATATTGTTTACTTAAAGGAAATTGTAATGGTAAATTTTTGTCCTACAATTCAAAATTCCATAGATATAGAGAAAAAAACAAGTTAGGCAGCTTTGGAAAGCCTTATACTTCACTGCAATGTAGTATTACACTCTATAACATAGTTGAGAGACAATGTTCCCGAGGTTTTTAGGTTCATAGCAATGTTTAGGTAGTTGTTTGTCCTTGTTCCCAATGCTTATAGCTGGACAAGAAGGCCTAATGTTAGATACTATGAGAAAACATCAGTAATTCTGGGAAAATAAAAGTAAATAGATGAGAACTCGCATAGAATATGTATAAAACACTTCTCCAAGTCTGTTGTTAGTTTCCGAAAGGTATATAGGATCCAGGAAATCCTTAATTTGAGTTCAGATCACATGAAACAGTGTATAAATCCCATATTGTTTACTTAAAGGAGCCTGGAAGGGTAAATGTGTGTCATACAAGGTAGAATAGCAATGAAATAGAGAAAATAACACGTTAGGTAGCTTTGGAAAGCTTTACACTTCACTGCAATGTAATATTACACTCCAGAACATAGTTGAGAGACAATGTTTCCGAGCTTCTTGTGTTCATAACAGTGTGTAGGAAGTTGTTTGTATATGTGGGCAAAGCTTATACATGAACAAGTAGGCATAATATAGGAAACTACAAGAAAAAATGAATAATTCATAGAAAATGACAGTAAATAGATGAGAACTCATTTGGAACAGCTGAAACAGATTATCCAAGTCAGATCTTTGTGTAGAAAGGTATCTAAGATCCAAGAAATCCATAATTAGAGTTTAGAGAACATGAATCATTATATGAATCCTATATTTTTTTCTTATTGGAGCCTAGAGCTTTACAGATATGTCACACAAAACTTGAAAGAGAGAAATAAGCAAATTAAGCAGCTTTGGAAAGCCCTAAAGTTCACTTAATGTAGCATTACACTCTATAACATAATTGAGAGACAATGTTCCCGAGGTTTTCAGGTTCATAACTATGTTTAGGTAGTTTTTTGTCCATGTTCCCAATGCTTATACCTGGACCAGAAGGCCTAATGTTAGAAACTATGAGAAAACATCAGTAATTCTGGGAATATAACAGAAAATAGATGAGAACTCGCATAGAACATGTATAAAACACATCTCCAAGTCTGTTGTTAGTTTAAAAAAAGGTATCTACGATCCAAGAAATCCTTAATTAGAGGTCAGATTACATGAAACAGTGTACAAATCCTATATGGTTTACTTAAAGGAGCCTGGAATGGTAAATGTGTGTCATACAAGGCAGAATACCATTGAAATAGAGAAAGGAACATGTTCTGCAGCTTTGGAAAGCCTTACACTTCACTGCAATGTAGTACTACACTCTATAACATAGTTGAGAGACAATGTTCCTGAGGTTTTCAGGTTCATAACAGTGTTTATGAAGTTGTTTGTCCATGTTCCCAATGCTTATACCTGGACCTGAAGGCCTAATGTTAGAAACTATGAGAAAACATCAGTAATTCTAAGAAAATAACAGTAAATAGATGAGAACTCGCTTAGAACATGTATAAAACACTTCTCCAAGTCTGTTGTTAGTTTATAAAAGTTTTATGATCCAGGAAATTCTTAATTCAAGTTCAGATCACATGATACAATGTATAAATCCTATATTGTTTACTGAAAGGAGCCTTCAATGATAAATTTGAGTCATACCAGGCAGAATACCACTGAAATAGAGAAAGAAATATGTTAGGCAGTTTTGGAAAGCCTTACACTTGACTGCAATGTAGTATTACACTCTATTACATGGTTGAGAGACAATGTTCCCGAGGTTTTCAGGTTCAAAACAGTGTTTAGGTAGTTGTTTGTCCATGTTCCCAATGCTTATACCTGAATCAGAAGGCCTATTTTTAGTAACTATGACAAAAAATCAGTAATTCTGAGAAAATAAACGTAAATAGATGGGAACTCGCATAGAACATGTGTAAAACACTTCTCCAAGTCTGATGTTAGTGTATAAAAGTATCTATGATCCAGGAAATCCTTAATTAGTGTTCAGATCACAAGAAACAGTATATAAATCCTATATTGTTTACTTAAAGGAGCCTGGAATTGTAAATTTGTCATACAAGGCAGAATACCATTGTAATAGAGAAAGAAACACGTTAGGCAGCTTTGGAAAGCCTTTCACGTCACTTCAATGTAGTATTGCACTCTATAACGCAGTTGAGAGACAATGTTCCTGAGCTTCTTGTGTTCATAACAGTGTGTAGTAAGTTCTTTGTATATGTGGGCAAAGCTTATACATGGACAAGAAGGCATAAAATAGGAAACTACATGAAAACATGAATAGTTCAGAGAAAATGTCAGAAAATAGATGAGAACTCATTTAGAACAGCTCAAACAGATTCTCCAGGTTAGTTCTTAGTGTAGAATAGATATCTAAGATCCAGAAAATCCTTAATTAGATTTCAGATCGCAAGAAACAGTGTATGAATCCTATATTGTTTACTTAAATGAGCCTAGAAAGGTAAAAGTGTGTCATACAAGGCAGATTACCATTGAAATAGAGAAATAAACACATTAAGCAGCTTTGGAAAGCTTACACTTCACTGAAATATAGTATTACACTCTCTAACATAGTTGAGAGACAATGTTCCCTAGCTTCTTCTGTTCATAACAGTGTGTAAGACATTGTTTGTTTATGTGGGCAAAGCTTATATGTGGACAAGAAGGCATAATATAGGAAACTACATGAAAACATGAAAAATTCAGATCAAATGTCAGAAAATAGATGAGAACTCATTTAGAACAGCTCAAACAAATTCTCCAGGTCAGTTCTTAGTGTAGAAAGGTATCTAAGATCCAGGAAATCCTTAATTAGAGTTCAGATCACATGAAACAGTGTATGAATCCTACATTTTTTACTTATTGGAGCCTAGAACTTTAAATGCATGTCACACAAAGCTTGAAAGAGAGAAATAAGGAAATTTAGCAGCTTTGGAAAGCTTTACAGTTCACTGTAATGTAGCATTACACTCTATAACATAGTTGAGAGACAATGTTCCCGAGGTTTTCAGGTTCATAACAATGTTTATGTTGTTGTTTGTCCATGTTCCCAATGCTTATACCTGGACCAGAAGGCCTAATGTTAGAAACTATGAGAAAACATCAGTAATTCTGGGAAAATAACAGTAAATAGATGAGAACCCGAATAGAACATGTATAAAACAATTCCCCAAGTCTGTTGTTAGTTTATCAAAGGTATCTACGATCCAGGAAATCCTTAATTAGAGTTCAGATCACATGAAACAGTGTATAAATCCTATATTGTTTACTTAAAGTAGCCTAAAATGGTAAATGTGTGTCATACAAGGAAGAATACCATTGAAATGGATAAATAAACACATTAAGCCACTTTGGAAAGCCTTACAATTCACTGCAACCTAGTATTACACTCTTTAACGAGTTGAGAGACAATATTCCTGAGCTTCTGATGTTCATAACAGTGTGTAGGACTTTGTTTGTATATGTCGGTAAAGCTTATATTGGACAAGAAGGCCTAATATAGGAAAGTACATGAAAACATGAATAATTCAGAGAAAATGTCAGTAAATAGATCAGAACTCTTTCAGAAGAGCTGAAACAGATTCTCCAAGTCAGTTCTTAGTGTAGAAAGGTATCTAAGATCCAGGAAATTCTAAATTAGAGTTCAGATCACATCAAACAGTGTATGAATCCTATATTGTTTACCTAAAGGAGCCTGGAATGGTAAATGTTGTCATATAGGCAGAATTCCATTGAAATAGAGAAATAAACACATTATGCAGCTTGTGAAGCCTTACACTTCACTGCAATGTAGTATTACACTCTATGGCATAGTTGAGAGACAATGTTCCCGAGCTTCTTCTGTTCATAACAGTGTGTAGGACGTTGTTTGTATATGTGGGTAAAGCTTATACTTAGAAACGAAGGCATAATATAGGAAACTATATGAAAACATGAATAATTCAGAATAAATGACACTAAATAGATGAGAACTCAGTTAGAACAGCTGATACATATTCTCCAAGTCAGTTCTTAGTGTAAAACATATCAAAGATCCAAGAAATTCTTAATTAGAGTTTAGAGCACATGAAACAGTGCATGAATCCTATATTTTTTACTTATTGGAGCCTAGAACTTTAAATGAATGTCACACAAAGCTCGAAAGAGAGAAATAAGCAAATTAAGCAGCTTTGGAAAGCCTTACACTTCACTGTAATATAGCATTAAACTCTATAACATAGTTGAGAGACAATGTTCCCGAGGTTTTCAAGTTCATAACAATGTTTAGGTATTTGTTTGTCCACGTTCCCAATGCTTATACCTGGACGAGAAGGCCTAATGTTAGAAACTATGAGAAAACATCAGTAATTCTGGGAAATTAACAGTAAATAGATGAGAACTCCCATAGAACATGTATAAAACATTTCCCCAAGTCTGTAGTTAGTCTATAAAAGGTATCTACGATCCAGGAAATCCTTAATTAGAGTTCAGATCACATGAAACAGTGTTTGAATCCTATATTGTTTACTTAAAGGAGCCTAGAATGGTACCTGTGTGTCATACAAGGCAGAATACCATTGTAATAGAGAATTAAACACATTAAGCAGTTTTGGAAATCCTTACACTTCGTTGCAATGTAGTATTACACTCTATAACATAGTTGAGAGACAATGTTACCAGCTTCTTCTGTTCATAACAGTATGTTGGAAGTTCTTTTTATATGTGGGCAAAGCTTATACATGGACAAGAAGGCATAATTTAGGAAACTACATGAAAACCTGAATAATTCAGAGAAAATGTCAGTAAATAGATGAGAACTCATTTAGAACAGCTGAAACAGATTCTCCAAGTTAGTTCTTAGTGTACAAAGGTATATAAGATCCAGGATATTCTAAAATAGAGTTAAGATCACATCAAACAGTGTACGAATCCTATATTGTTTACTTAAAGGAACCTAGAAAGATAAATGTTGTCCTACAGGTAGAATACTATTGAAATAGAGAAATAAACATATTAAGCAGTTTATGGAAGCCTTACACTTCACTTCAATATAGTATTATACTCTATAACATAGTTGATACAATGTTCCCGAGCTTCTTCTATTCATAACAGTGTGTAGGACATTGTTTCTTTATGTGGGCAAAGCTTATACTTGGACAAGAAAGCATAATATATGAACCTACATGAAAACATGAATAATTCAGAGAAAATGTCAGTAAATAGATGAGAACTCATTTAGAACAGCTGAAACAGATTCTGCAAGTCAGTTCTTAGTGTAAAAATGTATCTCAGATCCAGGAAATTCTTAATTAGAGTTAAGATCACATGAAACTTTGTATGAATCCTATATTGTTAACTTAAAGGAGCCTAGAAAGGTAAATGTGTGTCATACAGGCAGAATGTCATTGAAATAGAGAACTAAACACATTTAGCATCTTTGAAATCCTTAAATTTCACTGCAATGTAGTATTACGCTCTATAACATAGTTGACAGACCATGTTCCTGAGCTTCTTCTGTTTGTAACTGTGTGTAGGAAGTTGTTTGTATGTGTGGGCTATGCTTATACTTAGACAAGAAGGCCTAATATAGGAAACTACATGAAAACATGAATAATTCAGAGTAAATGAGAGTAAATAGATGAGAACTCGTTTAGAACAGGTGAAACAGATTATCCAAGTCAGTTCATAGTGTAGTAAAGGGATCTAACATCCAGGAATTCCTTAATTCGAGTTGAGAGCACATGAAACAGTGTATGAATCCTATATTTTTACTAACTGAAGCCCAGAACCTTAAATGTATGTCACTCAAAGCTTGAAAGAGAGAAATAAGCAAATTAAGCAGCTTTGGAAAGCCTTACACTTCACTGAAATGTATCATTAAACTCTATAACAAAGTTGAGAGACAATGTTCCCGAGCTTTTCAGGTTCATAACAATGTTCAGGTAGTGGTTTGTCCATGTTCCCAATGCTTATACCTGGTCCAGAAGGCCTAATGTTAGAAACTATGAGAAAACATCTGAAATTCTGGGAATATAACAGTAAATAGATGAGAACTGGAATAGAACATGTATAAAACACTTCTCTAAGTCTGTTGTTAGTTTATAAAAGTTATCTAGGATCCAGGAAATCCTTAATTAGAGTTCAGATCGCATGAAACACTGTATAAATCCTATATTGTTTATTTAAAGGAGCCTAGAATTGTAAATGTGTGACATACAAGGCAGAATACCATTGAAATAGAGAAAGGAACATGTTAGGCAGCTTTGGAAAGCCTTACACTTCACTGCAATGTAGTATTACACTCTATAACATAGTTGAGAAACAATGTTCCCGAGGTTTTCAGGTTCATAACAGTGTTTAGGTAGTTGTTTGTCCATGTTACCAATGCTTATACCTGTACCAGAAGGCCTAATATTAGAAACTATGAGAAAACATCAGTAATTCTGGGAAAATAACTGTAAATAGATGAGAACCCGCATAGAACATGTATGAAACGCTTCTCTAAGTCTGTTGTTAGTTTAGAAAAGTTATCTAGGATCCAGGAAATCCTTAATTAGAGTTCAGATCACATGAAACAGTGAATGAATCCTATATTGTTTACTTAAAGGAGCCTAGAACGGTAAATGTGTGTCATACAGGCAGAATACCATTGAAATAGAGAAAGAAACACGTTAGGCAGCTTTGGAAAGCCTTACACTTCACTGCAATGTAGTATTACACTCTATAACATAGTTGAGAGACAATGTTCCCGACCTTCTTCTGTTCATAACAGTGTGTAGGACATTGTTTGCATATGGGGGCAAAGCTTATACGTAGACAAGAAGGCCTAATAAAGGAAACAAAATGAAAACATGAATAATTTGAGTAAATGACAGTAAATAGATGAGAACTAGTTTAGAACAGGTGAAACAGATTTTCCAATCAGTTCTTAGTGTAGAAAAGGGATCTAACATCAAGGAATTCCTTAATTCAAGTTTAGAGCACATGAAACAGTGTGTGAATCCTATATTTTTAACTTATTGGAGCCTAGAACGTTAAATGTATGTCAGACAAAGCTTGAAAGACAGAAATAATCAAATTGAGCAGCTTTAGAAAGCCTTACAGTTCACTGTAATTTAGCATTACACTCTATAACATAGTTGAAAGACAATGTTCCCGAGCCTTTTCTGTTCATAACAGTGTGTGGGAAGTTGTTTGTATATGTGGGCAAAGCTTATATTGGACAAGAAGGCCTAATATAGGAAATTACATGAAAACATGAATAATTCATAGAAAATGTCAATAAATGATGAGAACTCTTTCAGAAGAGCTGAAACAGATTCTCCAAGTCAGTTCTTAGTGTAGAAAGTTATCTAAGATCCAGGAAATTCTAAATTAGAGTTCAGATCATATCAAACAGTGTATGAATCCTATATTGTGTACTTAAAGGAGCCTGGAATGGTAAATGTTGTCATACAGGCAGAATTCCATTGAAATAGAGAAATAAACACATTATGCTGCTTGTGAAGCCTTACACTTCACTGCAATGTACAATATTATTACACTCTATCACATAGTTGAGAGACAATGTTCCCGAGCTTCTTCTGTTCATAACAATGTGTAGGAAGTTGTTTGTATATGTTGGTAAAGCTTATACTTAGAAAAGAAGGCATAATATAGGAAACTATATGAAAACATGAATAATTCAGAATAAATGACAGTAAATAGATGAGAACTCATTTAGAACAGCCGAATCAGATTCTCCAAGTCAGTTCTTAGTGTAAAAAGGTATCAAAGATCCAAGAAATTCTTAATTAAAGTTTAAAGCAATGAAACAGTGTATGAATCCTATATTGTTTACTTAAAGGAGCCTAGAAAGGTAAATGTTGTCATACAGGCAGAATTCCATTGAAATGGAGAAATAAACACATTATGCAGCTTGTGAAGCCTTACACTTCCCTGCAATGTAGTATTATACTCTACAACATAGTTGAGAGACAATGTTCCCGAGGTTTACAGGTTCATAACAGTGTGAACTCGTATTCAACGTGTATAAAACACTTCTCCAATTCTGTTGTTCATTTATAAAAGGTATCTACCATCTAGGAAATGATTAATTAGAGTCAAGATCACATGAAACATTGTAAGAAACCAATATTGTTTATTTAAAGGAGCCTAGAACAATAAATGTGTGTCATACAAGGTAGAGTGCCATTGAAATAGAGAAAGAAACACATTAAGCAGCTTTGGAAAGCCTTATACTTCACTGCAATGTAGGATTACACTCTATAACATAGTTGATAGACAATGTTCCCTAGCTTCTTCTGTTCATAACAGTGTGTAGGAAGTTGTTTGTTTATGTGGGCTCTACTTTTACTTGGAAAAGAAGGCCTACTATAGGAAACTACATGAAAACATGAATAATTCAGATAAAATGTCAGTAAATAGATGAGAACTCATTTAGAATAGCTAAAACAGATTCTCCAAGTCAGATTTTAGTGTAGAAAAGTTATCTAAGACCCAGGAAATGCTTAATTAGAGTTAAGAGCACATTAAGCAGTGTATGAAACCTCTTTTGTTTACTTAAAATAACCTAGAACTTTACATGTGTGTCATACAAGGCTTGAAAGAGAGAAATAAGCAAATTGAGCAGCTTTGGAAAGCCTTACAGATCACTGTAATGTAGCATTACAATCTATAACATAGTTGATAGACAATGTTCCCTAGCTTCTTCTGTTCATAACAGTGTGTAGGAAGTTGTTTGTATATGTGGGCTATGCTTATACTTGGACAGGTATGCCAAATATAGGAAACTACTTGAAAACATGAATAATTCAAAGAAAATGTCAGTAAATACATGAGAACTCGTTTAGAACAGGTGAAAGAGATTCTCCAAGACAGTTGTTAGTGTAGAAAAGTTATCTAACATCCAGGAATTCCTTAATTCGAGTTGAGAGTTCATTAAACAGTGTATGAGTCCTTTATTTCTTACTTAAAGGAGCCTAGAACTTTAAATGTATGTCACACAAAGCTTGAAATAGAGAAATAAGCAAATAAAGTAGCTACGGAAAGCCTTACACTTTACTGAAATGTATCATTAAACTCTATAACATATTGATAGCTGAGAGACAATGTTCTCGAGCTTTTCAGGTTCATAACAGTGTTTAGGTAGCTGTTTGTCCATGTTTCCAATGCTTATACCTAGACAAGAAGGACTAATGTTAGAAACTACAAGAAAACATCAGTAATTCTGGGAAAATAACAGAAAATAGATGTGAACTCACATAGAACATGTATAAAACACTTCTGCAACTCTGCTGTTAGTTTATAAAAGGTATCTACGATCCAAGAAATCCTTCATTGAGCAGCTGGAAAAATCCTTACAGTTCACTGCATTGTAGCATTGAACGCTATAACATAGTTGAGAGACAATGTTCCAGAACTTCTCAGGTTCATAACCGTGTGTAGGAAGTTGTTTGTCCTTATCCCCAATGCTTATACTTTGACAACAAGGCCTAATATTGGGAACTACAAGAAAATATCAGTAATTCAGGGAAAATAACATTAAATAGATGAGTACTCGCATAGAACATGTAGAAAACACTTCTCCAAGTCTGTTGTTTGTGTATAAAAAGAATCTAAGATCCAGGAAATCCTTATTACAGTAAAGAGCTCATTAAACAGTGTATGAAACCTCTATTATTTCTTAATGGAGCCTAGAAGTGTAAATATCTGTCATACAAGGCAAAATAGTCTTAAAATAGACAAATAAGCACATTTCAGCATCTTTGGAAAGCCTTACACTTCACCGCAATGTAGTATTCAACTCTATAATATAGGTGAGATACAATGTTCCTGAGCTTCTCAGGTTGATAACAGTGTGAGAACTCGCATGTAATATGTAGAAAACACTTCTCCAAGTCTGTTCTTAGTGTATAAAAGATATTTATGAGCCAGGAAATCCTTAATTAGAGTTACAATCACAATAAGCAGTGTGTGAATCTTATATTATTTACTTAAAGGAACCTAGAAGTTTATTTTTTTGCATCCAATATCTTTATTTTTTAAAATAAATTTTTGTTGTTCATATTATTACAAATGTTCCTTTCCCCACCACCACCATTGCTCTCCTCCACCAGGTTCCCACCCCACCCTCTGCCCTTTCCCCTCTCCCCATTGTCCTCGTCCATAGGTGCACAGTTAATGTTCAGTCTCTTCCCACATCCCCCTGTGCCCTTTTCCCCAAGAATCATCAGTTCACTCCCCTTCCATACCTCTGATTCTATTACATTCAACAGTTAATATTGTTCATCAGATTTTTTTTTTAATTTCCTTGGTTTTTAGATTCACTTGTTGATAGTTACGTATTTGTTGTTCATAATTTTTATCTTTATTTACTTTCTCTTCTGAAAGAACCCCCTTCAGCAATTCATATAATTCTGGTTTGTTTTTTGATGAACTCCTTTAGCTTTTTTTGTTTTTTATTAGTGAAGCTCTTTATCTGACCTTCGATTCTGAGTAATAGCTTTGCTGGATAGATTATCTTTGGCTGTAGGTTCTTACTATTCATCACCTCGAATATTTCTTGCCATTCCTGTCTGGCCTGCATGGTTTCTGTTGAGAAATCAGCTGACAATCGTATAGGTGCTCCTTTATAGGTAACTACCTTCTTTGCTCTTGCTGCTTTTAATATTCTATCTTTGCCTTTTGCTCTTGGAATTTTAATTATGATTTGTCTTGGTTTGGTCCTCTTTGGATTCCTTTTGTTTGAAGTTCTGTGCACTTCCTGGACTTGTAAGTGTAATTCTTTCACCAGGTGGGGGAAGTTTTCTGTCACTATTTCTTTCAGTATGTTTTCGATATCTTGCTCTCTCTCCTCTTCCGGGACCCCCATAATTCTGATGTTGGTTCGCTTGAAGTTGTCCCAGAGGTTTCTTACATTATGTTCAATTTTCTGGATTCTCTTGCCTTCTAGGTTCTGTGGAGGAGTGTCTTCTGGCTCTTTATGTTCCAAATCTTTGACTTGTTTCTTGCGATCTTCCATTCTGTTTTTAGGACTCTCTATAATATTTTTTTTTATTTCAGACAATGTATTCTTTATTTCTTGTTGATCCCTTATCATTTCTTATTGATCCCTTATCATTTCTTGTTGATTCCTTATTAATTCTAGTTGATCTATTTTCATATCCTCATAGGTCTTATCGATCTTTTCTACGAAATTCTTGAAAAACTTTATAAGCGTAGATTTGAACTCTATGTCCAGTCGCTTTTTGTCCTCCATTTCTTTCATTTGTGATCTATTTCATTGTCACATTTCCCAGCTACAGATGGGATGGCATTTCAGGGTGGAGCCTACAGCCTTGACTTCCGTCAGCCCCGTGGCTCCTGGGTCTCAGGGTCCTTCAGTCCATGCTGCAAGTGCCTCTGAGAGAAAGGTGCCCTTGATTTTCGCCTGCTACCAAAGAGTCTAGGCTTTCGCCAAATGAGCCCGGTATTGGGGTTCAGTTCAGTTGGAAGTGGAGCTGGAGGTGGCGTTCAGAGCAGTCTGGAGCCCCAGTCTCCTTTCCGCCAGGGCAATCCCGTGGCACAGCCAACCGTCCCTTCTCTGTGCACAATGTGCAAGCCACCAGGACCTCCTTTCGCCGTTCCCCCAAGGATCCGCCTCGCAGCCCAGCTTCCTATGGATGAGCCTGGGTCCCCGGGGTCTGGCCTAGAACTGGGGTTCAGAGCAGTCGGAACTGGGGCCCAGCACAGTTGGAGCTTTTATCTCCTTCCTGCAAGGGAATGCCAGCCAGGCACTCAGCCTCCCTCCTCTCTAGCTCCATCCTCTCCGGCTCCGTCCTCTCTGCAAGCGTGGCATGTCTCCGTACCTTAGGCTTTTACAACTCCTCTGCGCTTCCTTCTGGTTTTCTGCTTACTTCTCGCTGTAGAATTTCCAGTCAGTCGACTTTCCTGTAGTTCTGGGTAATGTCCATTTTATATTTTAGTTGTATTTTATTGAAATTGTTGGGTGCGGCTGCGGCTAGGTGTCTACCTGAGCAGCCATCTTGGATTCTACAGGAACCTAGAAGTTTAAATGTGTGTCACACAAGGCTTGAAAGAGAGAAATAAGCACAATTAAGCAGCTGGAGAAAGCCTTACACTTCACTGCAATATAGCATTGAATTCTATAACATAGTTGAGAGACAATATTCCAGAGCTTCTCAGGTTCATAACCGTGTGTAGGAAGTTGTTTGTCCATATCCCCAATGCTTATACTTTGACAACAAGGCCTAATGTTGGAAACTACAAGAAAATATCATTAATTCAGGGAAAATAACATTAAATAGATGAGAACTCACATAGAACATGTAGAAAACACTTCTCCAAGTCTGTTGTTTGTGTATAAAAGGAATCTAAGATCCAGGAAATCCTTATTACAGTAAAGAGCTCATTAAACCGTGTATGAAATCTCTATTATTTCTTAATGGAGCCTAGAAGTGTAAATGTGTGTCATACAAAGCAAAATATCCTTGAAATAGACAAATAAGCACATTTCAGCATCTTTGGAAAGCCTTACACATCACTGCAATGTAGTATTAAACTCTATAATATAGGTGAGATACAATGTTCCTGAGCTTCTCAGGTTGTTAACAGCGTGAGAACTCGCGTGTAATATGTAGGAAACACTTCTCCAAGTAAGTTGTTTGTGTAGAAAGGTATTTAACATCCAGGAAATCCTTAATTAGAGTTAAGAGCACATGAAACAGTGTATGAAGACTTTTTATTTAATTAAAGTAGCATGGAACTGTAAATGTGTGCCATGCAAGACAGAATATCCTTTAAATAGAGAAATAAGCATATTTAAGCAGCTTTGGAAAACTTTTGACTTCACTGTAATGTAGCATTAAACTCTAAAACATAGTTGAGAGACAATATTCCAGAGCTTCTCAGGTTCAAAACAGTGTTTAGGTATTTGTTTGTCCATGTTCCCAATGCTTATACTTGAACAAGAAGGCATAATATTGGAAACTAGAAGAAAACAGTAATTCAGAGAAAATAACAGTATATATTGTAGATGAGAACTCGCATAGAACATGTAGAAAACAATTCTCCAAGTCAGTTGTTAGGGTAGAAAAGGTTTCTAAGATCCAGGAAAACCTTAATTACACTAAAGAGATCATTAAATAGTGTATGAAACCAATAAACCAAAAAAACCACATAATTATAAAGGTATGTCATACAAGACAGAAATCCTTGAAATAGAGAAATAAACATATTTTAGTAACTTTGGAAACCCTTACACTTCACTGAAATGTAGCATTAAATTCTATAACAGAGTTGAAAGACAATATTCCCTCAGCCTAACCATAACCCTATCCCTAACCCTAACCCTAGTCCTAACCCTAACCCTAACCCTAGCCCTAACCCTAACCCTAACCCTAGTTCTAACCCTAAACCTAACCCTAACCCTAACCCTAACCCTAACCCTAACCCTAGCCCTAACCCTAACCCTAGCTTCCCAGCTTCATAACAGTGTGTAGCAAGTTGTTTGTCCTTGTGGGCAATGCTTATATTTGGATAAGAAGGCCTAATATATGAAACCACGAGAAAAAAATGAGTAATACAGAGAAATCAACAGTAAATAGATGAGACCTCATATAAAACAGCTGAAACAGATTTCTACAAGTCAGTTATTAGTGGAGAAAAGGAATCTAAGACCCAGGCAATCTTTAATTAAATGGAACAGCACATTAAACAGTGTATGAAACCTCTATTATTTTCTTAAGGTAGCCTAGAACTTTAAATGTGTGTCACACAAGGCTTGAAAGAGAGAAATAAGCACTATTAAGCAGCTTTGGAAATCCTTAGACTTTACTGCATTGTAGCATTAAACTCTAAAACATAGTTGAGAGACAATGTTTCCAAGCTTCTCGGGTTCATAACAGTGTTCAGGAAGTTGTTTGTACATGTGGGCAATGCTTATACTTGGACAAGAAGGCCTAATATAGGAAACTACATGAAAACATGAATAATTCAGAGAAAATGACAGTAAATAGATGAGAACTCGTTTAGAACAGGTGAAACAGATTCTCCAAGTCAGTTGTTAGTATAGAAAAGGTATCTAATATCCAGGAATTCCTTAATTAGAGTTAAGAGCACATTAAACAGTGTATGAATCCCATATTATTTACGTAAAGGAGCCCAGATCTTTTAATACGTGTCACACAAGGCTTGAAAGAGAGAAATAAGCACAATTAAGCAACTGGAGAAAGCCTTAGACTTCACTGCAATGTAGCATTGAACTCTATAACATAGTTGAGGGACAATGTTCCAGAGCTTGTCAGGTTCATAACCGTGTGTAGGAAGTTGTTTGTCCATATCTCCAATGCTTATACTTTGACAAGAAGTCCTAATATTGGAAACTATAAGAAAATATCAGTAATTCAGGGAAAATAACAGTAAATAGATGAATACTGGCATAGAACATGTAGAAAACACTTCTCCAAGTCTGTTGTTTGTGTATAAAAGGAATCTAAGATCCAGGAAATCCTTAATTACAGTAAAGAGCTCATTAAACCGTGTAGGAACCCTCTATTATTTACTTAAAGGAGCCTAGAACTGTAAATGTGTGACATGCAAGGCAAAATATCCTTGATATAGAGAAATACGCACATTTCAGCATCTTTGGAAAGTCTTAGACTTCACAGCAATGTAGTATTCAACTCTATAATATAGGTGAGAATCAATGTTCCTGAGTTTCTCAGGTTGTTAACAGTGTGAGAACTCGCATGTAATATGTAGGAAACACTTCTCCAAGTAAGTTGTTTTTGTAGAAAGGTATCTAACATCCAGGAAATACTTAATTAGAGTTAAGAGCACATAAAACAGTGTATGAAACCTCTATTATTTACTTAAAGTAGCCTAGCACTGTAAATGTGTGTCATGCAAGACAGAATATCCTTGAAATAGAGAAATAAGCATATTTAAGCAGCTTTGGAAAGCTTTTGACTTCACTGTAATGTAGCATTAAACTCTATAACATAGTTGAGAGACAATGTTCCAGAGCTTCTCAGGTTCAAAACAGTGTTTAGGTAGTTGTTTGTCCACGTTCCCAATGCTTATACTTGGACAAGAAAGCCTAATATTGGAAACTAGAAGAAAACAGTAATTCAGAGAAAATAACAGTAAATAAATGAGAACTCGCATAGAACATGTAGAAAACACTTCTACAAGTCAGTTGTTAGTGTAGAAAAGGTATGTAAGATCCAGGAAAACCTTATTTATACTAAAGAGATCATTAAAACCTATATTATGTACTTAAAGGAGCACATAACTATAAATGTATGTCATAAAAGACAGAAATCCTTGAAATAGAGAAATAAACATATTTAAGTAGCTTTGGAAACCCTTACACTTCACTGCATTGTAGCATTAAACTCTAAAACATAGTTGAGAGACAATGTTCACGAGCTTCTCGGGTTCATAACAGTGTGCAGGAAGTTGTTTGTACATGTGGGCAATGCTTATACTTGGACAAGAAGGCCTAATATTGGAAACTACAAGAAAACATCAGTAATTCAGGGAAAATAACAGTAAATAGATGAGAACTCCCATAGGACATCTAGAAAACATTTCTCCAAGTCTGTTGTTAGTTTATAAAATGTATCTATGATCCAGGAAATCCTTAATTAGAGTTAAGATCACATTAAACAGTGTATGAATTATTTACTTACAGGAGCCGAGAATGGTAAATGGGTGTCATACAAGGAAAAATATCCTTGAAATAGACAAATAAACAATTTAAGCAACTTTGGAAAGACTCCTGCTTCATGATAATGTAGTATTTAACTCTATAATATAGTTGAGAGACAATGTTCCAGAGCTTCTCAGGTTCATAACCTTGTGTAGAAAGTTGTTTGTCCATATTCCAATGCTTATTCTTTGAAAAAGAGGCCTAATATTGGGAACTACAAGAAAACATCAGTAATACAGAGAAAACTACATTAAATAGATGATAACTTGTATCGAACTGGTGAAACAGATTCTCCAAGTCAGTTGATAAAGTTGAAAAGGTATCTAAGATCCAGGAAATCCTTAATTAGAGTTATGATCACATTAAACAGTGTATGAACCCTACATTATTTACTTAAAGGTGCTTAGAACTTTAAATAAGTCTCAAACAAGGCTTGAATGAGAGAAATAAGCATAATTAAGCAGCTTTGGAAAGCCTTACCCTTCGCTATAATGTACTATTAAACTCTATAACATCACTAATTCCGGGAAAATAACAGTAAACAGATGAGAATTAGCATAGAACAGGTGAAACAGATTTCTCTAAGTCAGTTGTTAGTGTAGAGAAGGTATCTAAGATCCAGAAAATCCTTAATTAAACTGAAGAGCACATTAAACTCAATATGAAACCTCATACAAGTCTTGAAAGAGTGAAATAAGCACAATTCAGCAGCTTTGAAAAGCCTTAGACTTCACTACAATTTAGCTTTAAACTCTATAACGTAGTTGAGAGACAATGTTACCCTGCTCTTAGGTTCATAACAGTGTGTTTGTTTAAGTAGGCAATGCTTATACTTAAACAAGAAGGCCTAATATAGGCAACTACATGAAAACATGAGTAATTCAGCGAAAATAACAGTAAATAGATGAGAACTCGTTTAGAACAGGTTAAACAGGTTCCTTTTCTACACTAACAACTTACTTGGAGAAGTGTTTTCTACATGTACTATGAGAGTTCTTGTCTATTTTCTGTTATTTTTTCTGAATTACTCAGGTTTTCTTGTAGTTTCCTATATTAGGATTTCTTGTCCAATTATAAGCATTGCCCATATGTACAAACAATTTCCTACACAATGTTATGAAGCTGAGAACTCGGGAACATTGTCTCTCAACCATGTTTTAGAGTTTAATGCTACATTGCAGTGAAGTCTAAGGCTTTCCAAAGCTGCTTAATTGTGTTTATTTCTCTCTTTCAATCCCTGTATGTCACACATTTAAAGTTCTAGGCCCCTTTAAGTAAATAATAGAGGTTTCATACACTGATTCATGTGCTCTTAACTCTAATTAAGAATTTCCTGGATCTTCAATACATTTCTACAATAACAACTAACGTGGAGAAGAGTGTTCTACCTCTTCTATTCGAGTTCTAATCCTTTTACTGTTATTTTCTCTGAATTACTCAAGTTTTCTTGTAGTTTACTACAGTAGGCCTTCTAGTCCAAGTATAAGCATTGCCCACAGGTACAAACAACTTCCTACACACTGCTTAAATGTGCTTACGTCTTTCTTTCAAGCTTCTATGACACACATTTACAGTTCTCTTAACTCTAATTTAGGATTTCCTGTATCTTATATAACTTTCTACACTAACAACTTACTTGAAGAAGTGTTTTCAACATGTTCTATTAGAGTTCTCATTTATTTATTGTTATTTGTTCTGAATTACTCATGTTTTCTTGTAGTTTCGTATATTCAGCATTCTTGCCTTATTATAAGTATTGTGAAAGGGTTTAAGGCTACATTGCAGTGAACCCTAAGGCTTTCCAAAGCTGCTTAAATGTGCTTATTTCTGCATTTAAAGGATATTCTGCCTTGTATGACACACATTTACAGTTCTAGGCTCCTTTAAGTAAATAATAGATGTTTCATGCATTGTTTCATGTGCTCTTTACTCTAATTAAGGATTTCCTGGATCTTAGATACCTTTCTACACTAACAACTTACTTGAAGTAGTGTTTTCTATACATTCTATGGGAGTTCTCATGTATTTACTGTTATTTTTCCTGGATCTTAGATACCTTTTCTACACTAACAACTGAGTAGGAGAATCTGTTTCACTTGTTCTATACCAGTTTTCATCTATTTACTGTTATTTTCTCTGAATTACTCATGTTTTCTTTTAGTTTTATATATTAGGCCTTCTTTCCAAGGATAAGCTTTGCCCACCTATACACACAACTTTGTACACACTGTTAAGAACCTGAGAAACGCCAGAACATTGTCTCTCAACTATGTTATAGAGTTTAATGATACATTGCAGTGAAGTCTAATGGTTTCCACAACTGCTTAAATGTTTTAGAGTTTAATGCTACATTGCAGTGAAATCTAAGGCTTTCCAAAGCTGCTTAGATGTGCTTATTTCTCTATTTCAAAGATATTCTGCCTTGTATGACACACAATTACAGTTCTAGGCACCTTTAAGTAAATAATAGAGGTTTCATTCACCGTTTAATGTGCTCTAATCTCTAATTAATGATTTCCTGGATCTTAGATAACTTTCTACACTAACAACTTACTTGGAGACCTGTTTTCTACATGTTCTATGAGAATTCTCATCTTTTTACTGTTATTACTTCTGAATTACTCACGTTTTCTTGTAGTTTCCTATATTAGATGTTCTTGTCCAATCATAAACATTGCTCACATGTACAATCAACTTACTACACACTGTTATGAAGCTGAGAAGCTCGGGAACATTGTCTCTCAACTATGTTTCAGAGTTTAATGCTACATTGCAGTGAAGTCTAAGGCTTTCTCCAGCTGCTTAATTGTGCTTATTTCTCTCAAGTCTTGTATGACACACATTTACAGTTCAAGGCTCCTTTAAGTAAATAATAGAGGCTTCATACATTGTTTAATCTGCTCTTAACTCTAAGGATTTTCTGGATCTTCGATACTTTTTCTATACTAACAACTGACTTGGAGAAGTGTCTTCCACATTTTTTATGCAATTTTTCATCTATATATTGTTATTTTCTCTGAATTATTCATGTTTTCTTGTAGTTTCCTATATTAGGCCTTCTTGTCCAAGTATAAGCATTGCTCACATATACAAACAACTTCCTACACACTGTAATGAACCTGAGAAGCTAGGGAACATTTTCTCTCAACTACGGTTTAGAGTTTAATGCTACATTGCTGTGAAGTCTAAGGCTTTCCAAAGCTGCTTACTTGTGCATATTTCCCTCTTTCAAGCCTTGTATGACACACATGTAAAGTTCTAGGCTCCTTTCAGTAAATAATAGAGGTTTCATACAATCTTAAATGTGATATTTACTCTAATTAAGGATTTCTGGATCTTAGGTACCTTTTCTACACTAACGACTGACTAGCAGAATGTGTTTTACCTGTTCTATGGGAGTTCTCATCTATTTACTGTTATTTTCCATAAATTACTCATGTTTTCTGTAGTTTCCTATATTAGGCCTTCTTTTCCAAGTATAAGCATTGCACACATGAACAAACAACTTCTTACACACTGTCATGAACCTGAGAAGCTCGAGAACATCTTTCTTGCAACTATGATTTAGAGTTTAATGCTATCTTGCAGTGAAGTCTAAGGTTTTCTAAAGCTGCTTAATTGTGCATATTTCTCTCTTTCAAGCCTTGTATGACACACATTTACAGTTTAGGCTTTTTTAAGTAAATAATAGAGGTTTCATACACTGTTTAATGTGCTCTTTACTGTAATTAAAAATTTCCTGGATCATAGATACCTTTCTACGCTAACAACTTACTTGGAGAAGTGTGCTCTACATGTACTATGGGAATTCTCATCTATTTACTGTTATTATCTCTGAATTACTCATGTTTTCTTGAGTTTTCTATATTTGGCTTTCTTGTCCAAGTATAAGCATTGCTCACATGTACAAACAACTTCCCACACACTGTTATGAACCTGAGAAGTTTGAGAACATTGTCTCTCCACTAAGTTATAGGGTTTAATGCTACACTGCAGTTAAGTCAAAGGCTTTCCAAAGCTGCTTAATTGTGCATATTTCTCTCTTTTAAGCCTTGTATGACACACATTTACAGTTCTAGGCTACTGTAAGTAAATAATAGAGGTTTCATACACTGTTTAATGTGCTCTTTATTGTAATTAAAAATTTCCTGGATCTTAGATAACTTTCTGCACTAACAACTTACATGGATTAGTGTTTTCTACATGTTCTATGAGAGTTCTCATCTATTTACTATTATTTCTTCTGAATTATTTATGCTTTCTTGTAGTTTTCTATATTAGGCCTGCTTATCCAAGTATAAGCATTGCACACATGTACAAACAACTACCTAAACACTATAATCAACCTGAGAAACTAGGGAACATTGTCTCTCAACCATGTTTTACAGTTTATTGCTACATTGCAGTGAAGTATAAGCCTTTCCAAAGCTGCTTAACTGTGCTTATTTCTCTCTTTCAAGTCTTCTATGACACACATTTAAAGTTCTTGGATCCGTTAAGTAAATAATAGACGTTTCATACAATGGTAAATGTGCTATTTATTCCCAAGGATTCCCAAGATCTTCGATACCTTTTCTACACTAACAACTGAATTGGGGAATCAGTTTCACCTGTTCTATACCAGTTTTCATCTATTTACTTTTATTTTCTCTGAATTACTCATGTTTTCAGGTAGTTTCCCATATTAGGCCTTCTTGTCCAAGTATAAACATTGCCCACATATACAAACAACTTTTTACACAGTGTTAATGACATGAGAAGCGTGGGAACATTGTCTCTCAATTATGTTTTAGAGTTTAATGCTACATTTCAGTGAAGTGTAAGGCTTTCCAAAGCTACTAAAATGTGCTTATTTCTCCAATTCAAGGATATTCTGCCTTGTATGAAACACATAACAGTTCTAGACTTTTATAGTAAATAATAGAGGTTTCATACATGGTTTCATGTGCTCTAATCTCTAAGGATTTCCTGTATCTTAGATACGTTTTCTACACTAACAACTGACTTGGAAAAGTGTGTTCTACATGTTTTACGCATGTTCTCATCTACTTAATGTTATTTTTATGAATGACTCATGTTTTCCTGTAGTTTCCTATATGAGGCATTGTTGTCTAAGTATAACCATTGCCTACATGTACAAACAACTTCCTACAAACTGTTATGAACCTGAGAATGTCGGGAACATTGTATCTCAACTATGTTATAGGGTTTAAAGCTACATTGCAGTGAAGTCTAAGGCTTTCCAAAGCTGCTTAAATGTGCTTATTTCTCTATTTCAAGGATATTATTCCTTGTATGACACACTTTTATAGTTCTAGGCTCCTTTAAGTAAATAAAAGAGGTTTCATACACTGTTTAATGTGCTCTTAACTCTAATTAAAGATTTCCTGGATCTTCGATACTTTTTCTATACTAACAACTGACTTGGAGAAGTGTCTTCTACATGTTCTATTAGAGTTCTCATCTATTTATTGTTATTACTTCTGAATTATTCATGTTTTCTTGTAGTTTCCTGTATAAGGCCTTCTTGTCCAAGTAAAAACATTGCCCACAAGAACAAAATACTTCATAAATACTGTAATGAACTTGAGAATCTAGGAAACATTTTTCCTCAACTATGGTTTAGAGTTCAATGCTACATTGCTATGAAGTCTAAGGCATTCCATAACAGATTAATTGTGCATATTTCCCTCTCTCAAGCCTTGTATGACACACATTTACAGCTCTAGACTACTGTAAGTAAATAATAGAGGTTTCATACACTGTTCAATGTGATCTTTACTGTAATTAAAAATTTCCTGGATCATAGATAACTTTCTGCATTAACAACTTATTAGGAATAGTGTTTTCTACATATTCTATGAGAGTTCTCATTTATTTGCGATTATTACAATGAATTATTCATGATTTCTTCTACATTCCTATATGAGGACTTCTTGTCCAAGCATAATCATTGCCCACATGTACAAACAACTTCCTAAACACTGTAATCAACCTGAGAAAGTAGGGAATATTATCTTTCAACCGTATTTTACAGGAGGAGGTGCCCCCATAGTGGAAAGTGATTTTCTGGAACTTGACACAGCTCTCTGCCCGTTGTCAAAGGCTAACCCTAATCATAAAACTAAGCCTATCCCTCAACCTAACCCTCACCAGTGGCTAATGCACTGGGGCCCTGTGAAACCTGGACGAGGGTCTCAATTGGCCACAAAAGCCTCACCTGCCTGAGCTTCAGACTGGATGCCAGCAAGAGGGACCCTTGTCCTCAGGGCAGGGCGTTCCCGGGGAATGGGGCAGAAAGCAGGCCCCCGGGGCCCGGCCACCAGACCAGTAAGAACCTCCGGAGGGGCCGGGGAGGTGCCCCCAGAGTGGAAAGTGATTTTTGTCGGACTTGGCACAGCTCTCTCCCCGTTGTCAAAGCCCATAGGCAGGGCTGTGGGCGTCCCAGGACACTCTGCTGTGAGCTGCCCTTTGGTGTGAGCTTTGGGGACGGGGGGGGGGGGGGGGGGGGGAGAGGAGGGCCGGCCCAGAGGCTCACGGAGGCCCGTGGGTGTCCTGAAGGGAGGGCTGGCTGGTCTTCCCACGCTTGGGGACCTGGGAGGCATCCTGTGAGCAGAGGGCTATGTGACTTTACATCCCAGTGGTGGGGCTATTCCTCTGCGTTCGGGAGCAGGGCAGACTGGCTGGTGCTGCTCGCTCATTGGTCGAATGGACCAGGGGCGGGGTTTCCGGAACAAGGAGGCGGACCCAGGCCCACAGCTGAGCCAGGTCAAGTCAAGGAGGGGGCGGGGCCAGGTGAGCAGCTGGAGGCGGTCACGGGATCACGGGGGCGGGGCCAGGTGAACAGCCTGAAGTGGTGAGGTAAGCAGCAGAGAGGGTCGCGGGCAGGGACACGGCTGACCGGCAGGCCGGTCTGCGGGCGTCAGGGACCTAAAGAGGGGGCCCGGCGGCTCGGCCGGGCGCTTAGCTGACCGGCGGGAAGCGGTCAAGGGAAGAGTGGGTTGGGGCCGGTGTCAAAAGCTGGAGGTGGTCCAGTGGGGAAGGCCCTGGGGCCCGGTGAATGTGGACCAGGTTCGCCAGTGGACACAAAGCCCCGAATGCCTGAGCTCCAGGCTGGACGCCAGCAAGAGGTTCCCTTTTCCTCAGGGCGTTCCCGGCGAATGGGGCAGAAACCTGGCCGAAGGGGCCCGGCCAGCGGGCCAGTTAGACCCTCCGGAGGGGCCGGGGCGGTGCCCCCGAAGCGCAAAGTGATCTTCTCCAACTTGACACAGCTCTCTCCCCGTTGTCAAAGGCTAACCCTATCCCTAAAACTAAGCCTATCCCTCAACCAAACCCTCACCAGTGGCTACCGCCCTGGGGCCCTGTGAAAACTGGAAGAGGGTCTCAAGTGGCCACAAAAGCCTCTCCTGCCTGAGCTTCAGACTGGTTGCCAGCAAGAGGGACCCTTGTCCTCAGGGCAGGGCGTTCCCGGGGAATGGGGCAGAAAGCAAGCCCCCGGGGCCCGGCAACCAGACCAGTAAGAACCTCCGGAGGGGCCGGGGAGGTGCCCCCAGAGTGGAAAGTGATTTTTGTCGGACTTGGCACAGCTCTCTCCCGGTTGTCAAAGCCCATAGGCAGGGCTGTGGGCGTCCCAGGACACTCTGTGTGAGCTGCCCTTTGGTGTGAGCGATGGGGACCGGGGGTGGGGGGGGGTGGGGGAGGAGGGCCGGCCCCGAGCCTCACGGAGGCCCGTGGGTGTCCTGAAGGGAGGGCTGGCTGGTCTTCCCACGCTTAGGGACCTGGGAGGCACCCTGTGAGCAGAGGGCTATGTGCCTTTACATCCCAGTGGTGGGGCTATTCCTCTGTGTTCCGGAGCAGGGCAGACTGGCTGGTGCTGCTCGCTCATTGGTCGAATGGACCAGGTTCGGGGTTTCCGGAACAAGGAGGCGGACCCAGGCCCACAGCTGAGCCAGGTCAAGTCAAGGAGGGGGCGGGGCCAGGTGAGCAGCTGGAGTAGGTCACGGGATCACGGGGGCGGGGCCAGGTGAACAGCCTGAAGTGGTGAGGTAAGCAGGAGAGAGGGTCGCGGGCAGGGACACGGCTGACCGGCAGGCCGGTCTGCGGGCGTCAGGGACCTAAAGAGGGGGCCCGGCGGCTCGGCCAGGCGCTTAGCTGACCGGCGGGAAGCGGTCAAGGGAAGGGTGGGTTGGGGCCGGTGTCAAAAGCTGGAGGTGGTCCAGTGGGGAAGGCCCTGGGGCCCGGTGAATGTGGACAAGGGTTGCCAGTGGCCACAAAGCCCCGAATGCCTGAGCTCCAGGCTGGACGCCAGCAAGAGGTTCCCTTGTCCTCAGGGTAGGGCGTTCCCGGCGAATGGGGCAGAAAGCTGGCCGCAGGGGCCCGGCCAGCGGGCCAGTTAGACCCTCCGGAGGGGCCGGGGCGGTGCCCCCGAAGCACAAAATGATTTTCTCGAACTTGACACAGCTCTCTCCCGGTTGTCAAAGCCCATAGGCAGGGCTGTGGGCGTCCCAGGACACTCTGCTGTGACCTGCCCTTTGGTGTGAGCGATGGGGACCGGGGGTGGGGCGGGGGGGTGGGGGAGGAGGGCCGGCCCCGAGGCTCACGGAGGCCCGTGGGTGTCCTGAAGGGAGGGCTGGCTGGTCTTCCCACGCTTGGGGACCTGGGAGGCACCCTGTGAGCAGAGGGTTATGTGCCTTTACATCCTAGTGGTGGGGCTATTCCTCTATGTTTGGGAGCAGGGCAGACTGGCTGGTGCTGCTCGCTCATTGGTCGAATGGAGCAGGGGCGGGGTTTCCGGAACAAGGAGGCGGACCCAGGCCCACAGCTGAGCCAGGTCAAGTCAAGGAGGGGGCGGGGCCAGGTGAGCAGCTGGAGGCGGTCACGGGATCACGGGGGCGGGGCCAGGTGAACAGCCTGAAGTGGTGAGGTAAGCAGGAGAGAGAGTCGTGGGCACGGATGAACAGTAGCCGGGTCTGCTGGCAGCAGGGACCTAAAGAGAGGGCCCGGCGGCTTGGCCGGGCGCTTAGCTGACCAGCGGGAAGCGGTCAAGGGAAGGGTGGGTTGGGGCCGGTGGCAAAAGCTGGATGTGGTCCAGTGGAAGGCACTGTGGCCCGGTGAAGGTGCCCCAGGAGCGCAAAGTGATTTTCTTAGACTTGACACAGTTCTCTCCCCGTTGTCAAAGACTAACCCTAACCCTAAAACTAAGCCTATCCCTCAACCTAACCGTCACCAGTAGCTAAGGCCCTGGGGCCCTGTGAAACCTGGATGAGGGTCTCAAGTGGCCACAAAAGCCTCAGCTGCCTGAGCTTCAGACTGGATGCCAGCAAGAGGGACCCTTGTCCTCAGGGCAGGGCGATCCAGGCGAATGGGGCGGAAAGCAGGCCCCCGGCCCGGGCCACCAGACCAGTCAGAACCTCCGGAGGGGCTGGGAGGTGCCCCCAGAATGGAAAGTGATAATTTCTCGGACTTGACAGAGCTCTCTCCCAGTTGCTAAAGCCCAGAGGCAGGGCTCTGGGCATCCCAGGACACTCTGCTCTGAGCTAACCTTTGGTGGGAGCGATGGGGACCGGGGGTGGGGGGGGTGGGGGAGGAGGTCCGGCCCCGAGCCTCACGGAGGCCCGTGGGTGTCCTGAAGGGAGGGCTGGCTGGTCTTCCCACGCTTGGGGACCTGGGAGGCACCCTGTGAGCAGAGGGCTAGGTGCCTTTACATCCCAGTGGTGGGGCTATTCCTCTGTGTTCCGGAGCAGGGCAGACTGGCTGGTGCTGCTCGCTCATTGGTCGAATGGACCAGGTTCGGGGTTTCCGGAACAAGGAGGCGGACCCAGGCCCACAGCTGAGCCAGGTCAAGTCAAGGAGGGGGTGGGGCCAGGTGAGCAGCTGGAGGCGGTCACGGGATCACGGTGGCGGGGCCAGGTGAACAGCCTGAAGTGGTGAGGTAAGCAGGAGAGAGGGTCGCGGGCAGGGACACGGCTGACCGGCAGGCCCGTCTGCGGGCGTCAGGGACCTAAAGAGGGGGCCCGGCGGCTCGGCCGGGCGCTTAGCTGACCGGCGGGAAGCGGTCAAGGGAAGAGTGGGTTGGGGCCGGTGTCAAAAGCTGGAGGTGGTCCAGTGGGGAAGGCCCTGGGGCCCGGTGAATGTGGACCAGGGTCGCCAGTGGCCACAAAGCCCTGAATGCCTGAGCTCCAGGCTGGACGCCAGCAAGAGTTTCCCTTGTCCTCAGGGTAGGGCGTTCCCGGCGAATGGGGCAGAAAGCTGGCCGCAGGGGCCCGGCCAGCGGGCCAGTTAGACCCTCCGGAGGGGCCGGGGCGGTGCCCCCGAAGCGCAAAATGATTTTCTCGAACTTGACACAGCTCTCTCCCGGTTGTCAAAGCCCATAGGCAGGGCTGTGGGCGTCCCAGGATACTCTGCTGTGACCTGCCCTTTGGTGTGAGCGATGGGGACCGGGGGTGGGGCGGGGGTGGGGGAGGAGGGCCGGCCCTGAGGCTCACGGAGGCCCGTGGGTGTCCTGAAGGGAGGGCTGGCTGGTCTTCCCACGCTTGGGGACCTGGGAGGCACCCTGTGAGCAGAAGGTTATGTGCCTTTACATCCTAGTGGTGGGGCTATTCCTCTGTGTTTGGGAGCAGGGCAGACTGGCTGGTGCTGCTCGCTCATTGGTCGAATGGACCAGGGGCGGGGTTTCCGGAACAAGGAGGCTACCCAGGCCCACAGCTGAGCCAGGTCAAGTCAAGGAGGGGGCGGGGCCAGGTGAGCAGCTGGAGGCCGTCACGGGATCACGGGGGCGGGGCCAGGTGAACAGCCTGAAGTGGTGAGGTAAGCAGGAGAGAGAGTCGCGGGCACGGGTGAACAGCAGGCGGGTCTGCTGGCAGCAGGGACCTAAAGAGTGGGCCCGGCGGCTTGGCCGGGCGCTTAGCTGACCAGCGGGAAGCGGTCAAGGGAAGGGTGGGTTGGGGCCGGTGGCAAAAGCTGGATGTGGTCCAGTGGGGAAGGCACTGTGGCCCGGTGAAGGTGCCCCAGGAGCGCAAAGTGATTTTCTCAGACTTGACACAGTTCTCTCCCCGTTGTCAAAGACTAACCCTAACCCTAAAACTAAGCCTATCCCTCAACCTAACCGTCACCAGTAGCTAAGGCCCTGGGGCCCTGTGAAACCTGGACGAGGGTCTCAAGTGCCCACAAAAGCCTCAGCTGCCTGAGCTTCAGACTGGATGCCAGCAAGAGGGACCCTTGTCCTCAGGGCAGGGCGTTCCAGGCGAATGGGGCGGAAAGCAGGCCCCCGGGCCCGGGCCACCAGACCAGTCAGAACCTCCGGAGGGGCCGGGAGGTGCCCCCAGAGTGGAAAGTGATCATTTCTCGGACTTGACAGAGCTCTCTCCCGGTTGTCAAAGCCCATAGGCAGGGCTCTGGGCATCCCAGGACACTCTGCTCTGAGCTAACCTTTGGTGGGAGCGATGGGGGCCGGAGGGCGGGGGGGTTAGAGGGCCGGCCCCGAGGCTCATGGAGGCCCCTGGGTGTCCTGAAGGGAGGGCTGGCTGGTCTTCCCACGCTTGGGGACCTGGGAGGCACCCTGTGAGCAGAGGGCTATGTGACTTTACATCCCAGTGGTGGGGCTATTCCTCTGCTTTCGGGAGCAGGGCAGACTGGCTGGTGCTGCTCGCTCATTGGTCGAATGGACCAGGGTCGGGGTTTCCGGAACAAGGAGGCGGACCCAGGCCCACAGCTGAGCCAGGTCAAGTCAAGGAGGGGGCGGGGCCAGGTGAGCAGCTGGAGTCGGTCACGGGATCACGGGGGCGGGGCCAGGTGAACAGCCTGAAGTGGTGAGGTAAGCAGCAGAGAGGGTCGTGGGCAGGCACACGGGTGACAGGCAGGCCCGTTGCTGGCGGCAGGGACCTAAAGAGTGGGCCCGGCGGCTCGGCCGGGCGCTTAGCTGACCGGCGGGAAGCGGTCAAGGGAAGAGTGGGTTGGGGCCGGTGTCAAAAGCTGGAGTTGGTCCAGTGGGGAAGGCCCTGGGGCCCGGTGAATGTGGACCAGGGTCGCCAGTGGCCACAAAAGCCCCGAATGCCTGAGCTCCAGGCTGGAAGCCAGCAAGAGGTTCCCTTGTCCTCAGGGTAGGGCGTTCCCGGCGAATGGGGCAGAAAGCTGGCCGAAGGGGCCTGGCCAGCGGGCCAGTTAGACCCTCCGGAGGGGCCGGGGCGGTGCCCCCGAAGCGCAAAGTGATTTTCTCGAACTTGACACAGCTCTCTCCCCGTTGTCAAAGGCTAACACTAACCCTAAAACTAAGCCTATCCCTCAACCAAACCCTCACCAGTGGCTAACGCCCTGGGGCCCTGTGAAAACTGGACGAGGGTCTCAAGTGGCCACAAAAGCCTCAGCTGCCTGAGCTTCAGACTGGATGCCAGCAAGAGGGACCCTTGTCCTCAGGGCAGGGCGATCCAGGCGAATGGGGCGGAAAGCAGGCCCCCGGCCCGGGCCACCAGACCAGTCAGAACCTCCGGAGGGGCTGGGAGGTGCCCCCAGAATGGAAAGTGATAATTTCTCGGACTTGACAGAGCTCTCTCCCAGTTGTCAAAGCCCAGAGGCAGGGCTCTGGGCATCCCAGGACACTCTGCTCTGAGCTAACCTTTGGTGGGAGCGATGGGGACCGGGGGTGGGGGGGGTGGGGGAGGAGGTCCGGCCCCGAGCCTCACGGAGGCCCGTGGGTGTCCTGAAGGGAGGGCTGGCTGGTCTTCCCACGCTTGGGGACCTGGGAGGCACCCTGTGAGCAGAGGGCTAGGTGCCTTTACATCCCAGTGGTGGGGCTATTCCTCTGTGTTCCGGAGCAGGGCAGACTGGCTGGTGCTGCTCGCTCATTGGTCGAATGGACCAGGTTCGGGGTTTCCGGAACAAGGAGGCGGACCCAGGCCCACAGCTGAGCCAGGTCAAGTCAAGGAGGGGGCGGGGCCAGGTGAGCAGCTGGAGTAGGTCACGGGATCACGGGGGCGGGGCCAGGTGAACAGCCTGAAGTGGTGAGGTAAGCAGGAGAGAGGGTCGCGGGCAGGGACACGGCTGACCGGCAGGCCGGTCTGCGGGCGTCAGGGACCTAAAGAGGGGGCCCGGCGGCTCGGCCAGGCGCTTAGCTGACCGGCGGGAAGCGGTCAAGGGAAGGGTGGGTTGGGGCCGGTGTCAAAAGCTGGAGGTGGTCCAGTGGGGAAGGCCCTGGGGCCCGGTGAATGTGGACAAGGGTTGCCAGTGGCCACAAAGCCCCGAATGCCTGAGCTCCAGGCTGGACGCCAGCAAGAGGTTCCCTTGTCCTCAGGGTAGGGCGTTCCCGGCGAATGGGGCAGAAAGCTGGCCGCAGGGGCCCGGCCAGCGGGCCAGTTAGACCCTCCGGAGGGGCCGGGGCGGTGCCCCCGAAGCACAAAATGATTTTCTCGAACTTGACACAGCTCTCTCCCGGTTGTCAAAGCCCATAGGCAGGGCTGTGGGCGTCCCAGGACACTCTGCTGTGACCTGCCCTTTGGTGTGAGCGATGGGGACCGGGGGTGGGGCGGGGGGGTGGGGGAGGAGGGCCGGCCCCGAGGCTCACGGAGGCCCGTGGGTGTCCTGAAGGGAGGGCTGGCTGGTCTTCCCACGCTTGGGGACCTGGGAGGCACCCTGTGAGCAGAGGGTTATGTGCCTTTACATCCTAGTGGTGGGGCTATTCCTCTATGTTTGGGAGCAGGGCAGACTGGCTGGTGCTGCTCGCTCATTGGTCGAATGGAGCAGGGGCGGGGTTTCCGGAACAAGGAGGCGGACCCAGGCCCACAGCTGAGCCAGGTCAAGTCAAGGAGGGGGCGGGGCCAGGTGAGCAGCTGGAGGCGGTCACGGGATCACGGGGGCGGGGCCAGGTGAACAGCCTGAAGTGGTGAGGTAAGCAGGAGAGAGAGTCGTGGGCACGGATGAACAGTAGCCGGGTCTGCTGGCAGCAGGGACCTAAAGAGAGGGCCCGGCGGCTTGGCCGGGCGCTTAGCTGACCAGCGGGAAGCGGTCAAGGGAAGGGTGGGTTGGGGCCGGTGGCAAAAGCTGGATGTGGTCCAGTGGAAGGCACTGTGGCCCGGTGAAGGTGCCCCAGGAGCGCAAAGTGATTTTCTTAGACTTGACACAGTTCTCTCCCCGTTGTCAAAGACTAACCCTAACCCTAAAACTAAGCCTATCCCTCAACCTAACCGTCACCAGTAGCTAAGGCCCTGGGGCCCTGTGAAACCTGGATGAGGGTCTCAAGTGGCCACAAAAGCCTCAGCTGCCTGAGCTTCAGACTGGATGCCAGCAAGAGGGACCCTTGTCCTCAGGGCAGGGCGATCCAGGCGAATGGGGCGGAAAGCAGGCCCCCGGCCCGGGCCACCAGACCAGTCAGAACCTCCGGAGGGGCTGGGAGGTGCCCCCAGAATGGAAAGTGATAATTTCTCGGACTTGACAGAGCTCTCTCCCAGTTGCTAAAGCCCAGAGGCAGGGCTCTGGGCATCCCAGGACACTCTGCTCTGAGCTAACCTTTGGTGGGAGCGATGGGGACCGGGGGTGGGGGGGGTGGGGGAGGAGGTCCGGCCCCGAGCCTCACGGAGGCCCGTGGGTGTCCTGAAGGGAGGGCTGGCTGGTCTTCCCACGCTTGGGGACCTGGGAGGCACCCTGTGAGCAGAGGGCTAGGTGCCTTTACATCCCAGTGGTGGGGCTATTCCTCTGTGTTCCGGAGCAGGGCAGACTGGCTGGTGCTGCTCGCTCATTGGTCGAATGGACCAGGTTCGGGGTTTCCGGAACAAGGAGGCGGACCCAGGCCCACAGCTGAGCCAGGTCAAGTCAAGGAGGGGGTGGGGCCAGGTGAGCAGCTGGAGGCGGTCACGGGATCACGGTGGCGGGGCCAGGTGAACAGCCTGAAGTGGTGAGGTAAGCAGGAGAGAGGGTCGCGGGCAGGGACACGGCTGACCGGCAGGCCCGTCTGCGGGCGTCAGGGACCTAAAGAGGGGGCCCGGCGGCTCGGCCGGGCGCTTAGCTGACCGGCGGGAAGCGGTCAAGGGAAGAGTGGGTTGGGGCCGGTGTCAAAAGCTGGAGGTGGTCCAGTGGGGAAGGCCCTGGGGCCCGGTGAATGTGGACCAGGGTCGCCAGTGGCCACAAAGCCCTGAATGCCTGAGCTCCAGGCTGGACGCCAGCAAGAGTTTCCCTTGTCCTCAGGGTAGGGCGTTCCCGGCGAATGGGGCAGAAAGCTGGCCGCAGGGGCCCGGCCAGCGGGCCAGTTAGACCCTCCGGAGGGGCCGGGGCGGTGCCCCCGAAGCGCAAAATGATTTTCTCGAACTTGACACAGCTCTCTCCCGGTTGTCAAAGCCCATAGGCAGGGCTGTGGGCGTCCCAGGATACTCTGCTGTGACCTGCCCTTTGGTGTGAGCGATGGGGACCGGGGGTGGGGCGGGGGTGGGGGAGGAGGGCCGGCCCTGAGGCTCACGGAGGCCCGTGGGTGTCCTGAAGGGAGGGCTGGCTGGTCTTCCCACGCTTGGGGACCTGGGAGGCACCCTGTGAGCAGAAGGTTATGTGCCTTTACATCCTAGTGGTGGGGCTATTCCTCTGTGTTTGGGAGCAGGGCAGACTGGCTGGTGCTGCTCGCTCATTGGTCGAATGGACCAGGGGCGGGGTTTCCGGAACAAGGAGGCTACCCAGGCCCACAGCTGAGCCAGGTCAAGTCAAGGAGGGGGCGGGGCCAGGTGAGCAGCTGGAGGCCGTCACGGGATCACGGGGGCGGGGCCAGGTGAACAGCCTGAAGTGGTGAGGTAAGCAGGAGAGAGAGTCGCGGGCACGGGTGAACAGCAGGCGGGTCTGCTGGCAGCAGGGACCTAAAGAGTGGGCCCGGCGGCTTGGCCGGGCGCTTAGCTGACCAGCGGGAAGCGGTCAAGGGAAGGGTGGGTTGGGGCCGGTGGCAAAAGCTGGATGTGGTCCAGTGGGGAAGGCACTGTGGCCCGGTGAAGGTGCCCCAGGAGCGCAAAGTGATTTTCTCAGACTTGACACAGTTCTCTCCCCGTTGTCAAAGACTAACCCTAACCCTAAAACTAAGCCTATCCCTCAACCTAACCGTCACCAGTAGCTAAGGCCCTGGGGCCCTGTGAAACCTGGACGAGGGTCTCAAGTGCCCACAAAAGCCTCAGCTGCCTGAGCTTCAGACTGGATGCCAGCAAGAGGGACCCTTGTCCTCAGGGCAGGGCGTTCCAGGCGAATGGGGCGGAAAGCAGGCCCCCGGGCCCGGGCCACCAGACCAGTCAGAACCTCCGGAGGGGCCGGGAGGTGCCCCCAGAGTGGAAAGTGATCATTTCTCGGACTTGACAGAGCTCTCTCCCGGTTGTCAAAGCCCATAGGCAGGGCTCTGGGCATCCCAGGACACTCTGCTCTGAGCTAACCTTTGGTGGGAGCGATGGGGGCCGGAGGGCGGGGGGGTTAGAGGGCCGGCCCCGAGGCTCATGGAGGCCCCTGGGTGTCCTGAAGGGAGGGCTGGCTGGTCTTCCCACGCTTGGGGACCTGGGAGGCACCCTGTGAGCAGAGGGCTATGTGACTTTACATCCCAGTGGTGGGGCTATTCCTCTGCTTTCGGGAGCAGGGCAGACTGGCTGGTGCTGCTCGCTCATTGGTCGAATGGACCAGGGTCGGGGTTTCCGGAACAAGGAGGCGGACCCAGGCCCACAGCTGAGCCAGGTCAAGTCAAGGAGGGGGCGGGGCCAGGTGAGCAGCTGGAGTCGGTCACGGGATCACGGGGGCGGGGCCAGGTGAACAGCCTGAAGTGGTGAGGTAAGCAGCAGAGAGGGTCGTGGGCAGGCACACGGGTGACAGGCAGGCCCGTTGCTGGCGGCAGGGACCTAAAGAGTGGGCCCGGCGGCTCGGCCGGGCGCTTAGCTGACCGGCGGGAAGCGGTCAAGGGAAGAGTGGGTTGGGGCCGGTGTCAAAAGCTGGAGTTGGTCCAGTGGGGAAGGCCCTGGGGCCCGGTGAATGTGGACCAGGGTCGCCAGTGGCCACAAAAGCCCCGAATGCCTGAGCTCCAGGCTGGAAGCCAGCAAGAGGTTCCCTTGTCCTCAGGGTAGGGCGTTCCCGGCGAATGGGGCAGAAAGCTGGCCGAAGGGGCCTGGCCAGCGGGCCAGTTAGACCCTCCGGAGGGGCCGGGGCGGTGCCCCCGAAGCGCAAAGTGATTTTCTCGAACTTGACACAGCTCTCTCCCCGTTGTCAAAGGCTAACACTAACCCTAAAACTAAGCCTATCCCTCAACCAAACCCTCACCAGTGGCTAACGCCCTGGGGCCCTGTGAAAACTGGACGAGGGTCTCAAGTGGCCACAAAAGCCTCAGCTGCCTGAGCTTCAGACTGGATGCCAGCAAGAGGGACCCTTGTCCTCAGGGCAGGGCGATCCAGGCGAATGGGGCGGAAAGCAGGCCCCCGGCCCGGGCCACCAGACCAGTCAGAACCTCCGGAGGGGCTGGGAGGTGCCCCCAGAATGGAAAGTGATAATTTCTCGGACTTGACAGAGCTCTCTCCCAGTTGTCAAAGCCCAGAGGCAGGGCTCTGGGCATCCCAGGACACTCTGCTCTGAGCTAACCTTTGGTGGGAGCGATGGGGACCGGGGGTGGGGGGGGTGGGGGAGGAGGTCCGGCCCCGAGCCTCACGGAGGCCCGTGGGTGTCCTGAAGGGAGGGCTGGCTGGTCTTCCCACGCTTGGGGACCTGGGAGGCACCCTGTGAGCAGAGGGCTAGGTGCCTTTACATCCCAGTGGTGGGGCTATTCCTCTGTGTTCCGGAGCAGGGCAGACTGGCTGGTGCTGCTCGCTCATTGGTCGAATGGACCAGGTTCGGGGTTTCCGGAACAAGGAGGCGGACCCAGGCCCACAGCTGAGCCAGGTCAAGTCAAGGAGGGGGTGGGGCCAGGTGAGCAGCTGGAGGCGGTCACGGGATCACGGTGGCGGGGCCAGGTGAACAGCCTGAAGTGGTGAGGTAAGCAGGAGAGAGGGTCGCGGGCAGGGACACGGCTGACCGGCAGGCCCGTCTGCGGGCGTCAGGGACCTAAAGAGGGGGCCCGGCGGCTCGGCCGGGCGCTTAGCTGACCGGCGGGAAGCGGTCAAGGGAAGAGTGGGTTGGGGCCGGTGTCAAAAGCTGGAGGTGGTCCAGTGGGGAAGGCCCTGGGGCCCGGTGAATGTGGACCAGGGTCGCCAGTGGCCACAAAGCCCTGAATGCCTGAGCTCCAGGCTGGACGCCAGCAAGAGGTTCCCTTGTCCTCAGGGTAGGGCGTTCCCGGCGAATGGGGCAGAAAGCTGGCCGCAGGGGCCCGGCCAGCGGGCCAGTTAGACCCTCCGGAGGGGCCGGGGCGGTGCCCCCGAAGCGCAAAATGATTTTCTCGAACTTGACACAGCTCTCTCCCGGTTGTCAAAGCCCATAGGCAGGGCTGTGGGCGTCCCAGGATACTCTGCTGTGACCTGCCCTTTGGTGTGAGCGATGGGGACCGGGGGTGGGGCGGGGGTGGGGGAGGAGGGCCGGCCCTGAGGCTCACGGAGGCCCGTGGGTGTCCTGAAGGGAGGGCTGGCTGGTCTTCCCACGCTTGGGGACCTGGGAGGCACCCTGTGAGCAGAAGGTTATGTGCCTTTACATCCTAGTGGTGGGGCTATTCCTCTGTGTTTGGGAGCAGGGCAGACTGGCTGGTGCTGCTCGCTCATTGGTCGAATGGACCAGGGGCGGGGTTTCCGGAACAAGGAGGCTACCCAGGCCCACAGCTGAGCCAGGTCAAGTCAAGGAGGGGGCGGGGCCAGGTGAGCAGCTGGAGGCCGTCACGGGATCACGGGGGCGGGGCCAGGTGAACAGCCTGAAGTGGTGAGGTAAGCAGGAGAGAGAGTCGCGGGCACGGGTGAACAGCAGGCGGGTCTGCTGGCAGCAGGGACCTAAAGAGTGGGCCCGGCGGCTTGGCCGGGCGCTTAGCTGACCAGCGGGAAGCGGTCAAGGGAAGGGTGGGTTGGGGCCGGTGGCAAAAGCTGGATGTGGTCCAGTGGGGAAGGCACTGTGGCCCGGTGAAGGTGCCCCAGGAGCGCAAAGTGATTTTCTCAGACTTGACACAGTTCTCTCCCCGTTGTCAAAGACTAACCCTAACCCTAAAACTAAGCCTATCCCTCAACCTAACCGTCACCAGTAGCTAAGGCCCTGGGGCCCTGTGAAACCTGGACGAGGGTCTCAAGTGCCCACAAAAGCCTCAGCTGCCTGAGCTTCAGACTGGATGCCAGCAAGAGGGACCCTTGTCCTCAGGGCAGGGCGTTCCAGGCGAATGGGGCGGAAAGCAGGCCCCCGGGCCCGGGCCACCAGACCAGTCAGAACCTCCGGAGGGGCCGGGAGGTGCCCCCAGAGTGGAAAGTGATCATTTCTCGGACTTGACAGAGCTCTCTCCCGGTTGTCAAAGCCCATAGGCAGGGCTCTGGGCATCCCAGGACACTCTGCTCTGAGCTAACCTTTGGTGGGAGCGATGGGGGCCGGAGGGCGGGGGGGTTAGAGGGCCGGCCCCGAGGCTCATGGAGGCCCCTGGGTGTCCTGAAGGGAGGGCTGGCTGGTCTTCCCACGCTTGGGGACCTGGGAGGCACCCTGTGAGCAGAGGGCTATGTGACTTTACATCCCAGTGGTGGGGCTATTCCTCTGCTTTCGGGAGCAGGGCAGACTGGCTGGTGCTGCTCGCTCATTGGTCGAATGGACCAGGGTCGGGGTTTCCGGAACAAGGAGGCGGACCCAGGCCCACAGCTGAGCCAGGTCAAGTCAAGGAGGGGGCGGGGCCAGGTGAGCAGCTGGAGTCGGTCACGGGATCACGGGGGCGGGGCCAGGTGAACAGCCTGAAGTGGTGAGGTAAGCAGCAGAGAGGGTCGTGGGCAGGCACACGGGTGACAGGCAGGCCCGTTGCTGGCGGCAGGGACCTAAAGAGTGGGCCCGGCGGCTCGGCCGGGCGCTTAGCTGACCGGCGGGAAGCGGTCAAGGGAAGAGTGGGTTGGGGCCGGTGTCAAAAGCTGGAGTTGGTCCAGTGGGGAAGGCCCTGGGGCCCGGTGAATGTGGACCAGGGTCGCCAGTGGCCACAAAAGCCCCGAATGCCTGAGCTCCAGGCTGGAAGCCAGCAAGAGGATCCCTTGTCCTCAGGGTAGGGCGTTCCCGGCGAATGGGGCAGAAAGCTGGCCGCAGGGGCCTGGCCAGCGGGCCAGTTAGACCCTCCGGAGGGGCCGGGGCGGTGCCCCCGAAGCGCAAAGTGATTTTCTCGAACTTGACACAGCTCTCTCCCCATTGTCAAAGGCTAACACTAACCCTAAAACTAAGCCTATCCCTCAACCAAACCCTCACCAGTGGCTAACGCCCTGGGGCCCTGTGAAAACTGGACGAGGGTCTCAAGTGGCCACAAAAGCCTCAGCTGCCTGAGCTTCAGACTGGATGCCAGCAAGAGGGACCCTTGTCCTCAGGGCAGGGCGATCCAGGCGAATGGGGCGGAAAGCAGGCCCCCGGCCCGGGCCACCAGACCAGTCAGAACCTCCGGAGGGGCTGGGAGGTGCCCCCAGAATGGAAAGTGATAATTTCTCGGACTTGACAGAGCTCTCTCCCAGTTGTCAAAGCCCAGAGGCAGGGCTCTGGGCATCCCAGGACACTCTGCTCTGAGCTAACCTTTGGTGGGAGCGATGGGGACCGGGGGTGGGGGAGGTGGGGGAGGAGGTCCGGCCCCGAGCCTCACGGAGGCCCGTGGGTGTCCTGAAGGGAGGGCTGGCTGGTCTTCCCACGCTTGGGGACCTGGGAGGCACCCTGTGAGCAGAGGGCTAGGTGCCTTTACATCCCAGTGGTGGGGCTATTCCTCTGTGTTCCGGAGCAGGGCAGACTGGCTGGTGCTGCTCGCTCATTGGTCGAATGGACCAGGTTCGGGGTTTCCGGAACAAGGAGGCGGACCCAGGCCCACAGCTGAGCCAGGTCAAGTCAAGGAGGGGGTGGGGCCAGGTGAGCAGCTGGAGGCGGTCACGGGATCACGGTGGCGGGGCCAGGTGAACAGCCTGAAGTGGTGAGGTAAGCAGGAGAGAGGGTCGCGGGCAGGGACACGGCTGACCGGCAGGCCCGTCTGCGGGCGTCAGGGACCTAAAGAGGGGGCCCGGCGGCTCGGCCGGGCGCTTAGCTGACCGGCGGGAAGCGGTCAAGGGAAGAGTGGGTTGGGGCCGGTGTCAAAAGCTGGAGGTGGTCCAGTGGGGAAGGCCCTGGGGCCCGGTGAATGTGGACCAGGGTCGCCAGTGGCCACAAAGCCCTGAATGCCTGAGCTCCAGGCTGGACGCCAGCAAGAGGTTCCCTTGTCCTCAGGGTAGGGCGTTCCCGGCGAATGGGGCAGAAAGCTGGCCGCAGGGGCCCGGCCAGCGGGCCAGTTAGACCCTCCGGAGGGGCCGGGGCGGTGCCCCCGAAGCGCAAAGTGATTTTCTCGAACTTGACACAGCTCTCTCCCGGTTGTCAAAGCCCATAGGCAGGGCTGTGGGCGTCCCAGGATACTCTGCTGTGACCTGCCCTTTGGTGTGAGCGATGGGGACCGGGGGTGGGGCGGGGGTGGGGGAGGAGGGCCGGCCCTGAGGCTCACGGAGGCCCGTGGGTGTCCTGAAGGGAGGGCTGGCTGGTCTTCCCACGCTTGGGGACCTGGGAGGCACCCTGTGAGCAGAAGGTTATGTGCCTTTACATCCTAGTGGTGGGGCTATTCCTCTGTGTTTGGGAGCAGGGCAGACTGGCTGGTGCTGCTCGCTCATTGGTCGAATGGACCAGGGGCGGGGTTTCCGGAACAAGGAGGCTACCCAGGCCCACAGCTGAGCCAGGTCAAGTCAAGGAGGGGGCGGGGCCAGGTGAGCAGCTGGAGGCCGTCACGGGATCACGGGGGTGGGGCCAGGTGAACAGCCTGAAGTGGTGAGGTAAGCAGGAGAGAGAGTCGCGGGCACGGGTGAACAGCAGGCGGGTCTGCTGGCAGCAGGGACCTAAAGAGTGGGCCCGGCGGCTTGGCCGGGCGCTTAGCTGACCAGCGGGAAGCGGTCAAGGGAAGGGTGGGTTGGGGCCGGTGGCAAAAGCTGGATGTGGTCCAGTGGGGAAGGCACTGTGGCCCGGTGAAGGTGCCCCAGGAGCGCAAAGTGATTTTCTCAGACTTGACACAGTTCTCTCCCCGTTGTCAAAGACTAACCCTAACCCTAAAACTAAGCCTATCCCTCAACCTAACCGTCACCAGTAGCTAAGGCCCTGGGGCCCTGTGAAACCTGGACGAGGGTCTCAAGTGGCCACAAAAGCCTCAGCTGCCTGAGCTTCAGACTGGATGCCAGCAAGAGGGACCCTTGTCCTCAGGGCAGGGCGTTCCAGGCGAATGGGGCGGAAAGCAGGCCCCCGGGCCCGGGCCACCAGACCAGTCAGAACCTCCGGAGGGGCCGGGAGGTGCCCCCAGAGTGGAAAGTGATCATTTCTCGGACTTGACAGAGCTCTCTCCCGGTTGTCAAAGCCCATAGGCAGGGCTCTGGGCATCCCAGGACACTCTGCTCTGAGCTAACCTTTGGTGGGAGCGATGGGGGCCGGAGGGCGGGGGGGTTAGAGGGCCGGCCCCGAGGCTCATGGAGGCCCCTGGGTGTCCTGAAGGGAGGGCTGGCTGGTCTTCCCACGCTTGGGGACCTGGGAGGCACCCTGTGAGCAGAGGGCTATGTGACTTTACATCCCAGTGGTGGGGCTATTCCTCTGCTTTCGGGAGCAGGGCAGACTGGCTGGTGCTGCTCGCTCATTGGTCGAATGGACCAGGGTCGGGGTTTCCGGAACAAGGAGGCGGACCCAGGCCCACAGCTGAGCCAGGTCAAGTCAAGGAGGGGGCGGGGCCAGGTGAGCAGCTGGAGTCGGTCAGGGGATCACGGGGGTGGGGCCAGGTGAACAGCCTGAAGTGGTGAGGTAAGCAGCAGAGAGGGTCGTGGGCAGGCACACGGGTGACAGGCAGGCCCGTTGCCGGCGGCAGGGACCTAAAGAGTGGGCCCGGCGGCTCGGCCGGGCGCTTAGCTGACCGGCGGGAAGCGGTCAAGGGAAGAGTGGGTTGGGGCCGGTGTCAAAAGCTGGAGTTGGTCCAGTGGGGAAGGCCCTGGGGCCCGGTGAATGTGGACCAGGGTCGCCAGTGGCCACAAAAGCCCCGAATGCCTGAGCTCCAGGCTGGAAGCCAGCAAGAGGTTCCCTTGTCCTCAGGGTAGGGCGTTCCCGGCGAATGGGGCAGAAAGCTGGCCGAAGGGGCCTGGCCAGCGGGCCAGTTAGACCCTCCGGAGGGGCCGGGGCGGTGCCCCCGAAGCGCAAAGTGATTTTCTCGAACTTGACACAGCTCTCTCCCCGTTGTCAAAGGCTAACACTAACCCTAAAACTAAGCCTATCCCTCAACCAAACCCTCACCAGTGGCTAACGCCCTGGGGCCCTGTGAAAACTGGACGAGGGTCTCAAGTGGCCACAAATGCCTCTCCTGCCTGAGCTTCAGACTGGTTGCCAGCAAGAGGGACCCTTGTCCTCAGGGCAGGGCGTTCCCGGGGAATGGGGCAGAAAGCAGGCCCCCGGGGCCTGGCAACCAGACCAGTAAGAACCTCTGGAGGGGCCGGGGAGGTGCCCCCAGAGTGGAAAGTGATTTTCGTCGGACTTGGCACAGCTCTCTCCCGGTTGCCTTCTGGTCCAAGTATAAGCTTTGCCCTCTTTATCAAACCACTTTCTACACACTGTTATGAACAGAAGCAGCTAGGGAACATTGTCTCTCAACTTTTTTATAGAGTGTAGTACTACATTGCAGTGAAGTGTAAGGCTTTCCAAAGCTGCCGAACGTGTTTCTTTCTCTATTTCAGTGGTATTATGCCTTGTATGACACACATTTACCACTCTCGGCTCTTTTAAATAAACAATATAGGATTCATACAGTTTTTCATGTGATCTTAACTCGAATTAAGTATTTCCAGATCCTAGCTACATTTTCTACACTAAGAAATGACTTGGAGAATCTCTTTCAGCTGTTCTAAGCCAGTTCTCATCTGTTTTCAGTCATTTTCTCTGAATTATTCATGTTTTCATGTAGTTTCCTATATTCTGCCTTGTTGTCAAAGTTTAAGCTTTGCCCACATATACAAACAACTTCCTACACACTGTTATGAACAGAAGCAGCTCAGGAACATTGTCTCTTTACTATGTAATAGAGTGTAGTATTACATTGCAGTGAAGTGTAAGGCTTTCCGAAGCTGCCAAACCTGTTTCTTTCTCTGTTTCCATGGTATTCTGCCTTGTATGACACACATTTACCACTCTAGGCTCCTTTTAGTAAAGAATATAGGATTCATACAGTGTTTCATGTGATCTTAACTCAAATTAAGAATTTCCTAGATTTTAGCTACCTTTTCTACACTAAGAACTGACGTGGAAAATCACTTTCAGCTGTTCTAAACGATTTCCCATCTGTTTACACATATTTTCTCTGAATTTTTCATGTTTTCATATAGTTTCCTATATTCTGCCTTCTTGTCCAAGTAAAGGCTTTGCCCACATATACAAACAACTTCCTACACACAGTTAGGAACAAAAGCAGCTCGGGAACATTGTCTCTCAACTATGTTAGAGTGTAGTACTATATTGGAGTGAAGTGTAAGGCTTTCAAAAGCTGCGGAATGTGTTTCTTTCTCAATTTCAATGCTGTTCTGCCTTTTATGACACTCATTTACCACTCTAGGCTACTTTAAGTAAGCAATATAGGATTCATACAGTGTTTCATGTGATCTCAACTCGAAGTAAGGATTTTCCAGATCTTAGTTACCTTTTCTACACTAAGAACTGACTTGCAGAATCTCTTTGAGCTGTTGTAAGCGAGTTCTCCTCTGTTTACAGTCATTTTTTTGAGTTATTCATGTTTTCATGTGGTTTCCTATATTCTGCCTTCTTGTCCAAGTTTAAGCTTTGCCCACATTATCAAACAACTTCCTACACATTGTTATGAACAAATGCAGGTCAAGAACATTGTCTCTCAACTATGTTATAGAGTGTAGTACTACATTGGAGTGAAGTGTAAGGCTTTCCAAAGCTGGGGAATGTGTTTCTTTCTCTATTTCAATGGTGTTCTGCCTTTTATCACACTCATTTACCACTCTAGGCTCCTTTAAGCAAAAAATATAGGATTCATACACTGTTTCATGTGATGTTTTTTAATTTTTTTTAAAATATATTTTTATTGATTTTTCACATAGAGGAAGAGAGAGGGATAGAGAGTTAGAAACTCTCCTTCAGCTTGTCCATGAGAGAGAATCATCGACCAGCTGCCTCTTGCACAGCACCTACTGGGGATGTGCCCGCAGCCAAGGTACATGCCCATGACTGGAATCGAACCCTGGACCTTTCAGTCCCCAGACCGACGCACTACCACTGAGTCAAACCGGTGCCGGCTGTTTCATGTGATCTTAACTCTAATTAAGGAATTCCTGGATCTTAGCTACCTTTTCTACACTAAGAACTGTCTGGGAGAATCTCTTTCATCTGTTCAAAGGGTTCTCATCTATTTACCAACATTTTCTCTGAATTATTTATGTTTTTATATAGTTTCCTATATTCTGCCTTCTTGTCCAAGAATAAGCTTTGCCACGTATACAAACAACTTCCTACACACTGTTATGAACAGAAGCAGCTCAGGAACAATGTCTCTCATCTATGTTATGGAGTATAGTACTACATTGCCGTGAAGGGTAAGGCTTTCCAAAGCTGCCGAACCTGTTTCTTTCTCTGTTTCCTTGGTATTCTGCCTTGTATGACACACATTTACCACTCTAGGCTCCTTTAAGTAAAGAATATAGGATTCATACAGTGTTTCCTGTGATCTTAACTCGAATTAAGGATTTTCCTGATCCTAGCTACCTTTTTTACACTAAGAATTGACTTGGAAAATCTCTTTCAGCTATTCTAAATGAGTTCTTATCTGTTTACAGTCATTTTCTCTGAATTATTCATGTTTTCATGTAGTTTCCTATATTCTGCCTTCTTGTTGAGGTATAAGCATTGCCCACATATACAAACAACTTCCAACACACTGTTTGAACAGAAGCAGCTCGGGAACATTGTCTCTCAACTATGTTATAGCGTGTAGTACTACATTGCAGTGAAGTGTATGGCTTTCCAAAACTGCCTAACGTGTTTCTTTCTCTATTTCAATGGTATTCTTCCTTGTATGAGACCCATTTACCACTCTATGCTACTTTAAGTAAACAATATAGGATTCATACAGTGTTTCATGTGATCTTAACTCGATTAAAGATTTCCCGGATCTTAGCTGCATTTTTTACACTAATAACTGACTTGGAAAATCTCTTTCAGCTATTCTAAATCAGTTCTTATCAGTTTACAGTCATTTCCTCTGAATAATTCATGTTTTCATCTGGTTTCCAATATTCTGCCTTCTTGTCCAAGTATAACCTTTGCCGATATATACAAACAACTTCCTACACACTGTTATGAACAGAAGCAGCTCGGGAACATTGTCTCTCAAGTGTAGTACTACATTGCAGTGAAGTGTAAGGCTTTCCAAAGCTGCGGTATGTGTCTCTTTCTCTATTTCAACGATATTCTGCCTTTCATGACACTCATTTACCACTTTAGGCTCTTTAAGTAGACAATATAGGATTCATGCAGTGTTTCATGTGATGTTACCTCGAAGTAAAGATTTCCCGGATGCTAGCTACCTTTTCTACACTAAGAACTGACTTGGAGAATCTCTTCCAGGTGTTCTAAGTGAGTTTTCATCTGTTTACAGTCATTTTCTCTGAATTATTCATGTTTTCATGTAGTTTCCTGTATTCTGCCTTCTTGGCCAAGTAAAAGATTTGCCCTCATATACGAACAACTTCCTACACACTGTTCTGAACAGAAGCAGCTCGGGAACATGGTCTCTCAACTATGTAATAGAGTGTAGTTCTACATTGCAGTGAAGTGTAAGGCTTTCCAAAGCTGCGGAACATGTTTCTTGCTCTATTTTGATGGTATTCTGCCTTGTATGACACACATTTACCACTCTAGGCTACTTTAAGTAAGCAATATAGGATTCATACAGTGTTTCATGTGATCTTAAATCGAACTAAGGATTTTCCTGATCTTAGTTATCTTTTCTACACTAGGAACTGACTTGGGGAATCTCTATGAGCTGTTTTAAGGGAGTTCTCCTCTGTTTACAGTCATTTTCTTTGAGTGATCCATGTTTTCATGTAGTTTCCTATATTCTGCCTTCTTATCCAAGTATAAGCTTTGCCCACATATACAAACAACTTCCTACACACTGTTATGAACAGAAGCAGCTCAGGAACATTGTCTCTTTACTATGTAATAGAGTGTGGTATTACATTGCAGTGAAGTGTAAGGCTTTCCGAAGCTGCCAAACCTGTTTCTTTCTCTGTTTCCATGGTATTCTGCCTTGTATGACACACATTTACCCCTCTAGGCTCCTTTTAGTAAAGAATATAGGATTCATACAGTGTTTCATGTGATCTTAACTCAAATTAAGAATTTCCTAGATTTTAGCTACCTTTTCTACACTAAGAACTGACGTGGAAAATCACTTTCAGCTGTTCTAAACGATTTCCCATCTGTTTACACATATTTTCTCTGAATTTTTCATGTTTTCATATAGTTTCCTATATTCTGCCTTCTTGTCCAAGTAAAGGCTTTGCCCACATATACAAACAACTTCCTACACACATTTAGGAACAAAAGCAGCTCGGGAACATTGTCTCTCAACTATGTTAGAGTGTAGTACTACATTGGAGTGAAGTGTAAGGCTTTCAAAAGCTGCGGAATGTGTTTCTTTCTCAATTTCAATGCTGTTCTGCCTTTTATGACACTCATTTACCACTCTAGGCTACTTTAAGTAAGCAATATAGGATTCATACAGTGTTTCATGTGATCTCAACTCGAAGTAAGGATTTTCCAGATCTTAGTTACCTTTTCTACACTAAGAACTGACTTGCAGAATCTCTTTGAGCTGTTGTAAGCGAGTTCTCCTCTGTTTACAGTCATTTTTTGAGTTATTCATGTTTTCATGTAGTTTCCTATATTCTGCCTTCTTGTCCAAGTTTAAGCTTTGCCCACATTATCAAACAACTTCCTACACATTGTTATGAACAAAAGCAGGTCAGGAACATTGTCTCTCAACTATGTTATAGAGTGTAGTACTACATTGGAGTGAAGTGTAAGGCTTTCCAAAGCTGGGGAATGTGTTTCTTTCTCTATTTCAATGGTGTTCTGCCTTTTATCACACTCATTTACCACTCTAGGCTCCTTTAAGCAAAAAATATAGGATTCATACACTGTTTCATGTGATGTTTTTTAATTTTTTTAAAAATATATTTTTATTGATTTTTCACATAGAGGAAGAGAGAGGGATAGAGAGTTAGAAACTCTCCTTCAGCTTGTCCATGAGAGAGAATCATCGACCAGCTGCCTCTTGCACAGCACCTACTGGGGATGTGCCGGCAGCCAAGGTACATGCCCATGACTGGAATCGAACCCTGGACCTTTCAGTCCCCAGACCGACGCACTACCACTGAGTCAAACCGGTGCCGGCTGTTTCATGTGATCTTAACTCTAATTAAGGAATTCCTGGATCTTAGCTACCTTTTCTACAGTAAGAACTGTCTGGGAGAATCTCTTTCATCTGTTCAAAGGGTTCTCATCTATTTACCAACATTTTCTCTGAATTATTTATGTTTTTATATAGTTTCCTATATTCTGCCTTCTTGTCCAAGAATAAGCTTTGCCACGTATACAAACAACTTCCTACACACTGTTATGAACAGAAGCAGCTCGGGAACATTGTCTCTCATCTATGTTATGGAGTATAGTACTACATTGCCGTGAAGTGTAAGGCTTTCCAAAGCTGCCGAACCTGTTTCTTTCTCTGTTTCCTTGGTATTCTGCCTTGTATGACACACATTTACCACTCTAGGCTCCTTTAAGTAAAGAATATAGGATTCATACAGTGTTTCATGTGATCTTAACTCGAATTAAGGATTTCCCGGATCTTAGCTACATTTACTACAATAAGAACTGACTGGAGAATCTCTTTGAGCTGTTCTAAACAAGTTCTCATCTGTTTCCTGTCATTTTCTCTGAATTATCCATGTTTTCATGTAGTTTCCTATATTCTGCCTTCTGGTCCAAGTATAAGCTTTTCCCACTTTATCAAACAACTTCCTACACACTGTTATGAACTGAGGCAGCTCGGGAACATTGTCTATCAACTGTGTTATAGAGTGTAGTACTACATTTCAGTGAAGTGTAAGGCTTTCCAAAGCTGCCGAAAGTGTTTCTTTCTCTATTTCAATGGTATTCTGCCTTGTAAAACACACATTTACCACTCCAGTCTCCTTTAAGTAAAGAATATAGGATTCCTACAGTGTTTCAAGTCATCTTAACTCGAATTAAGGATTTCCCGGATCTTAGCTACCTTTTCTACACTAAGAACTGATTTGGAGAATCTCTTTCAGCTGTTCTAAACAAGTTCTCATCTGTTTCCTGTCATTTTCTCTGAATTATCCATGTTTTCATGTAGTTTCCTATATTCTGCCTTCTGGTCCTAGTATAAGCTTTGCCCACTTTATCAAACAACTTCCTACATACTGTTATGAACTGAGGGAGCTCGGGAACATTGTCTCTCAACTGTCTTATAGAGTGTAGTACTACATTTCAGTGAAGTTTAAGGCTTTCCAAAGCTGCCGAACGTGTTTCTTTCTCTATTTCAAAGGTATTCTGCCTTGTATAACACACATTTACCACTCTAGTCTCCTTTAAGTAAAGAATATAGGATTCATACAGTGTTTCATGTGATCCTAACTCGAATTAAGGATTTCCAGGATCTTAGCTACCTTTACTACGCTAAGAACTGACTGGAGAATCTCTTTGAGCTGTTCTAAACAAGTTCTCATCTGTTTCCAGTCATTTTCTCTGAATTATCCATGTTTTCATGTAGTTTCCTATATTCTGCCTTCTGGACCAAGTATAAGCTTTGCCCACTTTATCAAACAACTTCCTACACACTGTTATGAACTGAGGCAGCTCGGGAACATTGTCTCTCAACTGTGTTATAGAGTGTAGTACTACATTTCAGTGAAGTGTAAGGCTTTCCAAAGCTGCCAAACGTGTTTAATTCTCTATTTCAATGGTATTCTACCTTGTATAACACACATTTAGCACTCTAGTCTCCTTTAAGTAAAGAATATAGGATTCATACAGTGTTTCATGTGATCTTAACTTGAATTAAGGATTTCCCGGATCTTAGCTATATTTACTACAATAAGAACTGAATGGAGAATCTCTTTGAGCTGTTCTAAACAAGTTCTCATCTGTTTACAGTCATTTTCTCTGAATTATCCATGTTTTCATGTAGTTTCCTATATTCTGCCTTCTGGTCCAAGTATAAGCTTTGCCCACTTTATCAAACAACTTCCTACACACTGTTATGAACTGAGGCAGCTCGGGAACATTGTCTCTCAACTGTGTTATAGAGTGTAGTACTACATTTCAGTGAAGTGTAAGGCTTTCCAAAGCTGCCGAACGTGTTTCTTTCTCTATTTCAATGGCATTCTGCCTTGTATAACACACATTTAGCACTCTAGTCTCCTTTAAGTAAAGAATATAGGATTCATACAGTGTTTCATGTGATCTTAACTCGAATTAAGGATTTCCCGGATCTTAGCTACATTTACTACAATAAGAACTGACTGGAGAATCTCTTTGAGCTGTTCTAAACAAGTTCTCATCTGTTTACAGTCATTTTCTCTGAATTATCCATGTTTTCATGTAGTTTCCTATATTCTGCCTTCTGGTCCAAGTATAAGCTTTGCCCACTTTATCAAACAACTTCCTACACACTGTTATGAACTGAGGCAGCTCGGGAACATTGTCTCTCAACTGTGTTACAGAGTTTAGTACTATATTTCAGTGAAGTGTAAGGCTTTCCAAAGCTGCCGAACGTGTTTCTTTCTCTATTTCAATGGTATTCTGCCTTGTAAAACACACATTTACCACTCCAGTCTCCTTGAAGTAAAGAATATAGGATTCCTACAGTGTTTCAAGTCATCTTAACTGAAATTAAGGATTTCCCCAATCTTAGCTACCTTTTCTACCCTAAGAACTGATTTGGAGAATCTCTTTCAGCTGTTCTAAACAAGTTCTCATCTGTTTCCTGTCATTTTCTCTGAATTATCCATGTTTTCATGTAGTTTCCTATATTCTGCCTTCTGGTCCTAGTATAAGCTTTGCGCACTTTATCAAACAACTTCCTACACACTGTTATGAACTGAGGCAGCTCGGGAACATTGTCTCTCAACTGTCTTTTAGAGTGTAGTACTACATTTCAGTGAAGTGTAAGGCTTTCCAAAGCTGCCGAACGTGTTTCTTTCTCTATTTCAATGGTATTCTGCCTTGTATAACACACATTTACCACTCTAGTCTCCTTTAAGTAAAGAATATAGGATTCATAGAGTGTTTCAAGTAATCTTAACTTGAATTAAGGATTTCCCGGATGTTAGCTACCTTTTCTACACTAAGAACTGATTTGGAGAATCTCTTTCAGCTGTTCTAAACAAGTTCTCATCTGTTTCCAGTCATTTTCTCTGAATTATCCATGTTTTCACGTAGTTTCCTATATTCTGCATTCTGGTCCAAGTATAAGCTTTGCCCACTTTATCAAACAACTTCCTACACACTGTTATGAACTGAGGCAGCTCGGGAACATTGTCTCTCATCTGTGTTACAGAGTGTAGTACTATATTTCAGTGAAGTGTAAGGCTTTCCAAAGCTGCCAAAAGTGTTTTTTTCTCTATTTCAATGGTATTCTGCCCTGTAAAACACACATTTACCGCTCCAGTCTCCTTTAAGTAAAGAATATAGGATTCATACAGTGTTTCATGTGATTTTAACTCGAATTAATGATTTCTCGGATCTTAGCTACATTTACTATGCTAAGAACTGACTGGAGAATCTCTTTGAGCTGTTCTAAACAAGTTATCATATGTTTCCAGTTATTTTCTCTGAATTATCCATGTTTTCATGTAGTTTCCTATATTCTGCCTTCTGGTCCAAGTATAAGCTTTGCCCACTTTATCAAACAACTTCCTACACACTGTTATGAACTGAGGCAGCTCGGGAACATTGTCTCTCAACTGTGTTATAGAGTGTAGTACTACATTTCAGTGAAGTGTAAGGCTTTCCAAAGCTGCCGAACGTGTTTCTTTCTCTATTTCAATGGTATTCTGCCTTGTATAACACACATTTACCACTCTAGTGTCCTTTAAGTAAAGAATATAGGATTCATACAGTGTTTCATGTCATCTTAACTCGAATTAAGGATTTCCCGGATCTTAGCTACGTTTACTACACTAAGAAGTGACTGGAATATCTCTTTTAGCTGTTCTAAACAAGTTCTCATCAGTTTACAGTCATTTTCTCTGAATTATCCATGTTTTCATGTAGTTTCCTATATTCTGCCTTCTGGTCCAAGTATAAGCTTTGCCCACTTTATCAAACAATTTCCTACACACTGTTATGAACTGAGGCAGCTCGGGAACATTGTCTCTCAACTGTGTTATAGAGTGTAGTACTACATTTCAGTGAAGTGTAAGGCTTTCCAAAGCTGCCGAACCTGTTTCTTTCTCTATTTCAATGGTATTCTGCATTGTATAACACACATTTACCACTCTAGTCTCCATTAAGTAATGAATATAGGATTCATACAGTGTTTCATGTCATCTTAACTTGAATTAAGGATTTCCGGGATCTTAGCTACCTTTTCTACATTAAGAACTGACTGGAGAATCTCTTTCAGCTGTTGTAAACAAGTTCTCATCAGTTTACAGTCATTTTCTCTGAATTATCCATGTTTTCATGTAGTTTCCTATATCCTGCCTTCTGGTCCAAGTATAAGCTTTGCCCACTTTATCAAACAACTTCCTACACACTGTTATGAACTGAGGCAGCTCGGGAACATTGTCTCTCAACTGTGTTATAGAGTGTAGTACTACTTTTCAGTGAAGTGTAAGGCTTTCCAAAGCTGCCGAAAGTGTTGCTTTCTCTATTTCAATGGTATTCTGTCTTGTATGACACACATTTACCACTGTAGTCTACTTTAATTAAACAATATCGGATTCATACTGTGTTTCATGGGATCTTAACTCGAATTAAGGATTTCCCCGATCTTAGCTACCTTTTCTATACTAAGAACTGACTTGGAGAATCTCTTTCAGCTGTTCTAAACGAGTTTTCATCTCTTTACAGTCATTTTCTCTGTATTATTCATGTTTTCATGTAGTTTCCTATATCCTGCCTTCTAGTCCATGTATAAGCTTTTCCCATATATACAAAAAACTTCCTACACACTGTTATGAACAGAGGCAGCTCGGGAACATTGTCTCTCAACTATGTTATAGAGTGCAGTACTACATTTCAGTGAAGTGTAAGGCTTTCCAAAGCTGCTGAACGTGTTTCTTTCTCTATTTCCATGGTATTCTGCCTTGTATAACACACATTTACCACTCTAGTCTCCTTTAAGTAAAGAATATAGGATTCATACAGTGTTTCATGTGATCTTAACTCGAATGAAGGATTTCCCGGATCTTAACTACCTTTTCTACAAAAAGAACTGACTTGGAGAATCTCTATCAGCAGTTTTAAAGCAGTTCTCATCTGTTTACAGTCATTTTCTCTGAATTATTCATGTTTTCATGTAGTTTCCTTTATTCTGACTTCTGGTACAAGTATAATCTTTGCCAACTTTATCAAACAACTTCCTACACACTGTTATGAACAGAGGCAGCACGGGAACATTGTCTCTCAACTGTGTTATAGAGTGTAGTACTATATTTCAGTGAAGTGTAAGGCTTTCCAAAGCTTCCGAACGTGTTTCTTTCTCTATTTCAATGGTATACTGTCTTGTATGACACACATTTACCACTCTAGTCTCCTTTAAGTAAAGAATATAGGATTCATACAGTGTTTCATGTGATCTTATCTCGAATTAAGGAATATAGGAAACTACATGAAAACATGTATAATTCAGAGAAAGTGACTATAAACAGATGAGAAATCATTTAGAATAGCTAAAAGAGATTCTCCAAGTCAGTACTTAGTGTATAATACGTAGCTAAGATCCGGGAAATTCTTAGTTCGAGTTAAGGTCACATGAAACACTGTATAAATCCTATATTGTTTACTTAAAGGAAATTGTAATGGTAAATTTTTGTCCTACAATTCAAAATTCCATAGATATAGAGAAAAAAACAAGTTAGGCAGCTTTGGAAAGCCTTATACTTCACTGCAATGTAGTATTACACTCTATAACATAGTTGAGAGACAATGTTCCCGAGGTTTTTAGGTTCATAGCAATGTTTAGGTAGTTGTTTGTCCTTGTTCCCAATGCTTATAGCTGGACAAGAAGGCCTAATGTTAGATACTATGAGAAAACATCAGTAATTCTGGGAAAATAAAAGTAAATAGATGAGAACTCGCATAGAATATGTATAAAACACTTCTCCAAGTCTGTTGTTAGTTTCCGAAAGGTATATAGGATCCAGGAAATCCTTAATTTGAGTTCAGATCACATGAAACAGTGTATAAATCCCATATTGTTTACTTAAAGGAGCCTGGAAGGGTAAATGTGTGTCATACAAGGTAGAATAGCAATGAAATAGAGAAAATAACACGTTAGGTAGCTTTGGAAAGCTTTACACTTCACTGCAATGTAATATTACACTCCAGAACATAGTTGAGAGACAATGTTTCCGAGCTTCTTGTGTTCATAACAGTGTGTAGGAAGTTGTTTGTATATGTGGGCAAAGCTTATACATGAACAAGTAGGCATAATATAGGAAACTACAAGAAAAAATGAATAATTCATAGAAAATGACAGTAAATAGATGAGAACTCATTTGGAACAGCTGAAACAGATTATCCAAGTCAGATCTTTGTGTAGAAAGGTATCTAAGATCCAAGAAATCCATAATTAGAGTTTAGAGAACATGAATCATTATATGAATCCTATATTTTTTTCTTATTGGAGCCTAGAGCTTTACAGATATGTCACACAAAACTTGAAAGAGAGAAATAAGCAAATTAAGCAGCTTTGGAAAGCCCTAAAGTTCACTTAATGTAGCATTACACTCTATAACATAATTGAGAGACAATGTTCCCGAGGTTTTCAGGTTCATAACTATGTTTAGGTAGTTTTTTGTCCATGTTCCCAATGCTTATACCTGGACCAGAAGGCCTAATGTTAGAAACTATGAGAAAACATCAGTAATTCTGGGAATATAACAGAAAATAGATGAGAACTCGCATAGAACATGTATAAAACACATCTCCAAGTCTGTTGTTAGTTTAAAAAAAGGTATCTACGATCCAAGAAATCCTTAATTAGAGGTCAGATTACATGAAACAGTGTACAAATCCTATATGGTTTACTTAAAGGAGCCTGGAATGGTAAATGTGTGTCATACAAGGCAGAATACCATTGAAATAGAGAAAGGAACATGTTCTGCAGCTTTGGAAAGCCTTACACTTCACTGCAATGTAGTACTACACTCTATAACATAGTTGAGAGACAATGTTCCTGAGGTTTTCAGGTTCATAACAGTGTTTATGAAGTTGTTTGTCCATGTTCCCAATGCTTATACCTGGACCTGAAGGCCTAATGTTAGAAACTATGAGAAAACATCAGTAATTCTAAGAAAATAACAGTAAATAGATGAGAACTCGCTTAGAACATGTATAAAACACTTCTCCAAGTCTGTTGTTAGTTTATAAAAGTTTTATGATCCAGGAAATTCTTAATTCAAGTTCAGATCACATGATACAATGTATAAATCCTATATTGTTTACTGAAAGGAGCCTTCAATGATAAATTTGAGTCATACCAGGCAGAATACCACTGAAATAGAGAAAGAAATATGTTAGGCAGTTTTGGAAAGCCTTACACTTGACTGCAATGTAGTATTACACTCTATTACATGGTTGAGAGACAATGTTCCCGAGGTTTTCAGGTTCAAAACAGTGTTTAGGTAGTTGTTTGTCCATGTTCCCAATGCTTATACCTGAATCAGAAGGCCTATTTTTAGTAACTATGACAAAAAATCAGTAATTCTGAGAAAATAAACGTAAATAGATGGGAACTCGCATAGAACATGTGTAAAACACTTCTCCAAGTCTGATGTTAGTGTATAAAAGTATCTATGATCCAGGAAATCCTTAATTAGTGTTCAGATCACAAGAAACAGTATATAAATCCTATATTGTTTACTTAAAGGAGCCTGGAATTGTAAATTTGTCATACAAGGCAGAATACCATTGTAATAGAGAAAGAAACACGTTAGGCAGCTTTGGAAAGCCTTTCACGTCACTTCAATGTAGTATTGCACTCTATAACGCAGTTGAGAGACAATGTTCCTGAGCTTCTTGTGTTCATAACAGTGTGTAGTAAGTTCTTTGTATATGTGGGCAAAGCTTATACATGGACAAGAAGGCATAAAATAGGAAACTACATGAAAACATGAATAGTTCAGAGAAAATGTCAGAAAATAGATGAGAACTCATTTAGAACAGCTCAAACAGATTCTCCAGGTTAGTTCTTAGTGTAGAATAGATATCTAAGATCCAGAAAATCCTTAATTAGATTTCAGATCGCAAGAAACAGTGTATGAATCCTATATTGTTTACTTAAATGAGCCTAGAAAGGTAAAAGTGTGTCATACAAGGCAGATTACCATTGAAATAGAGAAATAAACACATTAAGCAGCTTTGGAAAGCTTACACTTCACTGAAATATAGTATTACACTCTCTAACATAGTTGAGAGACAATGTTCCCTAGCTTCTTCTGTTCATAACAGTGTGTAAGACATTGTTTGTTTATGTGGGCAAAGCTTATATGTGGACAAGAAGGCATAATATAGGAAACTACATGAAAACATGAAAAATTCAGATCAAATGTCAGAAAATAGATGAGAACTCATTTAGAACAGCTCAAACAAATTCTCCAGGTCAGTTCTTAGTGTAGAAAGGTATCTAAGATCCAGGAAATCCTTAATTAGAGTTCAGATCACATGAAACAGTGTATGAATCCTACATTTTTTACTTATTGGAGCCTAGAACTTTAAATGCATGTCACACAAAGCTTGAAAGAGAGAAATAAGGAAATTTAGCAGCTTTGGAAAGCTTTACAGTTCACTGTAATGTAGCATTACACTCTATAACATAGTTGAGAGACAATGTTCCCGAGGTTTTCAGGTTCATAACAATGTTTATGTTGTTGTTTGTCCATGTTCCCAATGCTTATACCTGGACCAGAAGGCCTAATGTTAGAAACTATGAGAAAACATCAGTAATTCTGGGAAAATAACAGTAAATAGATGAGAACCCGAATAGAACATGTATAAAACAATTCCCCAAGTCTGTTGTTAGTTTATCAAAGGTATCTACGATCCAGGAAATCCTTAATTAGAGTTCAGATCACATGAAACAGTGTATAAATCCTATATTGTTTACTTAAAGTAGCCTAAAATGGTAAATGTGTGTCATACAAGGAAGAATACCATTGAAATGGATAAATAAACACATTAAGCCACTTTGGAAAGCCTTACAATTCACTGCAACCTAGTATTACACTCTTTAACGAGTTGAGAGACAATATTCCTGAGCTTCTGATGTTCATAACAGTGTGTAGGACTTTGTTTGTATATGTCGGTAAAGCTTATATTGGACAAGAAGGCCTAATATAGGAAAGTACATGAAAACATGAATAATTCAGAGAAAATGTCAGTAAATAGATCAGAACTCTTTCAGAAGAGCTGAAACAGATTCTCCAAGTCAGTTCTTAGTGTAGAAAGGTATCTAAGATCCAGGAAATTCTAAATTAGAGTTCAGATCACATCAAACAGTGTATGAATCCTATATTGTTTACCTAAAGGAGCCTGGAATGGTAAATGTTGTCATATAGGCAGAATTCCATTGAAATAGAGAAATAAACACATTATGCAGCTTGTGAAGCCTTACACTTCACTGCAATGTAGTATTACACTCTATGGCATAGTTGAGAGACAATGTTCCCGAGCTTCTTCTGTTCATAACAGTGTGTAGGACGTTGTTTGTATATGTGGGTAAAGCTTATACTTAGAAACGAAGGCATAATATAGGAAACTATATGAAAACATGAATAATTCAGAATAAATGACACTAAATAGATGAGAACTCAGTTAGAACAGCTGATACATATTCTCCAAGTCAGTTCTTAGTGTAAAACATATCAAAGATCCAAGAAATTCTTAATTAGAGTTTAGAGCACATGAAACAGTGCATGAATCCTATATTTTTTACTTATTGGAGCCTAGAACTTTAAATGAATGTCACACAAAGCTCGAAAGAGAGAAATAAGCAAATTAAGCAGCTTTGGAAAGCCTTACACTTCACTGTAATATAGCATTAAACTCTATAACATAGTTGAGAGACAATGTTCCCGAGGTTTTCAAGTTCATAACAATGTTTAGGTATTTGTTTGTCCACGTTCCCAATGCTTATACCTGGACGAGAAGGCCTAATGTTAGAAACTATGAGAAAACATCAGTAATTCTGGGAAATTAACAGTAAATAGATGAGAACTCCCATAGAACATGTATAAAACATTTCCCCAAGTCTGTAGTTAGTCTATAAAAGGTATCTACGATCCAGGAAATCCTTAATTAGAGTTCAGATCACATGAAACAGTGTTTGAATCCTATATTGTTTACTTAAAGGAGCCTAGAATGGTACCTGTGTGTCATACAAGGCAGAATACCATTGTAATAGAGAATTAAACACATTAAGCAGTTTTGGAAATCCTTACACTTCGTTGCAATGTAGTATTACACTCTATAACATAGTTGAGAGACAATGTTACCAGCTTCTTCTGTTCATAACAGTATGTTGGAAGTTCTTTTTATATGTGGGCAAAGCTTATACATGGACAAGAAGGCATAATTTAGGAAACTACATGAAAACCTGAATAATTCAGAGAAAATGTCAGTAAATAGATGAGAACTCATTTAGAACAGCTGAAACAGATTCTCCAAGTTAGTTCTTAGTGTACAAAGGTATATAAGATCCAGGATATTCTAAAATAGAGTTAAGATCACATCAAACAGTGTACGAATCCTATATTGTTTACTTAAAGGAACCTAGAAAGATAAATGTTGTCCTACAGGTAGAATACTATTGAAATAGAGAAATAAACATATTAAGCAGTTTATGGAAGCCTTACACTTCACTTCAATATAGTATTATACTCTATAACATAGTTGATACAATGTTCCCGAGCTTCTTCTATTCATAACAGTGTGTAGGACATTGTTTCTTTATGTGGGCAAAGCTTATACTTGGACAAGAAAGCATAATATATGAACCTACATGAAAACATGAATAATTCAGAGAAAATGTCAGTAAATAGATGAGAACTCATTTAGAACAGCTGAAACAGATTCTGCAAGTCAGTTCTTAGTGTAAAAATGTATCTCAGATCCAGGAAATTCTTAATTAGAGTTAAGATCACATGAAACTTTGTATGAATCCTATATTGTTAACTTAAAGGAGCCTAGAAAGGTAAATGTGTGTCATACAGGCAGAATGTCATTGAAATAGAGAACTAAACACATTTAGCATCTTTGAAATCCTTAAATTTCACTGCAATGTAGTATTACGCTCTATAACATAGTTGACAGACCATGTTCCTGAGCTTCTTCTGTTTGTAACTGTGTGTAGGAAGTTGTTTGTATGTGTGGGCTATGCTTATACTTAGACAAGAAGGCCTAATATAGGAAACTACATGAAAACATGAATAATTCAGAGTAAATGAGAGTAAATAGATGAGAACTCGTTTAGAACAGGTGAAACAGATTATCCAAGTCAGTTCATAGTGTAGTAAAGGGATCTAACATCCAGGAATTCCTTAATTCGAGTTGAGAGCACATGAAACAGTGTATGAATCCTATATTTTTACTAACTGAAGCCCAGAACCTTAAATGTATGTCACTCAAAGCTTGAAAGAGAGAAATAAGCAAATTAAGCAGCTTTGGAAAGCCTTACACTTCACTGAAATGTATCATTAAACTCTATAACAAAGTTGAGAGACAATGTTCCCGAGCTTTTCAGGTTCATAACAATGTTCAGGTAGTGGTTTGTCCATGTTCCCAATGCTTATACCTGGTCCAGAAGGCCTAATGTTAGAAACTATGAGAAAACATCTGAAATTCTGGGAATATAACAGTAAATAGATGAGAACTGGAATAGAACATGTATAAAACACTTCTCTAAGTCTGTTGTTAGTTTATAAAAGTTATCTAGGATCCAGGAAATCCTTAATTAGAGTTCAGATCGCATGAAACACTGTATAAATCCTATATTGTTTATTTAAAGGAGCCTAGAATTGTAAATGTGTGACATACAAGGCAGAATACCATTGAAATAGAGAAAGGAACATGTTAGGCAGCTTTGGAAAGCCTTACACTTCACTGCAATGTAGTATTACACTCTATAACATAGTTGAGAAACAATGTTCCCGAGGTTTTCAGGTTCATAACAGTGTTTAGGTAGTTGTTTGTCCATGTTACCAATGCTTATACCTGTACCAGAAGGCCTAATATTAGAAACTATGAGAAAACATCAGTAATTCTGGGAAAATAACTGTAAATAGATGAGAACCCGCATAGAACATGTATGAAACGCTTCTCTAAGTCTGTTGTTAGTTTAGAAAAGTTATCTAGGATCCAGGAAATCCTTAATTAGAGTTCAGATCACATGAAACAGTGAATGAATCCTATATTGTTTACTTAAAGGAGCCTAGAACGGTAAATGTGTGTCATACAGGCAGAATACCATTGAAATAGAGAAAGAAACACGTTAGGCAGCTTTGGAAAGCCTTACACTTCACTGCAATGTAGTATTACACTCTATAACATAGTTGAGAGACAATGTTCCCGACCTTCTTCTGTTCATAACAGTGTGTAGGACATTGTTTGCATATGGGGGCAAAGCTTATACGTAGACAAGAAGGCCTAATAAAGGAAACAAAATGAAAACATGAATAATTTGAGTAAATGACAGTAAATAGATGAGAACTAGTTTAGAACAGGTGAAACAGATTTTCCAATCAGTTCTTAGTGTAGAAAAGGGATCTAACATCAAGGAATTCCTTAATTCAAGTTTAGAGCACATGAAACAGTGTGTGAATCCTATATTTTTAACTTATTGGAGCCTAGAACGTTAAATGTATGTCAGACAAAGCTTGAAAGACAGAAATAATCAAATTGAGCAGCTTTAGAAAGCCTTACAGTTCACTGTAATTTAGCATTACACTCTATAACATAGTTGAAAGACAATGTTCCCGAGCCTTTTCTGTTCATAACAGTGTGTGGGAAGTTGTTTGTATATGTGGGCAAAGCTTATATTGGACAAGAAGGCCTAATATAGGAAATTACATGAAAACATGAATAATTCATAGAAAATGTCAATAAATGATGAGAACTCTTTCAGAAGAGCTGAAACAGATTCTCCAAGTCAGTTCTTAGTGTAGAAAGTTATCTAAGATCCAGGAAATTCTAAATTAGAGTTCAGATCATATCAAACAGTGTATGAATCCTATATTGTGTACTTAAAGGAGCCTGGAATGGTAAATGTTGTCATACAGGCAGAATTCCATTGAAATAGAGAAATAAACACATTATGCTGCTTGTGAAGCCTTACACTTCACTGCAATGTACAATATTATTACACTCTATCACATAGTTGAGAGACAATGTTCCCGAGCTTCTTCTGTTCATAACAATGTGTAGGAAGTTGTTTGTATATGTTGGTAAAGCTTATACTTAGAAAAGAAGGCATAATATAGGAAACTATATGAAAACATGAATAATTCAGAATAAATGACAGTAAATAGATGAGAACTCATTTAGAACAGCCGAATCAGATTCTCCAAGTCAGTTCTTAGTGTAAAAAGGTATCAAAGATCCAAGAAATTCTTAATTAAAGTTTAAAGCAATGAAACAGTGTATGAATCCTATATTGTTTACTTAAAGGAGCCTAGAAAGGTAAATGTTGTCATACAGGCAGAATTCCATTGAAATGGAGAAATAAACACATTATGCAGCTTGTGAAGCCTTACACTTCCCTGCAATGTAGTATTATACTCTACAACATAGTTGAGAGACAATGTTCCCGAGGTTTACAGGTTCATAACAGTGTGAACTCGTATTCAACGTGTATAAAACACTTCTCCAATTCTGTTGTTCATTTATAAAAGGTATCTACCATCTAGGAAATGATTAATTAGAGTCAAGATCACATGAAACATTGTAAGAAACCAATATTGTTTATTTAAAGGAGCCTAGAACAATAAATGTGTGTCATACAAGGTAGAGTGCCATTGAAATAGAGAAAGAAACACATTAAGCAGCTTTGGAAAGCCTTATACTTCACTGCAATGTAGGATTACACTCTATAACATAGTTGATAGACAATGTTCCCTAGCTTCTTCTGTTCATAACAGTGTGTAGGAAGTTGTTTGTTTATGTGGGCTCTACTTTTACTTGGAAAAGAAGGCCTACTATAGGAAACTACATGAAAACATGAATAATTCAGATAAAATGTCAGTAAATAGATGAGAACTCATTTAGAATAGCTAAAACAGATTCTCCAAGTCAGATTTTAGTGTAGAAAAGTTATCTAAGACCCAGGAAATGCTTAATTAGAGTTAAGAGCACATTAAGCAGTGTATGAAACCTCTTTTGTTTACTTAAAATAACCTAGAACTTTACATGTGTGTCATACAAGGCTTGAAAGAGAGAAATAAGCAAATTGAGCAGCTTTGGAAAGCCTTACAGATCACTGTAATGTAGCATTACAATCTATAACATAGTTGATAGACAATGTTCCCTAGCTTCTTCTGTTCATAACAGTGTGTAGGAAGTTGTTTGTATATGTGGGCTATGCTTATACTTGGACAGGTATGCCAAATATAGGAAACTACTTGAAAACATGAATAATTCAAAGAAAATGTCAGTAAATACATGAGAACTCGTTTAGAACAGGTGAAAGAGATTCTCCAAGACAGTTGTTAGTGTAGAAAAGTTATCTAACATCCAGGAATTCCTTAATTCGAGTTGAGAGTTCATTAAACAGTGTATGAGTCCTTTATTTCTTACTTAAAGGAGCCTAGAACTTTAAATGTATGTCACACAAAGCTTGAAATAGAGAAATAAGCAAATAAAGTAGCTACGGAAAGCCTTACACTTTACTGAAATGTATCATTAAACTCTATAACATATTGATAGCTGAGAGACAATGTTCTCGAGCTTTTCAGGTTCATAACAGTGTTTAGGTAGCTGTTTGTCCATGTTTCCAATGCTTATACCTAGACAAGAAGGACTAATGTTAGAAACTACAAGAAAACATCAGTAATTCTGGGAAAATAACAGAAAATAGATGTGAACTCACATAGAACATGTATAAAACACTTCTGCAACTCTGCTGTTAGTTTATAAAAGGTATCTACGATCCAAGAAATCCTTCATTGAGCAGCTGGAAAAATCCTTACAGTTCACTGCATTGTAGCATTGAACGCTATAACATAGTTGAGAGACAATGTTCCAGAACTTCTCAGGTTCATAACCGTGTGTAGGAAGTTGTTTGTCCTTATCCCCAATGCTTATACTTTGACAACAAGGCCTAATATTGGGAACTACAAGAAAATATCAGTAATTCAGGGAAAATAACATTAAATAGATGAGTACTCGCATAGAACATGTAGAAAACACTTCTCCAAGTCTGTTGTTTGTGTATAAAAAGAATCTAAGATCCAGGAAATCCTTATTACAGTAAAGAGCTCATTAAACAGTGTATGAAACCTCTATTATTTCTTAATGGAGCCTAGAAGTGTAAATATCTGTCATACAAGGCAAAATAGTCTTAAAATAGACAAATAAGCACATTTCAGCATCTTTGGAAAGCCTTACACTTCACCGCAATGTAGTATTCAACTCTATAATATAGGTGAGATACAATGTTCCTGAGCTTCTCAGGTTGATAACAGTGTGAGAACTCGCATGTAATATGTAGAAAACACTTCTCCAAGTCTGTTCTTAGTGTATAAAAGATATTTATGAGCCAGGAAATCCTTAATTAGAGTTACAACCACAATAAGCAGTGTGTGAATCTTATATTATTTACTTAAAGGAACCTAGAAGTTTATTTTTTTGCATCCAATATCTTTATTTTTTAAAATAAATTTTTGTTGTTCATATTATTACAAATGTTCCTTTCCCCACCACCACCATTGCTCTCCTCCACCAGGTTCCCACCCCACCCTCTGCCCTTTCCCCTCTCCCCATTGTCCTCGTCCATAGGTGCACAGTTAATGTTCAGTCTCTTCCCACATCCCCCTGTGCCCTTTTCCCCAAGAATCATCAGTTCACTCCCCTTCCATACCTCTGATTCTATTACATTCAACAGTTAATATTGTTCATCAGATTTTTTTTTTTTAATTTCCTTGGTTTTTAGATTCACTTGTTGATAGTTACGTATTTGTTGTTCATAATTTTTATCTTTATTTACTTTCTCTTCTGAAAGAACCCCCTTCAGCAATTCATATAATTCTGGTTTGTTTTTTGATGAACTCCTTTAGCTTTTTTTGTTTTTTATTAGTGAAGCTCTTTATCTGACCTTCGATTCTGAGTAATAGCTTTGCTGGATAGATTATCTTTGGCTGTAGGTTCTTACTATTCATCACCTCGAATATTTCTTGCCATTCCTGTCTGGCCTGCATGGTTTCTGTTGAGAAATCAGCTGACAATCGTATAGGTGCTCCTTTATAGGTAACTACCTTCTTTGCTCTTGCTGCTTTTAATATTCTATCTTTGCCTTTTGCTCTTGGAATTTTAATTATGATTTGTCTTGGTTTGGTCCTCTTTGGATTCCTTTTGTTTGAAGTTCTGTGCACTTCCTGGACTTGTAAGTGTAATTCTTTCACCAGGTGGGGGAAGTTTTCTGTCACTATTTCTTTCAGTATGTTTTCGATATCTTGCTCTCTCTCATCTTCCGGGACCCCCATAATTCTGATGTTGGTTCGCTTGAAGTTGTCCCAGAGGTTTCTTACATTATGTTCAATTTTCTGGATTCTCTTGCCTTCTAGGTTCTGTGGAGGAGTGTCTTCTGGCTCTTTATGTTCCAAATCTTTGACTTGTTTCTTGCGATCTTCCATTCTGTTTTTAGGACTCTCTATAATATTTTTTTTATTTCAGACAATGTATTCTTTATTTCTTGTTGATCCCTTATCATTTCTTATTGATCCCTTATCATTTCTTGTTGATTCCTTATTAATTCTAGTTGATCTATTTTCATATCCTCATAGGTCTTATCGATCTTTTCTACGAAATTCTTGAAAAACTTTATAAGCGTAGATTTGAACTCTATGTCCAGTCGCTTTTTGTCCTCCATTTCTTTCATTTGTGATCTATTTCATTGTCACATTTCCCAGCTACAGATGGGATGGCATTTCAGGGTGGAGCCTACAGCCTTGACTTCCGTCAGCCCCGTGGCTCCTGGGTCTCAGGGTCCTTCAGTCCATGCTGCAAGTGCCTCTGAGAGAAAGGTGCCCTTGATTTTCGCCTGCTACCAAAGAGTCTAGGCTTTCGCCAAATGAGCCCGGTATTGGGGTTCAGTTCAGTTGGAAGTGGAGCTGGAGGTGGCGTTCAGAGCAGTCTGGAGCCCCAGTCTCCTTTCCGCCAGGGCAATCCCGTGGCACAGCCAACCGTCCCTTCTCTGTGCACAATGTGCAAGCCACCAGGACCTCCTTTCGCCGTTCCCCCAAGGATCCGCCTCGCAGCCCAGCTTCCTATGGATGAGCCTGGGTCCCCGGGGTCTGGCCTAGAACTGGGGTTCAGAGCAGTCGGAACTGGGGCCCAGCACAGTTGGAGCTTTTATCTCCTTCCTGCAAGGGAATGCCAGCCAGGCACTCAGCCTCCCTCCTCTCTAGCTCCATCCTCTCCGGCTCCGTCCTCTCTGCAAGCGTGGCATGTCTCCGTACCTTAGGCTTTTACAACTCCTCTGCGCTTCCTGCTGGTTTTCTGCTTACTTCTCGCTGTAGAATTTCCAGTCAGTCGACTTTCCTGTAGTTCTGGGTAATGTCCATTTTATATTTTAGTTGTATTTTATTGAAATTGTTGGGTGCGGCTGCGGCTAGGTGTCTACCTGAGCAGCCATCTTGGATTCTACAGGAACCTAGAAGTTTAAATGTGTGTCACACAAGGCTTGAAAGAGAGAAATAAGCACAATTAAGCAGCTGGAGAAAGCCTTACACTTCACTGCAATATAGCATTGAATTCTATAACATAGTTGAGAGACAATATTCCAGAGCTTCTCAGGTTCATAACCGTGTGTAGGAAGTTGTTTGTCCATATCCCCAATGCTTATACTTTGACAACAAGGCCTAATGTTGGAAACTACAAGAAAATATCATTAATTCAGGGAAAATAACATTAAATAGATGAGAACTCACATAGAACATGTAGAAAACACTTCTCCAAGTCTGTTGTTTGTGTATAAAAGGAATCTAAGATCCAGGAAATCCTTATTACAGTAAAGAGCTCATTAAACCGTGTATGAAATCTCTATTATTTCTTAATGGAGCCTAGAAGTGTAAATGTGTGTCATACAAAGCAAAATATCCTTGAAATAGACAAATAAGCACATTTCAGCATCTTTGGAAAGCCTTACACATCACTGCAATGTAGTATTAAACTCTATAATATAGGTGAGATACAATGTTCCTGAGCTTCTCAGGTTGTTAACAGCGTGAGAACTCGCGTGTAATATGTAGGAAACACTTCTCCAAGTAAGTTGTTTGTGTAGAAAGGTATTTAACATCCAGGAAATCCTTAATTAGAGTTAAGAGCACATGAAACAGTGTATGAAGACTTTTTATTTAATTAAAGTAGCATGGAACTGTAAATGTGTGCCATGCAAGACAGAATATCCTTTAAATAGAGAAATAAGCATATTTAAGCAGCTTTGGAAAGCTTTTGACTTCACTGTAATGTAGCATTAAACTCTAAAACATAGTTGAGAGACAATATTCCAGAGCTTCTCAGGTTCAAAACAGTGTTTAGGTATTTGTTTGTCCATGTTCCCAATGCTTATACTTGAACAAGAAGGCATAATATTGGAAACTAGAAGAAAACAGTAATTCAGAGAAAATAACAGTATATATTGTAGATGAGAACTCGCATAGAACATGTAGAAAACAATTCTCCAAGTCAGTTGTTAGGGTAGAAAAGGTTTCTAAGATCCAGGAAAACCTTAATTACACTAAAGAGATCATTAAATAGTGTATGAAACCAATAAACCAAAAAAACCACATAATTATAAAGGTATGTCATACAAGACAGAAATCCTTGAAATAGAGAAATAAACATATTTTAGTAACTTTGGAAACCCTTACACTTCACTGAAATGTAGCATTAAATTCTATAACAGAGTTGAAAGACAATATTCCCTCAGCCTAACCATAACCCTATCCCTAACCCTAACCCTAGTCCTAACCCTAACCCTAACCCTAGCCCTAACCCTAACCCTAACCCTAGTTCTAACCCTAAACCTAACCCTAACCCTAACCCTAACCCTAACCCTAACCCTAGCCCTAACCCTAACCCTAGCTTCCCAGCTTCATAACAGTGTGTAGCAAGTTGTTTGTCCTTGTGGGCAATGCTTATATTTGGATAAGAAGGCCTAATATATGAAACCACGAGAAAAAAATGAGTAATACAGAGAAATCAACAGTAAATAGATGAGACCTCATATAAAACAGCTGAAACAGATTTCTACAAGTCAGTTATTAGTGGAGAAAAGGAATCTAAGACCCAGGCAATCTTTAATTAAATGGAACAGCACATTAAACAGTGTATGAAACCTCTATTATTTTCTTAAGGTAGCCTAGAACTTTAAATGTGTGTCACACAAGGCTTGAAAGAGAGAAATAAGCACTATTAAGCAGCTTTGGAAATCCTTAGACTTTACTGCATTGTAGCATTAAACTCTAAAACATAGTTGAGAGACAATGTTTCCAAGCTTCTCGGGTTCATAACAGTGTTCAGGAAGTTGTTTGTACATGTGGGCAATGCTTATACTTGGACAAGAAGGCCTAATATAGGAAACTACATGAAAACATGAATAATTCAGAGAAAATGACAGTAAATAGATGAGAACTCGTTTAGAACAGGTGAAACAGATTCTCCAAGTCAGTTGTTAGTATAGAAAAGGTATCTAATATCCAGGAATTCCTTAATTAGAGTTAAGAGCACATTAAACAGTGTATGAATCCCATATTATTTACGTAAAGGAGCCCAGATCTTTTAATACGTGTCACACAAGGCTTGAAAGAGAGAAATAAGCACAATTAAGCAACTGGAGAAAGCCTTAGACTTCACTGCAATGTAGCATTGAACTCTATAACATAGTTGAGGGACAATGTTCCAGAGCTTGTCAGGTTCATAACCGTGTGTAGGAAGTTGTTTGTCCATATCTCCAATGCTTATACTTTGACAAGAAGTCCTAATATTGGAAACTATAAGAAAATATCAGTAATTCAGGGAAAATAACAGTAAATAGATGAATACTGGCATAGAACATGTAGAAAACACTTCTCCAAGTCTGTTGTTTGTGTATAAAAGGAATCTAAGATCCAGGAAATCCTTAATTACAGTAAAGAGCTCATTAAACCGTGTAGGAACCCTCTATTATTTACTTAAAGGAGCCTAGAACTGTAAATGTGTGACATGCAAGGCAGAATATCCTTGATATAGAGAAATACGCACATTTCAGCATCTTTGGAAAGTCTTAGACTTCACAGCAATGTAGTATTCAACTCTATAATATAGGTGAGAATCAATGTTCCTGAGTTTCTCAGGTTGTTAACAGTGTGAGAACTCGCATGTAATATGTAGGAAACACTTCTCCAAGTAAGTTGTTTTTGTAGAAAGGTATCTAACATCCAGGAAATACTTAATTAGAGTTAAGAGCACATAAAACAGTGTATGAAACCTCTATTATTTACTTAAAGTAGCCTAGCACTGTAAATGTGTGTCATGCAAGACAGAATATCCTTGAAATAGAGAAATAAGCATATTTAAGCAGCTTTGGAAAGCTTTTGACTTCACTGTAATGTAGCATTAAACTCTATAACATAGTTGAGAGACAATGTTCCAGAGCTTCTCAGGTTCAAAACAGTGTTTAGGTAGTTGTTTGTCCACGTTCCCAATGCTTATACTTGGACAAGAAAGCCTAATATTGGAAACTAGAAGAAAACAGTAATTCAGAGAAAATAACAGTAAATAAATGAGAACTCGCATAGAACATGTAGAAAACACTTCTACAAGTCAGTTGTTAGTGTAGAAAAGGTATGTAAGATCCAGGAAAACCTTATTTATACTAAAGAGATCATTAAAACCTATATTATGTACTTAAAGGAGCACATAACTATAAATGTATGTCATAAAAGACAGAAATCCTTGAAATAGAGAAATAAACATATTTAAGTAGCTTTGGAAACCCTTACACTTCACTGCATTGTAGCATTAAACTCTAAAACATAGTTGAGAGACAATGTTCACGAGCTTCTCGGGTTCATAACAGTGTGCAGGAAGTTGTTTGTACATGTGGGCAATGCTTATACTTGGACAAGAAGGCCTAATATTGGAAACTACAAGAAAACATCAGTAATTCAGGGAAAATAACAGTAAATAGATGAGAACTCCCATAGGACATCTAGAAAACATTTCTCCAAGTCTGTTGTTAGTTTATAAAATGTATCTATGATCCAGGAAATCCTTAATTAGAGTTAAGATCACATTAAACAGTGTATGAATTATTTACTTACAGGAGCCGAGAATGGTAAATGGGTGTCATACAAGGAAAAATATCCTTGAAATAGACAAATAAACAATTTAAGCAACTTTGGAAAGACTCCTGCTTCATGATAATGTAGTATTTAACTCTATAATATAGTTGAGAGACAATGTTCCAGAGCTTCTCAGGTTCATAACCTTGTGTAGAAAGTTGTTTGTCCATATTCCAATGCTTATTCTTTGAAAAAGAGGCCTAATATTGGGAACTACAAGAAAACATCAGTAATACAGAGAAAACTACATTAAATAGATGATAACTTGTATCGAACTGGTGAAACAGATTCTCCAAGTCAGTTGATAAAGTTGAAAAGGTATCTAAGATCCAGGAAATCCTTAATTAGAGTTATGATCACATTAAACAGTGTATGAACCCTACATTATTTACTTAAAGGTGCTTAGAACTTTAAATAAGTCTCAAACAAGGCTTGAATGAGAGAAATAAGCATAATTAAGCAGCTTTGGAAAGCCTTACCCTTCGCTATAATGTACTATTAAACTCTATAACATCACTAATTCCGGGAAAATAACAGTAAACAGATGAGAATTAGCATAGAACAGGTGAAACAGATTTCTCTAAGTCAGTTGTTAGTGTAGAGAAGGTATCTAAGATCCAGAAAATCCTTAATTAAACTGAAGAGCACATTAAACTCAATATGAAACCTCATACAAGTCTTGAAAGAGTGAAATAAGCACAATTCAGCAGCTTTGAAAAGCCTTAGACTTCACTACAATTTAGCTTTAAACTCTATAACGTAGTTGAGAGACAATGTTACCCTGCTCTTAGGTTCATAACAGTGTGTTTGTTTAAGTAGGCAATGCTTATACTTAAACAAGAAGGCCTAATATAGGCAACTACATGAAAACATGAGTAATTCAGCGAAAATAACAGTAAATAGATGAGAACTCGTTTAGAACAGGTTAAACAGGTTCCTTTTCTACACTAACAACTTACTTGGAGAAGTGTTTTCTACATGTACTATGAGAGTTCTTGTCTATTTTCTGTTATTTTTTCTGAATTACTCAGGTTTTCTTGTAGTTTCCTATATTAGGATTTCTTGTCCAATTATAAGCATTGCCCATATGTACAAACAATTTCCTACACAATGTTATGAAGCTGAGAACTCGGGAACATTGTCTCTCAACCATGTTTTAGAGTTTAATGCTACATTGCAGTGAAGTCTAAGGCTTTCCAAAGCTGCTTAATTGTGTTTATTTCTCTCTTTCAATCCCTGTATGTCACACATTTAAAGTTCTAGGCCCCTTTAAGTAAATAATAGAGGTTTCATACACTGATTCATGTGCTCTTAACTCTAATTAAGAATTTCCTGGATCTTCAATACATTTCTACAATAACAACTAACGTGGAGAAGAGTGTTCTACCTCTTCTATTCGAGTTCTAATCCTTTTACTGTTATTTTCTCTGAATTACTCAAGTTTTCTTGTAGTTTACTACAGTAGGCCTTCTAGTCCAAGTATAAGCATTGCCCACAGGTACAAACAACTTCCTACACACTGCTTAAATGTGCTTACGTCTTTCTTTCAAGCTTCTATGACACACATTTACAGTTCTCTTAACTCTAATTTAGGATTTCCTGTATCTTATATAACTTTCTACACTAACAACTTACTTGAAGAAGTGTTTTCAACATGTTCTATTAGAGTTCTCATTTATTTATTGTTATTTGTTCTGAATTACTCATGTTTTCTTGTAGTTTCGTATATTCAGCATTCTTGCCTTATTATAAGTATTGTGAAAGGGTTTAAGGCTACATTGCAGTGAACCCTAAGGCTTTCCAAAGCTGCTTAAATGTGCTTATTTCTGCATTTAAAGGATATTCTGCCTTGTATGACACACATTTACAGTTCTAGGCTCCTTTAAGTAAATAATAGATGTTTCATGCATTGTTTCATGTGCTCTTTACTCTAATTAAGGATTTCCTGGATCTTAGATACCTTTCTACACTAACAACTTACTTGAAGTAGTGTTTTCTATACATTCTATGGGAGTTCTCATGTATTTACTGTTATTTTTCCTGGATCTTAGATACCTTTTCTACACTAACAACTGAGTAGGAGAATCTGTTTCACTTGTTCTATACCAGTTTTCATCTATTTACTGTTATTTTCTCTGAATTACTCATGTTTTCTTTTAGTTTTATATATTAGGCCTTCTTTCCAAGGATAAGCTTTGCCCACCTATACACACAACTTTGTACACACTGTTAAGAACCTGAGAAACGCCAGAACATTGTCTCTCAACTATGTTATAGAGTTTAATGATACATTGCAGTGAAGTCTAATGGTTTCCACAACTGCTTAAATGTTTTAGAGTTTAATGCTACATTGCAGTGAAATCTAAGGCTTTCCAAAGCTGCTTAGATGTGCTTATTTCTCTATTTCAAAGATATTCTGCCTTGTATGACACACAATTACAGTTCTAGGCACCTTTAAGTAAATAATAGAGGTTTCATTCACCGTTTAATGTGCTCTAATCTCTAATTAATGATTTCCTGGATCTTAGATAACTTTCTACACTAACAACTTACTTGGAGACCTGTTTTCTACATGTTCTATGAGAATTCTCATCTTTTTACTGTTATTACTTCTGAATTACTCACGTTTTCTTGTAGTTTCCTATATTAGATGTTCTTGTCCAATCATAAACATTGCTCACATGTACAATCAACTTACTACACACTGTTATGAAGCTGAGAAGCTCGGGAACATTGTCTCTCAACTATGTTTCAGAGTTTAATGCTACATTGCAGTGAAGTCTAAGGCTTTCTCCAGCTGCTTAATTGTGCTTATTTCTCTCAAGTCTTGTATGACACACATTTACAGTTCAAGGCTCCTTTAAGTAAATAATAGAGGCTTCATACATTGTTTAATCTGCTCTTAACTCTAAGGATTTTCTGGATCTTCGATACTTTTTCTATACTAACAACTGACTTGGAGAAGTGTCTTCCACATTTTTTATGCAATTTTTCATCTATATATTGTTATTTTCTCTGAATTATTCATGTTTTCTTGTAGTTTCCTATATTAGGCCTTCTTGTCCAAGTATAAGCATTGCTCACATATACAAACAACTTCCTACACACTGTAATGAACCTGAGAAGCTAGGGAACATTTTCTCTCAACTACGGTTTAGAGTTTAATGCTACATTGCTGTGAAGTCTAAGGCTTTCCAAAGCTGCTTACTTGTGCATATTTCCCTCTTTCAAGCCTTGTATGACACACATGTAAAGTTCTAGGCTCCTTTCAGTAAATAATAGAGGTTTCATACAATCTTAAATGTGATATTTACTCTAATTAAGGATTTCTGGATCTTAGGTACCTTTTCTACACTAACGACTGACTAGCAGAATGTGTTTTACCTGTTCTATGGGAGTTCTCATCTATTTACTGTTATTTTCCATAAATTACTCATGTTTTCTGTAGTTTCCTATATTAGGCCTTCTTTTCCAAGTATAAGCATTGCACACATGAACAAACAACTTCTTACACACTGTCATGAACCTGAGAAGCTCGGGAACATCTTTCTTGCAACTATGATTTAGAGTTTAATGCTATCTTGCAGTGAAGTCTAAGGTTTTCTAAAGCTGCTTAATTGTGCATATTTCTCTCTTTCAAGCCTTGTATGACACACATTTACAGTTTAGGCTTTTTTAAGTAAATAATAGAGGTTTCATACACTGTTTAATGTGCTCTTTACTGTAATTAAAAATTTCCTGGATCATAGATACCTTTCTACGCTAACAACTTACTTGGAGAAGTGTGCTCTACATGTACTATGGGAATTCTCATCTATTTACTGTTATTATCTCTGAATTACTCATGTTTTCTTGAGTTTTCTATATTTGGCTTTCTTGTCCAAGTATAAGCATTGCTCACATGTACAAACAACTTCCCACACACTGTTATGAACCTGAGAAGTTTGAGAACATTGTCTCTCCACTAAGTTATAGGGTTTAATGCTACACTGCAGTTAAGTCAAAGGCTTTCCAAAGCTGCTTAATTGTGCATATTTCTCTCTTTTAAGCCTTGTATGACACACATTTACAGTTCTAGGCTACTGTAAGTAAATAATAGAGGTTTCATACACTGTTTAATGTGCTCTTTATTGTAATTAAAAATTTCCTGGATCTTAGATAACTTTCTGCACTAACAACTTACATGGATTAGTGTTTTCTACATGTTCTATGAGAGTTCTCATCTATTTACTATTATTTCTTCTGAATTATTTATGCTTTCTTGTAGTTTTCTATATTAGGCCTGCTTATCCAAGTATAAGCATTGCACACATGTACAAACAACTACCTAAACACTATAATCAACCTGAGAAACTAGGGAACATTGTCTCTCAACCATGTTTTACAGTTTATTGCTACATTGCAGTGAAGTCTAAGCCTTTCCAAAGCTGCTTAACTGTGCTTATTTCTCTCTTTCAAGTCTTCTATGACACACATTTAAAGTTCTTGGATCCGTTAAGTAAATAATAGACGTTTCATACAATGGTAAATGTGCTATTTATTCTAAGGATTCCCAAGATCTTCGATACCTTTTCTACACTAACAACTGAATTGGGGAATCAGTTTCACCTGTTCTATACCAGTTTTCATCTATTTACTTTTATTTTCTCTGAATTACTCATGTTTTCAGGTAGTTTCCCATATTAGGCCTTCTTGTCCAAGTATAAACATTGCCCACATATACAAACAACTTTTTACACAGTGTTAATGACATGAGAAGCGTGGGAACATTGTCTCTCAATTATGTTTTAGAGTTTAATGCTACATTTCAGTGAAGTGTAAGGCTTTCCAAAGCTACTAAAATGTGCTTATTTCTCCAATTCAAGGATATTCTGCCTTGTATGAAACACATAACAGTTCTAGGCTTTTATAGTAAATAATAGAGGTTTCATACATGGTTTCATGTGCTCTAATCTCTAAGAATTTCCTGTATCTTAGATACGTTTTCTACACTAACAACTGACTTGGAAAAGTGTGTTCTACATGTTTTACGCATGTTCTCATCTACTTAATGTTATTTTTATGAATGACTCATGTTTTCCTGTAGTTTCCTATATGAGGCATTGTTGTCTAAGTATAACCATTGCCTACATGTACAAACAACTTCCTACAAACTGTTATGAACCTGAGAATGTCGGGAACATTGTATCTCAACTATGTTATAGGGTTTAAAGCTACATTGCAGTGAAGTCTAAGGCTTTCCAAAGCTGCTTAAATGTGCTTATTTCTCTATTTCAAGGATATTATTCCTTGTATGACACACTTTTATAGTTCTAGGCTCCTTTAAGTAAATAAAAGAGGTTTCATACACTGTTTAATGTGCTCTTAACTCTAATTAAAGATTTCCTGGATCTTCGATACTTTTTCTATACTAACAACTGACTTGGAGAAGTGTCTTCTACATGTTCTATTAGAGTTCTCATCTATTTATTGTTATTACTTCTGAATTATTCATGTTTTCTTGTAGTTTCCTGTATAAGGCCTTCTTGTCCAAGTAAAAACATTGCCCACAAGAACAAAATACTTCATAAATACTGTAATGAACCTGAGAATATAGAAAACATTTTTCCTCAACTATGGTTTAGAGTTCAATGCTACATTGCTATGAAGTCTAAGGCATTCCATAACAGATTAATTGTGCATATTTCCCTCTTTCAAGCCTTGTATGACACACATTTACAGCTCTAGACTACTGTAAGGAAATAATAGAGGTTTCATACACTGTTCAATGTGATCTTTACTGTAATTAAAAATTTCCTGGATCATAGATAACTTTCTGCATCAACAACTTATTAGGAATAGTGTTTTCTACATATTCTATGAGAGTTCTCATTTATTTGCGATTATTACAATGAATTATTCATGATTTCTTCTACATTCCTATATGAGGACTTCTTGTCCAAGCATAATCATTGCCCACATGTACAAACAACTTCCTAAACACTGTAATCAACCTGAGAAAGTAGGGAATATTATCTTTCAACCGTATTTTACAGGAGGAGGTGCCCCCATAGTGGAAAGTGATTTTCTGGAACTTGACACAGCTCTCTGCCCGTTGTCAAAGGCTAACCCTAATCATAAAACTAAGCCTATCCCTCAACCTAACCCTCACCAGTGGCTAATGCACTGGGGCCCTGTGAAACCTGGACGAGGGTCTCAATTGGCCACAAAAGCCTCACCTGCCTGAGCTTCAGACTGGATGCCAGCAAGAGGGACCCTTGTCCTCAGGGCAGGGCGTTCCCGGGGAATGGGGCAGAAAGCAGGCCCCCGGGGCCCGGCCACCAGACCAGTAAGAACCTCCGGAGGGGCCGGGGAGGTGCCCCCAGAGTGGAAAGTGATTTTTGTCGGACTTGGCACAGCTCTCTCCCCGTTGTCAAAGCCCATAGGCAGGGCTGTGGGCGTCCCAGGACACTCTGCTGTGAGCTGCCCTTTGGTGTGAGCTTTGGGGACGGGGGGGGTGGGGGGGAGAGGAGGGCCGGCCCAGAGGCTCACGGAGGCCCGTGGGTGTCCTGAAGGGAGGACTGGCTGGTCTTCCCACGCTTGGGGACCTGGGAGGCATCCTGTGAGCAGAGGGCTATGTGACTTTACATCCCAGTGGTGGGGCTATTCCTCTGCATTCGGGAGCAGGGCAGACTGGCTGGTGCTGCTCGCTCATTGGTCGAATGGACCAGGGGCGGGGTTTCCGGAACAAGGAGGCGGACCCAGGCCCACAGCTGAGCCAGGTCAAGTCAAGGAGGGGGCGGGGCCAGGTGAGCAGCTGGAGGCGGTCACGGGATCACGGGGGCGGGGCCAGGTGAACAGCCTGAAGTGGTGAGGTAAGCAGCAGAGAGGGTCGCGGGCAGGGACACGGCTGACCGGCAGGCCGGTCTGCGGGCGTCAGGGACCTAAAGAGGGGGCCCGGCGGCTCGGCCGGGCGCTTAGCTGACCAGCGGGAAGCGGTCAAGGGAAGAGTGGGTTGGGGCCGGTGTCAAAAGCTGGAGGTGGTCCAGTGGGGAAGGCCCTGGGGCCCGGTGAATGTGGACCAGATTCGCCAGTGGACACAAAGCCCCGAATGCCTGAGCTCCAGGCTGGACGCCAGCAAGAGGTTCCCTTTTCCTCAGGGCGTTCCCGGCGAATGGGGCAGAAACCTGGCCGAAGGGGCCCGGCCAGCGGGCCAGTTAGACCCTCCGGAGGGGCCGGGGCGGTGCCCCCGAAGCGCAAAGTGATCTTCTCCAACTTGACACAGCTCTCTCCCCGTTGTCAAAGGCTAACCCTATCCCTAAAACTAAGCCTATCCCTCAACCAAACCCTCACCAGTGGCTACCGCCCTGGGGCCCTGTGAAAACTGGAAGAGGGTCTCAAGTGGCCACAAAAGCCTCTCCTGCCTGAGCTTCAGACTGGTTGCCAGCAAGAGGGACCCTTGTCCTCAGGGCAGGGAGTTCCCGGGGAATGGGGCAGAAAGCAAGCCCCCGGGGCCCGGCAACCAGACCAGTAAGAACCTCCGGAGGGGCCGGGGAGGTGCCCCCAGAGTGGAAAGTGATTTTTGTCGGACTTGGCACAGCTCTCTCCCGGTTGTCAAAGCCCATAGGCAGGGCTGTGGGCGTCCCAGGACACTCTGTGTGAGCTGCCCTTTGGTGTGAGCGATGGGGACCGGGGGTGGGGGGGGGGTGGGGGAGGAGGGCCGGCCCCGAGCCTCACGGAGGCCCGTGGGTGTCCTGAAGGGAGGGCTGGCTGGTCTTCCCACGCTTGGGGACCTGGGAGGCACCCTGTGAGCAGAGGGCTATGTGCCTTTACATCCCAGTGGTGGGGCTATTCCTCTGTGTTCCGGAGCAGGGCAGACTGGCTGGTGCTGCTCGCTCATTGGTCGAATGGACCAGGTTCGGGGTTTCCGGAACAAGGAGGCGGACCCAGGCCCACAGCTGAGCCAGGTCAAGTCAAGGAGGGGGCGGGGCCAGGTGAGCAGCTGGAGTAGGTCACGGGATCACGGGGGCGGGGCCAGGTGAACAGCCTGAAGTGGTGAGGTAAGCAGGAGAGAGGGTCGCGGGCAGGGACACGGCTGACCGGCAGGCCGGTCTGCGGGCGTCAAGGACCTAAAGAGGGGGCCCGGCGGCTCGGCCGGGCGCTTAGCTGACCGGCGGGAAGCGGTCAAGGGAAGGGTGGGTTGGGGCCGGTGTCAAAAGCTGGAGGTGGTCCAGTGGGGAAGGCCCTGGGGCCCGGTGAATGTGGACCAGGGTCGCCAGTGGCCACAAAGCCCCGAATGCCTGAGCTCCAGGCTGGACGCCAGCAAGAGGTTCCCTTGTCCTCAGGGTAGGGCGTTCCCGGCGGATGGGGCAGAAAGCTGGCCGCAGGGGCCCGGCCAGCGGGCCAGTTAGACCCTCCGGAGGGGCCGGGGCGGTGCCCCCGAAGCACAAAATGATTTTCTCGAACTTGACACAGCTCTCTCCCGGTTGTCAAAGCCCATAGGCAGGGCTGTGGGCGTCCCAGGACACTCTGCTGTGACCTGCCCTTTGGTGTGAGCGATGGGGACCGGGGGTGGGGCGGGGGGGTGGGGGAGGAGGGCCCGCCCCGAGGCTCACGGAGGCCCGTGGGTGTCCTGAAGGGAGGGCTGGCTGGTCTTCCCACGCTTGGGGACCTGGGAGGCACCCTGTGAGCAGAGGGTTATGTGCCTTTACATCCTAGTGGTGGGGCTATTCCTCTATGTTTGGGAGCAGGGCAGACTGGCTGGTGCTGCTCGCTCATTGGTCGAATGGAGCAGGGGCGGGGTTTCCGGAACAAGGAGGCGGACCCAGGCCCACAGCTGAGCCAGGTCAAGTCAAGGAGGGGGCGGGGCCAGGTGAGCAGCTGGAGGCGGTCACGGGATCACGGGGGCGGGGCCAGGTGAACAGCCTGAAGTGGTGAGGTAAGCAGGAGAGAGAGTCGTGGGCACGGATGAACAGTAGCCGGGTCTGCTGGCAGCAGGGACCTAAAGAGAGGGCCCGGCGGCTTGGCCGGGCGCTTAGCTGACCAGCGGGAAGCGGTCAAGGGAAGGGTGGGTTGGGGCCGGTGGCAAAAGCTGGATGTGGTCCAGTGGGGAAGGCACTGTGGCCCGGTGAAGGTGCCCCAGGAGCGCAAAGTGATTTTCTCAGACTTGACACAGTTCTCTCCCCGTTGTCAAAGACTAACCCTAACCCTAAAACTAAGCCTATCCCTCAACCTAACCGTCACCAGTAGCTAAGGCCCTGGGGCCCTGTGAAACCTGGACGAGGGTCTCAAGTGCCCACAAAAGCCTCAGCTGCCTGAGCTTCAGACTGGATGCCAGCAAGAGGGACCCTTGTCCTCAGGGCAGGGCGATCCAGGCGAATGGGGCGGAAAGCAGGCCCCCGGCCCGGGCCACCAGACCAGTCAGAACCTCCGGAGGGGCTGGGAGGTGCCCCCAGAATGGAAAGTGATAATTTCTCGGACTTGACAGAGCTCTCTCCCAGTTGTCAAAGCCCAGAGGCAGGGCTCTGGGCATCCCAGGACACTCTGCTCTGAGCTAACCTTTGGTGGGAGCGATGGGGACCGGGGGTGGGGGGGGTGGGGGAGGAGGTCCGGCCCCGAGCCTCACGGAGGCCCGTGGGTGTCCTGAAGGGAGGGCTGGCTGGTCTTCCCACGCTTGGGGACCTGGGAGGCACCCTGTGAGCAGAGGGCTAGGTGCCTTTACATCCCAGTGGTGGGGCTATTCCTCTGTGTTCCGGAGCAGGGCAGACTGGCTGGTGCTGCTCGCTCATTGGTCGAATGGACCAGGTTCGGGGTTTCCGGAACAAGGAGGCGGACCCAGGCCCACAGCTGAGCCAGGTCAAGTCAAGGAGGGGGTGGGGCCAGGTGAGCAGCTGGAGGCGGTCACGGGATCACGGTGGCGGGGCCAGGTGAACAGCCTGAAGTGGTGAGGTAAGCAGGAGAGAGGGTCGCGGGCAGGGACACGGCTGACCGGCAGGCCCGTCTGCGGGCGTCAGGGACCTAAAGAGGGGGCCTGGCGGCTCGGCCGGGCGCTTAGCTGACCGGCGGGAAGCGGTCAAGGGAAGAGTGGGTTGGGGCCGGTGTCAAAAGCTGGAGGTGGTCCAGTGGGGAAGGCCCTGGGGCCCGGTGAATGTGGACCAGGGTCGCCAGTGGCCACAAAGCCCTGAATGCCTGAGCTCCAGGCTGGACGCCAGCAAGAGGTTCCCTTGTCCTCAGGGTAGGGCGTTCCCGGCGAATGGGGCAGAAAGCTGGCCGCAGGGGCCCGGCCAGCGGGCCAGTTAGACCCTCCGGAGGGGCCGGGGCGGTGCCCCCGAAGCGCAAAATGATTTTCTCGAACTTGACACAGCTCTCTCCCGGTTGTCAAAGCCCATAGGCAGGGCTGTGGGCGTCCCAGGATACTCTGCTGTGACCTGCCCTTTGGTGTGAGCGATGGGGACCGGGGGTGGGGCGGGGGTGGGGGAGGAGGGCCGGCCCTGAGGCTCACGGAGGCCCGTGGGTGTCCTGAAGGGAGGGCTGGCTGGTCTTCCCACGCTTGGGGACCTGGGAGGCACCCTGTGAGCAGAAGGTTATGTGCCTTTACATCCTAGTGGTGGGGCTATTCCTCTGTGTTTGGGAGCAGGGCAGACTGGCTGGTGCTGCTCGCTCATTGGTCGAATGGACCAGGGGCGGGGTTTCCGGAACAAGGAGGCTACCCAGGCCCACAGCTGAGCCAGGTCAAGTCAAGGAGGGGGCGGGGCCAGGTGAGCAGCTGGAGGCCGTCACGGGATCACGGGGGCGGGGCCAGGTGAACAGCCTGAAGTGGTGAGGTAAGCAGGAGAGAGAGTCGCGGGCACGGGTGAACAGCAGGCGGGTCTGCTGGCAGCAGGGACCTAAAGAGTGGGCCCGGCGGCTTGGCCGGGCGCTTAGCTGACCAGCGGGAAGCGGTCAAGGGAAGGGTGGGTTGGGGCCGGTGGCAAAAGCTGGATGTGGTCCAGTGGGGAAGGCACTGTGGCCCGGTGAAGGTGCCCCAGGAGCGCAAAGTGATTTTCTCAGACTTGACACAGTTCTCTCCCCGTTGTCAAAGACTAACCCTAACCCTAAAACTAAGCCTATCCCTCAACCTAACCGTCACCAGTAGCTAAGGCCCTGGGGCCCTGTGAAACCTGGACGAGGGTCTCAAGTGCCCACAAAAGCCTCAGCTGCCTGAGCTTCAGACTGGATGCCAGCAAGAGGGACCCTTGTTCAGGGCAGGGCGTTCCAGGCGAATGGGGCGGAAAGCAGGCCCCCGGGCCCGGGCCACCAGACCAGTCAGAACCTCCGGAGGGGCCGGGAGGTGCCCCCAGAGTGGAAAGTGATCATTTCTCGGACTTGACAGAGCTCTCTCCCGGTTGTCAAAGCCCATAGGCAGGGCTCTGGGCATCCCAGGACACTCTGCTCTGAGCTAACCTTTGGTGGGAGCGATGGGGGCCGGAGGGCGGGGGGGTTAGAGGGCCGGCCCCGAGGCTCATGGAGGCCCCTGGGTGTCCTGAAGGGAGGGCTGGCTGGTCTTCCCACGCTTGGGGACCTGGGAGGCACCCTGTGAGCAGAGGGCTATGTGACTTTACATCCCAGTGGTGGGGCTATTCCTCTGCTTTCGGGAGCAGGGCAGACTGGCTGGTGCTGCTCGCTCATTGGTCGAATGGACCAGGGTCGGGGTTTCCGGAACAAGGAGGCGGACCCAGGCCCACAGCTGAGCCAGGTCAAGTCAAGGAGGGGGCGGGGCCAGGTGAGCAGCTGGAGTCGGTCACGGGATCACGGGGGCGGGGCCAGGTGAACAGCCTGAAGTGGTGAGGTAAGCAGCAGAGAGGGTCGTGGGCAGGCACACGGGTGACAGGCAGGCCCGTTGCCGGCGGCAGGGACCTAAAGAGTGGGCCCGGCGGCTCGGCCGGGCGCTTAGCTGACCGGCGGGAAGCGGTCAAGGGAAGAGTGGGTTGGGGCCGGTGTCAAAAGCTGGAGTTGGTCCAGTGGGGAAGGCCCTGGGGCCCGGTGAATGTGGACCAGGGTCGCCAGTGGCCACAAAAGCCCCGAATGCCTGAGCTCCAGGCTGGAAGCCAGCAAGAGGTTCCCTTGTCCTCAGGGTAGGGCGTTCCCGGCGAATGGGGCAGAAAGCTGGCCGCAGGGGCCTGGCCAGCGGGCCAGTTAGACCCTCCGGAGGGGCCGGGGCGGTGCCCCCGAAGCGCAAAGTGATTTTCTCGAACTTGACACAGCTCTCTCCCCGTTGTCAAAGGCTAACACTAACCCTAAAACTAAGCCTATCCCTCAACCAAACCCTCACCAGTGGCTAACGCCCTGGGGCCCTGTGAAAACTGGACGAGGGTCTCAAGTGGCCACAAAAGCCTCAGCTGCCTGAGCTTCAGACTGGATGCCAGCAAGAGGGACCCTTGTCCTCAGGGCAGGGCGATCCAGGCGAATGGGGCGGAAAGCAGGCCCCCGGCCCGGGCCACCAGACCAGTCAGAACCTCCGGAGGGGCTGGGAGGTGCCCCCAGAATGGAAAGTGATAATTTCTCGGACTTGACAGAGCTCTCTCCCAGTTGTCAAAGCCCAGAGGCAGGGCTCTGGGCATCCCAGGACACTCTGCTCTGAGCTAACCTTTGGTGGGAGCGATGGGGACCGGGGGTGGGGGGGGTGGGGGAGGAGGTCCGGCCCCGAGCCTCACGGAGGCCCGTGGGTGTCCTGAAGGGAGGGCTGGCTGGTCTTCCCACGCTTGGGGACCTGGGAGGCACCCTGTGAGCAGAGGGCTAGGTGCCTTTACATCCCAGTGGTGGGGCTATTCCTCTGTGTTCCGGAGCAGGGCAGACTGGCTGGTGCTGCTCGCTCATTGGTCGAATGGACCAGGTTCGGGGTTTCCGGAACAAGGAGGCGGACCCAGGCCCACAGCTGAGCCAGGTCAAGTCAAGGAGGGGGTGGGGCCAGGTGAGCAGCTGGAGGCGGTCACGGGATCACGGTGGCGGGGCCAGGTGAACAGCCTGAAGTGGTGAGGTAAGCAGGAGAGAGGGTCGCGGGCAGGGACACGGCTGACCGGCAGGCCCGTCTGCGGGCGTCAGGGACCTAAAGAGGGGGCCCGGCGGCTCGGCCGGGCGCTTAGCTGACCGGCGGGAAGCGGTCAAGGGAAGAGTGGGTTGGGGCCGGTGTCAAAAGCTGGAGGTGGTCCAGTGGGGAAGGCCCTGGGGCCCGGTGAATGTGGACCAGGGTCGCCAGTGGCCACAAAGCCCTGAATGCCTGAGCTCCAGGCTGGACGCCAGCAAGAGGTTCCCTTGTCCTCAGGGTAGGGCGTTCCCGGCGAATGGGGCAGAAAGCTGGCCGCAGGGGCCCGGCCAGCGGGCCAGTTAGACCCTCCGGAGGGGCCGGGGCGGTGCCCCCGAAGCGCAAAATGATTTTCTCGAACTTGACACAGCTCTCTCCCGGTTGTCAAAGCCCATAGGCAGGGCTGTGGGCGTCCCAGGATACTCTGCTGTGACCTGCCCTTTGGTGTGAGCGATGGGGACCGGGGGTGGGGCGGGGGTGGGGGAGGAGGGCCGGCCCTGAGGCTCACGGAGGCCCGTGGGTGTCCTGAAGGGAGGGCTGGCTGGTCTTCCCACGCTTGGGGACCTGGGAGGCACCCTGTGAGCAGAAGGTTATGTGCCTTTACATCCTAGTGGTGGGGCTATTCCTCTGTGTTTGGGAGCAGGGCAGACTGGCTGGTGCTGCTCGCTCATTGGTCGAATGGACCAGGGGCGGGGTTTCCGGAACAAGGAGGCTACCCAGGCCCACAGCTGAGCCAGGTCAAGTCAAGGAGGGGGCGGGGCCAGGTGAGCAGCTGGAGGCCGTCACGGGATCACGGGGGCGGGGCCAGGTGAACAGCCTGAAGTGGTGAGGTAAGCAGGAGAGAGAGTCGCGGGCACGGGTGAACAGCAGGCGGGTCTGCTGGCAGCAGGGACCTAAAGAGTGGGCCCGGCGGCTTGGCCGGGCGCTTAGCTGACCAGCGGGAAGCGGTCAAGGGAAGGGTGGGTTGGGGCCGGTGGCAAAAGCTGGATGTGGTCCAGTGGGGAAGGCACTGTGGCCCGGTGAAGGTGCCCCAGGAGCGCAAAGTGATTTTCTCAGACTTGACACAGTTCTCTCCCCGTTGTCAAAGACTAACCCTAACCCTAAAACTAAGCCTATCCCTCAACCTAACCGTCACCAGTAGCTAAGGCCCTGGGGCCCTGTGAAACCTGGACGAGGGTCTCAAGTGCCCACAAAAGCCTCAGCTGCCTGAGCTTCAGACTGGATGCCAGCAAGAGGGACCCTTGTCCTCAGGGCAGGGCGTTCCAGGCGAATGGGGCGGAAAGCAGGCCCCCGGGCCCGGGCCACCAGACCAGTCAGAACCTCCGGAGGGGCCGGGAGGTGCCCCCAGAGTGGAAAGTGATCATTTCTCGGACTTGACAGAGCTCTCTCCCGGTTGTCAAAGCCCATAGGCAGGGCTCTGGGCATCCCAGGACACTCTGCTCTGAGCTAACCTTTGGTGGGAGCGATGGGGGCCGAGGGCGGGGGGGTTAGAGGGCCGGCCCCGAGGCTCATGGAGGCCCCTGGGTGTCCTGAAGGGAGGGCTGGCTGGTCTTCCCACGCTTGGGGACCTGGGAGGCACCCTGTGAGCAGAGGGCTATGTGACTTTACATCCCAGTGGTGGGGCTATTCCTCTGCTTTCGGGAGCAGGGCAGACTGGCTGGTGCTGCTCGCTCATTGGTCGAATGGACCAGGGTCGGGGTTTCCGGAACAAGGAGGCGGACCCAGGCCCACAGCTGAGCCAGGTCAAGTCAAGGAGGGGGCGGGGCCAGGTGAGCAGCTGGAGTCGGTCACGGGATCACGGGGGCGGGGCCAGGTGAACAGCCTGAAGTGGTGAGGTAAGCAGCAGAGAGGGTCGTGGGCAGGCACACGGGTGACAGGCAGGCCCGTTGCCGGCGGCAGGGACCTAAAGAGTGGGCCCGGCGGCTCGGCCGGGCGCTTAGCTGACCGGCGGGAAGCGGTCAAGGGAAGAGTGGGTTGGGGCCGGTGTCAAAAGCTGGAGTTGGTCCAGTGGGGAAGGCCCTGGGGCCCGGTGAATGTGGACCAGGGTCGCCAGTGGCCACAAAAGCCCCGAATGCCTGAGCTCCAGGCTGGAAGCCAGCAAGAGGTTCCCTTGTCCTCAGGGTAGGGCGTTCCCGGCGAATGGGGCAGAAAGCTGGCCGCAGGGGCCTGGCCAGCGGGCCAGTTAGACCCTCCGGAGGGGCCGGGGCGGTGCCCCCGAAGCGCAAAGTGATTTTCTCGAACTTGACACAGCTCTCTCCCCGTTGTCAAAGGCTAACACTAACCCTAAAACTAAGCCTATCCCTCAACCAAACCCTCACCAGTGGCTAACGCCCTGGGGCCCTGTGAAAACTGGACGAGGGTCTCAAGTGGCCACAAAAGCCTCAGCTGCCTGAGCTTCAGACTGGATGCCAGCAAGAGGGACCCTTGTCGTCAGGGCAGGGCGATCCAGGCGAATGGGGCGGAAAGCAGGCCCCCGGCCCGGGCCACCAGACCAGTCAGAACCTCCGGAGGGGCTGGGAGGTGCCCCCAGAATGGAAAGTGATAATTTCTCGGACTTGACAGAGCTCTCTCCCAGTTGTCAAAGCCCAGAGGCAGGGCTCTGGGCATCCCAGGACACTCTGCTCTGAGCTAACCTTTGGTGGGAGCGATGGGGACCGGGGGTGGGGGGGGTGGGGGAGGAGGTCCGGCCCCGAGCCTCACGGAGGCCCGTGGGTGTCCTGAAGGGAGGGCTGGCTGGTCTTCCCACGCTTGGGGACCTGGGAGGCACCCTGTGAGCAGAGGGCTAGGTGCCTTTACATCCCAGTGGTGGGGCTATTCCTCTGTGTTCCGGAGCAGGGCAGACTGGCTGGTGCTGCTCGCTCATTGGTCGAATGGACCAGGTTCGGGGTTTCCGGAACAAGGAGGCGGACCCAGGCCCACAGCTGAGCCAGGTCAAGTCAAGGAGGGGGTGGGGCCAGGTGAGCAGCTGGAGGCGGTCACGGGATCACGGTGGCGGGGCCAGGTGAACAGCCTGAAGTGGTGAGGTAAGCAGGAGAGAGGGTCGCGGGCAGGGACACGGCTGACCGGCAGGCCCGTCTGCGGGCGTCAGGGACCTAAAGAGGGGGCCCGGCGGCTCGGCCGGGCGCTTAGCTGACCGGCGGGAAGCGGTCAAGGGAAGAGTGGGTTGGGGCCGGTGTCAAAAGCTGGAGGTGGTCCAGTGGGGAAGGCCCTGGGGCCCGGTGAATGTGGACCAGGGTCGCCAGTGGCCACAAAGCCCTGAATGCCTGAGCTCCAGGCTGGACGCCAGCAAGAGGTTCCCTTGTCCTCAGGGTAGGGCGTTCCCGGCGAATGGGGCAGAAAGCTGGCCGCAGGGGCCCGGCCAGCGGGCCAGTTAGACCCTCCGGAGGGGCCGGGGCGGTGCCCCCGAAGCGCAAAGTGATTTTCTCGAACTTGACACAGCTCTCTCCCGGTTGTCAAAGCCCATAGGCAGGGCTGTGGGCGTCCCAGGATACTCTGCTGTGACCTGCCCTTTGGTGTGAGCGATGGGGACCGGGGGTGGGGCGGGGGTGGGGGAGGAGGGCCGGCCCTGAGGCTCACGGAGGCCCGTGGGTGTCCTGAAGGGAGGGCTGGCTGGTCTTCCCACGCTTGGGGACCTGGGAGGCACCCTGTGAGCAGAAGGTTATGTGCCTTTACATCCTAGTGGTGGGGCTATTCCTCTGTGTTTGGGAGCAGGGCAGACTGGCTGGTGCTGCTCGCTCATTGGTCGAATGGACCAGGGGCGGGGTTTCCGGAACAAGGAGGCTACCCAGGCCCACAGCTGAGCCAGGTCAAGTCAAGGAGGGGGCGGGGCCAGGTGAGCAGCTGGAGGCCGTCACGGGATCACGGGGGCGGGGCCAGGTGAACAGCCTGAAGTGGTGAGGTAAGCAGGAGAGAGAGTCGCGGGCACGGGTGAACAGCAGGCGGGTCTGCTGGCAGCAGGGACCTAAAGAGTGGGCCCGGCGGCTTGGCCGGGCGCTTAGCTGACCAGCGGGAAGCGGTCAAGGGAAGGGTGGGTTGGGGCCGGTGGCAAAAGCTGGATGTGGTCCAGTGGGGAAGGCACTGTGGCCCGGTGAAGGTGCCCCAGGAGCGCAAAGTGATTTTCTCAGACTTGACACAGTTCTCTCCCCGTTGTCAAAGACTAACCCTAACCCTAAAACTAAGCCTATCCCTCAACCTAACCGTCACCAGTAGCTAAGGCCCTGGGGCCCTGTGAAACCTGGACGAGGGTCTCAAGTGCCCACAAAAGCCTCAGCTGCCTGAGCTTCAGACTGGATGCCAGCAAGAGGGACCCTTGTTCAGGGCAGGGCGTTCCAGGCGAATGGGGCGGAAAGCAGGCCCCCGGGCCCGGGCCACCAGACCAGTCAGAACCTCCGGAGGGGCCGGGAGGTGCCCCCAGAGTGGAAAGTGATCATTTCTCGGACTTGACAGAGCTCTCTCCCGGTTGTCAAAGCCCATAGGCAGGGCTCTGGGCATCCCAGGACACTCTGCTCTGAGCTAACCTTTGGTGGGAGCGATGGGGGCCGGAGGGCGGGGGGGTTAGAGGGCCGGCCCCGAGGCTCATGGAGGCCCCTGGGTGTCCTGAAGGGAGGGCTGGCTGGTCTTCCCACGCTTGGGGACCTGGGAGGCACCCTGTGAGCAGAGGGCTATGTGACTTTACATCCCAGTGGTGGGGCTATTCCTCTGCTTTCGGGAGCAGGGCAGACTGGCTGGTGCTGCTCGCTCATTGGTCGAATGGACCAGGGTCGGGGTTTCCGGAACAAGGAGGCGGACCCAGGCCCACAGCTGAGCCAGGTCAAGTCAAGGAGGGGGCGGGGCCAGGTGAGCAGCTGGAGTCGGTCACGGGATCACGGGGGCGGGGCCAGGTGAACAGCCTGAAGTGGTGAGGTAAGCAGCAGAGAGGGTCGTGGGCAGGCACACGGGTGACAGGCAGGCCCGTTGCCGGCGGCAGGGACCTAAAGAGTGGGCCCGGCGGCTCGGCCGGGCGCTTAGCTGACCGGCGGGAAGCGGTCAAGGGAAGAGTGGGTTGGGGCCGGTGTCAAAAGCTGGAGTTGGTCCAGTGGGGAAGGCCCTGGGGCCCGGTGAATGTGGACCAGGGTCGCCAGTGGCCACAAAAGCCCCGAATGCCTGAGCTCCAGGCTGGAAGCCAGCAAGAGGTTCCCTTGTCCTCAGGGTAGGGCGTTCCCGGCGAATGGGGCAGAAAGCTGGCCGAAGGGGCCTGGCCAGCGGGCCAGTTAGACCCTCTGGAGGGGCCGGGGCGGTGCCCCCGAAGCGCAAAGTGATTTTCTCGAACTTGACACAGCTCTCTCCCCGTTGTCAAAGGCTAACACTAACCCTAAAACTAAGCCTATCCCTCAACCAAACCCTCACCAGTGGCTAACGCCCTGGGGCCCTGTGAAAACTGGACGAGGGTCTCAAGTGGCCACAAAAGCCTCTCCTGCCTGAGCTTCAGACTGGTTGCCAGCAAGAGGGACCCTTGTCCTCAGGGCAGGGCGTTCCCGGGGAATGGGGCAGAAAGCAGGCCCCCGGGGCCCGGCAACCAGACCAGTAAGAACCTCTGGAGGGGCCGGGGAGGTGCCCCCAGAGTGGAAAGTGATTTTCATCGGACTTGGCACAGCTCTCTCCCGGTTGCCTTCTGGTCCAAGTATAAGCTTTGCCCTCTTTATCAAACCACTTTCTACACACTGTTATGAACAGAAGCAGCTAGGGAACATTGTCTCTCAACTTTTTTATAGAGTGTAGTACTACATTGCAGTGAAGTGTAAGGCTTTCCAAAGCTGCCGAACGTGTTTCTTTCTCTATTTCAGTGGTATTATGCCTTGTATGACACACATTTACCACTCTCGGCTCTTTTAAATAAACAATATAGGATTCATACAGTTTTTCATGTGATCTTAACTCGAATTAAGTATTTCCAGATCCTAGCTACATTTTCTACACTAAGAAATGACTTGGAGAATCTCTTTCAGCTGTTCTAAGCCAGTTCTCATCTGTTTTCAGTCATTTTCTCTGAATTATTCATGTTTTCATGTAGTTTCCTATATTCTGCCTTGTTGTCAAAGTTTAAGCTTTGCCCACATATACAAACAACTTCCTACACACTGTTATGAACAGAAGCAGCTCAGGAACATTGTCTCTTTACTATGTAATAGAGTGTAGTATTACATTGCAGTGAAGTGTAAGGCTTTCCGAAGCTGCCAAACCTGTTTCTTTCTCTGTTTCCATGGTATTCTGCCTTGTATGACACACATTTACCACTCTAGGCTCCTTTTAGTAAAGAATATAGGATTCATACAGTGTTTCATGTGATCTTAACTCAAATTAAGAATTTCCTAGATTTTAGCTACCTTTTCTACACTAAGAACTGACGTGGAAAATCACTTTCAGCTGTTCTAAACGATTTCCCATCTGTTTACACATATTTTCTCTGAATTTTTCATGTTTTCATATAGTTTCCTATATTCTGCCTTCTTGTCCAAGTAAAGGCTTTGCCCACATATACAAACAACTTCCTACACACAGTTAGGAACAAAAGCAGCTCGGGATCATTGTCTCTCAACTATGTTAGAGTGTAGTACTATATTGGAGTGAAGTGTAAGGCTTTCAAAAGCTGCGGAATGTGTTTCTTTCTCAATTTCAATGCTGTTCTGCCTTTTATGACACTCATTTACCACTCTAGGCTACTTTAAGTAAGCAATATAGGATTCATACAGTGTTTCATGTGATCTCAACTCGAAGTAAGGATTTTCCAGATCTTAGTTACCTTTTCTACACTAAGAACTGACTTGCAGAATCTCTTTGAGCTGTTGTAAGCGAGTTCTCCTCTGTTTACAGTCATTTTTTTGAGTTATTCATGTTTTCATGTGGTTTCCTATATTCTGCCTTCTTGTCCAAGTTTAAGCTTTGCCCACATTATCAAACAACTTCCTACACATTGTTATGAACAAATGCAGGTCAAGAACATTGTCTCTCAACTATGTTATAGAGTGTAGTACTACATTGGAGTGAAGTGTAAGGCTTTCCAAAGCTGGGGAATGTGTTTCTTTCTCTATTTCAATGGTGTTCTGCCTTTTATCACACTCATTTACCACTCTAGGCTCCTTTAAGCAAAAAATATAGGATTCATACACTGTTTCATGTGATGTTTTTTAATTTTTTTTAAAATATATTTTTATTGATTTTTCACATAGAGGAAGAGAGAGGGATAGAGAGTTAGAAACTCTCCTTCAGCTTGTCCATGAGAGAGAATCATCGACCAGCTGCCTCTTGCACAGCACCTACTGGGGATGTGCCCGCAGCCAAGGTACATGCCCATGACTGGAATCGAACCCTGGACCTTTCAGTCCCCAGACCGACGCACTACCACTGAGTCAAACCGGTGCCGGCTGTTTCATGTGATCTTAACTCTAATTAAGGAATTCCTGGATCTTAGCTACCTTTTCTACAGTAAGAACTGTCTGGGAGAATCTCTTTCATCTGTTCAAAGGGTTCTCATCTATTTACCAACATTTTCTCTGAATTATTTATGTTTTTATATAGTTTCCTATATTCTGCCTTCTTGTCCAAGAATAAGCTTTGCCACGTATACAAACAACTTCCTACACACTGTTATGAACAGAAGCAGCTCAGGAACAATGTCTCTCATCTATGTTATGGAGTATAGTACTACATTGCCGTGAAGTGTAAGGCTTTCCAAAGCTGCCGAACCTGTTTCTTTCTCTGTTTCCTTGGTATTCTGCCTTGTATGACACACATTTACCACTCTAGGCTCCTTTAAGTAAAGAATATAGGATTCATACAGTGTTTCCTGTGATCTTAACTCGAATTAAGGATTTTCCTGATCCTAGCTACCTTTTTTACACTAAGAATTGACTTGGAAAATCTCTTTCAGCTATTCTAAATGAGTTCTTATCTGTTTACAGTCATTTTCTCTGAATTATTCATGTTTTCATGTAGTTTCCTATATTCTGCCTTCTTGTTGAGGTATAAGCATTGCCCACATATACAAACAACTTCCAACACACTGTTTGAACAGAAGCAGCTCGGGAACATTGTCTCTCAACTATGTTATAGCGTGTAGTACTACATTGCAGTGAAGTGTATGGCTTTCCAAAACTGCCTAACGTGTTTCTTTCTCTATTTCAATGGTATTCTTCCTCGTATGAGACCCATTTACCACTCTATGCTACTTTAAGTAAACAATATAGGATTCATACAGTGTTTCATGTGATCTTAACTCGATTAAAGATTTCCCGGATCTTAGCTGCATTTTTTACACTAATAACTGACTTGGAAAATCTCTTTCAGCTATTCTAAATCAGTTCTTATCAGTTTACAGTCATTTCCTCTGAATAATTCATGTTTTCATCTGGTTTCCAATATTCTGCCTTCTTGTCCAAGTATAACCTTTGCCGATATATACAAACAACTTCCTACACACTGTTATGAACAGAAGCAGCTCGGGAACATTGTCTCTCAAGTGTAGTACTACATTGCAGTGAAGTGTAAGGCTTTCCAAAGCTGCGGTATGTGTCTCTTTCTCTATTTCAACGATATTCTGCCTTTCATGACACTCATTTACCACTTTAGGCTCTTTAAGTAGACAATATAGGATTCATGCAGTGTTTCATGTGATGTTACCTCGAAGTAAAGATTTCCCGGATGCTAGCTACCTTTTCTACACTAAGAACTGACTTGGAGAATCTCTTCCAGGTGTTCTAAGTGAGTTTTCATCTGTTTACAGTCATTTTCTCTGAATTATTCATGTTTTCATGTAGTTTCCTGTATTCTGCCTTCTTGGCCAAGTAAAAGATTTGCCCTCATATACGAACAACTTCCTACACACTGTTCTGAACAGAAGCAGCTCGGGAACATGGTCTCTCAACTATGTAATAGAGTGTAGTTCTACATTGCAGTGAAGTGTAAGGCTTTCCAAAGCTGCGGAACATGTTTCTTGCTCTATTTTGATGGTATTCTGCCTTGTATGACACACATTTACCACTCTAGGCTACTTTAAGTAAGCAATATAGGATTCATACAGTGTTTCATGTGATCTTAAATCGAACTAAGGATTTTCCTGATCTTAGTTATCTTTTCTACACTAGGAACTGACTTGGGGAATCTCTTTGAGCTGTTTTAAGGGAGTTCTCCTCTGTTTACAGTCATTTTCTTTGAGTGATCCATGTTTTCATGTAGTTTCCTATATTCTGCCTTCTTATCCAAGTATAAGCTTTGCCCACATATACAAACAACTTCCTACACACTGTTATGAACAGAAGCAGCTCAGGAACATTGTCTCTTTACTATGTAATAGAGTGTGGTATTACATTGCAGTGAAGTGTAAGGCTTTCCGAAGCTGCCAAACCTGTTTCTTTCTCTGTTTCCATGGTATTCTGCCTTGTATGACACACATTTACCCCTCTAGGCTCCTTTTAGTAAAGAATATAGGATTCATACAGTGTTTCATGTGATCTTAACTCAAATTAAGAATTTCCTAGATTTTAGCTACCTTTTCTACACTAAGAACTGACGTGGAAAATCACTTTCAGCTGTTCTAAACGATTTCCCATCTGTTTACACATATTTTCTCTGAATTTTTCATGTTTTCATATAGTTTCCTATATTCTGCCTTCTTGTCCAAGTAAAGGCTTTGCCCACATATACAAACAACTTCCTACACACATTTAGGAACAAAAGCAGCTCGGGAACATTGTCTCTCAACTATGTTAGAGTGTAGTACTACATTGGAGTGAAGTGTAAGGCTTTCAAAAGCTGCGGAATGTGTTTCTTTCTCAATTTCAATGCTGTTCTGCCTTTTATGACACTCATTTACCACTCTAGGCTACTTTAAGTAAGCAATATAGGATTCATACAGTGTTTCATGTGATCTCAACTCGAAGTAAGGATTTTCCAGATCTTAGTTACCTTTTCTACACTAAGAACTGACTTGCAGAATCTCTTTGAGCTGTTGTAAGCGAGTTCTCCTCTGTTTACAGTCATTTTTTGAGTTATTCATGTTTTCATGTAGTTTCCTATATTCTGCCTTCTTGTCCAAGTTTAAGCTTTGCCCACATTATCAAACAACTTCCTACACATTGTTATGAACAAAAGCAGGTCAGGAACATTGTCTCTCAACTATGTTATAGAGTGTAGTACTACATTGGAGTGAAGTGTAAGGCTTTCCAAAGCTGGGGAATGTGTTTCTTTCTCTATTTCAATGGTGTTCTGCCTTTTATCACACTCATTTACCACTCTAGGCTCCTTTAAGCAAAAAATATAGAATTCATACACTGTTTCATGTGATGTTTTTTAATTTTTTTTAAAATATATTTTTATTGATTTTTCACATAGAGGAAGAGAGAGGGATAGAGAGTTAGAAACTCTCCTTCAGCTTGTCCATGAGAGAGAATCATCGACCAGCTGCCTCTTGCACAGCACCTACTGGGGATGTGCCGGCAGCCAAGGTACATGCCCATGACTGGAATCGAACCCTGGACCTTTCAGTCCCCAGACCGAAGCACTACCACAGAGTCAAACCGGTGCCGGCTGTTTCATGTGATCTTAACTCTAATTAAGGAATTCCTGGATCTTAGCTACCTTTTCTACAGTAAGAACTGTCTGGGAGAATCTCTTTCATCTGTTCAAAGGGTTCTCATCTATTTACCAACATTTTCTCTGAATTATTTATGTTTTTATATAGTTTCCTATATTCTGCCTTCTTGTCCAAGAATAAGCTTTGCCACGTATACAAACAACTTCCTACACACTGTTATGAACAGAAGCAGCTCGGGAACATTGTCTCTCATCTATGTTATGGAGTATAGTACTACATTGCCGTGAAGTGTAAGGCTTTCCAAAGCTGCCGAACCTGTTTCTTTCTCTGTTTCCTTGGTATTCTGCCTTGTATGACACACATTTACCACTCTAGGCTCCTTTAAGTAAAGAATATAGGATTCATACAGTGTTTCATGTGATCTTAACTCGAATTAAGGATTTCCCGGATCTTAGCTACATTTACTACAATAAGAACTGACTGGAGAATCTCTTTGAGCTGTTCTAAACAAGTTCTCATCTGTTTCCTGTCATTTTCTCTGAATTATCCATGTTTTCATGTAGTTTCCTATATTCTGCCTTCTGGTCCAAGTATAAGCTTTTCCCACTTTATCAAACAACTTCCTACACACTGTTATGAACTGAGGCAGCTCGGGAACATTGTCTATCAACTGTGTTATAGAGTGTAGTACTACATTTCAGTGAAGTGTAAGGCTTTCCAAAGCTGCCGAAAGTGTTTCTTTCTCTATTTCAATGGTATTCTGCCTTGTAAAACACACATTTACCACTCCAGTCTCCTTTAAGTAAAGAATATAGGATTCCTACAGTGTTTCAAGTCATCTTAACTCGAATTAAGGATTTCCCGGATCTTAGCTACCTTTTCTACACTAAGAACTGATTTGGAGAATCTCTTTCAGCTGTTCTAAACAAGTTCTCATCTGTTTCCTGTCATTTTCTCTGAATTATCCATGTTTTCATGTAGTTTCCTATATTCTGCCTTCTGGTCCTAGTATAAGCTTTGCCCACTTTATCAAACAACTTCCTACATACTGTTATGAACTGAGGGAGCTCGGGAACATTGTCTCTCAACTGTCTTAAAGAGTGTAGTACTACATTTCAGTGAAGTTTAAGGCTTTCCAAAGCTGCCGAACGTGTTTCTTTCTCTATTTCAATGGTATTCTGCCTTGTATAACACACATTTACCACTCTAGTCTCCTTTAAGTAAAGAATATAGGATTCATACAGTGTTTCATGTGATCCTAACTCGAATTAAGGATTTCCAGGATCTTAGCTACCTTTACTACGCTAAGAACTGACTGGAGAATCTCTTTGAGCTGTTCTAAACAAGTTCTCATCTGTTTCCAGTCATTTTCTCTGAATTATCCATGTTTTCATGTAGTTTCCTATATTCTGCCTTCTGGACCAAGTATAAACTTTGCCCACTTTATCAAACAACTTCCTACACACTGTTATGAACTTAGGCAGCTCGGGAACATTGTCTCTCAACTGTGTTATAGAGTGTAGTACTACATTTCAGTGAAGTGTAAGGCTTTCCAAAGCTGCCAAACGTGTTTAATTCTCTATTTCAATGGTATTCTACCTTGTATAACACACATTTAGCACTCTAGTCTCCTTTAAGTAAAGAATATAGGATTCATACAGTGTTTCATGTGATCTTAACTTGAATTAAGGATTTCCCAGATCTTAGCTATATTTACTATGCTAAGAACGGACTGGAGAATTTCTTTGAGCTGTTCTAAACAAGTTCTCATCTGTTTACAGTCATTTTCTCTGAATTATCCATGTTTTCATGTAGTTTCCTATATTCTGCCTTCTGGTCCAAGTATAAGCTTTGCCCACTTTATCAAACAACTTCCTACACACTGTTATGAACTGAGGCAGCTCGGGAACATTGTCTCTCAACTGTGTTATAGAGTGTAGTACTACATTTCAGTGAAGTGTAAGGCTTTCCAAAGCTGCCAAACGTGTTTAATTCTCTATTTCAATGGTATTCTACCTTGTATAATACACATTTACCACTCTAGTCTCCTTTAAGTAAAGAATATAGAATTCATACAGTGTTTCATGTCATCTTAACTCGAATTAAGGATTTCCCGGATCTTAGCTACCTTTTCTACACTAAGAACTGACTTGGAGAATCTCTTTGAGCGGTTCTAAACAAGTTCTCATCTGTTTACAGTCATTTTCTCTGAATTATCCATGTTTTCATGTAGTTTCCTATATTCTGCCTTCTGGTCCAAGTATAAGCTTTGCCCACTTTATCAAACAACTTCCTGCACACTGTTATGAACTGAGGCAGCTCGGGAACATTGTCTCTCAACTGTGTTACAGAGTTTAGTACTATATTTCAGTAAAGTGTAAGGCTTTCCAAAGCTGCCGAACGTGTTTCTTTCTCTATTTCAGTGGTATTATGCCTTGTATGACACACATTTACCACTCTCGGCTCTTTTAAATAAACAATATAGGATTCATACAGTTTTTCATGTGATCTTAACTCGAATTAAGTATTTCCAGATCCTAGCTACATTTTCTACACTAAGAAATGACTTGGAGAATCTCTTTCAGCTGTTCTAAGCCAGTTCTCATCTGTTTTCAGTCATTTTCTCTGAATTATTCATGTTTTCATGTAGTTTCCTATATTCTGCCTTGTTGTCAAAGTTTAAGCTTTGCCCACATATACAAACAACTTCCTACACACTGTTATGAACAGAAGCAGCTCAGGAACATTGTCTCTTTACTATGTAATAGAGTGTAGTATTACATTGCAGTGAAGTGTAAGGCTTTCCGAAGCTGCCAAACCTGTTTCTTTCTCTGTTTCCATGGTATTCTGCCTTGTATGACACACATTTACCACTCTAGGCTCCTTTTAGTAAAGAATATAGGATTCATACAGTGTTTCATGTGATCTTAACTCAAATTAAGAATTTCCTAGATTTTAGCTACCTTTTCTACACTAAGAACTGACGTGGAAAATCACTTTCAGCTGTTCTAAACGATTTCCCATCTGTTTACACATATTTTCTCTGAATTTTTCATGTTTTCATATAGTTTCCTATATTCTGCCTTCTTGTCCAAGTAAAGGCTTTGCCCACATATACAAACAACTTCCTACACACAGTTAGGAACAAAAGCAGCTCGGGAACATTGTCTCTCAACTATGTTAGAGTGTAGTACTATATTGGAGTGAAGTGTAAGGCTTTCAAAAGCTGCGGAATGTGTTTCTTTCTCAATTTCAATGCTGTTCTGCCTTTTATGACACTCATTTACCACTCTAGGCTACTTTAAGTAAGCAATATAGGATTCATACAGTGTTTCATGTGATCTCAACTCGAAGTAAGGATTTTCCAGATCTTAGTTACCTTTTCTACACTAAGAACTGACTTGCAGAATCTCTTTGAGCTGTTGTAAGCGAGTTCTCCTCTGTTTACAGTCATTTTTTTGAGTTATTCATGTTTTCATGTGGTTTCCTATATTCTGCCTTCTTGTCCAAGTTTAAGCTTTGCCCACATTATCAAACAACTTCCTACACATTGTTATGAACAAATGCAGGTCAAGAACATTGTCTCTCAACTATGTTATAGAGTGTAGTACTACATTGGAGTGAAGTGTAAGGCTTTCCAAAGCTGGGGAATGTGTTTCTTTCTCTATTTCAATGGTGTTCTGCCTTTTATCACACTCATTTACCACTCTAGGCTCCTTTAAGCAAAAAATATAGGATTCATACACTGTTTCATGTGATGTTTTTTAATTTTTTTAAAAATATATTTTTATTGATTTTTCACATAGAGGAAGAGAGAGGGATAGAGAGTTAGAAACTCTCCTTCAGCTTGTCCATGAGAGAGAATCATCGACCAGCTGCCTCTTGCACAGCACCTACTGGGGATGTGCCCGCAGCCAAGGTACATGCCCATGACTGGAATCGAACCCTGGACCTTTCAGTCCCCAGACCGACGCACTACCACTGAGTCAAACCGGTGCCGGCTGTTTCATGTGATCTTAACTCTAATTAAGGAATTCCTGGATCTTAGCTACCTTTTCTACACTAAGAACTGTCTGGGAGAATCTCTTTCATCTGTTCAAAGGGTTCTCATCTATTTACCAACATTTTCTCTGAATTATTTATGTTTTTATATAGTTTCCTATATTCTGCCTTCTTGTCCAAGAATAAGCTTTGCCACGTATACAAACAACTTCCTACACACTGTTATGAACAGAAGCAGCTCAGGAACAATGTCTCTCATCTATGTTATGGAGTATAGTACTACATTGCCGTGAAGTGTAAGGCTTTCCAAAGCTGCCGAACCTGTTTCTTTCTCTGTTTCCTTGGTATTCTGCCTTGTATGACACACATTTACCACTCTAGGCTCCTTTAAGTAAAGAATATAGGATTCATACAGTGTTTCCTGTGATCTTAACTCGAATTAAGGATTTTCCTGATCCTAGCTACCTTTTTTACACTAAGAATTGACTTGGAAAATCTCTTTCAGCTATTCTAAATGAGTTCTTATCTGTTTACAGTCATTTTCTCTGAATTATTCATGTTTTCATGTAGTTTCCTATATTCTGCCTTCTTGTTGAGGTATAAGCATTGCCCACATATACAAACAACTTCCAACACACTGTTTGAACAGAAGCAGCTCGGGAACATTGTCTCTCAACTATGTTATAGCGTGTAGTACTACATTGCAGTGAAGTGTATGGCTTTCCAAAACTGCCTAACGTGTTTCTTTCTCTATTTCAATGGTATTCTTCCTCGTATGAGACCCATTTACCACTCTATGCTACTTTAAGTAAACAATATAGGATTCATACAGTGTTTCATGTGATCTTAACTCGATTAAAGATTTCCCGGATCTTAGCTGCATTTTTTACACTAATAACTGACTTGGAAAATCTCTTTCAGCTATTCTAAATCAGTTCTTATCAGTTTACAGTCATTTCCTCTGAATAATTCATGTTTTCATCTGGTTTCCAATATTCTGCCTTCTTGTCCAAGTATAACCTTTGCCGATATATACAAACAACTTCCTACACACTGTTATGAACAGAAGCAGCTCGGGAACATTGTCTCTCAAGTGTAGTACTACATTGCAGTGAAGTGTAAGGCTTTCCAAAGCTGCGGTATGTGTCTCTTTCTCTATTTCAACGATATTCTGCCTTTCATGACACTCATTTACCACTTTAGGCTCTTTAAGTAGACAATATAGGATTCATGCAGTGTTTCATGTGATGTTACCTCGAAGTAAAGATTTCCCGGATGCTAGCTACCTTTTCTACACTAAGAACTGACTTGGAGAATCTCTTCCAGGTGTTCTAAGTGAGTTTTCATCTGTTTACAGTCATTTTCTCTGAATTATTCATGTTTTCATGTAGTTTCCTGTATTCTGCCTTCTTGGCCAAGTAAAAGATTTGCCCTCATATACGAACAACTTCCTACACACTGTTCTGAACAGAAGCAGCTCGGGAACATGGTCTCTCAACTATGTAATAGAGTGTAGTTCTACATTGCAGTGAAGTGTAAGGCTTTCCAAAGCTGCGGAACATGTTTCTTGCTCTATTTTGATGGTATTCTGCCTTGTATGACACACATTTACCACTCTAGGCTACTTTAAGTAAGCAATATAGGATTCATACAGTGTTTCATGTGATCTTAAATCGAACTAAGGATTTTCCTGATCTTAGTTATCTTTTCTACACTAGGAACTGACTTGGGGAATCTCTTTGAGCTGTTTTAAGGGAGTTCTCCTCTGTTTACAGTCATTTTCTTTGAGTGATCCATGTTTTCATGTAGTTTCCTATATTCTGCCTTCTTATCCAAGTATAAGCTTTGCCCACATATACAAACAACTTCCTACACACTGTTATGAACAGAAGCAGCTCAGGAACATTGTCTCTTTACTATGTAATAGAGTGTGGTATTACATTGCAGTGAAGTGTAAGGCTTTCCGAAGCTGCCAAACCTGTTTCTTTCTCTGTTTCCATGGTATTCTGCCTTGTATGACACACATTTACCCCTCTAGGCTCCTTTTAGTAAAGAATATAGGATTCATACAGTGTTTCATGTGATCTTAACTCAAATTAAGAATTTCCTAGATTTTAGCTACCTTTTCTACACTAAGAACTGACGTGGAAAATCACTTTCAGCTGTTCTAAACGATTTCCCATCTGTTTACACATATTTTCTCTGAATTTTTCATGTTTTCATATAGTTTCCTATATTCTGCCTTCTTGTCCAAGTAAAGGCTTTGCCCACATATACAAACAACTTCCTACACACATTTAGGAACAAAAGCAGCTCGGGAACATTGTCTCTCAACTATGTTAGAGTGTAGTACTACATTGGAGTGAAGTGTAAGGCTTTCAAAAGCTGCGGAATGTGTTTCTTTCTCAATTTCAATGCTGTTCTGCCTTTTATGACACTCATTTACCACTCTAGGCTACTTTAAGTAAGCAATATAGGATTCATACAGTGTTTCATGTGATCTCAACTCGAAGTAAGGATTTTCCAGATCTTAGTTACCTTTTCTACACTAAGAACTGACTTGCAGAATCTCTTTGAGCTGTTGTAAGCGAGTTCTCCTCTGTTTACAGTCATTTTTTGAGTTATTCATGTTTTCATGTAGTTTCCTATATTCTGCCTTCTTGTCCAAGTTTAAGCTTTGCCCACATTATCAAACAACTTCCTACACATTGTTATGAACAAAAGCAGGTCAGGAACATTGTCTCTCAACTATGTTATAGAGTGTAGTACTACATTGGAGTGAAGTGTAAGGCTTTCCAAAGCTGGGGAATGTGTTTCTTTCTCTATTTCAATGGTGTTCTGCCTTTTATCACACTCATTTACCACTCTAGGCTCCTTTAAGCAAAAAATATAGGATTCATACACTGTTTCATGTGATGTTTTTTAATTTTTTTAAAAATATATTTTTATTGATTTTTCACATAGAGGAAGAGAGAGGGATAGAGAGTTAGAAACTCTCCTTCAGCTTGTCCATGAGAGAGAATCATCGACCAGCTGCCTCTTGCACAGCACCTACTGGGGATGTGCCGGCAGCCAAGGTACATGCCCATGACTGGAATCGAACCCTGGACCTTTCAGTCCCCAGACCGACGCACTACCACTGAGTCAAACCGGTGCCGGCTGTTTCATGTGATCTTAACTCTAATTAAGGAATTCCTGGATCTTAGCTACCTTTTCTACAGTAAGAACTGTCTGGGAGAATCTCTTTCATCTGTTCAAAGGGTTCTCATCTATTTACCAACATTTTCTCTGAATTATTTATGTTTTTATATAGTTTCCTATATTCTGCCTTCTTGTCCAAGAATAAGCTTTGCCACGTATACAAACAACTTCCTACACACTGTTATGAACAGAAGCAGCTCGGGAACATTGTCTCTCATCTATGTTATGGAGTATAGTACTACATTGCCGTGAAGTGTAAGGCTTTCCAAAGCTGCCGAACCTGTTTCTTTCTCTGTTTCCTTGGTATTCTGCCTTGTATGACACACATTTACCACTCTAGGCTCCTTTAAGTAAAGAATATAGGATTCATACAGTGTTTCATTTGATCTTAACTCGAATTAAGGATTTCCCGGATCTTAGCTACATTTACTACAATAAGAACTGACTGGAGAATCTCTTTGAGCTGTTCTAAACAAGTTCTCATCTGTTTCCTGTCATTTTCTCTGAATTATCCATGTTTTCATGTAGTTTCCTATATTCTGCCTTCTGGTCCAAGTATAAGCTTTTCCCACTTTATCAAACAACTTCCTACACACTGTTATGAACTGAGGCAGCTCGGGAACATTGTCTATCAACTGTGTTATAGAGTGTAGTACTACATTTCAGTGAAGTGTAAGGCTTTCCAAAGCTGCCGAAAGTGTTTCTTTCTCTATTTCAATGGTATTCTGCCTTGTAAAACACACATTTACCACTCCAGTCTCCTTTAAGTAAAGAATATAGGATTCCTACAGTGTTTCAAGTCATCTTAACTCGAATTAAGGATTTCCCGGATCTTAGCTACCTTTTCTACACTAAGAACTGATTTGGAGAATCTCTTTCAGCTGTTCTAAACAAGTTCTCATCTGTTTCCTGTCATTTTCTCTGAATTATCCATGTTTTCATGTAGTTTCCTATATTCTGCCTTCTGGTCCTAGTATAAGCTTTGCCCACTTTATCAAACAACTTCCTACATACTGTTATGAACTGAGGGAGCTCGGGAACATTGTCTCTCAACTGTCTTAAAGAGTGTAGTACTACATTTCAGTGAAGTTTAAGGCTTTCCAAAGCTGCCGAACGTGTTTCTTTCTCTATTTCAATGGTATTCTGCCTTGTATAACACACATTTACCACTCTAGTCTCCTTTAAGTAAAGAATATAGGATTCATACAGTGTTTCATGTGATCCTAACTCGAATTAAGGATTTCCAGGATCTTAGCTACCTTTACTACGCTAAGAACTGACTGGAGAATCTCTTTGAGCTGTTCTAAACAAGTTCTCATCTGTTTCCAGTCATTTTCTCTGAATTATCCATGTTTTCATGTAGTTTCCTATATTCTGCCTTCTGGACCAAGTATAAACTTTGCCCACTTTATCAAACAACTTCCTACACACTGTTATGAACTGAGGCAGCTCGGGAACATTGTCTCTCAACTGTGTTATAGAGTGTAGTACTACATTTCAGTGAAGTGTAAGGCTTTCCAAAGCTGCCAAACGTGTTTAATTCTCTATTTCAATGGTATTCTACCTTGTATAACACACATTTAGCACTCTAGTCTCCTTTAAGTAAAGAATATAGGATTCATACAGTGTTTCATGTGATCTTAACTTGAATTAAGGATTTCCCGGATCTTAGCTATATTTACTATGCTAAGAACGGACTGGAGAATTTCTTTGAGCTGTTCTAAACAAGTTCTCATCTGTTTACAGTCATTTTCTCTGAATTATCCATGTTTTCATGTAGTTTCCTATATTCTGCCTTCTGGTCCAAGTATAAGCTTTGCCCACTTTATCAAACAACTTCCTACACACTGTTATGAACTGAGGCAGCTCGGGAACATTGTCTCTCAACTGTGTTATAGAGTGTAGTACTACATTTCAGTGAAGTGTAAGGCTTTCCAAAGCTGCCAAACGTGTTTAATTCTCTATTTCAATGGTATTCTACCTTGTATAATACACATTTACCACTCTAGTCTCCTTTAAGTAAAGAATATAGAATTCATACAGTGTTTCATGTCATCTTAACTCGAATTAAGGATTTCCCGGATCTTAGCTACCTTTTCTACACTAAGAACTGACTTGGAGAATCTCTTTGAGCGGTTCTAAACAAGTTCTCATCTGTTTACAGTCATTTTCTCTGAATTATCCATGTTTTCATGTAGTTTCCTATATTCTGCCTTCTGGTCCAAGTATAAGCTTTGCCCACTTTATCAAACAACTTCCTGCACACTGTTATGAACTGAGGCAGCTCGGGAACATTGTCTCTCAACTGTGTTACAGAGTTTAGTACTATATTTCAGTAAAGTGTAAGGCTTTCCAAAGCTGCCGAACGTGTTTCTTTCTCTATTTCAATGGTATTCTGCCTTGTAAAACACACATTTACCACTCCAGTCTCCTTGAAGTAAAGAATATAGGATTCCTACAGTGTTTCAAGTCATCTTAACTGAAATTAAGGATTTCCCCAATCTTAGCTACCTTTTCTACACTAAGAACTGATTTGGAGAATCTCTTTCAGCTGTTCTAAACAAGTTCTCATCTGTTTCCTGTCATTTTCTCTGAATTATCCATGTTTTCATGTAGTTTCCTATATTCTGCCTTCTGGTCCTAGTATAAGCTTTGCCCACTTTATCAAACAACTTCCTACACACTGTTATGAACTGAGGCAGCTCGGGAACATTGTCTCTCAACTGTGTTATAGTGTGTAGTACTACATTTCAGTGAAGTGTAAGGCTTTCCAAAGCTGACGAACGTGTTTCTTTCTCTATTTCAATGGTATTCTGCCTTGTATAACACACATTTACCACTCTAGTCTCCTTTAAGTAAAGAATATAGGATTCATACAGTGTTTCATGTGATCCTAACTCGAATTAAGGATTTCCCGGATCTTAGCTACCTTTACTACGCTAAGAACTGACTGGAGAATCTCTTTGAGCTGTTCTAAACAAGTTCTCATCTGTTTCCAGTCATTTTCTCTGAATTATCCATGTTTTCATGTAGTTTCCTATATTCTGCCTTCTGGACCAAGTATAAGCTTTGCCCACTTTATCAAACAACTTCCTACACACTGTTATGAACTGAGGCAGCTCGGGAACATTGTCTCTCAACTGTGTTATAGAGTGTAGTACTACATTTCAGTGAAGTGTAAGGCTTTCCAAAGCTGCCAAACGTGTTTAATTCTCTATTTCAATGGTATTCTACCTTGTATAACACACATTTAGCACTCTAGTCTCCGTTAAGTAAAGAATATAGGATTCATACAGTGTTTCATGTGATCTTAACTTGAATTAAGGATTTCCCGGATCTTAGCTATATTTACTACAATAAGAACTGAATGGAGAATCTCTTTGAGCTGTTCTAAACAAGTTCTCATCTGTTTACAGTCATTTTCTCTGAATTATCCATGTTTTCATGTAGTTTCCTATATTCTGCCTTCTGGTCCAAGTATAAGCTTTGCCCACTTTATCAAACAACTTCCTACACACTGTTATGAACTGAGGCAGCTCGGGAACATTGTCTCTCAACTGTGTTATAGAGTGTAGTACTACATTTCAGTGAAGTGTAAGGCTTTCCAAAGCTGCCGAACGTGTTTCTTTCTGTATTTCAATGGCATTCTGCCTTGTATAACACACATTTAGCACTCTAGTCTCCTTTAAGTAAAGAATATAGGATTCATACAGTGTTTCATATGATCTTAACTCGAATTAAGGATTTCCCGGATCTTAGCTACATTTACTACAATAAGAACTGACTGGAGAATCTCTTTGAGCTGTTCTAAGCAAGTTCTCATCTGTTTACAGTCATTTTCTCTGAATTATCCATGTTTTCATGTAGTTTCCTATATTCTGCCTTCTGGTCCAAGTATAAGCTTTGCCCACTTTATCAAACAACTTCCTACACACTGTTATGAACTGAGGCAGCTCGGGAACATTGTCTCTCAACTGTGTTACAGAGTTTAGTACTATATTTCAGTGAAGTGTAAGGCTTTCCAAAGCTGCCGAACGTGTTTCTTTCTCTATTTCAATGGTATTCTGCCTTGTATAACACACATTTACCACTGTAGTCTCCTTTAAGTAAAGAATATAGGATTCATAGAGTGTTTCAAGTAATCTTAACTTGAATTAAGGATTTCCCGGATCTTAGCTACCTTTTCTACACTAAGAACTGATTTGGAGAGTCTCTTTCAGCTGTTCTAAACAAGTTCTCATCTGTTTCCAGTCATTTTCTCTGAATTATCCATGTTTTCACGTAGTTTCCTATATTCTGCCGTCTGGTCCAAGTATAAGCTTTGCCCACTTTATCAAACAACTTCCTACACACTGTTATGAACTGAGGCAGCTCGGGAACATTGTCTCTCAACTGTGTTACAGAGTGTAGTACTATATTTCAGTGAAGTGTAAGGCTTTCCAAAGCTGCCAAAAGTGTTTTTTTCTCTATTTCAATGGTATTCTGCCCTGTAAAACACACATTTACCGCTCCAGTCTCCTTTAAGTAAAGAATATAGGATTCATACAGTGTTTCATGTGATTTTAACTCGAATTAATGATTTCCCGGATCTTAGCTACATTTACTATGCTAAGAACTGACTGGAGAATCTCTTTGAGCTGTTCTAAACAAGTTATCATATGTTTACAGTCATTTTCTCTGAATTATCCATGTTTTCATGTAGTTTCCTATATTCTGCCTTCTGGTCCAAGTATAAGCTTTGCCCACTTTATCAAACAACTTCCTACACACTGTTATGAACTGAGGCAGCTCGGGAACATTGTCTCTCAACTGTGTTATAGAGTGTAGTACTACATTTCAGTGAAGTGTAAGGCTTTCCAAAGCTGCCGAACGTGTTTCTTTCTGTATTTCAATGGCATTCTGCCTTGTATAACACACATTTAGCACTCTAGTCTCCTTTAAGTAAAGAATATAGGATTCATACAGTGTTTCATGTGATCTTAACTCGAATTAAGGATTTCCCGGATCTTAGCTACATTTACTACAATAAGAACTGACTGGAGAATCTCTTTGAGCTGTTCTAAGCAAGTTCTCATCTGTTTACAGTCATTTTCTCTGAATTATCCATGTTTTCATGTAGTTTCCTATATTCTGCCTTCTGGTCCAAGTATAAGCTTTGCCCACTTTATCAAACAACTTCCTACACACTGTTATGAACTGAGGCAGCTCGGGAACATTGTCTCTCAACTGTGTTACAGAGTTTAGTACTATATTTCAGTGAAGTGTAAGGCTTTCCAAAGCTGCCGAACGTGTTTCTTTCTCTATTTCAATGGTATTCTGCCTTGTATAACACACATTTACCACTGTAGTCTCCTTTAAGTAAAGAATATAGGATTCATAGAGTGTTTCAAGTAATCTTAACTTGAATTAAGGATTTCCCGGATCTTAGCTACCTTTTCTACACTAAGAACTGATTTGGAGAGTCTCTTTCAGCTGTTCTAAACAAGTTCTCATCTGTTTCCAGTCATTTTCTCTGAATTATCCATGTTTTCACGTAGTTTCCTATATTCTGCCGTCTGGTCCAAGTATAAGCTTTGCCCACTTTATCAAACAACTTCCTACACACTGTTATGAACTGAGGCAGCTCGGGAACATTGTCTCTCAACTGTGTTACAGAGTGTAGTACTATATTTCAGTGAAGTGTAAGGCTTTCCAAAGCTGCCAAAAGTGTTTTTTTCTCTATTTCAATGGTATTCTGCCCTGTAAAACACACATTTACCGCTCCAGTCTCCTTTAAGTAAAGAATATAGGATTCATACAGTGTTTCATGTGATTTTAACTCGAATTAATGATTTCCCGGATCTTAGCTACATTTACTATGCTAAGAACTGACTGGAGAATCTCTTTGAGCTGTTCTAAACAAGTTATCATATGTTTCCAGTCATTTTCTCTGAATTATCCATGTTTTCATGTAGTTTCCTATATTCTGCCTTCTGGTCCAAGTATAAGCTTTGCCCACTTTATCAAACAACTTCCTACACACTGTTATGAACTGAGGCAGCTCGGGAACATTGTCTCTCAACTGTGTTATAGAGTGTAGTACTACATTTCAGTGAAGTGTAAGGCTTTCCAAAGCTGCCGAACGTGTTTCTTTCTCTATTTCAATGGTATTCTGCCTTGTATAACACACATTTACCACTCTAGTCTCCTTTAAGTAAAGAATATAGGATTCATACAGTGTTTCATGTCATCTTAACTCGAATTAAGGATTTCCCGGATCTTAGCTACGTTTACTACACTAAGAAGTGACTGGAATATCTCTTTTAGCTGTTCTAAACAAGTTCTCATCAGTTTACAGTCATTTTCTCTGAATTATCCATGTTTTCATGTAGTTTCCTATATTCTGCCTTCTGGTCCAAGTATAAGCTTTGCCCACTTTATCAAACAATTTCCTACACACTGTTATGAACTGAGGCAGCTCGGGAACATTGTCTCTCAACTGTGTTATAGAGTGTAGTACTACATTTCAGTGAAGTGTAAGGCTTTCCAAAGCTGCCGAACCTGTTTCTTTCTCTATTTCAATGGTATTCTGCATTGTATAACACACATTTACCACTCTAGTCTCCATTAAGTAATGAATATAGGATTCATACAGTGTTTCATGTCATCTTAACTTGAATTAAGGATTTCCCGGATCTTAGCTACCTTTTCTACATTAAGAACTGACTTGGAGAATCTCTTTCAGCTGTTGTAAACAAGTTCTCATCAGTTTACAGTCATTTTCTCTGAATTATCCATGTTTTCATGTAGTTTCCTATATCCTGCCTTCTGGTCCAAGTATAAGCTTTGCCCACTTTATCAAACAACTTCCTACACACTGTTATGAACTGAGGCAGCTCGGGAACATTGTCTCTCAACTGTGTTATAGAGTGTAGTACTACATTTCAGTGAAGTGTAAGGCTTTCCAAGCTGCCGAATGTGTTTCTTTCTCTATTTCAATGGTATTCTGCCTTGTATAACACACATTTACCAGTCTAGTCTCCTTTAAGTAAACAATATAGGATTCATACAGTGTTTCATGTGATCTTAACTCGAATTAAGGATTTCCCGGATCTTAGCTACGTTTACTACACTAAGAACTGACTGGAGAATCTCTTTGAGCTGTTCTAAACAAGTTCTCATCTGTTTACAGTCATTTTCTCTGAATTATCCATATTTTCATGTAGTTTCCTATATTCTGCCTTCTGGTCCAAGTATAAGCTTTGCCCACTTTATCAAACAACTTCCTACACACTGTTATGAACTGAGGCAGCTCGGGAACATTGTCTCTCAACTGTGTTACAGAGTTTAGTACTATATTTCAGTGAAGTGTAAGGCTTTCCAAAGCTGCCGAACGTGTTTCTTTCTCTATTTCAATGGTATTCTGCCTTGTATAACACACATTTACCACTGTAGTCTCCTTTAAGTAAAGAATATAGGATTCATAGAGTGTTTCAAGTAATCTTAACTTGAATTAAGGATTTCCCGGATCTTAGCTACCTTTTCTACACTAAGAACTGATTTGGAGAGTCTCTTTCAGCTGTTCTAAACAAGTTCTCATCTGTTTCCAGTCATTTTCTCTGAATTATCCATGTTTTCACGTAGTTTCCTATATTCTGCCGTCTGGTCCAAGTATAAGCTTTGCCCACTTTATCAAACAACTTCCTACACACTGTTATGAACTGAGGCAGCTCGGGAACATTGTCTCTCAACTGTGTTACAGAGTGTAGTACTATATTTCAGTGAAGTGTAAGGCTTTCCAAAGCTGCCAAAAGTGTTTTTTTCTCTATTTCAATGGTATTCTGCCCTGTAAAACACACATTTACCGCTCCAGTCTCCTTTAAGTAAAGAATATAGGATTCATACAGTGTTTCATGTGATTTTAACTCGAATTAATGATTTCCCGGATCTTAGCTACATTTACTATGCTAAGAACTGACTGGAGAATCTCTTTGAGCTGTTCTAAACAAGTTATCATATGTTTCCAGTCATTTTCTCTGAATTATCCATGTTTTCATGTAGTTTCCTATATTCTGCCTTCTGGTCCAAGTATAAGCTTTGCCCACTTTATCAAACAACTTCCTACACACTGTTATGAACTGAGGCAGCTCGGGAACATTGTCTCTCAACTGTGTTATAGAGTGTAGTACTACATTTCAGTGAAGTGTAAGGCTTTCCAAAGCTGCCGAACGTGTTTCTTTCTCTATTTCAATGGTATTCTGCCTTGTATAACACACATTTACCACTCTAGTCTCCTTTAAGTAAAGAATATAGGATTCATACAGTGTTTCATGTCATCTTAACTCGAATTAAGGATTTCCCGGATCTTAGCTACGTTTACTACACTAAGAAGTGACTGGAATATCTCTTTTAGCTGTTCTAAACAAGTTCTCATCAGTTTACAGTCATTTTCTCTGAATTATCCATGTTTTCATGTAGTTTCCTATATTCTGCCTTCTGGTCCAAGTATAAGCTTTGCCCACTTTATCAAACAATTTCCTACACACTGTTATGAACTGAGGCAGCTCGGGAACATTGTCTCTCAACTGTGTTATAGAGTGTAGTACTACATTTCAGTGAAGTGTAAGGCTTTCCAAAGCTGCCGAACCTGTTTCTTTCTCTATTTCAATGGTATTCTGCATTGTATAACACACATTTACCACTCTAGTCTCCATTAAGTAATGAATATAGGATTCATACAGTGTTTCATGTCATCTTAACTTGAATTAAGGATTTCCCGGATCTTAGCTACCTTTTCTACATTAAGAACTGACTTGGAGAATCTCTTTCAGCTGTTGTAAACAAGTTCTCATCAGTTTACAGTCATTTTCTCTGAATTATCCATGTTTTCATGTAGTTTCCTATATCCTGCCTTCTGGTCCAAGTATAAGCTTTGCCCACTTTATCAAACAACTTCCTACACACTGTTATGAACTGAGGCAGCTCGGGAACATTGTCTCTCAACTGTGTTATAGAGTGTAGTACTACATTTCAGTGAAGTGTAAGGCTTTCCAAGCTGCCGAATGTGTTTCTTTCTCTATTTCAATGGTATTCTGCCTTGTATAACACACATTTACCAGTCTAGTCTCCTTTAAGTAAACAATATAGGATTCATACAGTGTTTCATGTGATCTTAACTCGAATTAAGGATTTCCCGGATCTTAGCTACGTTTACTACACTAAGAACTGACTGGAGAATCTCTTTGAGCTGTTCTAAACAAGTTCTCATCTGTTTACAGTCATTTTCTCTGAATTATCCATATTTTCATGTAGTTTCCTATATTCTGCCTTCTGGTCCAAGTATAAGCTTTGCCCACTTTATCAAACAACTTCCTACACACTGTTATGAACTGAGGCAGCTCGGGAACATTGTCTCTCAACTGTGTTATAGAGTGTAGTAGTACATTTCAGTGATGTGTAAGGCTTTCCAAAGCTGCAGAACGTGTTTCTTTCTCTATTTCCATGGTATTCTGCCTTGTATAACACACATTTACCACTCTAGTCTCCTTTAAGTAAAGAATATAGGATTCATACAGTGTTTCATGTGATCTTAACTCGAATTATGGATTTCGCGGAACTTAGATACCTTTTCTACACTAAGAACTGACTTGGAGAATCTCTTTCAGCTGTTCTAAACGAGTTCTCATCTGTTTACAGTGATTTTCTCTGAATTATTCATGTTTTCATGTAGTTTCCTATATTCTGCCTTCTTGTCCATTTTTAAGCTTTGCCCACATATACAAACAACTTCCTACACACTGTTACGAACAGAGGCAGGTCGGGAACATTGTCTCTCAACTGTGTAATACAGTGTAGTACTATATTTCAGTGAAATTTAAGGCTTTCCAAAGGTGCGGAACGAGTTTCTTTCACTATTTCAATGGTATTCTGCCTTGTAAAACACACATTTAGCACTCTAGTCTCCTTTACGTAAAGAATATAGGATTCATACAGTGTTTCATGTGATCTTAACTCAAATTAAGGATTTCCCAGTTCTTTGGTACCTTTTCAACACTAAAAATTGACTTGGAGAATCTCTTTCAACTGTTCTAAACGAGTTCTCATCTGTTTACAGTCATTTTCTCTAAATTATTCATGTTTTCATGTAATTTCCTATACTCTGCCTTCTGGTCCAAGTATAAGCTTTGCCCACTTTATCAAACAACTTCCTACACACTGTTATGAACAGTGGCCGCTCGGGAACTTCGTCTCTCAACTGTGTTATAGAGTGTAGTACTACATTTCAGTGAAGTGTAAGGCTTTCCAAAGCTGCCAAACCTGTTTGTTTCTCTATTTCAATGGTATTCTGCCTTGTATAACACACATTTACCACTCTAGTCTCCTTTAAGTAAAGAATATAGGATTCATAGAGTGTTTCATGTGATCTTAACTTGAATTAAGGATTTCCTGGATCTTAGCTACTTTTTCTACACTAAGAACTGACTTGGAGAATCTCTTTCAGCTGTTTTGAACAAGTTCTCATCTGTTTACACTCATTTTCTCAGAATTATTCCTGTTTTCATGTAGTTTCCTATATTCTGCCCTCTTGTCCATGTATAAGCTTTGCCCACATATAGAAAGAACTTCCTACACACTGTTATAAACAGAGGCAGGTCGGGAACATATTCTCTCAACTATGTTATAGAGTGTAGTACTACTTTTCAGTGAAGTGTAAGGCTTTCCAAAGCTGCCGAAAGTGTTGCTTTCTCTATTTCAATGGTATTCTGTCTTGTATGACACACATTTACCACTGTAGTCTACTTTAATTAAACAATATCGGATTCATACTGTGTTTCATGGGATCTTAACTCGAATTAAGGATTTCCCCGATCTTAGCTACCTTTTCTATACTAAGAACTGACTTGGAGAATCTCTTTCAGCTGTTCTAAACGAGTTTTCATCTCTTTACAGTCATTTTCTCTGTATTATTCATGTTTTCATGTAGTTTCCTATATCCTGCCTTCTAGTCCATGTATAAGCTTTTCCCATATATACAAAAAACTTCCTACACACTGTTATGAACAGAGGCAGCTCGGGAACATTGTCTCTCAACTATGTTATAGAGTGCAGTACTACATTTCAGTGAAGTGTAAGGCTTTCCAAAGCTGCTGAACGTGTTTCTTTCTCTATTTCCATGGTATTCTGCCTTGTATAACACACATTTACCACTCTAGTCTCCTTTAAGTAAAGAATATAGGATTCATACAGTGTTTCATGTGATCTTAACTCGAATGAAGGATTTCCCGGATCTTAACTACCTTTTCTACAAAAAGAACTGACTTGGAGAATCTCTATCAGCAGTTTTAAAGCAGTTCTCATCTGTTTACAGTCATTTTCTCTGAATTATTCATGTTTTCATGTAGTTTCCTTTATTCTGACTTCTGGTACAAGTATAATCTTTGCCGACTTTATCAAACAACTTCCTACACACTGTTATGAACAGAGGCAGCACGGGAACATTGTCTCTCAACTGTGTTATAGAGTGTAGTACTATATTTCAGTGAAGTGTAAGGCTTTCCAAAGCTGCCGAACGTGTTTCTTTCTCTATTTCAATGGTATACTGTCTTGTATGACACACATTTACCACTCTAGTCTCCTTTAAGTAAAGAATATAGGATTCATACAGTGTTTCATGTGATCTTATCTCGAATTAAGGAATATAGGAAACTACATGAAAACATGTATAATTCAGAGAAAGTGACTATAAACAGATGAGAAATCATTTAGAATAGCTAAAAGAGATTCTCCAAGTCAGTACTTAGTGTATAAAACGTAGCTAAGATCCGGGAAATTCTTAGTTCGTGTTAAGGTCACATGAAACACTGTATAAATCCTATATTGTTTACTTAAAGGAAATTGTAATGGTAAATTTTTGTCCTACAATTCAAAATTCCATAGATATAGAGAAAAAAACAAGTTAGGCAGCTTTGGAAAGCCTTATACTTCACTGCAATATAGTATTACACTCTATAACATAGTTGAGAGACAATGTTCCCGAGGTTTTTAGGTTCATAGCAATGTTTAGGTAGTTGTTTGTCCTTGTTCCCAATGCTTATAGCTGGACAAGAAGGCCTAATGTTAGATACTATGAGAAAACATCAGTAATTCTGGGAAAATAAAAGTAAATAGATGAGAACTCGCATAGAATATGTATAAAACACTTCTCCAAGTCTGTTGTTAGTTTCCGAAAGGTATATAGGATCCAGGAAATCCTTAATTTGAGTTCAGATCACATGAAACAGTGTATAAATCCCATATTGTTTACTTAAAGGAGCCTGGAAGGGTAAATGTGTGTCATACAAGGTAGAATAGCAATGAAATAGAGAAAATAACACGTTAGGTAGCTTTGGAAAGCTTTACACTTCACTGCAATGTAATATTACACTCCAGAACATAGTTGAGAGACAATGTTTCCGAGCTTCTTGTGTTCATAACAGTGTGTAGGAAGTTGTTTGTATATGTGGGCAAAGCTTATACATGAACAAGTAGGCATAATATAGGAAACTACAAGAAAAAATGAATAATTCATAGAAAATGACAGTAAATAGATGAGAACTCATTTGGAACAGCTGAAACAGATTATCCAAGTCAGATCTTTGTGTAGAAAGGTATCTAAGATCCAAGAAATCCATAATTAGAGTTTAGAGAACATGAATCATTATATGAATCCTATATTTTTTTCTTATTGGAGCCTAGAGCTTTACAGATATGTCACACAAAACTTGAAAGAGAGAAATAAGCAAATTAAGCAGCTTTGGAAAGCCCTAAAGTTCACTTAATGTAGCATTACACTCTATAACATAATTGAGAGACAATGTTCCCGAGGTTTTCAGGTTCATAACTATGTTTAGGTAGTTTTTTGTCCATGTTCCCAATGCTTATACCTGGACCAGAAGGCCTAATGTTAGAAACTATGAGAAAACATCAGTAATTCTGGGAATATAACAGAAAATAGATGAGAACTCGCATAGAACATGTATAAAACACATCTCCAAGTCTGTTGTTAGTTTAAAAAAAGGTATCTACGATCCAAGAAATCCTTAATTAGAGGTCAGATTACATGAAACAGTGTACAAATCCTATATGGTTTACTTAAAGGAGCCTGGAATGGTAAATGTGTGTCATACAAGGCAGAATACCATTGAAATAGAGAAAGGAACATGTTCTGCAGCTTTGGAAAGCCTTACACTTCACTGCAATGTAGTACTACACTCTATAACATAGTTGAGAGACAATGTTCCTGAGGTTTTCAGGTTCATAACAGTGTTTATGAAGTTGTTTGTCCATGTTCCCAATGCTTATACCTGGACCTGAAGGCCTAATGTTAGAAACTATGAGAAAACATCAGTAATTCTAAGAAAATAACAGTAAATAGATGAGAACTCGCTTAGAACATGTATAAAACACTTCTCCAAGTCTGTTGTTAGTTTATAAAAGTTTTATGATCCAGGAAATTCTTAATTCAAGTTCAGATCACATGATACAATGTATAAATCCTATATTGTTTACTGAAAGGAGCCTTCAATGATAAATTTGAGTCATACCAGGCAGAATACCACTGAAATAGAGAAAGAAATATGTTAGGCAGTTTTGGAAAGCCTTACACTTGACTGCAATGTAGTATTACACTCTATTACATGGTTGAGAGACAATGTTCCCGAGGTTTTCAGGTTCAAAACAGTGTTTAGGTAGTTGTTTGTCCATGTTCCCAATGCTTATACCTGAATCAGAAGGCCTATTTTTAGTAACTATGACAAAAAATCAGTAATTCTGAGAAAATAAACGTAAATAGATGGGAACTCGCATAGAACATGTGTAAAACACTTCTCCAAGTCTGATGTTAGTGTATAAAAGTATCTATGATCCAGGAAATCCTTAATTAGTGTTCAGATCACAAGAAACAGTATATAAATCCTATATTGTTTACTTAAAGGAGCCTGGAATTGTAAATTTGTCATACAAGGCAGAATACCATTGTAATAGAGAAAGAAACACGTTAGGCAGCTTTGGAAAGCCTTTCACGTCACTTCAATGTAGTATTGCACTCTATAACGCAGTTGAGAGACAATGTTCCTGAGCTTCTTGTGTTCATAACAGTGTGTAGTAAGTTCTTTGTATATGTGGGCAAAGCTTATACATGGACAAGAAGGCATAAAATAGGAAACTACATGAAAACATGAATAGTTCAGAGAAAATGTCAGAAAATAGATGAGAACTCATTTAGAACAGCTCAAACAGATTCTCCAGGTTAGTTCTTAGTGTAGAATAGATATCTAAGATCCAGAAAATCCTTAATTAGATTTCAGATCGCAAGAAACAGTGTATGAATCCTATATTGTTTACTTAAATGAGCCTAGAAAGGTAAAAGTGTGTCATACAAGGCAGATTACCATTGAAATAGAGAAATAAACACATTAAGCAGCTTTGGAAAGCTTACACTTCACTGAAATATAGTATTACACTCTCTAACATAGTTGAGAGACAATGTTCCCTAGCTTCTTCTGTTCATAACAGTGTGTAAGACATTGTTTGTTTATGTGGGCAAAGCTTATATGTGGACAAGAAGGCATAATATAGGAAACTACATGAAAACATGAAAAATTCAGATCAAATGTCAGAAAATAGATGAGAACTCATTTAGAACAGCTCAAACAAATTCTCCAGGTCAGTTCTTAGTGTAGAAAGGTATCTAAGATCCAGGAAATCCTTAATTAGAGTTCAGATCACATGAAACAGTGTATGAATCCTACATTTTTTACTTATTGGAGCCTAGAACTTTAAATGCATGTCACACAAAGCTTGAAAGAGAGAAATAAGGAAATTTAGCAGCTTTGGAAAGCTTTACAGTTCACTGTAATGTAGCATTACACTCTATAACATAGTTGAGAGACAATGTTCCCGAGGTTTTCAGGTTCATAACAATGTTTATGTTGTTGTTTGTCCATGTTCCCAATGCTTATACCTGGACCAGAAGGCCTAATGTTAGAAACTATGAGAAAACATCAGTAATTCTGGGAAAATAACAGTAAATAGATGAGAACCCGAATAGAACATGTATAAAACAATTCCCCAAGTCTGTTGTTAGTTTATCAAAGGTATCTACGATCCAGGAAATCCTTAATTAGAGTTCAGATCACATGAAACAGTGTATAAATCCTATATTGTTTACTTAAAGTAGCCTAAAATGGTAAATGTGTGTCATACAAGGAAGAATACCATTGAAATGGATAAATAAACACATTAAGCCACTTTGGAAAGCCTTACAATTCACTGCAACCTAGTATTACACTCTTTAACGAGTTGAGAGACAATATTCCTGAGCTTCTGATGTTCATAACAGTGTGTAGGACTTTGTTTGTATATGTCGGTAAAGCTTATATTGGACAAGAAGGCCTAATATAGGAAAGTACATGAAAACATGAATAATTCAGAGAAAATGTCAGTAAATAGATCAGAACTCTTTCAGAAGAGCTGAAACAGATTCTCCAAGTCAGTTCTTAGTGTAGAAAGGTATCTAAGATCCAGGAAATTCTAAATTAGAGTTCAGATCACATCAAACAGTGTATGAATCCTATATTGTTTACCTAAAGGAGCCTGGAATGGTAAATGTTGTCATATAGGCAGAATTCCATTGAAATAGAGAAATAAACACATTATGCAGCTTGTGAAGCCTTACACTTCACTGCAATGTAGTATTACACTCTATGGCATAGTTGAGAGACAATGTTCCCGAGCTTCTTCTGTTCATAACAGTGTGTAGGACGTTGTTTGTATATGTGGGTAAAGCTTATACTTAGAAACGAAGGCATAATATAGGAAACTATATGAAAACATGAATAATTCAGAATAAATGACACTAAATAGATGAGAACTCAGTTAGAACAGCTGATACATATTCTCCAAGTCAGTTCTTAGTGTAAAACATATCAAAGATCCAAGAAATTCTTAATTAGAGTTTAGAGCACATGAAACAGTGCATGAATCCTATATTTTTTACTTATTGGAGCCTAGAACTTTAAATGAATGTCACACAAAGCTCGAAAGAGAGAAATAAGCAAATTAAGCAGCTTTGGAAAGCCTTACACTTCACTGTAATATAGCATTAAACTCTATAACATAGTTGAGAGACAATGTTCCCGAGGTTTTCAAGTTCATAACAATGTTTAGGTATTTGTTTGTCCACGTTCCCAATGCTTATACCTGGACGAGAAGGCCTAATGTTAGAAACTATGAGAAAACATCAGTAATTCTGGGAAATTAACAGTAAATAGATGAGAACTCCCATAGAACATGTATAAAACATTTCCCCAAGTCTGTAGTTAGTCTATAAAAGGTATCTACGATCCAGGAAATCCTTAATTAGAGTTCAGATCACATGAAACAGTGTTTGAATCCTATATTGTTTACTTAAAGGAGCCTAGAATGGTACCTGTGTGTCATAAAAGGCAGAATACCATTGTAATAGAGAATTAAACACATTAAGCAGTTTTGGAAATCCTTACACTTCGTTGCAATGTAGTATTACACTCTATAACATAGTTGAGAGACAATGTTACCAGCTTCTTCTGTTCATAACAGTATGTTGGAAGTTCTTTTTATATGTGGGCAAAGCTTATACATGGACAAGAAGGCATAATTTAGGAAACTACATGAAAACCTGAATAATTCAGAGAAAATGTCAGTAAATAGATGAGAACTCATTTAGAACAGCTGAAACAGATTCTCCAAGTTAGTTCTTAGTGTACAAAGGTATATAAGATCCAGGATATTCTAAAATAGAGTTAAGATCACATCAAACAGTGTACGAATCCTATATTGTTTACTTAAAGGAACCTAGAAAGATAAATGTTGTCCTACAGGTAGAATACTATTGAAATAGAGAAATAAACATATTAAGCAGTTTATGGAAGCCTTACACTTCACTTCAATATAGTATTATACTCTATAACATAGTTGATACAATGTTCCCGAGCTTCTTCTATTCATAACAGTGTGTAGGACATTGTTTCTTTATGTGGGCAAAGCTTATACTTGGACAAGAAAGCATAATATATGAACCTACATGAAAACATGAATAATTCAGAGAAAATGTCAGTAAATAGATGAGAACTCATTTAGAACAGCTGAAACAGATTCTGCAAGTCAGTTCTTAGTGTAAAAATGTATCTCAGATCCAGGAAATTCTTAATTAGAGTTAAGATCACATGAAACTTTGTATGAATCCTATATTGTTAACTTAAAGGAGCCTAGAAAGGTAAATGTGTGTCATACAGGCAGAATGTCATTGAAATAGAGAACTAAACACATTTAGCATCTTTGAAATCCTTAAATTTCACTGCAATGTAGTATTACGCTCTATAACATAGTTGACAGACCATGTTCCTGAGCTTCTTCTGTTTGTAACTGTGTGTAGGAAGTTGTTTGTATGTGTGGGCTATGCTTATACTTAGACAAGAAGGCCTAATATAGGAAACTACATGAAAACATGAATAATTCAGAGTAAATGAGAGTAAATAGATGAGAACTCGTTTAGAACAGGTGAAACAGATTATCCAAGTCAGTTCATAGTGTAGTAAAGGGATCTAACATCCAGGAATTCCTTAATTCGAGTTGAGAGCACATGAAACAGTGTATGAATCCTATATTTTTACTAACTGAAGCCCAGAACCTTAAATGTATGTCACTCAAAGCTTGAAAGAGAGAAATAAGCAAATTAAGCAGCTTTGGAAAGCCTTACACTTCACTGAAATGTATCATTAAACTCTATAACAAAGTTGAGAGACAATGTTCCCGAGCTTTTCAGGTTCATAACAATGTTCAGGTAGTGGTTTGTCCATGTTCCCAATGCTTATACCTGGTCCAGAAGGCCTAATGTTAGAAACTATGAGAAAACATCTGAAATTCTGGGAATATAACAGTAAATAGATGAGAACTGGAATAGAACATGTATAAAACACTTCTCTAAGTCTGTTGTTAGTTTATAAAAGTTATCTAGGATCCAGGAAATCCTTAATTAGAGTTCAGATCGCATGAAACACTGTATAAATCCTATATTGTTTATTTAAAGGAGCCTAGAATTGTAAATGTGTGACATACAAGGCAGAATACCATTGAAATAGAGAAAGGAACATGTTAGGCAGCTTTGGAAAGCCTTACACTTCACTGCAATGTAGTATTACACTCTATAACATAGTTGAGAAACAATGTTCCCGAGGTTTTCAGGTTCATAACAGTGTTTAGGTAGTTGTTTGTCCATGTTACCAATGCTTATACCTGTACCAGAAGGCCTAATATTAGAAACTATGAGAAAACATCAGTAATTCTGGGAAAATAACTGTAAATAGATGAGAACCCGCATAGAACATGTATGAAACGCTTCTCTAAGTCTGTTGTTAGTTTAGAAAAGTTATCTAGGATCCAGGAAATCCTTAATTAGAGTTCAGATCACATGAAACAGTGAATGAATCCTATATTGTTTACTTAAAGGAGCCTAGAACGGTAAATGTGTGTCATACAGGCAGAATACCATTGAAATAGAGAAAGAAACACGTTAGGCAGCTTTGGAAAGCCTTACACTTCACTGCAATGTAGTATTACACTCTATAACATAGTTGAGAGACAATGTTCCCGACCTTCTTCTGTTCATAACAGTGTGTAGGACATTGTTTGCATATGGGGGCAAAGCTTATACGTAGACAAGAAGGCCTAATAAAGGAAACAAAATGAAAACATGAATAATTTGAGTAAATGACAGTAAATAGATGAGAACTAGTTTAGAACAGGTGAAACAGATTTTCCAATCAGTTCTTAGTGTAGAAAAGGGATCTAACATCAAGGAATTCCTTAATTCAAGTTTAGAGCACATGAAACAGTGTGTGAATCCTATATTTTTAACTTATTGGAGCCTAGAACGTTAAATGTATGTCAGACAAAGCTTGAAAGACAGAAATAATCAAATTGAGCAGCTTTAGAAAGCCTTACAGTTCACTGTAATTTAGCATTACACTCTATAACATAGTTGAAAGACAATGTTCCCGAGCCTTTTCTGTTCATAACAGTGTGTGGGAAGTTGTTTGTATATGTGGGCAAAGCTTATATTGGACAAGAAGGCCTAATATAGGAAATTACATGAAAACATGAATAATTCATAGAAAATGTCAATAAATGATGAGAACTCTTTCAGAAGAGCTGAAACAGATTCTCCAAGTCAGTTCTTAGTGTAGAAAGTTATCTAAGATCCAGGAAATTCTAAATTAGAGTTCAGATCATATCAAACAGTGTATGAATCCTATATTGTGTACTTAAAGGAGCCTGGAATGGTAAATGTTGTCATACAGGCAGAATTCCATTGAAATAGAGAAATAAACACATTATGCTGCTTGTGAAGCCTTACACTTCACTGCAATGTACAATATTATTACACTCTATCACATAGTTGAGAGACAATGTTCCCGAGCTTCTTCTGTTCATAACAATGTGTAGGAAGTTGTTTGTATATGTTGGTAAAGCTTATACTTAGAAAAGAAGGCATAATATAGGAAACTATATGAAAACATGAATAATTCAGAATAAATGACAGTAAATAGATGAGAACTCATTTAGAACAGCCGAATCAGATTCTCCAAGTCAGTTCTTAGTGTAAAAAGGTATCAAAGATCCAAGAAATTCTTAATTAAAGTTTAAAGCAATGAAACAGTGTATGAATCCTATATTGTTTACTTAAAGGAGCCTAGAAAGGTAAATGTTGTCATACAGGCAGAATTCCATTGAAATGGAGAAATAAACACATTATGCAGCTTGTGAAGCCTTACACTTCCCTGCAATGTAGTATTATACTCTACAACATAGTTGAGAGACAATGTTCCCGAGGTTTACAGGTTCATAACAGTGTGAACTCGTATTCAACGTGTATAAAACACTTCTCCAATTCTGTTGTTCATTTATAAAAGGTATCTACCATCTAGGAAATGATTAATTAGAGTCAAGATCACATGAAACATTGTAAGAAACCAATATTGTTTATTTAAAGGAGCCTAGAACAATAAATGTGTGTCATACAAGGTAGAGTGCCATTGAAATAGAGAAAGAAACACATTAAGCAGCTTTGGAAAGCCTTATACTTCACTGCAATGTAGGATTACACTCTATAACATAGTTGATAGACAATGTTCCCTAGCTTCTTCTGTTCATAACAGTGTGTAGGAAGTTGTTTGTTTATGTGGGCTCTACTTTTACTTGGAAAAGAAGGCCTACTATAGGAAACTACATGAAAACATGAATAATTCAGATAAAATGTCAGTAAATAGATGAGAACTCATTTAGAATAGCTAAAACAGATTCTCCAAGTCAGATTTTAGTGTAGAAAAGTTATCTAAGACCCAGGAAATGCTTAATTAGAGTTAAGAGCACATTAAGCAGTGTATGAAACCTCTTTTGTTTACTTAAAATAACCTAGAACTTTACATGTGTGTCATACAAGGCTTGAAAGAGAGAAATAAGCAAATTGAGCAGCTTTGGAAAGCCTTACAGATCACTGTAATGTAGCATTACAATCTATAACATAGTTGATAGACAATGTTCCCTAGCTTCTTCTGTTCATAACAGTGTGTAGGAAGTTGTTTGTATATGTGGGCTATGCTTATACTTGGACAGGTATGCCAAATATAGGAAACTACTTGAAAACATGAATAATTCAAAGAAAATGTCAGTAAATACATGAGAACTCGTTTAGAACAGGTGAAAGAGATTCTCCAAGACAGTTGTTAGTGTAGAAAAGTTATCTAACATCCAGGAATTCCTTAATTCGAGTTGAGAGTTCATTAAACAGTGTATGAGTCCTTTATTTCTTACTTAAAGGAGCCTAGAACTTTAAATGTATGTCACACAAAGCTTGAAATAGAGAAATAAGCAAATAAAGTAGCTACGGAAAGCCTTACACTTTACTGAAATGTATCATTAAACTCTATAACATATTGATAGCTGAGAGACAATGTTCTCGAGCTTTTCAGGTTCATAACAGTGTTTAGGTAGCTGTTTGTCCATGTTTCCAATGCTTATACCTAGACAAGAAGGACTAATGTTAGAAACTACAAGAAAACATCAGTAATTCTGGGAAAATAACAGAAAATAGATGTGAACTCACATAGAACATGTATAAAACACTTCTGCAACTCTGCTGTTAGTTTATAAAAGGTATCTACGATCCAAGAAATCCTTCATTGAGCAGCTGGAAAAATCCTTACAGTTCACTGCATTGTAGCATTGAACGCTATAACATAGTTGAGAGACAATGTTCCAGAACTTCTCAGGTTCATAACCGTGTGTAGGAAGTTGTTTGTCCTTATCCCCAATGCTTATACTTTGACAACAAGGCCTAATATTGGGAACTACAAGAAAATATCAGTAATTCAGGGAAAATAACATTAAATAGATGAGTACTCGCATAGAACATGTAGAAAACACTTCTCCAAGTCTGTTGTTTGTGTATAAAAAGAATCTAAGATCCAGGAAATCCTTATTACAGTAAAGAGCTCATTAAACAGTGTATGAAACCTCTATTATTTCTTAATGGAGCCTAGAAGTGTAAATATCTGTCATACAAGGCAAAATAGTCTTAAAATAGACAAATAAGCACATTTCAGCATCTTTGGAAAGCCTTACACTTCACCGCAATGTAGTATTCAACTCTATAATATAGGTGAGATACAATGTTCCTGAGCTTCTCAGGTTGATAACAGTGTGAGAACTCGCATGTAATATGTAGAAAACACTTCTCCAAGTCTGTTCTTAGTGTATAAAAGATATTTATGAGCCAGGAAATCCTTAATTAGAGTTACAACCACAATAAGCAGTGTGTGAATCTTATATTATTTACTTAAAGGAACCTAGAAGTTTATTTTTTTGCATCCAATATCTTTATTTTTTAAAATAAATTTTTGTTGTTCATATTATTACAAATGTTCCTTTCCCCACCACCACCATTGCTCTCCTCCACCAGGTTCCCACCCCACCCTCTGCCCTTTCCCCTCTCCCCATTGTCCTCGTCCATAGGTGCACAGTTAATGTTCAGTCTCTTCCCACATCCCCCTGTGCCCTTTTCCCCAAGAATCATCAGTTCACTCCCCTTCCATACCTCTGATTCTATTACATTCAACAGTTAATATTGTTCATCAGATTTTTTTTTTTAATTTCCTTGGTTTTTAGATTCACTTGTTGATAGTTACGTATTTGTTGTTCATAATTTTTATCTTTATTTACTTTCTCTTCTGAAAGAACCCCCTTCAGCAATTCATATAATTCTGGTTTGTTTTTTGATGAACTCCTTTAGCTTTTTTTGTTTTTTATTAGTGAAGCTCTTTATCTGACCTTCGATTCTGAGTAATAGCTTTGCTGGATAGATTATCTTTGGCTGTAGGTTCTTACTATTCATCACCTCGAATATTTCTTGCCATTCCTGTCTGGCCTGCATGGTTTCTGTTGAGAAATCAGCTGACAATCGTATAGGTGCTCCTTTATAGGTAACTACCTTCTTTGCTCTTGCTGCTTTTAATATTCTATCTTTGCCTTTTGCTCTTGGAATTTTAATTATGATTTGTCTTGGTTTGGTCCTCTTTGGATTCCTTTTGTTTGAAGTTCTGTGCACTTCCTGGACTTGTAAGTGTAATTCTTTCACCAGGTGGGGGAAGTTTTCTGTCACTATTTCTTTCAGTATGTTTTCGATATCTTGCTCTCTCTCATCTTCCGGGACCCCCATAATTCTGATGTTGGTTCGCTTGAAGTTGTCCCAGAGGTTTCTTACATTATGTTCAATTTTCTGGATTCTCTTGCCTTCTAGGTTCTGTGGAGGAGTGTCTTCTGGCTCTTTATGTTCCAAATCTTTGACTTGTTTCTTGCGATCTTCCATTCTGTTTTTAGGACTCTCTATAATATTTTTTTTATTTCAGACAATGTATTCTTTATTTCTTGTTGATCCCTTATCATTTCTTATTGATCCCTTATCATTTCTTGTTGATTCCTTATTAATTCTAGTTGATCTATTTTCATATCCTCATAGGTCTTATCGATCTTTTCTACGAAATTCTTGAAAAACTTTATAAGCGTAGATTTGAACTCTATGTCCAGTCGCTTTTTGTCCTCCATTTCTTTCATTTGTGATCTATTTCATTGTCACATTTCCCAGCTACAGATGGGATGGCATTTCAGGGTGGAGCCTACAGCCTTGACTTCCGTCAGCCCCGTGGCTCCTGGGTCTCAGGGTCCTTCAGTCCATGCTGCAAGTGCCTCTGAGAGAAAGGTGCCCTTGATTTTCGCCTGCTACCAAAGAGTCTAGGCTTTCGCCAAATGAGCCCGGTATTGGGGTTCAGTTCAGTTGGAAGTGGAGCTGGAGGTGGCGTTCAGAGCAGTCTGGAGCCCCAGTCTCCTTTCCGCCAGGGCAATCCCGTGGCACAGCCAACCGTCCCTTCTCTGTGCACAATGTGCAAGCCACCAGGACCTCCTTTCGCCGTTCCCCCAAGGATCCGCCTCGCAGCCCAGCTTCCTATGGATGAGCCTGGGTCCCCGGGGTCTGGCCTAGAACTGGGGTTCAGAGCAGTCGGAACTGGGGCCCAGCACAGTTGGAGCTTTTATCTCCTTCCTGCAAGGGAATGCCAGCCAGGCACTCAGCCTCCCTCCTCTCTAGCTCCATCCTCTCCGGCTCCGTCCTCTCTGCAAGCGTGGCATGTCTCCGTACCTTAGGCTTTTACAACTCCTCTGCGCTTCCTTCTGGTTTTCTGCTTACTTCTCGCTGTAGAATTTCCAGTCAGTCGACTTTCCTGTAGTTCTGGGTAATGTCCATTTTATATTTTAGTTGTATTTTATTGAAATTGTTGGGTGCGGCTGCGGCTAGGTGTCTACCTGAGCAGCCATCTTGGATTCTACAGGAACCTAGAAGTTTAAATGTGTGTCACACAAGGCTTGAAAGAGAGAAATAAGCACAATTAAGCAGCTGGAGAAAGCCTTACACTTCACTGCAATATAGCATTGAATTCTATAACATAGTTGAGAGACAATATTCCAGAGCTTCTCAGGTTCATAACCGTGTGTAGGAAGTTGTTTGTCCATATCCCCAATGCTTATACTTTGACAACAAGGCCTAATGTTGGAAACTACAAGAAAATATCATTAATTCAGGGAAAATAACATTAAATAGATGAGAACTCACATAGAACATGTAGAAAACACTTCTCCAAGTCTGTTGTTTGTGTATAAAAGGAATCTAAGATCCAGGAAATCCTTATTACAGTAAAGAGCTCATTAAACCGTGTATGAAATCTCTATTATTTCTTAATGGAGCCTAGAAGTGTAAATGTGTGTCATACAAAGCAAAATATCCTTGAAATAGACAAATAAGCACATTTCAGCATCTTTGGAAAGCCTTACACATCACTGCAATGTAGTATTAAACTCTATAATATAGGTGAGATACAATGTTCCTGAGCTTCTCAGGTTGTTAACAGCGTGAGAACTCGCGTGTAATATGTAGGAAACACTTCTCCAAGTAAGTTGTTTGTGTAGAAAGGTATTTAACATCCAGGAAATCCTTAATTAGAGTTAAGAGCACATGAAACAGTGTATGAAGACTTTTTATTTAATTAAAGTAGCATGGAACTGTAAATGTGTGCCATGCAAGACAGAATATCCTTTAAATAGAGAAATAAGCATATTTAAGCAGCTTTGGAAAGCTTTTGACTTCACTGTAATGTAGCATTAAACTCTAAAACATAGTTGAGAGACAATATTCCAGCGCTTCTCAGGTTCAAAACAGTGTTTAGGTATTTGTTTGTCCATGTTCCCAATGCTTATACTTGAACAAGAAGGCATAATATTGGAAACTAGAAGAAAACAGTAATTCAGAGAAAATAACAGTATATATTGTAGATGAGAACTCGCATAGAACATGTAGAAAACAATTCTCCAAGTCAGTTGTTAGGGTAGAAAAGGTTTCTAAGATCCAGGAAAACCTTAATTACACTAAAGAGATCATTAAATAGTGTATGAAACCAATAAACCAAAAAAACCACATAATTATAAAGGTATGTCATACAAGACAGAAATCCTTGAAATAGAGAAATAAACATATTTTAGTAACTTTGGAAACCCTTACACTTCACTGAAATGTAGCATTAAATTCTATAACAGAGTTGAAAGACAATATTCCCTCAGCCTAACCATAACCCTATCCCTAACCCTAACCCTAGTCCTAACCCTAACCCTAACCCTAGCCCTAACCCTAACCCTAACCCTAGTTCTAACCCTAAACCTAACCCTAACCCTAACCCTAACCCTAACCCTAACCCTAGCCCTAACCCTAACCCTAGCTTCCCAGCTTCATAACAGTGTGTAGCAAGTTGTTTGTCCTTGTGGGCAATGCTTATATTTGGATAAGAAGGCCTAATATATGAAACCACGAGAAAAAAATGAGTAATACAGAGAAATCAACAGTAAATAGATGAGACCTCATATAAAACAGCTGAAACAGATTTCTACAAGTCAGTTATTAGTGGAGAAAAGGAATCTAAGACCCAGGCAATCTTTAATTAAATGGAACAGCACATTAAACAGTGTATGAAACCTCTATTATTTTCTTAAGGTAGCCTAGAACTTTAAATGTGTGTCACACAAGGCTTGAAAGAGAGAAATAAGCACTATTAAGCAGCTTTGGAAATCCTTAGACTTTACTGCATTGTAGCATTAAACTCTAAAACATAGTTGAGAGACAATGTTTCCAAGCTTCTCGGGTTCATAACAGTGTTCAGGAAGTTGTTTGTACATGTGGGCAATGCTTATACTTGGACAAGAAGGCCTAATATAGGAAACTACATGAAAACATGAATAATTCAGAGAAAATGACAGTAAATAGATGAGAACTCGTTTAGAACAGGTGAAACAGATTCTCCAAGTCAGTTGTTAGTATAGAAAAGGTATCTAATATCCAGGAATTCCTTAATTAGAGTTAAGAGCACATTAAACAGTGTATGAATCCCATATTATTTACGTAAAGGAGCCCAGATCTTTTAATACGTGTCACACAAGGCTTGAAAGAGAGAAATAAGCACAATTAAGCAACTGGAGAAAGCCTTAGACTTCACTGCAATGTAGCATTGAACTCTATAACATAGTTGAGGGACAATGTTCCAGAGCTTGTCAGGTTCATAACCGTGTGTAGGAAGTTGTTTGTCCATATCTCCAATGCTTATACTTTGACAAGAAGTCCTAATATTGGAAACTATAAGAAAATATCAGTAATTCAGGGAAAATAACAGTAAATAGATGAATACTGGCATAGAACATGTAGAAAACACTTCTCCAAGTCTGTTGTTTGTGTATAAAAGGAATCTAAGATCCAGGAAATCCTTAATTACAGTAAAGAGCTCATTAAACCGTGTAGGAACCCTCTATTATTTACTTAAAGGAGCCTAGAACTGTAAATGTGTGACATGCAAGGCAGAATATCCTTGATATAGAGAAATACGCACATTTCAGCATCTTTGGAAAGTCTTAGACTTCACAGCAATGTAGTATTCAACGCTATAATATAGGTGAGAATCAATGTTCCTGAGTTTCTCAGGTTGTTAACAGTGTGAGAACTCGCATGTAATATGTAGGAAACACTTCTCCAAGTAAGTTGTTTTTGTAGAAAGGTATCTAACATCCAGGAAATACTTAATTAGAGTTAAGAGCACATAAAACAGTGTATGAAACCTCTATTATTTACTTAAAGTAGCCTAGCACTGTAAATGTGTGTCATGCAAGACAGAATATCCTTGAAATAGAGAAATAAGCATATTTAAGCAGCTTTGGAAAGCTTTTGACTTCACTGTAATGTAGCATTAAACTCTATAACATAGTTGAGAGACAATGTTCCAGAGCTTCTCAGGTTCAAAACAGTGTTTAGGTAGTTGTTTGTCCACGTTCCCAATGCTTATACTTGGACAAGAAAGCCTAATATTGGAAACTAGAAGAAAACAGTAATTCAGAGAAAATAACAGTAAATAAATGAGAACTCGCATAGAACATGTAGAAAACACTTCTACAAGTCAGTTGTTAGTGTAGAAAAGGTATGTAAGATCCAGGAAAACCTTATTTATACTAAAGAGATCATTAAAACCTATATTATGTACTTAAAGGAGCACATAACTATAAATGTATGTCATAAAAGACAGAAATCCTTGAAATAGAGAAATAAACATATTTAAGTAGCTTTGGAAACCCTTACACTTCACTGCATTGTAGCATTAAACTCTAAAACATAGTTGAGAGACAATGTTCACGAGCTTCTCGGGTTCATAACAGTGTGCAGGAAGTTGTTTGTACATGTGGGCAATGCTTATACTTGGACAAGAAGGCCTAATATTGGAAACTACAAGAAAACATCAGTAATTCAGGGAAAATAACAGTAAATAGATGAGAACTCCCATAGGACATCTAGAAAACATTTCTCCAAGTCTGTTGTTAGTTTATAAAATGTATCTACGATCCAGGAAATCCTTAATTAGAGTTAAGATCACATTAAACAGTGTATGAATTATTTACTTACAGGAGCCTAGAATGGTAAATGGGTGTCATACAAGGAAAAATATCCTTGAAATAGACAAATAAACAATTTAAGCAACTTTGGAAAGACTCCTGCTTCATGATAATGTAGTATTTAACTCTATAATATAGTTGAGAGACAATGTTCCAGAGCTTCTCAGGTTCATAACCTTGTGTAGAAAGTTGTTTGTCCATATTCCAATGCTTATTCTTTGAAAAAGAGGCCTAATATTGGGAACTACAAGAAAACATCAGTAATACAGAGAAAACTACATTAAATAGATGATAACTTGTATCGAACTGGTGAAACAGATTCTCCAAGTCAGTTGATAAAGTTGAAAAGGTATCTAAGATCCAGGAAATCCTTAATTAGAGTTATGATCACATTAAACAGTGTATGAACCCTACATTATTTACTTAAAGGTGCTTAGAACTTTAAATAAGTCTCAAACAAGGCTTGAATGAGAGAAATAAGCATAATTAAGCAGCTTTGGAAAGCCTTACCCTTCGCTATAATGTACTATTAAACTCTATAACATCACTAATTCCGGGAAAATAACAGTAAACAGATGAGAATTAGCATAGAACAGGTGAAACAGATTTCTCTAAGTCAGTTGTTAGTGTAGAGAAGGTATCTAAGATCCAGAAAATCCTTAATTAAACTGAAGAGCACATTAAACTCAATATGAAACCTCATACAAGTCTTGAAAGAGTGAAATAAGCACAATTCAGCAGCTTTGAAAAGCCTTAGACTTCACTACAATTTAGCTTTAAACTCTATAACGTAGTTGAGAGACAATGTTACCCTGCTCTTAGGTTCATAACAGTGTGTTTGTTTAAGTAGGCAATGCTTATACTTAAACAAGAAGGCCTAATATAGGCAACTACATGAAAACATGAGTAATTCAGCGAAAATAACAGTAAATAGATGAGAACTCGTTTAGAACAGGTTAAACAGGTTCCTTTTCTACACTAACAACTTACTTGGAGAAGTGTTTTCTACATGTACTATGAGAGTTCTTGTCTATTTTCTGTTATTTTTTCTGAATTACTCAGGTTTTCTTGTAGTTTCCTATATTAGGATTTCTTGTCCAATTATAAGCATTGCCCATATGTACAAACAATTTCCTACACAATGTTATGAAGCTGAGAACTCGGGAACATTGTCTCTCAACCATGTTTTAGAGTTTAATGCTACATTGCAGTGAAGTCTAAGGCTTTCCAAAGCTGCTTAATTGTGTTTATTTCTCTCTTTCAATCCCTGTATGTCACACATTTAAAGTTCTAGGCCCCTTTAAGTAAATAATAGAGGTTTCATACACTGATTCATGTGCTCTTAACTCTAATTAAGAATTTCCTGGATCTTCAATACATTTCTACAATAACAACTATCGTGGAGAAGAGTGTTCTACCTCTTCTATTCGAGTTCTAATCCTTTTACTGTTATTTTCTCTGAATTACTCAAGTTTTCTTGTAGTTTACTACAGTAGGCCTTCTAGTCCAAGTATAAGCATTGCCCACAGGTACAAACAACTTCCTACACACTGCTTAAATGTGCTTACGTCTTTCTTTCAAGCTTCTATGACACACATTTACAGTTCTCTTAACTCTAATTTAGGATTTCCTGTATCTTATATAACTTTCTACACTAACAACTTACTTGAAGAAGTGTTTTCAACATGTTCTATTAGAGTTCTCATTTATTTATTGTTATTTGTTCTGAATTACTCATGTTTTCTTGTAGTTTCGTATATTCAGCATTCTTGCCTTATTATAAGTATTGTGAAAGGGTTTAAGGCTACATTGCAGTGAACCCTAAGGCTTTCCAAAGCTGCTTAAATGTGCTTATTTCTGCATTTAAAGGATATTCTGCCTTGTATGACACACATTTACAGTTCTAGGCTCCTTTAAGTAAATAATAGATGTTTCATGCATTGTTTCATGTGCTCTTTACTCTAATTAAGGATTTCCTGGATCTTAGATACCTTTCTACACTAACAACTTACTTGAAGTAGTGTTTTCTATACATTCTATGGGAGTTCTCATGTATTTACTGTTATTTTTCCTGGATCTTAGATAACTTTTCTACACTAACAACTGAGTAGGAGAATCTGTTTCACTTGTTCTATACCAGTTTTCATCTATTTACTGTTATTTTCTCTGAATTACTCATGTTTTCTTTTAGTTTTATATATTAGGCCTTCTTTCCAAGGATAAGCTTTGCCCACCTATACACACAACTTTGTACACACTGTTAAGAACCTGAGAAACGCCAGAACATTGTCTCTCAACTATGTTATAGAGTTTAATGATACATTGCAGTGAAGTCTAATGGTTTCCACAACTGCTTAAATGTTTTAGAGTTTAATGCTACATTGCAGTGAAATCTAAGGCTTTCCAAAGCTGCTTAGATGTGCTTATTTCTCTATTTCAAAGATATTCTGCCTTGTATGACACACAATTACAGTTCTAGGCACCTTTAAGTAAATAATAGAGGTTTCATTCACCGTTTAATGTGCTCTAATCTCTAATTAATGATTTCCTGGATCTTAGATAACTTTCTACACTAACAACTTACTTGGAGACCTGTTTTCTACATGTTCTATGAGAATTCTCATCTTTTTACTGTTATTACTTCTGAATTACTCATGTTTTCTTGTAGTTTCCTATATTAGATGTTCTTGTCCAATCATAAACATTGCTCACATGTACAATCAACTTACTACACACTGTTATGAAGCTGAGAAGCTCGGGAACATTGTCTCTCAACTATGTTTCAGAGTTTAATGCTACATTGCAGTGAAGTCTAAGGCTTTCTCCAGCTGCTTAATTGTGCTTATTTCTCTCAAGTCTTGTATGACACACATTTACAGTTCTAGGCTCCTTTAAGTAAATAATAGAGGTTTCATACATTGTTTAATCTGCTCTTAACTCTAAGGATTTTCTGGATCTTCGATACTTTTTCTATACTAACAACTGACTTGGAGAAGTGTCTTCCACATTTTTTATGCAATTTTTCATCTATATATTGTTATTTTCTCTGAATTATTCATGTTTTCTTGTAGTTTCCTATATTAGGCCTTCTTGTCCAAGTATAAGCATTGCTCACATATACAAACAACTTCCTACACACTGTAATGAACCTGAGAAGCTAGGGAACATTTTCTCTCAACTACGGTTTAGAGTTTAATGCTACATTGCTGTGAAGTCTAAGGCTTTCCAAAGCTGCTTACTTGTGCATATTTCCCTCTTTCAAGCCTTGTATGACACACATGTAAATTTCTAGGCTCCTTTGAGTAAATAATAGAGGTTTCATACAATCTTAAATGTGATATTTACTCTAATTAAGGATTTCTGGATCTTAGGTACCTTTTCTACACTAACGACTGACTAGCAGAATGTGTTTTACCTGTTCTATGGGAGTTCTCATCTATTTACTGTTATTTTCCATAAATTACTCATGTTTTCTGTAGTTTCCTATATTAGGCCTTCTTTTCCAAGTATAAGCATTGCACACATGAACAAACAACTTCTTACACACTGTCATGAACCTGAGAAGCTCGGGAACATCTTTCTTGCAACTATGATTTAGAGTTTAATGCTATCTTGCAGTGAAGTCTAAGGCTTTCTAAAGCTGCTTAATTGTGCATATTTCTCTCTTTCAAGCTTTGTATGACACACATTTACAGTTTAGGCTTTTTAAAGTAAATAATAGAGGTTTCATACACTGTTTAATGTGCTCTTTACTGTAATTAAAAATTTCCTGGATCATAGATACCTTTCTACGCTAACAACTTACTTGGAGAAGTGTGTTCTACATGTACTATGGGAATTCTCATCTATTTACTGTTATTATCTCTGAATTACTCATGTTTTCTTGAGTTTTCTATATTTGGCTTTCTTGTCCAAGTATAAGCATTGCTCACATGTACAAACAACTTCCCACACACTGTTATGAACCTGAGAAGTTTGAGAACATTGTCTCTCCACTAAGTTATACGGTTTAATGCTACACTGCAGTTAAGTCAAAGGCTTTCCAAAGCTGCTTAATTGTGCATATTTCTCTCTTTTAAGCCTTGTATGACACATATTTACAGTTCTAGGCTACTGTAAGTAAATAATAGAGGTTTCATACACTGTTTAATGTGCTCTTTATTGTAATTAAAAATTTCCTGGATCTTAGATAACTTTCTGCACTAACAACTTACATGGATTAGTGTTTTCTACATGTTCTATGAGAGTTCTCATCTATTTACTATTATTTCTTCTGAATTATTTATGCTTTCTTGTAGTTTTCTATATTAGGCCTGCTTATCCAAGTATAAGCATTGCACACATGTACAAACAACTACCTAATCACTATAATCAACCTGAGAAACTAGGGAACATTGTCTCTCAACCATGTTTTACAGTTTATTGCTACATTGCAGTGAAGTCTAAGCCTTTCCAAAGCTGCTTAACTGTGCTTATTTCTCTCTTTCAAGTCTTCTATGACACACATTTAAAGTTCTTGGATCCGTTAAGTAAATAATAGACGTTTCATACAATGGTAAATGTGCTATTTATTCCCAAGGATTCCCAAGATCTTCGATACCTTTTCTACACTAACAACTGAATTGGGGAATCAGTTTCACCTGTTCTATACCAGTTTTCATCTATTTACTTTTATTTTCTCTGAATTACTCATGTTTTCAGGTAGTTTCCCATATTAGGCCTTCTTGTCCAAGTATAAACATTGCCCACATATACAAACAACTTTTTACACAGTGTTAATGACATGAGAAGCGTGGGAACATTGTCTCTCAATTATGTTTTAGAGTTTAATGCTACATTTCAGTGAAGTGTAAGGCTTTCCAAAGCTACTAAAATGTGCTTATTTCTCCAATTCAAGGATATTCTGCCTTGTATGAAACACATAACAGTTCTAGGCTTTTATAGTAAATAATAGAGGTTTCATACATGGTTTCATGTGCTCTAATCTCTAAGAATTTCCTGTATCTTAGATACGTTTTCTACACTAACAACTGACTTGGAAAAGTGTGTTCTACATGTTTTACCCATGTTCTCATCTACCTAATGTTATTTTTATGAATGACTCATGTTTTCCTGTAGTTTCCTATATGAGGCATTGTTGTCTAAGTATAACCATTGCCTACATGTACAAACAACTTCCTACAAACTGTTATGAACCTGAGAATGTCGGGAACATTGTATCTCAACTATGTTATAGGGTTTAAAGCTACATTGCAGTGAAGTCTAAGGCTTTCCAAAGCTGCTTAAATGTGCTTATTTCTCTATTTCAAGGATATTATTCCTTGTATGACACACTTTTATAGTTCTAGGCTCCTTTAAGTAAATAAAAGAGGTTTCATACACTGTTTAATGTGCTCTTAACTCTAATTAAAGATTTCCTGGATCTTCGATACTTTTTCTATACTAACAACTGACTTGGAGAAGTGTCTTCTACATGTTCTATTAGAGTTCTCATCTATTTATTGTTATTACTTCTGAATTATTCATGTTTTCTTGTAGTATCCTGTATAAGGCCTTCTTGTCCAAGTAAAAACATTGCCCACAAGAACAAAATACTTCATAAATACTGTAATGAACTTGAGAATCTAGGAAACATTTTTCCTCAACTATGGTTTAGAGTTCAATGCTACATTGCTATGAAGTCTAAGGCATTCCATAACAGATTAATTGTGCATATTTCCCTCTCTCAAGCCTTGTATGACACACATTTACACCTCTAGACTACTGTAAGTAAATAATAGAGGTTTCATACACTGTTCAATGTGATCTTTACTGTAATTACAAATTTCCTGGATCATAGATAACTTTCTGCATTAACAACTTATTAGGAATAGTGTTTTCTACATATTCTATGAGAGTTCTCATTTATTTACAATTATTACAATGAATTATTCATGATTTCTTCTACATTCCTATATTAGGCCTTCTTGTCCAAGCATAATCATTGCCAACATGTACAAACAACTTCCTAAACACTGTAATCAACCTGAGAAAGTAGGGAATATTATCTTTCAACCGTATTTTACAGGAGGAGGTGCCCCCATAGTGGAAAGTGATTTTCTGGAACTTGACACAGCTCTCTGCCCGTTGTCAAAGGCTAACCCTAACCGTAAAACTAAGCCTATCCCTCAACCTAACCCTCACCAGTGGCTAATGCACTGGGGCCCTGTGAAACCTGGACGAGGGTCTCAATTGGCCACAAAAGCCTCACCTGCCTGAGCTTCAGACTGGATGCCAGCAAGAGGGACCCTTGTCCTCAGGGCAGGGCGTTCCCGGGGAATGGGGCAGAAAGAAGGCCCCCTGGGCCCGGCCACCAGACCAGTAAGAACCTCCGGAGGGGCCCTGGAGGTGCCCCCAGAGTAGAAAGTGATTTTTCTCGGACTTGGCACAGCTCTCTCCCCGTTGTCAAAGCCCATAAGCAGGGCTGTGGGCGTCCCAGGACACTCTGCTGTGAGCTGCCCTTTGGTGTGAGCTTTGGGGACGGGGGAGGGGGAGAGGAGGGCCGGCCCCGAGGCTCACGGAGGCCCCTGGGTATCCTGAAGGGAGGGCTGGCTGGTCTTCCCACGCTTGGGAACCTGGGAGGCACCCTGTGAGCAGAGGTCTATGTGCCTTTACATCCCAGTGGTGGGGCTATTCCTCTGTGTTCTGGAGCAGGGCAGACTGGCTGGTGCTGCTCGCTCATTGGTCGAATGGACCAGGGGCGGGGTTTCCGGAACAAGGAGGCGGACCCAGGCCCACAGCTGAGCCTGGTCAAGTCAAGGAGGGGGCGGGGCCAGGTGAGCAGCTGGAGGCGGTCACGGGATCACGGGGCAGGGCCAGGTGAACAGCCTGAAGTGGTGAGGTAAGCAGGAGAGAGGGTCACGGGCAGGGACACCGGTGACCTGCAGGCCGGTCTGCCGGCGGCAGGGACCTAAAGAGGGGGCCCGGCGGCTCGGCCGGGCGCTTAGCTGACCGGCGGGAAGCGGTCAAGGGAAGAGTGGGTTGGGGCCTGTGTCAAAAGCTGGAGGTGGTCCAGTGTGGAAGGCCCTGGGGCCCGGTGAATGTGGACCAGGGTCGCCAGTGGCCACAAAGCCCCGAATGCCTGAGCTCCAGGCTGGACGCCAGCAAGAGGTTCCCTTGTCCTCAGGGTAGGGCGTTCCCAGCGAATGGGGAAAAAAGCTGGCCGCAGGGGCCCGGCCAGCAGGCCAGTTAGACCCTCCGGAGGGGCCGGGGCGGTGCCCCCGAAGCGAAAGTGATTTTCTCGAACTTGACACAGCTCTCTCCCCATTGTCAAAGGCTAACCCTAACCCTAAAACTAAGCCTATCCCTCAACCAAACCCTCACCAGTGGCTAACGCCCTGGGGCCCTGTGAAAACTGGACGAGGGTCTCAAGTGGCCACAAAAGCCTCTCCTGTCTGAGCTTCAGACTGGTTGCCAGCAAGAGGGACCCTTGTCCTCAGGGCAGGGCGTTCCCGGGGAATGGGGCAGAAAGCAGGCCCCCGGGGCCCGGACACCAGACCAGTAAGAACCTCCGGAGGGGCGGGGGAGGTGCCCCCAGAGTGGAAAGTGATTTTTGTCGGACTTGGCACAGCTCTCTCCCGGTTGTCAAAGCCCATAGGCAGGGCTGTGGGCGTCCCAGGACACTCTGCTGTGAGCTGCCCTTTGGTGTGAGCGATGGGAAACCGGGGTGGGGGGGGGTTTGGGGGAGGAGGGCCGGCCCCGAGGCTCACGGAGGCCCGTGGGTGTCCTGAAGGGAGGGCTGGCTGGTCTTCCCACGCTTGGGAACCTGGGAGGCACCCTGTGAGCAGAGGTCTATGTGCCTTTACATCCCAGTGGTGGGGCTTTTCCTCTGTGTTTGGGAGCAGGGCAGACTGGCTGGTGCTGCTCGCTCATTGGTCTAATGGACCAGAGGCGGGGTTTCCGGAAAAAGGAGGCGGACCCAGGCCCACAGCTGAGCCAGGTCAAGTCAAGGAGGGGGCGGGCCCAGGTGAACAGCCTGAAGTGGTGAGGTAAGCCTAAGAGAGGGTCACGGGCAGGGACACGGGTGACCAGCAGGCCGGTCTGCCGGCGGCAGGGACCTAAAGAGGGGGCCCGGCGGCTCGGCCGGGCGCTTAGCTGACCGGCGGGAAGCGGTCAAGGGAAGAGTGGGTTGGGGCCGGTGTCAAAAGCTGGATGTGGTCCAGTGGGGAAGGCCCTGGGGCCCGGTGAATGTGGACCAGGGTCGCCAGTGGCCACAAAGGCCCGAATGCCTGAGCTCCAGGCTGGACGCCAGCAAGAGGTTCCCTTGTCCTCAGGGTAGGGCGTTCCCGGCGAATGGGGCAGAAAGCTGGCCGCGGGGGCCCGGCCAGCGGGCCAGTTAGACCCTCCGGAGGGGCCGGGGCGGTGCCCCCGAAGATCAAAGTGATTTTCTCGAACTTGACACAGCTCTCTCCCCGTTGTCAAAGGCTAACCCTAACCCTAAAACTAAGCCTATCCCTCAACCAAACCCTCACCAGTGGCTAACGCCCTGGGGCCCTGTGAAAACTGGACGAGGGTCTCAAGTGGCCACAAAAGCCTCTCCTGCGTGAGCTTCAGACTGGTTGCCAGCAAGAGGGACCCTTGTCCTCGGGCCAGGGCGTTCCCGGGGAATGGGGCAGAAAGCAGGCCCCCGAGGCCCGGCAACCAGACCAGTGAGAACCTCAGGAGGGGCCGGCGAGGTGCCCCCAGAGTGGAAAGTGATTTTTCTCACACTTGACACAGCTCTCTTCCGGTTGCCTTCTGGTCCAAGTATAAGCTTTGCCCTCTTTATCAAACCACTTTCTACACACTGTTATGAACAGAAGCTGCTAGGGAACATTGTCTCTCAACTTTTTTATAGAGTGTAGTACTACATTGCAGTGAAGTGTAAGGCTTTGCAAAGCTGCCGAACGTGTTTCTTTCTCTATTTCAATGGTATTATGCCTTGTATGACATACATTTACCACTCTCGGCTCTTTTAAATAAACAATATAGGATTCATACAGTTTTTCATGTGATCTTAACTCGAATTAAGTATTTCCAGATCCTAGCTAAATTTTCTACACTAAGAACTGACTTGGAGAATCTCTTTCAGCTGTTCTAAGCCAGTTCTCATCTGTTTTCAGTCATTTTCTCTGAATTATTCTTGTTTTCATGTAGTTTCATATATTCTCCCTTCTTGTCTAAGTTTAAGCTTTGCCTACATATACAAAGAACTTCCTACACACTGTTATAAACAGAAGCAGCTCGGGAACATTGTCTCTCAACTATATTATAGAGCACTTGTATCAAACACAAGGCCCCCGGGCCAAATCCAGCCCTACTGGCCTTGCAATGTGGCCCGCACCGCGCTTTCTTCACTGCACTCTGCTGTCAGATTATGACATTGTCAGTTTATGACTGTTCAGTAAACCATTCGGTCCGCGATGTAGGCTGGATTTTAGATTTTGGACCCTTCTCTGATTGAGTTCGACACCCCTATTATAGAGTGTAGTACTACATTGCAGTGACATGTAAGGATTTCCAAAGCTGCGGAATGTGTTTCTTTCTCTACTTCAGTGATACTCTGCCTTGTATGACACTCATTTACCACTTTAGGCTTCTTTAAGTAAACAATATAGAATTCATACAGTGTTTCATGTGATCTTAACTCGAATTAAGGATTTCCTGGATATTAGCTACCCTTTCTACACTAAGAAGTGACATGGAAAATCTCTTTCAGCTGTTCTCAGCCAGTTCTTATCTGTTTACATTCATTTTCTCTGAATTATTCATGTTTTCATGTAGTTTTCTATATTCTGCCTTCTTGTCGAGGTATAAGCTTTGCCCACAAATACAAACAACTTCCCACACACTGTTATGAACAGAAACAGCTCGTGAACATTGTCTCTCAAATATGTTATAGAGTGTAGTACTACATTGCAGTGAATTGTAAGGGTTTCCATGGCTGCGGTATGTGTTAATTTCTCTTTTTCAATAATATTCTGCCTTTTATGACACTCATTTACCACTTTAGGCTTCTTTAAGTAAACAATATAGGATTCATACAGTGTTTCATGTGATCTTAACTCGAATTAAGGATTTCCCGGATCTTAGCTACCCTTTTTACACTAAGAACTGACATGGAGAATCTCTTTCAGCAGTTCTAAATGAATTCTCATCTATTTACAGTCATTTTTGGAATTTATTCATGTTTTCATGTAGTTTCCTATATTCTGCCTTCTTGTCGAAGTATAAGCTTTGCCCACATATACAAACAACTTCTTACACACTGTAATGAACAGAAGCAGCTCGGGAACAATGTCTCTCAACTATGTTATAGAGTGTAGTACTACATTGCATTGTAGTGTAAGGCTTTCCAACGCTGCCGAATGTGTTTCTTTCTCAATTTCAATGCTGTTCTGCCTTTTATGACACTCATTTACCACTCTAGGCTACTTTAAGTAAGCAATAAGATTCATACAGTGTTTCATGTGATCTCAACTCGAACTAAGGATTTTCCAGATCTTAGTTACCTTTTCTACACTAAGAACTGACTTGGAGAATCTATTTGAGCTGTTGTAAGCGAGTTCTCCTCTGTTTACAGTCATTTTTTTTGAGTTATTCATGTTTTCATGTAGTTTCCTATATTCTGCCTTCTTGTCCAAGTTTAAGCTTTGCCCACATTATCAAACAACATCCTACACATTGTTATGAACAAAAGCAGGTCAGGAACATTGTCTCTCAACTATGTTATAGAGTGTAGTACTACATTGGAGTGAAGTGTAAGGCTTTCCAAAGCTGGGGAATGTTTCTTTCTCTATTTCAATGGTGTTCTGCCTTTTATGACACTCATTTACCACTCTAGGCTCCTTTAAGCAAAAAATATAGGATTCATACAATGTTTCATGTGATGATTTTTAATTTTTAAAAAAATATATTTTTATTGATTTTTCACATAGAGGAAGAGAGAGGGATAGAGAGTTAGAAACTCTCTCTCAGCTTGTCCATGAGAGAGAATCATCGACCAGCTGCCGCTAGCACAGCACCTACTGGGGATGTGCCCGCAGCGAAGGTACATGCACATGACCAGAATCGAACCCTGGACCTTTCAGTCCCCAGACCGACGCTCTACCACTGAGCCAAACAGTTGCCGGCTGTTTCATGTGATCTTAACTCTAATTAAGGAATTCCTGGATCTTAGCTACCTTTTCTACACTAAGAACTGTCTGGGAGAATCTCTTTCATCTGTTCAAAGGGTTCTCATCTATTTACCAACATTTTCTCTGAATTATTTATGTTTTTATATAGTTTCCTATATTATGCCTTCTTGTCCAAGAATAAGCTTTGCCACGTATACAAACAACTTCCTACACACGGTTATGAATAGAAGCAGCTCGGGAACATTGTCTCTCATCTAGGTTATGGAGTATAGTACTACATTGCCGTGAAGTGTAAGGCTTTCCAAAGCTGCCGAACCTGTTTCTTTCTCCGTTTCCTTGGTATTCTGCCTTGTATGACACACATTTACCACTCTAGGCTCCTTTAAGTAAACAATATAGGATTCATACAGTGTTTCATGTGATCTTAACTCGAATTAAGGATTTCCCGGATCTTAGCTACCTTTTTTACACTAAGAACTGACTTGGAAAATCTCTTTCAGCTATTCTAAATGAGTTCTTATCTGTTTACAGTCATTTTCTCTGAATTATTCATGTTTTCATGTAGTTTCCTATATTCTGCCTTGTTGTCAAAGTTTAAGCTTTGCCCACATATACAAACAACTTCCTACACACTGTTATGAACAGAAGCAGCTCAGGAACATTGTCTCCCAACTATGTTATAGAGTGTAGTACTACATTGCCGTGAAGTGTAAGGCTTTCGAAAGCTGCCTAACCTGTTTCTTTCTCTTTTTCCATGATATTCTGCCTTGTATGAAACACATTTACAACTCTAGGCTCCTTTAAGTAAAGAATATAGGATTCATAAAGTGTTTCATGTGATCTTAACTCGAATTAAGGATTTCCCGGATCTTAGCTACCTTTTCTATACTAAGAACTGACTTGGAGAATCTCTTTGAGCTGTTCTAAACAAGTTATTAGTTTACAGTCATTTTCTCTGAATTATCCATGTTTTCATGTAGTTTCCTATATTCTGCCTTCTGGTCCAAGTATAAGCTTTGCCCACTTAATCAAAAAACTTCCTACACACTGTTATGAACTGAGGCAGCTCGGGAACATTGTTTCTCAACTGTGTTATAGAGTGTAGTGCTACATTTTAGTGAAGTGTAAGGCTTTCCAAAGCTGCCGAACGTGTTTCTTTCCTATTTCAATGGTATTCTGCCTTGTATAACACACATTTACCACTCTAGTCTCCTTTAAGTAAAGAATATAGGATTCATACAGTGTTTCATGTGATCTTAACTCGAATTAAGGATTTCCCGGATCTTAGCTACCTTTTCTACAGTAAGAACTGACTTGGAGAAGCTCTTTGAGCTGTTCTAAACAAGTTATCTGTTTATAGTCATTTTCTCTGAATTATCCATGTTTTCATGTAGTTTCCTATATTCTGCCGTCTGGTCCATGTATAAGCTTTGCCCACTTTATCAAACAACTTCCTACACACTGTTATGAACTGAGGCAGCTCGGGAACATTGTCTCTCATCTGTGTTATAGAGTGTAGTACTACATTTCAGTGAAGTGTAAGGCTTTCCAAAGCTGCCGAACGTGTTTCTTTGTCTATTACAATGGTATTCTGCCTGGTATAACACACATTTACCACTCTAGTCTCCTTTAAGTAAAGAATATAGGATTCATACAGTGTTTCATGTGATCTTAACTTGAATTAAGGATTTCCCGCATCTTAGCTATCTTTTCTACACTAAGAACTGACTTGGAGAATCTCTTTGAGCTGTTCTAAACAAGTTCTCATCTGTTTACAGTCATTTTCTCTGAATTATCCATATTTTCATGTATTTTCCTATATTCTGCCATCTGGTCCAAGTATAAGCTTTGCCCACTTTATCAAATAACTTCCGACACACTGTTATGAACTGAGGCAGCTCGGGCACATTGTCTCTCAACTGTGTTATAGAATGTAGTACTACATTTCAGTGAAGTGTAAGGCTTTCCAAAGCTGCCGAACATGTTTCTTTCCCTATTTTAATGGTATTCTGCCTTGTATAACACATATTTACCACTCTAGTCTCCTTTAAGTAAAGAATATAGGATTCATACATTGTTTCATGTCATCTTAACTCGAATTAAGGATTTCCCGGATCTTAGCTACCTTTTCTACACTAAGAACTGACTTGGAGAAGCTCTTTGAGCTGTTCTAAAGAAGTTATCTGTTTACAGTCATTTTCTCTGAATTATCCATGTTTTCATGTAGTTTCCTATATTCTGCCTTCTGGTCCAAGTATAAGCTTTGCCCACTTTATCAAACAACTTCCTACACACTGTTATGAACTGAGGCAGCTCAGGAACATTGTCTCTCAACTGTGTTATAGAGTGTTGTACTACATTTCAGTGAAGTGTAAGGCTTTCCAAAGCTGCCGAACGTGTTTCTTTCTCTATTTCAATGGTATTCTGCCTTGTGTAACACACATTTACCACTCTAGTCTCCTTTAAGTAAAGAATATAGGATTCATACAGTGTTTCATGTGATCTTAACTCGAATTAAGGATTTCCCGGATCTTAGCTACCTTTTCTACAGTAAGAACTGACTTGGAGAAGCTCTTTGAGCTGTTCTAAACAAGTTATCTGTTTATAGTCATTTTCTCTGAATTATCCATGTTTTCATGTAGTTTCCTATATTCTGCCGTCTGGTCCATGTATAAGCTTTGCCCACTTTATCAAACAACTTCCTACACACTGTTATGAACTGAGGCAGCTCGGGAACATTGTCTCTCATCTGTGTTATAGAGTGTAGTACTACATTTCAGTGAAGTGTAAGGCTTTCCAAAGCTGCCGAACGTGTTTCTTTGTCTATTACAATGGTATTCTGCCTGGTATAACACACATTTACCACTCTAGTCTCCTTTAAGTAAAGAATATAGGATTCATACAGTGTTTCATGTGATCTTAACTTGAATTAAGGATTTCCCGCATCTTAGCTATCTTTTCTACACTAAGAACTGACTTGGAGAATCTCTTTGAGCTGTTCTAAACAAGTTCTCATCTGTTTACAGTCATTTTCTCTGAATTATCCATATTTTCATGTATTTTCCTATATTCTGCCATCTGGTCCAAGTATAAGCTTTGCCCACTTTATCAAATAACTTCCGACACACTGTTATGAACTGAGGCAGCTCGGGCACATTGTCTCTCAACTGTGTTATAGAATGTAGTACTACATTTCAGTGAAGTGTAAGGCTTTCCAAAGCTGCCGAACATGTTTCTTTCCCTATTTTAATGGTATTCTGCCTTGTATAACACATATTTACCACTCTAGTCTCCTTTAAGTAAAGAATATAGGATTCATACATTGTTTCATGTCATCTTAACTCGAATTAAGGATTTCCCGGATCTTAGCTACCTTTTCTACACTAAGAACTGACTTGGAGAAGCTCTTTGAGCTGTTCTAAAGAAGTTATCTGTTTACAGTCATTTTCTCTGAATTATCCATGTTTTCATGTAGTTTCCTATATTCTGCCTTCTGGTCCAAGTATAAGCTTTGCCCACTTTATCAAACAACTTCCTACACACTGTTATGAACTGAGGCAGCTCAGGAACATTGTCTCTCAACTGTGTTATAGAGTGTTGTACTACATTTCAGTGAAGTGTAAGGCTTTCCAAAGCTGCCGAACGTGTTTCTTTCTCTATTTCAATGGTATTCTGCCTTGTGTAACACACATTTACCACTCTAGTCTCCTTTAAGTAAAGAATATAGGATTCATACAGTGTTTCATGTGATCTTAACTCGAATTAAGGATTTCCCGGATCTTAGCTACCTTTTCTACAGTAAGAACTGACTTGGAGAAGCTCTTTGAGCTGTTCTAAACAAGTTATCTGTTTATAGTCATTTTCTCTGAATTATCCATGTTTTCATGTAGTTTCCTATATTCTGCCTTCTGGTCCAAGTGTAAGCTTTGCCCACTTTATCAAACAACTTCCTACACACTGTTATGAACTGAGGCAGCTCAGGAACATTGTCTCTCAACTGTGTTATAGAGTGTGGTACTATATTTCAGTGAAGTGTAAGGCTTTCCAAAGCTGCCGAACGTGTTTCTTTCTATATTTCAATTGCATTCTGCCTTGTATAACACACATTTACCACTCTAGTCTCCTTTAAGTAAAGAATATAGGATTCATACAGTGTTTCATGTGATCTTAACTCGAATTAAGGATTTCCCTTATCTTACCTACCTTTTCTACACTAAGAACTGACTTGGAGATTCTCTTTCAGCTGTTCTAAACAAGTTCTCATCTGTTTACAGTCATTTTCACTGAATTAATCATGTTTTCATGTAGTTTCCTATATTCTGCCTTCTGGTCCAAGTATAAGCTTTGCCCACTTTATCAAACAACTTCCTATACACTGTTAAGTACTGAGGCAGCTTGGGAACATTGTCTCTCAACTGTGTTATAGAGTGTAGTACTACATTTCAGTGAAGTGTAAGGCTTTCCAAAGCTGCCGAACGTGTTTCTTTCTCTATTTCAATGGTATTCTGCCTTGTATAACACACATTTACCACTCTAGTCTCCTTTACGTAAAGAATATAGGATGCACACAGTGTTTCATGTGATCTTAACTGGAATTAAGGGTTTCCCTTATCTTAGCTACCTTTTCTACACTAAGAACTGACTTGGAGATTCTCTTTCAGCTGTTCTAAACAAGTTCTCATCTGTTTACAGTCATTTTCACTGAATTATTCATGTTTTCATGTAGTTTCCTATATTCTGCCTTTTGGTCCAAGTATAAGCTTTCCCCACTTTATCAAACAACTTCCTACACACTGTTATGAACTGAGGGAGCTAGGGAACATTGTCTCATAACTGTGTTATAGAGTGTAGTACTACATTTCAGTGAAGTGTAAGGCATTCCAAAGCTGCCAAACGTGTTTCTTTCTCTATTTCAATAGTATTCTGCCTTGTATAACACACATTTACCACTCTAGTCTCCTTTAAGTAAAGAATATAGGATTCATACAGTGTTTCATGTGATCTTTACTGGAATTAAGGATTTCCCGGATCTTAGCTACCCTTTCTACACTAAGAACTGACTTGGAGATTCTCTTTCAGCTGTTCTAAAGAAGTTCTCATCTGTTTACAGTCATTTTCACTGAATTATTCATGTTTTCATGTAGTTTCCTATATTCTGCCTTCTGGCCCAAGTATAAGCTTTGCCCACTTTATCAAACAACTTCCTACACACTGTTATGAACTGAGGCAGCTCAGGAACATTGTCTCTCAACTGTGTTATAGAGTGTTGTACTACATTTCAGTGAAGTGTAAGGCTTTCCAAAGCTGCCGAACGTGTTTCTTTCTCTATTTCAATGGTATTATGCCTTGTATGACATACATTTACCACTCTCGGCTCTTTTAAATAAACAATATAGGATTCATACAGTTTTTCATGTGATCTTAACTCGAATTAAGTATTTCCAGATCCTAGCTAAATTTTCTACACTATGAACTGACTTGGAGAATCTCTTTCAGCTGTTCTAAGCCAGTTCTCATCTGTTTTCAGTCATTTTCTCTGAATTATTCTTGTTTTCATGTAGTTTCATATATTCTCCCTTCTTGTCTAAGTTTAAGCTTTGCCTACATATACAAAGAACTTCCTACACACTGTTATAAACAGAAGCAGCTCGGGAACATTGTCTCTCAACTATATTATAGAGCACTTGTATCAAACACAAGGCCCCCGGGCCAAATCCAGCCCTACTGGCCTTGCAATGTGGCCCGCACCGCGCTTTCTTCACTGCACTCTGCTGTCAGATTATGACATTGTCAGTTTATGACTGTTCAGTAAACCATTCGGTCCGCGATGTAGGCTGGATTTTAGATTTTGGACCCTTCTCTGATTGAGTTCGACACCCCTATTATAGAGTGTAGTACTACATTGCAGTGACATGTAAGGATTTCCAAAGCTGCGGAATGTGTTTCTTTCTCTACTTCAGTGATACTCTGCCTTGTATGACACTCATTTACCACTTTAGGCTTCTTTAAGTAAACAATATAGAATTCATACAGTGTTTCATGTGATCTTAACTCGAATTAAGGATTTCCTGGATATTAGCTACCCTTTCTACACTAAGAAGTGACATGGAAAATCTCTTTCAGCTGTTCTCAGCCAGTTCTTATCTGTTTACATTCATTTTCTCTGAATTATTCATGTTTTCATGTAGTTTTCTATATTCTGCCTTCTTGTCGAGGTATAAGCTTTGCCCACAAATACAAACAACTTCCCACACACTGTTATGAACAGAAACAGCTCGTGAACATTGTCTCTCAAATATGTTATAGAGTGTAGTACTACATTGCAGTGAATTGTAAGGGTTTCCATGGCTGCGGTATGTGTTAATTTCTCTTTTTCAATAATATTCTGCCTTTTATGACACTCATTTACCACTTTAGGCTTCTTTAAGTAAACAATATAGGATTCATACAGTGTTTCATGTGATCTTAACTCGAATTAAGGATTTCCCGGATCTTAGCTACCCTTTTTACACTAAGAACTGACATGGAGAATCTCTTTCAGCAGTTCTAAATGAATTCTCATCTATTTACAGTCATTTTTGGAATTTATTCATGTTTTCATGTAGTTTCCTATATTCTGCCTTCTTGTCGAAGTATAAGCTTTGCCCACATATACAAACAACTTCTTACACACTGTAATGAACAGAAGCAGCTCGGGAACAATGTCTCTCAACTATGTTATAGAGTGTAGTACTACATTGCATTGTAGTGTAAGGCTTTCCAACGCTGCCGAATGTGTTTCTTTCTCAATTTCAATGCTGTTCTGCCTTTTATGACACTCATTTACCACTCTAGGCTACTTTAAGTAAGCAATAAGATTCATACAGTGTTTCATGTGATCTCAACTCGAACTAAGGATTTTCCAGATCTTAGTTACCTTTTCTACACTAAGAACTGACTTGGAGAATCTATTTGAGCTGTTGTAAGCGAGTTCTCCTCTGTTTACAGTCATTTTTTTTGAGTTATTCATGTTTTCATGTAGTTTCCTATATTCTGCCTTCTTGTCCAAGTTTAAGCTTTGCCCACATTATCAAACAACATCCTACACATTGTTATGAACAAAAGCAGGTCAGGAACATTGTCTCTCAACTATGTTATAGAGTGTAGTACTACATTGGAGTGAAGTGTAAGGCTTTCCAAAGCTGGGGAATGTTTCTTTCTCTATTTCAATGGTGTTCTGCCTTTTATGACACTCATTTACCACTCTAGGCTCCTTTAAGCAAAAAATATAGGATTCATACAATGTTTCATGTGATGATTTTTAATTTTTAAAAAAATATATTTTTATTGATTTTTCACATAGAGGAAGAGAGAGGGATAGAGAGTTAGAAACTCTCTCTCAGCTTGTCCATGAGAGAGAATCATCGACCAGCTGCCGCTAGCACAGCACCTACTGGGGATGTGCCCGCAGCGAAGGTACATGCACATGACCAGAATCGAACCCTGGACCTTTCAGTCCCCAGACCGACGCTCTACCACTGAGCCAAACAGTTGCCGGCTGTTTCATGTGATCTTAACTCTAATTAAGGAATTCCTGGATCTTAGCTACCTTTTCTACACTAAGAACTGTCTGGGAGAATCTCTTTCATCTGTTCAAAGGGTTCTCATCTATTTACCAACATTTTCTCTGAATTATTTATGTTTTTATATAGTTTCCTATATTATGCCTTCTTGTCCAAGAATAAGCTTTGCCACGTATACAAACAACTTCCTACACACGGTTATGAATAGAAGCAGCTCGGGAACATTGTCTCTCATCTAGGTTATGGAGTATAGTACTACATTGCCGTGAAGTGTAAGGCTTTCCAAAGCTGCCGAACCTGTTTCTTTCTCCGTTTCCTTGGTATTCTGCCTTGTATGACACACATTTACCACTCTAGGCTCCTTTAAGTAAACAATATAGGATTCATACAGTGTTTCATGTGATCTTAACTCGAATTAAGGATTTCCCGGATCTTAGCTACCTTTTTTACACTAAGAACTGACTTGGAAAATCTCTTTCAGCTATTCTAAATGAGTTCTTATCTGTTTACAGTCATTTTCTCTGAATTATTCATGTTTTCATGTAGTTTCCTATATTCTGCCTTGTTGTCAAAGTTTAAGCTTTGCCCACATATACAAACAACTTCCTACACACTGTTATGAACAGAAGCAGCTCAGGAACATTGTCTCCCAACTATGTTATAGAGTGTAGTACTACATTGCCGTGAAGTGTAAGGCTTTCGAAAGCTGCCTAACCTGTTTCTTTCTCTTTTTCCATGATATTCTGCCTTGTATGAAACACATTTACAACTCTAGGCTCCTTTAAGTAAAGAATATAGGATTCATAAAGTGTTTCATGTGATCTTAACTCGAATTAAGGATTTCCCGGATCTTAGCTACCTTTTCTATACTAAGAACTGACTTGGAGAATCTCTTTGAGCTGTTCTAAACAAGTTATTAGTTTACAGTCATTTTCTCTGAATTATCCATGTTTTCATGTAGTTTCCTATATTCTGCCTTCTGGTCCAAGTATAAGCTTTGCCCACTTAATCAAAAAACTTCCTACACACTGTTATGAACTGAGGCAGCTCGGGAACATTGTTTCTCAACTGTGTTATAGAGTGTAGTGCTACATTTTAGTGAAGTGTAAGGCTTTCCAAAGCTGCCGAACGTGTTTCTTTCCTATTTCAATGGTATTCTGCCTTGTATAACACACATTTACCACTCTAGTCTCCTTTAAGTAAAGAATATAGGATTCATACAGTGTTTCATGTGATCTTAACTCGAATTAAGGATTTCCCGGATCTTAGCTACCTTTTCTACAGTAAGAACTGACTTGGAGAAGCTCTTTGAGCTGTTCTAAACAAGTTATCTGTTTATAGTCATTTTCTCTGAATTATCCATGTTTTCATGTAGTTTCCTATATTCTGCCGTCTGGTCCATGTATAAGCTTTGCCCACTTTATCAAACAACTTCCTACACACTGTTATGAACTGAGGCAGCTCGGGAACATTGTCTCTCATCTGTGTTATAGAGTGTAGTACTACATTTCAGTGAAGTGTAAGGCTTTCCAAAGCTGCCGAACGTGTTTCTTTGTCTATTACAATGGTATTCTGCCTGGTATAACACACATTTACCACTCTAGTCTCCTTTAAGTAAAGAATATAGGATTCATACAGTGTTTCATGTGATCTTAACTTGAATTAAGGATTTCCCGCATCTTAGCTATCTTTTCTACACTAAGAACTGACTTGGAGAATCTCTTTGAGCTGTTCTAAACAAGTTCTCATCTGTTTACAGTCATTTTCTCTGAATTATCCATATTTTCATGTATTTTCCTATATTCTGCCATCTGGTCCAAGTATAAGCTTTGCCCACTTTATCAAATAACTTCCGACACACTGTTATGAACTGAGGCAGCTCGGGCACATTGTCTCTCAACTGTGTTATAGAATGTAGTACTACATTTCAGTGAAGTGTAAGGCTTTCCAAAGCTGCCGAACATGTTTCTTTCCCTATTTTAATGGTATTCTGCCTTGTATAACACATATTTACCACTCTAGTCTCCTTTAAGTAAAGAATATAGGATTCATACATTGTTTCATGTCATCTTAACTCGAATTAAGGATTTCCCGGATCTTAGCTACCTTTTCTACACTAAGAACTGACTTGGAGAAGCTCTTTGAGCTGTTCTAAAGAAGTTATCTGTTTACAGTCATTTTCTCTGAATTATCCATGTTTTCATGTAGTTTCCTATATTCTGCCTTCTGGTCCAAGTATAAGCTTTGCCCACTTTATCAAACAACTTCCTACACACTGTTATGAACTGAGGCAGCTCAGGAACATTGTCTCTCAACTGTGTTATAGAGTGTTGTACTACATTTCAGTGAAGTGTAAGGCTTTCCAAAGCTGCCGAACGTGTTTCTTTCTCTATTTCAATGGTATTCTGCCTTGTGTAACACACATTTACCACTCTAGTCTCCTTTAAGTAAAGAATATAGGATTCATACAGTGTTTCATGTGATCTTAACTCGAATTAAGGATTTCCCGGATCTTAGCTACCTTTTCTACAGTAAGAACTGACTTGGAGAAGCTCTTTGAGCTGTTCTAAACAAGTTATCTGTTTATAGTCATTTTCTCTGAATTATCCATGTTTTCATGTAGTTTCCTATATTCTGCCGTCTGGTCCATGTATAAGCTTTGCCCACTTTATCAAACAACTTCCTACACACTGTTATGAACTGAGGCAGCTCGGGAACATTGTCTCTCATCTGTGTTATAGAGTGTAGTACTACATTTCAGTGAAGTGTAAGGCTTTCCAAAGCTGCCGAACGTGTTTCTTTGTCTATTACAATGGTATTCTGCCTGGTATAACACACATTTACCACTCTAGTCTCCTTTAAGTAAAGAATATAGGATTCATACAGTGTTTCATGTGATCTTAACTTGAATTAAGGATTTCCCGCATCTTAGCTATCTTTTCTACACTAAGAACTGACTTGGAGAATCTCTTTGAGCTGTTCTAAACAAGTTCTCATCTGTTTACAGTCATTTTCTCTGAATTATCCATATTTTCATGTATTTTCCTATATTCTGCCATCTGGTCCAAGTATAAGCTTTGCCCACTTTATCAAATAACTTCCGACACACTGTTATGAACTGAGGCAGCTCGGGCACATTGTCTCTCAACTGTGTTATAGAATGTAGTACTACATTTCAGTGAAGTGTAAGGCTTTCCAAAGCTGCCGAACATGTTTCTTTCCCTATTTTAATGGTATTCTGCCTTGTATAACACATATTTACCACTCTAGTCTCCTTTAAGTAAAGAATATAGGATTCATACATTGTTTCATGTCATCTTAACTCGAATTAAGGATTTCCCGGATCTTAGCTACCTTTTCTACACTAAGAACTGACTTGGAGAAGCTCTTTGAGCTGTTCTAAAGAAGTTATCTGTTTACAGTCATTTTCTCTGAATTATCCATGTTTTCATGTAGTTTCCTATATTCTGCCTTCTGGTCCAAGTATAAGCTTTGCCCACTTTATCAAACAACTTCCTACACACTGTTATGAACTGAGGCAGCTCAGGAACATTGTCTCTCAACTGTGTTATAGAGTGTTGTACTACATTTCAGTGAAGTGTAAGGCTTTCCAAAGCTGCCGAACGTGTTTCTTTCTCTATTTCAATGGTATTCTGCCTTGTGTAACACACATTTACCACTCTAGTCTCCTTTAAGTAAAGAATATAGGATTCATACAGTGTTTCATGTGATCTTAACTCGAATTAAGGATTTCCCGGATCTTAGCTACCTTTTCTACAGTAAGAACTGACTTGGAGAAGCTCTTTGAGCTGTTCTAAACAAGTTATCTGTTTATAGTCATTTTCTCTGAATTATCCATGTTTTCATGTAGTTTCCTATATTCTGCCTTCTGGTCCAAGTGTAAGCTTTGCCCACTTTATCAAACAACTTCCTACACACTGTTATGAACTGAGGCAGCTCAGGAACATTGTCTCTCAACTGTGTTATAGAGTGTGGTACTATATTTCAGTGAAGTGTAAGGCTTTCCAAAGCTGCCGAACGTGTTTCTTTCTATATTTCAATTGCATTCTGCCTTGTATAACACACATTTACCACTCTAGTCTCCTTTAAGTAAAGAATATAGGATTCATACAGTGTTTCATGTGATCTTAACTCGAATTAAGGATTTCCCTTATCTTACCTACCTTTTCTACACTAAGAACTGACTTGGAGATTCTCTTTCAGCTGTTCTAAACAAGTTCTCATCTGTTTACAGTCATTTTCACTGAATTAATCATGTTTTCATGTAGTTTCCTATATTCTGCCTTCTGGTCCAAGTATAAGCTTTGCCCACTTTATCAAACAACTTCCTATACACTGTTAAGTACTGAGGCAGCTATTGAACATTGTCTCTCAACTGTGTTATAGAGTGTAGTACTACATTTCAGTGAAGTGTAAGGCTTTCCAAAGCTGCTGAACGTGTTTCTTTCTCTATTTCAATGGTATTCTGCCTTGTATAACACACATTTACCACTCTAGTCTCCTTTACGTAAAGAATATAGGATGCACACAGTGTTTCATGTGATCTTAACTGGAATTAAGGGTTTCCCTTATCTTAGCTACCTTTTCTACACTAAGAACTGACTTGGAGATTCTCTTTCAGCTGTTCTAAAAAAGTTCTCATCTATTTACAGTCATTTTCACTGAATTATTCATGTTTTCATGTAGTTTCCTATATTCTGCCTTATGGTCCAAGTATAAGCTTTCCCCACTTTATCAAACAACTTCCTACACACTGTTATGAACTGAGGGAGCTAGGGAACATTGTCTCATAACTATGTTATAGAGTGTAGTACTACATTTCAGTGAAGTGTAAGGCATTCCAAAGCTGCCAAACGTGTTTCTTTCTCTATTTCAATAGTATTCTGCCTTGTATAACACACATTTACCACTCTAGTCTCCTTTAAGTAAAGAATATAGGATTCATACAGTGTTTCATTTGATCTTTACTGGAATTAAGGATTTCCCGGATCTTAGCTACCCTTTCTACACTAAGAACTGACTTGGAGATTCTCTTTCAGCTGTTCTAAAGAAGTTCTCATCTGTTTACAGTCATTTTCACTGAATTATTCATGTTTTCATGTAGTTTCCTATATTCTGCCTTCTGGCCCAAGTATAAGCTTTGCCCACTTTATCAAACAACTTCCTACACACTGTTATGAACTGAGGTAGCTCGGGAACATTGTCTCTAAAATGTGTTATAGAGTGTAGTACTACATTTCAGTGAAGTGTAAGGCTTTCCTAGTTTCCTATATTCTGCCTTCTGGCCCTAGTATAAGCTTTGCCCACTTTATCAAACAACTTCCTACACACTGTTAAGTAATGAGGCAGCTATTGAACATTGTCTCTCAACTTTGTTATAGAGTGTAGTACTACATTTCAGTGAAGTGTAAGGCTTTCCAAAGCTGCCGAACGTGTTTCTTTCTCTATTTCAATGGTATTCTGCCTTGTATAACACACATTTACCACTCTAGTCTCCTTTAAGTAAAGAATATAGGATTCATTAAGTGTTTCATGTGATCTTAACTGGAATTAAGGATTTCCATTATCTTAGCTACATTTTCTACACTAAGAACTGACTTGGAGATTCTCTTTCAGCTGTTCTAAACAAGTTCTCATCTGTTTACAGTCATTTTCACTGAATTATTCATGTTTTCATGTAGTTTCCTATATTCTGCCTTCTGGTCCAAGTATAAGATTTGCCCACTTTATCAAACAACTTCCTACACACTGTTACGTACTGAGGAAGCTATTGAACATTGTCTCTCAACTGTGTTATAGAGTGTAGTACTACATTTCAGTGAAGTGTAAGGCTTTGCAAAGCTGCCGAACGTGTTTCTTTCTCTATTTTAATGGTATTCTGCCTTGTATAACACACATTTACCACTCGAGTCTCCTTTAAGTAAAGAATATAGGATTCATACAGTGTTTCATGTGATCTTAACTGGAATTAAGGATTTCCCTTATCTTACCTACCTTTTCTACACTAAGAACTGACTTGGAGATTCTCTTTCAGCTGTTCTAAACAAGTTCTCATCTGTTTACAGTCATTTTCACTGAATTAATCATGTTTTCATGTAGTTTCCTATATTCTGCCTTCTGGTCCAAGTATAAGCTTTGCCCACTTTATCAAACAACTTCCTATACACTGTTAAGTACTGAGGCAGCTATTGAACATTGTCTCTCAACTGTGTTATAGAGTGTAGTACTACATTTCAGTGAAGTGTAAGGCTTTCCAAAGCTGCCGAACGTGTTTCTTTCTCTATTTCAATGGTATTCTGCCTTGTATAACACACATTTACCACTCTAGTCTCCTTTACGTAAAGAATATAGGATGCACACAGTGTTTCATGTGATCTTAACTGGAATTAAGGGTTTCCCTTATCTTAGCTACCTTTTCTACACTAAGAACTGACTTGGAGATTCTCTTTCAGCTGTTCTAAACAAGTTCTCATCTGTTTACAGTCATTTTCACTGAATTATTCATGTTTTCATGTAGTTTCCTATATTCTGCCTTCTGGTCCAAGTATAAGCTTTCCCCACTTTATCAAACAACTTCCTACACACTGTTATGAACTGAGGGAGCTAGGGAACATTGTCTCATAACTGTGTTATAGAGTGTAGTACTACATTTCAGTGAAGTGTAAGGCATTCCAAAGCTGCCAAACGTGTTTCTTTCTCTATTTCAATAGTATTCTGCCTTGTATAACACACATTTACCACTCTAGTCTCCTTTAAGTAAAGAATATAGGATTCATACAGTGTTTCATGTGATCTTTACTGGAATTAAGGATTTCCCGGATCTTAGCTACCCTTTCTACACTAAGAACTGACTTGGAGATTCTCTTTCAGCTGTTCTAAAGAAGTTCTCATCTGTTTACAGTCATTTTCACTGAATTATTCATGTTTTCATGTAGTTTCCTATATTCTGCCTTCTGGCCCAAGTATAAGCTTTGCCCACTTTATCAAACAACTTCCTACACACTGTTATGAACTGAGGCAGCTCGGGAACATTGTCTCTAAAATGTGTTATAGAGTGTAGTACTACATTTCAGTGAAGTGTAAGGCTTTCCTAGTTTCCTATATTCTGCCTTCTGGCCCTAGTATAAGCTTTGCCCACTTTATCAAACAACTTCCTACACACTGTTAAGTAATGAGGCAGCTATTGAACATTGTCTCTCAACTTTGTTATAGAGTGTAGTACTACATTTCAGTGAAGTGTAAGGCTTTCCAAAGCTGCCGAACGTGTTTCTTTCTCTATTTCAATGGTATTCTGCCTTGTATAACACACATTTACCACTCTAGTCTCCTTTAAGTAAAGAATATAGGATTCATTAAGTGTTTCATGTGATCTTAACTGGAATTAAGGATTTCCATTATCTTAGCTACATTTTCTACACTAAGAACTGACTTGGAGATTCTCTTTCAGCTGTTCTAAACAAGTTCTCATCTGTTTACAGTCATTTTCACTGAATTATTCATGTTTTCATGTAGTTTCCTATATTCTGCCTTCTGGTCCAAGTATAAGATTTGCCCACTTTATCAAACAACTTCCTACACACTGTTAAGTACTGAGGAAGCTATTGAACATTGTCTCTCAACTGTGTTATAGAGTGTAGTACTACATTTCAGTGAAGTGTAAGGCTTTGCAAAGCTGCCGAACGTGTTTCTTTCTCTATTTTAATGGTATTCTGCCTTGTATAACACACATTTACCACTCGAGTCTCCTTTAAGTAAAGAATATAGGATTCATACAGTGTTTCATGTGAGCTTAACTGGAATTAAGGATTTCCCTTATCTTACCTACCTTTTCTACACTAAGAACTGACTTGGAGATTCTCTTTCAGCTGTTCTAAACAAGTTCTCATCTGTTTACAGTCATTTTCACTGAATTAATCATGTTTTCATGTAGTTTCCTATATTCTGCCTTCTGGTCCAAGTATAAGCTTTGCCCACTTTATCAAACAACTTCCTATACACTGTTAAGTACTGAGGCAGCTATTGAACATTGTCTCTCAACTGTGTTATAGAGTGTAGTACTACATTTCAGTGAAGTGTAAGGCTTTCCAAAGCTGCCGAACGTGTTTCTTTCTCTATTTCAATGGTATTCTGCCTTGTATAACACACATTTACCACTCTAGTCTCCTTTACGTAAAGAATATAGGATGCACACAGTGTTTCATGTGATCTTAACTGGAATTAAGGGTTTCCCTTATCTTAGCTACCTTTTCTACACTAAGAACTGACTTGGAGATTCTCTTTCAGCTGTTCTAAACAAGTTCTCATCTGTTTACAGTCATTTTCACTGAATTATTCATGTTTTCATGTAGTTTCCTATATTCTGCCTTCTGGTCCAAGTATAAGCTTTCCCCACTTTATCAAACAACTTCCTACACACTGTTATGAACTGAGGGAGCTAGGGAACATTGTCTCATAACTGTGTTATAGAGTGTAGTACTACATTTCAGTGAAGTGTAAGGCATTCCAAAGCTGCCAAACGTGTTTCTTTCTCTATTTCAATAGTATTCTGCCTTGTATAACACACATTTACCACTCTAGTCTCCTTTAAGTAAAGAATATAGGATTCATACAGTGTTTCATGTGATCTTTACTGGAATTAAGGATTTCCCGGATCTTAGCTACCCTTTCTACACTAAGAACTGACTTGGAGATTCTCTTTCAGCTGTTCTAAAGAAGTTCTCATCTGTTTACAGTCATTTTCACTGAATTATTCATGTTTTCATGTAGTTTCCTATATTCTGCCTTCTGGCCCAAGTATAAGCTTTGCCCACTTTATCAAACAACTTCCTACACACTGTTATGAACTGAGGCAGCTCGGGAACATTGTCTCTAAAATGTGTTATAGAGTGTAGTACTACATTTCAGTGAAGTGTAAGGCTTTGCTAGTTTCCTATATTCTGCCTTCTGGCCCTAGTATAAGCTTTGCCCACTTTATCAAACAACTTCCTACACACTGTTAAGTACTGAGGCAGCTATTGAACATTGTCTCTCAACTGTGTTATAGAGTGTAGTACTACATTTCAGTGAAGTGTAAGGCTTTCCAAAGCTGCCGAACGTGTTTCTTTCTCTATTTTAATGGTATACTGCCTTGTATAACACACATTTACCACTCTAGTCGCCTTTAAGTAAAGAATATAGGATTCACACAGTGTTTCATGTAATCTTAACTCGAATTAAGTATTTCCCGGATCTTAGCTACCTTTTCTACACTAAGAACTGACCTGGAGAATCTCTTTCAGCTGTTCTAAACATGTTCTCATCTGTTTACAGTCATTTTCACTGAATTAATCATGTTTTCATGTAGTTTCCTATATTCTGCATTCTGGTCCAAGTATAAGCTTTGCCAACTTTATCAAACAACTTCCAACACCTTGTTATGAACTGAGGCAGCTTGGGAACATTGTCTCTCAACTGTGTTATAGAGTGTAGTACTACATTTCAGTGAAGTGTAAGGCTTTCCAAAGCTGCCGAACGTGTTTCTTTCTCTATTTCAATGGTATTCTGCCTTGTATAACACACATTTACCACTCTAGTCTCCTTTACGTAAAGAATATAGGATGCACACAGTGTTTCATGTGATCTTAACTGGAATTAAGGGTTTCCCTTATCTTAGCTACCTTTTCTACACTAAGAACTGACTTGGAGATTCTCTTTCAGCTGTTCTAAACAAGTTCTCATCTGTTTACAGTCATTTTCACTGAATTATTCATGTTTTCATGTAGTTTCCTATATTCTGCCTTTTGGTCCAAGTATAAGCTTTCCCCACTTTATCAAACAACTTCCTACACACTGTTATGAACTGAGGGAGCTAGGGAACATTGTCTCATAACTGTGTTATAGAGTGTAGTACTACATTTCAGTGAAGTGTAAGGCATTCCAAAGCTGCCAAACGTGTTTCTTTCTCTATTTCAATAGTATTCTGCCTTGTATAACACACATTTACCACTCTAGTCTCCTTTAAGTAAAGAATATAGGATTCATACAGTGTTTCATGTGATCTTTACTGGAATTAAGGATTTCCCGGATCTTAGCTACCCTTTCTACACTAAGAACTGACTTGGAGATTCTCTTTCAGCTGTTCTAAAGAAGTTCTCATCTGTTTACAGTCATTTTCACTGAATTATTCATGTTTTCATGTAGTTTCCTATATTCTGCCTTCTGGCCCAAGTATAAGCTTTGCCCACTTTATCAAACAACTTCCTACACACTGTTATGAACTGAGGCAGCTCAGGAACATTGTCTCTCAACTGTGTTATAGAGTGTTGTACTACATTTCAGTGAAGTGTAAGGCTTTCCAAAGCTGCCGAACGTGTTTCTTTCTCTATTTCAATGGTATTATGCCTTGTATGACATACATTTACCACTCTCGGCTCTTTTAAATAAACAATATAGGATTCATACAGTTTTTCATGTGATCTTAACTCGAATTAAGTATTTCCAGATCCTAGCTAAATTTTCTACACTAAGAACTGACTTGGAGAATCTCTTTCAGCTGTTCTAAGCCAGTTCTCATCTGTTTTCAGTCATTTTCTCTGAATTATTCTTGTTTTCATGTAGTTTCATATATTCTCCCTTCTTGTCTAAGTTTAAGCTTTGCCTACATATACAAAGAACTTCCTACACACTGTTATAAACAGAAGCAGCTCGGGAACATTGTCTCTCAACTATATTATAGAGCACTTGTATCAAACACAAGGCCCCCGGGCCAAATCCAGCCCTACTGGCCTTGCAATGTGGCCCGCACCGCGCTTTCTTCACTGCACTCTGCTGTCAGATTATGACATTGTCAGTTTATGACTGTTCAGTAAACCATTCGGTCCGCGATGTAGGCTGGATTTTAGATTTTGGACCCTTCTCTGATTGAGTTCGACACCCCTATTATAGAGTGTAGTACTACATTGCAGTGACATGTAAGGATTTCCAAAGCTGCGGAATGTGTTTCTTTCTCTACTTCAGTGATACTCTGCCTTGTATGACACTCATTTACCACTTTAGGCTTCTTTAAGTAAACAATATAGAATTCATACAGTGTTTCATGTGATCTTAACTCGAATTAAGGATTTCCTGGATATTAGCTACCCTTTCTACACTAAGAAGTGACATGGAAAATCTCTTTCAGCTGTTCTCAGCCAGTTCTGATCTGTTTACATTCATTTTCTCTGAATTATTCATGTTTTCATGTAGTTTCCTATATTCTGCCTTCTTGTCGAGGTATAAGCTTTGCCCACAAATACAAACAACTTCCCACACACTGTTATGAACAGAAACAGCTCGTGAACATTGTCTCTCAAATATGTTATAGAGTGTAGTACTACATTGCAGTGAATTGTAAGGGTTTCCATGGCTGCGGTATGTGTTAATTTCTCTTTTTCAATAATATTCTGCCTTTTATGACACTCATTTACCACTTTAGGCTTCTTTAAGTAAACAATATAGGATTCATACAGTGTTTCATGTGATCTTAACTCGAATTAAGGATTTCCCGGATCTTAGCTACCCTTTTTACACTAAGAACTGACATGGAGAATCTCTTTCAGCAGTTCTAAATGAATTCTCATCTATTTACAGTCATTTTTGGAATTTATTCATGTTTTCATGTAGTTTCCTATATTCTGCCTTCTTGTCGAAGTATAAGCTTTGCCCACATATACAAACAACTTCTTACACACTGTAATGAACAGAAGCAGCTCGGGAACAATGTCTCTCAACTATGTTATAGAGTGTAGTACTACATTGCATTGTAGTGTAAGGCTTTCCAACGCTGCCGAATGTGTTTCTTTCTCAATTTCAATGCTGTTCTGCCTTTTATGACACTCATTTACCACTCTAGGCTACTTTAAGTAAGCAATAAGATTCATACAGTGTTTCATGTGATCTCAACTCGAACTAAGGATTTTCCAGATCTTAGTTACCTTTTCTACACTAAGAACTGACTTGGAGAATCTATTTGAGCTGTTGTAAGCGAGTTCTCCTCTGTTTACAGTCATTTTTTTTGAGTTATTCATGTTTTCATGTAGTTTCCTATATTCTGCCTTCTTGTCCAAGTTTAAGCTTTGCCCACATTATCAAACAACATCCTACACATTGTTATGAACAAAAGCAGGTCAGGAACATTGTCTCTCAACTATGTTATAGAGTGTAGTACTACATTGGAGTGAAGTGTAAGGCTTTCCAAAGCTGGGGAATGTTTCTTTCTCTATTTCAATGGTGTTCTGCCTTTTATGACACTCATTTACCACTCTAGGCTCCTTTAAGCAAAAAATATAGGATTCATACAATGTTTCATGTGATGATTTTTAATTTTTAAAAAAATATATTTTTATTGATTTTTCACATAGAGGAAGAGAGAGGGATAGAGAGTTAGAAACTTTCTCTCAGCTTGTCCATGAGAGAGAATCATCGACCAGCTGCCGCTAGCACAGCACCTACTGGGGATGTGCCCGCAGCGAAGGTACATGCACATGACCAGAATCGAACCCTGGACCTTTCAGTCCCCAGACCGACGCTCTACCACTGAGCCAAACAGTTGCCGGCTGTTTCATGTGATCTTAACTCTAATTAAGGAATTCCTGGATCTTAGCTACCTTTTCTACACTAAGAACTGTCTGGGAGAATCTCTTTCATCTGTTCAAAGGGTTCTCATCTATTTACCAACATTTTCTCTGAATTATTTATGTTTTTATATAGTTTCCTATATTATGCCTTCTTGTCCAAGAATAAGCTTTGCCACGTATACAAACAACTTCCTACACACGGTTATGAATAGAAGCAGCTCGGGAACATTGTCTCTCATCTAGGTTATGGAGTATAGTACTACATTGCCGTGAAGTGTAAGGCTTTCCAAAGCTGCCGAACCTGTTTCTTTCTCCGTTTCCTTGGTATTCTGCCTTGTATGACACACATTTACCACTCTAGGCTCCTTTAAGTAAACAATATAGGATTCATACAGTGTTTCATGTGATCTTAACTCGAATTAAGGATTTCCCGGATCTTAGCTACCTTTTTTACACTAAGAACTGACTTGGAAAATCTCTTTCAGCTATTCTAAATGAGTTCTTATCTGTTTACAGTCATTTTCTCTGAATTATTCATGTTTTCATGTAGTTTCCTATATTCTGCCTTGTTGTCAAAGTTTAAGCTTTGCCCACATATACAAACAACTTCCTACACACTGTTATGAACAGAAGCAGCTCAGGAACATTGTCTCCCAACTATGTTATAGAGTGTAGTACTACATTGCCGTGAAGTGTAAGGCTTTCGAAAGCTGCCTAACCTGTTTCTTTCTCTTTTTCCATGATATTCTGCCTTGTATGAAACACATTTACAACTCTAGGCTCCTTTAAGTAAACAATATAGGATTCACAGAGTGTTTTATGTGATCTTAACTCGAATTAAGGAATTCCTGGATCTAAGCTACCCTTTCTACACTAAGAAGTGACATGGTGAATCTCTTTCAGCTGTTCTCAGCCAGTTCTGATCTGTTTACATTCATTTTCTCTGAATTATTCATATTTTCATGTAGTTTCCTATATTCTGCCTTCTTGTCCAAGTATAAGCTTTGCCCACATATACAAAAAACTTCCTACACACTGTTATGAACAGAAGCAGCTCAGGAACATTGTCTCTCAACTATGTTATAGCTTGTAGTACTACATTGCAGTGAAGTGTGATGATTTCCAAAGCTGCGGAACGTATTTTTTTCTCAATTTCAATGGTATTCTGCCTTGTATGACCCACATTTTCCACTCTAGGCTCCTTTAAGTAAACAATATAGGATTCATACAGTGTTTCATATGATCTTACCTCGAAGTAAGGATTTCCCGGATACTATTGTAGCTACCTTTTTGACACTAAGAACTGACTTGGTGAATCTCTCAGCTGTTCTAAGCCAGTACTAATCTGTTTACAGTCATTTTATCGGAATTATTCATGTTTTCATGCAGTTTCCTTTATTCTGCCTTCTTATCCAAGTTTAAGCTTTGCCCACATATACAAACAACTTCCTACACACTGTTATGAACAGAAGCAGCTCGGGAACATTGTCTCTCAACTATGATATAGAGTGTGGTACTACATTGCAGTGAATTGTAAGGCTTTCCATGGCTGCGAAATGTGTTTCTTTCTCTTTTTCAATAATATTCTGCCTTTTATGACACTCATTTACCACTTTAGGCTTCTTTAAGTAAACAATATAGGATTCATACAGTGTTTCATGTGATCTTAACTCGAATTAAGGATTTCCCGGATCTTAGCTACCCTTTCTACACTAAGAACTGACATGGAGAATCTCTTTCAGCAGTTCTAAATGAGTTCTCATCTATTTAAAGTCATTTTTGAGATTTATTCATGTTTTCATGTAGTTTCCTATATTCTGCCTTCTTGTCCAAGTATAAGCTTTGCCCACATATACAAACAACTTCTTACACACTGTAATGAACAGAAGCAGCTCGGAAACATTGTCTCTCAACTATGTTATAGAGTGTAGTACTATATTGCATTGTAGTGTAAGGCTTTCCAACGCTGCGGAATGTGTTTCTTTCTCTATTTCAATGATATTCTGCCTGTTATGACAATCATTTACCACTCTAGGCTTCTTTCAGTAAACAATATAGGATTCATGCAGTGTTTCAGGTGATCTTAACTCGAATTCAGGATTTCCCAGATCCTAGCTACCTTTTCTAAACTAAGATCTGACTTGTAGAATCTCTTTGAGCAGTTCTAAAGGACTTCTCATCTGTTTACAGTCATTTTCTCTGAATGATTCAGGATTTCATGTAGTTTCTTATATTCTGCCTTCTTGTCCAAGTATAAGCTTTGCCCACATATACAAACAACTTCCTACACACTGTTGTGAACAGAAGCAGCTCGTGAACATTGTTTCTCAAATATGTTATAGAGTGTAGTACTACATTGCAGTGAATTGTAAGGCTTTCCAAAGCTGCCGAACATGTTTCTTTCTCTATTTCGATGGTATTCTGCCTTGTATGACAAACATTTACCACTCTAGGCTCCTTTAAGTAAGCAATATAGGATTCATACAGTGTTTCAAGTGATCTTAACTGGAAGTAAGGATTTCCCGGATCTGAGCTACCTTTTTTACACTAAAAACTGACTGGAAAATTCCTTTCAGCTGTTCTAATCCAGCTCTCATCTGTTTACAGTCATTTTCTCTGAATGATTCATGTTTTCATGTAGTTTCCTGTATTGTGCCTTCTTGGCCAAGTAAAAGTTTTGCCCTCATAAACGAACAACTTTCTACACACTGTTCTGAACAGAAGCAGCTCGGGAACATTGTCTCTCAACTATGTTATAGAGTGTAGTTCTACATTGCAGTGAAGTGTAAGGCTTTCCAAAGCTGCGAAACATGTTTCTTGCTCTATTTTGATGGTATTCTGCCTTGTATGACAAACATTTACTACTCTAGGCTCCTTTTAGTAAAGAATATAGGATTCATACACGGTTTCATGTGATCTTAACACTAATTAAGGATTTCCCGGATCTTAGCTACCCTTCCTACACTAAGAACTGATATGGAGAATCTCTTTCAGCTGTTGTAAAGGAGTTCTCATCTATTTACCCTCATTTTTTGGAATTATTCATGTTTTCATGTAGTTTCCTATATTCTGCCTTCTTGTCCAAGTATATGATTTGCCCACATATACAAAAAACTTCCTACACACTGTTATGAACAGAAGCAGCTCGGGAACATTGTCTCTCAACTATGTTATAGTGTGTAGTACTACATTGCCGTGAAGTGTAAGGCTTTCCAAAGCTGCCGAACATGTTTCTTTCTCAATTTCAAAGGTATTCTGCCTTGTATGACACTCATTTACCACTTTAGGCTTCTTTAAGTAAACAATATAGGATTCATACAGTGTTTCATGTGATCTTAACTCGAATTAAGGATTTTCCAGATCTTAGCTACCCTTTCTACACTAAGAACTGACTTGGAGAATCTCTTTCAGCGGTTCTAAGCAAGTTTTCATCTCTTTACAGTCATTTTCTCTGAATTATTCATGATTTCATGTAGTTTCCTATATTCTGCCTTCTTGTCGAGGAATAAGCATTGCCCACATATAAAAACAACTTCCAACACACTTTTTGAACAGAAGCAGCTCGGGAACATTGTCTCTCAACTATGTTATAGCGTGTAGTACTACATTGCAGTGAAGTGTATGGCTTTCCAAAACTGCCTAACGTGTTTCTTTCTCTATTTCAATGCTATTCTTCCTTGTATGAGACCGATTTACCACTCTACGCTACTTTAAGTAAACAATATAGGATTCATACAGTGTTTCATGTGATTTTAACTCGATTAAAGATTTCCCGGATCTTAGCTGCATTTTTTACACCAATAACTGACTTGGAAAATCTCTTTCAGCTATTCTAAATCAGTTCTTATCAGTTTACAGTCATTTCCTCTGAATAATGCATGTTTTCATCTGGTTTCCAATATTCTGCCTTCTTGTCCAAGTATAAGCTTAGCCCATATATACAAACAACTTCCTACACACTGTTATAAACAGAAGCAGCTCGGGAACATTGTCTCTCAAGTGTAGTACTACATTGCAGTGAAGTGTAAGGCTTTCCAAAGCTGCGGTATGTGTCTCTTTCTCTATTTCAATGATATTCTGCCTTTCATGACACTCATTTACCACTTTAGGCTCTTTAAGTAGAAAATATAGGATTCATACAGTGTTTCATGTGATCTTACCTCGAAGTTAAGATTTCCCGGATGCTAACTACCTTTTCTACACTAAGAACTGACTTGGAGAATCTCTTCCAGGTGTTCTAAGCGAGTTTTCATCTATTTACAGTCATTTTCTCTGAATTATTCATGTTTTCATGTAGTTTCCTGTATTCTGCCTTCTAGGCCAAGTAAAAGATTTGCCCTCATATACGAACAACTTCCTACACACTGTTCTGAACAGAAGCAGCTCGGGAACATTGTCTCTCAACTATGTTATGGAGTTTAGTTCTACATTGCAGTGAAGTGTAAGGCTTTCCAAAGCTGCCGAACGTGCTTCTTTCTCTATTTCAATGGTATTCTGCCTTGTATAACACACATTTACCACTCTAGTCTCCTTTAAGTAAAGAATATAGGATTCATACAGTGTTTCATGTGATCTTAACTCGAATTAAGGATTTCCCGGATCTTAGCTACCTTTTCTACACTAAGAACTTACTGGAGAATCTCTTTGAGCTGTTCTAAACAAGTTCTCATCTGTTTACATTCATTTTCTCTGAATTATCAATGTTTTCATGTAGTTTCCTATATTCTGCCTTCTGGTCCAAGTATAATCTTTGCCCACTTTATCAAACAACTTCCTACACACTGTTATGAACTGAGGCAGCTCAGGAACATTGTCTCTCAACTGTGTTATAGAGTGTAGTACTACATTTCAGTGAAGTGTAAGGTTTCCTAAGCTGCCGAACGTGTTTCTTTCTCTATTTCAATGGTATTCTGCCTTGTATAACACACATTTACCACTATAGTCTCCTTTAAGTAAAGAATATAGGATTCATACAGTGTTTCATGTCATCTTAACTCGAATTAAGGATTTCCCGGATCTTAGCTACCTTTTCTACACTAAGAACTGACTTGGAGAAGCTCTTTGAGCTGTTCTAAACAAGTTATCTGTTTACAGTCATTTTCTCTGAATTATCCATGTTTTCATGTAGTTTCCTATATTCTGCCTTCTGGTCCCAGTATAAGCTTTGCCCACTTTATCAAACAACTTCCTACACACTGTTATGAACTGAGGCAGCTCAGGAACATTGTCTCTCAACTGTGTTATAGAGTGTAGTACTACATTTCAGTGAAGTGTAAGGATTTCCAAAGCTGCCGAACGTGTTTCTTTCTCTATTTCAATGGTATTCTGCCTTGTATAACACATTTACCACTCTAGTCTCCTTTAAGTAAAGAATATAGGATTAATACAGTGTTTCTTGTCATCTTAACTTGAATTAAGGATTTCCCGGATCTTAGCTACCTTTTCTACACTAAGAACTTACTAGAGAATCTCTTTGAGCTGTTCTAAACAAGTTCTCATCTGTTTACAGTCATTTTCTCTTAATTATCCATGTTTTCATGTAGTTTTCTATATTCTGCCTTCTGGTCCAAGTATAAGCTTTCCCCACTTTATCAAACAACTTCCTACACACTGTTATGAACTGAGGCAGCTCAGGAACATTGTCTCTCAACTGTGTTATAGAGTGTAGTGCTACATTTTAGTGAAGTGTAAGGCTTTCCAAAGCTGCCGAACGTCTTTCTTTCCTATTTCAATGGTATTCTGCCTTGTATAACACACATTTACCACTCTAGTCTCCTTTAAGTAAAGAATATAGGATTCATACAGTGTTTCATGTGATCTTAACTCGAATTAAGGATTTCCCGGATCTCAGCTACCTTTTGTACCCTAAGAACTGACTTGGAGAATCTCTTTGAGTTGTTCTAAACAAGTTCTCATCTGTTTACAGTCATTTTCTCTGAATTATCCATGTTTTCATGTAGTTTCCTATATTCTGCCTTCTGGTCCAAGTATAAGCTTTCCCCACTTTTTCAAACAACTTCCTACACACTGTTATGAACTGAGGCAACTCAGGAACATTGTCTCTCAACTGTGTTATAGAGTGTAGTACTACATTTCAGTGAAGTGTAAGGCTTTCCAAAGCTGCCGAACGTGTTTCTTTCTCTATTTCAATGGTATTCTGCCTGGTATAACACATTTACCACTCTAGTCTCCTTTTACTAAAGAATATAGGATTCATACAATGTTTCATGTCATCTTAACTTGAATTAAGGATTTCCCGGATCTTAGCTACCTTTTCTACATTAAGAACTGACTTGGAGAATCTCTTTCAGCAGTTCTAAACAAGTTCTCATCTGTTTACAGTCATTTTCACTGAATTATTCATGTTTTCATGTAGTTTCCTATATTCTGCCTTCTGGTCCAAGTATAAGCTTTCCCCACTTTATCAAACAACTTCCTACACACTGTTATGAACTGAGGCAGCTCGGGAACATTGTCCCTCAACTGTGTTATAGAGTGTAGTACTGCATTTCATTGAAGTGTAAGGCTTTCCAAAGCTGCCAAACGTGTTTCTTTCTTTATTTCAATGGTATTCTGCATTGTATAACACACATTTACCACTCTAGTCTCCTTTAAGTAAAGAATATAGGATTCATACAGTGTTTCATGTCATCTTAGCTCGAATTAAGGAATTCCCGGATCTTAGCTACCTTTTCTACCCTAAGAACTGACTTGGAGAATCTCTTTGTGCTGTTCTAAACAAGTTCACATCTGTTTACACTCATTTTCTCTGAATTATCCATGTTTTCATGTAGTTTCCTATATTCTGCCTCTGGTCCAAGTATAAGCTTTGCCCACTTTATCAAACAACTTCCTACACACTGTTATGAACTGAGGCAGCTCGGGAACATTGTCTCTCAACTGTGTTATAGAGTGTAGTACTACATTTCAGTGATGTGTAAGGATTTCCACAGCTGCCGAACGTGTTTCTTTCTCTATTTCAATGGTATTCTGCCTTGTATAACACACATTTACCACTCTAGTCTCCTTTAAGTAAAGAATATAGGATTCATACAGTGTTTCATGTGATCTTAACTCGAATTAAGGATTTTCCGGATCTTAGCTACCTTTACTACACTAAGAACTGATTTGGAGATTCTCTTTGAGCTGTTCTAAACATGTTCTCATCTGTTTACAGTCATTTTCTCTGAATTATCCATGTTTTCATGTAGTTTCCTATATTCTGCCTTCTGGTCCAAGTATAAGCTTTGCCCACTTTATCAAACAACTTCCTACACACTGTTATGAACTGAGGCAGCTCGGGAACATTGTCCCTCAACTGTGTTATAGAGTGTAGTACTGCATTTCAGTGAAGTGTAAGGCTTTCCAAAGCTGCCAAACGTGTTTCTTTCTTTATTTCAATGGTATTCTGCCTTGTATAACACACATTTACCACTCTAATCTCCTTTAAGTAAAGAATATAGGATTCATGCAGTGTTTCATGTGATCTTAACTCGAATTAAGGATTTTCCAGATCTTAGCTACCTTTTCTACAGTAAGAACTGACTTGGAGAAGCTCTTTGAGCTGTTCTAAACAAGTTATCTGTTTATAGTCATTTTCTCTGAATTATCCATGTTTTCATGTCGTTTCCTATATTCTGCCTTCTGGTCCAAGTATAAGCTTTGCCCACTTTATCAAACAACTTCCTACACACTGTTATGAACTGAGGCAGCTCAGGAACATTGTCTCTCAACTGTGTTATAGAGTGTGGTACTATATTTCAGTGAAGTGTAAGGCTTTCCAAAGCTGCCGAACGTGTTTCTTTCTATATTTCAATTGCATTCTGCCTTGTATAACACACATTTACCACTCTAGTCTCCTTTAAGGAAAGAATATAGGATTCATACAGTGTTTCATGTGATCTTAACTCGAATTAAGGATTTCCTGGATCTTAGCTACCTTTTCTACACTAAGAACTTACTGGAGAATCTCTTTGAGCTGTTCTAAACAAGTTCTCATGTGTTTACAGTCATTTTCTCTGAATTATCCATGTTTTCAGGTAGTTTCCTATATTCTGCCTTCTGGTCCAAGTATAATCTTTGCCCACTTTATCAACAACTTCCTACACACTGTTATGAACTGAGGGAGCTCGGGAACATTGTCTCTCAACTGTGTTATAGAGTGTAGTACTACATTTCAGTGAAGTTTAAGGCTTTTCAAAGCCGCCGAACGTGTTTCTTTCTCTATTTCAATGGTATTCTGCCTTGAATAACACACATTTTCCACTCTAGTCTCCTTTAAGTAAAGAATATAGGATTCATAAAGTGTTTCATGTGATCTTAACTCGAATTAAGGATTTCCCGGATCTTAGCTACCTTTTCTATACTAAGAACTGACTTGGAGAATCTCTTTGAGCTGTTCTAAACAAGTTATTAGTTTACAGTCATTTTCTCTGAATTATCCATGTTTTCATGTAGTTTCCTATATTCTGCCTTCTGGTCCAAGTATAAGCTTTGCCCACTTAATCAAAAAACTTCCTACACACTGTTATGAACTGAGGCAGCTCGGGAACATTGTTTCTCAACTGTGTTATAGAGTGTAGTGCTACATTTTAGTGAAGTGTAAGGCTTTCCAAAGCTGCCGAACGTGTTTCTTTCCTATTTCAATGGTATTCTGCCTTGTATAACACACATTTACCACTCTAGTCTCCTTTAAGTAAAGAATATAGGATTCATACAGTGTTTCATGTGATCTTAACTCGAATTAAGGATTTCCCGGATCTTAGCTACCTTTTCTACAGTAAGAACTGACTTGGAGAAGCTCTTTGAGCTGTTCTAAACAAGTTATCTGTTTATAGTCATTTTCTCTGAATTATCCATGTTTTCATGTAGTTTCCTATATTCTGCCTTCTGGTCCAAGTATAATCTTTGCCCACTTTATCAACAACTTCCTACACACTGTTATGAACTGAGGGAGCTCGGGAACATTGTCTCTCAACTGTGTTATAGAGTGTAGTACTACATTTCAGTGAAGTTTAAGGCTTTTCAAAGCCGCCGAACGTGTTTCTTTCTCTATTTCAATGGTATTCTGCCTTGAATAACACACATTTTCCACTCTAGTCTCCTTTAAGTAAAGAATATAGGATTCATAAAGTGTTTCATGTGATCTTAACTCGAATTAAGGATTTCCCGGATCTTAGCTACCTTTTCTATACTAAGAACTGACTTGGAGAATCTCTTTGAGCTGTTCTAAACAAGTTATTAGTTTACAGTCATTTTCTCTGAATTATCCATGTTTTCATGTAGTTTCCTATATTCTGCCTTCTGGTCCAAGTATAAGCTTTGCCCACTTAATCAAAAAACTTCCTACACACTGTTATGAACTGAGGCAGCTCGGGAACATTGTTTCTCAACTGTGTTATAGAGTGTAGTGCTACATTTTAGTGAAGTGTAAGGCTTTCCAAAGCTGCCGAACGTGTTTCTTTCCTATTTCAATGGTATTCTGCCTTGTATAACACACATTTACCACTCTAGTCTCCTTTAAGTAAAGAATATAGGATTCATACAGTGTTTCATGTGATCTTAACTCGAATTAAGGATTTCCCGGATCTTAGCTACCTTTTCTACAGTAAGAACTGACTTGGAGAAGCTCTTTGAGCTGTTCTAAACAAGTTATCTGTTTATAGTCATTTTCTCTGAATTATCCATGTTTTCATGTAGTTTCCTATATTCTGCCGTCTGGTCCATGTATAAGCTTTGCCCACTTTATCAAACAACTTCCTACACACTGTTATGAACTGAGGCAGCTCGGGAACATTGTCTCTCATCTGTGTTATAGAGTGTAGTACTACATTTCAGTGAAGTGTAAGGCTTTCCAAAGCTGCCGAACGTGTTTCTTTGTCTATTACAATGGTATTCTGCCTGGTATAACACACATTTACCACTCTAGTCTCCTTTAAGTAAAGAATATAGGATTCATACAGTGTTTCATGTGATCTTAACTTGAATTAAGGATTTCCCGCATCTTAGCTACCTTTTCTACACTAAGAACTGACTTGGAGAAGCTCTTTGAGCTGTTCTAAAGAAGTTATCTGTTTACAGTCATTTTCTCTGAATTATCCATGTTTTCATGTAGTTTCCTATATTCTGCCTTCTGGTCCAAGTATAAGCTTTGCCCACTTTATCAAACAACTTCCTACACACTGTTATGAACTGAGGCAGCTCAGGAACATTGTCTCTCAACTGTGTTATAGAGTGTTGTACTACATTTCAGTGAAGTGTAAGGCTTTCCAAAGCTGCCGAACGTGTTTCTTTCTCTATTTCAATGGTATTCTGCCTTGTGTAACACACATTTACCACTCTAGTCTCCTTTAAGTAAAGAATATAGGATTCATACAGTGTTTCATGTGATCTTAACTCGAATTAAGGATTTCCCGGATCTTAGCTACCTTTTCTACAGTAAGAACTGACTTGGAGAAGCTCTTTGAGCTGTTCTAAACAAGTTATCTGTTTATAGTCATTTTCTCTGAATTATCCATGTTTTCATGTAGTTTCCTATATTCTGCCTTCTGGTCCAAGTGTAAGCTTTGCCCACTTTATCAAACAACTTCCTACACACTGTTATGAACTGAGGCAGCTCAGGAACATTGTCTCTCAACTGTGTTATAGAGTGTGGTACTATATTTCAGTGAAGTGTAAGGCTTTCCAAAGCTGCCGAACGTGTTTCTTTCTATATTTCAATTGCATTCTGCCTTGTATAACACACATTTACCACTCTAGTCTCCTTTAAGTAAAGAATATAGGATTCATACAGTGTTTCATGTGATCTTAACTCGAATTAAGGATTTCCTGGATCTTAGCTACATTTTCTACACTAAGAACTGACTTGGAGATTCTCTTTCAGCTGTTCTAAAGAAGTTCTCATCTGTTTACAGTCATTTTCACTGAATTATTCATGTTTTCATGTAGTTTCCTATATTCTGCCTTCTGGTCCAAGTATAAGATTTGCCCACTTTATCAAACAACTTCCTACACACTGTTAAGTACTGACGCAGCTATTGAACATTGTCTCTCAACTGTGTTATAGAGTGTAGTACTACATTTCAGTGAAGTGTAAAGCTTTGCAAAGCTGCCGAACGTGTTTCTTTCTCTATTTTAATGGTATTCTGCCTTGTATAACACACATTTACCACTCGAGTCTCCTTTAAGTAAAGAATATAGGATTCATACAGTGTTTCATGTGATCTTAACTGGAATTAAGGATTTCCCTTATCTTACCTACCTTTTCTACACTAAGAACTGACTTGGAGATTCTCTTTCAGCTGTTCTAAACAAGTTCTCATCTGTTTACAGTCATTTTCACTGAATTAATCATGTTTTCATGTAGTTTCCTATATTCTGCCTTCTGGTCCAAGTATAAGCTTTGCCCACTTTATCAAACAACTTCCTATACACTGTTAAGTACTGAGGCAGCTATTGAACATTGTCTCTCAACTGTGTTATAGAGTGTAGTACTACATTTCAGTGAAGTGTAAGGCTTTCCAAAGCTGCTGAACGTGTTTCTTTCTCTATTTCAATGGTATTCTGCCTTGTATAACACACATTTACCACTCTAGTCTCCTTTACGTAAAGAATATAGGATGCACACAGTGTTTCATGTGATCTTAACTGGAATTAAGGGTTTCCCTTATCTTAGCTACCTTTTCTACACTAAGAACTGACTTGGAGATTCTCTTTCAGCTGTTCTAAACAAGTTCTCATCTATTTACAGTCATTTTCACTGAATTATTCATGTTTTCATGTAGTTTCCTATATTCTGCCTTATGGTCCAAGTATAAGCTTTCCCCACTTTATCAAACAACTTCCTACACACTGTTATGAACTGAGGGAGCTAGGGAACATTGTCTCATAACTATGTTATAGAGTGTAGTACTACATTTCAGTGAAGTGTAAGGCATTCCAAAGCTGCCAAACGTGTTTCTTTCTCTATTTCAATAGTATTCTGCCTTGTATAACACACATTTACCACTCTAGTCTCCTTTAAGTAAAGAATATAGGATTCATACAGTGTTTCATTTGATCTTTACTGGAATTAAGGATTTCCCGGATCTTAGCTACCCTTTCTACACTAAGAACTGACTTGGAGATTCTCTTTCAGCTGTTCTAAAGAAGTTCTCATCTGTTTACAGTCATTTTCACTGAATTATTCATGTTTTCATGTAGTTTCCTATATTCTGCCTTCTGGCCCAAGTATAAGCTTTGCCCACTTTATCAAACAACTTCCTACACACTGTTATGAACTGAGGTAGCTCGGGAACATTGTCTCTAAAATGTGTTATAGAGTGTAGTACTACATTTCAGTGAAGTGTAAGGCTTTCCTAGTTTCCTATATTCTGCCTTCTGGCCCTAGTATAAGCTTTGCCCACTTTATCAAACAACTTCCTACACACTGTTAAGTAATGAGGCAGCTATTGAACATTGTCTCTCAACTTTGTTATAGAGTGTAGTACTACATTTCAGTGAAGTGTAAGGCTTTCCAAAGCTGCCGAACGTGTTTCTTTCTCTATTTCAATGGTATTCTGCCTTGTATAACACACATTTACCACTCTAGTCTCCTTTAAGTAAAGAATATAGGATTCATTAAGTGTTTCATGTGATCTTAACTGGAATTAAGGATTTCCATTATCTTAGCTACATTTTCTACACTAAGAACTGACTTGGAGATTCTCTTTCAGCTGTTCTAAACAAGTTCTCATCTGTTTACAGTCATTTTCACTGAATTATTCATGTTTTCATGTAGTTTCCTATATTCTGCCTTCTGGTCCAAGTATAAGATTTGCCCACTTTATCAAACAACTTCCTACACACTGTTACATACTGAGGAAGCTATTGAACATTGTCTCTCAACTGTGTTATAGAGTGTAGTACTACATTTCAGTGAAGTGTAAGGCTTTGCAAAGCTGCCGAACGTGTTTCTTTCTCTATTTTAATGGTATTCTGCCTTGTATAACACACATTTACCACTCGAGTCTCCTTTAAGTAAAGAATATAGGATTCATACAGTGTTTCATGTGATCTTAACTGGAATTAAGGATTTCCCTTATCTTACCTACCTTTTCTACACTAAGAACTGACTTGGAGATTCTCTTTCAGCTGTTCTAAACAAGTTCTCATCTGTTTACAGTCATTTTCACTGAATTAATCATGTTTTCATGTAGTTTCCTATATTCTGCCTTCTGGTCCAAGTATAAGCTTTGCCCACTTTATCAAACAACTTCCTATACACTGTTAAGTACTGAGGCAGCTATTGAACATTGTCTCTCAACTGTGTTATAGAGTGTAGTACTACATTTCAGTGAAGTGTAAGGCTTTCCAAAGCTGCCGAACGTGTTTCTTTCTCTATTTCAATGGTATTCTGCCTTGTATAACACACATTTACCACTCTAGTCTCCTTTACGTAAAGAATATAGGATGCACACAGTGTTTCATGTGATCTTAACTGGAATTAAGGGTTTCCCTTATCTTAGCTACCTTTTCTACACTAAGAACTGACTTGGAGATTCTCTTTCAGCTGTTCTAAACAAGTTCTCATCTGTTTACAGTCATTTTCACTGAATTATTCATGTTTTCATGTAGTTTCCTATATTCTGCCTTCTGGTCCAAGTATAAGCTTTCCCCACTTTATCAAACAACTTCCTACACACTGTTATGAACTGAGGGAGCTAGGGAACATTGTCTCATAACTGTGTTATAGAGTGTAGTACTACATTTCAGTGAAGTGTAAGGCATTCCAAAGCTGCCAAACGTGTTTCTTTCTCTATTTCAATAGTATTCTGCCTTGTATAACACACATTTACCACTCTAGTCTCCTTTAAGTAAAGAATATAGGATTCATACAGTGTTTCATGTGATCTTTACTGGAATTAAGGATTTCCCGGATCTTAGCTACCCTTTCTACACTAAGAACTGACTTGGAGATTCTCTTTCAGCTGTTCTAAAGAAGTTCTCATCTGTTTACAGTCATTTTCACTGAATTATTCATGTTTTCATGTAGTTTCCTATATTCTGCCTTCTGGCCCAAGTATAAGCTTTGCCCACTTTATCAAACAACTTCCTACACACTGTTATGAACTGAGGCAGCTCGGGAACATTGTCTCTAAAATGTGTTATAGAGTGTAGTACTACATTTCAGTGAAGTGTAAGGCTTTCCTAGTTTCCTATATTCTGCCTTCTGGCCCTAGTATAAGCTTTGCCCACTTTATCAAACAACTTCCTACACACTGTTAAGTAATGAGGCAGCTATTGAACATTGTCTCTCAACTTTGTTATAGAGTGTAGTACTACATTTCAGTGAAGTGTAAGGCTTTCCAAAGCTGCCGAACGTGTTTCTTTCTCTATTTCAATGGTATTCTGCCTTGTATAACACACATTTACCACTCTAGTCTCCTTTAAGTAAAGAATATAGGATTCATTAAGTGTTTCATGTGATCTTAACTGGAATTAAGGATTTCCATTATCTTAGCTACATTTTCTACACTAAGAACTGACTTGGAGATTCTCTTTCAGCTGTTCTAAACAAGTTCTCATCTGTTTACAGTCATTTTCACTGAATTATTCATGTTTTCATGTAGTTTCCTATATTCTGCCTTCTGGTCCAAGTATAAGACTTGCCCACTTTATCAAACAACTTCCTACACACTGTTAAGTACTGAGGAAGCTATTGAACATTGTCTCTCAACTGTGTTATAGAGTGTAGTACTACATTTCAGTGAAGTGTAAGGCTTTGCAAAGCTGCCGAACGTGTTTCTTTCTCTATTTTAATGGTATTCTGCCTTGTATAACACACATTTACCACTCGAGTCTCCTTTAAGTAAAGAATATAGGATTCATACAGTGTTTCATGTGAGCATAACTGGAATTAAGGATTTCCCTTATCTTACCTACCTTTTCTACACTAAGAACTGACTTGGAGATTCTCTTTCAGCTGTTCTAAACAAGTTCTCATCTGTTTACAGTCATTTTCACTGAATTAATCATGTTTTCATGTAGTTTCCTATATTCTGCCTTCTGGTCCAAGTATAAGCTTTGCCCACTTTATCAAACAACTTCCTATACACTGTTAAGTACTGAGGCAGCTATTGAACATTGTCTCTCAACTGTGTTATAGAGTGTAGTACTACATTTCAGTGAAGTGTAAGGCTTTCCAAAGCTGCCGAACGTGTTTCTTTCTCTATTTCAATGGTATTCTGCCTTGTATAACACACATTTACCACTCTAGTCTCCTTTACGTAAAGAATATAGGATGCACACAGTGTTTCATGTGATCTTAACTGGAATTAAGGGTTTCCCTTATCTTAGCTACCTTTTCTACACTAAGAACTGACTTGGAGATTCTCTTTCAGCTGTTCTAAACAAGTTCTCATCTGTTTACAGTCATTTTCACTGAATTATTCATGTTTTCATGTAGTTTCCTATATTCTGCCTTCTGGTCCAAGTATAAGCTTTCCCCACTTTATCAAACAACTTCCTACACACTGTTATGAACTGAGGGAGCTAGGGAACATTGTCTCATAACTGTGTTATAGAGTGTAGTACTACATTTCAGTGAAGTGTAAGGCATTCCAAAGCTGCCAAACGTGTTTCTTTCTCTATTTCAATAGTATTCTGCCTTGTATAACACACATTTACCACTCTAGTCTCCTTTAAGTAAAGAATATAGGATTCATACAGTGTTTCATGTGATCTTTACTGGAATTAAGGATTTCCCGGATCTTAGCTACCCTTTCTACACTAAGAACTGACTTGGAGATTCTCTTTCAGCTGTTCTAAAGAAGTTCTCATCTGTTTACAGTCATTTTCACTGAATTATTCATGTTTTCATGTAGTTTCCTATATTCTGCCTTCTGGCCCAAGTATAAGCTTTGCCCACTTTATCAAACAACTTCCTACACACTGTTATGAACTGAGGCAGCTCGGGAACATTGTCTCTAAAATGTGTTATAGAGTGTAGTACTACATTTCAGTGAAGTGTAAGGCTTTCCAAAGCTGCCGAACGTGTTTCTTTCTCTATTTTAATGGTATACTGCCTTGTATAACACACATTTACCACTCTAGTCGCCTTTAAGTAAAGAATATAGGATTCACACAGTGTTTCATGTAATCTTAACTCGAATTAAGTATTTCCCGGATCTTAGCTACCTTTTCTACACTAAGAACTGACCTGGAGAATCTCTTTCAGCTGTTCTAAACATGTTCTCATCTGTTTACAGTCATTTTCACTGAATTAATCATGTTTTCATGTAGTTTCCTATATTCTGCATTCTGGTCCAAGTATAAGCTTTGCCAACTTTATCAAACAACTTCCAACACCTTGTTATGAACTGAGGCAGCTTGGGAACATTGTCTCTCAACTGTGTTATAGAGTGTAGTACTACATTTCAGTGAAGTGTAAGGCTTTCCAAAGCTGCCGAACGTGTTTCTTTCTCTATTTCAATGGTATTCTGCCTTGTATAACACACATTTACCACTCTAGTCTCCTTTACATAAAGAATATAGGATGCACACAGTGTTTCATGTGATCTTAACTGGAATTAAGGGTTTCCCTTATCTTAGCTACCTTTTCTACACTAAGAACTGACTTGGAGATTCTCTTTCAGCTGTTCTAAACAAGTTCTCATCTGTTTACAGTCATTTTCACTGAATTATTCATGTTTTCATGTAGTTTCCTATATTCTGCCTTTTGGTCCAAGTATAAGCTTTCCCCACTTTATCAAACAACTTCCTACACACTGTTATGAACTGAGGGAGCTAGGGAACATTGTCTCATAACTGTGTTATAGAGTGTAGTACTACATTTCAGTGAAGTGTAAGGCATTCCAAAGCTGCCAAACGTGTTTCTTTCTCTATTTCAATAGTATTCTGCCTTGTATAACACACATTTACCACTCTAGTCTCCTTTAAGTAAAGAATATAGGATTCATACAGTGTTTCATGTGATCTTTACTGGAATTAAGGATTTCCCGGATCTTAGCTACCCTTTCTACACTAAGAACTGACTTGGAGATTCTCTTTCAGCTGTTCTAAAGAAGTTCTCATCTGTTTACAGTCATTTTCACTGAATTATTCATGTTTTCATGTAGTTTCCTATATTCTGCCTTCTGGCCCAAGTATAAGCTTTGCCCACTTTATCAAACAACTTCCTACACACTGTTATGAACTGAGGCAGCTCAGGAACATTGTCTCTCAACTGTGTTATAGAGTGTTGTACTACATTTCAGTGAAGTGTAAGGCTTTCCAAAGCTGCCGAACGTGTTTCTTTCTCTATTTCAATGGTATTATGCCTTGTATGACATACATTTACCACTCTCGGCTCTTTTAAATAAACAATATAGGATTCATACAGTTTTTCATGTGATCTTAACTCGAATTAAGTATTTCCAGATCCTAGCTAAATTTTCTACACTATGAACTGACTTGGAGAATCTCTTTCAGCTGTTCTAAGCCAGTTCTCATCTGTTTTCAGTCATTTTCTCTGAATTATTCTTGTTTTCATGTAGTTTCATATATTCTCCCTTCTTGTCTAAGTTTAAGCTTTGCCTACATATACAAAGAACTTCCTACACACTGTTATAAACAGAAGCAGCTCGGGAACATTGTCTCTCAACTATATTATAGAGCACTTGTATCAAACACAAGGCCCCCGGGCCAAATCCAGCCCTACTGGCCTTGCAATGTGGCCCGCACCGCGCTTTCTTCACTGCACTCTGCTGTCAGATTATGACATTGTCAGTTTATGACTGTTCAGTAAACCATTCGGTCCGCGATGTAGGCTGGATTTTAGATTTTGGACCCTTCTCTGATTGAGTTCGACACCCCTATTATAGAGTGTAGTACTACATTGCAGTGACATGTAAGGATTTCCAAAGCTGCGGAATGTGTTTCTTTCTCTACTTCAGTGATACTCTGCCTTGTATGACACTCATTTACCACTTTAGGCTTCTTTAAGTAAACAATATAGAATTCATACAGTGTTTCATGTGATCTTAACTCGAATTAAGGATTTCCTGGATATTAGCTACCCTTTCTACACTAAGAAGTGACATGGAAAATCTCTTTCAGCTGTTCTCAGCCAGTTCTGATCTGTTTACATTCATTTTCTCTGAATTATTCATGTTTTCATGTAGTTTCCTATATTCTGCCTTCTTGTCGAGGTATAAGCTTTGCCCACAAATACAAACAACTTCCCACACACTGTTATGAACAGAAACAGCTCGTGAACATTGTCTCTCAAATATGTTATAGAGTGTAGTACTACATTGCAGTGAATTGTAAGGGTTTCCATGGCTGCGGTATGTGTTAATTTCTCTTTTTCAATAATATTCTGCCTTTTATGACACTCATTTACCACTTTAGGCTTCTTTAAGTAAACAATATAGGATTCATACAGTGTTTCATGTGATCTTAACTCGAATTAAGGATTTCCCGGATCTTAGCTACCCTTTTTACACTAAGAACTGACATGGAGAATCTCTTTCAGCAGTTCTAAATGAATTCTCATCTATTTACAGTCATTTTTGGAATTTATTCATGTTTTCATGTAGTTTCCTATATTCTGCCTTCTTGTCGAAGTATAAGCTTTGCCCACATATACAAACAACTTCTTACACACTGTAATGAACAGAAGCAGCTCGGGAACAATGTCTCTCAACTATGTTATAGAGTGTAGTACTACATTGCATTGTAGTGTAAGGCTTTCCAACGCTGCCGAATGTGTTTCTTTCTCAATTTCAATGCTGTTCTGCCTTTTATGACACTCATTTACCACTCTAGGCTACTTTAAGTAAGCAATAAGATTCATACAGTGTTTCATGTGATCTCAACTCGAACTAAGGATTTTCCAGATCTTAGTTACCTTTTCTACACTAAGAACTGACTTGGAGAATCTATTTGAGCTGTTGTAAGCGAGTTCTCCTCTGTTTACAGTCATTTTTTTTGAGTTATTCATGTTTTCATGTAGTTTCCTATATTCTGCCTTCTTGTCCAAGTTTAAGCTTTGCCCACATTATCAAACAACATCCTACACATTGTTATGAACAAAAGCAGGTCAGGAACATTGTCTCTCAACTATGTTATAGAGTGTAGTACTACATTGGAGTGAAGTGTAAGGCTTTCCAAAGCTGGGGAATGTTTCTTTCTCTATTTCAATGGTGTTCTGCCTTTTATGACACTCATTTACCACTCTAGGCTCCTTTAAGCAAAAAATATAGGATTCATACAATGTTTCATGTGATGATTTTTAATTTTTAAAAAAATATATTTTTATTGATTTTTCACATAGAGGAAGAGAGAGGGATAGAGAGTTAGAAACTCTCTCTCAGCTTGTCCATGAGAGAGAATCATCGACCAGCTGCCGCTAGCACAGCACCTACTGGGGAGGTGCCCGCAGCGAAGGTACATGCACATGACCAGAATCGAACCCTGGACCTTTCAGTCCCCAGACCGACGCTCTACCACTGAGCCAAACAGTTGCCGGCTGTTTCATGTGATCTTAACTCTAATTAAGGAATTCCTGGATCTTAGCTACCTTTTCTACACTAAGAACTGTCTGGGAGAATCTCTTTCATCTGTTCAAAGGGTTCTCATCTATTTACCAACATTTTCTCTGAATTATTTATGTTTTTATATAGTTTCCTATATTATGCCTTCTTGTCCAAGAATAAGCTTTGCCACGTATACAAACAACTTCCTACACACGGTTATGAATAGAAGCAGCTCGGGAACATTGTCTCTCATCTAGGTTATGGAGTATAGTACTACATTGCCGTGAAGTGTAAGGCTTTCCAAAGCTGCCGAACCTGTTTCTTTCTCTGTTTCCTTGGTATTCTGCCTTGTATGACACACATTTACCACTCTAGGCTCCTTTAAGTAAACAATATAGGATTCATACAGTGTTTCATGTGATCTTAACTCGAATTAAGGATTTCCCGGATCTTAGCTACCTTTTTTACACTAAGAACTGACTTGGAAAATCTCTTTCAGCTATTCTAAATGAGTTCTTATCTGTTTACAGTCATTTTCTCTGAATTATTCATGTTTTCATGTAGTTTCCTATATTCTGCCTTGTTGTCAAAGTTTAAGCTTTGCCCACATATACAAACAACTTCCTACACACTGTTATGAACAGAAGCAGCTCAGGAACATTGTCTCCCAACTATGTTATAGAGTGTAGTACTACATTGCCGTGAAGTGTAAGGCTTTCGAAAGCTGCCTAACCTGTTTCTTTCTCTTTTTCCATGATATTCTGCCTTGTATGAAACACATTTACAACTCTAGGCTCCTTTAAGTAAACAATATAGGATTCACAGAGTGTTTTATGTGATCTTAACTCGAATTAAGGAATTCCTGGATCTAAGCTACCCTTTCTACACTAAGAAGTGACATGGTGAATCTCTTTCAGCTGTTCTCAGCCAGTTCTGATCTGTTTACATTCATTTTCTCTGAATTATTCATATTTTCATGTAGTTTCCTATATTCTGCCTTCTTGTCCAAGTATAAGCTTTGCCCACATATACAAAAAACTTCCTACACACTGTTATGAACAGAAGCAGCTCAGGAACATTGTCTCTCAACTATGTTATAGCTTGTAGTACTACATTGCAGTGAAGTGTGATGATTTCCAAAGCTGCGGAACGTATTTTTTTCTCAATTTCAATGGTATTCTGCCTTGTATGACCCACATTTTCCACTCTAGGCTCCTTTAAGTAAACAATATAGGATTCATACAGTGTTTCATATGATCTTACCTCGAAGTAAGGATTTCCCGGATACTATTGTAGCTACCTTTTTGACACTAAGAACTGACTTGGTGAATCTCTCAGCTGTTCTAAGCCAGTACTAATCTGTTTACAGTCATTTTATCGGAATTATTCATGTTTTCATGCAGTTTCCTTTATTCTGCCTTCTTATCCAAGTTTAAGCTTTGCCCACATATACAAACAACTTCCTACACACTGTTATGAACAGAAGCAGCTCGGGAACATTGTCTCTCAACTATGATATAGAGTGTGGTACTACATTGCAGTGAATTGTAAGGCTTTCCATGGCTGCGAAATGTGTTTCTTTCTCTTTTTCAATAATATTCTGCCTTTTATGACACTCATTTACCACTTTAGGCTTCTTTAAGTAAACAATATAGGATTCATACAGTGTTTCATGTGATCTTAACTCGAATTAAGGATTTCCCGGATCTTAGCTACCCTTTCTACACTAAGAACTGACATGGAGAATCTCTTTCAGCAGTTCTAAATGAGTTCTCATCTATTTAAAGTCATTTTTGAGATTTATTCATGTTTTCATGTAGTTTCCTATATTCTGCCTTCTTGTCCAAGTATAAGCTTTGCCCACATATACAAACAACTTCTTACACACTGTAATGAACAGAAGCAGCTCGGAAACATTGTCTCTCAACTATGTTATAGAGTGTAGTACTATATTGCATTGTAGTGTAAGGCTTTCCAACGCTGCCGAATGTGTTTCTTTCTCTATTTCAATGATATTCTGCCTGTTATGACAATCATTTACCACTCTAGGCTTCTTTCAGTAAACAATATAGGATTCATGCAGTGTTTCAGGTGATCTTAACTCGAATTCAGGATTTCCCAGATCCTAGCTACCTTTTCTAAACTAAGATCTGACTTGTAGAATCTCTTTGAGCAGTTCTAAAGGACTTCTCATCTGTTTACAGTCATTTTCTCTGAATGATTCAGGATTTCATGTAGTTTCTTATATTCTGCCTTCTTGTCCAAGTATAAGCTTTGCCCACATATACAAACAACTTCCTACACACTGTTGTGAACAGAAGCAGCTCGTGAACATTGTTTCTCAAATATGTTATAGAGTGTAGTACTACATTGCAGTGAATTGTAAGGCTTTCCAAAGCTGCCGAACATGTTTCTTTCTCTATTTCGATGGTATTCTGCCTTGTATGACAAACATTTACCACTCTAGGCTCCTTTAAGTAAGCAATATAGGATTCATACAGTGTTTCAAGTGATCTTAACTGGAAGTAAGGATTTCCCGGATCTGAGCTACCTTTTTTACACTAAAAACTGACTGGAAAATTCCTTTCAGCTGTTCTAATCCAGCTCTCATCTGTTTACAGTCATTTTCTCTGAATGATTCATGTTTTCATGTAGTTTCCTGTATTGTGCCTTCTTGGCCAAGTAAAAGTTTTGCCCTCATAAACGAACAACTTTCTACACACTGTTCTGAACAGAAGCAGCTCGGGAACATTGTCTCTCAACTATGTTATAGAGTGTAGTTCTACATTGCAGTGAAGTGTAAGGCTTTCCAAAGCTGCGAAACATGTTTCTTGCTCTATTTTGATGGTATTCTGCCTTGTATGACAAACATTTACTACTCTAGGCTCCTTTTAGTAAAGAATATAGGATTCATACACGGTTTCATGTGATCTTAACACTAATTAAGGATTTCCCGGATCTTAGTTACCCTTCCTACACTAAGAACTGATATGGAGAATCTCTTTCAGCTGTTGTAAAGGAGTTCTCATCTATTTACCCTCATTTTTTGGAATTATTCATGTTTTCATGTAGTTTCCTATATTTTGCCTTCTTGTCCAAGTATATGATTTGCCCACATATACAAAAAACTTCCTACACACTGTTATGAACAGAAGCAGCTCGGGAACATTGTCTCTCAACTATGTTATAGTGTGTAGTACTACATTGCCGTGAAGTGTAAGGCTTTCCAAAGCTGCCGAACATGTTTCTTTCTCAATTTCAAAGGTATTCTGCCTTGTATGACACTCATTTACCACTTTAGGCTTCTTTAAGTAAACAATATAGGATTCATACAGTGTTTCATGTGATCTTAACTCGAATTAAGGATTTTCCAGATCTTAGCTACCCTTTCTACACTAAGAACTGACTTGGAGAATCTCTTTCAGCGGTTCTAAGCAAGTTTTCATCTCTTTACAGTCATTTTCTCTGAATTATTCATGATTTCATGTAGTTTCCTATATTCTGCCTTCTTGTCGAGGAATAAGCATTGCCCACATATAAAAACAACTTCCAACACACTTTTTGAACAGAAGCAGCTCGGGAACATTGTCTCTCAACTATGTTATAGCGTGTAGTACTACATTGCAGTGAAGTGTATGGCTTTCCAAAACTGCCTAACGTGTTTCTTTCTCTATTTCAATGGTATTCTTCCTTGTATGAGACCGATTTACCACTCTACGCTACTTTAAGTAAACAATATAGGATTCATACAGTGTTTCATGTGATTTTAACTCGATTAAAGATTTCCCGGATCTTAGCTGCATTTTTTACACCAATAACTGACTTGGAAAATCTCTTTCAGCTATTCTAAATCAGTTCTTATCAGTTTACAGTCATTTCCTCTGAATAATGCATGTTTTCATCTGGTTTCCAATATTCTGCATTCTTGTCCAAGTATAAGCTTAGCCCATATATACAAACAACTTCCTACACACTGTTATAAACAGAAGCAGCTCGGGAACATTGTCTCTCAAGTGTAGTACTACATTGCAGTGAAGTGTAAGGCTTTCCAAAGCTGCGGTATGTGTCTCTTTCTCTATTTCAATGATATTCTGCCTTTCATGACACTCATTTACCACTTTAGGCTCTTTAAGTAGACAATATAGGATTCATACAGTGTTTCATGTGATCTTACCTCGAAGTTAAGATTTCCCGGATGCTAACTACCTTTTCTACACTAAGAACTGACTTGGAGAATCTCTTCCAGGTGTTCTAAGCGAGTTTTCATCTATTTACAGTCATTTTCTCTGAATTATTCATGTTTTCATGTAGTTTCCTGTATTCTGCCTTCTAGGCCAAGTAAAAGATTTGCCCTCATATACGAACAACTTCCTACACACTGTTCTGAACAGAAGCAGCTCGGGAACATTGTCTCTCAACTATGTTATGGAGTTTAGTTCTACATTGCAGTGAAGTGTAAGGCTTTCCAAAGCTGCCGAACGTGCTTCTTTCTCTATTTCAATGGTATTCTGCCTTGTATAACACACATTTACCACTCTAGTCTCCTTTAAGTAAAGAATATAGGATTCATACAGTGTTTCATGTGATCTTAACTCGAATTAAGGATTTCCCGGATCTTAGCTACCTTTTCTACACTAAGAACTTACTGGAGAATCTCTTTGAGCTGTTCTAAACAAGTTCTCATCTGTTTACATTCATTTTCTCTGAATTATCAATGTTTTCATGTAGTTTCCTATATTCTGCCTTCTGGTCCAAGTATAATCTTTGCCCACTTTATCAAACAACTTCCTACACACTGTGATGAACTGAGGCAGCTCAGGAACATTGTCTCTCAACTGTGTTATAGAGTGTAGTACTACATTTCAGTGAAGTGTAAGGCTTTCCTAAGCTGCCGAACGTGTTTCTTTCTCTATTTCAATGGTATTCTGCCTTGTATAACACACATTTACCACTATAGTCTCCTTTAAGTAAAGAATATAGGATTCATACAGTGTTTCATGTCATCTTAACTCGAATTAAGGATTTCCCGGATCTTAGCTACCTTTTCTACACTAAGAACTGACTTGGAGAAGCTCTTTGAGCTGTTCTAAACAAGTTATCTGTTTACAGTCATTTTCTCTGAATTATCCATGTTTTCATGTAGTTTCCTATATTCTGCCTTCTGGTCCCAGTATAAGCTTTGCCCACTTTATCAAACAACTTCCTACACACTGTTATGAACTGAGGCAGCTCAGGAACATTGTCTCTCAACTGTGTTATAGAGTGTAGTACTACATTTCAGTGAAGTGTAAGGATTTCCAAAGCTGCCGAACGTGTTTCTTTCTCTATTTCAATGGTATTCTGCCTTGTATAACACATTTACCACTCTAGTCTCCTTTAAGTAAAGAATATAGGATTAATACAGTGTTTCTTGTCATCTTAACTTGAATTAAGGATTTCCCGGATCTTAGCTACCTTTTCTACACTAAGAACTTACTAGAGAATCTCTTTGAGCTGTTCTAAACAAGTTCTCATCTGTTTACAGTCATTTTCTCTTAATTATCCATGTTTTCATGTAGTTTTCTATATTCTGCCTTCTGGTCCAAGTATAAGCTTTCCCCACTTTATCAAACAACTTCCTACACACTGTTATGAACTGAGGCAGCTCAGGAACATTGTCTCTCAACTGTGTTATAGAGTGTAGTGCTACATTTTAGTGAAGTGTAAGGCTTTCCAAAGCTGCCGAACGTCTTTCTTTCCTATTTCAATGGTATTCTGCCTTGTATAACACACATTTACCACTCTAGTCTCCTTTAAGTAAAGAATATAGGATTCATACAGTGTTTCATGTGATCTTAACTCGAATTAAGGATTTCCCGTATCTCAGCTACCTTTTGTACCCTAAGAACTGACTTGGAGAATCTCTTTGAGTTGTTCTAAACAAGTTCTCATCTGTTTACAGTCATTTTCTCTGAATTATCCATGTTTTCATGTAGTTTCCTATATTCTGCCTTCTGGTCCAAGTATAAGCTTTCCCCACTTTTTCAAACAACTTCCTACACACTGTTATGAACTGAGGCAACTCAGGAACATTGTCTCTCAACTGTGTTATAGAGTGTAGTACTACATTTCAGTGAAGTGTAAGGCTTTCCAAAGCTGCCGAACGTGTTTCTTTCTCTATTTCAATGGTATTCTGCCTGGTATAACACATTTACCACTCTAGTCTCCTTTTACTAAAGAATATAGGATTCATACAATGTTTCATGTCATCTTAACTTGAATTAAGGATTTCCCGGATCTTAGCTACCTTTTCTACACTAAGAACTTACTAGAGAATCTCTTTGAGCTGTTCTAAACAAGTTCTCATCTGTTTACAGTCATTTTCTCTGAATTATCCATGTTTTCATGTAGTTTTCTATATTCTGCCTTCTGGTCCAAGTATAAGCTTTCCCCACTTTATCAAACAACTTCCTACACACTGTTATGAACTGAGGCAGCTCAGGAACATTGTCTCTCAACTGTGTTATAGAGTGTAATGCTACATTTTAGTGAAGTGTAAGGCTTTCCAAAGCTGCCGAACGTCTTTCTTTCCTATTTCAATGGTATTCTGCCTTGTATAACACACATTTACCACTCTAGTCTCCTTTAAGTAAAGAATATAGGATTCATACAGTGTTTCATGTGATCTTAACTCGAATTAAGGATTTCCCGGATCTCAGCTACCTTTTGTACCCTAAGAACTGACTTGGAGAATCTCTTTGAGTTGTTCTAAACAAGTTCTCATCTGTTTACAGTCATTTTCTCTGAATTATCCATGTTTTCATGTAGTTTCCTATATTCTGCCTTCTGGTCCAAGTATAAGCTTTCCCCACTTTTTCAAACAACTTCCTACACACTGTTATGAACTGAGGCAACTCAGGAACATTGTCTCTCAACTGTGTTATAGAGTGTAGTACTACATTTCAGTGAAGTGTAAGGCTTTCCAAAGCTGCCGAACGTGTTTCTTTCTCTATTTCAATGGTATTCTGCCTGGTATAACACATTTACCACTCTAGTCTCCTTTTACTAAAGAATATAGGATTCATACAATGTTTCATGTCATCTTAACTTGAATTAAGGATTTCCCGGATCTTAGCTACCTTTTCTACATTAAGAACTGACTTGGAGAATCTCTTTCAGCAGTTCTAAACAAGTTCTCATCTGTTTACAGTCATTTTCACTGAATTATTCATGTTTTCATGTAGTTTCCTATATTCTGCCTTCTGGTCCAAGTATAAGCTTTCCCCACTTTATCAAACAACTTCCTACACACTGTTATGAACTGAGGCAGCTCGGGAACATTGTCCCTCAACTGTGTTATAGAGTGTAGTACTGCATTTCATTGAAGTGTAAGGCTTTCCAAAGCTGCCAAACGTGTTTCTTTCTTTATTTCAATGGTATTCTGCATTGTATAACACACATTTACCACTCTAGTCTCCTTTAAGTAAAGAATATAGGATTCATACAGTGTTTCATGTCATCTTAGCTCGAATTAAGGAATTCCCGGATCTTAGCTACCTTTTCTACCCTAAGAACTGACTTGGAGAATCTCTTTGTGCTGTTCTAAACAAGTTCACATCTGTTTACACTCATTTTCTCTGAATTATCCATGTTTTCATGTAGTTTCCTATATTCTGCCTCTGGTCCAAGTATAAGCTTTGCCCACTTTATCAAACAACTTCCTACACACTGTTATGAACTGAGGGAGCTAGGGAACATTGTCTCATAACTATGTTATAGAGTGTAGTACTACATTTCAGTGAAGTGTAAGGCATTCCAAAGCTGCCAAACGTGTTTCTTTCTCTATTTCAATAGTATTCTGCCTTGTATAACACACATTTACCACTCTAGTCTCCTTTAAGTAAAGAATATAGAATTCATACAGTGTTTCATTTGATCTTTACTGGAATTAAGGATTTCCCGGATCTTAGCTACCCTTTCTACACTAAGAACTGACTTGGAGATTCTCTTTCAGCTGTTCTAAAGAAGTTCTCATCTGTTTACAGTCATTTTCACTGAATTATTCATGTTTTCATGTAGTTTCCTATATTCTGCCTTCTGGCCCAAGTATAAGCTTTGCCCACTTTATCAAACAACTTCCTACACACTGTTATGAACTGAGGTAGCTCGGGAACATTGTCTCTAAAATGTGTTATAGAGTGTAGTACTACATTTCAGTGAAGTGTAAGGCTTTCCTAGTTTCCTATATTCTGCCTTCTGGCCCTAGTATAAGCTTTGCCCACTTTATCAAACAACTTCCTACACACTGTTAAGTAATGAGGCAGCTATTGAACATTGTCTCTCAACTTTGTTATAGAGTGTAGTACTACATTTCAGTGAAGTGTAAGGCTTTCCAAAGCTGCCGAACGTGTTTCTTTCTCTATTTCAATGGTATTCTGCCTTGTATAACACACATTTACCACTCTAGTCTCCTTTAAGTAAAGAATATAGGATTCATTAAGTGTTTCATGTGATCTTAACTGGAATTAAGGATTTCCATTATCTTAGCTACATTTTCTACACTAAGAACTGACTTGGAGATTCTCTTTCAGCTGTTCTAAACAAGTTCTCATCTGTTTACAGTCATTTTCACTGAATTATTCATGTTTTCATGTAGTTTCCTATATTCTGCCTTCTGGTCCAAGTATAAGATTTGCCCACTTTATCAAACAACTTCCTACACACTGTTACATACTGAGGAAGCTATTGAACATTGTCTCTCAACTGTGTTATAGAGTGTAGTACTACATTTCAGTGAAGTGTAAGGCTTTGCAAAGCTGCCGAACGTGTTTCTTTCTCTATTTTAATGGTATTCTGCCTTGTATAACACACATTTACCACTCGAGTCTCCTTTAAGTAAAGAATATAGGATTCATACAGTGTTTCATGTGATCTTAACTGGAATTAAGGATTTCCCTTATCTTACCTACCTTTTCTACACTAAGAACTGACTTGGAGATTCTCTTTCAGCTGTTCTAAACAAGTTCTCATCTGTTTACAGTCATTTTCACTGAATTAATCATGTTTTCATGTAGTTTCCTATATTCTGCCTTCTGGTCCAAGTATAAGCTTTGCCCACTTTATCAAACAACTTCCTATACACTGTTAAGTACTGAGGCAGCTATTGAACATTGTCTCTCAACTGTGTTATAGAGTGTAGTACTACATTTCAGTGAAGTGTAAGGCTTTCCAAAGCTGCCGAACGTGTTTCTTTCTCTATTTCAATGGTATTCTGCCTTGTATAACACACATTTACCACTCTAGTCTCCTTTACGTAAAGAATATAGGATGCACACAGTGTTTCATGTGATCTTAACTGGAATTAAGGGTTTCCCTTATCTTAGCTACCTTTTCTACACTAAGAACTGACTTGGAGATTCTCTTTCAGCTGTTCTAAACAAGTTCTCATCTGTTTACAGTCATTTTCACTGAATTATTCATGTTTTCATGTAGTTTCCTATATTCTGCCTTCTGGTCCAAGTATAAGCTTTCCCCACTTTATCAAACAACTTCCTACACACTGTTATGAACTGAGGGAGCTAGGGAACATTGTCTCATAACTGTGTTATAGAGTGTAGTACTACATTTCAGTGAAGTGTAAGGCATTCCAAAGCTGCCAAACGTGTTTCTTTCTCTATTTCAATAGTATTCTGCCTTGTATAACACACATTTACCACTCTAGTCTCCTTTAAGTAAAGAATATAGGATTCATACAGTGTTTCATGTGATCTTTACTGGAATTAAGGATTTCCCGGATCTTAGCTACCCTTTCTACACTAAGAACTGACTTGGAGATTCTCTTTCAGCTGTTCTAAAGAAGTTCTCATCTGTTTACAGTCATTTTCACTGAATTATTCATGTTTTCATGTAGTTTCCTATATTCTGCCTTCTGGCCCAAGTATAAGCTTTGCCCACTTTATCAAACAACTTCCTACACACTGTTATGAACTGAGGCAGCTCGGGAACATTGTCTCTAAAATGTGTTATAGAGTGTAGTACTACATTTCAGTGAAGTGTAAGGCTTTCCTAGTTTCCTATATTCTGCCTTCTGGCCCTAGTATAAGCTTTGCCCACTTTATCAAACAACTTCCTACACACTGTTAAGTAATGAGGCAGCTATTGAACATTGTCTCTCAACTTTGTTATAGAGTGTAGTACTACATTTCAGTGAAGTGTAAGGCTTTCCAAAGCTGCCGAACGTGTTTCTTTCTCTATTTCAATGGTATTCTGCCTTGTATAACACACATTTACCACTCTAGTCTCCTTTAAGTAAAGAATATAGGATTCATTAAGTGTTTCATGTGATCTTAACTGGAATTAAGGATTTCCATTATCTTAGCTACATTTTCTACACTAAGAACTGACTTGGAGATTCTCTTTCAGCTGTTCTAAACAAGTTCTCATCTGTTTACAGTCATTTTCACTGAATTAATCATGTTTTCATGTAGTTTCCTATATTCTGCCTTCTGGTCCAAGTATAAGCTTTGCCCACTTTATCAAACAACTTCCTATACACTGTTAAGTACTGAGGCAGCTATTGAACATTGTCTCTCAACTGTGTTATAGAGTGTAGTACTACATTTCAGTGAAGTGTAAGGCTTTCCAAAGCTGCCGAACGTGTTTCTTTCTCTATTTCAATGGTATTCTGCCTTGTATAACACACATTTACCACTCTAGTCTCCTTTAAGTAAAGAATATAGGATTCATACAGTGTTTCATGTGATCTTTACTGGAATTAAGGATTTCCCGGATCTTAGCTACCCTTTCTACACTAAGAACTGACTTGGAGATTCTCTTTCAGCTGTTCTAAAGAAGTTCTCATCTGTTTACAGTCATTTTCACTGAATTATTCATGTTTTCATGTAGTTTCCTATATTCTGCCTTCTGGCCCAAGTATAAGCTTTGCCCACTTTATCAAACAACTTCCTACACACTGTTATGAACTGAGGCAGCTCGGGAACATTGTCTCTAAAATGTGTTATAGAGTGTAGTACTACATTTCAGTGAAGTGTAAGGCTTTCCAAAGCTGCCGAACGTGTTTCTTTCTCTATTTTAATGGTATACTGCCTTGTATAACACACATTTACCACTCTAGTCGCCTTTAAGTAAAGAATATAGGATTCACACAGTGTTTCATGTAATCTTAACTCGAATTAAGTATTTCCCGGATCTTAGCTACCTTTTCTACACTAAGAACTGACCTGGAGAATCTCTTTCAGCTGTTCTAAACATGTTCTCATCTGTTTACAGTCATTTTCACTGAATTAATCATGTTTTCATGTAGTTTCCTATATTCTGCATTCTGGTCCAAGTATAAGCTTTGCCAACTTTATCAAACAACTTCCAACACCTTGTTATGAACTGAGGCAGCTTGGGAACATTGTCTCTCAACTGTGTTATAGAGTGTAGTACTACATTTCAGTGAAGTGTAAGGCTTTCCAAAGCTGCCGAACGTGTTTCTTTCTCTATTTCAATGGTATTCTGCCTTGTATAACACACATTTACCACTCTAGTCTCCTTTACGTAAAGAATATAGGATGCACACAGTGTTTCATGTGATCTTAACTGGAATTAAGGGTTTCCCTTATCTTAGCTACCTTTTCTACACTAAGAACTGACTTGGAGATTCTCTTTCAGCTGTTCTAAACAAGTTCTCATCTGTTTACAGTCATTTTCACTGAATTATTCATGTTTTCATGTAGTTTCCTATATTCTGCCTTTTGGTCCAAGTATAAGCTTTCCCCACTTTATCAAACAACTTCCTACACACTGTTATGAACTGAGGGAGCTAGGGAACATTGTCTCATAACTGTGTTATAGAGTGTAGTACTACATTTCAGTGAAGTGTAAGGCATTCCAAAGCTGCCAAACGTGTTTCTTTCTCTATTTCAATAGTATTCTGCCTTGTATAACACACATTTACCACTCTAGTCTCCTTTAAGTAAAGAATATAGGATTCATACAGTGTTTCATGTGATCTTTACTGGAATTAAGGATTTCCCGGATCTTAGCTACCCTTTCTACACTAAGAACTGACTTGGAGATTCTCTTTCAGCTGTTCTAAAGAAGTTCTCATCTGTTTACAGTCATTTTCACTGAATTATTCATGTTTTCATGTAGTTTCCTATATTCTGCCTTCTGGCCCAAGTATAAGCTTTGCCCACTTTATCAAACAACTTCCTACACACTGTTATGAACTGAGGCAGCTCAGGAACATTGTCTCTCAACTGTGTTATAGAGTGTTGTACTACATTTCAGTGAAGTGTAAGGCTTTCCAAAGCTGCCGAACGTGTTTCTTTCTCTATTTCAATGGTATTATGCCTTGTATGACATACATTTACCACTCTCGGCTCTTTTAAATAAACAATATAGGATTCATACAGTTTTTCATGTGATCTTAACTCGAATTAAGTATTTCCAGATCCTAGCTAAATTTTCTACACTATGAACTGACTTGGAGAATCTCTTTCAGCTGTTCTAAGCCAGTTCTCATCTGTTTTCAGTCATTTTCTCTGAATTATTCTTGTTTTCATGTAGTTTCATATATTCTCCCTTCTTGTCTAAGTTTAAGCTTTGCCTACATATACAAAGAACTTCCTACACACTGTTATAAACAGAAGCAGCTCGGGAACATTGTCTCTCAACTATATTATAGAGCACTTGTATCAAACACAAGGCCCCCGGGCCAAATCCAGCCCTACTGGCCTTGCAATGTGGCCCGCACCGCGCTTTCTTCACTGCACTCTGCTGTCAGATTATGACATTGTCAGTTTATGACTGTTCAGTAAACCATTCGGTCCGCGATGTAGGCTGGATTTTAGATTTTGGACCCTTCTCTGATTGAGTTCGACACCCCTATTATAGAGTGTAGTACTACATTGCAGTGACATGTAAGGATTTCCAAAGCTGCGGAATGTGTTTCTTTCTCTACTTCAGTGATACTCTGCCTTGTATGACACTCATTTACCACTTTAGGCTTCTTTAAGTAAACAATATAGAATTCATACAGTGTTTCATGTGATCTTAACTCGAATTAAGGATTTCCTGGATATTAGCTACCCTTTCTACACTAAGAAGTGACATGGAAAATCTCTTTCAGCTGTTCTCAGCCAGTTCTGATCTGTTTACATTCATTTTCTCTGAATTATTCATGTTTTCATGTAGTTTCCTATATTCTGCCTTCTTGTCGAGGTATAAGCTTTGCCCACAAATACAAACAACTTCCCACACACTGTTATGAACAGAAACAGCTCGTGAACATTGTCTCTCAAATATGTTATAGAGTGTAGTACTACATTGCAGTGAATTGTAAGGGTTTCCATGGCTGCGGTATGTGTTAATTTCTCTTTTTCAATAATATTCTGCCTTTTATGACACTCATTTACCACTTTAGGCTTCTTTAAGTAAACAATATAGGATTCATACAGTGTTTCATGTGATCTTAACTCGAATTAAGGATTTCCCGGATCTTAGCTACCCTTTTTACACTAAGAACTGACATGGAGAATCTCTTTCAGCAGTTCTAAATGAATTCTCATCTATTTACAGTCATTTTTGGAATTTATTCATGTTTTCATGTAGTTTCCTATATTCTGCCTTCTTGTCGAAGTATAAGCTTTGCCCACATATACAAACAACTTCTTACACACTGTAATGAACAGAAGCAGCTCGGGAACAATGTCTCTCAACTATGTTATAGAGTGTAGTACTACATTGCATTGTAGTGTAAGGCTTTCCAACGCTGCCGAATGTGTTTCTTTCTCAATTTCAATGCTGTTCTGCCTTTTATGACACTCATTTACCACTCTAGGCTACTTTAAGTAAGCAATAAGATTCATACAGTGTTTCATGTGATCTCAACTCGAACTAAGGATTTTCCAGATCTTAGTTACCTTTTCTACACTAAGAACTGACTTGGAGAATCTATTTGAGCTGTTGTAAGCGAGTTCTCCTCTGTTTACAGTCATTTTTTTTGAGTTATTCATGTTTTCATGTAGTTTCCTATATTCTGCCTTCTTGTCCAAGTTTAAGCTTTGCCCACATTATCAAACAACATCCTACACATTGTTATGAACAAAAGCAGGTCAGGAACATTGTCTCTCAACTATGTTATAGAGTGTAGTACTACATTGGAGTGAAGTGTAAGGCTTTCCAAAGCTGGGGAATGTTTCTTTCTCTATTTCAATGGTGTTCTGCCTTTTATGACACTCATTTACCACTCTAGGCTCCTTTAAGCAAAAAATATAGGATTCATACAATGTTTCATGTGATGATTTTTAATTTTTAAAAAAATATATTTTTATTGATTTTTCACATAGAGGAAGAGAGAGGGATAGAGAGTTAGAAACTCTCTCTCAGCTTGTCCATGAGAGAGAATCATCGACCAGCTGCCGCTAGCACAGCACCTACTGGGGAGGTGCCCGCAGCGAAGGTACATGCACATGACCAGAATCGAACCCTGGACCTTTCAGTCCCCAGACCGACGCTCTACCACTGAGCCAAACAGTTGCCGGCTGTTTCATGTGATCTTAACTCTAATTAAGGAATTCCTGGATCTTAGCTACCTTTTCTACACTAAGAACTGTCTGGGAGAATCTCTTTCATCTGTTCAAAGGGTTCTCATCTATTTACCAACATTTTCTCTGAATTATTTATGTTTTTATATAGTTTCCTATATTATGCCTTCTTGTCCAAGAATAAGCTTTGCCACGTATACAAACAACTTCCTACACACGGTTATGAATAGAAGCAGCTCGGGAACATTGTCTCTCATCTAGGTTATGGAGTATAGTACTACATTGCCGTGAAGTGTAAGGCTTTCCAAAGCTGCCGAACCTGTTTCTTTCTCTGTTTCCTTGGTATTCTGCCTTGTATGACACACATTTACCACTCTAGGCTCCTTTAAGTAAACAATATAGGATTCATACAGTGTTTCATGTGATCTTAACTCGAATTAAGGATTTCCCGGATCTTAGCTACCTTTTTTACACTAAGAACTGACTTGGAAAATCTCTTTCAGCTATTCTAAATGAGTTCTTATCTGTTTACAGTCATTTTCTCTGAATTATTCATGTTTTCATGTAGTTTCCTATATTCTGCCTTGTTGTCAAAGTTTAAGCTTTGCCCACATATACAAACAACTTCCTACACACTGTTATGAACAGAAGCAGCTCAGGAACATTGTCTCCCAACTATGTTATAGAGTGTAGTACTACATTGCCGTGAAGTGTAAGGCTTTCGAAAGCTGCCTAACCTGTTTCTTTCTCTTTTTCCATGATATTCTGCCTTGTATGAAACACATTTACAACTCTAGGCTCCTTTAAGTAAACAATATAGGATTCACAGAGTGTTTTATGTGATCTTAACTCGAATTAAGGAATTCCTGGATCTAAGCTACCCTTTCTACACTAAGAAGTGACATGGTGAATCTCTTTCAGCTGTTCTCAGCCAGTTCTGATCTGTTTACATTCATTTTCTCTGAATTATTCATATTTTCATGTAGTTTCCTATATTCTGCCTTCTTGTCCAAGTATAAGCTTTGCCCACATATACAAAAAACTTCCTACACACTGTTATGAACAGAAGCAGCTCAGGAACATTGTCTCTCAACTATGTTATAGCTTGTAGTACTACATTGCAGTGAAGTGTGATGATTTCCAAAGCTGCGGAACGTATTTTTTTCTCAATTTCAATGGTATTCTGCCTTGTATGACCCACATTTTCCACTCTAGGCTCCTTTAAGTAAACAATATAGGATTCATACAGTGTTTCATATGATCTTACCTCGAAGTAAGGATTTCCCGGATACTATTGTAGCTACCTTTTTGACACTAAGAACTGACTTGGTGAATCTCTCAGCTGTTCTAAGCCAGTACTAATCTGTTTACAGTCATTTTATCGGAATTATTCATGTTTTCATGCAGTTTCCTTTATTCTGCCTTCTTATCCAAGTTTAAGCTTTGCCCACATATACAAACAACTTCCTACACACTGTTATGAACAGAAGCAGCTCGGGAACATTGTCTCTCAACTATGATATAGAGTGTGGTACTACATTGCAGTGAATTGTAAGGCTTTCCATGGCTGCGAAATGTGTTTCTTTCTCTTTTTCAATAATATTCTGCCTTTTATGACACTCATTTACCACTTTAGGCTTCTTTAAGTAAACAATATAGGATTCATACAGTGTTTCATGTGATCTTAACTCGAATTAAGGATTTCCCGGATCTTAGCTACCCTTTCTACACTAAGAACTGACATGGAGAATCTCTTTCAGCAGTTCTAAATGAGTTCTCATCTATTTAAAGTCATTTTTGAGATTTATTCATGTTTTCATGTAGTTTCCTATATTCTGCCTTCTTGTCCAAGTATAAGCTTTGCCCACATATACAAACAACTTCTTACACACTGTAATGAACAGAAGCAGCTCGGAAACATTGTCTCTCAACTATGTTATAGAGTGTAGTACTATATTGCATTGTAGTGTAAGGCTTTCCAACGCTGCCGAATGTGTTTCTTTCTCTATTTCAATGATATTCTGCCTGTTATGACAATCATTTACCACTCTAGGCTTCTTTCAGTAAACAATATAGGATTCATGCAGTGTTTCAGGTGATCTTAACTCGAATTCAGGATTTCCCAGATCCTAGCTACCTTTTCTAAACTAAGATCTGACTTGTAGAATCTCTTTGAGCAGTTCTAAAGGACTTCTCATCTGTTTACAGTCATTTTCTCTGAATGATTCAGGATTTCATGTAGTTTCTTATATTCTGCCTTCTTGTCCAAGTATAAGCTTTGCCCACATATACAAACAACTTCCTACACACTGTTGTGAACAGAAGCAGCTCGTGAACATTGTTTCTCAAATATGTTATAGAGTGTAGTACTACATTGCAGTGAATTGTAAGGCTTTCCAAAGCTGCCGAACATGTTTCTTTCTCTATTTCGATGGTATTCTGCCTTGTATGACAAACATTTACCACTCTAGGCTCCTTTAAGTAAGCAATATAGGATTCATACAGTGTTTCAAGTGATCTTAACTGGAAGTAAGGATTTCCCGGATCTGAGCTACCTTTTTTACACTAAAAACTGACTGGAAAATTCCTTTCAGCTGTTCTAATCCAGCTCTCATCTGTTTACAGTCATTTTCTCTGAATGATTCATGTTTTCATGTAGTTTCCTGTATTGTGCCTTCTTGGCCAAGTAAAAGTTTTGCCCTCATAAACGAACAACTTTCTACACACTGTTCTGAACAGAAGCAGCTCGGGAACATTGTCTCTCAACTATGTTATAGAGTGTAGTTCTACATTGCAGTGAAGTGTAAGGCTTTCCAAAGCTGCGAAACATGTTTCTTGCTCTATTTTGATGGTATTCTGCCTTGTATGACAAACATTTACTACTCTAGGCTCCTTTTAGTAAAGAATATAGGATTCATACACGGTTTCATGTGATCTTAACACTAATTAAGGATTTCCCGGATCTTAGCTACCCTTCCTACACTAAGAACTGATATGGAGAATCTCTTTCAGCTGTTGTAAAGGAGTTCTCATCTATTTACCCTCATTTTTTGGAATTATTCATGTTTTCATGTAGTTTCCTATATTTTGCCTTCTTGTCCAAGTATATGATTTGCCCACATATACAAAAAACTTCCTACACACTGTTATGAACAGAAGCAGCTCGGGAACATTGTCTCTCAACTATGTTATAGTGTGTAGTACTACATTGCCGTGAAGTGTAAGGCTTTCCAAAGCTGCCGAACATGTTTCTTTCTCAATTTCAAAGGTATTCTGCCTTGTATGACACTCATTTACCACTTTAGGCTTCTTTAAGTAAACAATATAGGATTCATACAGTGTTTCATGTGATCTTAACTCGAATTAAGGATTTTCCAGATCTTAGCTACCCTTTCTACACTAAGAACTGACTTGGAGAATCTCTTTCAGCGGTTCTAAGCAAGTTTTCATCTCTTTACAGTCATTTTCTCTGAATTATTCATGATTTCATGTAGTTTCCTATATTCTGCCTTCTTGTCGAGGAATAAGCATTGCCCACATATAAAAACAACTTCCAACACACTTTTTGAACAGAAGCAGCTCGGGAACATTGTCTCTCAACTATGTTATAGCGTGTAGTTCTACATTGCAGTGAAGTGTATGGCTTTCCAAAACTGCCTAACGTGTTTCTTTCTCTATTTCAATGGTATTCTTCCTTGTATGAGACCGATTTACCACTCTACGCTACTTTAAGTAAACAATATAGGATTCATACAGTGTTTCATGTGATTTTAACTCGATTAAAGATTTCCCGGATCTTAGCTGCATTTTTTACACCAATAACTGACTTGGAAAATCTCTTTCAGCTATTCTAAATCAGTTCTTATCAGTTTACAGTCATTTCCTCTGAATAATGCATGTTTTCATCTGGTTTCCAATATTCTGCATTCTTGTCCAAGTATAAGCTTAGCCCATATATACAAACAACTTCCTACACACTGTTATAAACAGAAGCAGCTCGGGAACATTGTCTCTCAAGTGTAGTACTACATTGCAGTGAAGTGTAAGGCTTTCCAAAGCTGCGGTATGTGTCTCTTTCTCTATTTCAATGATATTCTGCCTTTCATGACACTCATTTACCACTTTAGGCTCTTTAAGTAGACAATATAGGATTCATACAGTGTTTCATGTGATCTTACCTCGAAGTTAAGATTTCCCGGATGCTAACTACCTTTTCTACACTAAGAACTGACTTGGAGAATCTCTTCCAGGTGTTCTAAGCGAGTTTTCATCTATTTACAGTCATTTTCTCTGAATTATTCATGTTTTCATGTAGTTTCCTGTATTCTGCCTTCTAGGCCAAGTAAAAGATTTGCCCTCATATACGAACAACTTCCTACACACTGTTCTGAACAGAAGCAGCTCGGGAACATTGTCTCTCAACTATGTTATGGAGTTTAGTTCTACATTGCAGTGAAGTGTAAGGCTTTCCAAAGCTGCCGAACGTGCTTCTTTCTCTATTTCAATGGTATTCTGCCTTGTATAACACACATTTACCACTCTAGTCTCCTTTAAGTAAAGAATATAGGATTCATACAGTGTTTCATGTGATCTTAACTCGAATTAAGGATTTCCCGGATCTTAGCTACCTTTTCTACACTAAGAACTTACTGGAGAATCTCTTTGAGCTGTTCTAAACAAGTTCTCATCTGTTTACATTCATTTTCTCTGAATTATCAATGTTTTCATGTAGTTTCCTATATTCTGCCTTCTGGTCCAAGTATAATCTTTGCCCACGTTATCAAACAACTTCCTACACACTGTGATGAACTGAGGCAGCTCAGGAACATTGTCTCTCAACTGTGTTATAGAGTGTAGTACTACATTTCAGTGAAGTGTAAGGCTTTCCTAAGCTGCCGAACGTGTTTCTTTCTCTATTTCAATGGTATTCTGCCTTGTATAACACACATTTACCACTATAGTCTCCTTTAAGTAAAGAATATAGGATTCATACAGTGTTTCATGTCATCTTAACTCGAATTAAGGATTTCCCGGATCTTAGCTACCTTTTCTACACTAAGAACTGACTTGGAGAAGCTCTTTGAGCTGTTCTAAACAAGTTATCTGTTTACAGTCATTTTCTCTGAATTATCCATGTTTTCATGTAGTTTCCTATATTCTGCCTTCTGGTCCCAGTATAAGCTTTGCCCACTTTATCAAACAACTTCCTACACACTGTTATGAACTGAGGCAGCTCAGGAACATTGTCTCTCAACTGTGTTATAGAGTGTAGTACTACATTTCAGTGAAGTGTAAGGATTTCCAAAGCTGCCGAACGTGTTTCTTTCTCTATTTCAATGGTATTCTGCCTTGTATAACACATTTACCACTCTAGTCTCCTTTAAGTAAAGAATATAGGATTAATACAGTGTTTCTTGTCATCTTAACTTGAATTAAGGATTTCCCGGATCTTAGCTACCTTTTCTACACTAAGAACTTACTAGAGAATCTCTTTGAGCTGTTCTAAACAAGTTCTCATCTGTTTACAGTCATTTTCTCTTAATTATCCATGTTTTCATGTAGTTTTCTATATTCTGCTTTCTGGTCCAAGTATAAGCTTTCCCCACTTTATCAAACAACTTCCTACACACTGTTATGAACTGAGGCAGCTCAGGAACATTGTCTCTCAACTGTGTTATAGAGTGTAGTGCTACATTTTAGTGAAGTGTAAGGCTTTCCAAAGCTGCCAAACGTCTTTCTTTCCTATTTCAATGGTATTCTGCCTTGTATAACACACATTTACCACTCTAGTCTCCTTTAAGTAAAGAATATAGGATTCATACAGTGTTTCATGTGATCTTAACTCGAATTAAGGATTTCCCGGATCTCAGCTACCTTTTGTACCCTAAGAACTGACTTGGAGAATCTCTTTGAGTTGTTCTAAACAAGTTCTCATCTGTTTACAGTCATTTTCTCTGAATTATCCATGTTTTCATGTAGTTTCCTATATTCTGCCTTCTGGTCCAAGTATAAGCTTTCCCCACTTTTTCAAACAACTTCCTACACACTGTTATGAACTGAGGCAACTCAGGAACATTGTCTCTCAACTGTGTTATAGAGTGTAGTACTACATTTCAGTGAAGTGTAAGGCTTTCCAAAGCTGCCGAACGTGTTTCTTTCTCTATTTCAATGGTATTCTGCCTGGTATAACACATTTACCACTCTAGTCTCCTTTTACTAAAGAATATAGGATTCATACAATGTTTCATGTCATCTTAACTTGAATTAAGGATTTCCCGGATCTTAGCTACCTTTTCTACACTAAGAACTTACTAGAGAATCTCTTTGAGCTGTTCTAAACAAGTTCTCATCTGTTTACAGTCATTTTCTCTGAATTATCCATGTTTTCATGTAGTTTTCTATATTCTGCCTTCTGGTCCAAGTATAAGCTTTCCCCACTTTATCAAACAACTTCCTACACACTGTTATGAACTGAGGCAGCTCAGGAACATTGTCTCTCAACTGTGTTATAGAGTGTAATGCTACATTTTAGTGAAGTGTAAGGCTTTCCAAAGCTGCCGAACGTCTTTCTTTCCTATTTCAATGGTATTCTGCCTTGTATAACACACATTTACCACTCTAGTCTCCTTTAAGTAAAGAATATAGGATTCATACAGTGTTTCATGTGATCTTAACTCGAATTAAGGATTTCCCGGATCTCAGCTACCTTTTGTACCCTAAGAACTGACTTGGAGAATCTCTTTGAGTTGTTCTAAACAAGTTCTCATCTGTTTACAGTCATTTTCTCTGAATTATCCATGTTTTCATGTAGTTTCCTATATTCTGCCTTCTGGTCCAAGTATAAGCTTTCCCCACTTTTTCAAACAACTTCCTACACACTGTTATGAACTGAGGCAACTCAGGAACATTGTCTCTCAACTGTGTTATAGAGTGTAGTACTACATTTCAGTGAAGTGTAAGGCTTTCCAAAGCTGCCGAACGTGTTTCTTTCTCTATTTCAATGGTATTCTGCCTGGTATAACACATTTACCACTCTAGTCTCCTTTTACTAAAGAATATAGGATTCATACAATGTTTCATGTCATCTTAACTTGAATTAAGGATTTCCCGGATCTTAGCTACCTTTTCTACATTAAGAACTGACTTGGAGAATCTCTTTCAGCAGTTCTAAACAAGTTCTCATCTGTTTACAGTCATTTTCACTGAATTATTCATGTTTTCATGTAGTTTCCTATATTCTGCCTTCTGGTCCAAGTATAAGCTTTCCCCACTTTATCAAACAACTTCCTACACACTGTTATGAACTGAGGCAGCTCGGGAACATTGTCCCTCAACTGTGTTATAGAGTGTAGTACTGCATTTCATTGAAGTGTAAGGCTTTCCAAAGCTGCCAAACGTGTTTCTTTCTTTATTTCAATGGTATTCTGCATTGTATAACACACATTTACCACTCTAGTCTCCTTTAAGTAAAGAATATAGGATTCATACAGTGTTTCATGTCATCTTAGCTCGAATTAAGGAATTCCCGGATCTTAGCTACCTTTTCTACCCTAAGAACTGACTTGGAGAATCTCTTTGTGCTGTTCTAAACAAGTTCACATCTGTTTACACTCATTTTCTCTGAATTATCCATGTTTTCATGTAGTTTCCTATATTCTGCCTCTGGTCCAAGTATAAGCTTTGCCCACTTTATCAAACAACTTCCTACACACTGTTATGAACTGAGGCAGCTCGGGAACATTGTCTCTCAACTGTGTTATAGAGTGTAGTACTACATTTCAGTGATGTGTAAGGATTTCCACAGCTGCCGAACGTGTTTCTTTCTCTATTTCAATGGTATTCTGCCTTGTATAACACACATTTACCACTCTAGTCTCCTTTAAGTAAAGAATATAGGATTCATACAGTGTTTCATGTGATCTTAACTCGAATTAAGGATTTTCCGGATCTTAGCTACCTTTACTACACTAAGAACTGATTTGGAGATTCTCTTTGAGCTGTTCTAAACAAGTTCTCATCTGTTTACAGTCATTTTCTCTGAATTATCCATGTTTTCATGTCGTTTCCTATATTCTGCCTTCTGGTCCAAGTATAAGCTTTGCCCACTTTATCAAACAACTTCCTACACACTGTTATGAACTGATGCAGCTCAGGCACATTGTCTCTCAACTGTGTTATAGAGTGTGGTACTATATTTCAGTGAAGTGTAAGGCTTTCCAAAGCTGCCGAACGTGTTTCTTTCTATATTTCAATTGCATTCTGCCTTGTATAACACACATTTACCACTCTAGTCTCCTTTAAGGAAAGAATATAGGATTCATACAGTGTTTCATGTGATCTTAACTCGAATTAAGGATTTCCTGGATCTTAGCTACCTTTTCTACACTAAGAACTTACTGGAGAATCTCTTTGAGCTGTTCTAAACAAGTTCTCATGTGTTTACAGTCATTTTCTCTGAATTATCCATGTTTTCAGGTAGTTTCCTATATTCTGCCTTCTGGTCCAAGTATAATCTTTGCCCACTTTATCAACAACTTCCTACACACTGTTATGAACTGAGGGAGCTCGGGAACATTGTCTCTCAACTGTGTTATAGAGTGTAGTACTACATTTCAGTGAAGTTTAAGGCTTTTCAAAGCCGCCGAACGTGTTTCTTTCTCTATTTCAATGGTATTCTGCCTTGAATAACACACATTTTCCACTCTAGTCTCCTTTAAGTAAAGAATATAGGATTCATAAAGTGTTTCATGTGATCTTAACTCGAATTAAGGATTTCCCGGATCTTAGCTACCTTTTCTATACTAAGAACTGACTTGGAGAATCTCTTTGAGCTGTTCTAAACAAGTTATTAGTTTACAGTCATTTTCTCTGAATTATCCACGTTTTCATGTAGTTTCCTATATTCTGCCTTCTGGTCCAAGTATAAGCTTTGCCCACTTAATCAAAAAACTTCCTACACACTGTTATGAACTGAGGCAGCTCGGGAACATTGTTTCTCAACTGTGTTATAGAGTGTAGTGCTACATTTTAGTGAAGTGTAAGGCTTTCCAAAGCTGCCGAACGTGTTTCTTTCCTATTTCAATGGTATTCTGCCTTGTATAACACACATTTACCACTCTAGTCTCCTTTAAGTAAAGAATATAGGATTCATACAGTGTTTCATGTGATCTTAACTCGAATTAAGGATTTCCCGGATCTTAGCTACCTTTTCTACAGTAAGAACTGACTTGGAGAAGCTCTTTGAGCTGTTCTAAACAAGTTATCTGTTTATAGTCATTTTCTCTGAATTATCCATGTTTTCATGTAGTTTCCTATATTCTGCCGTCTGGTCCATGTATAAGCTTTGCCCACTTTATCAAACAACTTCCTACACACTGTTATGAACTGAGGCAGCTCGGGAACATTGTCTCTCATCTGTGTTATAGAGTGTAGTACTACATTTCAGTGAAGTGTAAGGCTTTCCAAAGCTGCCGAACGTGTTTCTTTGTCTATTACAATGGTATTCTGCCTGGTATAACACACATTTACCACTCTAGTCTCCTTTAAGTAAAGAATATAGGATTCATACAGTGTTTCATGTGATCTTAACTTGAATTAAGGATTTCCCGCATCTTAGCTATCTTTTCTACACTAAGAACTGACTTGGAGAATCTCTTTGAGCTGTTCTAAACAAGTTCTCATCTGTTTACAGTCATTTTCTCTGAATTATCCATATTTTCATGTATTTTCCTATATTCTGCCATCTGGTCCAAGTATAAGCTTTGCCCACTTTATCAAACAACTTCCGACACACTGTTATGAACTGAGGCAGCTCGGGCACATTGTCTCTCAACTGTGTTATAGAATGTAGTACTACATTTCAGTGAAGTGTAAGGCTTTCCAAAGCTGCCGAACATGTTTCTTTCCCTATTTTAATGGTATTCTGCCTTGTATAACACATATTTACCACTCTAGTCTCCTTTAAGTAAAGAATATAGGATTCATACATTGTTTCATGTCATCTTAACTCGAATTAAGGATTTCCCGGATCTTAGCTACCTTTTCTACACTAAGAACTGACTTGGAGAAGCTCTTTGAGCTGTTCTAAAGAAGTTATCTGTTTACAGTCATTTTCTCTGAATTATCCATGTTTTCATGTAGTTTCCTATATTCTGCCTTCTGGTCCAAGTATAAGCTTTGCCCACTTTATCAAACAACTTCCTACACACTGTTATGAACTGAGGCAGCTCAGGAACATTGTCTCTCAACTGTGTTATAGAGTGTTGTACTACATTTCAGTGAAGTGTAAGGCTTTCCAAAGCTGCCAAACGTGTTTCTTTCTCTATTTCAATGGTATTCTGCCTTGTGTAACACACATTTACCACTCTAGTCTCCTTTAAGTAAAGAATATAGGATTCATACAGTGTTTCATGTGATCTTAACTCGAATTAAGGATTTCCCGGATCTTAGCTACCTTTTCTACAGTAAGAACTGACTTGGAGAAGCTCTTTGAGCTGTTCTAAACAAGTTATCTGTTTATAGTCATTTTCTCTGAATTATCCATGTTTTCATGTAGTTTCCTATATTCTGCCTTCTGGTCCAAGTGTAAGCTTTGCCCACTTTATCAAACAACTTCCTACACACTGTTATGAACTGAGGCAGCTCAGGAACATTGTCTCTCAACTGTGTTATAGAGTGTGGTACTATATTTCAGTGAAGTGTAAGGCTTTCCAAAGCTGCCGAACGTGTTTCTTTCTATATTTCAATTGCATTCTGCCTTGTATAACACACATTTACCACTCTAGTCTCCTTTAAGTAAAGAATATAGGATTCATACAGTGTTTCATGTGATCTTAACTCGAATTAAGGATTTCCTGGATCTTAGCTACATTTTCTACACTAAGAACTGACTTGGAGATTCTCTTTCAGCTGTTCTAAACAAGTTCTCATCTGTTTACAGTCATTTTCACTGAATTATTCATGTTTTCATGTAGTTTCCTATATTCTGCCTTCTGGTCCAAGTATAAGATTTGCCCACTTTATCAAACAACTTCCTACACACTGTTAAGTACTGAGGCAGCTATTGAACATTGTCTCTCAACTGTGTTATAGAGTGTAGTACTACATTTCAGTGAAGTGTAAAGCTTTGCAAAGCTGCCGAACGTGTTTCTTTCTCTATTTTAATGGTATTCTGCCTTGTATAACACACATTTACCACTCGAGTCTCCTTTAAGTAAAGAATATAGGATTCATACAGTGTTTCATGTGATCTTAACTGGAATTAAGGATTTCCCTTATCTTACCTACCTTTTCTACACTAAGAACTGACTTGGAGATTCTCTTTCAGCTGTTCTAAACAAGTTCTCATCTGTTTACAGTCATTTTCACTGAATTAATCATGTTTTCATGTAGTTTCCTATATTCTGCCTTCTGGTCCAAGTATAAGCTTTGCCCACTTTATCAAACAACTTCCTATACACTGTTAAGTACTGAGGCAGCTATTGAACATTGTCTCTCAACTGTGTTATAGAGTGTGGTACTACATTTCAGTGAAGTGTAAGGCTTTCCAAAGCTGCTGAACGTGTTTCTTTCTCTATTTCAATGGTATTCTGCCTTGTATAACACACATTTACCACTCTAGTCTCCTTTACGTAAAGAATATAGGATGCACACAGTGTTTCATGTGATCTTAACTGGAATTAAGGGTTTCCCTTATCTTAGCTACCTTTTCTACACTAAGAACTGACTTGGAGATTCTCTTTCAGCTGTTCTAAAAAAGTTCTCATCTATTTACAGTCATTTTCACTGAATTATTCATGTTTTCATGTAGTTTCCTATATTCTGCCTTATGGTCCAAGTATAAGCTTTCCCCACTTTATCAAACAACTTCCTACACACTGTTATGAACTGAGGGAGCTAGGGAACATTGTCTCATAACTATGTTATAGAGTGTAGTACTACATTTCAGTGAAGTGTAAGGCATTCCAAAGCTGCCAAACGTGTTTCTTTCTCTATTTCAATAGTATTCTGCCTTGTATAACACACATTTACCACTCTAGTCTCCTTTAAGTAAAGAATATAGGATTCATACAGTGTTTCATTTGATCTTTACTGGAATTAAGGATTTCCCGGATCTTAGCTACCCTTTCTACACTAAGAACTGACTTGGAGATTCTCTTTCAGCTGTTCTAAAGAAGTTCTCATCTGTTTACAGTCATTTTCACTGAATTATTCATGTTTTCATGTAGTTTCCTATATTCTGCCTTCTGGCCCAAGTATAAGCTTTGCCCACTTTATCAAACAACTTCCTACACACTGTTATGAACTGAGGTAGCTCGGGAACATTGTCTCTAAAATGTGTTATAGAGTGTAGTACTACATTTCAGTGAAGTGTAAGGCTTTCCTAGTTTCCTATATTCTGCCTTCTGGCCCTAGTATAAGCTTTGCCCACTTTATCAAACAACTTCCTACACACTGTTAAGTAATGAGGCAGCTATTGAACATTGTCTCTCAACTTTGTTATAGAGTGTAGTACTACATTTCAGTGAAGTGTAAGGCTTTCCAAAGCTGCCGAACGTGTTTCTTTCTCTATTTCAATGGTATTCTGCCTTGTATAACACACATTTACCACTCTAGTCTCCTTTAAGTAAAGAATATAGGATTCATTAAGTGTTTCATGTGATCTTAACTGGAATTAAGGATTTCCATTATCTTAGCTACATTTTCTACACTAAGAACTGACTTGGAGATTCTCTTTCAGCTGTTCTAAACAAGTTCTCATCTGTTTACAGTCATTTTCACTGAATTATTCATGTTTTCATGTAGTTTCCTATATTCTGACTTCTGGTCCAAGTATAAGATTTGCCCACTTTATCAAACAACTTCCTACACACTGTTACGTACTGAGGAAGCTATTGAACATTGTCTCTCAACTGTGTTATAGAGTGTAGTACTACATTTCAGTGAAGTGTAAGGCTTTGCAAAGCTGCCGAACGTGTTTCTTTCTCTATTTTAATGGTATTCTGCCTTGTATAACACACATTTACCACTCGAGTCTCCTTTAAGTAAAGAATATAGGATTCATACAGTGTTTCATGTGATCTTAACTGGAATTAAGGATTTCCCTTATCTTACCTACCTTTTCTACACTAAGAACTGACTTGGAGATTCTCTTTCAGCTGTTCTAAACAAGTTCTCATCTGTTTACAGTCATTTTCACTGAATTAATCATGTTTTCATGTAGTTTCCTATATTCTGCCTTCTGGTCCAAGTATAAGCTTTGCCCACTTTATCAAACAACTTCCTATACACTGTTAAGTACTGAGGCAGCTATTGAACATTGTCTCTCAACTGTGTTATAGAGTGTAGTACTACATTTCAGTGAAGTGTAAGGCTTTCCAAAGCTGCCGAACGTGTTTCTTTCTCTATTTCAATGGTATTCTGCCTTGTATAACACACATTTACCACTCTAGTCTCCTTTACGTAAAGAATATAGGATGCACACAGTGTTTCATGTGATCTTAACTGGAATTAAGGGTTTCCCTTATCTTAGCTACCTTTTCTACACTAAGAACTGACTTGGAGATTCTCTTTCAGCTGTTCTAAACAAGTTCTCATCTGTTTACAGTCATTTTCACTGAATTATTCATGTTTTCATGTAGTTTCCTATATTCTGCCTTCTGGTCCAAGTATAAGCTTTCCCCACTTTATCAAACAACTTCCTACACACTGTTATGAACTGAGGGAGCTAGGGAACATTGTCTCATAACTGTGTTATAGAGTGTAGTACTACATTTCAGTGAAGTGTAAGGCATTCCAAAGCTGCCAAACGTGTTTCTTTCTCTATTTCAATAGTATTCTGCCTTGTATAACACACATTTACCACTCTAGTCTCCTTTAAGTAAAGAATATAGGATTCATACAGTGTTTCATGTGATCTTTACTGGAATTAAGGATTTCCCGGATCTTAGCTACCCTTTCTACACTAAGAACTGACTTGGAGATTCTCTTTCAGCTGTTCTAAAGAAGTTCTCATCTGTTTACAGTCATTTTCACTGAATTATTCATGTTTTCATGTAGTTTCCTATATTCTGCCTTCTGGCCCAAGTATAAGCTTTGCCCACTTTATCAAACAACTTCCTACACACTGTTATGAACTGAGGCAGCTCGGGAACATTGTCTCTAAAATTTGTTATAGAGTGTAGTACTACATTTCAGTGAAGTGTAAGGCTTTCCTAGTTTCCTATATTCTGCCTTCTGGCCCTAGTATAAGCTTTGCCCACTTTATCAAACAACTTCCTACACACTGTTAAGTAATGAGGCAGCTATTGAACATTGTCTCTCAACTTTGTTATAGAGTGTAGTACTACATTTCAGTGAAGTGTAAGGCTTTCCAAAGCTGCCGAACGTGTTTCTTTCTCTATTTCAATGGTATTCTGCCTTGTATAACACACATTTACCACTCTAGTCTCCTTTAAGTAAAGAATATAGGATTCATTAAGTGTTTCATGTGATCTTAACTGGAATTAAGGATTTCCCTTATCTTACCTACCTTTTCTACACTAAGAACTGACTTGGAGATTCTCTTTCTGCTGTTCTAAACAAGTTCTCATCTGTTTACAGTCATTTTCACTGAATTAATCATGTTTTCATGTAGTTTCCTATATTCTGCCTTCTGGTCCAAGTATAAGCTTTGCCCACTTTATCAAACAACTTCCTATACACTGTTAAGTACTGAGGCAGCTATTGAACATTGTCTCTCAACTGTGTTATAGAGTGTAGTACTACATTTCAGTGAAGTGTAAGGCTTTCCAAAGCTGCCGAACGTGTTTCTTTCTCTATTTCAATGGTATTCTGCCTTGTATAACACACATTTACCACTCTAGTCTCCTTTACGTAAAGAATATAGGATGCACACAGTGTTTCATGTGATCTTAACTGGAATTAAGGGTTTCCCTTATCTTAGCTACCTTTTCTACACTAAGAACTGACTTGGAGATTCTCTTTCAGCTGTTCTAAACAAGTTCTCATCTGTTTACAGTCATTTTCACTGAATTATTCATGTTTTCATGTAGTTTCCTATATTCTGCCTTCTGGTCCAAGTATAAGCTTTCCCCACTTTATCAAACAACTTCCTACACACTGTTATGAACTGAGGGAGCTAGGGAACATTGTCTCATAACTGTGTTATAGAGTGTAGTACTACATTTCAGTGAAGTGTAAGGCATTCCAAAGCTGCCAAACGTGTTTCTTTCTCTATTTCAATAGTATTCTGCCTTGTATAACACACATTTACCACTCTAGTCTCCTTTAAGTAAAGAATATAGGATTCATACAGTGTTTCATGTGATCTTTACTGGAATTAAGGATTTCCCGGATCTTAGCTACCCTTTCTACACTAAGAACTGACTTGGAGATTCTCTTTCAGCTGTTCTAAAGAAGTTCTCATCTGTTTACAGTCATTTTCACTGAATTATTCATGTTTTCATGTAGTTTCCTATATTCTGCCTTCTGGCCCAAGTATAAGCTTTGCCCACTTTATCAAACAACTTCCTACACACTGTTATGAACTGAGGCAGCTCGGGAACATTGTCTCTAAAATGTGTTATAGAGTGTAGTACTACATTTCAGTGAAGTGTAAGGCTTTCCTAGTTTCCTATATTCTGCCTTCTGGCCCTAGTATAAGCTTTGCCCACTTTATCAAACAACTTCCTACACACTGTTAAGTACTGAGGCAGCTATTGAACATTGTCTCTCAACTGTGTTATAGAGTGTAGTACTACATTTCAGTGAAGTGTAAGGCTTTCCAAAGCTGCCGAACGTGTTTCTTTCTCTATTTTAATGGTATACTGCCTTGTATAACACACATTTACCACTCTAGTCGCCTTTAAGTAAAGAATATAGGATTCACACAGTGTTTCATGTAATCTTAACTCGAATTAAGTATTTCCCGGATCTTAGCTACCTTTTCTACACTAAGAACTGACCTGGAGAATCTCTTTCAGCTGTTCTAAACATGTTCTCATCTGTTTACAGTCATTTTCACTGAATTAATCATGTTTTCATGTAGTTTCCTATATTCTGCATTCTGGTCCAAGTATAAGCTTTGCCAACTTTATCAAACAACTTCCAACACCTTGTTATGAACTGAGGCAGCTTGGGAACATTGTCTCTCAACTGTGTTATAGAGTGTAGTACTACATTTCAGTGAAGTGTAAGGCTTTCCAAAGCTGCCGAACGTGTTTCTTTCTCTATTTCAATGGTATTCTGCCTTGTATAACACACATTTACCACTCTAGTCTCCTTTACATAAAGAATATAGGATGCACACAGTGTTTCATGTGATCTTAACTGGAATTAAGGGTTTCCCTTATCTTAGCTACCTTTTCTACACTAAGAACTGACTTGGAGATTCTCTTTCAGCTGTTCTAAACAAGTTCTCATCTGTTTACAGTCATTTTCACTGAATTATTCATGTTTTCATGTAGTTTCCTATATTCTGCCTTTTGGTCCAAGTATAAGCTTTCCCCACTTTATCAAACAACTTCCTACACACTGTTATGAACTGAGGGAGCTAGGGAACATTGTCTCATAACTGTGTTATAGAGTGTAGTACTACATTTCAGTGAAGTGTAAGGCATTCCAAAGCTGCCAAACGTGTTTCTTTCTCTATTTCAATAGTATTCTGCCTTGTATAACACACATTTACCACTCTAGTCTCCTTTAAGTAAAGAATATAGGATTCATACAGTGTTTCATGTGATCTTTACTGGAATTAAGGATTTCCCGGATCTTAGCTACCCTTTCTACACTAAGAACTGACTTGGAGATTCTCTTTCAGCTGTTCTAAAGAAGTTCTCATCTGTTTACAGTCATTTTCACTGAATTATTCATGTTTTCATGTAGTTTCCTATATTCTGCCTTCTGGCCCAAGTATAAGCTTTGCCCACTTTATCAAACAACTTCCTACACACTGTTATGAACTGAGGCAGCTCAGGAACATTGTCTCTCAACTGTGTTATAGAGTGTTGTACTACATTTCAGTGAAGTGTAAGGCTTTCCAAAGCTGCCGAACGTGTTTCTTTCTCTATTTCAATGGTATTATGCCTTGTATGACATACATTTACCACTCTCGGCTCTTTTAAATAAACAATATAGGATTCATACAGTTTTTCATGTGATCTTAACTCGAATTAAGTATTTCCAGATCCTAGCTAAATTTTCTACACTAAGAACTGACTTGGAGAATCTCTTTCAGCTGTTCTAAGCCAGTTCTCATCTGTTTTCAGTCATTTTCTCTGAATTATTCTTGTTTTCATGTAGTTTCATATATTCTCCCTTCTTGTCTAAGTTTAAGCTTTGCCTACATATACAAAGAACTTCCTACACACTGTTATAAACAGAAGCAGCTCGGGAACATTGTCTCTCAACTATATTATAGAGCACTTGTATCAAACACAAGGCCCCCGGGCCAAATCCAGCCCTACTGGCCTTGCAATGTGGCCCGCACCGCGCTTTCTTCACTGCACTCTGCTGTCAGATTATGACATTGTCAGTTTATGACTGTTCAGTAAACCATTCGGTCCGCGATGTAGGCTGGATTTTAGATTTTGGACCCTTCTCTGATTGAGTTCGACACCCCTATTATAGAGTGTAGTACTACATTGCAGTGACATGTAAGGATTTCCAAAGCTGCGGAATGTGTTTCTTTCTCTACTTCAGTGATACTCTGCCTTGTATGACACTCATTTACCACTTTAGGCTTCTTTAAGTAAACAATATAGAATTCATACAGTGTTTCATGTGATCTTAACTCGAATTAAGGATTTCCTGGATATTAGCTACCCTTTCTACACTAAGAAGTGACATGGAAAATCTCTTTCAGCTGTTCTCAGCCAGTTCTGATCTGTTTACATTCATTTTCTCTGAATTATTCATGTTTTCATGTAGTTTCCTATATTCTGCCTTCTTGTCGAGGTATAAGCTTTGCCCACAAATACAAACAACTTCCCACACACTGTTATGAACAGAAACAGCTCGTGAACATTGTCTCTCAAATATGTTATAGAGTGTAGTACTACATTGCAGTGAATTGTAAGGGTTTCCATGGCTGCGGTATGTGTTAATTTCTCTTTTTCAATAATATTCTGCCTTTTATGACACTCATTTACCACTTTAGGCTTCTTTAAGTAAACAATATAGGATTCATACAGTGTTTCATGTGATCTTAACTCGAATTAAGGATTTCCCGGATCTTAGCTACCCTTTTTACACTAAGAACTGACATGGAGAATCTCTTTCAGCAGTTCTAAATGAATTCTCATCTATTTACAGTCATTTTTGGAATTTATTCATGTTTTCATGTAGTTTCCTATATTCTGCCTTCTTGTCGAAGTATAAGCTTTGCCCACATATACAAACAACTTCTTACACACTGTAATGAACAGAAGCAGCTCGGGAACAATGTCTCTCAACTATGTTATAGAGTGTAGTACTACATTGCATTGTAGTGTAAGGCTTTCCAACGCTGCCGAATGTGTTTCTTTCTCAATTTCAATGCTGTTCTGCCTTTTATGACACTCATTTACCACTCTAGGCTACTTTAAGTAAGCAATAAGATTCATACAGTGTTTCATGTGATCTCAACTCGAACTAAGGATTTTCCAGATCTTAGTTACCTTTTCTACACTAAGAACTGACTTGGAGAATCTATTTGAGCTGTTGTAAGCGAGTTCTCCTCTGTTTACAGTCATTTTTTTTGAGTTATTCATGTTTTCATGTAGTTTCCTATATTCTGCCTTCTTGTCCAAGTTTAAGCTTTGCCCACATTATCAAACAACATCCTACACATTGTTATGAACAAAAGCAGGTCAGGAACATTGTCTCTCAACTATGTTATAGAGTGTAGTACTACATTGGAGTGAAGTGTAAGGCTTTCCAAAGCTGGGGAATGTTTCTTTCTCTATTTCAATGGTGTTCTGCCTTTTATGACACTCATTTACCACTCTAGGCTCCTTTAAGCAAAAAATATAGGATTCATACAATGTTTCATGTGATGATTTTTAATTTTTAAAAAAATATATTTTTATTGATTTTTCACATAGAGGAAGAGAGAGGGATAGAGAGTTAGAAACTCTCTCTCAGCTTGTCCATGAGAGAGAATCATCGACCAGCTGCCGCTAGCACAGCACCTACTGGGGATGTGCCCGCAGCGAAGGTACATGCACATGACCAGAATCGAACCCTGGACCTTTCAGTCCCCAGACCGACGCTCTACCACTGAGCCAAACAGTTGCCGGCTGTTTCATGTGATCTTAACTCTAATTAAGGAATTCCTGGATCTTAGCTACCTTTTCTACACTAAGAACTGTCTGGGAGAATCTCTTTCATCTGTTCAAAGGGTTCTCATCTATTTACCAACATTTTCTCTGAATTATTTATGTTTTTATATAGTTTCCTATATTATGCCTTCTTGTCCAAGAATAAGCTTTGCCACGTATACAAACAACTTCCTACACACGGTTATGAATAGAAGCAGCTCGGGAACATTGTCTCTCATCTAGGTTATGGAGTATAGTACTACATTGCCGTGAAGTGTAAGGCTTTCCAAAGCTGCCGAACCTGTTTCTTTCTCTGTTTCCTTGGTATTCTGCCTTGTATGACACACATTTACCACTCTAGGCTCCTTTAAGTAAACAATATAGGATTCATACAGTGTTTCATGTGATCTTAACTCGAATTAAGGATTTCCCGGATCTTAGCTACCTTTTTTACACTAAGAACTGACTTGGAAAATCTCTTTCAGCTATTCTAAATGAGTTCTTATCTGTTTACAGTCATTTTCTCTGAATTATTCATGTTTTCATGTAGTTTCCTATATTCTGCCTTGTTGTCAAAGTTTAAGCTTTGCCCACATATACAAACAACTTCCTACACACTGTTATGAACAGAAGCAGCTCAGGAACATTGTCTCCCAACTATGTTATAGAGTGTAGTACTACATTGCCGTGAAGTGTAAGGCTTTCGAAAGCTGCCTAACCTGTTTCTTTCTCTTTTTCCATGATATTCTGCCTTGTATGAAACACATTTACAACTCTAGGCTCCTTTAAGTAAACAATATAGGATTCACAGAGTGTTTTATGTGATCTTAACTCGAATTAAGGAATTCCTGGATCTAAGCTACCCTTTCTACACTAAGAAGTGACATGGTGAATCTCTTTCAGCTGTTCTCAGCCAGTTCTGATCTGTTTACATTCATTTTCTCTGAATTATTCATATTTTCATGTAGTTTCCTATATTCTGCCTTCTTGTCCAAGTATAAGCTTTGCCCACATATACAAAAAACTTCCTACACACTGTTATGAACAGAAGCAGCTCAGGAACATTGTCTCTCAACTATGTTATAGCTTGTAGTACTACATTGCAGTGAAGTGTGATGATTTCCAAAGCTGCGGAACGTATTTTTTTCTTAATTTCAATGGTATTCTGCCTTGTATGACCCACATTTTCCACTCTAGGCTCCTTTAAGTAAACAATATAGGATTCATACAGTGTTTCATATGATCTTACCTCGAAGTAAGGATTTCCCGGATACTATTGTAGCTACCTTTTTGACACTAAGAACTGACTTGGTGAATCTCTCAGCTGTTCTAAGCCAGTACTAATCTGTTTACAGTCATTTTATCGGAATTATTCATGTTTTCATGCAGTTTCCTTTATTCTGCCTTCTTATCCAAGTTTAAGCTTTGCCCACATATACAAACAACTTCCTACACACTGTTATGAACAGAAGCAGCTCGGGAACATTGTCTCTCAACTATGATATAGAGTGTGGTACTACATTGCAGTGAATTGTAAGGCTTTCCATGGCTGCGAAATGTGTTTCTTTCTCTTTTTCAATAATATTCTGCCTTTTATGACACTCATTTACCACTTTAGGCTTCTTTAAGTAAACAATATAGGATTCATACAGTGTTTCATGTGATCTTAACTCGAATTAAGGATTTCCCGGATCTTAGCTACCCTTTCTACACTAAGAACTGACTTGGAGAATCTCTTTCAGCAGTTCTAAATGAGTTCTCATCTATTTAAAGTCATTTTTGAGATTTATTCATGTTTTCATGTAGTTTCCTATATTCTGCCTTCTTGTCCAAGTATAAGCTTTGCCCACATATACAAACAACTTCTTACACACTGTAATGAACAGAAGCAGCTCGGAAACATTGTCTCTCAACTATGTTATAGAGTGTAGTACTATATTGCATTGTAGTGTAAGGCTTTCCAACGCTGCCGAATGTGTTTCTTTCTCTATTTCAATGATATTCTGCCTGTTATGACAATCATTTACCACTCTAGGCTTCTTTCAGTAAACAATATAGGATTCATGCAGTGTTTCAGGTGATCTTAACTCGAATTCAGGATTTCCCAGATCCTAGCTACCTTTTCTAAACTAAGATCTGACTTGTAGAATCTCTTTGAGCAGTTCTAAAGGACTTCTCATCTGTTTACAGTCATTTTCTCTGAATGATTCAGGATTTCATGTAGTTTCTTATATTCTGCCTTCTTGTCCAAGTATAAGCTTTGCCCACATATACAAACAACTTCCTACACACTGTTGTGAACAGAAGCAGCTCGTGAACATTGTTTCTCAAATATGTTATAGAGTGTAGTACTACATTGCAGTGAATTGTAAGGCTTTCCAAAGCTGCCGAACATGTTTCTTTCTCTATTTCGATGGTATTCTGCCTTGTATGACAAACATTTACCACTCTAGGCTCCTTTAAGTAAGCAATATAGGATTCATACAGTGTTTCAAGTGATCTTAACTGGAAGTAAGGATTTCCCGGATCTGAGCTACCTTTTTTACACTAAAAACTGACTGGAAAATTCCTTTCAGCTGTTCTAATCCAGCTCTCATCTGTTTACAGTCATTTTCTCTGAATGATTCATGTTTTCATGTAGTTTCCTGTATTGTGCCTTCTTGGCCAAGTAAAAGTTTTGCCCTCATAAACGAACAACTTTCTACACACTGTTCTGAACAGAAGCAGCTCGGGAACATTGTCTCTCAACTATGTTATAGAGTGTAGTTCTACATTGCAGTGAAGTGTAAGGCTTTCCAAAGCTGCGAAACATGTTTCTTGCTCTATTTTGATGGTATTCTGCCTTGTATGACAAACATTTACTACTCTAGGCTCCTTTTAGTAAAGAATATAGGATTCATACACGGTTTCATGTGATCTTAACACTAATTAAGGATTTCCCGGATCTTAGCTACCCTTCCTACACTAAGAACTGATATGGAGAATCTCTTTCAGCTGTTGTAAAGGAGTTCTCATCTATTTACCCTCATTTTTTGGAATTATTCATGTTTTCATGTAGTTTCCTATATTCTGCCTTCTTGTCCAAGTATATGATTTGCCCACATATACAAAAAACTTCCTACACACTGTTATGAACAGAAGCAGCTCGGGAACATTGTCTCTCAACTATGTTATAGTGTGTAGTACTACATTGCCGTGAAGTGTAAGGCTTTCCAAAGCTGCCGAACATGTTTCTTTCTCAATTTCAAAGGTATTCTGCCTTGTATGACACTCATTTACCACTTTAGGCTTCTTTAAGTAAACAATATAGGATTCATACAGTGTTTCATGTGATCTTAACTCGAATTAAGGATTTTCCAGATCTTAGCTACCCTTTCTACACTAAGAACTGACTTGGAGAATCTCTTTCAGCGGTTCTAAGCAAGTTTTCATCTCTTTACAGTCATTTTCTCTGAATTATTCATGATTTCATGTAGTTTCCTATATTCTGCCTTCTTGTCGAGGAATAAGCATTGCCCACATATAAAAACAACTTCCAACACACTTTTTGAACAGAAGCAGCTCGGGAACATTGTCTCTCAACTATGTTATAGCGTGTAGTACTACATTGCAGTGAAGTGTATGGCTTTCCAAAACTGCCTAACGTGTTTCTTTCTCTATTTCAATGGTATTCTTCCTTGTATGAGACCGATTTACCACTCTACGCTACTTTAAGTAAACAATATAGGATTCATACAGTGTTTCATGTGATTTTAACTCGATTAAAGATTTCCCGGATCTTAGCTGCATTTTTTACACCAATAACTGACTTGGAAAATCTCTTTCAGCTATTCTAAATCAGTTCTTATCAGTTTACAGTCATTTCCTCTGAATAATGCATGTTTTCATCTGGTTTCCAATATTCTGCCTTCTTGTCCAAGTATAAGCTTAGCCCATATATACAAACAACTTCCTACACACTGTTATAAACAGAAGCAGCTCGGGAACATTGTCTCTCAAGTGTAGTACTACATTGCAGTGAAGTGTAAGGCTTTCCAAAGCTGCGGTATGTGTCTCTTTCTCTATTTCAATGATATTCTGCCTTTCATGACACTCATTTACCACTTTAGGCTCTTTAAGTAGACAATATAGGATTCATACAGTGTTTCATGTGATCTTACCTCGAAGTTAAGATTTCCCGGATGCTAACTACCTTTTCTACACTAAGAACTGACTTGGAGAATCTCTTCCAGGTGTTCTAAGCGAGTTTACATCTATTTACAGTCATTTTCTCTGAATTATTCATGTTTTCATGTAGTTTCCTGTATTCTGCCTTCTAGGCCAAGTAAAAGATTTGCCCTCATATACGAACAACTTCCTACACACTGTTCTGAACAGAAGCAGCTCGGGAACATTGTCTCTCAACTATGTTATGGAGTTTAGTTCTACATTGCAGTGAAGTGTAAGGCTTTCCAAAGCTGCCGAACGTGCTTCTTTCTCTATTTCAATGGTATTCTGCCTTGTATAACACACATTTACCACTCTAGTCTCCTTTAAGTAAAGAATATAGGATTCATACAGTGTTTCATGTGATCTTAACTCGAATTAAGGATTTCCCGGATCTTAGCTACCTTTTCTACACTAAGAACTTACTGGAGAATCTCTTTGAGCTGTTCTAAACAAGTTCTCATCTGTTTACATTCATTTTCTCTGAATTATCAATGTTTTCATGTAGTTTCCTATATTCTGCCTTCTGGTCCAAGTATAATCTTTGCCCACTTTATCAAACAACTTCCTACACACTGTTATGAACTGAGGCAGCTCAGGAACATTGTCTCTCAACTGTGTTATAGAGTGTAGTACTACATTTCAGTGAAGTGTAAGGCTTTCCTAAGCTGCCGAACGTGTTTCTTTCTCTATTTCAATGGTATTCTGCCTTGTATAACACACATTTACCACTATAGTCTCCTTTAAGTAAAGAATATAGGATTCATACAGTGTTTCATGTCATCTTAACTCGAATTAAGGATTTCCCGGATCTTAGCTACCTTTTCTACACTAAGAACTGACTTGGAGAAGCTCTTTGAGCTGTTCTAAACAAGTTATCTGTTTACAGTCATTTTCTCTGAATTATCCATGTTTTCATGTAGTTTCCTATATTCTGCCTTCTGGTCCCAGTATAAGCTTTGCCCACTTTATCAAACAACTTCCTACACACTGTTATGAACTGAGGCAGCTCAGGAACATTGTCTCTCAACTGTGTTATAGAGTGTAGTACTACATTTCAGTGAAGTGTAAGGATTTCCAAAGCTGCCGAACGTGTTTCTTTCTCTATTTCAATGGTATTCTGCCTTGTATAACACATTTACCACTCTAGTCTCCTTTAAGTAAAGAATATAGGATTAATACAGTGTTTCTTGTCATCTTAACTTGAATTAAGGATTTCCCGGATCTTAGCTACCTTTTCTACACTAAGAACTTACTAGAGAATCTCTTTGAGCTGTTCTAAACAAGTTCTCATCTGTTTACAGTCATTTTCTCTTAATTATCCATGTTTTCATGTAGTTTTCTATATTCTGCCTTCTGGTCCAAGTATAAGCTTTCCCCACTTTATCAAACAACTTCCTACACACTGTTATGAACTGAGGCAGCTCAGGAACATTGTCTCTCAACTGTGTTATAGAGTGTAGTGCTACATTTTAGTGAAGTGTAAGGCTTTCCAAAGCTGCCGAACGTCTTTCTTTCCTATTTCAATGGTATTCTGCCTTGTATAACACACATTTACCACTCTAGTCTCCTTTAAGTAAAGAATATAGGATTCATACAGTGTTTCATGTGATCTTAACTCGAATTAAGGATTTCCCGGATCTCAGCTACCTTTTGTACCCTAAGAACTGACTTGGAGAATCTCTTTGAGTTGTTCTAAACAAGTTCTCATCTGTTTACAGTCATTTTCTCTGAATTATCCATGTTTTCATGTAGTTTCCTATATTCTGCCTTCTGGTCCAAGTATAAGCTTTCCCCACTTTTTCAAACAACTTCCTACACACTGTTATGAACTGAGGCAACTCAGGAACATTGTCTCTCAACTGTGTTATAGAGTGTAGTACTACATTTCAGTGAAGTGTAAGGCTTTCCAAAGCTGCCGAACGTGTTTCTTTCTCTATTTCAATGGTATTCTGCCTGGTATAACACATTTACCACTCTAGTCTCCTTTTACTAAAGAATATAGGATTCATACAATGTTTCATGTCATCTTAACTTGAATTAAGGATTTCCCGGATCTTAGCTACCTTTTCTACACTAAGAACTTACTAGAGAATCTCTTTGAGCTGTTCTAAACAAGTTCTCATCTGTTTACAGTCATTTTCTCTGAATTATCCATGTTTTCATGTAGTTTTCTATATTCTGCCTTCTGGTCCAAGTATAAGCTTTCCCCACTTTATCAAACAACTTCCTACACACTGTTATGAACTGAGGCAGCTCAGGAACATTGTCTCTCAACTGTGTTATAGAGTGTAATGCTACATTTTAGTGAAGTGTAAGGCTTTCCAAAGCTGCCGAACGTCTTTCTTTCCTATTTCAATGGTATTCTGCCTTGTATAACACACATTTACCACTCTAGTCTCCTTTAAGTAAAGAATATAGGATTCATACAGTGTTTCATGTGATCTTAACTCGAATTAAGGATTTCCCGGATCTCAGCTACCTTTTGTACCCTAAGAACTGACTTGGAGAATCTCTTTGAGTTGTTCTAAACAAGTTCTCATCTGTTTACAGTCATTTTCTCTGAATTATCCATGTTTTCATGTAGTTTCCTATATTCTGCCTTCTGGTCCAAGTATAAGCTTTCCCCACTTTTTCAAACAACTTCCTACACACTGTTATGAACTGAGGCAACTCAGGAACATTGTCTCTCAACTGTGTTATAGAGTGTAGTACTACATTTCAGTGAAGTGTAAGGCTTTCCAAAGCTGCCGAACGTGTTTCTTTCTCTATTTCAATGGTATTCTGCCTGGTATAACACATTTACCACTCTAGTCTCCTTTTACTAAAGAATATAGGATTCATACAATGTTTCATGTCATCTTAACTTGAATTAAGGATTTCCCGGATCTTAGCTACCTTTTCTACATTAAGAACTGACTTGGAGAATCTCTTTCAGCAGTTCTAAACAAGTTCTCATCTGTTTACAGTCATTTTCACTGAATTATTCATGTTTTCATGTAGTTTCCTATATTCTGCCTTCTGGTCCAAGTATAAGCTTTCCCCACTTTATCAAACAACTTCCTACACACTGTTATGAACTGAGGCAGCTCGGGAACATTGTCCCTCAACTGTGTTATAGAGTGTAGTACTGCATTTCATTGAAGTGTAAGGCTTTCCAAAGCTGCCAAACGTGTTTCTTTCTTTATTTCAATGGTATTCTGCATTGTATAACACACATTTACCACTCTAGTCTCCTTTAAGTAAAGAATATAGGATTCATACAGTGTTTCATGTCATCTTAGCTCGAATTAAGGAATTCCCGGATCTTAGCTACCTTTTCTACCCTAAGAACTGACTTGGAGAATCTCTTTGTGCTGTTCTAAACAAGTTCACATCTGTTTACACTCATTTTCTCTGAATTATCCATGTTTTCATGTAGTTTCCTATATTCTGCCTCTGGTCCAAGTATAAGCTTTGCCCACTTTATCAAACAACTTCCTACACACTGTTATGAACTGAGGCAGCTCGGGAACATTGTCTCTCAACTGTGTTATAGAGTGTAGTACTACATTTCAGTGAAGTTTAAGGCTTTTCAAAGCCGCCGAACGTGTTTCTTTCTCTATTTCAATGGTATTCTGCCTTGAATAACACACATTTTCCACTCTAGTCTCCTTTAAGTAAAGAATATAGGATTCATAAAGTGTTTCATGTGATCTTAACTCGAATTAAGGATTTCCCGGATCTTAGCTACCTTTTCTATACTAAGAACTGACTTGGAGAATCTCTTTGAGCTGTTCTAAACAAGTTATTAGTTTACAGTCATTTTCTCTGAATTATCCATGTTTTCATGTAGTTTCCTATATTCTGCCTTCTGGTCCAAGTATAAGCTTTGCCCACTTAATCAAAAAACTTCCTACACACTGTTATGAACTGAGGCAGCTCGGGAACATTGTTTCTCAACTGTGTTATATAGTGTAGTGCTACATTTTAGTGAAGTGTAAGGCTTTCCAAAGCTGCCGAACGTGTTTCTTTCCTATTTCAATGGTATTCTGCCTTGTATAACACACATTTACCACTCTAGTCTCCTTTAAGTAAAGAATATAGGATTCATACAGTGTTTCATGTGATCTTAACTCGAATTAAGGATTTCCCGGATCTTAGCTACCTTTTCTACAGTAAGAACTGACTTGGAGAAGCTCTTTGAGCTGTTCTAAACAAGTTATCTGTTTATAGTCATTTTCTCTGAATTATCCATGTTTTCATGTAGTTTCCTATATTCTGCCGTCTGGTCCATGTATAAGCTTTGCCCACTTTATCAAACAACTTCCTACACACTGTTATGAACTGAGGCAGCTCGGGAACATTGTCTCTCATCTGTGTTATAGAGTGTAGTACTACATTTCAGTGAAGTGTAAGGCTTTCCAAAGCTGCCGAACGTGTTTCTTTGTCTATTACAATGGTATTCTGCCTGGTATAACACACATTTACCACTCTAGTCTCCTTTAAGTAAAGAATATAGGATTCATACAGTGTTTCATGTGATCTTAACTTGAATTAAGGATTTCCCGCATCTTAGCTATCTTTTCTACACTAAGAACTGACTTGGAGAATCTCTTTGAGCTGTTCTAAACAAGTTCTCATCTGTTTACAGTCATTTTCTCTGAATTATCCATATTTTCATGTATTTTCCTATATTCTGCCTTCTGGTCCAAGTATAAGCTTTGCCCACTTTATCAAACAACTTCCTACACACTGTTATGAACTGAGGCAGCTCGGGAACATTGTCTCTCAACTATGTTATAGAGTGTAGTACTATATTGCATTGTAGTGTAAGGCTTTCCAACGCTGCCGAATGTGTTTCTTTCTCTATTTCAATGATATTCTGCCTGTTATGACAATCATTTACCACTCTAGGCTTCTTTCAGTAAACAATATAGGATTCATGCAGTGTTTCAGGTGATCTTAACTCGAATTCAGGATTTCCCAGATCCTAGCTACCTTTTCTAAACTAAGATCTGACTTGTAGAATCTCTTTGAGCAGTTCTAAAGGACTTCTCATCTGTTTACAGTCATTTTCTCTGAATGATTCAGGATTTCATGTAGTTTCTTATATTCTGCCTTCTTGTCCAAGTATAAGCTTTGCCCACATATACAAACAACTTCCTACACACTGTTGTGAACAGAAGCAGCTCGTGAACATTGTTTCTCAAATATGTTATAGAGTGTAGTACTACATTGCAGTGAATTGTAAGGCTTTCCAAAGCTGCCGAACATGTTTCTTTCTCTATTTCGATGGTATTCTGCCTTGTATGACAAACATTTACCACTCTAGGCTCCTTTAAGTAAGCAATATAGGATTCATACAGTGTTTCAAGTGATCTTAACTGGAAGTAAGGATTTCCCGGATCTGAGCTACCTTTTTTACACTAAAAACTGACTGGAAAATTCCTTTCAGCTGTTCTAATCCAGCTCTCATCTGTTTACAGTCATTTTCTCTGAATGATTCATGTTTTCATGTAGTTTCCTGTATTGTGCCTTCTTGGCCAAGTAAAAGTTTTGCCCTCATAAACGAACAACTTTCTACACACTGTTCTGAACAGAAGCAGCTCGGGAACATTGTCTCTCAACTATGTTATAGAGTGTAGTTCTACATTGCAGTGAAGTGTAAGGCTTTCCAAAGCTGCGAAACATGTTTCTTGCTCTATTTTGATGGTATTCTGCCTTGTATGACAAACATTTACTACTCTAGGCTCCTTTTAGTAAAGAATATAGGATTCATACACGGTTTCATGTGATCTTAACACTAATTAAGGATTTCCCGGATCTTAGCTACCCTTCCTACACTAAGAACTGATATGGAGAATCTCTTTCAGCTGTTGTAAAGGAGTTCTCATCTATTTACCCTCATTTTTTGGAATTATTCATGTTTTCATGTAGTTTCCTATATTCTGCCTTCTTGTCCAAGTATATGATTTGCCCACATATACAAAAAACTTCCTACACACTGTTATGAACAGAAGCAGCTCGGGAACATTGTCTCTCAACTATGTTATAGTGTGTAGTACTACATTGCCGTGAAGTGTAAGGCTTTCCAAAGCTGCCGAACATGTTTCTTTCTCAATTTCAAAGGTATTCTGCCTTGTATGACACTCATTTACCACTTTAGGCTTCTTTAAGTAAACAATATAGGATTCATACAGTGTTTCATGTGATCTTAACTCGAATTAAGGATTTTCCAGATCTTAGCTACCCTTTCTACACTAAGAACTGACTTGGAGAATCTCTTTCAGCGGTTCTAAGCAAGTTTTCATCTCTTTACAGTCATTTTCTCTGAATTATTCATGATTTCATGTAGTTTCCTATATTCTGCCTTCTTGTCGAGGAATAAGCATTGCCCACATATAAAAACAACTTCCAACACACTTTTTGAGCAGAAGCAGCTCGGGAACATTGTCTCTCAACTATGTTATAGCGTGTAGTACTACATTGCAGTGAAGTGTATGGCTTTCCAAAACTGCCTAACGTGTTTCTTTCTCTATTTCAATGGTATTCTTCCTTGTATGAGACCGATTTACCACTCTACGCTACTTTAAGTAAACAATATAGGATTCATACAGTGTTTCATGTGATTTTAACTCGATTAAAGATTTCCCGGATCTTAGCTGCATTTTTTACACCAATAACTGACTTGGAAAATCTCTTTCAGCTATTCTAAATCAGTTCTTATCAGTTTACAGTCATTTCCTCTGAATAATGCATGTTTTCATCTGGTTTCCAATATTTTGCCTTCTTGTCCAAGTATAAGCTTAGCCCATATATACAAACAACTTCCTACACACTGTTATGAACAGAAGCAGCTCGGGAACATTGTCTCTCAAGTGTAGTACTACATTGCAGTGAAGTGTAAGGCTTTCCAAAGCTGCGGTATGTGTCTCTTTCTCTATTTCAATGATATTCTGCCTTTCATGACACTCATTTACCACTTTAGGCTCTTTAAGTAGACAATATAGGATTCATACAGTGTTTCATGTGATCTTACCTCGAAGTTAAGATTTCCCGGATGCTAACTACCTTTTCTACACTAAGAACTGACTTGGAGAATCTCTTCCAGGTGTTCTAAGCGAGTTTTCATCTATTTACAGTCATTTTCTCTGAATTATTCATGTTTTCATGTAGTTTCCTGTATTCTGCCTTCTAGGCCAAGTAAAAGATTTGCCCTCATATACGAACAACTTCCTACACACTGTTCTGAACAGAAGCAGCTCGGGAACATTGTCTCTCAACTATGTTATGGAGTTTAGTTCTACATTGCAGTGAAGTGTAAGGCTTTCCAAAGCTGCCGAACGTGCTTCTTTCTCTATTTCAATGGTATTCTGCCTTGTATAACACACATTTACCACTCTAGTCTCCTTTACGTAAAGAATATAGGATGCACACAGTGTTTCATGTGATCTTAACTGGAATTAAGGGTTTCCCTTATCTTAGCTACCTTTTCTACACTAAGAACTGACTTGGAGATTCTCTTTCAGCTGTTCTAAACAAGTTCTCATCTGTTTACAGTCATTTTCACTGAATTATTCATGTTTTCATGTAGTTTCCTATATTCTGCCTTTTGGTCCAAGTATAAGCTTTCCCCACTTTATCAAACAACTTCCTACACACTGTTATGAACTGAGGGAGCTAGGGAACATTGTCTCATAACTGTGTTATAGAGTGTAGTACTACATTTCAGTGAAGTGTAAGGCATTCCAAAGCTGCCAAACGTGTTTCTTTCTCTATTTCAATAGTATTCTGCCTTGTATAACACACATTTACCACTCTAGTCTCCTTTAAGTAAAGAATATAGGATTCATACAGTGTTTCATGTGATCTTTACTGGAATTAAGGATTTCCCGGATCTTAGCTACCCTTTCTACACTAAGAACTGACTTGGAGATTCTCTTTCAGCTGTTCTAAAGAAGTTCTCATCTGTTTACAGTCATTTTCACTGAATTATTCATGTTTTCATGTAGTTTCCTATATTCTGCCTTCTGGCCCAAGTATAAGCTTTGCCCACTTTATCAAACAACTTCCTACACACTGTTATGAACTGAGGCAGCTCAGGAACATTGTCTCTCAACTGTGTTATAGAGTGTTGTACTACATTTCAGTGAAGTGTAAGGCTTTCCAAAGCTGCCGAACGTGTTTCTTTCTCTATTTCAATGGTATTATGCCTTGTATGACATACATTTACCACTCTCGGCTCTTTTAAATAAACAATATAGGATTCATACAGTTTTTCATGTGATCTTAACTCGAATTAAGTATTTCCAGATCCTAGCTAAATTTTCTACACTATGAACTGACTTGGAGAATCTCTTTCAGCTGTTCTAAGCCAGTTCTCATCTGTTTTCAGTCATTTTCTCTGAATTATTCTTGTTTTCATGTAGTTTCATATATTCTCCCTTCTTGTCTAAGTTTAAGCTTTGCCTACATATACAAAGAACTTCCTACACACTGTTATAAACAGAAGCAGCTCGGGAACATTGTCTCTCAACTATATTATAGAGCACTTGTATCAAACACAAGGCCCCCGGGCCAAATCCAGCCCTACTGGCCTTGCAATGTGGCCCGCACCGCGCTTTCTTCACTGCACTCTGCTGTCAGATTATGACATTGTCAGTTTATGACTGTTCAGTAAACCATTCGGTCCGCGATGTAGGCTGGATTTTAGATTTTGGACCCTTCTCTGATTGAGTTCGACACCCCTATTATAGAGTGTAGTACTACATTGCAGTGACATGTAAGGATTTCCAAAGCTGCGGAATGTGTTTCTTTCTCTACTTCAGTGATACTCTGCCTTGTATGACACTCATTTACCACTTTAGGCTTCTTTAAGTAAACAATATAGAATTCATACAGTGTTTCATGTGATCTTAACTCGAATTAAGGATTTCCTGGATATTAGCTACCCTTTCTACACTAAGAAGTGACATGGAAAATCTCTTTCAGCTGTTCTCAGCCAGTTCTGATCTGTTTACATTCATTTTCTCTGAATTATTCATGTTTTCATGTAGTTTCCTATATTCTGCCTTCTTGTCGAGGTATAAGCTTTGCCCACAAATACAAACAACTTCCCACACACTGTTATGAACAGAAACAGCTCGTGAACATTGTCTCTCAAATATGTTATAGAGTGTAGTACTACATTGCAGTGAATTGTAAGGGTTTCCATGGCTGCGGTATGTGTTAATTTCTCTTTTTCAATAATATTCTGCCTTTTATGACACTCATTTACCACTTTAGGCTTCTTTAAGTAAACAATATAGGATTCATACAGTGTTTCATGTGATCTTAACTCGAATTAAGGATTTCCCGGATCTTAGCTACCCTTTTTACACTAAGAACTGACATGGAGAATCTCTTTCAGCAGTTCTAAATGAATTCTCATCTATTTACAGTCATTTTTGGAATTTATTCATGTTTTCATGTAGTTTCCTATATTCTGCCTTCTTGTCGAAGTATAAGCTTTGCCCACATATACAAACAACTTCTTACACACTGTAATGAACAGAAGCAGCTCGGGAACAATGTCTCTCAACTATGTTATAGAGTGTAGTACTACATTGCATTGTAGTGTAAGGCTTTCCAACGCTGCCGAATGTGTTTCTTTCTCAATTTCAATGCTGTTCTGCCTTTTATGACACTCATTTACCACTCTAGGCTACTTTAAGTAAGCAATAAGATTCATACAGTGTTTCATGTGATCTCAACTCGAACTAAGGATTTTCCAGATCTTAGTTACCTTTTCTACACTAAGAACTGACTTGGAGAATCTATTTGAGCTGTTGTAAGCGAGTTCTCCTCTGTTTACAGTCATTTTTTTTGAGTTATTCATGTTTTCATGTAGTTTCCTATATTCTGCCTTCTTGTCCAAGTTTAAGCTTTGCCCACATTATCAAACAACATCCTACACATTGTTATGAACAAAAGCAGGTCAGGAACATTGTCTCTCAACTATGTTATAGAGTGTAGTACTACATTGGAGTGAAGTGTAAGGCTTTCCAAAGCTGGGGAATGTTTCTTTCTCTATTTCAATGGTGTTCTGCCTTTTATGACACTCATTTACCACTCTAGGCTCCTTTAAGCAAAAAATATAGGATTCATACAATGTTTCATGTGATGATTTTTAATTTTTAAAAAAATATATTTTTATTGATTTTTCACATAGAGGAAGAGAGAGGGATAGAGAGTTAGAAACTCTCTCTCAGCTTGTCCATGAGAGAGAATCATCGACCAGCTGCCGCTAGCACAGCACCTACTGGGGATGTGCCCGCAGCGAAGGTACATGCACATGACCAGAATCGAACCCTGGACCTTTCAGTCCCCAGACCGACGCTCTACCACTGAGCCAAACAGTTGCCGGCTGTTTCATGTGATCTTAACTCTAATTAAGGAATTCCTGGATCTTAGCTACCTTTTCTACACTAAGAACTGTCTGGGAGAATCTCTTTCATCTGTTCAAAGGGTTCTCATCTATTTACCAACATTTTCTCTGAATTATTTATGTTTTTATATAGTTTCCTATATTATGCCTTCTTGTCCAAGAATAAGCTTTGCCACGTATACAAACAACTTCCTACACACGGTTATGAATAGAAGCAGCTCGGGAACATTGTCTCTCATCTAGGTTATGGAGTATAGTACTACATTGCCGTGAAGTGTAAGGCTTTCCAAAGCTGCCGAACCTGTTTCTTTCTCTGTTTCCTTGGTATTCTGCCTTGTATGACACACATTTACCACTCTAGGCTCCTTTAAGTAAACAATATAGGATTCATACAGTGTTTCATGTGATCTTAACTCGAATTAAGGATTTCCCGGATCTTAGCTACCTTTTTTACACTAAGAACTGACTTGGAAAATCTCTTTCAGCTATTCTAAATGAGTTCTTATCTGTTTACAGTCATTTTCTCTGAATTATTCATGTTTTCATGTAGTTTCCTATATTCTGCCTTGTTGTCAAAGTTTAAGCTTTGCCCACATATACAAACAACTTCCTACACACTGTTATGAACAGAAGCAGCTCAGGAACATTGTCTCCCAACTATGTTATAGAGTGTAGTACTACATTGCCGTGAAGTGTAAGGCTTTCGAAAGCTGCCTAACCTGTTTCTTTCTCTTTTTCCATGATATTCTGCCTTGTATGAAACACATTTACAACTCTAGGCTCCTTTAAGTAAACAATATAGGATTCACAGAGTGTTTTATGTGATCTTAACTCGAATTAAGGAATTCCTGGATCTAAGCTACCCTTTCTACACTAAGAAGTGACATGGTGAATCTCTTTCAGCTGTTCTCAGCCAGTTCTGATCTGTTTACATTCATTTTCTCTGAATTATTCATATTTTCATGTAGTTTCCTATATTCTGCCTTCTTGTCCAAGTATAAGCTTTGCCCACATATACAAAAAACTTCCTACACACTGTTATGAACAGAAGCAGCTCAGGAACATTGTCTCTCAACTATGTTATAGCTTGTAGTACTACATTGCAGTGAAGTGTGATGATTTCCAAAGCTGCGGAACGTATTTTTTTCTCAATTTCAATGGTATTCTGCCTTGTATGACCCACATTTTCCACTCTAGGCTCCTTTAAGTAAACAATATAGGATTCATACAGTGTTTCATATGATCTTACCTCGAAGTAAGGATTTCCCGGATACTATTGTAGCTACCTTTTTGACACTAAGAACTGACTTGGTGAATCTCTCAGCTGTTCTAAGCCAGTACTAATCTGTTTACAGTCATTTTATCGGAATTATTCATGTTTTCATGCAGTTTCCTTTATTCTGCCTTCTTATCCAAGTTTAAGCTTTGCCCACATATACAAACAACTTCCTACACACTGTTATGAACAGAAGCAGCTCGGGAACATTGTCTCTCAACTATGATATAGAGTGTGGTACTACATTGCAGTGAATTGTAAGGCTTTCCATGGCTGCGAAATGTGTTTCTTTCTCTTTTTCAATAATATTCTGCCTTTTATGACACTCATTTACCACTTTAGGCTTCTTTAAGTAAACAATATAGGATTCATACAGTGTTTCATGTGATCTTAACTCGAATTAAGGATTTCCCGGATCTTAGCTACCCTTTCTACACTAAGAACTGACATGGAGAATCTCTTTCAGCAGTTCTAAATGAGTTCTCATCTATTTAAAGTCATTTTTGAGATTTATTCATGTTTTCATGTAGTTTCCTATATTCTGCCTTCTTGTCCAAGTATAAGCTTTGCCCACATATACAAACAACTTCTTACACACTGTAATGAACAGAAGCAGCTCGGAAACATTGTCTCTCAACTATGTTATAGAGTGTAGTACTATATTGCATTGTAGTGTAAGGCTTTCCAACGCTGCCGAATGTGTTTCTTTCTCTATTTCAATGATATTCTGCCTGTTATGACAATCATTTACCACTCTAGGCTTCTTTCAGTAAACAATATAGGATTCATGCAGTGTTTCAGGTGATCTTAACTCGAATTCAGGATTTCCCAGATCCTAGCTACCTTTTCTAAACTAAGATCTGACTTGTAGAATCTCTTTGAGCAGTTCTAAAGGACTTCTCATCTGTTTACAGTCATTTTCTCTGAATGATTCAGGATTTCATGTAGTTTCTTATATTCTGCCTTCTTGTCCAAGTATAAGCTTTGCCCACATATACAAACAACTTCCTACACACTGTTGTGAACAGAAGCAGCTCGTGAACATTGTTTCTCAAATATGTTATAGAGTGTAGTACTACATTGCAGTGAATTGTAAGGCTTTCCAAAGCTGCCGAACATGTTTCTTTCTCTATTTCGATGGTATTCTGCCTTGTATGACAAACATTTACCACTCTAGGCTCCTTTAAGTAAGCAATATAGGATTCATACAGTGTTTCAAGTGATCTTAACTGGAAGTAAGGATTTCCCGGATCTGAGCTACCTTTTTTACACTAAAAACTGACTGGAAAATTCCTTTCAGCTGTTCTAATCCAGCTCTCATCTGTTTACAGTCATTTTCTCTGAATGATTCATGTTTTCATGTAGTTTCCTGTATTGTGCCTTCTTGGCCAAGTAAAAGTTTTGCCCTCATAAACGAACAACTTTCTACACACTGTTCTGAACAGAAGCAGCTCGGGAACATTGTCTCTCAACTATGTTATAGAGTGTAGTTCTACATTGCAGTGAAGTGTAAGGCTTTCCAAAGCTGCGAAACATGTTTCTTGCTCTATTTTGATGGTATTCTGCCTTGTATGACAAACATTTACTACTCTAGGCTCCTTTTAGTAAAGAATATAGGATTCATACACGGTTTCATGTGATCTTAACACTAATTAAGGATTTCCCGGATCTTAGCTACCCTTCCTACACTAAGAACTGATATGGAGAATCTCTTTCAGCTGTTGTAAAGGAGTTCTCATCTATTTACCCTCATTTTTTGGAATTATTCATGTTTTCATGTAGTTTCCTATATTCTGCCTTCTTGTCCAAGTATATGATTTGCCCACATATACAAAAAACTTCCTACACACTGTTATGAACAGAAGCAGCTCGGGAACATTGTCTCTCAACTATGTTATAGTGTGTAGTACTACATTGCCGTGAAGTGTAAGGCTTTCCAAAGCTGCCGAACATGTTTCTTTCTCAATTTCAAAGGTATTCTGCCTTGTATGACACTCATTTACCACTTTAGGCTTCTTTAAGTAAACAATATAGGATTCATACAGTGTTTCATGTGATCTTAACTCGAATTAAGGATTTTCCAGATCTTAGCTACCCTTTCTACACTAAGAACTGACTTGGAGAATCTCTTTCAGCGGTTCTAAGCAAGTTTTCATCTCTTTACAGTCATTTTCTCTGAATTATTCATGATTTCATGTAGTTTCCTATATTCTGCCTTCTTGTCGAGGAATAAGCATTGCCCACATATAAAAACAACTTCCAACACACTTTTTGAACAGAAGCAACTCGGGAACATTGTCTCTCAACTATGTTATAGCGTGTAGTACTACATTGCAGTGAAGTGTATGGCTTTCCAAAACTGCCTAACGTGTTTCTTTCTCTATTTCAATGGTATTCTTCCTTGTATGAGACCGATTTACCACTCTACGCTACTTTAAGTAAACAATATAGGATTCATACAGTGTTTCATGTGATTTTAACTCGATTAAAGATTTCCCGGATCTTAGCTGCATTTTTTACACCAATAACTGACTTGGAAAATCTCTTTCAGCTATTCTAAATCAGTTCTTATCAGTTTACAGTCATTTCCTCTGAATAATGCATGTTTTCATCTGGTTTCCAATATTCTGCCTTCTTGTCCAAGTATAAGCTTAGCCCATATATACAAACAACTTCCTACACACTGTTATAAACAGAAGCAGCTCGGGAACATTGTCTCTCAAGTGTAGTACTACATTGCAGTGAAGTGTAAGGCTTTCCAAAGCTGCGGTATGTGTCTCTTTCTCTATTTCAATGATATTCTGCCTTTCATGACACTCATTTACCACTTTAGGCTCTTTAAGTAGACAATATAGGATTCATACAGTGTTTCATGTGATCTTACCTCGAAGTTAAGATTTCCCGGATGCTAACTACCTTTTCTACACTAAGAACTGACTTGGAGAATCTCTTCCAGGTGTTCTAAGCGAGTTTTCATCTATTTACAGTCATTTTCTCTGAATTATTCATGTTTTCATGTAGTTTCCTGTATTCTGCCTTCTAGGCCAAGTAAAAGATTTGCCCTCATATACGAACAACTTCCTACACACTGTTCTGAACAGAAGCAGCTCGGGAACATTGTCTCTCAACTATGTTATGGAGTTTAGTTCTACATTGCAGTGAAGTGTAAGGCTTTCCAAAGCTGCCGAACGTGCTTCTTTCTCTATTTCAATGGTATTCTGCCTTGTATAACACACATTTACCACTCTAGTCTCCTTTAAGTAAAGAATATAGGATTCATACAGTGTTTCATGTGATCTTAACTCGAATTAAGGATTTCCCGGATCTTAGCTACCTTTTCTACACTAAGAACTTACTGGAGAATCTCTTTGAGCTGTTCTAAACAAGTTCTCATCTGTTTACATTCATTTTCTCTGAATTATCAATGTTTTCATGTAGTTTCCTATATTCTGCCTTCTGGTCCAAGTATAATCTTTGCCCACTTTATCAAACAACTTCCTACACACTGTTATGAACTGAGGCAGCTCAGGAACATTGTCTCTCAACTGTGTTATAGAGTGTAGTACTACATTTCAGTGAAGTGTAAGGCTTTCCTAAGCTGCCGAACGTGTTTCTTTCTCTATTTCAATGGTATTCTGCCTTGTATAACACACATTTACCACTATAGTCTCCTTTAAGTAAAGAATATAGGATTCATACAGTGTTTCATGTCATCTTAACTCGAATTAAGGATTTCCCGGATCTTAGCTACCTTTTCTACACTAAGAACTGACTTGGAGAAGCTCTTTGAGCTGTTCTAAACAAGTTATCTGTTTACAGTCATTTTCTCTGAATTATCCATGTTTTCATGTAGTTTCCTATATTCTGCCTTCTGGTCCCAGTATAAGCTTTGCCCACTTTATCAAACAACTTCCTACACACTGTTATGAACTGAGGCAGCTCAGGAACATTGTCTCTCAACTGTGTTATAGAGTGTAGTACTACATTTCAGTGAAGTGTAAGGATTTCCAAAGCTGCCGAACGTGTTTCTTTCTCTATTTCAATGGTATTCTGCCTTGTATAACACATTTACCACTCTAGTCTCCTTTAAGTAAAGAATATAGGATTAATACAGTGTTTCTTGTCATCTTAACTTGAATTAAGGATTTCCCGGATCTTAGCTACCTTTTCTACACTAAGAACTTACTAGGGAATCTCTTTGAGCTGTTCTAAACAAGTTCTCATCTGTTTACAGTCATTTTCTCTTAATTATCCATGTTTTCATGTAGTTTTCTATATTCTGCCTTCTGGTCCAAGTATAAGCTTTCCCCACTTTATCAAACAACTTCCTACACACTGTTATGAACTGAGGCAGCTCAGGAACATTGTCTCTCAACTGTGTTATAGAGTGTAGTGCTACATTTTAGTGAAGTGTAAGGCTTTCCAAAGCTGCCGAACGTCTTTCTTTCCTATTTCAATGGTATTCTGCCTTGTATAACACACATTTACCACTCTAGTCTCCTTTAAGTAAAGAATATAGGATTCATACAGTGTTTCATGTGATCTTAACTCGAATTAAGGATTTCCCGGATCTCAGCTACCTTTTGTACCCTAAGAACTGACTTGGAGAATCTCTTTGAGTTGTTCTAAACAAGTTCTCATCTGTTTACAGTCATTTTCTCTGAATTATCCATGTTTTCATGTAGTTTCCTATATTCTGCCTTCTGGTCCAAGTATAAGCTTTCCTCACTTTTTCAAACAACTTCCTACACACTGTTATGAACTGAGGCAACTCAGGAACATTGTCTCTCAACTGTGTTATAGAGTGTAGTACTACATTTCAGTGAAGTGTAAGGCTTTCCAAAGCTGCCGAACGTGTTTCTTTCTCTATTTCAATGGTATTCTGCCTGGTATAACACATTTACCACTCTAGTCTCCTTTTACTAAAGAATATAGGATTCATACAATGTTTCATGTCATCTTAACTTGAATTAAGGATTTCCCGGATCTTAGCTACCTTTTCTACACTAAGAACTTACTAGAGAATCTCTTTGAGCTGTTCTAAACAAGTTCTCATCTTTTTACAGTCATTTTCTCTGAATTATCCATGTTTTCATGTAGTTTTCTATATTCTGCCTTCTGGTCCAAGTATAAGCTTTCCCCACTTTATCAAACAACTTCCTACACACTGTTATGAACTGAGGCAGCTCAGGAACATTGTCTCTCAACTGTGTTATAGAGTGTAATGCTACATTTTAGTGAAGTGTAAGGCTTTCCAAAGCTGCCGAACGTCTTTCTTTCCTATTTCAATGGTATTCTGCCTTGTATAACACACATTTACCACTCTAGTCTCCTTTAAGTAAAGAATATAGGATTCATACAGTGTTTCATGTGATCTTAACTCGAATTAAGGATTTCCCGGATCTCAGCTACCTTTTGTACCCTAAGAACTGACTTGGAGAATCTCTTTGAGTTGTTCTAAACAAGTTCTCATCTGTTTACAGTCATTTTCTCTGAATTATCCATGTTTTCATGTAGTTTCCTATATTCTGCCTTCTGGTCCAAGTATAAGCTTTCCCCACTTTTTCAAACAACTTCCTACACACTGTTATGAACTGAGGCAACTCAGGAACATTGTCTCTCAACTGTGTTATAGAGTGTAGTACTACATTTCAGTGAAGTGTAAGGCTTTCCAAAGCTGCCGAACGTGTTTCTTTCTCTATTTCAATGGTATTCTGCCTGGTATAACACATTTACCACTCTAGTCTCCTTTTACTAAAGAATATAGGATTCATACAATGTTTCATGTCATCTTAACTTGAAATAAGGATTTCCCGGATTTTAGCTACCTTTTCTACATTAAGAACTGACTTGGAGAATCTCTTTCAGCAGTTCTAAACAAGTTCTCATCTGTTTACAGTCATTTTCACTGAATTATTCATGTTTTCATGTAGTTTCCTATATTCTGCCTTCTGGTCCAAGTATAAGCTTTCCCCACTTTATCAAACAACTTCCTACACACTGTTATGAACTGAGGCAGCTCGGGAACATTGTCCCTCAACTGTGTTATAGAGTGTAGTACTGCATTTCATTGAAGTGTAAGGCTTTCCAAAGCTGCCAAACGTGTTTCTTTCTTTATTTCAATGGTATTCTGCATTGTATAACACACATTTACCACTCTAGTCTCCTTTAAGTAAAGAATATAGGATTCATACAGTGTTTCATGTCATCTTAGCTCGAATTAAGGAATTCCCGGATCTTAGCTACCTTTTCTACCCTAAGAACTGACTTGGAGAATCTCTTTGTGCTGTTCTAAACAAGTTCACATCTGTTTACACTCATTTTCTCTGAATTATCCATGTTTTCATGTAGTTTCCTATATTCTGCCTTCTGGTCCCAGTATAAGCTTTGCCCACTTTATCAAACAACTTCCTACACACTGTTATGAACTGAGGCAGCTCAGGAACATTGTCTCTCAACTGTGTTATAGAGTGTAGTACTACATTTCAGTGAAGTGTAAGGATTTCCAAAGCTGCCGAACGTGTTTCTTTCTCTATTTCAATGGTATTCTGCCTTGTATAACACATTTACCACTCTAGTCTCCTTTAAGTAAAGAATATAGGATTAATACAGTGTTTCTTGTCATCTTAACTTGAATTAAGGATTTCCCGGATCTTAGCTACCTTTTCTACACTAAGAACTTACTAGGGAATCTCTTTGAGCTGTTCTAAACAAGTTCTCATCTGTTTACAGTCATTTTCTCTTAATTATCCATGTTTTCATGTAGTTTTCTATATTCTGCCTTCTGGTCCAAGTATAAGCTTTCCCCACTTTATCAAACAACTTCCTACACACTGTTATGAACTGAGGCAGCTCAGGAACATTGTCTCTCAACTGTGTTATAGAGTGTAGTGCTACATTTTAGTGAAGTGTAAGGCTTTCCAAAGCTGCCGAACGTCTTTCTTTCCTATTTCAATGGTATTCTGCCTTGTATAACACACATTTACCACTCTAGTCTCCTTTAAGTAAAGAATATAGGATTCATACAGTGTTTCATGTGATCTTAACTCGAATTAAGGATTTCCCGGATCTCAGCTACCTTTTGTACCCTAAGAACTGACTTGGAGAATCTCTTTGAGTTGTTCTAAACAAGTTCTCATCTGTTTACAGTCATTTTCTCTGAATTATCCATGTTTTCATGTAGTTTCCTATATTCTGCCTTCTGGTCCAAGTATAAGCTTTCCTCACTTTTTCAAACAACTTCCTACACACTGTTATGAACTGAGGCAACTCAGGAACATTGTCTCTCAACTGTGTTATAGAGTGTAGTACTACATTTCAGTGAAGTGTAAGGCTTTCCAAAGCTGCCGAACGTGTTTCTTTCTCTATTTCAATGGTATTCTGCCTGGTATAACACATTTACCACTCTAGTCTCCTTTTACTAAAGAATATAGGATTCATACAATGTTTCATGTCATCTTAACTTGAATTAAGGATTTCCCGGATCTTAGCTACCTTTTCTACACTAAGAACTTACTAGAGAATCTCTTTGAGCTGTTCTAAACAAGTTCTCATCTGTTTACAGTCATTTTCTCTGAATTATCCATGTTTTCATGTAGTTTTCTATATTCTGCCTTCTGGTCCAAGTATAAGCTTTCCCCACTTTATCAAACAACTTCCTACACACTGTTATGAACTGAGGCAGCTCAGGAACATTGTCTCTCAACTGTGTTATAGAGTGTAATGCTACATTTTAGTGAAGTGTAAGGCTTTCCAAAGCTGCCGAACGTCTTTCTTTCCTATTTCAATGGTATTCTGCCTTGTATAACACACATTTACCACTCTAGTCTCCTTTAAGTAAAGAATATAGGATTCATACAGTGTTTCATGTGATCTTAACTCGAATTAAGGATTTCCCGGATCTCAGCTACCTTTTGTACCCTAAGAACTGACTTGGAGAATCTCTTTGAGTTGTTCTAAACAAGTTCTCATCTGTTTACAGTCATTTTCTCTGAATTATCCATGTTTTCATGTAGTTTCCTATATTCTGCCTTCTGGTCCAAGTATAAGCTTTCCCCACTTTTTCAAACAACTTCCTACACACTGTTATGAACTGAGGCAACTCAGGAACATTGTCTCTCAACTGTGTTATAGAGTGTAGTACTACATTTCAGTGAAGTGTAAGGCTTTCCAAAGCTGCCGAACGTGTTTCTTTCTCTATTTCAATGGTATTCTGCCTGGTATAACACATTTACCACTCTAGTCTCCTTTTACTAAAGAATATAGGATTCATACAATGTTTCATGTCATCTTAACTTGAAATAAGGATTTCCCGGATTTTAGCTACCTTTTCTACATTAAGAACTGACTTGGAGAATCTCTTTCAGCAGTTCTAAACAAGTTCTCATCTGTTTACAGTCATTTTCACTGAATTATTCATGTTTTCATGTAGTTTCCTATATTCTGCCTTCTGGTCCAAGTATAAGCTTTCCCCACTTTATCAAACAACTTCCTACACACTGTTATGAACTGAGGCAGCTCGGGAACATTGTCCCTCAACTGTGTTATAGAGTGTAGTACTGCATTTCATTGAAGTGTAAGGCTTTCCAAAGCTGCCAAACGTGTTTCTTTCTTTATTTCAATGGTATTCTGCATTGTATAACACACATTTACCACTCTAGTCTCCTTTAAGTAAAGAATATAGGATTCATACAGTGTTTCATGTCATCTTAGCTCGAATTAAGGAATTCCCGGATCTTAGCTACCTTTTCTACCCTAAGAACTGACTTGGAGAATCTCTTTGTGCTGTTCTAAACAAGTTCACATCTGTTTACACTCATTTTCTCTGAATTATCCATGTTTTCATGTAGTTTCCTATATTCTGCCTCTGGTCCAAGTATAAGCTTTGCCCACTTTATCAAACAACTTCCTACACACTGTTATGAACTGAGGCAGCTCGGGAACATTGTCTCTCAACTGTGTTATAGAGTGTAGTACTACATTTCAGTGATGTGTAAGGATTTCCACAGCTGCCGAACGTGTTTCTTTCTCTATTTCAATGGTATTCTGCCTTGTATAACACACATTTACCACTCTAGTCTCCTTTAAGTAAAGAATATAGGATTCATACAGTGTTTCATGTGATCTTAACTCGAATTAAGGATTTTCCGGATCTTAGCTACCTTTACTACACTAAGAACTGATTTGGAGATTCTCTTTGAGCTGTTCTAAACAAGTTCTCATCTGTTTACAGTCATTTTCTCTGAATTATCCATGTTTTCATGTAGTTTCCTATATTCTGCCTTCTGGTCCAAGTATAAGCTTTGCCCACTTTATCAAACAACTTCCTACACACTGTTATGAACTGAGGCAGCTCGGGAACATTGTCCCTCAACTGTGTTATAGAGTGTAGTACTGCATTTCAGTGAAGTGTAAGGCTTTCCAAAGCTGCCAAACGTGTTTCTTTCTTTATTTCAATGGTATTCTGCCTTGTATAACACACATTTACCACTCTAATCTCCTTTAAGTAAAGAATATAGGATTCATGCAGTGTTTCATGTGATCTTAACTCGAATTAAGGATTTTCCAGATCTTAGCTACCTTTTCTACAGTAAGAACTGACTTGGAGAAGCTCTTTGAGCTGTTCTAAACAAGTTATCTGTTTATAGTCATTTTCTCTGAATTATCCATGTTTTCATGTCGTTTCCTATATTCTGCCTTCTGGTCCAAGTATAAGCTTTGCCCACTTTATCAAACAACTTCCTACACACTGTTATGAACTGAGGCAGCTCAGGAACATTGTCTCTCAACTGTGTTATAGAGTGTGGTACTATATTTCAGTGAAGTGTAAGGCTTTCCAAAGCTGCCGAACGTGTTTCTTTCTATATTTCAATTGCATTCTGCCTTGTATAACACACATTTACCACTCTAGTCTCCTTTAAGGAAAGAATATAGGATTCATACAGTGTTTCATGTGATCTTAACTCGAATTAAGGATTTCCTGGATCTTAGCTACCTTTTCTACACTAAGAACTTACTGGAGAATCTCTTTGAGCTGTTCTAAACAAGTTCTCATGTGTTTACAGTCATTTTCTCTGAATTATCCATGTTTTCAGGTAGTTTCCTATATTCTGCCTTCTGGTCCAAGTATAATCTTTGCCCACTTTATCAACAACTTCCTACACACTGTTATGAACTGAGGGAGCTCGGGAACATTGTCTCTCAACTGTGTTATAGAGTGTAGTACTACATTTCAGTGAAGTTTAAGGCTTTTCAAAGCCGCCGAACGTGTTTCTTTCTCTATTTCAATGGTATTCTGCCTTGAATAACACACATTTTCCACTCTAGTCTCCTTTAAGTAAAGAATATAGGATTCATAAAGTGTTTCATGTGATCTTAACTCGAATTAAGGATTTCCCGGATCTTAGCTACCTTTTCTATACTAAGAACTGACTTGGAGAATCTCTTTGAGCTGTTCTAAACAAGTTATTAGTTTACAGTCATTTTCTCTGAATTATCCATGTTTTCATGTAGTTTCCTATATTCTGCCTTCTGGTCCAAGTATAAGCTTTGCCCACTTAATCAAAAAACTTCCTACACACTGTTATGAACTGAGGCAGCTCGGGAACATTGTTTCTCAACTGTGTTATAGAGTGTAGTGCTACATTTTAGTGAAGTGTAAGGCTTTCCAAAGCTGCCGAACGTGTTTCTTTCCTATTTCAATGGTATTCTGCCTTGTATAACACACATTTACCACTCTAGTCTCCTTTAAGTAAAGAATATAGGATTCATACAGTGTTTCATGTGATCTTAACTCGAATTAAGGATTTCCCGGATCTTAGCTACCTTTTCTACAGTAAGAACTGACTTGGAGAAGCTCTTTGAGCTGTTCTAAACAAGTTATCTGTTTATAGTCATTTTCTCTGAATTATCCATGTTTTCATGTAGTTTCCTATATTCTGCCGTCTGGTCCATGTATAAGCTTTGCCCACTTTATCAAACAACTTCCTACACACTGTTATGAACTGAGGCAGCTCGGGAACATTGTCTCTCATCTGTGTTATAGAGTGTAGTACTACATTTCAGTGAAGTGTAAGGCTTTCCAAAGCTGCCGAACGTGTTTCTTTGTCTATTACAATGGTATTCTGCCTGGTATAACACACATTTACCACTCTAGTCTCCTTTAAGTAAAGAATATAGGATTCATACAGTGTTTCATGTGATCTTAACTTGAATTAAGGATTTCCCGCATCTTAGCTATCTTTTCTACACTAAGAACTGACTTGGAGAATCTCTTTGAGCTGTTCTAAACAAGTTCTCATCTGTTTACAGTCATTTTCTCTGAATTATCCATATTTTCATGTATTTTCCTATATTCTGCCTTCTGGTCCAAGTATAAGCTTTGCCCACTTTATCAAACAACTTCCTACACACTGTTATGAACTGAGGCAGCTCGGGAACATTGTCTCTCAACTATGTTATAGAGTGTAGTACTATATTGCATTGTAGTGTAAGGCTTTCCAACGCTGCCGAATGTGTTTCTTTCTCTATTTCAATGATATTCTGCCTGTTATGACAATCATTTACCACTCTAGGCTTCTTTCAGTAAACAATATAGGATTCATGCAGTGTTTCAGGTGATCTTAACTCGAATTCAGGATTTCCCAGATCCTAGCTACCTTTTCTAAACTAAGATCTGACTTGTAGAATCTCTTTGAGCAGTTCTAAAGGACTTCTCATCTGTTTACAGTCATTTTCTCTGAATGATTCAGGATTTCATGTAGTTTCTTATATTCTGCCTTCTTGTCCAAGTATAAGCTTTGCCCACATATACAAACAACTTCCTACACACTGTTGTGAACAGAAGCAGCTCGTGAACATTGTTTCTCAAATATGTTATAGAGTGTAGTACTACATTGCAGTGAATTGTAAGGCTTTCCAAAGCTGCCGAACATGTTTCTTTCTCTATTTCGATGGTATTCTGCCTTGTATGACAAACATTTACCACTCTAGGCTCCTTTAATGAAGCAATATAGGATTCATACAGTGTTTCAAGTGATCTTAACTGGAAGTAAGGATTTCCCGGATCTGAGCTACCTTTTTTACACTAAAAACTGACTGGAAAATTCCTTTCAGCTGTTCTAATCCAGCTCTCATCTGTTTACAGTCATTTTCTCTGAATGATTCATGTTTTCATGTAGTTTCCTGTATTGTGCCTTCTTGGCCAAGTAAAAGTTTTGCCCTCATAAACGAACAACTTTCTACACACTGTTCTGAAAAGAAGCAGCTCGGGAACATTGTCTCTCAACTATGTTATAGAGTGTAGTTCTACATTGCAGTGAAGTGTAAGGCTTTCCAAAGCTGCGAAACATGTTTCTTGCTCTATTTTGATGGTATTCTGCCTTGTATGACAAACATTTACTACTCTAGGCTCCTTTTAGTAAAGAATATAGGATTCATACACGGTTTCATGTGATCTTAACACTAATTAAGGATTTCCCGGATCTTAGCTACCCTTCCTACACTAAGAACTGATATGGAGAATCTCTTTCAGCTGTTGTAAAGGAGTTCTCATCTATTTACCCTCATTTTTTGGAATTATTCATGTTTTCATGTAGTTTCCTATATTCTGCCTTCTTGTCCAAGTATATGATTTGCCCACATATACAAAAAACTTCCTACACACTGTTATGAACAGAAGCAGCTCGGGAACATTGTCTCTCAACTATGTTATAGTGTGTAGTACTACATTGCCGTGAAGTGTAAGGCTTTCCAAAGCTGCCGAACATGTTTCTTTCTCAATTTCAAAGGTATTCTGCCTTGTATGACACTCATTTACCACTTTAGGCTTCTTTAAGTAAACAATATAGGATTCATACAGTGTTTCATGTGATCTTAACTCGAATTAAGGATTTTCCAGATCTTAGCTACCCTTTCTACACTAAGAACTGACTTGGAGAATCTCTTTCAGCGGTTCTAAGCAAGTTTTCATCTCTTTACAGTCATTTTCTCTGAATTATTCATGATTTCATGTAGTTTCCTATATTCTGCCTTCTTGTCGAGGAATAAGCATTGCCCACATATAAAAACAACTTCCAACACACTTTTTGAGCAGAAGCAGCTCGGGAACATTGTCTCTCAACTATGTTATAGCGTGTAGTACTACATTGCAGTGAAGTGTATGGCTTTCCAAAACTGCCTAACGTGTTTCTTTCTCTATTTCAATGGTATTCTTCCTTGTATGAGACCGATTTACCACTCTACGCTACTTTAAGTAAACAATATAGGATTCATACAGTGTTTCATGTGATTTTAACTCGATTAAAGATTTCCCGGATCTTAGCTGCATTTTTTACACCAATAACTGACTTGGAAAATCTCTTTCAGCTATTCTAAATCAGTTCTTATCAGTTTACAGTCATTTCCTCTGAATAATGCATGTTTTCATCTGGTTTCCAATATTCTGCCTTCTTGTCCAAGTATAAGCTTAGCCCATATATACAAACAACTTCCTACACACTGTTATGAACAGAAGCAGCTCGGGAACATTGTCTCTCAAGTGTAGTACTACATTGCAGTGAAGTGTAAGGCTTTCCAAAGCTGCGGTATGTGTCTCTTTCTCTATTTCAATGATATTCTGCCTTTCATGACACTCATTTACCACTTTAGGCTCTTTAAGTAGACAATATAGGATTCATACAGTGTTTCATGTGATCTTACCTCGAAGTTAAGATTTCCCGGATGCTAACTACCTTTTCTACACTAAGAACTGACTTGGAGAATCTCTTCCAGGTGTTCTAAGCGAGTTTTCATCTATTTACAGTCATTTTCTCTGAATTATTCATGTTTTCATGTAGTTTCCTGTATTCTGCCTTCTAGGCCAAGTAAAAGATTTGCCCTCATATACGAACAACTTCCTACACACTGTTCTTAACAGAAGCAGCTCGGGAACATTGTCTCTCAACTATGTTATGGAGTTTAGTTCTACATTGCAGTGAAGTGTAAGGCTTTCCAAAGCTGCCGAACGTGCTTCTTTCTCTATTTCAATGGTATTCTGCCTTGTATAACACACATTTACCACTCTAGTCTCCTTTAAGTAAAGAATATAGGATTCATACAGTGTTTCATGTGATCTTAACTCGAATTAAGGATTTCCCGGATCTTAGCTACCTTTTCTACACTAAGAACTTACTGGAGAATCTCTTTGAGCTGTTCTAAACAAGTTCTCATCTGTTTACATTCATTTTCTCTGAATTATCAATGTTTTCATGTAGTTTCCTATATTCTGCCTTCTGGTCCAAGTATAATCTTTGCCCACTTTATCAAACAACTTCCTACACACTGTTATGAACTGAGGCAGCTCAGGAACATTGTCTCTCAACTGTGTTATAGAGTGTAGTACTACATTTCAGTGAAGTGTAAGGCTTTCCTAAGCTGCCGAACGTGTTTCTTTCTCTATTTCAATGGTATTCTGCCTTGTATAACACACATTTACCACTATAGTCTCCTTTAAGTAAAGAATTTAGGATTCATACAGTGTTTCATGTCATCTTCACTCGAATTAAGGATTTCCCGGATCTTAGCTACCTTTTCTACACTAAGAACTGACTTGGAGAAGCTCTTTGAGCTGTTCTAAACAAGTTATCTGTTTACAGTCATTTTCTCTGAATTATCCATGTTTTCATGTAGTTTCCTATATTCTGCCTTCTGGTCCCAGTATAAGCTTTGCCCACTTTATCAAACAACTTCCTACACACTGTTATGAACTGAGGCAGCTCAGGAACATTGTCTCTCAACTGTGTTATAGAGTGTAGTACTACATTTCAGTGAAGTGTAAGGATTTCCAAAGCTGCCGAACGTGTTTCTTTCTCTATTTCAATGGTATTCTGCCTTGTATAACACATTTACCACTCTAGTCTCCTTTAAGTAAAGAATATAGGATTAATACAGTGTTTCTTGTCATCTTAACTTGAATTAAGGATTTCCCTGATCTTAGCTACCTTTTCTACACTAAGAACTTACTAGAGAATCTCTTTGAGCTGTTCTAAACAAGTTCTCATCTGTTTACAGTCATTTTCTCTTAATTATCCATGTTTTCATGTAGTTTTCTATATTCTGCCTTCTGGTCCAAGTATAAGCTTTCCCCACTTTATCAAACAACTTCCTACACACTGTTATGAACTGAGGCAGCTCAGGAACATTGTCTCTCAACTGTGTTATAGAGTGTAGTGCTACATTTTAGTGAAGTGTAAAGCTTTCCAAAGCTGCCGAACGTCTTTCTTTCCTATTTCAATGGTATTCTGCCTTGTATAACACACATTTACCACTCTAGTCTCCTTTAAGTAAAGAATATAGGATTCATACAGTGTTTCATGTGATCTTAACTCGAATTAAGGATTTCCCGGATCTCAGCTACCTTTTGTACCCTAAGAACTGACTTGGAGAATCTCTTTGAGTTGTTCTAAACAAGTTCTCATCTGTTTACAGTCATTTTCTCTGAATTATCCATGTTTTCATGTAGTTTCCTATATTCTGCCTTCTGGTCCAAGTATAAGCTTTCCCCACTTTTTCAAACAACTTCCTACACACTGTTATGAACTGAGGCAACTCAGGAACATTGTCTCTCAACTGTGTTATAGAGTGTAGTACTACATTTCAGTGAAGTGTAAGGCTTTCCAAAGCTGCCGAACGTGTTTCTTTCTCTATTTCAATGGTATTCTGCCTGGTATAACACATTTACCACTCTAGTCTCCTTTTACTAAAGAATATAGGATTCATACAATGTTTCATGTCATCTTAACTTGAATTAAGGATTTCCCGGATCTTAGCTACCTTTTCTACACTAAGAACTTACTAGAGAATCTCTTTGAGCTGTTCTAAACAAGTTCTCATCTGTTTACAGTCATTTTCTCTGAATTATCCATGTTTTCATGTAGTTTTCTATATTCTGCCTTCTGGTCCAAGTATAAGCTTTCCCCACTTTATCAAACAACTTCCTACACACTGTTATGAACTGAGGCAGCTCAGGAACATTGTCTCTCAACTGTGTTATAGAGTGTAATGCTACATTTTAGTGAAGTGTAAGGCTTTCCAAAGCTGCCGAACGTCTTTCTTTCCTATTTCAATGGTATTCTGCCTTGTATAACACACATTTACCACTCTAGTCTCCTTTAAGTAAAGAATATAGGATTCATACAGTGTTTCATGTGATCTTAACTCGAATTAAGGATTTCCCGGATCTCAGCTACCTTTTGTACCCTAAGAACTGACTTGGAGAATCTCTTTGAGTTGTTCTAAACAAGTTCTCATCTGTTTACAGTCATTTTCTCTGAATTATCCATGTTTTCATGTAGTTTCCTATATTCTGCCTTCTGGTCCAAGTATAAGCTTTCCCCACTTTTTCAAACAACTTCCTACACACTGTTATGAACTGAGGCAACTCAGGAACATTGTCTCTCAACTGTGTTATAGAGTGTAGTACTACATTTCAGTGAAGTGTAAGGCTTTCCAAAGCTGCCGAACGTGTTTCTTTCTCTATTTCAATGGTATTCTGCCTGGTATAACACATTTACCACTCTAGTCTCCTTTTACTAAAGAATATAGGATTCATACAATGTTTCATGTCATCTTAACTTGAATTAAGGATTTCCCGGATCTTAGCTACCGTTTCTACATTAAGAACTGACTTGGAGAATCTCTTTCAGCAGTTCTAAACAAGTTCTCATCTGTTTACAGTCATTTTCACTGAATTATTCATGTTTTCATGTAGTTTCCTATATTCTGCCTTCTGGTCCAAGTATAAGCTTTCCCCACTTTATCAAAAAACTTCCTACACACTGTTATGAACTGAGGCAGCTCGGGAACATTGTCCCTCAACTGTGTTATAGAGTGTAGTACTGCATTTCATTGAAGTGTAAGGCTTTCCAAAGCTGCCAAACGTGTTTCTTTCTTTATTTCAATGGTATTCTGCCTTGTATAACACACATTTACCACTCTAGTCTCCTTTAAGTAAAGAATATAGGATTCATACAGTGTTTCATGTCATCTTAGCTCGAATTAAGGAATTCCCGGATCTTAGCTACCTTTTCTACCCTAAGAACTGACTTGGAGAATCTCTTTGTGCTGTTCTAAACAAGTTCACATCTGTTTACACTCATTTTCTCTGAATTATCCATGTTTTCATGTAGTTTCCTATATTCTGCCTCTGGTCCAAGTATAAGCTTTGCCCACTTTATCAAACAACTTCCTACACACTGTTATGAACTGAGGAAGCTCGGGAACATTGTCTCTCAACTGTGTTATAGAGTGTAGTACTACATTTCAGTGATGTGTAAGGATTTCCACAGCTGCCGAACGTGTTTCTTTCTCTATTTCAATGGTATTCTGCCTTGTATAACACACATTTACCACTCTAGTCTCCTTTAAGTAAAGAATATAGGATTCATACAGTGTTTCATGTGATCTTAACTCGAATTAAGGATTTTCCGGATCTTAGCTACCTTTACTACACTAAGAACTGATTTGGAGATTCTCTTTGAGCTGTTCTAAACAAGTTCTCATCTGTTTACAGTCATTTTCTCTGAATTATCCATGTTTTCATGTAGTTTCCTATATTCTGCCTTCTGGTCCAAGTATAAGCTTTGCCCACTTTATCAAACAACTTCCTACACACTGTTATGAACTGAGGCAGCTCGGGAACATTGTCTCTCAACTGTGTTATAGAATGTAGTACTACATTTCAGTGAAGTGTAAGGCTTTCCAAAGCTGCCGAACGTGTTTCTTTCCCTATTTTAATGGTATTCTGCCTTGTATAACACATATTTACCACTCTAGTCTCCTTTAAGTAAAGAATATAGGATTCATACATTGTTTCATGTCATCTTAACTCGAATTAAGGATTTCCCGGATCTTAGCTACCTTTTCTACACTAAGAACTGACTTGGAGAAGCTCTTTGAGCTGTTCTAAAGAAGTTATCTGTTTACAGTCATTTTCTCTGAATTATCCATGTTTTCATGTAGTTTCCTATATTCTGCCTTCTGGTCCAAGTATAAGCTTTGCCCACTTTATCAAACAACTTCCTACACACTGTTATGAACTGAGGCAGCTCAGGAACATTGTCTCTCAACTGTGTTATAGAGTGTTGTACTACATTTCAGTGAAGTGTAAGGCTTTCCAAAGCTGCCGAACGTGTTTCTTTCTCTATTTCAATGGTATTCTGCCTTGTGTAACACACATTTACCAATCTAGTCTCCTTTAAGTAAAGAATATAGGATTCATACAGTGTTTCATGTGATCTTAACTCGAATTAAAGATTTCCCGGATCTTAGCTACCTTTTCTACAGTAAGAACTGACTTGGAGAAGCTCTTTGAGCTGTTCTAAACAAGTTATCTGTTTATAGTCATTTTCTCTGAATTATCCATGTTTTCATGTAGTTTCCTATATTCTGCCTTCTGGTCCAAGTGTAAGCTTTGCCCACTTTATCAAACAACTTCCTACACACTGTTAGGAACTGAGGCAGCTCAGGAACATTGTCTCTCAACTGTGTTATAGAGTGTGGTACTATATTTCAGTGAAGTGTAAGGCTTTCCAAAGCTGCCGAACGTGTTTCTTTCTATATTTCAATTGCATTCTGCCTTGTATAACACACATTTACCACTCTAGTCTCCTTTAAGTAAAGAATATAGGATTCATACAGTGTTTCATGTGATCTTAACTCGAATTAAGGATTTCCTGGATCTTAGCTACATTTTCTACACTAAGAACTGACTTGGAGATTCTCTTTCAGCTGTTCTAAACAAGTTCTCATCTGTTTACAGTCATTTTCACTGAATTATTTATGTTTTCATGTAGTTTCCTATATTCTGCCTTCTGGTCCAAGTATAAGATTTGCCCACTTTATCAAACAACTTCCTACACACTGTTAAGTACTGAGGCAGCTATTGAACATTGTCTCTCAACTGTGTTATAGAGTGTAGTACTACATTTCAGTGAAGTGTAAAGCTTTGCAAAGCTGCCGAACGTGTTTCTTTCTCTATTTTAATGGTATTCTGCCTTGTATAACACACATTTACCACTCGAGTCTCCTTTAAGTAAAGAATATAGGATTCATACAGTGTTTCATGTGATCTTAACTGGAATTAAGGATTTCCCTTATCTTACCTACCTTTTCTACACTAAGAACTGACTTGGAGATTCTCTTTCAGCTGTTCTAAACAAGTTCTCATCTGTTTACAGTCATTTTCACTGAATTAATCATGTTTTCATGTAGTTTCCTATATTCTGCCTTCTGGTCCAAGTATAAGCTTTGCCCACTTTATCAAACAACTTCCTATACACTGTTAAGTACTGAGGCAGCTAGTGAACATTGTCTCTCAACTGTGTTATAGAGTGTAGTACTACATTTCAGTGAAGTGTAAGGCTTTCCAAAGCTGCCGAACGTGTTTCTTTCTCTATTTCAATGGTATTCTGCCTTGTATAACACACATTTACCACTCTAGTCTCCTTTACGTAAAGAATATAGGATGCACACAGTGTTTCATGTGATCTTAACTGGAATTAAGGGTTTCCCTTATCTTAGCTACCTTTTTTACACTAAGAACGGACTTGGAGATTCTCTTTCAGCTGTTCTAAACAAGTTCTCATCTATTTACAGTCATTTTCACTGAATTATTCATGTTTTCATGTAGTTTCCTATATTCTGCCTTATGGTCCAAGTATAAGCTTTCCCCACTTTATCAAACAACTTCCTACACACTGTTATGAACTGAGGGAGCTAGGGAACATTGTCTCATAACTATGTTATAGAGTGTAGTACTACATTTCAGTGAAGTGTAAGGCATTCCAAAGCTGCCAAACGTGTTTCTTTCTCTATTTCAATAGTATTCTGCCTTGTATAACACACATTTACCACTCTAGTCTCCTTTAAGTAAAGAATATAGGATTCATACAGTGTTTCATTTGATCTTTACTGGAATTAAGGATTTCCCGGATCTTAGCTACCCTTTCTACACTAAGAACTGACTTGGAGATTCTCTTTCAGCTGTTCTAAAGAAGTTCTCATCTGTTTACAGTCATTTTCACTGAATTATTCATGTTTTCATGTAGTTTCCTATATTCTGCCTTCTGGCCCAAGTATAAGCTTTGCCCACTTTATCAAACAACTTCCTACACACTGTTATGAACTGAGGTAGCTCGGGAACATTGTCTCTAAAATGTGTTATAGAGTGTAGTACTACATTTCAGTGAAGTGTAAGGCTTTCCTAGTTTCCTATATTCTGCCTTCTGGCCCTAGTATAAGCTTTGCCCACTTTATCAAACAACTTCCTACACACTGTTAAGTAATGAGGCAGCTATTGAACATTGTCTCTCAACTTTGTTGTAGAGTGTAGTACTACATTTCAGTGAAGTGTAAGGCTTTCCAAAGCTGCCGAACGTGTTTCTTTCTCTATTTCAATGGTATTCTGCCTTGTATAACACACATTTACCACTCTAGTCTCCTTTAAGTAAAGAATATAGTATTCATTAAGTGTTTCATGTGATCTTAACTGGAATTAAGGATTTCCATTATCTTAGCTACATTTTCTACACTAAGAACTAACTTGGAGATTCTCTTTCAGCTGTTCTAAACAAGTTCTCATCTGTTTACAGTCATTTTCACTGAATTATTCATGTTTTCATGTAGTTTCCTATATTCTGCCTTCTGGTCCAAGTATAAGATTTGCCCACTTTATCAAACAACTTCCTACACACTGTTAAGTACTGAGGAAGCTATTGAACATTGTCTCTCAACTGTGTTATAGAGTGTAGTACTACATTTCAGTGAAGTGTAAGGCTTTGCAAAGCTGCCGAACGTGTTTCTTTCTCTATTTTAATGGTATTCTGCCTTGTATAACACACATTTACCACTGTAGTCTCCTTTAAGTAAAGAATATAGGATTCATACAGTGTTTCATGTGATCTTAACTGGAATTAAGGATTTTCCGGATTTAGCTACCTTTTCTACACTAAGAACTGACTTGGAGGATCTCTTTCAGCTGTTCTAAAACAAGTTCTCATCTGTTTACAGTCATTTTCACTGAATTATTCATGTTTTCATGTAGTTTCCTATATTCTGCCTTCTGCTTCAAGTATAAGCTTTGCCCACTTTATCAAACAACTTCCTACACACTGTTAAGTACTGAGGCAGCTATTGAACATTGTCTCTCAACTGTGTTATAGAGTGTAGTACTACATTTCAGTGAAGTGTAAGGCATTCCAAAGCTGCCAAACGTGTTTCTTTCTCTATTTCAATAGTAGTCTGCCTTGTATAACACACATTTACCACTCTAGTCTCCTTTAAGTAAAGAATATAGGATTCATACCGTGTTTCATGTGATCTTAACTGGAATTAAGGATTTTCCTTATCTTAGCTACCTTTTCTACACTAAGAAATGACTTGGAGATTCTCTTTCAGCTGTTCTAAACAAGTTCTCATCTGTTTACAGTCATTTTCACTGAATTATTCATGTTTTCATGTAGTTTCCTATATTCTGCCTTCTGGTCCAAGTATAAGCTTTCCCCACTTTATCAAACAACTTCCTACACACTGTTATGAACTGAGGGAGCTAGGGAACATTGTCTCATAACTGTGTTATAGAGTGTAGTACTACATTTCAGTGAAGTGTAAGGCATTCCAAAGCTGCCAAACGTGTTTCTTTCTCTATTTCAATAGTATTCTCCCTTGTATAACACACATTTACCACTCTAGTCTCCTTTAAGTAAAGAATATAGGATTCATACAGTGTTTCATGTGATCTTTACTGGAATTAAGGATTTCCCTGATCTTAGCTACCCTTTCTACACTAAGAACTGACTTGGAGATTCTCTTTCAGCTGTTCTAAAGAAGTTCTCATCTGTTTACAGTCATTTTCACTGAATTATTCATGTTTTCATGTAGTTTCCTATATTCTGCCTTCTGGCCCAAGTATAAGCTTTGCCCACTTTATCAAACAACTTCCTACACACTGTTATGAACTGAGGCAGCTCGGGAACATTGTCTCTAAAATGTGTTATAGAGTGTAGTACTACATTTCAGTGAAGTGTAAGGCTTTCCTAGTTTCCTATATTCTGCCTTCTGGCCCTAGTATAAGCTTTGCCCACTTTATCAAACAACTTCCTACACACTGTTAAGTACTGAGGCAGCTATTGAACATTGTCTCTCAACTGTGTTATAGAGTGTAGTACTACATTTCAGTGAAGTGTAAGGCTTTCCAAAGCTGCCGAACGTGTTTCTTTCTCTATTTTAATGGTATACTGCCTTGTATAACACACATTTACCACTCTAGTCGCCTTTAAGTAAAGAATATAGGATTCACACAGTGTTTCATGTAATCTTAACTCGAATTAAGTATTTCCCGGATCTTAGCTACCTTTTCTACACTAAGAACTGACCTGGAGAATCTCTTTCAGCTGTTCTAAACATGTTCTCATCTGTTTACAGTCATTTTCACTGAATTAATCATGTTTTCATGTAGTTTCCTATATTCTGCATTCTGGTCCAAGTATAAGCTTTGCCAACTTTATCAAACAACTTCCAACACCTTGTTATGAACTGAGGCAGCTTGGGAACATTGTCTCTCAACTGTGTTATAGAGTGTAGTACTACATTTCAGTGAAGTGTAAGGCTTTCCAAAGCTGCCGAACGTGTTTCTTTCTCTATTTCAATGGTATTCTGCCTTGTATAACACACATTTACCACTCGAGTCTCCTTTAAGTAAAGAATATAGGATTCATACCGTGTTTCATGTGATCTTAACTGGAATTAAGGATTTTCCTTATCTTAGCTACCTTTTCTACACTAAGAACTGACTTGGAGATTCTGTTTCAGCTGTTCTAAACAAGTTCTCATCTGTTTACAGTCATTTTCACTGAATTATTCATGTTTTCATGTAGTTTCCTATATTCTGCCTTCTGGTCCAAGTATAAGATTTGCCCACTTTATCAAACAACTTCCTACACACTGTTAAGTACTGAGGAAGCTATTGAACATTGTCTCTCAACTGTGTTATAGAGTGTAGTACTACATTTCAGTGAAGTGTAAGGCTTTGCAAAGCTGCCGAACGTGTTTCTTTCTCTATTTTAATGGTATTCTGCCTTGTATAACACACATTTACCACTGTAGTCTCCTTTAAGTAAAGAATATAGGATTCATACAGTGTTTCATGTGATCTTAACTGGAATTAAGGATTTTCCGGATTTAGCTACCTTTTCTACACTAAGAACTGACTTGGAGGATCTCTTTCAGCTGTTCTAAAACAAGTTCTCATCTGTTTACAGTCATTTTCACTGAATTATTCATGTTTTCATGTAGTTTCCTATATTCTGCCTTCTGCTTCAAGTATAAGCTTTGCCCACTTTATCAAACAACTTCCTACACACTGTTAAGTACTGAGGCAGCTATTGAACATTGTCTCTCAACTGTGTTATAGAGTGTAGTACTACATTTCAGTGAAGTGTAAGGCATTCCAAAGCTGCCAAACGTGTTTCTTTCTCTATTTCAATAGTAGTCTGCCTTGTATAACACACATTTACCACTCTAGTCTCCTTTAAGTAAAGAATATAGGATTCATACCGTGTTTCATGTGATCTTAACTGGAATTAAGGATTTTCCTTATCTTAGCTACCTTTTCTACACTAAGAACTGACTTGGAGATTCTCTTTCAGCTGTTCTAAACAAGTTCTCATCTGTTTACAGTCATTTTCACTGAATTATTCATGTTTTCATGTAGTTTCCTATATTCTGCCTTCTGGTCCAAGTATAAGCTTTCCCCACTTTATCAAACAACTTCCTACACACTGTTATGAACTGAGGGAGCTAGGGAACATTGTCTCATAACTGTGTTATAGAGTGTAGTACTACATTTCAGTGAAGTGTAAGGCATTCCAAAGCTGCCAAACGTGTTTCTTTCTCTATTTCAATAGTATTCTCCCTTGTATAACACACATTTACCACTCTAGTCTCCTTTAAGTAAAGAATATAGGATTCATACAGTGTTTCATGTGATCTTTACTGGAATTAAGGATTTCCCTGATCTTAGCTACCCTTTCTACACTAAGAACTGACTTGGAGATTCTCTTTCAGCTGTTCTAAAGAAGTTCTCATCTGTTTACAGTCATTTTCACTGAATTATTCATGTTTTCATGTAGTTTCCTATATTCTGCCTTCTGGCCCAAGTATAAGCTTTGCCCACTTTATCAAACAACTTCCTACACACTGTTATGAACTGAGGCAGCTCGGGAACATTGGCTCTAAAATGTGTTATAGAGTGTAGTACTACATTTCAGTGAAGTGTAATGCTTTCCTAGTTTCCTATATTCTGCCTTCTGGCCCTAGTATAAGCTTTGCCCACTTTATCAAACAACTTCCTACACACTGTTAAGTACTGAGGCAGCTATTGAACATTGTCTCTCAACTGTGTTATAGAGTGTAGTACTACATTTCAGTGAAGTGTAAGGCTTTCCAAAGCTGCCGAACGTGTTTCTTTCTCTATTTTAATGGTATACTGCCTTGTATAACACACATTTACCACTCTAGTCGCCTTTAAGTAAAGAATATAGGATTCACACAGTGTTTCATGTAATCTTAACTCGAATTAAGTATTTCCCGGATCTTAGCTACCTTTTCTACACTAAGAACTGACCTGGAGAATCTCTTTCAGCTGTTCTAAACATGTTCTCATCTGTTTACAGTCATTTTCACTGAATTAATCATGTTTTCATGTAGTTTCCTATATTCTGCATTCTGGTCCAAGTATAAGCTTTGCCAACTTTATCAAACAACTTCCAACACCTTGTTATGAACTGAGGCAGCTTGGGAACATTGTCTCTCAACTGTGTTATAGAGTGTAGTACTACATTTCAGTGAAGTGTAAGGCTTTCCAAAGCTGCCGAACGTGTTTCTTTCTCTATTTCAATGGTATTCTGCCTTGTATAACACACATTTACCACTCGAGTCTCCTTTAAGTAAAGAATATAGGATTCATACCGTGTTTCATGTGATCTTAACTGGAATTAAGGATTTTCCTTATCTTAGCTACCTTTTCTACACTAAGAACTGACTTGGAGATTCTGTTTCAGCTGTTCTAAACAAGTTCTCATCTGTTTACAGTCATTTTCACTGAATTATTCATGTTTTCATGTAGTTTCCTATATTCTGCCTTCTGGTCCAAGTATAAGCTTTCCCCACTTTATCAAACAACTTCCTACACACTGTTATGAACTGAGGGAGCTAGGGAACATTGTCTCATAACTGTGTTATAGAGTGTAGTACTACATTTCAGTGAAGTGTAAGGCATTCCAAAGCTGCCAAACGTGTTTCTTTCTCTATTTCAATAGTATTCTGCCTTGTATAACACACATTTACCACTCTAGTCTCCTTTAAGTAAAGAATATAGGATTCATACAGTGTTTCATGTGATCTTTACTGGAATTAAGGATTTCCCTGATCTTAGCTACCCTTTCTACACTAAGAACTGACTTGGAGATTCTCTTTCAGCTGTTCTAAAGAAGTTCTCATCTGTTTACAGTCATTTTCACTGAATTATTCATGTTTTCATGTAGTTTCCTATATTCTGCCTTCTGGCCCAAGTATAAGCTTTGCCCACTTTATCAAACAACTTCCTACACACTGTTATGAACTGAGGCAGCTCGGGAACATTGTCTCTAAAATGTGTTATAGAGTGTAGTACTACATTTCAGTGAAGTGTAAGGCTTTCCTAGTTTCCTATATTCTGCCTTCTGGCCCTAGTATAAGCTTTGCCCACTTTATCAAACAACTTCCTACACACTGTTAAGTAATGAGGCAGCTATTGAACATTGTCTCTCAACTTTGTTATAGAGTGTAGTACTACATTTCAGTGAAGTGTAAGGCTTTCCAAAGCTGCCGAACGTGTTTCTTTCTCTATTTCAGTGGTATTCTGCCTTGTATAACACACATTTACCACTCGAGTCTCCTTTAAGTAAAGAATATAGGATTCATACAGTGTTTCATGTGATCTTAACTGGAATTAAGGATTTTCCTTATCTTAGCTACCTTTTCTACACTAAGAACTGACTTGGAGATTCTCTTTCAAATGTTCTAAACAAGTTCTCATCTGTTTACAGTCATTTTCACTGAATTATTCATGTTTTCATGTAGATTCCTATATTCGGCCTTCTGGCCCAAGTATAAGCTTTGCCCACTTTATCAGACAACTTCCTCCACACTGTTATGAACTGAGGGAGCTAGGTAACATTGTCTCTCAACTGTGTGATAGAGTGTAGTATTACATGTCAGTGAAGTGTAAGGCTTTCCAAAGCTGCCGAACGTGTTTCTTTCTCTATTTTAATGGTATTCTGCCTTGTATAACACACATTTACCACTGTAGTCTCCTTTAAGTAAAGAATATAGGATTCATACAGTGTTTCATGTGATCTTAACTGGAATTAAGGATTTTCCGGATTTAGCTACCTTTTCTACACTAAGAACTGACTTGGAGGATCTCTTTCAGCTGTTCTAAAACAAGTTCTCATCTGTTTACAGTCATTTTCACTGAATTATTCATGTTTTCATGTAGTTTCCTATATTCTGCCTTCTGCTTCAAGTATAAGCTTTGCCCACTTTATCAAACAACTTCCTACACACTGTTATGAACTGAGGCAGCTCGGGAACATTGTCTCTCTACTGTGTTATAGAGTGTAGTACTACATTTCAGTGAAGTGTAAGGCTTTCCAAAGCTGCCGAACGTGTTTCTTTCTCTATTTCAGTGGTATTCTGCCTTGTATAACACACATTTACCACTCGAGTCTCCTTTAAGTAAAGAATATAGGATTCATACAGTGTTTCATGTGATCTTAACTGGAATTAAGGATTTTCCTTATCTTAGCTACCTTTTCTACACTAAGAACTGACTTGGAGATTCTCTTTCAGCTGTTCTAAACAAGTTCTCATCTGTTTACAGTCATTTTCACTGAATTATTCATGTTTTCATGTAGTTTCCTATATTCGGCCTTCTGGCCCAAGTATAAGCTTTGCCCACTTTATCAGACAACTTCCTCCACACTGTTATGAACTGAGGGAGCTAGGTAACATTGTCTCTCAACTGTGTGATAGAGTGTAGTATTACATGTGAGTGAAGTGTAAGGCTTTCCAAAGCTGCCGAATGTGTTTCTTTCTCTATTTCAATGGTATTCTGCCTTGTATAACACACATTTACCACTCGAGTCTCCTTTAAGTAAAGAATATAGGATTCATACAGTGTTTCATGTGATCTTAACTGGAATTAAGGATTTCCCTTATCTTACCTACCTTTTCTACACTAAGAACTGACTTGGAGATTCTCTTTCAGCTGTTCTAAACAAGTTCTCATCTGTTTACAGTCATTTTCACTGAATTAATCATGTTTTCATGTAGTTTCCTATATTCTGCCATCTGGTCCAAGTATAAGCTTTGCCCACTTTATCAAACAACTTCCTATACACTGTTAAGTACTGAGGCAGCTATTGGACATTGTCTCTCAACTGTGTTATAGAGTGTAGTACTACATTTCAGTGAAGTGTAAGGCTTTCCAAAGCTGCCGAACGTGTTTCTTTCTCTATTTTAATGGTATACTGCCTTGTATAACACACATTTACCACTCTAGTCGCCTTTAAGTAAAGAATATAGGATTCACACAGTGTTTCATGTAATCTTAACTCGAATTAAGTATTTCCCGGATCTTAGCTACCTTTTCTACACTAAGAACTGACCTGGAGAATCTCTTTCAACTGTTCTAAACATGTTCTCATCTGTTTACAGTCATTTTCACTGAATTAATCATGTTTTCATGTAGTTTCCTATATTCTGCATTCTGGTCCAAGTATAAGCTTTGCCAACTTTATCAAACAACTTCCAACACCTTGTTATGAACTGAGGCAGCTTGGGAACATTGTCTCTCAACTGTGTTATAGAGTGTAGTACTACATTTCAGTGAAGTGTAAGGCTTTCCAAAGCTGCCGAACGTGTTTCTTTCTCTATTTCAATGGTATTCTGCCTTGTATAACACACATTTACCACTCTAGTCTCCTTTACGTAAAGAATATAGGATGCACACAGTGTTTCATGTGATCTTAACTGGAATTAAGGGTTTCCCTTATCTTAGCTACCTTTTCTACACTAAGAACTGACTTGGAGATTCTCTTTCAGCTGTTCTAAACAAGTTCTCATCTGTTTACAGTCATTTTCACTGAATTATTCATGTTTTCATGTAGTTTCCTATATTCTGCATTCTGGTCCAAGTATAAGCTTTCCCCACTTTATCAAACAACTTCCTACACACTGTTATGAACGGAGGCAGCTCGGGAACATTGTCTCTAAAATGTGTTATAGAGTGTAGTACTACATTTCAGTGAAGTGTAAGGCTTTCCTAGTTTCCTATATTCTGCCTTCTGGCCCTAGTATAAGCTTTGCCCACTTTATCAAACAACTTCCTACACACTGTTAAGTAATGAGGCAGCTATTGAACATTGTCTCTCAACTTTGTTATAGAGTGTAGTACTACATTTCAGTGAAGTGTAAGGCTTTCCAAAGCTGCCGAACGTGTTTCTTTCTCTATTTCAATGGTATTCTGCCTTGTATAACACACATTTACCACTCTAGTCTCCTTTAAGTAAAGAATATAGGATTCATAAAGTGTTTCATGTGATCTTAACTGGAATTAAGGATTTCCATTATCTTAGCTACATTTTCTACACTAAGAACTGACTTGGAGATTCTCTTTCAGCTGTTCTAAACAAGTTCTCATCTGTTTACAGTCATTTTCACTGAATTATTCATGTTTTCATGTAGTTTCCTATATTCTGCCTTCTGGTCCAAGTATAAGCTTTGCCCACTTTATCAAACAACTTCCTACACACTGTTAAGTACTGAGGCAGCTATTGAACATTGTCTCTCAACTGTGTTATAGAGTGTAGTACTACATTTCAGTGAAGTGTAAGGCTTTGCAAAGCTGCCGAACGTGTTTCTTTCTCTATTTTAATGGTATTCTGCCTTGTATAACACACATTTACCACTGTAGTCTCCTTTAAGTAAAGAATATACGATTCATACAGTGTTTCATGTGATCTTAACTGGAATTAAGGATTTTCCGGATTTAGTAACCTTTTCTACACTAAGAACTGACTTGGAGGATCTCTTTCAGCTGTTCTAAAACAAGTTCTCATCTGTTTACAGTCATTTTCACTGAATTATTCATGTTTTCATGTAGTTTCCTATATTCTGCCTTCTGCTTCAAGTATAAGCTTTGCCCACTTTATCAAACAACTTCCTACACACTGTTATGAACTGAGGCAGCTCGGGAACATTGTCTCTCTACTGTGTTATAGAGTGTAGTACTACATTTCAGTGAAGTGTAAGGCTTTCCAAAGCTGCCGAACGTGTTTCTTTCTCTATTTCAGTGGTATTCTGCCTTGTATAACACACATTTACCACTCGAGTCTCCTTTAAGTAAAGAATATAGGATTCATACAGTGTTTCATGTGATCTTAACTGGAATTAAGGATTTTCCTTATCTTAGCTACCTTTTCTACACTAAGAACTGACTTGGAGATTCTCTTTCAGCTGTTCTAAACAAGTTCTCATCTGTTTACAGTCATTTTCACTGAATTATTCATGTTTTCATGTAGTTTCCTATATTCGGCCTTCTGGCCCAAGTATAAGCTTTGCCCACTTTATCAGACAACTTCCTCCACACTGTTATGAACTGAGGGAGCTAGGTAACATTGTCTCTCAACTGTGTGATAGAGTGTAGTATTACATGTGAGTGAAGTGTAAGGCTTTCCAAAGCTGCCGAATGTGTTTCTTTCTCTATTTCAATGGTATTCTGCCTTGTATAACACACATTTACCACTCGAGTCTCCTTTAAGTAAAGAATATAGGATTCATACAGTGTTGCATGTGATCTTAACTGGAATTAAGGATTTCCCTTATCTTACCTACCTTTTCTACACTAAGAACTGACTTGGAGATTCTCTTTCAGCTGTTCTAAACAAGTTCTCATCTGTTTACAGTCATTTTCACTGAATTAATCATGTTTTCATGTAGTTTCCTATATTCTGCCATCTGGTCCAAGTATAAGCTTTGCCCACTTTATCAAACAACTTCCTATACACTGTTAAGTACTGAGGCAGCCATTGAACATTGTCTCTCAACTGTGTTATAGAGTGTAGTACTACATTTCAGTGAAGTGTAAGGCTTTCCAAAGCTGCCGAACGTGTTTCTTTCTCTATTTTAATGGTATACTGCCTTGTATAACACACATTTACCACTCTAGTCGCCTTTAAGTAAAGAATATAGGATTCACACAGTGTTTCATGTAATCTTAACTCGAATTAAGTATTTCCCGGATCTTAGCTACCTTTTCTACACTAAGAACTGACCTGGAGAATCTCTTTCAACTGTTCTAAACATGTTCTCTTCTGTTTACAGTCATTTTCACTGAATTAATCATGTTTTCATGTAGTTTCCTATATTCTGCATTCTGGTCCAAGTATAAGCTTTGCCAACTTTATCAAACAACTTCCAACACCTTGTTATGAACTGAGGCAGCTTGGGAACATTGTCTCTCAACTGTGTTATAGAGTGTCGTACTACATTTCAGTGAAGTGTAAGGCTTTCTAAAGCTGCCGAACGTGTTTCTTTCTCTGTTTCAATGGTATTCTGCTTTGTATAACACACATTTACCACTCTAGTCTCCTTTACGTAAAGAATATAGGATGCACACAGTGTTTCATGTGATCTTAACTGGAATTAAGGGTTTCCCTTATCTTAGCTACCTTTTCTACACTAAGAACTGACTTGGAGATTCTCTTTCAGCTGTTCTAAACAAGTTCTCATCTGTTTACAGTCATTTTCACTGAATTATTCATGTTTTCATGTAGTTTCCTATATTCTGCCTTCTGGTCCAAGTATAAGCTTTCCCCACTTTATCAAACAACTTCCTACACACTGTTATGAACGGAGGCAGCTCGGGAACATTGTCTCTAAAATGTGTTATAGAGTGTAGTACTACATTTCAGTGAAGTGTAAGGCTTTCCTAGTTTCCTATATTCTGCCTTCTGGCCCTAGTATAAGCTTTGCCCACTTTATCAAACAACTTCCTACACACTGTTAAGTAATGAGGCAGCTATTGAACATTGTCTCTCAACTTTGTTATAGAGTGTAGTACTACATTTCAGTGAAGTGTAAGGCTTTCCAAAGCTGCCGAACGTGTTTCTTTCTCTATTTCAATGGTATTCTGCCTTGTATAACACACATTTACCACTCTAGTCTCCTTTAAGTAAAGAATATAGGATTCATAAAGTGTTTCATGTGATCTTAACTGGAATTAAGGATTTCCATTATCTTAGCTACATTTTCTACACTAAGAACTGACTTGGAGATTCTCTTTCAGCTGTTCTAAACAAGTTCTCATCTGTTTACAGTCATTTTCACTGAATTATTCATGTTTTCATGTAGTTTCCTATATTCTGCCTTCTGGTCCAAGTATAAGCTTTGCCCACTTTATCAAACAACTTCCTACACACTGTTAAGTACTGAGGCAGCTATTGAACATTGTCTCTCAACTGTGTTATAGAGTGTAGTACTACATTTCAGTGAAGTGTAAGGCTTTGCAAAGCTGCCGAACGTGTTTCTTTCTCTATTTTAATGGTATTCTGCCTTGTATAACACACATTTACCACTGTAGTCTCCTTTAAGTAAAGAATATAGGATTCATACAGTGTTTCATGTGATCTTAACTGGAATTAAGGATTTCCCTTATCTTACCTACCTTTTCTACACTAAGAACTGACTTGGAGATTCTCTTTCAGCTGTTCTAAACAAGTTCTCATCTGTTTACAGTCATTTTCACTGAATTAATCATGTTTTCATGTAGTTTCCTATATTCTGCCATCTGGTCCAAGTATAAGCTTTGCCCACTTTATCAAACAACTTCCTATACACTGTTAAGTACTGAGGCAGCTATTGAACATTGTCTCTCAACTGTGTTATAGAGTGTAGTACTACATTTCAGTGAAGTGTAAGGCTTTCCAAAGCTGCCGAACGTGTTTCTTTCTCTATTTTAATGGTATACTGCCTTGTATAACACACATTTACCACTCTAGTCGCCTTTAAGTAAAGAATATAGGATTCACACAGTGTTTCATGTAATCTTAACTCGAATTAAGTATTTCCCGGATCTTAGCTACCTTTTCTACACTAAGAACTGACCTGGAGAATCTCTTTCAACTGTTCTAAACATGTTCTCATCTGTTTACAGTCATTTTCACTGAATTAATCATGTTTTCATGTAGTTTCCTATATTCTGCATTCTGGTCCAAGTATAAGCTTTGCCAACTTTATCAAACAACTTCCAACACCTTGTTATGAACTGAGGCAGCTTGGGAACATTGTCTCTCAACTGTGTTATAGAGTGTAGTACTACATTTCAGTGAAGTGTAAGGCTTTCCAAAGCTGCCGAACGTGTTTCTTTCTCTATTTCAATGGTATTCTGCCTTGTATAACACACATTTACCACTCTAGTTTCCTTTACGTAAAGAATATAGGATGCACACAGTGTTTCATGTGATCTTAACTGGAATTAAGGGTTTCCCTTATCTTAGCTACCTTTTCTACACTAAGAACTGACTTGGAGATTCTCTTTCAGCTGTTCTAAACAAGTTCTCATCTGTTTACAGTCATTTTCACTGAATTATTCATGTTTTCATGTAGTTTCCTATATTCTGCCTTCTGGTCCAAGTATAAGCTTTCCCCACTTTATCAAACAACTTCCTACACACTGTTATGAACTGAGGCAGCTCGGGAACATTGTCTCTAAAATGTGTTATAGAGTGTAGTACTACATTTCAGTGAAGTGTAAGGCTTTCCTAGTTTCCTATATTCTGCCTTCTGGCCCTAGTATAAGCTTTGCCCACTTTATCAAACAACTTCCTACACACTGTTAAGTAATGAGGCAGCTATTGAACATTGTCTCTCAACTTTGTTATAGAGTGTAGTACTACATTTCAGTGAAGTGTAAGGCTTTCCAAAGCTGCCGAACGTGTTTCTTTCTCTATTTCAATGGTACTCTGCCTTGTATAACACACATTTACCACTCTAGTCTCCTTTAAGTAAAGAATATAGGATTCATAAAGTGTTTCATGTGATCTTAACTGGAATTAAGGATTTCCATTATCTTAGCTACATTTTCTACACTAAGAACTGACTTGGAGATTCTCTTTCAGCTGTTCTAAACAAGTTCTCATCTGTTTACAGTCATTTTCACTGAATTATTCATGTTTTCATGTAGTTTCCTATATTCTGCCTTCTGGTCCAAGTATAAGCTTTGCCCACTTTATCAAACAACTTCCTACACACTGTTAAGTACTGAGGCAGCTATTGAACATTGTCTCTCAACTGTGTTATAGAGTGTAGTACTACATTTCAGTGAAGTGTAAGGCTTTGCAAAGCTGCCGAACGTGTTTCTTTCTCTATTTTAATGGTATTCTGCCTTGTATAACACACATTTACCACTGTAGTCTCCTTTAAGTAAAGAATATAGGATTCATACAGTGTTTCATGTGATCTTAACTGGAATTAAGGATTTTCCGGATTTAGCTACCTTTTCTACACTAAGAACTGACTTGGAGGATCTCTTTCAGCTGTTCTAAAACAAGTTCTCATCTGTTTACAGTCATTTTCACTGAATTATTCATGTTTTCATGTAGTTTCCTATATTCTGCCTTCTGCTTCAAGTATAAGCTTTGCCCACTTTATCAAACAACTTCCTACACACTGTTAAGTACTGAGGCAGCTATTGAACATTGTCTCTCAACTGTGTTATAGAGTGTAGTACTACATTTCAGTGAAGTGTAAGGCATTCCAAAGCTGCCAAACGTGTTTCTTTCTCTATTTCAATAGTAGTCTGCCTTGTATAACACACATTTACCACTCTAGTCTCCTTTAAGTAAAGAATATAGGATTCATACAGTGTTTCATGTGATCTTTACTGGAATTAAGGATTTCCCGGATCTTAGCTACCCTTTCTACACTAAGAACTGACTTGGAGATTCTCTTTCAGCTGTTCTAAAGAAGTTCTCATCTGTTTACAGTCATTTTCACTGAATTATTCATGTTTTCATGTAGTTTCCTATATTCTGCCTTCTGGCCCAATTATAAGCTTTGCCCACTTTATCAAACAACTTCCTACACACTGTTATGAACTGAGGCAGCTCCGGAACATTGTCTCTAAAATGTGTTATAGAGTGTAGTACTACATTTCAGTGAAGTGTAAGGCTTTCCTAGTTTCCTATATTCTGCCTTCTGGCCCTAGTATAAGCTTTGCCCACTTTATCAAACAACTTCCTACACACTGTTAAGTAATGAGGCAGCTATTGAACATTGTCTCTCAACTTTGTTATAGAGTGTAGTACTACATTTCAGTGAAGTGTAAGGCTTTGCAAAGCTGCCGAACGTGTTTCTTTCTCTATTTTAATGGTATTCTGCCTTGTATAACACACATTTACCACTGTAGTCTCCTTTAAGTAAAGAATATAGGATTCATACAGTGTTTCATGTGATCTTAACTGGAATTAAGGATTTCCCTTATCTTACCTACCTTTTCTACACTAAGAACTGACTTGGAGATTCTCTTTCAGCTGTTCTAAACAAGTTCTCATCTGTTTACAGTCATTTTCACTGAATTAATCATGTTTTCATGTAGTTTCCTATATTCTGCCATCTGGTCCAAGTATAAGCTTTGCCCACTTTATCAAACAACTTCCTATACACTGTTAAGTACTGAGGCAGCTATTGAACATTGTCTCTCAACTGTGTTATAGAGTGTAGTACTACATTTCAGTGAAGTGTAAGGCTTTCCAAAGCTGCCGAACGTGTTTCTTTCTCTATTTTAATGGTATACTGCCTTGTATAACACACATTTACCACTCTAGTCGCCTTTAAGTAAAGAATATAGGATTCACACAGTGTTTCATGTAATCTTAACTCGAATTAAGTATTTCCCGGATCTTAGCTACCTTTTCTACACTAAGAACTGACCTGGAGAATCTCTTTCAACTGTTCTAAACATGTTCTCATCTGTTTACAGTCATTTTCACTGAATTAATCATGTTTTCATGTAGTTTCCTATATTCTGCATTCTGGTCCAAGTATAAGCTTTGCCAACTTTATCAAACAACTTCCAACACCTTGTTATGAACTGAGGCAGCTTGGGAACATTGTCTCTCAACTGTGTTATAGAGTGTAGTACTACATTTCAGTGAAGTGTAAGGCTTTCCAAAGCTGCCGAACGTGTTTCTTTCTCTATTTCAATGGTATTCTGCCTTGTATAACACACATTTACCACTCTAGTTTCCTTTACGTAAAGAATATAGGATGCACACAGTGTTTCATGTGATCTTAACTGGAATTAAGGGTTTCCCTTATCTTAGCTACCTTTTCTACACTAAGAACTGACTTGGAGATTCTCTTTCAGCTGTTCTAAACAAGTTCTCATCTGTTTACAGTCATTTTCACTGAATTATTCATGTTTTCATGTAGTTTCCTATATTCTGCCTTCTGGTCCAAGTATAAGCTTTCCCCACTTTATCAAACAACTTCCTACACACTGTTATGAACTGAGGCAGCTCGGGAACATTGTCTCTAAAATGTGTTATAGAGTGTAGTACTACATTTCAGTGAAGTGTAAGGCTTTCCTAGTTTCCTATATTCTGCCTTCTGGCCCTAGTATAAGCTTTGCCCACTTTATCAAACAACTTCCTACACACTGTTAAGTAATGAGGCAGCTATTGAACATTGTCTCTCAACTTTGTTATAGAGTGTAGTACTACATTTCAGTGAAGTGTAAGGCTTTCCAAAGCTGCCGAACGTGTTTCTTTCTCTATTTCAATGGTACTCTGCCTTGTATAACACACATTTACCACTCTAGTCTCCTTTAAGTAAAGAATATAGGATTCATAAAGTGTTTCATGTGATCTTAACTGGAATTAAGGATTTCCATTATCTTAGCTACATTTTCTACACTAAGAACTGACTTGGAGATTCTCTTTCAGCTGTTCTAAACAAGTTCTCATCTGTTTACAGTCATTTTCACTGAATTATTCATGTTTTCATGTAGTTTCCTATATTCTGCCTTCTGGTCCAAGTATAAGCTTTGCCCACTTTATCAAACAACTTCCTACACACTGTTAAGTACTGAGGCAGCTATTGAACATTGTCTCTCAACTGTGTTATAGAGTGTAGTACTACATTTCAGTGAAGTGTAAGGCTTTGCAAAGCTGCCGAACGTGTTTCTTTCTCTATTTTAATGGTATTCTGCCTTGTATAACACACATTTACCACTGTAGTCTCCTTTAAGTAAAGAATATAGGATTCATACAGTGTTTCATGTGATCTTAACTGGAATTAAGGATTTTCCGGATTTAGCTACCTTTTCTACACTAAGAACTGACTTGGAGGATCTCTTTCAGCTGTTCTAAAACAAGTTCTCATCTGTTTACAGTCATTTTCACTGAATTATTCATGTTTTCATGTAGTTTCCTATATTCTGCCTTCTGCTTCAAGTATAAGCTTTGCCCACTTTATCAAACAACTTCCTACACACTGTTAAGTACTGAGGCAGCTATTGAACATTGTCTCTCAACTGTGTTATAGAGTGTAGTACTACATTTCAGTGAAGTGTAAGGCATTCCAAAGCTGCCAAACGTGTTTCTTTCTCTATTTCAATAGTAGTCTGCCTTGTATAACACACATTTACCACTCTAGTCTCCTTTAAGTAAAGAATATAGGATTCATACAGTGTTTCATGTGATCTTTACTGGAATTAAGGATTTCCCGGATCTTAGCTACCCTTTCTACACTAAGAACTGACTTGGAGATTCTCTTTCAGCTGTTCTAAAGAAGTTCTCATCTGTTTACAGTCATTTTCACTGAATTATTCATGTTTTCATGTAGTTTCCTATATTCTGCCTTCTGGCCCAATTATAAGCTTTGCCCACTTTATCAAACAACTTCCTACACACTGTTATGAACTGAGGCAGCTCCGGAACATTGTCTCTAAAATGTGTTATAGAGTGTAGTACTACATTTCAGTGAAGTGTAAGGCTTTCCTAGTTTCCTATATTCTGCCTTCTGGCCCTAGTATAAGCTTTGCCCACTTTATCAAACAACTTCCTACACACTGTTAAGTAATGAGGCAGCTATTGAACATTGTCTCTCAACTTTGTTATAGAGTGTAGTACTACATTTCAGTGAAGTGTAAGGCTTTCCAAAGCTGCCGAACGTGTTTCTTTCTCTATTTCAATGGTACTCTGCCTTGTATAACACACATTTACCACTCTAGTCTCCTTTAAGTAAAGAATATAGGATTCATAAAGTGTTTCATGTGATCTTAACTGGAATTAAGGATTTCCATTATCTTAGCTACATTTTCTACACTAAGAACTGACTTGGAGAATCTCTTTCAGCTGTTCTAAACAAGTTCTCATCTGTTTACAGTCATTTTCACTGAATTATTCATGTTTTCATGTAGTTTCCTATATTCTGCCTTCTGGTCCAAGTATAAGCTTTGCCCACTTTATCAAACAACTTCCTACACACTGTTAAGTACTGAGGCAGCTATTGAACATTGTCTCTCAACTGTGTTATAGAGTGTAGTACTACATTTCAGTGAAGTGTAAGGCTTTGCAAAGCTGCCGAACGTGTTTCTTTCTCTATTTTAATGGTATTCTGCCTTGTATAACACACATTTACCACTGTAGTCTCCTTTAAGTAAAGAATATACGATTCATACAGTGTTTCATGTGATCTTAACTGGAATTTAGGATTTTCCGGATTTAGCTACCTTTTCTACACTAAGAACTGACTTGGAGGATCTCTTTCAGCTGTTCTAAAACAAGTTCTCATCTGTTTACAGTCATTTTCACTGAATTATTCATGTTTTCATGTAGTTTCCTATATTCTGCCTTCTGCTTCAAGTATAAGCTTTGCCCACTTTATCAAACAACTTCCTACACACTGTTATGAACTGAGGCAGCTCGGGAACATTGTCTCTCTACTGTGTTATAGAGTGTAGTACTACATTTCAGTGAAGTGTAAGGCTTTCCAAAGCTGCCGAACGTGTTTCTTTCTCTATTTCAGTGGTATTCTGCCTTGTATAACACACATTTACCACTCGAGTCTCCTTTAAGTAAAGAATATAGGATTCATACAGTGTTTCATGTGATCTTAACTGGAATTAAGGATTTTCCTTATCTTAGCTACCTTTTCTACACTAAGAACTGACTTGGAGATTCTCTTTTAGCTGTTCTAAACAAGTTCTCATCTGTTTACAGTCATTTTCACTGAATTATTCATGTTTTCATGTAGTTTCCTATATTCGGCCTTCTGGCCCAAGTATAAGCTTTGCCCACTTTATCAGACAACTTCCTCCACACTGTTATGAACTGAGGGAGCTAGGTAACATTGTCTCTCAACTGTGTGATAGAGTGTAGTATTACATGTGAGTGAAGTGTAAGGCTTTCCAAAGCTGCCGAATGTGTTTCTTTCTCTATTTCAATGGTATTCTGCCTTGTATAACACACATTTACCACTCGAGTCTCCTTTAAGTAAAGAATATAGGATTCATACAGTGTTTCATGTGATCTTAACTGGAATTAAGGATTTCCCTTATCTTACCTACCTTTTCTACACTAAGAACTGACTTGGAGATTCTCTTTCAGCTGTTCTAAACAAGTTCTCATCTGTTTACAGTCATTTTCACTGAATTAATCATGTTTTCATGTAGTTTCCTATATTCTGCCATCTGGTCCAAGTATAAGCTTTGCCCACTTTATCAAACAACTTCCTATACACTGTTAAGTACTGAGGCAGCTATTGAACATTGTCTCTCAACTGTGTTATAGAGTGTAGTACTACATTTCAGTGAAGTGTAAGGCTTTCCAAAGCTGCCGAACGTGTTTCTTTCTCTATTTTAATGGTATACTGCCTTGTATAACACACATTTACCACTCTAGTCTCCTTTAAGTAAAGAATATAGGATTCACACAGTGTTTCATGTAATCTTAACTCGAATTAAGTATTTCCCGGATCTTAGCTACCTTTTCTACACTAAGAACTGACCTGGAGAATCTCTTTCAACTGTTCTAAACATGTTCTCATCTGTTTACAGTCATTTTCACTGAATTAATCATGTTTTCATGTAGTTTCCTATATTCTGCATTCTGGTCCAAGTATAAGCTTTGCCAACTTTATCAAACAACTTCCAACACCTTGTTATGAACTGAGGCAGCTTGGGAACATTGTCTCTCAACTGTGTTATAGAGTGTAGTACTACATTTCAGTGAAGTGTAAGGCTTTCCAAAGCTGCCGAACGTGTTTCTTTCTCTATTTCAATGGTATTCTGCCTTGTATAACACACATTTACCACTCTAGTCTCCTTTACGTAAAGAATATAGGATGCACACAGTGTTTCATGTGATCTTAACTGGAATTAAGGGTTTCCCTTATCTTAGCTACCTTTTCTACACTAAGAACTGACTTGGAGATTCTCTTTCAGCTGTTCTAAACAAGTTCTCATCTGTTTACAGTCATTTTCACTGAATTATTCATGTTTTCATGTAGTTTCCTATATTCTGCCTTCTGGTCCAAGTATAAGCTTTCCCCACTTTATCAAACAACTTCCTACACACTGTTATGAACTGAGGCAGCTCGGGAACATTGTCTCTAAAATGTGTTATAGAGTGTAGTACTACATTTCAGTGAAGTGTAAGGCTTTCCTAGTTTCCTATATTCTGCCTTCTGGCCCTAGTATAAGCTTTGCCCACTTTATCAAACAACTTCCTACACACTGTTAAGTAATGAGGCAGCTATTGAACATTGTCTCTCAACTTTGTTATAGAGTGTAGTACTACATTTCAGTGAAGTGTAAGGCTTTCCAAAGCTGCCGAACGTGTTTCTTTCTCTATTTCAATGGTACTCTGCCTTGTATAACACACATTTACCACTCTAGTCTCCTTTAAGTAAAGAATATAGGATTCATAAAGTGTTTCATTTGATCTTAACTGGAATTAAGGATTTCCATTATCTTAGCTACATTTTCTACACTAAGAACTGACTTGGAGATTCTCTTTCAGCTGTTCTAAACAAGTTCTCATCTGTTTACAGTCATTTTCACTGAATTATTCATGTTTTCATGTAGTTTCCTATATTCTGCCTTCTGGTCCAAGTATAAGCTTTGCCCACTTTATCAAACAACTTCCTACACACTGTTAAGTACTGAGGCAGCTATTGAACATTGTCTCTCAACTGTGTTATAGAGTGTAGTACTACATTTCAGTGAAGTGTAAGGCTTTGCAAAGCTGCCGAACGTGTTTCTTTCTCTATTTTAATGGTATTCTGCCTTGTATAACACACATTTACCACTGTAGTCTCCTTTAAGTAAAGAATATAGGATTCATACAGTGTTTCATGTGATCTTAACTGGAATTAAGGATTTTCCGGATTTAGCTACCTTTTCTACACTAAGAACTGACTTGGAGGATCTCTTTCAGCTGTTCTAAAACAAGTTCTCATCTGTTTACAGTCATTTTCACTGAATTATTCATGTTTTCATGTAGTTTCCTATATTCTGCCTTCTGCTTCAAGTATAAGCTTTGCCCACTTTATCAAACAACTTCCTACACACTGTTAAGTACTGAGGCAGCTATTGAACATTGTCTCTCAACTGTGTTATAGAGTGTAGTACTACATTTCAGTGAAGTGTAAGGCATTCCAAAGCTGCCAAACGTGTTTCTTTCTCTATTTCAATAGTAGTCTGCCTTGTATAACACACATTTACCACTCTAGTCTCCTTTAAGTAAAGAATATAGGATTCATACAGTGTTTCATGTGATCTTTACTGGAATTAAGGATTTCCCGGATCTTAGCTACCCTTTCTACACTAAGAACTGACTTGGAGATTCTCTTTCAGCTGTTCTAAAGAAGTTCTCATCTGTTTACAGTCATTTTCACTGAATTATTCATGTTTTCATGTAGTTTCCTATATTCTGCCTTCTGGCCCAATTATAAGCTTTGCCCACTTTATCAAACAACTTCCTACACACTGTTATGAACTGAGGCAGCTCCGGAACATTGTCTCTAAAATGTGTTATAGAGTGTAGTACTACATTTCAGTGAAGTGTAAGGCTTTCCTAGTTTCCTATATTCTGCCTTCTGGCCCTAGTATAAGCTTTGCCCACTTTATCAAACAACTTCCTACACACTGTTAAGTAATGAGGCAGCTATTGAACATTGTCTCTCAACTTTGTTATAGAGTGTAGTACTACATTTCAGTGAAGTGTAAGGCTTTCCAAAGCTGCCGAACGTGTTTCTTTCTCTATTTCAATGGTACTCTGCCTTGTATAACACACATTTACCACTCTAGTCTCCTTTAAGTAAAGAATATAGGATTCATAAAGTGTTTCATGTGATCTTAACTAGAATTAAGGATTTCCATTATCTTAGCTACATTTTCTACACTAAGAACTGACTTGGAGATTCTCTTTCAGCTGTTCTAAACAAGTTCTCATCTGTTTACAGTCATTTTCACTGAATTATTCATGTTTTCATGTAGTTTCCTATATTCTGCCTTCTGGTCCAAGTATAAGCTTTCCCCACTTTATCAAACAACTTCCTACACACTGTTATGAACTGAGGCAGCTCGGGAACATTGTCTCTAAAATGTGTTATAGAGTGTAGTACTACATTTCAGTGAAGTGTAAGGCTTTCCTAGTTTCCTATATTCTGCCTTCTGGCCCTAGTATAAGCTTTGCCCACTTTATCAAACAACTTCCTACACACTGTTAAGTAATGAGGCAGCTATTGAACATTGTCTCTCAACTTTGTTATAGAGTGTAGTACTACATTTCAGTGAAGTGTAAGGCTTTCCAAAGCTGCCGAACGTGTTTCTTTCTCTATTTCAATGGTACTCTGCCTTGTATAACACACATTTACCACTCTAGTCTCCTTTAAGTAAAGAATATAGGATTCATAAAGTGTTTCATGTGATCTTAACTGGAATTAAGGATTTCCATTATCTTAGCTACATTTTCTACACTAAGAACTGACTTGGAGATTCTCTTTCAGCTGTTCTAAACAAGTTCTCATCTGTTTACAGTCATTTTCACTGAATTATTCATGTTTTCATGTAGTTTCCTATATTCTGCCTTCTGGTCCAAGTATAAGCTTTGCCCACTTTATCAAACAACTTCCTACACACTGTTAAGTACTGAGGCAGCTATTGAACATTGTCTCTCAACTGTGTTATAGAGTGTAGTACTACATTTCAGTGAAGTGTAAGGCTTTGCAAAGCTGCCGAACGTGTTTCTTTCTCTATTTTAATGGTATTCTGCCTTGTATAACACACATTTACCACTGTAGTCTCCTTTAAGTAAAGAATATAGGATTCATACAGTGTTTCATGTGATCTTAACTGGAATTAAGGATTTTCCGGATTTAGCTACCTTTTCTACACTAAGAACTGACTTGGAGGATCTCTTTCAGCTGTTCTAAAACAAGTTCTCATCTGTTTACAGTCATTTTCACTGAATTATTCATGTTTTCATGTAGTTTCCTATATTCTGCCTTCTGCTTCAAGTATAAGCTTTGCCCACTTTATCAAACAACTTCCTACACACTGTTATGAACTGAGGCAGCTCGGGAACATTGTCTCTCTACTGTGTTATAGAGTGTAGTACTACATTTCAGTGAAGTGTAAGGCTTTCCAAAGCTGCCGAACGTGTTTCTTTCTCTATTTCAATGGTATTCTGCCTTGTATAACACACATTTACCACTCGAGTCTCCTTTAAGTAAAGAATATAGGATTCATACAGTGTTTCATGTGATCTTAACTGGAATTAAGGATTTTCCTTATCTTAGCTACCTTTTCTACACTAAGAACTGACTTGGAGATTCTCTTTCAGCTGTTCTAAACAAGTTCTCATCTGTTTACAGTCATTTTCACTGAATTATTCATGTTTTCATGTAGTTTCCTATATTCGGCCTTCTGGCCCAAGTATAAGCTTTGCCCACTTTATCAGACAACTTCCTCCACACTGTTATGAACTGAGGGAGCTAGGTAACATTGTCTCTCAACTGTGTGATAGAGTGTAGTATTACATGTGAGTGAAGTGTAAGGCTTTCCAAAGCTGCCGAATGTGTTTCTTTCTCTATTTCAATGGTATTCTGCCTTGTATAACACACATTTACCACTCGAGTCTCCTTTAAGTAAAGAATATAGGATTCATACAGTGTTTCATGTGATCTTAACTGGAATTAAGGATTTCCCTTATCTTACCTACCTTTTCTACACTAAGAACTGACTTGGAGATTCTCTTTCAGCTGTTCTAAACAAGTTCTCATCTGTTTACAGTCATTTTCACTGAATTAATCATGTTTTCATGTAGTTTCCTATATTCTGCCATCTGGTCCAAGTATAAGCTTTGCCCACTTTATCAAACAACTTCCTATACACTGTTAAGTACTGAGGCAGCTATTGAACATTGTCTCTCAACTGTGTTATAGAGTGTAGTACTCCATTTCAGTGAAGTGTAAGGCTTTCCAAAGCTGCCGAACGTGTTTCTTTCTCTATTTTAATGGTATACTGCCTTGTATAACACACATTTACCACTCTAGTCGCCTTTAAGTAAAGAATATAGGATTCACACAGTGTTTCATGTAGTTTTAACTCGAATTAAGTATTTCCCGGATCTTAGCTACCTTTTCTACACTAAGAACTGACCTGGAGAATCTCTTTCAACTGTTCTAAACATGTTCTCATCTGTTTACAGTCATTTTCACTGAATTAATCATGTTTTCATGTAGTTTCCTATATTCTGCATTCTGGTCCAAGTATAAGCTTTGCCAACTTTATCAAACAACTTCCAACACCTTGTTATGAACTGAGGCAGCTTGGGAACATTGTCTCTCAACTGTGTTATAGAGTGTAGTACTACATTTCAGTGAAGTGTAAGGCTTTCCAAAGCTGCCGAACGTGTTTCTTTCTCTATTTCAATGGTATTCTGCCTTGTATAACACACATTTACCACTCTAGTCTCCTTTACGTAAAGAATATAGGATGCACACAGTGTTTCATGTGATCTTAACTGGAATTAAGGGTTTCCCTTATCTTAGCTACCTTTTCTACACTAAGAACTGACTTGGAGATTCTCTTTCAGCTGTTCTAAACAAGTTCTCATCTGTTTACAGTCATTTTCACTGAATTATTCATGTTTTCATGTAGTTTCCTATATTCTGCCTTCTGGTCCAAGTATAAGCTTTCCCCACTTTATCAAACAACTTCCTACACACTGTTATGAACTGAGGCAGCTCGGGAACATTGTCTCTAAAATGTGTTATAGAGTGTAGTACTACATTTCAGTGAAGTGTAAGGCTTTCCTAGTTTCCTATATTCTGCCTTCTGGCCCTAGTATAAGCTTTGCCCACTTTATCAAACAACTTCCTACACACTGTTAAGTAATGAGGCAGCTATTGAACATTGTCTCTCAACTTTGTTATAGAGTGTAGTACTACATTTCAGTGAAGTGTAAGGCTTTCCAAAGCTGCCGAACGTGTTTCTTTCTCTATTTCAATGGTACTCTGCCTTGTATAACACACATTTACCACTCTAGTCTCCCTTAAGTAAAGAATATAGGATTCATAAAGTGTTTCATGTGATCTTAACTGGAATTAAGGATTTCCATTATCTTAGCTACATTTTCTACACTAAGAACTGACTTGGAGATTCTCTTTCAGCTGTTCTAAACAAGTTCTCATCTGTTTACAGTCATTTTCACTGAATTATTCATGTTTTCATGTAGTTTCCTATATTCTGCCTTCTGGTCTAAGTATAAGCTTTGCCCACTTTATCAAACAACTTCCTACACACTGTTAAGTACTGAGGCAGCTATTGAACATTGTCTCTCAACTGTGTTATAGAGTGTAGTACTACATTTCAGTGAAGTGTAAGGCTTTGCAAAGCTGCCGAACGTGTTTCTTTCTCTATTTTAATGGTATTCTGCCTTGTATAACACACATTTACCACTGTAGTCTCCTTTAAGTAAAGAATATAGGATTCATACAGTGTTTCATGTGATCTTAACTGGAATTAAGGATTTTCCGGATTTAGCTACCTTTTCTACACTAAGAACTGACTTGGAGGATCTCTTTCAGCTGTTCTAAAACAAGTTCTCATCTGTTTACAGTCATTTTCACTGAATTATTCATGTTTTCATGTAGTTTCCTATATTCTGCCTTCTGCTTCAAGTATAAGCTTTGCCCACTTTATCAAACAACTTCCTACACACTGTTAAGTACTGAGGCAGCTATTGAACATTGTCTCTCAACTGTGTTATAGAGTGTAGTACTACATTTCAGTGAAGTGTAAGGCATTCCAAAGCTGCCAAACGTGTTTCTTTCTCTATTTCAATAGTAGTCTGCCTTGTATAACACACATTTACCACTCTAGTCTCCTTTAAGTAAAGAATATAGGATTCATACAGTGTTTCATGTGATCTTTATTGGAATTAAGGATTTCCCGGATCTTAGCTACCCTTTCTACACTAAGAACTGACTTGGAGATTCTCTTTCAGCTGTTCTAAAGAAGTTCTCATCTGTTTACAGTCATTTTCACTGAATTATTCATGTTTTCATGTAGTTTCCTATATTCTGCCTTCTGGCCCAAGTATAAGCTTTGCCCACTTTATCAAACAACTTCCTACACACTGTTATGAACTGAGGCAGCTCGGGAACATTGTCTCTAAAATGTGTTATAGAGTGTAGTACTACATTTCAGTGAAGTGTAAGGCTTTCCTAGTTTCCTATATTCTGCCTTCTGGCCCTAGTATAAGCTTTGCCCACTTTATCAAACAACTTCCTACACACTGTTAAGTAATGAGGCAGCTATTGAACATTGTCTCTCAACTTTGTTATAGAGTGTAGTACTACATTTCAGTGAAGTGTAAGGCTTTCCAAAGCTGCCGAACGTGTTTCTTTCTCTATTTCAATGGTACTCTGCCTTGTATAACACACATTTACCACTCTAGTCTCCTTTAAGTAAAGAATATAGGATTCATAAAGTGTTTCATGTGATCTTAACTGGAATTAAGGATTTCCATTATCTTAGCTACATTTTCTACACTAAGAACTGACTTGGAGATTCTCTTTCAGCTGTTCTAAACAAGTTCTCATCTGTTTACAGTCATTTTCACTGAATTATTCATGTTTTCATGTAGTTTCCTATATTCTGCCTTCTGGTCCAAGTATAAGCTTTGCCCACTTTATCAAACAACTTCCTACACACTGTTAAGTACTGAGGCAGCTATTGAACATTGTCTCTCAACTGTGTTATAGAGTGTAGTACTACATTTCAGTGAAGTGTAAGGCATTCCAAAGCTGCCAAACGTGTTTCTTTCTCTATTTCAATAGTAGTCTGCCTTGTATAACACACATTTACCACTCTAGTCTCCTTTAAGTAAAGAATATAGGATTCATACAGTGTTTCATGTGATCTTTACTGGAATTAAGGATTTCCCGGATCTTAGCTACCCTTTCTACACTAAGAACTGACTTGGAGATTCTCTTTCAGCTGTTCTAAAGAAGTTCTCATCTGTTTACAGTCATTTTCACTGAATTATTCATGTTTTCATGTAGTTTCCTATATTCTGCCTTCTGGCCCAAGTATAAGCTTTGCCCACTTTATCAAACAACTTCCTACACACTGTTATGAACTGAGGCAGCTCGGGAACATTGTCTCTAAAATGTGTTATAGAGTGTAGTACTACATTTCAGTGAAGTGTAAGGCTTTCCTAGTTTCCTATATTCTGCCTTCTGGCCCTAGTATAAGCTTTGCCCACTTTATCAAACAACTTCCTACACACTGTTAAGTAATGAGGCAGCTATTGAACATTGTCTCTCAACTTTGTTATAGAGTGTAGTACTACATTTCAGTGAAGTGTAAGGCTTTCCAAAGCTGCCGAACGTGTTTCTTTCTCTATTTCAATGGTACTCTGCCTTGTATAACACACATTTACCACTCTAGTCTCCTTTAAGTAAAGAATATAGGATTCATAAAGTGTTTCATGTGATCTTAACTGGAATTAAGGATTTCCATTATCTTAGCTACATTTTCTACACTAAGAACTGACTTGGAGATTCTCTTTCAGCTGTTCTAAACAAGTTCTCATCTGTTTACAGTCATTTTCACTGAATTATTCATGTTTTCATGTAGTTTCCTATATTCTGCCTTCTGGTCCAAGTATAAGCTTTGCCCACTTTATCAAACAACTTCCTACACACTGTTAAGTACTGAGGCAGCTATTGAACATTGTCTCTCAACTGTGTTATAGAGTGTAGTACTACATTTCAGTGAAGTGTAAGGCTTTGCAAAGCTGCCGAACGTGTTTCTTTCTCTATTTTAATGGTATTCTGCCTTGTATAACACACATTTACCACTGTAGTCTCCTTTAAGTAAAGAATATAGGATTCATACAGTGTTTCATGTGATCTTAACTGGAATTAAGGATTTTCCGGATTTAGCTACCTTTTCTACACTAAGAACTGACTTGGAGGATCTCTTTCAGCTGTTCTAAAACAAGTTCTCATCTGTTTACAGTCATTTTCACTGAATTGTTCATGTTTTCATGTAGTTTCCTATATTCTGCCTTCTGGCCCAAGTATAAGCTTTGCCCACTTTATCAAACAACTTCCTACACACTGTTATGAACTGAGGCAGCTCGGGAACATTGTCTCTCAACTGTGTTATAGAGTGTAGTACTACATTTCAGTGAAGTGTAAGGCTTTCCAAAGCTGCCGAACGTGTTTCTTTCTCTATTTCAATGGTATTCTGCCTTGTATAACACACATTTACCACTCTAGTCTCCTTTAAGTAAAGAATATAGGATTCATACAGTGTTTCATGTGATCTTTACTGGAATTAAGGATTTCCCGGATCTTAGCTACCCTTTCTACACTAAGAACTGACTTGGAGATTCTCTTTCAGCTGTTCTAAAAAAGTTCTCATCTGTTTACAGTCATTTTCACTGAATTATTCATGTTTTCATGTAGTTTCCTATATTCTGCCTTCTGGCCCAAGTATAAGCTTTGCCCACTTTATCAAACAACTTCCTACACACTGTTATGAACTGAGGCAGCTCGGGAACATTGTCTCTAAAATGTGTTATAGAGTGTAGTACTACATTTCAGTGAAGTGTAAGGCTTTCCTAGTTTCCTATATTCTGCCTTCTGGCCCTAGTATAAGCTTTGCCCACTTTATCAAACAACTTCCTACACACTGTTAAGTAATGAGGCAGCTATTGAACATTGTCTCTCAACTTTGTTATAGAGTGTAGTACTACATTTCAGTGAAGTGTAAGGCTTTCCAAAGCTGCCGAACGTGTTTCTTTCTCTATTTCAATGGTATTCTGCCTTGTATAACACACATTTACCACTCTAGTCTCCTTTAAGTAAAGAATATAGGATTCATAAAGTGTTTCATGTGATCTTAACTGGAATTAAGGATTTCCATTATCTTAGCTACATTTTCTACACTAAGAACTGACTTGGAGATTCTCTTTCAGCTGTTCTAAACAAGTTCTCATCTGTTTACAGTCATTTTCACTGAATTATTCATGTTTTCATGTAGTTTCCTATATTCTGCCTTCTGGTCCAAGTATAAGCTTTGCCCACTTTATCAAACAACTTCCTACACACTGTTAAGTACTGAGGCAGCTATTGAACATTGTCTCTCAACTGTGTTATAGAGTGTAGTACTACATTTCAGTGAAGTGTAAGGCATTCCAAAGCTGCCAAACGTGTTTCTTTCTCTATTTCAATAGTAGTCTGCCTTGTATAACACACATTTACCACTCTAGTCTCCTTTAAGTAAAGAATATAGGATTCATACAGTGTTTCATGTGATCTTTACTGGAATTAAGGATTTCCCGGATCTTAGCTACCCTTTCTACACTAAGAACTGACTTGGAGATTCTCTTTCAGCTGTTCTAAAGAAGTTCTCATCTGTTTACAGTCATTTTCACTGAATTATTCATGTTTTCATGTAGTTTCCTATATTCTGCCTTCTGGCCCAAGTATAAGCTTTGCCCACTTTATCAAACAACTTCCTACACACTGTTATGAACTGAGGCAGCTCGGGAACATTGTCTCTAAAATGTGTTATAGAGTGTAGTACTACATTTCAGTGAAGTGTAAGGCTTTCCTAGTTTCCTATATTCTGCCTTCTGGCCCTAGTATAAGCTTTGCCCACTTTATCAAACAACTTCCTACGCACTGTTAAGTAATGAGGCAGCTATTGAACATTGTCTCTCAACTTTGTTATAGAGTGTAGTACTACATTTCAGTGAAGTGTAAGGCTTTCCAAAGCTGCCGAACGTGTTTCTTTCTCTATTTCAATGGTACTCTGCCTTGTATAACACACATTTACCACTCTAGTCTCCTTTAAGTAAAGAATATAGGATTCATAAAGTGTTTCATGTGATCTTAACTGGAATTAAGGATTTCCATTATCTTAGCTACATTTTCTACACTAAGAACTGACTTGGAGATTCTCTTTCAGCTGTTCTAAACAAGTTCTCATCTGTTTACAGTCATTTTCACTGAATTATTCATGTTTTCATGTAGTTTCCTATATTCTGCCTTCTGGTCCAAGTATAAGCTTTGCCCACTTTATCAAACAACTTCCTACACACTGTTAAGTACTGAGGCAGCTATTGAACATTGTCTCTCAACTGTGTTGTAGAGTGTAGTACTACATTTCAGTGAAGTGTAAGGCTTTGCAAAGCTGCCGAACGTGTTTCTTTCTCTATTTTAATGGTATTCTGCCTTGTATAACACACATTTACCACTGTAGTCTCCTTTAAGTAAAGAATATAGGATTCATACAGTGTTTCATGTGATCTTAACTGGAATTAAGGATTTTCCGGATTTAGCTACCTTTTCTACACTAAGAACTGACTTGGAGGATCTCTTTCAGCTGTTCTAAAACAAGTTCTCATCTGTTTACAGTCATTTTCACTGAATTAATCATGTTTTCATGTAGTTTCCTATATTCTGCATTCTGGTCCAAGTATAAGCTTTGCCAACTTTATCAAACAACTTCCAACACCTTGTTATGAACTGAGGCAGCTTGGGAACATTGTCTCTCAACTGTGTTATAGAGTGTAGTACTACATTTCAGTGAAGTGTAAGGCTTTGCAAAGCTGCCGAACGTGTTTCTTTCTCTATTTTAATGGTATTCTGCCTTGTATAACACACATTTACCACTCTAGTCTCCATTACGTAAAGAATATAGGATTCATACAGTGTTTCATGTGATCTTTACTGGAATTAAGGATTTCCCGGATCTTAGCTACCCTTTCTACACTAAGAACTGACTTGGAGATTCTCTTTCAGCTGTTCTAAAGAAGTTCTCATCTGTTTACAGTCATTTTCACTGAATTATTCATGTTTTCATGTAGTTTCCTATATTCTGCCTTCTCCTTCAAGTATAAGCTTTGCCCACTTTATCAAACAACTTTCTACACACTGTTATGAACTGAGGCAGCTCGGGAACATTGTCTCTCTACTGTGTTATAGAGTGTAGTACTACATTTCAGTGAAGTGTAAGGCTTTGCAAAGCTGCCGAACGTGTTTCTTTCTCTATTTTAATGGTATTCTGCCTTGTATAACACACATTTACCACTGTAGTCTCCTTTAAGTAAAGAATATAGGATTCATACAGTGTTTCATGTGATCTTAACTGGAATTAAGGATTTTCCTTATCTTAGCTACCTTTTCTACACTAAGAACTGACTTGGAGATTCTCTTTCAGCTGTTCTAAACAAGTTCTCATCTGTTTACAGTCATTTTCACTGAATTATTCATGTTTTCATGTTGTTTCCTATATTCGGCCTTCTGGCCCAAGTATAAGCTTTGCCCACTTTATCAGACAACTTCCTCCACACTGTTATGAACTGAGGGAGCTAGGGAACATTGTCTCTCAACTGTGTGATAGAGTGTAGTACTACATGTCAGTGAAGTGTAAGGCTTTCCAAAGCTGCCGAATGTGTTTTTTTCTCTATTTCAATGGTATTCTGCCTTGTATAACACACATTTACCACTCTAGTCGCCTTTAAGTAAAGAATATAGGATTCACACAGTGTTTCATGTAATCTTAACTCAAATTAAGTATTTCCCGGATCTTAGCTACCTTTTCTACACTAAGAACTGACCTGGAGAATCTCTTTCAGCTGTTCTAAACATGTTCTCATCTGTTTACAGTCATTTTCACTGAATTAATCATGTTTTCATGTAGTTTCCTATATTCTGCATTCTGGTCCAAGTATAAGCTTTGCCAACTTTATCAAACAACTTCCAACACCTTGTTATGAACTGAGGCAGCTTGGGAACATTGTCTCTCAACTGTGTTATAGAGTGTAGTACTACATTTCAGTGAAGTGTAAGGCTTTCCAAAGCTGCCGAACGTGTTTCTTTCTCTATTTCAATGGTATTCTGCCTTGTATAACACACATTTACCACTCTAGTCTCCTTTACGTAAAGAATATAGGATTCATACAGTGTTTCATGTGATCTTTACTGGAATTAAGGATTTCCCGGATCTTAGCTACCCTTTCTACTCTAAGAACTGACTTGGAGATTCTCTTTCAGCTGTTCTAAACAAGTTCTCATCTGTTTACAGTCATTTTCACTGAATTATTCATGTTTTCATGTAGTTTCCTATATTCTGCCTTCTGGCCCAAGTATAAGCTTTGCCCACTTTATCAAACAACTTCCTACACACTGTTGTGAACTGAGGCAGCTCGGGAACATTGTCTCTAAAATGTGTTATAGAGTGTAGTACTACATTTCAGTGAAGTGTAAGGCTTTCCTAGTTTCCTATATTCTGCCTTCTGGCCCTAGTATAAGCTTTGCCCACTTTATCAAACAACTTCCTACACACTGTTAAGTAATGAGGCAGCTATTGAACATTGTCTCTCAACTTTGTTATAGAGTGTAGTACTACATTTCAGTGAAGTGTAAGTCTTTCCAAAGCTGCCGAACGTGTTTCTTTCTCTATTTCAATGGTATTCTGCCTTGTATAACACACATTTACCACTCTAGTCTCCTTTAAGTAAAGAATATAGGATTCATAAAGTTTTTCATTTGATCTTAACTGGAATTAAGGATTTCCATTATCTTAGCTACATTTTCTACAATAAGAACTGACTTGGAGATTCTCTTTCAGCTGTTCTAAACAAGTTCTCATCTGTTTACAGTCATTTTCACTGAATTATTCATGTTTTCATGTAGTTTCCTATATTCTGCCTTCTGGTCCAAGTATAAGCTTTGCCCACTTTATCAAACAACTTCCTACACACTGTTAAGTACTGAGGCAGCTATTGAACATTGTCTCTCAACTGTGTTATAGAGTGTAGTACTACATTTCAGTGAAGTGTAAGGCATTCCAAAGCTGCCAAACGTGTTTCTTTCTCTATTTCAATAGTAGTCTGCCTTGTATAACACACATTTACCACTCTAGTCTCCTTTAAGTAAAGAATATAGGATTCATACAGTGTTTCATGTGATCTTTACTGGAATTAAGGATTTCCCGGATCTTAGCTACCCTTTCTACACTAAGAACTGACTTGGAGATTCTCTTTCAGCTGTTCTAAAGAAGTTCTCATCTGTTTACAGTCATTTTCACTGAATTATTCATGTTTTCATGTAGTTTCCTATATTCTGCCTTCTGGCCCAAGTATAAGCTTTGCCCACTTTATCAAACAACTTCCTACACACTGTTATGAACTGAGGCAGCTCGGGAACATTGTCTCTAAAATGTGTTATAGAGTGTAGTACTACATTTCAGTGAAGTGTAAGGCTTTCCTAGTTTCCTATATTCTGCCTTCTGGCCCTAATATAAGCTTTGCCCACTTTATCAAACAACTTCCTACACACTGTTAAGTAATGAGGCAGCTATTGAACATTGTCTCTCAACTTTGTTATAGAGTGTAGTACTACATTTCAGTGAAGTGTAAGGCTTTCCAAAGCTGCCGAACGTGTTTCTTTCTCTATTTCAATGGTATTCTGCCTTGTATAACACACATTTACCACTCTAGTCTCCTTTAAGTAAAGAATATAGGATTCATAAAGTGTTTCATGTGATCTTAACTGGAATTAAGGATTTCCATTATCTTAGCTACATTTTCTACACTAAGAACTGACTTGGAGATTCTCTTTCAGCTGTTCTAAACAAGTTCTCATCTGTTTACAGTCATTTTCACTGAATTATTCATGTTTTCATGTAGTTTCCTATATTCTGCCTTCTGGTCCAAGTATAAGCTTTGCCCACTTTATCAAACAACTTCCTACACACTGTTAAGTACTGAGGCAGCTATTGAACATTGTCTCTCAACTGTGTTATAGAGTGTAGTACTACATTTCAGTGAAGTGTAAGGCTTTGCAAAGCTGCCGAACGTGTTTCTTTCTCTATTTTAATGGTATTCTGCCTTGTATAACACACATTTACCACTGTAGTCTCCTTTAAGTAAAGACTATAGGATTCATACAGTGTTTCATGTGATCTTAACTGGAATTAAGGATTTTCCGGATTTACCTACCTTTTCTACACTAAGAACTGACTTGGAGGATCTCTTTCAGCTGTTCTAAAACAAGTTCTCATCTATTTACAGTCATTTTCACTGAATTGTTCATGTTTTCATGTAGTTTCCTATATTCTGCCTTCTGGCCCAAGTATAAGCTTTGCCCACTTTATCAAACAACTTCCTACACACTGTTATGAACTCAGGGAGGTAGGGAACATTGTCTCTCAACTGTGTTATAGAGTGTGGTACTACATTTCAGTGAAGTGTAAGGCTTTCCAAAGCTGCCGAACGTGTTTCTTTCTCCATTTGAATGGTATTCTGCCTTATATAACACACATTTACCACTCTAGTCTCCTTTAAGTAAAGAATATAGGATTCATACAGTGTTTCATGTGATCTTAAATGGAATTACGGATTTTCCGGATTTAGCTACCTTTTCTACACTAAGAACTGACTTGGAGATTCTCTTTCAGCTGTTCTAAACAAGTTCTCATCTGTTTACAGTCATTTTCACTGAATTATTCATGTTTTCATGTAGTTTCCTATATTCTGCCTTCTGGTCCAAGTATAAGCTTTCCCCACTTTATCAAACAACTTCCTACACACTGTTATGAACTGAGGGAGCTAGGGAACATTGTCTCTTAACTGTGTTATAGAGTGTAGTACTACATTTCAGTGAAGTGTAAGGCCTTCCAAAGCTGCCAAACGTGTTTCTTTCTCTATTTCAATAGTATTCTGCCTTGTATAACACACATTTACCACTCTAGTCTCCTTTAAGTAAAGAATATAGGATTCATACAGTGTTTCATGTGATCTTTACTGGAATTAAGGATTTCCCGGATCTTAGCTACCCTTTCTACACTAAGAACTGACTTGGAGATTCTCTTTCAGCTGTTCTAAACAAGTTCTCATCTGTTTACAGTCATTTTCACTGAATTATTCATGTTGTCATGTAGTTTCCTATATTCTGCCTACTGGCCCAAGTATAAGCTTTGCCCACTTTATCAAACAACTTCCTACACACTGTTATGAACTCAGGGAGGTAGGGAACATTGTCTCTCAACTGTGTTATAGAGTGTGGTACTACATTTCAGTGAAGTGTAAGGCTTTCCAAAGCTGCCGAACGTGTTTCTTTCTCCATTTCAATGGTATTCTGCCTTATATAACACACATTTACCACTCTAGTCTCCTTTAAGTAAAGAATATAGGATTCATACAGTGTTTTATGTGATCTTAAATGGAATTACGGATTTTCCGGATTTAGCTACCTTTTCTACACTAAGAACTGACTTGGAGATTCTCTTTCAGCTGTTCTAAACAAGTTCTCATCTGTTTACAGTCATTTTCACTGAATTATTCATGTTTTCATGTAGTTTCCTATATTCTGCCTTCTGGTCCAAGTATAAGCTTTCCCCACTTTATCAAACAACTTCCTACACACTGTTATGAACTGAGGGAGCTAGGGAACATTGTCTCTTAACTGTGTTATAGAGTGTAGTACTACATTTCAGTGAAGTGTAAGGCCTTCCAAAGCTGCCAAACGTGTTTCTTTCTCTATTTCAATAGTATTCTGCCTTGTATAACACACATTTACCACTCTAGTCTCCTTTAAGTAAAGAATATAGGATTCATACAGTGTTTCATGTGATCTTTACTGGAATTAAGGATTTCCCGGATCTTAGCTACCCTTTCTACACTGAGAACTGACTTGGAGATTCTCTTTCAGCTGTTCTAAAGAAGTTCTCATCTGTTTACAGACATTTTCACTGAATTATTCATGTTTTCATGTAGTTTCCTATATTCTGCCTTCTGGCCCAAGTATAAGCTTTGCCCACTTTATCACACAACTTCCTAAACACTGTTATGAACTGAGGCAGCTCGGGAACATTGTCTCTAAAATATGTTTTATATTGTAGTACTACATTTCAGTGAAGTGTAAGGCTTTCCTAGTTTCCTATATTCTGCCTTGTGGCCCTAGTATAAGCTTTGCCCACTTTATCAAACAACTTCCTACACACTGTTAAGTAATGAGGCAGCTATTGAACATTGTCTCTCAACTTTGTTATAGAGTGTAGTACTACATTTCAGTGAAGTGTAAGGCTTTGCAAAGCTGCCGAACGTGTTTCTTTCTCTATTTCAATGGTATTCTGCCTTGTATAACACACATTTACCACTGTAGTCTCCTTTAAGTAAAGAATATAGGATTCATACAGTGTTTCATGTGATCTTAACTGGAATTAAGGATTTTCCGGATTTAGCTACCTTTTCTACACTAAGAACTGACTTGGAGGATCTCTTTCAGCTGTTCTAAAACAAGTTCTCATCTGTTTACAGTCATTTTCACTGAATTATTCATGTTTTCATGTAGTTTCCTATATTCTGCCTTCTGGCCCAAGTATAAGCTTTGCCCACTTTATCAAACAACTTCCTACACACTGTTATGAACTGAGGCAGCTCGGGAACATTGTCTCTCAACTGTGTTATAGAGTGTAGTACTACATTTCAGTGAAGTGTAAGGCTTTCCAAAGCTGCCGAACGTGTTTCTTTCTCTATTTCAATGGTATTCTGCCTTGTATAACACACATTTACCACTCGAGTCTCCTTTAAGTAAGGAATATAGGATTCATACAGTGTTTCATGTGATCTTAACTGGAATTAAGGATTTTCCTTATCTTAGCTACCTTTTCTACACTAAGAACTGACTTGGAGATTCTCTTTCAGCTGTTCTAAACAAGTTCTCATCGGTTTACAGTCATTTTCACTGAATTATTCATGTTTTCATGTAGTTTCCTATATTCGGCCTTCTGGCCCAAGTATAAGCTTTGCCCACTTTATCAGACAACTTCCTACACACTGTTATGAACTGAGGGAGCTAGGGAACATTGTCTCTCAACTGTGTGATAGAGTGTAGTACTACATGTCAGTGAAGTGTAAGGCTTTCCAAAGCTGCCGAATGTGTTTTTTTCTCTATTTCAATGGTATTCTGCCTTGTATAACACACATTTACCACTCTAGTTTCCTTTAAGTAAAGAATATAGGATTCATACAGTGTTTCATGTAATCTTAACTCGAATTAAGGATTTCCCGAATCTTAGCTACCTTTTCTACACTAAGAACTGACTTGGAGAATCTCTTTCAGCTGTTCTAAACAAGTTCTCATCTGTTTACAGTCATTTTCACTGAATTAATCATGTTTTCATGTAGTTTCCTATATTCTGCCTTCTGGTCCATGTATAAGCTTTGCCAACTTTATCAAACAACTTCCTACACACTGTTATGAACTGAGGGAGCTAGGGAACATTGTCTCTCAACTGTGTTATAGATTGTAGTACTACATTTCAGTGAAGTGTAAGGCTTTTCAAAGCTGCCAAACCTGTTTCTTTCTCTATTTCAATGGTATTCTGCCTTGTATAACACACATTTACCACTCTAGTCTCCTTTAAGTAAAGAATATAGGATTCATACAGTGTTTCATGTGATCTTAAATGGAATTAAGGATTTCCCTTATATTAGCTACCTTTTCTACACTAAGAACTGACTTGGAGATTCTCTTTCAGCTGTTCTAAAGAAGTTCTCATCTGTTTACAGTCATTTTCACTGAATTATTCATGTTTTTATGTAGTTTCCTATATTCGGCCTTCTGGCCCAAGTATAAGCTTTGCCCACTTTATCAAACAACTTCCTACACACTGTTATGAACTGAGGCAGCTCGGGAACATTGTCTCTAAAATGTGTTATAGAGTGTAGTACTACATTTCAGTGAAGTGTAAGGCTTTCCTAGTTTCCTATATTCTGCCTTCTGGCCCTAGTATAAGCTTTGCCCACTTTATCAAACAACTTCCTACACACTGTTAAGTAATGAGGCAGCTATTGAACATTGTCTCTCAACTTTGTTATAGAGTGTAGTACTACATTTCAGTGAAGTGTAAGGCTTTCCAAAGCTGCCGAACGTGTTTCTTTCTCTATTTCAATGGTATTCTGCCTTGTATAACACACATTTACCACTCTAGTCTCCTTTAAGTAAAGCATAAGCATATAGGATTCATAAAGTGTTTCATGTGATCTTAACTGGAATTAAGGATTTCCATTATCTTAGCTACATTTTCTACACTAAGAACTGACTTGGAGATTCTCTTTCAGCTGTTCTAAACAAGTTCTCATCTGTTTACAGTCATTTTCACTGAATTATTCATGTTTTCATGTAGTTTCCTATATTCTGCCTTCTGGTCCAAGTATAAGCTTTGCCCACTTTATCAAACAACTTCCTACACACTGTTAAGTACTGAGGCAGCTATTGAACATTGTCTCTCAACTGTGTTATAGAGTGTAGTACTACATTTCAGTGAAGTGTAAGGCATTCCAAAGCTGCCAAACGTGTTTCTTTCTCTATTTCAATAGTAGTCTGCCTTGTATAACACACATTTACCACTCTAGTCTCCTTTAAGTAAAGAATATAGGATTCATACAGTGTTTCATGTGATCTTTACTGGAATTAAGGATTTCCCGGATCTTAGCTACCCTTTCTACACTAAGAACTGACTTGGAGATTCTCTTTCAGCTGTTCTAAAGAAGTTCTCATCTGTTTACAGTCATTTTCACTGAATTATTCATGTTTTCATGTAGTTTCCTATATTCTGCCTTCTGGCCCAAGTATAAGCTTTGCCCACTTTATCAAACAACTTCCTACACACTGTTATGAACTGAGGCATCTCGGGAACATTGTCTCTAAAATGTGATATAGAGTGTAGTACTACATTTCAGTGAAGTGTAAGGCTTTCCTAGTTTCCTATATTCTGCCTTCTGGCCCTAGTATAAGCTTTGCCCACTTTATCAAACAACTTCCTACACACTGTTAAGTAATGAGGCAGCTATTGAACATTGTCTCTCAACTTTGTTATAGAGTGTAGTACTACATTTCAGTGAAGTGTAAGGCTTTCCAAAGCTGCCGAACGTGTTTCTTTCTCTATTTCAATGGTATTCTGCCTTGTATAACACACATTTACCACTCTAGTCTCCTTTAAGTAAAGAATATAGGATTCATAAAGTGTTTCATGTGATCTTAACTGGAATTAAGGATTTCCATTATCTTAGCTACATTTTCTACACTAAGAACTGACTTGGAGATTCTCTTTCAGCTGTTCTAAACAAGTTCTCATCTGTTTACAGTCATTTTCACTGAATTATTCATGTTTTCATGTAGTTTCCTATATTCTTCCTTCTGGTCCAAGTATAAGCTTTGCCCACTTTATCAAACAACTTCCTACACACTGTTAAGTACTGAGGCAGCTATTGAACATTGTCTCTCAACTGTGTTATAGAGTGTAGTACTACATTTCAGTGAAGTGTAAGGCTTTGCAAAGCTGCCGAACGTGTTTCTTTCTCTATTTTAATGGTATTCTGCCTTGTATAACACACATTTACCACTCGAGTCTCCTTTAAGTAAAGAGTATAGGATTCATACCGTGTTTCATGTGATCTTAACTGGAATTAAGGATTTTCCTTATCTTAGCTACCTTTTCTACACTAAGAACTGACTTGGAGATTCTCTTTCAGCTGTTCTAAACAAGTTCTCATCTGTTTACAGTCATTTTCACTGAATTATTCATGTTTTCATGTAGTTTCCTATATTCGGCCTTCTGGCCCAAGTATAAGCTTTGCCCACTTTATCAAACAACTTCCTACACACTGTTATGAACTGAGGCATCTCGGGAACATTGTCTCTCAACTGTGTTATAGAGTGTAGTACTACATGTCAATGAAGTGTAAGGCTTTCCAAAGCTGCCGAATGTGTTTTTTTCTCTATTTCAATGGTATTCTGCCTTGTATAACACACATTTACCACTCTAGTTTCCTTTAAGTAAAGAATATAGGATTCATACAGTGTTTCATGTGATCTTAAATGGAATTAAGGATTTCCCTTATATTAGCTACCTTTTCTACACTAAGAACTGACTTGGAGATTCTCTTTCAGCTGTTCTAAAGAAGTTCTCATCTGTTTACAGTCATTTTCACTGAATTATTCATGTTTTCATGTAGTTTCCTATATTCTGCCTTCTGGCCCAAGTATAAGCTTTGCCCACTTTATCAAACAACTTCCTACACACTGTTATGAACTGAGGCAGCTCGGGAACATTGTCTCTAAAATGTGTTATAGAGTGTAGTACTACATTTCAGTGAAGTGTAAGGCTTTCCTAGTTTCCTATATTCTGCCTTCTGGCCCTAGTATAAGCTTTGCCCACTTTATCAAACAACTTCCTACACACTGTTAAGTAATGAGGCAGCTATTGAACATTGTCTCTCAACTTTGTTATAGAGTGTAGTACTACATTTCAGTGAAGTGTAAGGCTTACCAAAGCTGCCGAACGTGTTTCTTTCTCTATTTCAATGGTATTCTGCCTTGTATAACACACATTTACCACTCTAGTCTCCTTTAAGTAAAGAATATAGGATTCATAAAGTGTTTCATTTGATCTTAACTGGAATTAAGGATTTCCATTATCTTAGCTACATTTTCTACACTAAGAACTGACTTGGAGATTCTCTTTCAGCTGTTCTAAACAAGTTCTCATCTGTTTACAGTCATTTTCACTGAATTATTCATGTTTTCATGTAGTTTCCTATATTCTGCCTTCTGGTCCAAGTATAAGCTTTGCCCACTTTATCAAACAACTTCCTACACACTGTTAAGTACTGAGGCAGCTATTGAACATTGTCTCTCAACTGTGTTATAGAGTGTAGTACTACATTTCAGTGAAGTGTAAGGCTTTGCAAAGCTGCCGAACGTGTTTCTTTCTCTATTTTAATGGTATTCTGCCTTGTATAACACACATTTACCACTGTAGTCTCCTTTAAGTAAAGAATATAGGATTCATACAGTGTTTCATGTGATCTTAACTGGAATTAAGGATTTTCCGGATTTAGCTACCTTTTCTACACTAAGAACTGACTTGGAGGATCTCTTTCAGCTGTTCTAAAACAAGTTCTCATCTGTTTACAGTCATTTTCACTGAATTGTTCATGTTTTCATGTAGTTTCCTATATTCTGCCTTCTGGCCCAAGTATAAGCTTTGCCCACTTTATCAAACAACTTCCTACACACTGTTATGAACTGAGGCAGCTCGGGAACATTGTCTCTCAACTGTGTTATAGAGTGTAGTACTACATGTCAGTGAAGTGTAAGGCTTTCCAAAGCTGCCGAATGTGTTTTTTTCTCTATTTCAATGGTATTCTGCCTTGTATAACACACATTTACCACTATAGTTTCCTTTAAGTAAAGAATATAGGATTCATACAGTGTTTCATGTAATCTTAACTCGAATTAAGGATTTCCCGAATCTTAGCTACCTTTTCTACACTAAGAACTGACTTGGAGAATCTCTTTCAGCTGTTCTAAACAAGTTCTCATCTGTTTACAGTCATTTTCACTGAATTAATCATGTTTTCATGTAGTTTCCTATATTCTGCCTTCTGGTCCAAGTATAAGCTTTGCCAACTTTATCAAACAACTTCCTACACACTGTTATGAACTGAGGGAGCTAGGGAACATTGTCTCTCAACTGTGTTATAGAGTGTAGTACTACATTTCAGTGAAGTGTAAGGCTTTTCAAAGCTGCCAAACGTGTTTCTTTCTCTATTTCAATGGTATTCTGCCTTGTATAACACACATTTACCACTCTAGTCTCCTTTAAGTAAAGAATATAGGATTCATACAGTGTTTCATGTGATCTTAAATGGAATTAAGGATTTCCCTTATATTAGCTACCTTTTCTACACTAAGAACTGACTTGGAGATTCTCTTTCAGCTGTTCTAAAGAAGTTCTCATCTGTTTACAGTCATTTTCACTGAATTATTCATGTTTTCATGTAGTTTCCTATATTCTGCCTTCTGGTCCAAGTATAAGCTTTGCCCACTTTATCAAACAACTTCCTACACACTGTTAAGTACTGAGGCAGCTATTGAACATTGTCTCTCAACTGTGTTATAGAGTGTAGTACTACATTTCAGTGAAGTGTAAGGCTTTGCAAAGCTGCCGAAGGTGTTTCTTTCTCTATTTTAATGGTATTCTTCCTTGTATAACACACATTTACCACTGTAGTCTCCTTTAAGTAAAGAATATAGGATTCATACAGTGTTTCATGTGATCTTAACTGGAATTAAGGATTTTCCGGATTTAGCTACCTTTTCTACACTAAGAACTGACTTGGAGGATCTCTTTCAGCTGTTCTCAAACAAGTTCTCATCTGTTTACAGTCATTTTCACTGAATTATTCATGTTTTCATGTAGTTTCCTATATTCTGCCTTCTGGCCCAAGTATAAGCTTTGCCCACTTTATCAAACAACTTCCTACACACTGTTATGAACTGAGGCAGCTCGGGAACATTGTCTCTCAACTGTGTTATAGAGTGTAGTACTACATTTCAGTGAAGTTTAAGGCTTTCCAAAGCTGCCAAACGTGTTTCTTTCTCTATTTCAATGGTATTCTGCCTTGTATAACACACATTTACCACTGTAGTCTCCTTTAAGTAAAGAATATAGGATTCATACAGTGTTTCATGTGATCTTAACTGGAATTAAGGATTTTCCGGATTTAGCTACCTTTTCTACACTAAGAACTTACTTGGAGGATCTCTTTCAGCTGTTCTAAAACAAGTTCTCATCTGTTTACAGTCATTTTCACTGAATTATTCATGTTTTCATGTAGTTTCCTATATTCTGCCTTCTGGCCCAAGTATAAGCTTTGCCCACTTTATCAAACAACTTCCTACACACTGTTATGAACTGAGGCAGCTCGGGAACATTGTCTCTCAACTGTGTGATAGAGTGTAGTACTACATGTCAGTGAAGTGTAAGGCTTTCCAAAGCTGCCGAATGTGTTTTTTTCTCTATTTCAATGGTATTCTGCCTTGTATAACACACATTTACCACTCTAGTTTCCTTTAAGTAAAGAATATAGGATTCATACAGTGTTTCATGTAATCTTAACTCGAATTAAGGATTTCCCGAATCTTAGCTACCTTTTCTACACTAAGAACTGACTTGGAGAATCTCTTTCAGCTGTTCTAAACAAGGTCTCATCTGTTTACAGTCATTTTCACTGAATTAATCATGTTTTCATGTAGTTTCCTATATTCTGCCTTCTGGTCCAAGTATAAGCTTTGCCAACTTTATCAAACAACTTCCTACACACTGTTATGAACTGAGGGAGCTAGGGAACATTGTCTCTCAACTGTGTTATAGAGTGTAGTACTACATTTCAGTGAAGTGTAAGGCTTTTCAAAGCTGCCAAACGTGTTTCTTTCTCTATTTCAATGGTATTCTGCCTTGTATAACACACATTTACCACTCTAGTCTCCTTTAAGTAAAGAATATAGGATTCATACAGTGTTTCATGGGATCTTAAATGGAATTAAGGATTTCCCTTATATTAGCTACCTTTTCTACACTAAGAACTGACTTGGAGGATCTCTTTCAGCTGTTCTAAAACAAGTTCTCATCTGTTTACAGTCATTTTCACTGAATTATTCATGTTTTCATGTAGTTTCCTATATTCTGCCTTCTGGCCCAAGTATAAGCTTTGCCCACTTTATCAAACAACTTCCTACACACTGTTATGAACTGAGGCAGCTCGGGAACATTGTCTCTCAACTGTGTTATAGAGTGTAGTACTACATTTCAGTGAAGTGTAAGGCTTTCCAAAGCTGCCGAACGTGTTTCTTTCTCTATTTCAATGGTATTCTGCCTTGTATAACACACATTTACCACTCGAGTCTCCTTTAAGTAAGGAATATAGGATTCATACAGTGTTTCATGTGATCTTAACTGGAATTAAGGATTTTCCTTATCTTAGCTACCTTTTCTACACTAAGAACTGACTTGGAGATTCTCTTTCAGCTGTTCTAAAGAAGTTCTCATCTGTTTACAGTCATTTTCACTGAATTATTCATGTTTTCATGTAGTTTCCTATATTCGGCCTTCTGGCCCAAGTATAAGCTTTGCCCACTTTATCAAACAACTTCCTGCACACTGTTATGAACTGAGGCAGCTCGGGAACATTGTCTCTAAAATGTGTTATAGAGTGTAGTACTACATTTCAGTGAAGTGTAAGGCTTTCCTAGTTTCCTATATTCTGCCTTCTGGCCCTAGTATAAGCTTTGCCCACTTTATCAAACAACTTCCTACACACTGTTATGAACTGAGGCAGCTCGGGAACATTGTCTCTCAACTGTGTTATAGAGTGTAGTAGTACATGTCAGTGAAGTGTAAGGCTTTCCAAAGCTGCCGAATGTGTTTTTTTCTCTATTTCAATGGTATTCTGCCTTGTATAACACACATTTACCACTATAGTTTCCTTTAAGTAAAGAATATAGGATTCATACAGTGTTTCATGTAATCTTAACTCGAATTAAGGATTTCCCGAATCTTAGCTACCTTTTCTACACTAAGAACTGACTTGGAGAATCTCTTTCAGCTGTTCTAAACAAGTTCACATCTGTTTACAGTCATTTTCACTGAATTAATCATGTTTTCATGTAGTTTCCTATATTCTGCCTTCTGGTCCAAGTATAAGCTTTGCCCACTTTATCAAACAACTTCCTATACACTGTTAAGTACTGAGGCAGCTATTGAACATTGTCTCTCAACTGTGTTATAGAGTGTAGTACTACATTTCAGTGAAGTGTAAGGCTTTCCAAAGCTGCCAAACGTGTTTCTTTCTCTATTTCAATGGTATTCTGCCTTGTATAACACACATTTACCACTCGAGTCTCCTTTAAGTAAGGAATATAGGATTCATACAGTGTTTCATGTGATCTTAACTGGAATTAAGGATTTTCCTTATCTTAGCTACCTTTTCTACACTAAGAACTGACTTGGAGATTCTCTTTCAGCTGTTCTAAACAAGTTCTCATCTGTTTACAGTCATTTTCACTGAATTATTCATGTTTTCATGTAGTTTCCTATATTCGGCCTTCTGGCCCAAGTATAAGCTTTGCCCACTTTATCAGACAACTTCCTACACACTGTTATGAACTGAGGGATCTAGGGAACATTGTCTCTCAACTGTGTGATAGAGTGTAGTACTACATGTCAGTGAAGTGTAAGGCTTTCCAAAGCTGCCGAATGTGTTTTTTTCTCTATTTCAATGGTATTCTGCCTTGTATAACACACATTTACCACTCTAGTTTCCTTTAAGTAAAGAATATAGGATTCATACAGTGTTTCATGTAATCTTAACTCGAATTAAGGATTTCCCGAATCTTAGCTACCTTTTCTACACTAAGAACTGACTTGGAGAATCTCTTTCAGCTGTTCTAAACAAGGTCTCATCTGTTTACAGTCATTTTCACTGAATTAATCATGTTTTCATGTAGTTTCCTATATTCTGCCTTCTGGTCCAAGTATAAGCTTTGCCAACTTTATCGAACAACTTCCTACACACTGTTATGAACTGAGGGAGCTAGGGAACATTGTCTCTCAACTGTGTTATAGAGTGTAGTACTACATTTCAGTGAAGTGTAAGGCTTTTCAAAGCTGCCAAACGTGTTTCTTTCTCTATTTCAATGGTATTCTGCCTTGTATAACACACATTTACCACTCTAGTCTCCTTTAAGTAAAGAATATAGGATTCATACAGTGTTTCATGTGATCTTAAATGGAATTAAGGATTTCCCTTATATTAGCTACCTTTTCTACACTAAGAACTGACTTGGAGATTCTCTTTCAGCTGTTCTAAAGAAGTTCTCATCTGTTTACAGTCATTTTCACTGAATTATTCATGTTTTCATGTAGTTTCCTATATTCGGCCTTCTGGCCCAAGTATAAGCTTTGCCCACTTTATCAAACAACTTCCTGCACACTGTTATGAACTGAGGCAGCTCGGGAACATTGTCTCTAAAATGTGTTATAGAGTGTAGTACTACATTTCAGTGAAGTGTAAGGCTTTCCTAGTTTCCTATATTCTGCCTTCTGGCCCTAGTATAAGCTTTGCCCACTTTATCAAACAACTTCCTACACACTGTTATGAACTGAGGCAGCTCGGGAACATTGTCTCTCAACTGTGTTATAGAGTGTAGTAGTACATGTCAGTGAAGTGTAAGGCTTTCCAAAGCTGCCGAATGTGTTTTTTTCTCTATTTCAATGGTATTCTGCCTTGTATAACACACATTTACCACTATAGTTTCCTTTAAGTAAAGAATATAGGATTCATACAGTGTTTCATGTAATCTTAACTCGAATTAAGGATTTCCCGAATCTTAGCTACCTTTTCTACACTAAGAACTGACTTGGAGAATCTCTTTCAGCTGTTCTAAACAAGTTCACATCTGTTTACAGTCATTTTCACTGAATTAATCATGTTTTCATGTAGTTTCCTATATTCTGCCTTCTGGTCCAAGTATAAGCTTTGCCCACTTTATCAAACAACTTCCTATACACTGTTAAGTACTGAGGCAGCTATTGAACATTGTCTCTCAACTGTGTTATAGAGTGTAGTACTACATTTCAGTGAAGTGTAAGGCTTTCCAAAGCTGCCAAACGTGTTTCTTTCTCTATTTCAATGGTATTCTGCCTTGTATAACACACATTTACCACTCGAGTCTCCTTTAAGTAAGGAATATAGGATTCATACAGTGTTTCATGTGATCTTAACTGGAATTAAGGATTTTCCTTATCTTAGCTACCTTTTCTACACTAAGAACTGACTTGGAGATTCTCTTTCAGCTGTTCTAAACAAGTTCTCATCTGTTTACAGTCATTTTCACTGAATTATTCATGTTTTCATGTAGTTTCCTATATTCGGCCTTCTGGCCCAAGTATAAGCTTTGCCCACTTTATCAGACAACTTCCTACACACTGTTATGAACTGAGGGATCTAGGGAACATTGTCTCTCAACTGTGTGATAGAGTGTAGTACTACATGTCAGTGAAGTGTAAGGCTTTCCAAAGCTGCCGAATGTGTTTTTTTCTCTATTTCAATGGTATTCTGCCTTGTATAACACACATTTACCACTCTAGTTTCCTTTAAGTAAAGAATATAGGATTCATACAGTGTTTCATGTAATCTTAACTCGAATTAAGGATTTCCCGAATCTTAGCTACCTTTTCTACACTAAGAACTGACTTGGAGAATCTCTTTCAGCTGTTCTAAACAAGGTCTCATCTGTTTACAGTCATTTTCACTGAATTAATCATGTTTTCATGTAGTTTCCTATATTCTGCCTTCTGGTCCAAGTATAAGCTTTGCCAACTTTATCAAACAACTTCCTACACACTGTTATGAACTGAGGGAGCTAGGGAACATTGTCTCTCAACTGTGTTATAGAGTGTAGTACTACATTTCAGTGAAGTGTAAGGCTTTTCAAAGCTGCCAAACGTGTTTCTTTCTCTATTTCAATGGTATTCTGCCTTGTATAACACACATTTACCACTCTAGTCTCCTTTAAGTAAAGAATATAGGATTCATACAGTGTTTCATGTGATCTTAAATGGAATTAAGGATTTCCCTTATATTAGCTACCTTTTCTACACTAAGAACTGACTTGGAGATTCTCTTTCAGCTGTTCTAAAGAAGTTCTCATCTGTTTACAGTCATTTTCACTGAATTATTCATGTTTTCATGTAGTTTCCTATATTCTGCCTTCTGGTCCAAGTATAAGCTTTGCCCACTTTATCAAACAACTTCCTACACACTGTTAAGTACTGAGGCAGCTATTGAACATTGTCTCTCAACTGTGTTATAGAGTGTAGTACTACATTTCAGTGAAGTGTAAGGCTTTGCAAAGCTGCCGAAGGTGTTTCTTTCTCTATTTTAATGGTATTCTTCCTTGTATAACACACATTTACCACTGTAGTCTCCTTTAAGTAAAGAATATAGGATTCATACAGTGTTTCATGTGATCTTAACTGGAATTAAGGATTTTCCGGATTTAGCTACCTTTTCTACACTAAGAACTGACTTGGAGGATCTCTTTCAGCTGTTCTAAAACAAGTTCTCATCTGTTTACAGTCATTTTCACTGAATTATTCATGTTTTCATGTAGTTTCCTATATTCTGCCTTCTGGCCCAAGTATAAGCTTTGCCCACTTTATCAAACAACTTCCTACACACTGTTATGAACTGAGGCAGCTCGGGAACATTGTCTCTCAACTGTGTTATAGAGTGTAGTACTACATTTCAGTGAAGTTTAAGGCTTTCCAAAGCTGCCAAACGTGTTTCTTTCTCTATTTCAATGGTATTCTGCCTTGTATAACACACATTTACCACTGTAGTCTCCTTTAAGTAAAGAATATAGGATTCATACAGTGTTTCATGTGATCTTAACTGGAATTAAGGATTTTCCGGATTTAGCTACCTTTTCTACACTAAGAACTGACTTGGAGGATCTCTTTCAGCTGTTCTAAAACAAGTTCTCATCTGTTTACAGTCATTTTCACTGAATTATTCATGTTTTCATGTAGTTTCCTATATTCTGCCTTCTGGCCCAAGTATAAGCTTTGCCCACTTTATCAAACAACTTCCTACACACTGTTATGAACTGAGGCAGCTCGGGAACATTGTCTCTCAACTGTGTTATAGAGTGTAGTACTACATTTCAGTGAAGTGTAAGGCTTTCCAAAGCTGCCGAACGTGTTTCTTTCTCTATTTCAATGGTATTCTGCCTTGTATAACACACATTTACCACTCCAGTCTCCTTTAAGTAAGGAATATAGGATTCATACAGTGTTTCATGTGATCTTAACTGGAATTAAGGATTTTCCTTATCTTAGCTACCTTTTCTACACTAAGAACTGACTTGGAGATTCTCTTTCAGCTGTTCTAAACAAGTTCTCATCTGTTTACAGTCATTTTCACTGAATTATTCATGTTTTCATGTAGTTTCCTATATTCGGCCTTCTGGCCCAAGTATAAGCTTTGCCCACTTTATCAGACAACTTCCTACACACTGTTATGAACTGAGGGAGCTAGGGAACATTGTCTCTCAACTGTGTGATAGAGTGTAGTACTACATGTCAGTGAAGTGTAAGGCTTTCCAAAGCTGCCGAATGTGTTTTTTTCTCTATTTCAATGGTATTCTGCCTTGTATAACACACATTTACCACTCTAGTTTCCTTTAAGTAAAGAATATAGGATTCATACAGTGTTTCATGTAATCTTAACTCGAATTAAGGATTTCCCGAATCTTAGCTACCTTTTCTACACTAAGAACTGACTTGGAGAATCTCTTTCAGCTTTTCTAAACAAGTTCTCATCTGTTTAAAGTCATTTTCACTGAATTAATCATGTTTTCATGTAGTTTCCTATATTCTGCCTTCTGGTCCAAGTATAAGCTTTGCCAACTTTATCAAACAACTTCCTACACACTGTTATGAACTGAGGGAGCTCGGGAACATTGTCTCTCAACTGTGTTATAGAGTGTAGTACTACATTTCAGTGAAGTGTAAGGCTTTTCAAAGCTGCCAAACGTGTTTCTTTCTCTATTTCAATGGTATTCTGCCTTGTATAACACACATTTACCACTCTAGTCTCCTTTAAGTAAAGAATATAGGATTCATACAGTGTTTCATGTGATCTTAAATGGAATTAAGGATTTCCCTTATATTAGCTACCTTTTCTACACTAAGAACTGACTTGGAGATTCTCTTTCAGCTGTTCTAAAGAAGTTCTCATCTGTTTACAGTCATTTTCACTGAATTATTCATGTTTTCATGTAGTTTCCTATATTCGGCCTTCTGGCCCAAGTATAAGCTTTGCCCACTTTATCAAACAACTTCCTACACACTGTTATGAACTGAGGCAGCTCGGGAACATTGTCTCTAAAATGTGTTATAGAGTGTAGTACTACATTTCAGTGAAGTGTAAGGCTTTCCTAGTTTCCTATATTCTGCCTTCTGGCCCTAGTATAAGCTTTCCCCACTTTATCAAACAACTTCCTACACACTGTTAAGTAATGAGGCAGCTATTGAACATTGTCTCTCAACTTTGTTATAGAGTGTAGTACTACATTTCAGTGAACTGTAAGGCTTTCCAAAGCTGCCGAACGTGTTTCTTTCTCTATTTCAATGGTATTCTGCCTTGTATAACACACATTTACCACTCTAGTCTCCTTTAAGTACAGAATATAGGATTCATAAAGTGTTTCATGTGATCTTAACTGGAATTAAGGATTTCCATTATCTTAGCTACATTTTCTACACTAAGAACTGACTTGGAGATTCTCTTTCAGCTGTTCTAAACAAGTTCTCATCTGTTTACAGTCATTTTCACTGAATTATTCATGTTTTCATGTAATTTCCTATATTCTGCCTTCTGGTCCAAGTATAAGCTTTGCCCACTTTATCAAACAACTTCCTACACACTGTTAAGTGCTGAGGCAGCTATTGAACATTGTCTCTCAACTGTGTTATAGAGTGTAGTACTACATTTCAGTGAAGTGTAAGGCTTTGCAAAGCTGCCGAACGTGTTTCTTTCTCTATTTTAATGGTATTCTGCCTTGTATAACACACATTTACCACTGTAGTCTCCTTTAAGTAAAGAATATAGGATTCATACAGTGTTTCATGTGATCTTAACTGGAATTAAGGATTTTCCGGATTTAGCTACCTTTTCTACACTAAGAACTGACTTGGAGGATCTCTTTCAGCTGTTCTAAAACAAGTTCTCATCTGTTTACAGTCATTTTCACTGAATTGTTCATGTTTTCATGTAGTTTCCTATATTCTGCCTTCTGGCCCAAGTATAAGCTTTGCCCACTTTATCAAACAACTTCCTACACACTGTTATGAACTGAGGCAGCTCGGGAACATTGTCTCTCAACTGTGTTATAGAGTGTAGTACTACATTTCAGTGAAGTGTAAGGCTTTCCAAAGCTGCCGAACGTGTTTCTTTCTCTATTTCAATGGTATTCTGCCTTGTATAACACACATTTACCACTCTAGTCTCCTTTAAGTAAAGAATATAGGATTCATACAGTGTTTCATGTGATCTTAAATGGAATTAAGGATTTCCCTTATATTAGCTACCTTTTCTACACTAAGAACTGACTTGGAGATTCTCTTTCAGCTGTTCTAAAGAAGTTCTCATCTGTTTACAGTCATTTTCACTGAATTATTCATGTTTTCATGTAGTTTCCTATATTCTGCCTTCTGGTCCAAGTATAAGCTTTGCCCACTTTATCAAACAACTTCCTACACACTGTTAAGTACTGAGGCAGCTATTGAACATTGTCTCTCAACTGTGTTATAGAGTGTAGTACTACATTTCAGTGAAGTGTAAGGCTTTGCAAAGCTGCCGAAGGTGTTTCTTTCTCTATTTTAATGGTATTCTTCCTTGTATAACACACATTTACCACTGTAGTCTCCTTTAAGTAAAGAATATAGGATTCATACAGTGTTTCATGTGATCTTAACTGGAATTAAGGATTTTCCGGATTTAGCTACCTTTTCTACACTAAGAACTGACTTGGAGGATCTCTTTCAGCTGTTCTAAAACAAGTTCTCATCTGTTTACAGTCATTTTCACTGAATTATTCATGTTTTCATGTAGTTTCCTATATTCTGCCTTCTGGCCCAAGTATAAGCTTTGCCCACTTTATCAAACAACTTCCTACACACTGTTATGAACTGAGGCAGCTCGGGAACATTGTCTCTCAACTGTGTTATAGAGTGTAGTACTACATTTCAGTGAAGTTTAAGGCTTTCCAAAGCTGCCAAACGTGTTTCTTTCTCTATTTCAATGGTATTCTGCCTTGTATAACACACATTTACCACTGTAGTCTCCTTTAAGTAAAGAATATAGGATTCATACAGTGTTTCATGTGATCTTAACTGGAATTAAGGATTTTCCGGATTTAGCTACCTTTTCTACACTAAGAACTGACTTGGAGGATCTCTTTCAGCTGTTCTAAAACAAGTTCTCATCTGTTTACAGTCATTTTCACTGAATTATTCATGTTTTCATGTAGTTTCCTATATTCTGCCTTCTGGCCCAAGTATAAGCTTTGCCCACTTTATCAAACAACTTCCTACACACTGTTATGAACTGAGGCAGCTCGGGAACATTGTCTCTCAACTGTGTTATAGAGTGTAGTACTACATTTCAGTGAAGTGTAAGGCTTTCCAAAGCTGCCGAACGTGTTTCTTTCTCTATTTCAATGGTATTCTGCCTTGTATAACACACATTTACCACTCCAGTCTCCTTTAAGTAAGGAATATAGGATTCATACAGTGTTTCATGTGATCTTAACTGGAATTAAGGATTTTCCTTATCTTAGCTACCTTTTCTACACTAAGAACTGACTTGGAGATTCTCTTTCAGCTGTTCTAAACAAGTTCTCATCTGTTTACAGTCATTTTCACTGAATTATTCATGTTTTCATGTAGTTTCCTATATTCGGCCTTCTGGCCCAAGTATAAGCTTTGCCCACTTTATCAGACAACTTCCTACACACTGTTATGAACTGAGGGAGCTAGGGAACATTGTCTCTCAACTGTGTGATAGAGTGTAGTACTACATGTCAGTGAAGTGTAAGGCTTTCCAAAGCTGCCGAATGTGTTTTTTTCTCTATTTCAATGGTATTCTGCCTTGTATAACACACATTTACCACTCTAGTTTCCTTTAAGTAAAGAATATAGGATTCATACAGTGTTTCATGTAATCTTAACTCGAATTAAGGATTTCCCGAATCTTAGCTACCTTTTCTACACTAAGAACTGACTTGGAGAATCTCTTTCAGCTTTTCTAAACAAGTTCTCATCTGTTTAAAGTCATTTTCACTGAATTAATCATGTTTTCATGTAGTTTCCTATATTCTGCCTTCTGGTCCAAGTATAAGCTTTGCCAACTTTATCAAACAACTTCCTACACACTGTTATGAACTGAGGGAGCTCGGGAACATTGTCTCTCAACTGTGTTATAGAGTGTAGTACTACATTTCAGTGAAGTGTAAGGCTTTTCAAAGCTGCCAAACGTGTTTCTTTCTCTATTTCAATGGTATTCTGCCTTGTATAACACACATTTACCACTCTAGTCTCCTTTAAGTAAAGAATATAGGATTCATACAGTGTTTCATGTGATCTTAAATGGAATTAAGGATTTCCCTTATATTAGCTACCTTTTCTACACTAAGAACTGACTTGGAGATTCTCTTTCAGCTGTTCTAAAGAAGTTCTCATCTGTTTACAGTCATTTTCACTGAATTATTCATGTTTTCATGTAGTTTCCTATATTCGGCCTTCTGGCCCAAGTATAAGCTTTGCCCACTTTATCAAACAACTTCCTACACACTGTTATGAACTGAGGCAGCTCGGGAACATTGTCTCTAAAATGTGTTATAGAGTGTAGTACTACATTTCAGTGAAGTGTAAGGCTTTCCTAGTTTCCTATATTCTGCCTTCTGGCCCTAGTATAAGCTTTCCCCACTTTATCAAACAACTTCCTACACACTGTTAAGTAATGAGGCAGCTATTGAACATTGTCTCTCAACTTTGTTATAGAGTGTAGTACTACATTTCAGTGAACTGTAAGGCTTTCCAAAGCTGCCGAACGTGTTTCTTTCTCTATTTCAATGGTATTCTGCCTTGTATAACACACATTTACCACTCTAGTCTCCTTTAAGTACAGAATATAGGATTCATAAAGTGTTTCATGTGATCTTAACTGGAATTAAGGATTTCCATTATCTTAGCTACATTTTCTACACTAAGAACTGACTTGGAGATTCTCTTTCAGCTGTTCTAAACAAGTTCTCATCTGTTTACAGTCATTTTCACTGAATTATTCATGTTTTCATGTAATTTCCTATATTCTGCCTTCTGGTCCAAGTATAAGCTTTGCCCACTTTATCAAACAACTTCCTACACACTGTTAAGTGCTGAGGCAGCTATTGAACATTGTCTCTCAACTGTGTTATAGAGTGTAGTACTACATTTCAGTGAAGTGTAAGGCTTTGCAAAGCTGCCGAACGTGTTTCTTTCTCTATTTTAATGGTATTCTGCCTTGTATAACACACATTTACCACTGTAGTCTCCTTTAAGTAAAGAATATAGGATTCATACAGTGTTTCATGTGATCTTAACTGGAATTAAGGATTTTCCGGATTTAGCTACCTTTTCTACACTAAGAACTGACTTGGAGGATCTCTTTCAGCTGTTCTAAAACAAGTTCTCATCTGTTTACAGTCATTTTCACTGAATTGTTCATGTTTTCATGTAGTTTCCTATATTCTGCCTTCTGGCCCAAGTATAAGCTTTGCCCACTTTATCAAACAACTTCCTACACACTGTTATGAACTGAGGCAGCTCGGGAACATTGTCTCTCAACTGTGTTATAGAGTGTAGTACTACATTTCAGTGAAGTGTAAGGCTTTCCAAAGCTGCCGAACGTGTTTCTTTCTCTATTTCAATGGTATTCTGCCTTGTATAACACACATTTACCACTCGAGTCTCCTTTAAGTAAGGAATATAGGATTCATACAGTGTTTCATGTGATCTTAACTGGAATTAAGGATTTTCCTTATCTTAGCTACCTTTTCTACACTAAGAACTGACTTGGAGGATCTCTTTCAGCTGTTCTAAACAAGTTCTCATCTGTTTACAGTCATTTTCACTGAATTATTCATGTTTTCATGTAGTTTCCTATATTCGGCCTTCTGGCCCAAGTATAAGCTTTGCCCACTTTATCAGACAACTTCCTACACACTGTTATGAACTGAGGGAGCTAGGGAACATTGTCTCTCAACTGTGTGATAGAGTGTAGTACTACATGTCAGTGAAGTGTAAGGCTTTCCAAAGCTGCCGAATGTGTTTTTTTCTCTATTTCAATGGTATTCTGCCTTGTATAACACACATTTACCACTCTAGTTTCCTTTAAGTAAAGAATATAGGATTCATACAGTGTTTCATGTAATCTTAACTCGAATTAAGGATTTCCCGAATCTTAGCTACCTTTTCTACACTAAGAACTGACTTGGAGAATCTCTTTCAGCTGTTCTAAACAAGTTCTCATCTGTTTACAGTCATTTTCACTGAATTAATCATGTTTTCATGTAGTTTTCTATATTCTGCCTTCTGGTCCAAGTATAAGCTTTACCAACTTTATCAAACAACTTCCTACACACTGTTATGAACTGAGGGAGCTAGGGAACATTGTCTCTCAACTGTGTTATAGAGTGTAGTACTACATTTCAGTGAAGTGTAAGGCATTTCAAAGCTGCCAAACGTGTTTCTTTCTCTATTTCAATGGTATTCTGCCTTGTATAACACACATTTACCACTCTAGTCTCCTTTAAGTAAAGAATATAGGATTCATACAGTGTTTCATGTGATCTTAAATGGAATTAAGGATTTCCCTTATATTAGCTGCCTTTTCTACACTAAGAACTGACTTGGAGATTCTCTTTCAGCTGTTCTAAAGAAGTTCTCATCTGTTTACAGTCATTTTCACTGAATTATTCATGTTTTCATGTAGTTTCCTATATTTGGCCTTCTGGCCCAAGTATAAGCTTTGCCCACTTTATCAAACAACTTCCTACACACTGTTATGAACTGAGGCAGCTCGGGAACATTGTCTCTAAAATGTGTTATAGAGTGTACTACTACATTTCAGTGAAGTGTAAGGCTTTCCTAGTTTCCTATATTCTGCCTTCTGGCCCTAGTATAAGCTTTCCCCACTTTATCAAACAACTTCCTACACACTGTTAAGTAATGAGGCAGCTATTGAACATTGTCTCTCAACTGTGTTATAGAGTGTAGTACTACATTTCAGTGAAGTGTAAGGCTTTTCAAAGCTGCCAAACGTGTTTCTTTCTCTATTTCAATGGTATTCTGCCTTGTATAACACACATTTACCACTCTAGTCTCCTTTAAGTAAAGAATATAGGATTCATACAGTGTTTCATGTGATCTTAAATGGAATTAAGGATTTCCCTTATATTAGCTACCTTTTCTACACTAAGAACTGACTTGGAGATTCTCTTTCAGCTGTTCTAAAGAAGTTCTCATCTGTTTACAGTCATTTTCACTGAATTATTCATGTTTTCATGTAGTTTCCTATATTCGGCCTTCTGGCCCAAGTATAAGCTTTGCCCACTTTATCAAACAACTTCCTACACACTGTTATGAACTGAGGCAGCTCGGGAACATTGTCTCTAAAATGTGTTATAGAGTGTAGTACTACATTTCAGTGAAGTGTAAGGCTTTCCTAGTTTCCTATATTCTGCCTTCTGGCCCTAGTATAAGCTTTGCCCACTTTATCAAACAACTTCCTACACACTGTTAAGTACTGAGGCAGCTATTGAACATTGTCTCTCAACTGTGTTATAGAGTGTAGTACTACATTTCAGTGAAGTGTAAGGCTTTGCAAAGCTGCCGAACGTGTTTCTTTCTCTATTTTAATGGTATTCTGCCTTGTATAACACACATTTACCACTGTAGTCTCCTTTAAGTAAAGAATATAGGATTCATACAGTGTTTCATGTGATCTTAACTGGAATTAAGGATTTTCCGGATTTAGCTACCTTTTCTACACTAAGAACTGACTTGGAGGATCTCTTTCAGCTGTTCTAAAACAAGTTCTCATCTGTTTACAGTCATTTTCACTGAATTGTTCATGTTTTCATGTAGTTTCCTATATTCTGCCTTCTGGCCCAAGTATAAGCTTTGCCCACTTTATCAAACAACTTCCTACACGCTGTTATGAACTGAGGCAGCTCGGGAACATTGTCTCTCAACTGTGTTATAGAGTGTAGTACTACATTTCAGTGAAGTGTAAGGCTTTCCAAAGCTGCCGAACGTGTTTCTTTCTCTATTTCAATGGTATTCTGCCTTGTATAACACACATTTACCACTCTAGTTTCCTTTAAGTAAAGAATATAGGATTCATACAGTGTTTCATGTAATCTTAACTCGAATTAAGGATTTCCCGAATCTTAGCTACCTTTTCTACACTAAGAACTGACTTGGAGAATCTCTTTCAGCTGTTCTAAACAAGTTCTCATCTGTTTACAGTCATTTTCACTGAATTAATCATGTTTTCATGTAGTTTCCTATATTCTGCCTTCTGGTCCAAGTATAAGCTTTACCAACTTTATCAAACAACTTCCTACACACTGTTATGAACTGAGGGAGCTAGGGAACATTGTCTCTCAACTGTGTTATAGAGTGTAGTACTACATTTCAGTGAAGTGTAAGGCATTTCAAAGCTGCCAAACGTGTTTCTTTCTCTATTTCAATGGTATTCTGCCTTGTATAACACACATTTACCACTCTAGTCTCCTTTAAGTAAAGAATATAGGATTCATACAGTGTTTCATGTGATCTTAAATGGAATTAAGGATTTCCCTTATATTAGCTGCCTTTTCTACACTAAGAACTGACTTGGAGATTCTCTTTCAGCTGTTCTAAAGAAGTTCTCATCTGTTTACAGTCATTTTCACTGAATTATTCATGTTTTCATGTAGTTTCCTATATTTGGCCTTCTGGCCCAAGTATAAGCTTTGCCCACTTTATCAAACAACTTCCTACACACTGTTATGAACTGAGGCAGCTCGGGAACATTGTCTCTAAAATGTGTTATAGAGTGTACTACTACATTTCAGTGAAGTGTAAGGCTTTCCTAGTTTCCTATATTCTGCCTTCTGGCCCTAGTATAAGCTTTCCCCACTTTATCAAACAACTTCCTACACACTGTTAAGTAATGAGGCAGCTATTGAACATTGTCTCTCAACTGTGTTATAGAGTGTAGTACTACATTTCAGTGAAGTGTAAGGCTTTTCAAAGCTGCCAAACGTGTTTCTTTCTCTATTTCAATGGTATTCTGCCTTGTATAACACACATTTACCACTCTAGTCTCCTTTAAGTAAAGAATATAGGATTCATACAGTGTTTCATGTGATCTTAAATGGAATTAAGGATTTCCCTTATATTAGCTACCTTTTCTACACTAAGAACTGACTTGGAGATTCTCTTTCAGCTGTTCTAAAGAAGTTCTCATCTGTTTACAGTCATTTTCACTGAATTATTCATGTTTTCATGTAGTTTCCTATATTCGGCCTTCTGGCCCAAGTATAAGCTTTGCCCACTTTATCAAACAACTTCCTACACACTGTTATGAACTGAGGCAGCTCGGGAACATTGTCTCTAAAATGTGTTATAGAGTGTAGTACTACATTTCAGTGAAGTGTAAGGCTTTCCTAGTTTCCTATATTCTGCCTTCTGGCCCTAGTATAAGCTTTGCCCACTTTATCAAACAACTTCCTACACACTGTTAAGTACTGAGGCAGCTATTGAACATTGTCTCTCAACTGTGTTATAGAGTGTAGTACTACATTTCAGTGAAGTGTAAGGCTTTGCAAAGCTGCCGAACGTGTTTCTTTCTCTATTTTAATGGTATTCTGCCTTGTATAACACACATTTACCACTGTAGTCTCCTTTAAGTAAAGAATATAGGATTCATACAGTGTTTCATGTGATCTTAACTGGAATTAAGGATTTTCCGGATTTAGCTACCTTTTCTACACTAAGAACTGACTTGGAGGATCTCTTTCAGCTGTTCTAAAACAAGTTCTCATCTGTTTACAGTCATTTTCACTGAATTGTTCATGTTTTCATGTAGTTTCCTATATTCTGCCTTCTGGCCCAAGTATAAGCTTTGCCCACTTTATCAAACAACTTCCTACACGCTGTTATGAACTGAGGCAGCTCGGGAACATTGTCTCTCAACTGTGTTATAGAGTGTAGTACTACATTTCAGTGAAGTGTAAGGCTTTCCAAAGCTGCCGAACGTGTTTCTTTCTCTATTTCAATGGTATTCTGCCTTGTATAACACACATTTACCACTCTAGTTTCCTTTAAGTAAAGAATATAGGATTCATACAGTGTTTCATGTAATCTTAACTCGAATTAAGGATTTCCCGAATCTTAGCTACCTTTTCTACACTAAGAACTGACTTGGAGAATCTCTTTCAGCTGTTCTAAACAAGTTCTCATCTGTTTACAGTCATTTTCACTGAATTAATCATGTTTTCATGTAGTTTCCTATATTCTGCCTTCTGGTCCAAGTATAAGCTTTACCAACTTTATCAAACAACTTCCTACAGACTGTTATGAACTGAGGGAGCTAGGGAACATTGTCTCTCAACTGTGTTATAGAGTGTAGTACTACATTTCAGTGAAGTGTAAGGCATTTCAAAGCTGCCAAACGTGTTTCTTTCTCTATTTCAATGGTATTCTGCCTTGTATAACACACATTTACCACTCTAGTCTCCTTTAAGTAAAGAATATAGGATTCATACAGTGTTTCATGTGATCTTAAATGGAATTAAGGATTTCCCTTATATTAGCTGCCTTTTCTACACTAAGAACTGACTTGGAGATTCTCTTTCAGCTGTTCTAAAGAAGTTCTCATCTGTTTACAGTCATTTTCACTGAATTATTCATGTTTTCATGTAGTTTCCTATATTTGGCCTTCTGGCCCAAGTATAAGCTTTGCCCACTTTATCAAACAACTTCCTACACACTGTTATGAACTGAGGCAGCTCGGGAACATTGTCTCTAAAATGTGTTATAGAGTGTACTACTACATTTCAGTGAAGTGTAAGGCTTTCCTAGTTTCCTATATTCTGCCTTCTGGCCCTAGTATAAGCTTTCCCCACTTTATCAAACAACTTCCTACACACTGTTAAGTAATGAGGCAGCTATTGAACATTGTCTCTCAACTGTGTTATAGAGTGTAGTACTACATTTCAGTGAAGTGTAAGGCTTTTCAAAGCTGCCAAACGTGTTTCTTTCTCTATTTCAATGGTATTCTGCCTTGTATAACACACATTTACCACTCTAGTCTCCTTTAAGTAAAGAATATAGGATTCATACAGTGTTTCATGTGATCTTAAATGGAATTAAGGATTTCCCTTATATTAGCTACCTTTTCTACACTAAGAACTGACTTGGAGATTCTCTTTCAGCTGTTCTAAAGAAGTTCTCATCTGTTTACAGTCATTTTCACTGAATTATTCATGTTTTCATGTAGTTTCCTATATTCGGCCTTCTGGCCCAAGTATAAGCTTTGCCCACTTTATCAAACAACTTCCTACACACTGTTATGAACTGAGGCAGCTCGGGAACATTGTCTCTAAAATGTGTTATAGAGTGTAGTACTACATTTCAGTGAAGTGTAAGGCTTTCCTAGTTTCCTATATTCTGCCTTCTGGCCCTAGTATAAGCTTTGCCCACTTTATCAAACAACTTCCTACACACTGTTAAGTACTGAGGCAGCTATTGAACATTGTCTCTCAACTGTGTTATAGAGTGTAGTACTACATTTCAGTGAAGTGTAAGGCTTTGCAAAGCTGCCGAACGTGTTTCTTTCTCTATTTTAATGGTATTCTGCCTTGTATAACACACATTTACCACTGTAGTCTCCTTTAAGTAAAGAATATAGGATTCATACAGTGTTTCATGTGATCTTAACTGGAATTAAGGATTTTCCGGATTTAGCTACCTTTTCTACACTAAGAACTGACTTGGAGGATCTCTTTCAGCTGTTCTAAAACAAGTTCTCATCTGTTTACAGTCATTTTCACTGAATTGTTCATGTTTTCATGTAGTTTCCTATATTCTGCCTTCTGGCCCAAGTATAAGCTTTGCCCACTTTATCAAACAACTTCCTACACACTGTTATGAACTGAGGCAGCTCGGGAACATTGTCTCTCAACTGTGTTATAGAGTGTAGTACTACATTTCAGTGAAGTGTAAGGCTTTCCAAAGCTGCCGAACGTGTTTCTTTCTCTATTTCAATGGTATTCTGCCTTGTATAACACACATTTACCACTCTAGTTTCCTTTAAGTAAAGAATATAGGATTCATACAGTGTTTCATGTAATCTTAACTCGAATTAAGGATTTCCCGAATCTTAGCTACCTTTTCTACACTAAGAACTGACTTGGAGAATCTCTTTCAGCTGTTCTAAACAAGTTCTCATCTGTTTACAGTCATTTTCACTGAATTAATCATGTTTTCATGTAGTTTCCTATATTCTGCCTTCTGGTCCAAGTATAAGCTTTACCAACTTTATCAAACAACTTCCTACACACTGTTATGAACTGAGGGAGCTAGGGAACATTGTCTCTCAACTGTGTTATAGAGTGTAGTACTACATTTCAGTGAAGTGCAAGGCTTTTCAAAGCTGCCAACCGTGTTTCTTTCTCTATTTCAATGGTATTCTGCCTTGTATAACACACATTTACCATTCTAGTCTCATTTAAGTAAAGAATATAGGATTCATACAGTCTTTCATGTGATCTTAAATGGAATTAAGGATTTCCCTTATATTAGCTACCTTTTCTACACTAAGAACTGACTTGGAGATTCTCTTTCAGCTGTTCTAAAGAAGTTCTCATCTGTTTACAGTCATTTTCACTGAATTTTTCATGTTTTCATGTAGTTTCCTATATTCGGCCTTCTGGCCCAAGTATAAGCTTTGCCCACTTTATCAAACAACTTCCTACACACTGTTATGAACTGAGGCAGCTCGGGAACATTGTCTCTAAAATGTGTTATAGAGTGTAGTACTACATTTCAGTGAAGTGTAAGGCTTTCCTAGTTTCCTATATTCTGCCTTCTGGCCCTAGTATAAGCTTTCCCCACTTTATCAAACAACTTCCTACACACTGTTAAGTAATGAGGCAGCTATTGAACATTGTCTCTCAACTTTGTTATAGAGTGTAGTACTACATTTCAGTGAAGTGTAAGGCTTTCCAAAGCTGCCGAACGTGTTTCTTTCTCTATTTCAATGGTATTCTGCCTTGTATAACACACATTTACCACTCTAGTCTCCTTTAAGTAAAGAATATAGGATTCATAAAGTGTTTCATGTGATCTTAACTGGAATTAAGGATTTCCATTATCTTAGCTACATTTTCTACACTAAGAACTGACTTGGAGATTCTCTTTCAGCTGTTCTAAACAAGTTCTCATCTGTTTACAGTCATTTTCACTGAATTATTCATGTTTTCATGTAGTTTCCTATATTCTGCCTTCTGGTCCAAGTATAAGCTTTGCACACTTTATCAAACAACTTCCTACACACTGTTAAGTACTGAGGCAGCTATTGAACATTGTCTCTCAACTGTGTTATAGAGTGTAGTACTACATTTCAGTGAAGTGTAAGGCTTTGCAAAGCTGCCGAACGTGTTTCTTTCTCTATTTTAATGGTATTCTGCCTTGTATAACACACATTTACCACTGTAGTCTCCTTTAAGTAAAGAATATAGGATTCATACAGTGTTTCATGTGATCTTCACTGGAATTAAGGATTTTCCGGATTTAGCTACCTTTTCTACACTAAGAACTGACTTGGAGGATCTCTTTCAGCTGTTCTAAAACAAGTTCTCATCTGTTTACAGTCATTTTCACTGAATTGTTCATGTTTTCATGTAGTTTCCTATATTCTGCCTTCTGGCCCAAGTATAAGCTTTGCCCACTTTATCAAACAACTTCCTACACACTGTTATGAACTGAGGCAGCTCGGGAACATTGTCTCTCAACTGTGTTATAGAGTGTAGTACTACATTTCAGTGAAGTTTAAGGCTTTCCAAAGCTGCCGAACGTGTTTCTTTCTCTATTTCAATGGTATTCTGCCTTGTATAACACACATTTACCACTCGAGTCTCCTTTAAGTAAAGAATATAGGATTCATACAGTGTTTCATGTGATCTTAACTGGAATTAAGGATTTTCCTTATCTTAGCTACCTTTTCTACACTAAGAACTGACTTGGAGATTCTCTTTCAGCTGTTCTAAACAAGTTCTCATCTGTTTACAGTCATTTTCACTGAATTATTCATGTTTTCATGTAGTTTCCTATATTCGGCCTTCTGGCCCAAGTATAAGCTTTGCCCACTTTATCAAACAACTTCCTACACACTATTATGAACTGAGGCAGCTCGGGAACATTGTCTCTCAACTGTGTTATAGAGTGTAGTACTACATGTCAGTGAAGTGTAAGGCTTTCCAAAGCTGCCGAATGTGTTTTTTTCTCTATTTCAATGGTATTCTGCCTTGTATAACACACATTTACCACTATAGTTTCCTTTAAGTAAAGAATATAGGATTCATACAGTGTTTCATGTAATCTTAACTCGAATTAAGGATTTCCCGAATCTTAGCTACCATTTCTACACTAAGAACTGACTTGGAGAATCTCTTTCAGCTGTTCTAAACAAGTTCACATCCGTTTACAGTCATTTTCACTGAATTAATCATGTTTTCATGTAGTTTCCTATATTCTGCCTTCTTGTCCAAGTATAAGCTTTGCCCACTTTATCAAACAACTTCCTATACACTGTTAAGTACTGAGGCAGCTATTGAACATTGTCTCTCAACTGTGTTATAGAGTGTAGTACTACATTTCAGTGAAGTGTAAGGCTTTCCAAAGCTGCCGAACGTGTTTCTTTCTCTATTTCAATGGTATTCTGCCTTGTATAACACACATTTACCACTCGAGTCTCCTTTAAGTAAGGAATATAGGATTCATACAGTGTTTCATGTGATCTTAACTGGAATTAAGGATTTTCCTTATCTTAGCTACCTTTTCTACACTAAGAACTGACTTGGAGATTCTCTTTCAGCTGTTCTAAACAAGTTCTCATCTGTTTACAGTCATTTTCACTGAATTATTCATGTTTTCATGTAGTTTCCTATATTCGGCATTCTGGCCCAAGTATAAGCTTTGCCCACTTTATCAGACAACTTCCTACACACTGTTATGAACTGAGGGAGCTAGGGAACATTGTCTCTCAACTGTGTGATAGAGTGTAGTACTACATGTCAGTGAAGTGTAAGGCTTTCCAAAGCTGCCGAATGTGTTTTTTTTCTCTATTTCAATGGTATTCTGCCTTGTATAACACACATTTACCACTCTAGTTTCCTTTAAGTAAAGAATATAGGATTCATACAGTGTTTCATGTAATCTTAACTCGAATTAAGGATTTCCCGAATCTTAGCTACCTTTTCTACACTAAGAACTGACTTGGAGAATCTCTTTCAGCTGTTCTAAACAAGTTCTCATCTGTTTACAGTCATTTTCACTGAATTATTCATGTTTTCATGTAGTTTCCTATATTCTGCCTTCTGGCCCAAGTATAAGCTTTGCCCACTTTATCAAACAACTTCCTACACACTGTTATGAACTGAGGCAGCTCGGGAACATTGTTTCTCAACTGTGTTATAGAGTGTAGTACTACATGTCAGTGAAGTGTAAGGCTTTCCTAGTTTCCTATATTCTGCCTTCTGGCCCTAGTATAAGCTTTGCCCACTTTATCAAACAACTTCCTACACACTGTTAAGTAATGAGGCAGCTATTGAACATTGTCTCTCAACTTTGTTATAGAGTGTAGTACTACATTTCAGTGAAGTGTAAGGCTTTGCAAAGCTGCCGAACGTGTTTCTTTCTCCATTTTAATGGTATTCTGCCTTGTATAACACACATTTACCACTGTAGTCTCCTTTAAGTAAAGAAAATAGGATTCATACCGTGTTTCATGTGATCTTAACTGGAATTACGGATTTTCCGGATTTAGCTACCTTTTCTACACTAAGAACTGACTTGGAGATTCTCTTTCAGCTGTTCTAAACAAGTTCTCATCTGTTTACAGTCATTTTCACTGAATTATTCATGTTTTCATGTAGTTTCCTATATTCTGCCTTCTGGTCCAAGTATAAGCTTTCCCCACTTTATCAAACAACTTCCTACACACTGTTATGAACTGAGGGAGCTAGGGAACATTGTCTCTTAACTGTGTTATAGAGTGTAGTACTACATTTCAGTGAAGTGTAAGGCCTTCCAAAGCTGCCAAACGTGTTTCTTTCTCTATTTCAATAGTATTCTGCCTTGTATAACACACATTTACCACTCTAGTCTCCTTTAAGTAAAGAATATAGGATTCATACTGTGTTTCATGTGATCTTTACTGGAATTAAGGATTTCCCGGATCTTAGCTACCCTTTCTACACTAAGAACTGACTTGGAGATTCTCTTTCAGCTGTTCTAAAGAAGTTCTCATCTGTTTACAGTCATTTTCACTGAATTATTCATGTTTTCATGTAGTTTCCTATATTCTGCCTTCTGGCCCAAGTATAAGCTTTGCCCACTTTATCAAACAACTTCCTACACACTGTTATGAACTGAGGCAGCTCGGGAACATTGTCTCTAAAATGTGTTATAGAGTGTAGTACTACATTTCAGTGAAGTTTAAGGCTTTCCTAGTTTCCTATATTCTGCCTTCTGGCCCTAGTATAAGCTTTGCCCACTTTATCAAACAACTTCCTACACACTGTTAAGTAATGAGGCAGCTATTGAACATTTTCTCTCAACTTTGTTATAGAGTGTAGTACTACATTTCTGTGAAGTGTAAGGCTTTCCAAAGCTGCCGAACGTGTTTCTTTCTCTATTTTAATGGTATTCTGCCTTGTATAACACACATTTACCACTGTAGTCTCCTTTAAGTAAAGAATATAGGATTCATACAGTGTTTCATGTGATCTTAACTGCAATTAAGGATTTTCCGGATTTAGCTACCTTTTCTACACTAAGAACTGACTTGGAGGATCTCTTTCAGCTGTTCTAAAACAAGTTCTCATCTGTTTACAGTCATTTTCACTGAATTATTCATGTTTTCATGTAGTTTCCTATATTCTGCCTTCTGGCCCAAGTATAAGCTTTGCCCACTTTATCAAACAACTTCCTACACACTGTTATGAACTGAGGCAGCTCGGGAACATTGTCTCTTAACTGTGTTATAGAGTGTAGTACTACATTTCAGTGAAGTGTAAGGCTTTCCAAAGCTGCCGAACGTGTTTCTTTCTCTATTTCAATGGTATTCTGCCTTGTATAACACACATTTACCACTCGAGTCTCCTTTAAGTAAGGAATATAGGATTCATACAGTGTTTCATGTGATCTTCACTGGAATTAAGGATTTTCCTTATCTTAGCTACCTTTTCTACACTAAGAACTGACTTGGAGATTCTCTTTCAGCTGTTCTAAACAAGTTCTCATCTGTTTACAGTCATTTTCACTGAATTATTCATGTTTTCATGTAGTTTCCTATATTCGGCCTTCTGGCCCAAGTATAAGCTTTGCCCACTTTATCAGACAACTTCCTACACACTGTTATGAACTGAGGGAGCTAGGGAACATTGTCTCTCAACTGTGTGATAGAGTGTAGTACTACATGTCAGTGAAGTGTAAGGCTTTCCAAAGCTGCCGAATGTGTTTTTTTCTCTATTTCAATGGTATTCTGCCTTGTATAACACACATTTACCACTCTAGTTTCCTTTAAGTAAAGAATATAGGATTCATACAGTGTTTCATGTAATCTTAACTCGAATTAAGGATTTCCCGAATCTTAGCTACCTTTTCTACACTAAGAACTGACTTGGAGAATCTCTTTTAGCTGTTCTAAACAAGTTCTCATCTGTTTACAGTCATTTTCACTGAATTAATCATGTTTTCATGTAGTTTCCTATATTCTGCCTTCTGGTCCAAGTATAAGCTTTACCAACTTTATCAAACAACTTCCTACACACTGTTATGAACTGAGGGAGCTAGGGAACATTGTCTCTCAACTGTGTTATAGAGTGTAGTACTACATTTCAGTGAAGTGTAAGGCTTTTCAAAGCTGCCAACCGTGTTTCTTTCTCTATTTCAATGGTATTCTGCCTTGTATAACACACATTTACCACTCTAGTCTCCTTTAAGTAAAGAATATAGGATTCATACAGTGTTTCATGTGATCTTAAATGGAATTAAGGATTTCCCTTATATTAGCTACCTTTTCTACACTAAGAACTGACTTGGAGATTCTCTTTCAGCTGTTCTAAAGAAGTTCTCATCTGTTTACAGTCATTTTCACTGAATTATTCATGTTTTCATGTAGTTTCCTATATTCGGCCTTCTGGCCCAAGTATAAGCTTTGCCCACTTTATCAAACAACTTCCTACACACTGTTATGAACTGAGGCAGCTCGGGAACATTGTCTCTAAAATGTGTTATAGAGTGTAGTACTACATTTCAGTGAAGTGTAAGGCTTTCCTAGTTTCCTATATTCTGCCTTCTGGCCCTAGTATAAGCTTTCCCCACTTTATCAAACAACTTCCTACACACTGTTAAGTAATGAGGCAGCTATTGAACATTGTCTCTCAACTTTGTTATAGAGTGTAGTACTACATTTCAGTGAAGTGTAAGGCTTTCCAAAGCTGCCGAACGTGTTTCTTTCTCTATTTCAATGGTATTCTGCCTTGTATAACACACATTTACCACTCTAGTCTCCTTTAAGTAAAGAATATAGGATTCATAAAGTGTTTCATGTGATCTTAACTGGAATTAAGGATTTCCATTATCTTAGCTACATTTTCTACACTAAGAACTGACTTGGAGATTCTCTTTCAGCTGTTCTAAACAAGTTCTCATCTGTTTACAGTCATTTTCACTGAATTATTCATGTTTTCATGTAGTTTCCTATATTCTGCCTTCTGGTCCAAGTATAAGCTTTGCCCACTTTATCAAACAACTTCCTACACACTGTTAAGTACTGAGGCAGCTATTGAACATTGTCTCTCAACTGTGTTATAGAGTGTAGTACTACATTTCAGTGAAGTGTAAGGCTTTGCAAAGCTGCCGAATGTGTTTCTTTCTCTATTTTAATGGTATTCTGCCTTGTATAACACACATTTACCACTGTAGTCTCCTTTAAGTAAAGAATATAGGATTCATACAGTGTTTCATGTGATCTTCACTGGAATTAAGGATTTTCCGGATTTAGCTACCTTTTCTACACTAAGAACTGACTTGGAGGATCTCTTTCAGCTGTTCTAAAACAAGTTCTCATCTGTTTACAGTCATTTTCACTGAATTGTTCATGTTTTCATGTAGTTTCCTATATTCTGCCTTCTGGCCCAAGTATAAGCTTTGCCCACTTTATCAAACAACTTCCTACACACTGTTATGAACTGAGGCAGCTCGGGAACATTGTCTCTCAACTGTGTTATAGAGTGTAGTACTACATTTCAGTGAAGTTTAAGGCTTTCCTAGTTTCCTATATTCTGCCTTCTGGCCCTAGTATAAGCTTTGCCCACTTTATCAAACAACTTCCTACACACTGTTAAGTAATGAGGCAGCTATTGAACATTTTCTCTCAACTTTGTTATAGAGTGTAGTACTACATTTCTGTGAAGTGTAAGGCTTTCCAAAGCTGCCGAACGTGTTTCTTTCTCTATTTTAATGGTATTCTGCCTTGTATAACACACATTTACCACTGTAGTCTCCTTTAAGTAAAGAATATAGGATTCATACAGTGTTTCATGTGATCTTAACTGCAATTAAGGATTTTCCGGATTTAGCTACCTTTTCTACACTAAGAACTGACTTGGAGGATCTCTTTCAGCTGTTCTAAAACAAGTTCTCATCTGTTTACAGTCATTTTCACTGAATTATTCATGTTTTCATGTAGTTTCCTATATTCTGCCTTCTGGCCCAAGTATAAGCTTTGCCCACTTTATCAAACAACTTCCTACACACTGTTATGAACTGAGGCAGCTCGGGAACATTGTCTCTTAACTGTGTTATAGAGTGTAGTACTACATTTCAGTGAAGTGTAAGGCTTTCCAAAGCTGCCGAACGTGTTTCTTTCTCTATTTCAATGGTATTCTGCCTTGTATAACACACATTTACCACTCGAGTCTCCTTTAAGTAAGGAATATAGGATTCATACAGTGTTTCATGTGATCTTCACTGGAATTAAGGATTTTCCTTATCTTAGCTACCTTTTCTACACTAAGAACTGACTTGGAGATTCTCTTTCAGCTGTTCTAAACAAGTTCTCATCTGTTTACAGTCATTTTCACTGAATTATTCATGTTTTCATGTAGTTTCCTATATTCGGCCTTCTGGCCCAAGTATAAGCTTTGCCCACTTTATCAGACAACTTCCTACACACTGTTATGAACTGAGGGAGCTAGGGAACATTGTCTCTCAACTGTGTGATAGAGTGTAGTACTACATGTCAGTGAAGTGTAAGGCTTTCCAAAGCTGCCGAATGTGTTTTTTTCTCTATTTCAATGGTATTCTGCCTTGTATAACACACATTTACCACTCTAGTTTCCTTTAAGTAAAGAATATAGGATTCATACAGTGTTTCATGTAATCTTAACTCGAATTAAGGATTTCCCGAATCTTAGCTACCTTTTCTACACTAAGAACTGACTTGGAGAATCTCTTTTAGCTGTTCTAAACAAGTTCTCATCTGTTTACAGTCATTTTCACTGAATTAATCATGTTTTCATGTAGTTTCCTATATTCTGCCTTCTGGTCCAAGTATAAGCTTTACCAACTTTATCAAACAACTTCCTACACACTGTTATGAACTGAGGGAGCTAGGGAACATTGTCTCTCAACTGTGTTATAGAGTGTAGTACTACATTTCAGTGAAGTGTAAGGCTTTTCAAAGCTGCCAACCGTGTTTCTTTCTCTATTTCAATGGTATTCTGCCTTGTATAACACACATTTACCACTCTAGTCTCCTTTAAGTAAAGAATATAGGATTCATACAGTGTTTCATGTGATCTTAAATGGAATTAAGGATTTCCCTTATATTAGCTACCTTTTCTACACTAAGAACTGACTTGGAGATTCTCTTTCAGCTGTTCTAAAGAAGTTCTCATCTGTTTACAGTCATTTTCACTGAATTATTCATGTTTTCATGTAGTTTCCTATATTCGGCCTTCTGGCCCAAGTATAAGCTTTGCCCACTTTATCAAACAACTTCCTACACACTGTTATGAACTGAGGCAGCTCGGGAACATTGTCTCTAAAATGTGTTATAGAGTGTAGTACTACATTTCAGTGAAGTGTAAGGCTTTCCTAGTTTCCTATATTCTGCCTTCTGGCCCTAGTATAAGCTTTCCCCACTTTATCAAACAACTTCCTACACACTGTTAAGTAATGAGGCAGCTATTGAACATTGTCTCTCAACTTTGTTATAGAGTGTAGTACTACATTTCAGTGAAGTGTAAGGCTTTCCAAAGCTGCCGAACGTGTTTCTTTCTCTATTTCAATGGTATTCTGCCTTGTATAACACACATTTACCACTCTAGTCTCCTTTAAGTAAAGAATATAGGATTCATAAAGTGTTTCATGTGATCTTAACTGGAATTAAGGATTTCCATTATCTTAGCTACATTTTCTACACTAAGAACTGACTTGGAGATTCTCTTTCAGCTGTTCTAAACAAGTTCTCATCTGTTTACAGTCATTTTCACTGAATTATTCATGTTTTCATGTAGTTTCCTATATTCTGCCTTCTGGTCCAAGTATAAGCTTTGCCCACTTTATCAAACAACTTCCTACACACTGTTAAGTACTGAGGCAGCTATTGAACATTGTCTCTCAACTGTGTTATAGAGTGTAGTACTACATTTCAGTGAAGTGTAAGGCTTTGCAAAGCTGCCGAATGTGTTTCTTTCTCTATTTTAATGGTATTCTGCCTTGTATAACACACATTTACCACTGTAGTCTCCTTTAAGTAAAGAATATAGGATTCATACAGTGTTTCATGTGATCTTCACTGGAATTAAGGATTTTCCGGATTTAGCTACCTTTTCTACACTAAGAACTGACTTGGAGGATCTCTTTCAGCTGTTCTAAAACAAGTTCTCATCTGTTTACAGTCATTTTCACTGAATTGTTCATGTTTTCATGTAGTTTCCTATATTCTGCCTTCTGGCCCAAGTATAAGCTTTGCCCACTTTATCAAACAACTTCCTACACACTGTTATGAACTGAGGCAGCTCGGGAACATTGTCTCTCAACTGTGTTATAGAGTGTAGTACTACATTTCAGTGAAGTTTAAGGCTTTCCAAAGCTGCCGAATGTGTTTCTTTCTCTATTTCAATGGTATTCTGCCTTGTATAACACACATTTACCACTCGAGTCTCCTTTAAGTAAAGAATATAGGATTCATACAGTGTTTCATGTGATCTTAACTGGAATTAAGGATTTTCCTTATCTTAGCTACCTTTTCTACACTAAGAACTGACTTGGAGATTCTCTTTCAGCTGTTCTAAACAAGTTCTCATCTGTTTACAGTCATTTTCACTGAATTATTCATGTTTTCATGTAGTTTCCTATATTCGGCCTTCTGGCCCAAGTATAAGCTTTGCCCACTTTATCAAACAACTTCCTACACACTATTATGAACTGAGGCAGCTCGGGAACATTGTCTCTCAACTGTGTTATAGAGTGTAGTACTACATGTCAGTGAAGTGTAAGGCTTTCCAAAGCTGCCGAATGTGTTTTTTTCTCTATTTCAATGGTATTCTGCCTTGTATAACACACATTTACCACTATAGTTTCCTTTAAGTAAAGAATATAGGATTCATACAGTGTTTCATGTAATCTTAACTCGAATTAAGGATTTCCCGAATCTTAGCTACCATTTCTACACTAAGAACTGACTTGGAGAATCTCTTTCAGCTGTTCTAAACAAGTTCACATCCGTTTACAGTCATTTTCACTGAATTAATCATGTTTTCATGTAGTTTCCTATATTCTGCCTTCTTGTCCAAGTATAAGCTTTGCCCACTTTATCAAACAACTTCCTATACACTGTTAAGTACTGAGGCAGCTATTGAACATTGTCTCTCAACTGTGTTATAGAGTGTAGTACTACATTTCAGTGAAGTGTAAGGCTTTCCAAAGCTGCCGAACGTGTTTCTTTCTCTATTTCAATGGTATTCTGCCTTGTATAACACACATTTACCACTCGAGTCTCCTTTAAGTAAGGAATATAGGATTCATACAGTGTTTCATGTGATCTTAACTGGAATTAAGGATTTTCCTTATCTTAGCTACCTTTTCTACACTAAGAACTGACTTGGAGATTCTCTTTCAGCTGTTCTAAACAAGTTCTCATCTGTTTACAGTCATTTTCACTGAATTATTCATGTTTTCATGTAGTTTCCTATATTCGGCATTCTGGCCCAAGTATAAGCTTTGCCCACTTTATCAGACAACTTCCTACACACTGTTATGAACTGAGGGAGCTAGGGAACATTGTCTCTCAACTGTGTGATAGAGTGTAGTACTACATGTCAGTGAAGTGTAAGGCTTTCCAAAGCTGCCGAATGTGTTTTTTTTCTCTATTTCAATGGTATTCTGCCTTGTATAACACACATTTACCACTCTAGTTTCCTTTAAGTAAAGAATATAGGATTCATACAGTGTTTCATGTAATCTTAACTCGAATTAAGGATTTCCCGAATCTTAGCTACCTTTTCTACACTAAGAACTGACTTGGAGAATCTCTTTCAGCTGTTCTAAACAAGTTCTCATCTGTTTACAGTCATTTTCACTGAATTATTCATGTTTTCATGTAGTTTCCTATATTCTGCCTTCTGGCCCAAGTATAAGCTTTGCCCACTTTATCAAACAACTTCCTACACACTGTTATGAACTGAGGCAGCTCGGGAACATTGTTTCTCAACTGTGTTATAGAGTGTAGTACTACATGTCAGTGAAGTGTAAGGCTTTCCTAGTTTCCTATATTCTGCCTTCTGGCCCTAGTATAAGCTTTGCCCACTTTATCAAACAACTTCCTACACACTGTTAAGTAATGAGGCAGCTATTGAACATTGTCTCTCAACTTTGTTATAGAGTGTAGTACTACATTTCAGTGAAGTGTAAGGCTTTGCAAAGCTGCCGAACGTGTTTCTTTCTCCATTTTAATGGTATTCTGCCTTGTATAACACACATTTACCACTGTAGTCTCCTTTAAGTAAAGAAAATAGCATTCATACCGTGTTTCATGTGATCTTAACTGGAATTACGGATTTTCCGGATTTAGCTACCTTTTCTACACTAAGAACTGACTTGGAGATTCTCTTTCAGCTGTTCTAAACAAGTTCTCATCTGTTTACAGTCATTTTCACTGAATTATTCATGTTTTCATGTAGTTTCCTATATTCTGCCTTCTGGTCCAAGTATAAGCTTTCCCCACTTTATCAAACAACTTCCTACACACTGTTATGAACTGAGGGAGCTAGGGAACATTGTCTCTTAACTGTGTTATAGAGTGTAGTACTACATTTCAGTGAAGTGTAAGGCCTTCCAAAGCTGCCAAACGTGTTTCTTTCTCTATTTCAATAGTATTCTGCCTTGTATAACACACATTTACCACTCTAGTCTCCTTTAAGTAAAGAATATAGGATTCATACTGTGTTTCATGTGATCTTTACTGGAATTAAGGATTTCCCGGATCTTAGCTACCCTTTCTACACTAAGAACTGACTTGGAGATTCTCTTTCAGCTGTTCTAAAGAAGTTCTCATCTGTTTACAGTCATTTTCACTGAATTATTCATGTTTTCATGTAGTTTCCTATATTCTGCCTTCTGGCCCAAGTATAAGCTTTGCCCACTTTATCAAACAACTTCCTACACACTGTTATGAACTGAGGCAGCTCGGGAACATTGTCTCTAAAATGTGTTATAGAGTGTAGTACTACATTTCAGTGAAGTTTAAGGCTTTCCTAGTTTCCTATATTCTGCCTTCTGGCCCTAGTATAAGCTTTGCCCACTTTATCAAACAACTTCCTACACACTGTTAAGTAATGAGGCAGCTATTGAACATTTTCTCTCAACTTTGTTATAGAGTGTAGTACTACATTTCTGTGAAGTGTAAGGCTTTCCAAAGCTGCCGAACGTGTTTCTTTCTCTATTTTAATGGTATTCTGCCTTGTATAACACACATTTACCACTGTAGTCTCCTTTAAGTAAAGAATATAGGATTCATACAGTGTTTCATGTGATCTTAACTGGAATTAAGGATTTTCCGGATTTAGCTACCTTTTCTACACTAAGAACTGACTTGGAGGATCTCTTTCAGCTGTTCTAAAACAAGTTCTCATCTGTTTACAGTCATTTTCACTGAATTATTCATGTTTTCATGTAGTTTCCTATATTCTGCCTTCTGGCCCAAGTATAAGCTTTGCCCACTTTATCAAACAACTTCCTACACACTGTTATGAACTGAGGCAGCTCGGGAACATTGTCTCTTAACTGTGTTATAGAGTGTAGTACTACATTTCAGTGAAGTGTAAGGCTTTCCAAAGCTGCCGAACGTGTTTCTTTCTCTATTTCAATGGTATTCTGCCTTGTATAACACACATTTACCACTCGAGTCTCCTTTAAGTAAGGAATATAGGATTCATACAGTGTTTCATGTGATCTTCACTGGAATTAAGGATTTTCCTTATCTTAGCTACCTTTTCTACACTAAGAACTGACTTGGAGATTCTCTTTCAGCTGTTCTAAACAAGTTCTCATCTGTTTACAGTCATTTTCACTGAATTATTCATGTTTTCATGTAGTTTCCTATATTCGGCCTTCTGGCCCAAGTATAAGCTTTGCCCACTTTATCAGACAACTTCCTACACACTGTTATGAACTGAGGGAGCTAGGGAACATTGTCTCTCATCTGTGTGATAGAGTGTAGTACTACATGTCAGTGAAGTGTAAGGCTTTCCAAAGCTGCCGAATGTGTTTTTTTCTCTATTTCAATGGTATTCTGCCTTGTATAACACACATTTACCACTCTAGTTTCCTTTAAGTAAAGAATATAGGATTCATACAGTGTTTCATGTAATCTTAACTCGAATTAAGGATTTCCCGAATCTTAGCTACCTTTTCTACACTAAGAACTGACTTGGAGAATCTCTTTTAGCTGTTCTAAACAAGTTCTCATCTGTTTACAGTCATTTTCACTGAATTAATCATGTTTTCATGTAGTTTCCTATATTCTGCCTTCTGGTCCAAGTATAAGCTTTACCAACTTTATCAAACAACTTCCTACACACTGTTATGAACTGAGGGAGCTAGGGAACATTGTCTCTCAACTGTGTTATAGAGTGTAGTACTACATTTCAGTGAAGTGTAAGGCTTTTCAAAGCTGCCAACCCTGTTTCTTTCTCTATTTCAATGGTATTCTGCCTTGTATAACACACATTTACCACTCTAGTCTCCTTTAAGTAAAGAATATAGGATTCATACAGTGTTTCATGTGATCTTAAATGGAATTAAGGATTTCCCTTATATTAGCTACCTTTTCTACACTAAGAACTGACTTGGAGATTCTCTTTCAGCTGTTCTAAAGAAGTTCTCATCTGTTTACAGTCATTTTCACTGAATTATTCATGTTTTCATGTAGTTTCCTATATTCGGCCTTCTGGCCCAAGTATAAGCTTTGCCCACTTTATCAAACAACTTCCTACACACTGTTATGAACTGAGGCAGCTCGGGAACATTGTCTCTAAAATGTGTTATAGAGTGTAGTACTACATTTCAGTGAAGTGTAAGGCTTTCCTAGTTTCCTATATTCTGCCTTCTGGCCCTAGTATAAGCTTTCCCCACTTTATCAAACAACTTCCTACACACTGTTAAGTAATGAGGCAGCTATTGAACATTGTCTCTCAACTTTGTTATAGAGTGTAGTACTACATTTCAGTGAAGTGTAAGGCTTTCCAAAGCTGCCGAACGTGTTTCTTTCTCTATTTCAATGGTATTCTGCCTTGTATAACACACATTTACCACTCTAGTCTCCTTTAAGTAAAGAATATAGGATTCATAAAGTGTTTCATGTGATCTTAACTGGAATTAAGGATTTCCATTATCTTAGCTACATTTTCTACACTAAGAACTGACTTGGAGATTCTCTTTCAGCTGTTCTAAACAAGTTCTCATCTGTTTACAGTCATTTTCACTGAATTATTCATGTTTTCATGTAGTTTCCTATATTCTGCCTTCTGGTCCAAGTATAAGCTTTGCCCACTTTATCAAACAACTTCCTACACACTGTTAAGTACTGAGGCAGCTATTGAACATTGTCTCTCAACTGTGTTATAGAGTGTAGTACTACATTTCAGTGAAGTGTAAGGCTTTGCAAAGCTGCCGAATGTGTTTCTTTCTCTATTTTAATGGTATTCTGCCTTGTATAACACACATTTACCACTGTAGTCTCCTTTAAGTAAAGAATATAGGATTCATACAGTGTTTCATGTGATCTTCACTGGAATTAAGGATTTTCCGGATTTAGCTACCTTTTCTACACTAAGAACTGACTTGGAGGATCTCTTTCAGCTGTTCTAAAACAAGTTCTCATCTGTTTACAGTCATTTTCACTGAATTGTTCATGTTTTCATGTAGTTTCCTATATTCTGCCTTCTGGCCCAAGTATAAGCTTTGCCCACTTTATCAAACAACTTCCTACACACTGTTATGAACTGAGGCAGCTCGGGAACATTGTCTCTCAACTGTGTTATAGAGTGTAGTACTACATTTCAGTGAAGTTTAAGGCTTTCCAAAGCTGCCGAATGTGTTTCTTTCTCTATTTCAATGGTATTCTGCCTTGTATAACACACATTTACCACTCGAGTCTCCTTTAAGTAAAGAATATAGGATTCATACAGTGTTTCATGTGATCTTAACTGGAATTAAGGATTTTCCTTATCTTAGCTACCTTTTCTACACTAAGAACTGACTTGGAGATTCTCTTTCAGCTGTTCTAAACAAGTTCTCATCTGTTTACAGTCATTTTCACTGAATTATTCATGTTTTCATGTAGTTTCCTATATTCGGCCTTCTGGCCCGAGTATAAGCTTTGCCCACTTTATCAAACAACTTCCTACACACTATTATGAACTGAGGCAGCTCGGGAACATTGTCTCTCAACTGTGTTATAGAGTGTAGTACTACATGTCAGTGAAGTGTAAGGCTTTCCAAAGCTGCCGAATGTGTTTTTTTCTCTATTTCAATGGTATTCTGCCTTGTATAACACACATTTACCACTATAGTTTCCTTTAAGTAAAGAATATAGGATTCATACAGTGTTTCATGTAATCTTAATTCGAATTAAGGATTTCCCGAATCTTAGCTACCTTTTCTACACTAAGAACTGACTTGGAGAATCTCTTTCAGCTGTTCTAAAAAAGTTCACATCTGTTTACAGTCATTTTCACTGAATTAATCATGTTTTCATGTAGTTTCCTATATTCTGCCTTCTGGTCCAAGTATAAGCTTTGCCCACTTTATCAAACAACTTCCTACACACTGTTAAGTACTGAGGCAGCTATTGAACATTGTCTCTCAACTGTGTTATAGAGTGTAGTACTACATTTCAGTGAAGTGTAAGGCTTTCCAAAGCTGCCGAACGTGTTTCTTTCTCTATTTCAATGGTATTCTGCCTTGTATAACACACATTTACCACTCGAGTCTCCTTTAAGTAAGGAATATAGGATTCATACAGTGTTTCATGTAATCCTAACTCGAATTAAGGATTTCCCTTATCTTAGCTACCTTTTCTACACTAAGAACTGACTTGGAGAATCTCTTTCAGCTGTTCTAAACAAGTTCTCATCTGTTTACAGTCATTTTCACTGAATTATTCATGTTTTCATGTAGTTTCCTATATTCTGCCTTCTGGCCCAAGTATAAGCTTTGCCCACTTTATCAAACAACTTCCTACACACTGTTATGAACTGAGGCAGCTCGGGAACATTGTCTCTCAACTGTGTTATAGAGTGTAGTACTACATGTCAGTGAAGTGTAAGGCTTTCCTAGTTTCCTATATTCTGCCTTCTGGCCCTAGTATAAGCTTTGCCCACTTTATCAAACAACTTCCTACACACTGTTAAGTAATGAGGCAGCTATTGAACATTGTCTCTCAACTTTGTTATAGAGTGTAGTACTACATTTCAGTGAAGTGTAAGGCTTTGCAAAGCTGCCGAACGTGTTTCTTTCTCCATTTTAATGGTATTCTGCCTTGTATAACACACATTTACCACTGTAGTCTCCTTTAAGTAAAGAATATAGGATTCATACCGTGTTTCATGTGATCTTAACTGGAATTACGGATTTTCCGGATTTAGCTACCTTTTCTACACTAAGAACTGACTTGGAGATTCTCTTTCAGCTGTTCTAAACAAGTTCTCATCTGTTTACAGTCATTTTCACTGAATTATTCATGTTTTCATGTAGTTTCCTATATTCTGCCTTCTGGTCCAAGTATAAGCTTTCCCCACTTTATCAAACAACTTCCTACACACTGTTATGAACTGAGGGAGCTAGGGAACATTGTCTCTTAACTGTGTTATAGAGTGTAGTACTACATTTCAGTGAAGTGTAAGGCCTTCCAAAGCTGCCAAACGTCTTTCTTTCTCTATTTCAATAGTATTCTGCCTTGTATAACACACATTTACCACTCTAGTCTCCTTTAAGTAAAGAATATAGGATTCATACAGTGTTTCATGTGATCTTTACTGGAATTAAGGATTTCCCGGATCTTAGCTACCCTTTCTACACTAAGAACTGACTTGGAGATTCTCTTTCAGCTGTTCTAAAGAAGTTCTCATCTGTTTACAGTCATTTTCACTGAATTATTCATGTTTTCATGTAGTTTCCTATATTCTGCCTTCTGGCCCAAGTATAAGCTTTGCCCACTTTATCAAACAACTTCCTACACACTGTTATGAACTGAGGCAGCTCGGGAACATTGTCTCTAAAATGTGTTATAGAGTGTAGTACTACATTTCAGTGAAGTGTAAGGCTTTCCTAGTTTCCTATATTCTGCCTTCTGGCCCTAGTATAAGCTTTCCCCACTTTATCAAACAACTTCCTACACACTGTTAAGTAATGAGGCAGCTATTGAACATTGTCTCTCAACTTTGTTATAGAGTGTAGTACTACATTTCAGTGAAGTGTAAGGCTTTCCAAAGCTGCCGAACGTGTTTCTTTCTCTATTTCAATGGTATTCTGCCTTGTATAACACACATTTACCACTCTAGTCTCCTTTAAGTAAAGAATATAGGATTCATAAAGTGTTTCATGTGATCTTAACTGGAATTAAGGATTTCCATTATCTTAGCTACATTTTCTACACTAAGAACTGACTTGGAGATTCTCTTTCAGCTGTTCTAAACAAGTTCTCATCTGTTTACAGTCATTTTCACTGAATTATTCATGTTTTCATGTAGTTTCCTATATTCTGCCTTCTGGTCCAAGTATAAGCTTTGCCCACTTTATCAAACAACTTCCTACACACTGTTAAGTACTGAGGCAGCTATTGAACATTGTCTCTCAACTGTGTTATAGAGTGTAGTACTACATTTCAGTGAAGTGTAAGGCTTTGCAAAGCTGCCGAATGTGTTTCTTTCTCTATTTTAATGGTATTCTGCCTTGTATAACACACATTTACCACTGTAGTCTCCTTTAAGTAAAGAATATAGGATTCATACAGTGTTTCATGTGATCTTCACTGGAATTAAGGATTTTCCGGATTTAGCTACCTTTTCTACACTAAGAACTGACTTGGAGGATCTCTTTCAGCTGTTCTAAAACAAGTTCTCATCTGTTTACAGTCATTTTCACTGAATTGTTCATGTTTTCATGTAGTTTCCTATATTCTGCCTTCTGGCCCAAGTATAAGCTTTGCCCACTTTATCAAACAACTTCCTACACACTGTTATGAACTGAGGCAGCTCGGGAACATTGTCTCTCAACTGTGTTATAGAGTATAGTACTACATTTCAATGAAGTTTAAGGCTTTCCAAAGCTGCCGAACGTGTTTCTTTCTCTATTTCAATGGTATTCTGCCTTGTATAACACACATTTACCACTCGAGTCTCCTTTAAGTAAAGAATATAGGATTCATACAGTGTTTCATGTGATCTTAACTGGAATTAAGGATTTTCCTTATCTTAGCTACCTTTTCTACACTAAGAACTGACTTGGAGATTCTCTTTCAGCTGTTCTAAACAAGTTCTCATCTGTTTACAGTCATTTTCACTGAATTATTCATGTTTTCATGTAGTTTCCTATATTCGGCCTTCTGGCCCAAGTATAAGCTTTGCCCACTTTATCAAACAACTTCCTACACACTATTATGAACTGAGGCAGCTCGGGAACATTGTCTCTCAACTGTGTTATAGAGTGTAGTACTACATGTCAGTGAAGTGTAAGGCTTTCCAAAGCTGCCGAATGTGTTTTTTTCTCTATTTCAATGGTATTCTGCCTTGTATAACACACATTTACCACTATAGTTTCCTTTAAGTAAAGAATATAGGATTCATACAGTGTTTCATGTAATCTTAACTCGAATTAAGGATTTCCCGAATCTTAGCTACCTTTTCTACACTAAGAACTGACTTGGAGAATCTCTTTCAGCTGTTCTAAACAAGTTCACATCTGTTTACAGTCATTTTCACTGAATTAATCATGTTTTCATGTAGTTTCCTATATTCTGCCTTCTGGTCCAAGTATAAGCTTTGCCCACTTTATCAAACAACTTCCTATACACTGTTAAGTACTGAGGCAGCTATTGAACATTGTCTCTCAACTGTGTTATAGAGTGTAGTACTACATTTCAGTGAAGTGTAAGGCTTTCCAAAGCTGCCGAACGTGTTTCTTTCTCTATTTCAATGGTATTCTGCCTTGTATAACACACATTTACCACTCGAGTCTCCTTTAAGTAAGGAATATAGGATTCATACAGTGTTTCATGTAATCTTAACTCGAATTAAGGATTTCCCTTATCTTAGCTACCTTTTCTACACTAAGAACTGACTTGGAGAATCTCTTTCAGCTGTTCTAAACAAGTTCTCATCTGTTTACAGTCATTTTCACTGAATTATTCATGTTTTCATGTAGTTTCCTATATTCTGCCTTCTGGCCCAAGTATAAGCTTTGCCCACTTTATCAAACAACTTCCTACACACTGTTATGAACTGAGGCAGCTCGGGAACATTGTCTCTCAACTGTGTTATAGAGTGTAGTACTACATGTCAGTGAAGTGTAAGGCTTTCCTAGTTTCCTATATTCTGCCTTCTGGCCCTAGTATAAGCTTTGCCCACTTTATCAAACAACTTCCTACACACTGTTAAGTAATGAGGCAGCTATTGAACATTGTCTCTCAACTTTGTTATAAAGTGTAGTACTACATTTCAGTGAAGTGTAAGGCTTTGCAAAGCTGCCGAACGTGTTTCTTTCTCCATTTTAATGGTATTCTGCCTTGTATAACACACATTTACCACTGTAGTCTCCTTTAAGTAAAGAATATAGGATTCATACCGTGTTTCATGTGATCTTAACTGGAATTACGGATTTTCCGGATTTAGCTACCTTTTCTACACTAAGAACTGACTTGGAGATTCTCTTTCAGCTGTTCTAAACAAGTTCTCATCTGTTTACAGTCATTTTCACTGAATTATTCATGTTTTCATGTAGTTTCCTATATTCTGCCTTCTGGTCCAAGTATAAGCTTTCCCCACTTTATCAAACAACTTCCTACACACTGTTATGAACTGAGGGAGCTAGGGAACATTGTCTCTTAACTGTGTTATAGAGTGTAGTACTACATTTCAGTGAAGTGTAAGGCCTTCCAAAGCTGCCAAACGTCTTTCTTTCTCTATTTCAATAGTATTCTGCCTTGTATAACACACATTTACCACTCTAGTCTCCTTTAAGTAAAGAATATAGGATTCATACAGTGTTTCATGTGATCTTTACTGGAATTAAGGATTTCCCGGATCTTAGCTACCCTTTCTACACTAAGAACTGACTTGGAGATTCTCTTTCAGCTGTTCTAAAGAAGTTCTCATCTGTTTACAGTCATTTTCACTGAATTATTCATGTTTTCATGTAGTTTCCTATATTCTGCCTTCTGGCCCAAGTATAAGCTTTGCCCACTTTATCAAACAACTTCCTACACACTGTTATGAACTGAGGCAGCTCGGGAACATTGTCCCTAAAATGTGTTATAGAGTGTAGTACTACATTTCAGTGAAGTGTAAGGCTTTCCTAGTTTCCTATATTCTGCCTTCTGGCCCTAGTATAAGCTTTGCCCACTTTATCAAACAACTTCCTACACACTGTTAAGTAATGAGGCAGCTATTGAACATTTTCTCTCAACTTTGTTATAGAGTGTAGTACTACATTTCTGTGAAGTGTAAGGCTTTCCAAAGCTGCCGAACGTGTTTCTTTCTCTATTTTAATGGTATTCTGCCTTGTATAACACACATTTACCACTGTAGTCTCCTTTAAGTAAAGAATATAGGATTCATACAGTGTTTCATGTGATCTTAACTGGAATTAAGGATTTTCCGGATTTAGCTACCTTTTCTACACTAAGAACTGACTTGGAGGATCTCTTTCAGCTGTTCTAAAACAAGTTCTCATCTGTTTACAGTCATTTTCACTGAATTATTCATGTTTTCATGTAGTTTCCTATATTCTGCCTTCTGGCCCAAGTATAAGCTTTGCCCACTTTATCAAACAACTTCCTACACACTGTTATGAACTGAGGCAGCTCGGGAACATTGTCTCTTAACTGTGTTATAGAGTGTAGTACTACATTTCAGTGAAGTGTAAGGCTTTCCAAAGCTGCCGGACGTGTTTCTTTCTCTATTTCAATGGTATTCTGCCTTGTATAACACACATTTACCACTCGAGTCTCCTTTAAGTAAGGAATATAGGATTCATACAGTGTTTCATGTGATCTTCACTGGAATTAAGGATTTTCCTTATCTTAGCTACCTTTTCTACACTAAGAACTGACTTGGAGATTCTCTTTCAGCTGTTCTAAACAAGTTCTCATCTGTTTACAGTCATTTTCACTGAATTATTCATGTTTTCATGTAGTTTCCTATATTCGGCCTTCTGGCCCAAGTATAAGCTTTGCCCACTTTATCAGACAACTTCCTACACACTGTTATGAACTGAGGGAGCTAGGGAACATTGTCTCTAAACTGTGTGATAGAGTGTATTACTACATATCAGTGAAGTGTAAGGCTTTCCAAAGCTGCCGAATCTGTTTTTTTCCCTATTTCAATGGTATTCTGCCTTGTATAACACACATTTACCACTCTAGTTTCCTTTAAGTAAAGAATATAGGATTCATACAGTGTTTCATGTAATCTTAACTCGAATTAAGGATTTACCGAATCTTAGCTACCTTTTCTACACTAAGAACTGACTTGGAGAATCTCTTTCAGCTGTTCTAAACAAGTTCTCAACTGTTTACAGTCATTTTCACTGAATTAATCATGTTTTCATGTAGTTTCCTATATTCTGCCTTCTGGTCCAAGTATAAGCTTTCCCCACTTTATCAAACAACTTCCTACACACTGTTATGAACTGAGGGAGCTAGGGAACATTGTCTCTTAACTGTGTTATAGAGTGTAGTACTACATTTCAGTGAAGTGTAAGGCCTTCCAAAGCTGCCAAACGTGTTTCTTTCTCTATTTCAATAGTATTCTGCCATGTATAACACATATTTACAACTCTAGTCTCCTTTAAGTAAAGAATATAGGATTCACACAGTGTTTCATGTGATCTTAACTGGAATTAAGGATTTCCTTTATCTTAGCTACCTTTTCTACACTAAGAACTGACGTGGAGAATCTCTTTCAGCAGTTCTAAACAAGTTGTCATCTGTTTACAGTCATTTTCACTGAATTATTCATGTTTTCATGTAGTTTCCTATATTCTGCCTTCTGGCCCAAGTATAAGCTTTGCCCACTTTATCAAACAACTTCCTACACACTGTTATGAACTGAGGCAGCTCGGGAACATTGTCTCTCAACTGTGTTATAGAGTGTAGTACTACATGTCAGTGAAGTGTAAGGCTTTCCTAGTTTCCTATATTCTGCCTTCTGGCCCTAGTATAAGCTTTTCCCACTTTATCAAACAACTTCCTACACACTGTTAAGTAATGAGGCAGCTATTGAACATTGTCTCTCAAGTGTGTTATAGAGTGTAGTACTACATTTCAGTGAAGTGTAAGGCTTTGCAAAGCTGCCGAACATGTTTCTTTCTCTATTTCAATGGTATTCTGCCTTGTATAACACACATTTACCACTCGAGTCTCCTTTAAGTAAGGAATATAGGATTCATACAGCGTTTCATGTGATCTTAACTGGAATTAAGGATTTTCCGGATTTGGCTACCTTTTCTACACTAAGAACTGACTTGGAGGATCTCATTCAGCTGTTCTAAAAGAAGTTCTCATCTTTTTACAGTCATTTTCACTGAATTATTCATGATTTCATGTAGTTTCCTATATTCTGCCTTCCGGTCCAAGTATAAGCTTTGCCCACTTTATCAAACAACTTCCTACACACTGTTAAGTACTGAGGCAGCTATTGAACATTGTCTCTCAACTTTGTTATAGAGTGTAGTACTACATTTCAGTGAAGTGTAAGGCTTTCCAAAGCTGCCAAACGTGTTTCTTTCTCTATTTCAATGGTATTCTGCCTTGTATAACACACATTTACCACTCGAGTCTCCTTTAAGTAAAGAATATAGGATTCATACAGTGTTTCATGTGATCTTAACTGGAATTAAGGATTTCCCTTATATTAGCTACCTTTTCTACACTAAGAACTGACTTGGAGATTCTCTTTCAGCTGTTCTAAAGAAGTTCTCATCTGTTTACAGTCATTTTCACTGAATTATTCATGTTTTCATGTAGTTTCCTATATTCTGCCTTCTGGCCCAAGTATAAGCTTTGCCCACTTTATCAAACAACTTTCTACACACTGTTATGAACTGAGGCAGCTCGGGAACATTGTCTCTAAAATGTGTTATAGAGTGTAGTACTACATTTCAGTGAAGTGTAAGGCTTTCCTAGTTTCCTATATTCTGCCTTCTAGCGGTAGTATAAGCTTTGCCCACTTTATCAAACAACTTCCTACACACTGTTATGAACTGAGGGAGCTAGGGAACATTATTTTTCAACTGTGTTATAGAGTGTAGTACTACATTTCAGTGAAGTGTAAGGCTTTCCAAAGCTGCCGAACGTGTTTCTTTCTCTATTTCAATGGTATTCTGCCTTGTATAACACACATTTACCACTCTAGTCTTTTTTAAGGAAAGAATATAGGATTCATACAGCGTTTCATGTGATCTTAACTGGAATTAAGGATTTTCCGGATTTAGCTACCTTTTCTACACTAAGAACTGACTTGGATATTCTCTTTCAGCTGTTCTAAACAAGTTCTCATCTGTTTACAGTTATTTTCACTGAATTATTCATGTTTTCATGTAGTTTCCTATATTCTGCCTTCTGGCCCAAGTAGAAGCTTTCCCCACTTTATCAAACAACTTCCTACACACTGTTATGAACTGAGGCAGCTCGGGAACATTGTCTCTAAAATGGGTTATAGAGTGTAGTACTACATTTCAGTGAAGTGTAAGGCTTTCCTAGTTTCCTATATTCTGCCTTCTCGCCCAAGTATAAGTTTTGCCCACTTTATCAAACAACTTCCTACACACTGTTATGAACTGAGGGAGCTAGGGAACATTGTCTCTCAACTGTGTTATAGAGTGTGGTACTACATTTCAGTGAAGTGTAAGACTTTCCAAAGCTGCCGAACGTGTTTCTTTCTCCATTTCAATGGTATTCTGCCTTATATAACACACATTTACCACTCTAGTCTCCTTTAAGTAAAGAATATAGGATTCACACAGTGTTTCATGTGATCTTAACTGGAATTAAGGATTTTCTTTATTTAGCTACCTTTTCTACACTAAGAACTGACTTGGAGGATCTCTTTCAGCTGTTCTAAACAAGTTCTCATCTGTTTACAGTCATTTTCACTGAATTATTCATGTTTTCATGTAGTTTCCTATATTCTGCCTTCTGGTCCAAGTATAAGCTTTGCCCACTTTATCAAACAACTTCCTACACACTGTTATGAACTGAGGGAGCCAGGGAACATTGTCTCTTAACTGTGTTATAGAGTGTAGTACTACATTTCAGTGAAGTGTAAGGCTTTCCAAAGCTGCCAAACGTGTTTCTTTCTCTATTTCAATGGTATTCTGCCTTGTATAACACACATTTACCACTCTAGTCTCCTTGAAGTAAAGAATATAGGATTCATACAGTGTTTCATGTGATCTTAACTGGAATTAAGGATTTTCCGGATTTAGCTACCTTTTCTACACTAAGCACTGACTTGGAGAATCTCTTTCAGCTGTTCTAAACAAGTTCTCATCTGTTTACAGTTATTTTCACTGAATTATTCATGTTTTCATGTAGTTTCCTATATTCTGCCTTCTGGTCCAAGTATAAGCTTTGCCCACTTTATCAAACAACTTCCTACACAATGTTATGAACTGAGGCAGCTTGAGACCATTGTCTCTCAACTGTGTTATAGAGTGTAGTACTACATTTCAGTGAAGTGTAAGGCTTTCCAAAGCTGCCGAACGTGTTTCTTTCTGTATTTCAATGGCATTCTGCCTTTATAACACACATTTACCACTCTAGTCTTCTTAAGGTAAAGAATATAGGATTCATACAGTGTTTCATGTCATCTTACTTGAATTAAGGATTTCCCGGGTCTTAGCTACCTTTTCTACACTAAGAACTGACTTGGAGAATCTCTTTCAGCTGTTCTATAAAAGTTCTCATCTGTTTACCGTCATTTTCACTGAATTATTCAGGTTTTCATGTAGTTTCCTATATTCTGCCTTCTGGTCCAACTATAAGCTTTGCCCACTTTATCAAACAACTTCCTACACATTGCTATGAACTGTGGCAGCTCGGGAACATTGTCTTTCAACTGTGTTATAGAGTGTAGTACTACATTTCAGTGAAGTGTAAGGCTTTCCAAAGCTGCCGAACCTGTTTCTTTCTCTATTTCAATGGTATTCTGCCTTGTATAACACACATTTACCACTCTAGTCTCCTTTAAGTAAAGAATATAGCATTCATACAGTGTTTCATGTGATCTTAACTCGAATTAAGGATTTCCCGGATCTTAGCTACCTTTTCTACACTAAGAACTGACTTGGCGAATCTCTTTGAGCTGTTCTAAACAAGTTCTCATCTGTTTACAGTCATTTTCTCTGAATTATCCATGTTTTCATGTAGTTTCCTATATTTTGCCTTCTGGTCCAAGTATAAGATTTGCCCACTTTATCCAACAACTTCCTACATACACACTGTTATGAACTTAGGCAGCTCGGAAACATTGTCTCTCAACTGTGCTTTAGAGTGTAGTAATACATTTCAGTGAAGTGAAAGGATTTCCAAAGCTGCCGAACGTGATTCTTTCTCTATTTCAATGGAATTCTGCCTTGTATAACACACATTTACCACTCTAGTCTCCTTTAAGTAAAGAATATAGGATTCATACCGTGTTTCATTTGATCTTAACTCAAATTAAGGATTTACCGGATCTTAGCTACCTTTTCTACACTAAGTTCTGACTTTGAGAATCTCTTTGAGCTGTTCTAAACAAGTTCTCATCTGTTTACAGTCATTTTCTCTGAATTATCCATGTTTTCATGTAGTTTCCTATATTCTGCCTTCTGGTCCAAGTATAAGCTTTTTCCATTTTATCAAACAACTTCCTACACACTGCTATGAACTGAGGCAGCTCGGGAACATTGTCTCTCAACAGTGTTATAGAGTGTAGTACTACATTTCAGTGAAGTGTAAGGCTTTCCAAAGCTGCCGAACGTGATTCTTTCTCTATTTCAATGGTATTCTGCCTTATATAACACACATTTACCACTCGAGTCTCCTTTAAGTAAAGAATATAGGATTCATACAGTGTTTCATGTGATCTTAACTGGAATTAAGGGTTTCCCTTATCTTAGCTACCTTTTCTACACTAAGAACTGACTTGGAGATTCTCTTTCAGCTTCTCTAAACAAGTTCTCATCTGTTTACAGTCATTTTCACTGAATTATTCATGTTTTCATGTAGTTTCCTATATTCTGCCTTCTGGCCCAAGTATAAGCTTTGCCCACTTTATCAAACAACTTCTTACACACTGTTATGAACTGAGGGAGCTAGGGAACATTGTCTCTCAACTGCGTTATAGAGTGTGGTACTACATTTCAGTGAAGTGTAAGGCTTTCCAAAGCTGCCGAACGTGTTTCTTTCTCCATTTCAATGGTATTCTGCCTTATATAACACACATTTACCACTCTAGTCTCCTTTAAGTAAAGAATATAGGATTCATACAGTGTTTCATGTGATCTTAACTGGAATTAAGGATTTTCCGGATTTAGCTACCTTTTCTACACTAAGAACTGACTTGGAGAATCTGTTTCAGCTGTTCTAAACAAGTTCTCATATGTTTACAGTTATTTTCACTGAATTATTCATGTTTTCATGTAGTTTCCTATATTCTGCCTTCTGGTCCAAGTATAAGCTTTGCCCACTTTATCAAACAACTTCCTACACAATGTTATGAACTGAGGCAGCTTGAGACCATTGTCTCTCAACTGTGTTATAGAGTGTAGTACTACATTTCAGTGAAGTGTAAGGCTTTCCAAAGCTGCCGAACGTGTTTCTTTCTCTATTTCAATGGTATTCTGCCTTATATAACACACATTTACCACTCTAGTCTCCTTTAAGTAAAGAATATAGGATTCATACTGTGTTTCATGTGATCTTAACTGGAATTAAGGATTTTCCGGATTTAGCTACCTTTTCTACACTAAGAACTGACTTGGAGAATCTCTTTCAGCTGTTCTAAACAAGTTCTCATCTGTTTACAGTTATTTTCACTGAATTATTCATGTTTTCATGTAGTTTCCTATATTCTGCCTTCTGGTCCAAGTATAAGCTTTGCCCACTTTATCAAACAACTTCCTACACAATGTTATGAACTGAGGCAGCTTGAGAACATTGTCTCTCAACTGTGTTATAGAGTGTAGTACTACATGTCAGTGAAGTGTAAGGCTATCCAAAGCTGCCGAACGTGTTTCTTTCTCTATTTCAATGGTATTCTGCCTTGTATAACACACATTTACCACTCTAGTCTCCTTTACGTAAAGAATATAGGATTCACACAGTGTTTCATGTGATCTTAACTGGAATTAAGGGTTTCCCTTATCTTAGCTACCTTGTCTACACTAAGAACTGACTTGGAGATTCTCTTTCAGCTGTTCTGAACAAGTTCTCCACTGTTTACAGTCATTTTCACTGAATTAATCATCTTTTCATGTAGTTTCCTATATTCTGCCTTCTGGTCCAAGTATAAGCTTTGCTAACGTTATCAAACAACTTCCAACACACTGTTATGAACTGAGGCAACTCGGGAATATTGTCTCTCAACTGCGTTATAGAGTGTAGTACTACATTTCAGTGACGTGTAAGGCTTTCCAAAGCTGCCGAACGTGTTTCTTTATCTATTTCAATGGTATTCTGCCTTGTATAACACACATTTACCACTCTAGACTCCTTTAAGTAAAGAATATAGGATTCATACAGTGTTTCATGTGATCTTAACTGGAATTAAGGATTTCCCTTATCTTAGCTACCTTTTCTAAACTAAGAACTGACTTGGAGATTCTCTTTCCGCTGTTCTAAAGAAGTTCTCATCTGTTTACAGTCATTTTCACTGAATTATTCATGTTTTCATGTAGTTTCCTATATTCTGCCTTCTGGCCCAAGTATAAGCTTTGCCCACTTTATCAAACAACTTCCTACACACTGTTATGAACTGAGGCAGCTCGGGAACATTGTCTCTAAAATGGGTTATAGAGTGTAGTACTACATTTCAGTGAAGTGTAAGGCTTTCCTAGTTTCCTATATTCTGCCTTCTCGCCCAAGTATAAGTTTTGCCCACTTTATCAAACAACTTCCTACACACTGTTATGAACTGAGGGAGCTAGGGAACATTGTCTCTCAACTGTGTTATAGAGTGTGGTACTACATTTCAGTGAAGTGTAAGACTTTCCAAAGCTGCCGAACGTGTTTCTTTCTCCATTTCAATGGTATTCTGCCTTATATAACACAAATTTACCACTCTAGTCTCCTTTAAGTAAAGAATATAGGATTCATACAGTGTTTCATGTGATCTTAACTGGAATTAAGGATTTTCTTTATTTAGCTACCTTTTCTACACTAAGAACTGACTTGGAGGATCTCTTTCAGCTGTTCTAAACAAGTTCTCATCTGTTTACAGTCATTTTCACTGAATTATTCATGTTTTCATGTAGTTTCCTATATTCTGCCTTCTGGTCCAAGTATAAGCTTTGCCCACTTTATCAAACAACTTCCTACACACTGTTATGAACTGAGGGAGCCAGGGAACATTGTCTCTTAACTGTGTTATAGAGTGTAGTACTACATTTCAGTGAAGTGTAAGGCTTTCCAAAGCTGCCAAACGTGTTTCTTTCTCTATTTCAATGGTATTCTGCCTTGTATAACACACATTTACCACTCTAGTCTCCTTGAAGTAAAGAATATAGGATTCATACAGTGTTTCATGTGATCTTAACTGGAATTAAGGATTTTCCGGATTTAGCTACCTTTTCTACACTAAGCACTGACTTGGAGAATCTCTTTCAGCTGTTCTAAACAAGTTCTCATCTGTTTACAGTCATTTTCACTGAATTGTTCATGTTTTCATGTAGTTTCCTATATTCTGCCTTCTGGTCCAAGTATAAGCTTTGCCCACTTTATCAAACAACTTCCTACACAATGTTATGAACTGAGGCAGCTTGAGACCATTGTCTCTCAACTGTGTTATAGAGTGTAGTACTACATTTCAGTGAAGTGTAAGGCTTTCCAAAGCTGCCGAACGTGTTTCTTTCTGTATTTCAATGGCATTCTTCCTTTATAACACACATTTACCACTCTAGTCTTCTTAAGGTAAAGAATATAGGATTCATACAGTGTTTCATGTCATCTTACTTGAATTAAGGATTTCCCGGGTCTTAGCTACCTTTTCTACACTAAGAACTGACTTGGAGAATCTCTTTCAGCTGTTCTATAAAAGTTCTCATCTGTTTACCGTCATTTTCACTGAATTATTCAGGTTTTCATGTAGTTTCCTATATTCTGCCTTCTGGTCCAACTATAAGCTTTGCCCACTTTATCAAACAACTTCCTACACACTGCTATGAACTGTGGCAGCTCAGGAACATTGTCTCTAAAATGTGTTATAGAGTGTAGTACTACATTTCAGTGAAGTGTAAGGCTTTCCTAGTTTCCTATATTCTGCCTTCTAGCGGTAGTATAAGCTTTGCCCACTTTATCAAACAACTTCCTACACACTGTTATGAACTGAGGGAGCTAGGGAACATTATTTTTCAACTGTGTTATAGAGTGTAGTACTACATTTCAGTGAAGTGTAAGGCTTTCCAAAGCTGCCGAACGTGTTTCTTTCTCTATTTCAATGGTATTCTGCCTTGTATAACACACATTTACCACTCTAGTCTTTTTTAAGGAAAGAATATAGGATTCATACAGCGTTTCATGTGATCTTAACTGGAATTAAGGATTTTCCGGATTTAGCTACCTTTTCTACACTAAGAACTGACTTGGAGATTCTCTTTCAGCTGTTCTAAACAAGTTCTCATCTGTTTACAGTCATTTTCACTGAATTATTCATGTTTTCATGTAGTTTCCTATATTCTGCCTTCTGGTCCAAGTATAAGCTTTCCCCACTTTATCAAACAACTTCCTACACACTGTTATGAACTGAGGGAGCTAGGGAATATTGTCTCTTAACTGTGTTATAGAGTGTAGTACTACATTTCAGTGAAGTGTAAGGCCTTCCAAAGCTGCCAAACGTCTTTCTTTCTCTATTTCAATAGTATTCTGCCTTGTATAACACACATTTACCACTCTAGTCTCCTTTAAGTAAAGAATATAGGATTCATACAGTGTTTCATGTGATCTTTACTGGAATTAAGGATTTCCCGGATCTTAGCTACCCTTTCTACACTAAGAACTGACTTGGAGATTCTCTTTCAGCTGTTCTAAAGAAGTTCTCATCTGTTTACAGTCATTTTCACTGAATTATTCATGTTTTCATGTAGTTTCCTATATTCTGCCTTCTGGCCCAAGTATAAGCTTTGCCCACTTTATCAAACAACTTCCTACACACTGTTATGAACTGAGGCAGCTCGGGAACATTGTCTCTAAAATGTGTTATAGAGTGTAGTACTACATTTCAGTGAAGTGTAAGGCTTTCCTAGTTTCCTATATTCTGCCTTCTGGCCCTAGTATAAGCTTTGCCCACTTTATCAAACAACTTCCTACACACTGTTAAGTAATGAGGCAGCTATTGAACATTTTCTCTCAACTTTGTTATAGAGTGTAGTACTACATTTCTGTGAAGTGTAAGGCTTTCCAAAGCTGCCGAACGTGTTTCTTTCTCTATTTTAATGGTATTCTGCCTTGTATAACACACATTTACCACTGTAGTCTCCTTTAAGTAAAGAATATAGGATTCATACAGTGTTTCATGTGATCTTAACTGGAATTAAGGATTTTCCGGATTTAGCTACCTTTTCTACACTAAGAACTGACTTGGAGGATCTCTTTCAGCTGTTCTAAAACAAGTTCTCATCTGTTTACAGTCATTTTCACTGAATTATTCATGTTTTCATGTAGTTTCCTATATTCTGCCTTCTGGCCCAAGTATAAGCTTTGCCCACTTTATCAATCAACTTCCTGCACACTGTTATGAACTGAGGCAGCTCGGGAACATTGTCTCTTAACTGTGTTATAGAGTGTAGTACTACATTTCAGTGAAGTGTAAGGCTTTCCAAAGCTGCCGGACGTGTTTCTTTCTCTATTTCAATGGTATTCTGCCTTGTATAACACACATTTACCACTCGAGTCTCCTTTAAGTAAGGAATATAGGATTCATACAGTGTTTCATGTGATCTTCACTGGAATTAAGGATTTTCCTTATCTTAGCTACCTTTTCTACACTAAGAACTGACTTGGAGATTCTCTTTCAGCTGTTCTAAACAAGTTCTCATCTGTTTACAGTCATTTTCACTGAATTATTCATGTTTTCATGTAGTTTCCTATATTCGGCCTTCTGGCCCAAGTATAAGCTTTGCCCACTTTATCAGACAACTTCCTACACACTGTTATGAACTGAGGGAGCTAGGGAACATTGTCTCTCAACTGTGTGATAGAGTGTATTACTACATATCAGTGAAGTGTAAGGCTTTCCAAAGCTGCCGAATGTGTTTTTTTCCCTATTTCAATGGTATTCTGCCTTGTATAACACACATTTACCACTCTAGTTTCCTTTAAGTAAAGAATATAGGATTCATACAGTGTTTCATGTAATCTTAACTCGAATTAAGGATTTACCGAATCTTAGCTACCTTTTCTACACTAAGAACTGACTTGGAGAATCTCTTTCAGCTGTTCTAAACAAGTTCTCAACTGTTTACAGTCATTTTCACTGAATTAATCATGTTTTCATGTAGTTTCCTATATTCTGCCTTCTGGTCCAAGTATAAGCTTTCCCCACTTTATCAAACAACTTCCTACACACTGTTATGAACTGAGGGAGCTAGGGAACATTGTCTCTTAACTGTGTTATAGAGTGTAGTACTACATGTCAGTGAAGTGTAAGGCTTTCCTAGTTTCCTATATTCTGCCTTCTGGCCCTAGTATAAGCTTTGCCCACTTTATCAAACAACTTCCTACACACTGTTAAGTAATGAGGCAGCTATTGAACATTGTCTCTCAAGTGTGTTATAGAGTGTAGTACTACATTTCAGTGAAGTGTAAGGCTTTGCAAAGCTGCCGAACATGTTTCTTTCTCTATTTCAATGGTATTCTGCCTTGTATAACACACATTTACCACTCGAGTCTCCTTTAAGTAAAGAATATAGGATTCATACAGCGTTTCATGTGATCTTAACTGGAATTAAGGATTTTCCGGATTTGGCTACCTTTTCTACACTAAGAACTGACTTGGAGGATGTCATTCAGCTGTTCTAAAAGAAGTTCTCATCTTTTTACAGTCATTTTCACTGAATTATTCATGATTTCATGTAGTTTCCTATATTCTGCCTTCCGGTCCAAGTATAAGCTTTGCCCACTTTATCAAACAACTTCCTACACACTGTTAAGTACTGAGGCAGCTATTGAACATTGTCTCTCAACTTTGTTATAGAGTGTAGTACTACATTTCAGTGAAGTGTAAGGCTTTCCAAAGCTGCCAAACGTGTTTCTTTCTCTATTTCAATGGTATTCTGCCTTGTATAACACACATTTACCACTCGAGTCTCCTTTAAGTAAAGAATATAGGATTCATACAGTGTTTCATGTGATCTTAACTGGAATTAAGGATTTCCCTTATATTAGCTACCTTTTCTACACTAAGAACTGACTTGGAGATTCTCTTTCAACTGTTCTAAAGAAGTTCTCATCTGTTTACAGTCATTTTCACTGAATTATTCATGTTTTCATGTAGTTTCCTATATTCTGCCTTCTGGCCCAAGTATAAGCTTTGCCCACTTTATTAAACAACTTTCTACACACTGTTATGAACTGAGGCAGCTCGGGAACATTGTCTCTAAAATGTGTTATAGAGTGTAGTACTACATTTCAGTGAAGTGTAAGGCTTTCCTAGTTTCCTATATTCTGCCTTCTAGCGGTAGTATAAGCTTTGCCCACTTTATCAAACAACTTCCTACACACTGTTATGAACTGAGGGAGCTAGGGAACATTATTTTTCAACTGTGTTATAGAGTGTAGTACTACATTTCAGTGAAGTGTAAGGCTTTCCAAAGCTGCCGAACGTGTTTCTTTCTCTATTTCAATGGTATTCTGCCTTGTATAACACACATTTACCACTCTAGTCTTTTTTAAGGAAAGAATATAGGATTCATACAGCGTTTCATGTGATCTTAACTGGAATTAAGGATTTTCCGGATTTAGCTACCTTTTCTACACTAAGAACTGACTTGGATATTCTCTTTCAGCTGTTCTAAACAAGTTCTCATCTGTTTACAGTTATTTTCACTGAATTATTCATGTTTTCATGTAGTTTCCTATATTCTGCCTTCTGGCCCAAGTAGAAGCTTTCCCCACTTTATCAAACAACTTCCTACACACTGTTATGAACTGAGGGAGCTAGGGAACATTGTCTCTTAACTGTGTTATAGAGTGTAGTACTACATTTCAGTGAAATGTAAGGCTTTCCAAAGCTGCCGAACGTGTTTCTTTCTCCATTTCAATGGTATTCTGCCTTATATAACACACATTTACCACTCTATTCTCCTTTACGTAAAGAATATAGGATTCACACAGTGTTTCATGTGATCTTAACTGGAATTAAGGGTTTCCCTTATCTTAGCTACCTTTTCTACACTAAGAACTGACTTGGAGATTCTCTTTCAGCTGTTCTAAACAAGTTCTCATCAGTTTATAGTCATTTTCACTGAATTATTCATGTTTTCATGTAGTTTCCTATATTTTGCCTTCTGGCCCAAGTATAAGCTTTGCCCACTTTATCAAACAACTTCCTACAAACTGTTATGAACTGAGGCAGCTTGGGAACATTGTCTCCCAACTGTGTTATAGAGTGTAGTACTACATTTCAGTGAAGTGTAAGGCTTTCCAAAGCTGCCGAACGTGTTTCTTTCTCTATTTCAATGGTATTCTGCCTTGTATAACACACATTTACCACTCTAGTCTCCTTTACGTAAAGAATATAGGATTCACACAGTGTTTCATGTGATCTTAACTGGAATTAAGGGTTTCCCTTATCTTAGCTACCTTTTCTACACTAAGAACTGACTTGGAGATTCTCTTTCAGCTGTTCTAAACAAGTTCTCATCTGTTTACAGTCATTTTCACTGAATTATTCATGTTTTCATGTAGTTTCCTATATTCTGCCTTCTGGCCCAAGTATAAGCTTTGCCCACTTTATCTAACAACTTCCTACACACTGTTATGAACTGAGGCAGCTTGAGACCATTGTCTCTCAACTGTGTTATAGAGTGTAGTACTACATTTCAGTGAAGTGTAAGGCTTTCCAAAGCTGCCGAACGTGTTTCTTTCTGTATTTCAATGGCATTCTGCCTTTATAACACACATTTACCACTCTAGTCTTCTTAAGGTAAAGAATATAGGATTCATACAGTGTTTCATGTCATCTTACTTGAATTAAGGATTTTCGGGTCTTAGCTACCTTTTCTACACTAAGAACTGACTTGGAGAATCTCTTTCAGCTGTTCTATAAAAGTTCTCATCTGTTTACCGTCATTTTCACTGAATTATTCAGGTTTTCATGTAGTTTCCTATATTCTGCCTTCTGGTCCAACTATAAGCTTTGCCCACTTTATCAAACAACTTCCTACACATTGCTATGAACTGTGGCAGCTCGGGAACATTGTCTTTCAACTGTGTTATAGAGTGTAGTACTACATTTCAGTGAAGTGTAAGGCTTTCCAAAGCTGCCGAACCTGTTTCTTTCTCTATTTCAATGGTATTCTGCCTTGTATAACACACATTTACCACTCTAGTCTCCTTTAAGTAAAGAATATAGCATTCATACAGTGTTTCATGTGATCTTAACTCGAATTAAGGATTTCCCGGATCTTAGCTACCTTTTCTACACTAAGAACTGACTTGGAGAATCTCTTTGAGCTGTTCTAAACAAGTTCTCATCTGTTTACAGTCATTTTCTCTGAATTATCCATGTTTTCATGTAGTTTCCTATATTCTGCCTTCTGGTCCAAGTATAAGATTTGCCCACTTTATCCAACAACTTCCTACATACACACTGTTATGAACTTAGGCAGCTCGGAAACATTGTCTCTCAACTGTGCTTTAGAGTGTAGTAATACATTTCAGTGAAGTGAAAGGATTTCCAAAGCTGCCGAACGTGATTCTTTCTCTATTTCAATGGAAGTCTGCCTTGTATAACACACATTTACCACTCTAGTCTCCTTTAAGTAAAGAATATAGGATTCATACCGTGTTTCATTTGATCTTAACTCAAATTAAGGATTTACCGGATCTTAGCTACCTTTTCTACACTAAGTTCTGACTTTGAGAATCTCTTTGAGCTGTTCTAAACAAGTTCTCATCTGTTTACAGTCATTTTCTCTGAATTATCCATGTTTTCATGTAGTTTCCTATATTCTGCCTTCTGGTCCAAGTATAAGCTTTTTCCATTTTATCAAACAACTTCCTACACACTGCTATGAACTGAGGCAGCTCGGGAACATTGTCTCTCAACAGTGTTATAGAGTGTAGTACTACATTTCAGTGAAGTGTAAGGCTTTCCAAAGCTGCCGAACGTGATTCTTTCTCTATTTCAATGGTATTCTGCCTTATATAACACACATTTACCACTCGAGTCTCCTTTAAGTAAAGAATATAGGATTCATACAGTGTTTCATGTGATCTTAACTGGAATTAAGGGTTTCCCTTATCTTAGCTACCTTTTCTACACTAAGAACTGACTTGGAGATTCTCTTTCAGCTTCTCTAAACAAGTTCTCATCTGTTTACAGTCATTTTCACTGAATTATTCATGTTTTCATGTAGTTTCCTATATTCTGCCTTCTGGCCCAAGTATAAGCTTTGCCCACTTTATCAAACAACTTCTTACACACTGTTATGAACTGAGGGAGCTAGGGAACATTGTCTCTCAACTGCGTTATAGAGTGTGGTACTACATTTCAGTGAAGTGTAAGGCTTTCCAAAGCTGCCGAACGTGTTTCTTTCTCCATTTCAATGGTATTCTGCCTTATATAACACACATTTACCACTCTAGTCTCCTTTAAGTAAAGAATATAGGATTCATACAGTGTTTCATGTGATCTTAACTGGAATTAAGGATTTTCCGGATTTAGCTACCTTTTCTACACTAAGAACTGACTTGGAGAATCTGTTTCAGCTGTTCTAAACAAGTTCTCATATGTTTACAGTTATTTTCACTGAATTATTCATGTTTTCATGTAGTTTCCTATATTCTGCCTTCTGGTCCAAGTATAAGCTTTGCCCACTTTATCAAACAACTTCCTACACAATGTTATGAACTGAGGCAGCTTGAGACCATTGTCTCTCAACTGTGTTATAGAGTGTAGTACTACATTTCAGTGAAGTGTAAGGCTTTCCAAAGCTGCCGAACGTGTTTCTTTCTCTATTTCAATGGTATTCTGCCTTATATAACACACATTTACCACTCTAGTCTCCTTTAAGTAAAGAATATAGGATTCATACTGTGTTTCATGTGATCTTAACTGGAATTAAGGATTTTCCGGATTTAGCTACCTTTTCTACACTAAGAACTGACTTGGAGAATCTCTTTCAGCTGTTCTAAACAAGTTCTCATCTGTTTACAGTTATTTTCACTGAATTATTCATGTTTTCATGTAGTTTCCTATATTCTGCCTTCTGGTCCAAGTATAAGCTTTGCCCACTTTATCAAACAACTTCCTACACAATGTTATGAACTGAGGCAGCTTGAGAACATTGTCTCTCAACTGTGTTATAGAGTGTAGTACTACATGTCAGTGAAGTGTAAGGCTATCCAAAGCTGCCGAACGTGTTTCTTTCTCTATTTCAATGGTATTCTGCCTTGTATAACACACATTTACCACTCTAGTCTCCTTTACGTAAAGAATATAGGATTCACACAGTGTTTCATGTGATCTTAACTGGAATTAAGGGTTTCCCTTATCTTAGCTACCTTGTCTACACTAAGAACTGACTTGGAGATTCTCTTTCAGCTGTTCTGAACAAGTTCTCCACTGTTTACAGTCATTTTCACTGAATTAATCATCTTTTCATGTAGTTTCCTATATTCTGCCTTCTGGTCCAAGTATAAGCTTTGCTAACGTTATCAAACAACTTCCAACACACTGTTATGAACTGAGGCAACTCGGGAATATTGTCTCTCAACTGCGTTATAGAGTGTAGTACTACATTTCAGTGACGTGTAAGGCTTTCCAAAGCTGCCGAACGTGTTTCTTTATCTATTTCAATGGTATTCTGCCTTGTATAACACACATTTACCACTCTAGACTCCTTTAAGTAAAGAATATAGGATTCATACAGTGTTTCATGTGATCTTAACTGGAATTAAGGATTTCCCTTATCTTAGCTACCTTTTCTAAACTAAGAACTGACTTGGAGATTCTCTTTCCGCTGTTCTAAAGAAGTTCTCATCTGTTTACAGTCATTTTCACTGAATTATTCATGTTTTCATGTAGTTTCCTATATTCTGCCTTCTGGCCCAAGTATAAGCTTTGCCCACTTTATCAAACAACTTCCTACACACTGTTATGAACTGAGGCAGCTCGGGAACATTGTCTCTAAAATGGGTTATAGAGTGTAGTACTACATTTCAGTGAAGTGTAAGGCTTTCCTAGTTTCCTATATTCTGCCTTCTCGCCCAAGTATAAGTTTTGCCCACTTTATCAAACAACTTCCTACACACTGTTATGAACTGAGGGAGCTAGGGAACATTGTCTCTCAACTGTGTTATAGAGTGTGGTACTACATTTCAGTGAAGTGTAAGACTTTCCAAAGCTGCCGAACGTGTTTCTTTCTCCATTTCAATGGTATTCTGCCTTATATAACACACATTTACCACTCTAGTCTCCTTTAAGTAAAGAATATAGGATTCATACAGTGTTTCATGTGATCTTAACTGGAATTAAGGATTTTCTTTATTTAGCTACCTTTTCTACACTAAGAACTGACTTGGAGGATCTCTTTCAGCTGTTCTAAACAAGTTCTCATCTGTTTACAGTCATTTTCACTGAATTATTCATGTTTTCATGTAGTTTCCTATATTCTGCCTTCTGGTCCAAGTATAAGCTTTGCCCACTTTATCAAACAACTTCCTACACACTGTTATGAACTGAGGGAGCCAGGGAACATTGTCTCTTAACTGTGTTATAGAGTGTAGTACTACATTTCAGTGAAGTGTAAGGCTTTCCAAAGCTGCCAAACGTGTTTCTTTCTCTATTTCAATGGTATTCTGCCTTGTATAACACACATTTACCACTCTAGTCTCCTTGAAGTAAAGAATATAGGATTCATACAGTGTTTCATGTGATCTTAACTGGAATTAAGGATTTTCCGGATTTAGCTACCTTTTCTACACTAAGCACTGACTTGGAGAATCTCTTTCAGCTGTTCTAAACAAGTTCTCATCTGTTTACAGTCATTTTCACTGAATTGTTCATGTTTTCATGTAGTTTCCTATATTCTGCCTTCTGGTCCAAGTATAAGCTTTGCCCACTTTATCAAACAACTTCCTACACAATGTTATGAACTGAGGCAGCTTGAGACCATTGTCTCTCAACTGTGTTATAGAGTGTAGTACTACATTTCAGTGAAGTGTAAGGCTTTCCAAAGCTGCCGAACGTGTTTCTTTCTGTATTTCAATGGCATTCTTCCTTTATAACACACATTTACCACTCTAGTCTTCTTAAGGTAAAGAATATAGGATTCATACAGTGTTTCATGTCATCTTACTTGAATTAAGGATTTCCCGGGTCTTAGCTACCTTTTCTACACTAAGAACTGACTTGGAGAATCTCTTTCAGCTGTTCTATAAAAGTTCTCATCTGTTTACCGTCATTTTCACTGAATTATTCAGGTTTTCATGTAGTTTCCTATATTCTGCCTTCTGGTCCAACTATAAGCTTTGCCCACTTTATCAAACAACTTCCTACACACTGCTATGAACTGTGGCAGCTCGGGAACATTGTCTCTAAAATGTGTTATAGAGTGTAGTACTACATTTCAGTGAAGTGTAAGGCTTTCCTAGTTTCCTATATTCTGCCTTCTAGCGGTAGTATAAGCTTTGCCCACTTTATCAAACAACTTCCTACACACTGTTATGAACTGAGGGAGCTAGGGAACATTATTTTTCAACTGTGTTATAGAGTGTAGTACTACATTTCAGTGAAGTGTAAGGCTTTCCAAAGCTGCCGAACGTGTTTCTTTCTCTATTTCAATGGTATTCTGCCTTGTATAACACACATTTACCACTCTAGTCTTTTTTAAGGAAAGAATATAGGATTCATACAGCGTTTCATGTGATCTTAACTGGAATTAAGGATTTTCCGGATTTAGCTACCTTTTCTACACTAAGAACTGACTTGGAGATTCTCTTTCAGCTGTTCTAAACAAGTTCTCATCTGTTTACAGTCATTTTCACTGAATTATTCATGTTTTCATGTAGTTTCCTATATTCTGCCTTCTGGTCCAAGTATAAGCTTTCCCCACTTTATCAAACAACTTCCTACACACTGTTATGAACTGAGGGAGCTAGGGAATATTGTCTCTTAACTGTGTTATAGAGTGTAGTACTACATTTCAGTGAAGTGTAAGGCCTTCCAAAGCTGCCAAACGTCTTTCTTTCTCAATTTCAATAGTATTCTGCCTTGTATAACACACATTTACCACTCTAGTCTCCTTTAAGTAAAGAATATAGGATTCATACAGTGTTTCATGTGATCTTTACTGGAATTAAGGATTTCCCGGATCTTAGCTACCCTTTCTACACTAAGAACTGACTTGGAGATTCTCTTTCAGCTGTTCTAAAGAAGTTCTCATCTGTTTACAGTCATTTTCACTGAATTATTCATGTTTTCATGTAGTTTCCTATATTCTGCCTTCTGGCCCAAGTATAAGCTTTGCCCACTTTATCAAACAACTTCCTACACACTGTTATGAACTGAGGCAGCTCGGGAACATTGTCTCTAAAATGTGTTATAGAGTGTAGTACTACATTTCAGTGAAGTGTAAGGCTTTCCTAGTTTCCTATATTCTGCCTTCTGGCCCTAGTATAAGCTTTGCCCACTTTATCAAACAACTTCCTACACACTGTTAAGTAATGAGGCAGCTATTGAACATTTTCTCTCAACTTTGTTATAGAGTGTAGTACTACATTTCTGTGAAGTGTAAGGCTTTCCAAAGCTGCCGAACGTGTTTCTTTCTCTATTTTAATGGTATTCTGCCTTGTATAACACACATTTACCACTGTAGTCTCCTTTAAGTAAAGAATATAGGATTCATACAGTGTTTCATGTGATCTTAACTGGAATTAAGGATTTTCCGGATTTAGCTACCTTTTCTACACTAAGAACTGACTTGGAGGATCTCTTTCAGCTGTTCTAAAACAAGTTCTCATCTGTTTACAGTCATTTTCACTGAATTATTCATGTTTTCATGTAGTTTCCTATATTCTGCCTTCTGGCCCAAGTATAAGCTTTGCCCACTTTATCAATCAACTTCCTACACACTGTTATGAACTGAGGCAGCTCGGGAACATTGTCTCTTAACTGTGTTATAGAGTGTAGTACTACATTTCAGTGAAGTGTAAGGCTTTCCAAAGCTGCCGGACGTGTTTCTTTCTCTATTTCAATGGTATTCTGCCTTGTATAACACACATTTACCACTCGAGTCTCCTTTAAGTAAGGAATATAGGATTCATACAGTGTTTCATGTGATCTTCACTGGAATTAAGGATTTTCCTTATCTTAGCTACCTTTTCTACACTAAGAACTGACTTGGAGATTCTCTTTCAGCTGTTCTAAACAAGTTCTCATCTGTTTACAGTCATTTTCACTGAATTATTCATGTTTTCATGTAGTTTCCTATATTCGGCCTTCTGGCCCAAGTATAAGCTTTGCCCACTTTATCAGACAACTTCCTACACACTGTTATGAACTGAGGGAGCTAGGGAACATTGTCTCTCAACTGTGTGATAGAGTGTATTACTACATATCAGTGAAGTGTAAGGCTTTCCAAAGCTGCCGAATGTGTTTTTTTCCCTATTTCAATGGTATTCTGCCTTGTATAACACACATTTACCACTCTAGTTTCCTTTAAGTAAAGAATATAGGATTCATACAGTGTTTCATGTAATCTTAACTCGAATTAAGGATTTACCGAATCTTAGCTACCTTTTCTACACTAAGAACTGACTTGGAGAATCTCTTTCAGCTGTTCTAAACAAGTTCTCAACTGTTTACAGTCATTTTCACTGAATTAATCATGTTTTCATGTAGTTTCCTATATTCTGCCTTCTGGTCCAAGTATAAGCTTTCCCCACTTTATCAAACAACTTCCTACACACTGTTATGAACTGAGGGAGCTAGGGAACATTGTCTCTTAACTGTGTTATAGAGTGTAGTACTACATGTCAGTGAAGTGTAAGGCTTTCCTAGTTTCCTATATTCTGCCTTCTGGCCCTAGTATAAGCTTTGCCCACTTTATCAAACAACTTCCTACACACTGTTAAGTAATGAGGCAGCTATTGAACATTGTCTCTCAAGTGTGTTATAGAGTGTAGTACTACATTTCAGTGAAGTGTAAGGCTTTGCAAAGCTGCCGAACATGTTTCTTTCTCTATTTCAATGGTATTCTGCCTTGTATAACACACATTTACCACTCGAGTCTCCTTTAAGTAAAGAATATAGGATTCATACAGCGTTTCATGTGATCTTAACTGGAATTAAGGATTTTCCGGATTTGGCTACCTTTTCTACACTAAGAACTGACTTGGAGGATCTCATTCAGCTGTTCTAAAAGAAGTTCTCATCTTTTTACAGTCATTTTCACTGAATTATTCATGATTTCATGTAGTTTCCTATATTCTGCCTTCCGGTCCAAGTATAAGCTTTGCCCACTTTATCAAACAACTTCCTACACACTGTTAAGTACTGAGGCAGCTATTGAACATTGTCTCTCAACTTTGTTATAGAGTGTAGTACTACATTTCAGTGAAGTGTAAGGCTTTCCAAAGCTGCCAAACGTGTTTCTTTCTCTATTTCAATGGTATTCTGCCTTGTATAACACACATTTACCACTCGAGTCTCCTTTAAGTAAAGAATATAGGATTCATACAGTGTTTCATGTGATCTTAACTGGAATTAAGGATTTCCCTTATATTAGCTACCTTTTCTACACTAAGAACTGACTTGGAGATTCTCTTTCAGCTGTTCTAAAGAAGTTCTCATCTGTTTACAGTCATTTTCACTGAATTATTCATGTTTTCATGTAGTTTCCTATATTCTGCCTTCTGGCCCAAGTATAAGCTTTGCCCACTTTATTAAACAACTTTCTACACACTGTTATGAACTGAGGCAGCTCGGGAACATTGTCTCTAAAATGTGTTATAGAGTGTAGTACTACATTTCAGTGAAGTGTAAGGCTTTCCTAGTTTCCTATATTCTGCCTTCTAGCGGTAGTATAAGCTTTGCCCACTTTATCAAACAACTTCCTACACACTGTTATGAACTGAGGGAGCTAGGGAACATTATTTTTCAACTGTGTTATAGAGTGTAGTACTACATTTCAGTGAAGTGTAAGGCTTTCCAAAGCTGCCGAACGTGTTTCTTTCTCTATTTCAATGGTATTCTGCCTTGTATAACACACATTTACCACTCTAGTCTCCTTTACGTAAAGAATATAGGATTCACACAGTGTTTCATGTGATCTTAACTGGAATTAAGGGTTTCCCTTATCTTAGCTACCTTTTCTACACTAAGAACTGACTTGGAGATTCTCTTTCAGCTGTTCTAAACAAGTTCTCATCTGTTTACAGTCATTTTCACTGAATTATTCATGTTTTCATGTAGTTTCCTATATTCTGCCTTCTGGCCCAAGTATAAGCTTTGCCCACTTTATCAAACAACTTCCTACACACTGTTATGAACTGAGGGAGCTAGGGAACATTGTCTCTCAACTGCGTTATAGAGTGTGGTACTACATTTCAGTGAAGTGTAAGGCTTTCCAAAGCTGCTGAACGTGTTTCTTTCTCCATTTCAATGGTATTCTGCCTTGTATAACACACATTTACCACTCTAGTCTCCTTTAAGTAAAGAATATAGGATTCATACAGTGTTTCATGTGATCTTAACTGGAATTAAGGATTTTCCGGATTTAGCTACCTTTTCTACACTAAGAACTGACTTGGAGAATCTCTTTCAGCTGTTCTAAACAAGTTCTCATCTGTTTACAGTTATTTTCACTGAATTATTCATGTTTTCATGTAGTTTCCTATATTCTGCCTTCTGGCCCAAGTATAAGCTTTGTCCACTTTATCAAACAACTTCCTACACAATGTTATGAACTGAGGCAGCTTGAGACCATTGTCTCTCAACTGTGTTATAGAGTGTAGTACTACATTTCAGTGAAGTGTAAGGCTTTCCAAAGCTGCCGAACGTGTTTCTTTCTCTATTTCAATGGTATTCTGCCTTATATAACACACATTTACCACTCTAGTCTCCTTTAAGTAAAGAATATAGGATTCATACTGTGTTTCATGTGATCTTAACTGGAATTAAGGATTTTCCGGATTTAGCTACCTTTTCTACACTAAGAACTGACTTGGAGAATCTCTTTCAGCTGTTCTAAACAAGTTCTCATCTGTTTACAGTTATTTTCACTGAATTATTCATGTTTTCATGTAGTTTCCTATATTCTGCCTTCTGGTCCAAGTATAAGCTTTGCCCACTTTATCAAACAACTTCCTACACAATGTTATGAACTGAGGCAGCTTGAGAACATTGTCTCTCAACTGTGTTATAGAGTGTAGTACTACATGTCAGTGAAGTGTAAGGCTTTCCAAAGCTGCCAAACGTGTTTCTTTCTCTATTTCAATGGTATTCTGCCTTGTAAAACACACATTTACCACTCTAGTCTCCTTTACGTAAAGAATATAGGATTCACACAGTGTTTCATGTGATCTTAACTGGAATTAAGGGTTTCCCTTATCTTAGCTACCTTGTCTACACTAAGAACTGACTTGGAGATTCTCTTTCAGCTGTTCTGAACAAGTTCTCCACTGTTTACAGTCATTTTCACTGAATTAATCATCTTTTCATGTAGTTTCCTATATTCTGCCTTCTGGTCCAAGTATAAGCTTTGCTAACGTTATCAAACAACTTCCAACACACTGTTATGAACTGAGGCAACTCGGGAATATTGTCTCTCAACTGCGTTATAGAGTGTAGTACTACATTTCAGTGACGTGTAAGGCTTTCCAAAGCTGCCGAACGTGTTTCTTTATCTATTTCAATGGTATTCTGCCTTGTATAACACACATTTACCACTCTAGACTCCTTTAAGTAAAGAATATAGGATTCATACAGTGTTTCATGTGATCTTAACTGGAATTAAGGATTTCCCTTATCTTAGCTACCTTTTCTAAACTAAGAACTGACTTGGAGATTCTCTTTCCGCTGTTCTAAAGAAGTTCTCATCTGTTTACAGTCATTTTCACTGAATTATTCATGTTTTCATGTAGTTTCCTATATTCTGCCTTCTGGCCCAAGTATAAGCTTTGCCCACTTTATCAAACAACTTCCTACACACTGTTATGAACTGAGGGAGCTAGGGAACATTGTCTCTCAACTGTGTTATAGAGTGTAGTACTACATTTCAGTGAAGTGTAAGGCTTTCCAAAGCTGCCAAACGTGTTAAATTCTCTATTTCAATGGTATTCTACCTTGTATAACACACATTTAGCACTCTAGTCTCCTTTAAGTAAAGAATATAGGATTCATACAGTGTTTCATGTCATCTTAACTCGAAATAAGGATTTCCCGGATCTTAGCTACATTTACTACAATAAGAACTGAATGGAGAATCTCTTTGAGCTGTTCTAAACAAGTTCTCATCTGTTTCCTGTCATTTTCTCTGAATTATCCATGTTTTCATGTAGTTTCCTATATTCTGCCTTCTGGTCCAAGTATAAGCTTTGCCCACTTTATCAAACAACTTCCTACACACTGTTATGAACTTAGGCAGTTCGGGAACATTGTCTCTCAACTGTGTTATAGAGTGTAGTACTACATTTCAGTGAAGTGTAAGGCTTTCCAAAGCTGCCAAACGTGTTTAATTCTCTATTTCAATGGTATTCTACCTTGTATAACACACATTTAGCACTCTAGTCTCCTTTAAGTAAAGAGTATAGGATTCATACAGTGTTTCATGTGATCTTAACTCGAATTAAGGATTTCCCGTATCTTAGCTACATTTACTACAATAAGAACTGACTGGAGAATCTCTTTGAGCTGTTCTAAACAAGTTCTCATCTGTTTACAGTCATTTTCTCTGAATTATCCATGTTTTCATGTAGTTTCCTATATTCTGCCTTCTGTTCCAAGTATAAGCTTTGCCCACTTTATCAAACAACTTCCTACACACTGTTATGAACTGAGGCAGCTTGGGAACATTGTCTCTCAACTGTGTTACAGAGTGTAGTACTACATTTCAGTGAAGTGTATGGCTTTCCAAAGCTGCCGAAAGTGTTTCTTTCTCTATTTCAATGGTATTCTGCCTTGTATAACACACATTTACCACTCTAGTCTCCTTTAAGTAAAGAATATAGGATTCATAGAGTGTTTCAAGTCATCTTAACTTGAATTAAGGATTTCCCGGATCTTAGCTACCTTTTCTACACTAAGAAATGATTTGGAGAATCTCTTTCAGCTGTTCTAAACAAGTTATCTGTTTACAGTTATTTTCTCTGAATTATCCATGTTTTCATGTAGTTTCCTATATTCTGCCTTCTGGACCAAGTATAAGCTTTGCCCACTTTATCAAACAACTTCCTACACACTGTTATGAACTGAGGCAGCTCGGGAACATTGTCAATCAAGTGTGTTACAGAGTGTTGTACTATATTTTAGTGAAGTGTAAGGCTTTCCAAAGCTGCCGAAAGTGTTTCTTTCTCTATTTCAATGGTATTCTGCCTTGTATAACACACATTTACCACTCTAGTCTCCTTTAAGTAAAGAATATAGGATTCATACAGTGTTTCATGTCATCTTAACTCGAATTAAGGATTTCCCGGATCTTAGCTACCTTTTCTACACTAAGAACTAACTTGAAGAATCTCTTTGAGCGATTCTAAACAAGTTCTCATCTGTTTACAGTCATTTTCCCTGAATTATCAATGTTTTCATGTAGTTTCCTATATTCTGCCTTCTGGTCCAAGTATAAGCTTTGCCCACTTTATCAAACAACTTCCTACACACTGTTATGAACTGAGGCAGCTCGGGAACATTGTCTCTCAACTGTGTTATAGAGTGTAGTACTACATTTCAGTGAAGTGTAAGGCTTTCCAAAGCTGCCGAACGTGTTTCTTTCTCTATTTCAATGGTATTCTGCCTTGTATAACACACATTTACCACTCTAGTCTCCTTTAAGTAAAAAATATAGGATTCATACAGTGTTTCATGTGATCTTAACTCGAATTAAGGATTTCTCGGATCTTAGCTACCTTTACTACGCTAAGAACTGACCGGAGAATCTCTTTGAGCTGTTCTAAAGAAGTTCTCATCTGTTTACAGTCGTTTTCTCTGAATTATCCATGTTTTCATGTAGTTTCCTATATTCTGCCTTCTGGTCCAAGTATAAGCTTTGCCCACTTTATCAAACAATTTCCTACACACTGTTATGAACTGAGGCAGCTCGGGAACATTGTCTCTCAACTGTGTTATAGAGTGTAGTACTACATTTCAGTGAAGTGTAAGGGTTTCCAAAGCTGCCAAACGTGTTAAATTCTCTATTTCAATGGTATTCTACCTTGTATAACACACATTTAGCACTCTAGTCTCCTTTAAGTAAAGAATATAGGATTCATACAGTGTTTCATGTCATCTTAACTCGAAATAAGGATTTCCCGGATCTTAGCTACATTTACTACAATAAGAACTGAATGGAGAATCTCTTTGAGCTGTTCTAAACAAGTTCTCATCTGTTTCCTGTCATTTTCTCTGAATTATCCATGTTTTCATGTAGTTTCCTATATTCTGCCTTCTGGTCCAAGTATAAGCTTTGCCCACTTTATCAAACAACTTCCTACACACTGTTATGAACTTAGGCAGCTCGGGAACATTGTCTCTCAACTGTGTTATAGAGTGTAGTACTACATTTCAGTGAAGTGTAAGGCTTTCCAAAGCTGCCAAACGTGTTTAATTCTCTATTTCAATGGTATTCTACCTTGTATAACACACATTTAGCACTCTAGTCTCCTTGAAGTAAAGAATATAGGATTCATACAGTGTTTCATGTGATCTTAACTCGAATTAAGGATTTCCCGGATCTTAGCTACATTTACTACAATAAGAACTGACTGGAGAATCTCTTTGAGCTGTTCTAAACAAGTTCTCATCTGTTTACAGTCATTTTCTCTGAATTATCCATGTTTTCATGTAGTTTCCTATATTCTGCCTTCTGTTCCAAGTATAAGCTTTTTCCACTTTATCAAACAACTTCCTACACACTGTTATGAACTGAGGCATCTCGGGAACATTGTCTCTCAACTGTGTTATAGAGTGTAGTACTACATTTCAGTGAAGTATAAGGCTTTCCAAAGCTGCCGAACGTGTTTCTTTCTCTATTTCAATGGTATTCTGCCTTGTATAACACACATTTACCACTCTAGTCTCCTTTAAGTAAAGAATATAGGATTCATACAGTGTTTCATGTCATCTTAACTCGAATTAAGGATTTCCCGGATCTTAGCTACCTTTTCTACACTAATAACTGACTTGGAGAATCTCTTTGAGCGGTTCTAAACAAGTTCTCATCTGTTTACAGTCATTTTCTCTGAATTATCCATGTTTTCATGTAGTTTCCTATATTCTGCCTTCTGGTCCAAGTATAAGCTTTGCTCACGTTATCAAACAACTTCCTACACACTGTTATGAACTGAGGTAGCTCGGGAACATTAACTGTGTTATAGAGTGCAGTACTACATTTCAGTGAAGTATAAGGCTTTCTAAAGCTGCCGAACGTGTTTCTTTCTCTATTTCAATGGTATTCTGCCTTGTATAACACACATTTACCACTCTAGTCTCCTTTAAGTAAAGAATATAGGATTCATACAGTGTTTTATGTCATCTTAACTCGAATTAAGGATTTCCCGGATCTTAGCTACCTTTACTAGGCTAAGAACTGACTGGAGAATCTCTTTGAGCTGTTCTAAACAAGTTCTCATCTGTTTACAGTCATTTTCTCTGAATTATCCATGTTTTCATGTAGTTTCCTATATTCTGCCTTCTGGACCAAGTATAAGCTTTGCCCACTTTATCAAACAACTTCCTACACACTGTTATGAACTGAGGCAGCTTGGGAACATTGTCTCTCAACTGTGTTACAGAGTATAGTACTATATTTCAGTGAAGTGTATGGCTTTCCAAAGCTGCCGAACGAGTTTCTTTCTCTATTTCAATGGTATTCTGCCTTGTAAAACACACATTTACCACTCCAGTCTCTTTTAAGTAAAGAATATAGGATTCATACAGTGTTTCAAGTCATCTTAACTTGAATTAAGGATTTCCCGGATCTTAGCTACCTTTTCTACACTAAGAACTGATTTGGAGAATCTCTTTCAGCTGTTCTAAACAATCTCTCATCTGTTTCCAGTCATTTTCTCTGAATTATCCATGTTTTCATGTAGTTTCTTATATTCTGCCTTCTGGTCCAAGTATAAGCTTTGCCCACTTTATCAAACAACTTCCTACACACTGTTATGAACTGAGGCAGCTCGGGAACATTGTCTGTCAACTGTGTTATAGAGTGTAGTACTATATTTCAGTGAAGTGTAAGGCTTTCCAAAGCTGCCGATCATGTTTCTTTCTCTATTTCAATGGTATTCTGCCTTATATAACACACATTTACCACTCTAGTCTCCTTTAAGTAAAGAATATAGGATTCATACAGTGTTTCATGTCATCTTAACTCGAATTAAGGATTTCCCGGATCTTAGCTACCTTTTCTACACTAAGAACTAACTTGAAGAATCTCTTTGAGCGATTCTAAACAAGTTCTCATCTGTTTACAGTCATTTTCCCTGAATTATCAATGTTTTCATGTAGTTTCCTATATTCTGCCTTCTGGTCCAAGTATAAGCTTTGCCCACTTTATCAAACAACTTCCTACACACTGTTATGAACTGAGGCAGCTCGGGAACATTGTCTCTCAACTGTGTTATAGAGTGTAGTACTACATTTCAGTGAAGTGTAAGGCTTTCCAAAGCTGCCGAACGTGTTTCTTTCTCTATTTCAATGGTATTCTGCCTTGTATAACACACATTTACCACTCTAGTCTCCTTTAAGTAAAGAATATAGGATTCATACAGTGTTTCATGTGATCTTAACTCGAATTAAGGATTTCTCGGATCTTAGCTACCTTTACTACGCTAAGAACTGACCGGAGAATCTCTTTGAGCTGTTCTAAAGAAGTTCTCATCTGTTTACAGTCGTTTTCTCTGAATTATCCATGTTTTCATGTAGTTTCCTATATTCTGCCTTCTGGTCCAAGTATAAGCTTTGCCCACTTTATCAAACAATTTCCTACACACTGTTATGAACTGAGGCAGCTCGGGAACATTGTCTCTCAACTGTGTTATAGAGTGTAGTACTACATTTCAGTGAAGTGTAAGGCTTTCCAAAGCTGCCAAACGTGTTAAATTCTCTATTTCAATGGTATTCTACCTTGTATAACACACATTTAGCACTCTAGTCTCCTTTAAGTAAAGAATATAGGATTCATACAGTGTTTCATGTCATCTTAACTCGAAATAAGGATTTCCCGGATCTTAGCTACATTTACTACAATAAGAACTGAATGGAGAATCTCTTTGAGCTGTTCTAAACAAGTTCTCATCTGTTTCCTGTCATTTTCTCTGAATTATCCATGTTTTCATGTAGTTTCCTATATTCTGCCTTCTGGTCCAAGTATAAGCTTTGCCCACTTTATCAAACAACTTCCTACACACTGTTATGAACTTAGGCAGTTCGGGAACATTGTCTCTCAACTGTGTTATAGAGTGTAGTACTACATTTCAGTGAAGTGTAAGGCTTTCCAAAGCTGCCAAACGTGTTTAATTCTCTATTTCAATGGTATTCTACCTTGTATAACACACATTTAGCACTCTAGTCTCCTTTAAGTAAAGAGTATAGGATTCATACAGTGTTTCATGTGATCTTAACTCGAATTAAGGATTTCCCGTATCTTAGCTACATTTACTACAATAAGAACTGACTGGAGAATCTCTTTGAGCTGTTCTAAACAAGTTCTCATCTGTTTACAGTCATTTTCTCTGAATTATCCATGTTTTCATGTAGTTTCCTATATTCTGCCTTCTGTTCCAAGTATAAGCTTTGCCCACTTTATCAAACAACTTCCTACACACTGTTATGAACTGAGGCAGCTTGGGAACATTGTCTCTCAACTGTGTTACAGAGTGTAGTACTACATTTCAGTGAAGTGTATGGCTTTCCAAAGCTGCCGAAAGTGTTTCTTTCTCTATTTCAATGGTATTCTGCCTTGTATAACACACATTTACCACTCTAGTCTCCTTTAAGTAAAGAATATAGGATTCATAGAGTGTTTCAAGTCATCTTAACTTGAATTAAGGATTTCCCGGATCTTAGCTACCTTTTCTACACTAAGAAATGATTTGGAGAATCTCTTTCAGCTGTTCTAAACAAGTTATCTGTTTACAGTTATTTTCTCTGAATTATCCATGTTTTCATGTAGTTTCCTATATTCTGCCTTCTGGACCAAGTATAAGCTTTGCCCACTTTATCAAACAACTTCCTACACACTGTTATGAACTGAGGCAGCTCGGGAACATTGTCAATCAAGTGTGTTACAGAGTGTTGTACTATATTTTAGTGAAGTGTAAGGCTTTCCAAAGCTGCCGAAAGTGTTTCTTTCTCTATTTCAATGGTATTCTGCCTTGTATAACACACATTTACCACTCTAGTCTCCTTTAAGTAAAGAATATAGGATTCATACAGTGTTTCATGTGATCCTAACTCGAATTAAGGATTTCCCGGATCTTAGCTACCTTTACTACACTAAGAACTGACTGGAGAATCTCTTTGAGCTGTTCTAAACAAGTTCTCAGCTGTTTACAGTCATTTTCTCTGAATTATCCATGTTTTCATGTAGTTTCCTATATTCTGCCTTCTGTACCAAGTATAAGCTTTGCCCACTTTATCAAACAATTTCCTACACACTGTTATGAACTTAGGCAGCTCGGGAACATTGTCTCTCAACTGTGTTATAGAGTGTAGTACTACATTTCAGTGAAGTGTAAGGCTTTCCAAAGTTGCCAAACGTGTTTAATTCTCTATTTCAATGGTATTCTACCTTGTATAACACACATTTAGCACTCTAGTCTCCTTTAAGTAAAGAATATAGGATTCATACAGTGTTTCATGTCATCTTAACTCGAAATAAGGATTTCCCGGATCTTAGCTACATTTACTACAATAAGAACTGAATGGAGAATCTCTTTGATCTGTTCTAAACAAGTTCTCATCTGTTTCCAGTCATTTTCTCTGAATTATCCATGTTTTCATGTAGTTTCCTATATTCTGTCTTCTGGTCCAAGTATAAGCTTTGCCCACTTTATCAAACAACTTCCTACACACTGTTATGAACTGAGGCAGCTCGGGAACATTGTCTCTCAACTGTGTTATAGAGTGTAGTACTACATTTCAGTGAAGTGTAAGGCTTTCCAAAGCTGCCGAACGTGTTTCTTTCTCTATTTCAATGGTATTCTGCCTTGTATAACACACATTTACCACTCTAGTCACCTTTAAGTAAAGAATATAGGATTCATACAGTGTTTCATGTGATCTTAACTCGAATGAAGGATTTCCTGGATGTTAGCTACCTTTACTACGCTAAGAACTGACTGGAGAATCTCTTTGAGCTGTTCTAAACAAGTTCTCATCTGTTTACAGTCATTTTCTCTGAATTATCCATGTTTTCATGTAGTTTCCTATATTCTGCCTTCTGGTCCAAGTATAAGCTTTGCCCACTTTATCAAACAACTTCCTACACACTGCTATGAACTGAGGCAGCTCGAGAACATTGTCTCTCAACTGTGTTACAGAGTTTAGTACTATATTTCAGTGAAGTGTAAGGCTTTCCAAAGCTGCCGAAAGTGTTTCTTTCTCTATTTCAATGGTATTCTGCCTTGTAAAACACACATTTACCACTCCAGTCTCCTTGAAGTAAAGAATATAGGATTCCTACAGTGTTTCAAGTCATCTTAACAGAAATTAAGGATTTCCCGGATCTTAGCTACCTTTTCTACACTAAGAACTGATTTGGAGAATCTCTTTCAGCTGTTCTAAACAAGTTCTCATCTGTTTCCAGTCATTTTCTCTGAATTATCCATGTTTTCATGTAGTTTCCTATATTCTGCCTTCTGGTCCAAGTATAAGCTTTTCCCACTTTATCAAACAACTTCCTACACACTGTTATGAACTGAGGCAGCTCGGGAACATTGTCTCTCAACTGTGTTATAGAGTGTAGTACTACATTTCAGTGAAGTTTAAGGCTTTCCAAAGCTGCCGAACGTGTTTCTTTCTCTATCTGAATGGTATTCTGCGTTGTAAAACACACATTTACCACTCCAGTCTCCTTTAAGTAAAGAATATAGGATTCCTACAGTGTTTCAAGTCATCTTAACTCGAATTAAGGATTTCCCGGATCTTAGCTACCTTTTCTACACTAAGAACTGATTTGGAGAATCTCTTTCATCGGTTCTAAACAAGTTCTCATCTGTTCCCTGTCATTTTCTCTGAATTATCCATGTTTTCATGTAGTTTCCTATATTCTGCCTTCTGGTCCAAGTATTAGCTTTGCCCACTTTATCAAACAACTTCCTACACACTGTTATGAACTGAGGCAGCTCGGGAACATTGTCTCTCAACTGTGTTATAGAGTGTAGTACTACATTTCAGTGAAGTGTAAGGCTTTCCTAAGCTGCCGAACGTGTTTCTTTCTCTATTTCAATGGTATTCCGCCTTGTATAACACACATTTACCACTCTAATCTCCTTTAAGTAAAGAATATAGGATTCATACAGTGTTTCATGTGATCCTAACTCGAATTAAGGATTTCCCGGATCTTAGCTACCTTTACTACACTAAGAACTGACTGGAGAATCTCTTTGAGCTGTTCTAAACAAGTTCTCATCTGTTTCCAGTCATTTTCTCTGAATTATCCATGTTTTCATGTAGTTTCCTATATTCTGCCTTCTGGACCAAGTATAAGCTTTGCCCACTTTACCAAACAACTTCCTACACACTGTTATGAACTGCGGCAGCTCGGGAACATTGTCTCTCAACTGTCTTATAGAGTGTAGTACTACATTTCAGTCTAGTTTAAGGCTTTCCAAAGCTGCCGAACGTGTTTCTTTCTCTATTTCAATGGTATTCTGCCTTGTATAACACACATTTACCACTCAAGTCTCCTTGAAGTAAAGAATATAGGATTCCTACAGTGTTTCATGTGATCTTGTATAACACACATTTACCACTCTAGTCACCTTTAAGTAAAGAATATAGGATTCATACAGTGTTTCATGTGATCTTAACTCGAATTAAGGATTTCCTGGATGTTAGCTACCTTTACTACGCTAAGAACTGACTGGAGAATCTCTTTGAGCTGTTCTAAACAAGTTCTCATCTGTTTACAGTCATTTTCTCTGAATTATCCATGTTTTCATGTAGTTTCCTATATTCTGCCTTCTGGTCCAAGTATAAGCTTTGCCCACTTTATCAAACAACTTCCTACACACTCCTATGAACTGAGGCAGCTCGGGAACATTGTCTCTCAACTGTGTTACAGAGTTTAGTACTATATTTCAGTGAAGTGTAAGGCTTTCCAAAGCTGCCGAAAGTGTTTCTTTCTCTATTTCAATGGTATTCTGCCTTGTAAAACACACATTTACCACTCCAGTCTCCTTGAAGTAAAGAATATAGGATTCCTACAGTGTTTCAAGTCATCTTAACTGAAATTAAGGATTTCCCGGATCTTAGCTACCTTTTCTACACTAAGAACTGATTTGGAGAATCTCTTTCAGTTGTTCTAAACAAGTTCTCATCTGTTTCCAGTCATTTTCTCTGAATTATCCATGTTTTCATGTAGTTTCCTATATTCTGCCTTCTGGTCCAAGTATAAGCTTTTCCCACTTTATCAAACAACTTCCTACACACTGTTATGAACTGAGGCAGCTCAGGAACATTGTCTCTCAACTGTGTTATAGAGTGTAGTACTACATTTCAGTGAAGTGTAAGGCTTTCCAAAGCTGCCAAACGTGTTAAATTCTCTATTTCAATGGTATTCTACCTTGTATAACACACATTTAGCACTCTAGTCTCCTTTAAGTAAAGAATATAAGATACATACAGTGTTTCATGTCATCTTAACTCGAAATAAGGATTTCCCGGATCTTAGCTACATTTACTACAATAAGAACTGAATGGAGAATCTCTTTGAGCTGTTCTAAACAAGTTCTCATCTGTTTCCTGTCATTTTCTCTGAATTATCCATGTTTTCATGTAGTTTCCTATATTCTGCCTTCTGGTCCAAGTGTAAGCTTTGCCCACTTTATCAAACAACTTCCTACACACGGTTATGAACTTAGGCAGCTAGGGAACATTGTCTCTCAACTGTGTTATAGAGTGTAGTACTACATTTCAGTGAAGTGTAAGGCTTTCCAAAGCTGCCAAACGTGTTTAATTCTCTATTTCAATGGTATTCTACCTTGTATAACACACATTTAGCACTCTAGTCTCCTTTAAGTAAAGAATATAGGATTCATACAGTGTTTCATGTGATCTTAACTCGAATTAAGGATTTCCCGTATCTTAGCTACATTTACTACAATAAGAACTGACTGGAGAATCTCTTTGAGCTGTTCTAAACAAGTTCTCATCTGTTTACAGTCATTTTCTCTGAATTATCCATGTTTTCATGTAGTTTCCTATATTCTGCCTTCTGGTCCAAGTATAAGCTTTTTCCACTTTATCAAACAACTTCCTACACACTGTTATGAACTGAGGCAGCTTGGGAACATTGTCTCTCAACTGTGTTACAGAGTGTAGTACTACATTTCATTGAAGTGTATGGCTTTCCAAAGCTGCCGAAAGTGTTTCTTTCTCTATTTCAATGGTATTCTGCCTTGTATAACACACATTTACTACTCTAGTCTCCTTTAAGTAAAGAATATAGGATTCATAGAGTGTTTCAAGTCATCTTAACTTGAATTAAGGATTTCCCGGATCTTAGCTACCTTTTCTACACTAAGAAATGATTTGGAGAATCTCTTTCAGCTGTTCTAAACAAGTTATCTGTTTACAGTCATTTTCTCTGAATTATCCATGTTTTCATGTAGTTTCCTATATTCTGCCTTCTGGACCAAGTATAAGCTTTGCCCACTTTATCAAACAACTTCCTACACACTGTTATGAACTGAGGCAGCTCGGGAACATTGTCAATCAAGTGTGTTACAGAGTGTTGTACTATATTTTAGTGAAGTGTAAGGCTTTCCAAAGCTGCCGAAAGTGTTTCTTTCTCTATTTCAATGGTATTCTGCCTTGGATAACACACATTTACCACTCTAGTCTCCTTTAAGTAAAGAATAAAGGATTCATACAGTGTTTCATGTTATCCTAACTCGAATTAAGGATTTCCCGGATCTTAGCTACCTTTACTACACTAAGAACTGACTGGAGAATCTCTTTGAGCTGTTCTAAACAAGTTCTCATCTGTTTACAGTCATTTTCTCTGAATTATCCATGTTTTCATGTAGTTTCCTATATTCTGCCTTCTGGACCAAGTATAAGCTTTGCCCACTTTATCAAACAACTTCCTACACACTGTTATGAACTTAGGCAGCTCGGGAACATTGTCTCTCAACTGTGTTATAGAGTGTAGTACTACATTTCAGTGAAGTATAAGGCTTTCCAAAGCTGCCAAACGTGTTTAATTCTCTATTTCAATGGTATTCTACCTTGTATAACACACATTTAGCACTCTAGTCTCCTTTAAGTAAAGAATATAGGATTCATACAGTGTTTCATGTGATCTTAACTCGAATTAAGGATTTCCCGGATCTTAGCTACATTTACTACAATAAGAACTGACTGGAGAATCTCTTTGAGCTGTTCTAAACAAGTTCTCATCTGTTTACAGTCATTTTCTCTGAATTATCCATGTTTTCATGTAGTTTCCTATATTCTGCCTTCTGGACCAAGTATAAGCTTTGCCCAGGTTATCAAACAACTTCCTACACACTGTTATGAACTGAGGCATCTCGGGAACATTGTCTCTCAACTGTGTTATAGAGTGTAGTACTACATTTCAGTGAAGTATAAGGCTTTCCAAAGCTGCCGAACGTGTTTCTTTCTCTATTTCAATGGTATTCTGCCTTGTATAACACACATTTACCACTCTAGTCTCCTTTAAGTAAAGAATATAGGATTCATACAGTGTTTCATGTCATCTTAACTCGAATTAAGGATTTCCCGGATCTTAGCTACCTTTTCTACACTAATAACTGACTTGGAGAATCTCTTTGAGCGGTTCTAAACAAGTTCTCATCTGTTTACAGTCATTTTCTCTGAATTATCCATGTTTTCATGTAGTTTCCTATATTCTGCCTTCTGGTCCAAGTATAAGCTTTGCTCACGTTATCAAACAACTTCCTACACACTGTTATGAACTGAGGTAGCTCGGGAACATTAACTGTGTTATAGAGTGCAGTACTACATTTCAGTGAAGTATAAGGCTTTCTAAAGCTGCCGAACGTGTTTCTTTCTCTATTTCAATGGTATTCTGCCTTGTATAACACACATTTACCACTCTAGTCTCCTTTAAGTAAAGAATATAGGATTCATACAGTGTTTTATGTCATCTTAACTCGAATTAAGGATTTCCCGGATCTTAGCTACCTTTACTAGGCTAAGAACTGACTGGAGAATCTCTTTGAGCTGTTCTAAACAAGTTCTCATCTGTTTACAGTCATTTTCTCTGAATTATCCATGTTTTCATGTAGTTTCCTATATTCTGCCTTCTGTTCCAAGTATAAGCTTTGCCCACTTTATCAAACAACTTCCTACACACTGTTATGAACTGAGGCAGCTCGGGAACATTGTCTGTCAACTGTGTTATAGAGTGTAGTATTATATTTCAGTGAAGTGTAAGGCTTTCCAAAGCTGCCGATCATGTTTCTTTCTCTATTTCAATGGTATTCTGCCTTATATAACACACATTTACCACCCTAGTCTCCTTTAAGTAAAGAATATAGGATTCATACAGTGTTTCATGTCATCTTAACTCGAATTAAGGATTTCCCGGATCTTAGCTACCTTTTCTACACTAAGAACTAACTTGAAGAATCTCTTTGAGCGATTCTAAACAAGTTCTCATCTGTTTACAGTCATTTTCCCTGAATTATCAATGTTTTCATGTAGTTTCCTATATTCTGCCTTCTGGTCCAAGTATAAGCTTTGCCCACTTTATCAAACAACTTCCTACACACTGTTATGAACTGAGGCAGCTCGGGAACATTGTCTCTCAACTGTGTTATAGAGTGTAGTACTACATTTCAGTGAAGTGTAAGGCTTTCCAAAGCTGCCGAACGTGTTTCTTTCTCTATTTCAATGGTATTCTGCCTTGTATAACACACATTTACCACTCTAGTCTCCTTTAAGTAAAAAATATAGGATTCATACAGTGTTTCATGTGATCTTAACTCGAATTAAGGATTTCTCGGATCTTAGCTACCTTTACTACGCTAAGAACTGACCGGAGAATCTCTTTGAGCTGTTCTAAAGAAGTTCTCATCTGTTTACAGTCGTTTTCTCTGAATTATCCATGTTTTCATGTAGTTTCCTATATTCTGCCTTCTGGTCCAAGTATAAGCTTTGCCCACTTTATCAAACAATTTCCTACACACTGTTATGAACTGAGGCAGCTCGGGAACATTGTCTCTCAACTGTGTTATAGAGTGTAGTACTACATTTCAGTGAAGTGTAAGGCTTTCCAAAGCTGCCAAACGTGTTAAATTCTCTATTTCAATGGTATTCTACCTTGTATAACACACATTTAGCACTCTAGTCTCCTTTAAGTAAAGAATATAGGATTCATACAGTGTTTCATGTCATCTTAACTCGAAATAAGGATTTCCCGGATCTTAGCTACATTTACTACAATAAGAACTGAATGGAGAATCTCTTTGAGCTGTTCTAAACAAGTTCTCATCTGTTTCCTGTCATTTTCTCTGAATTATCCATGTTTTCATGTAGTTTCCTATATTCTGCCTTCTGGTCCAAGTATAAGCTTTGCCCACTTTATCAAACAACTTCCTACACACTGTTATGAACTTAGGCAGCTCGGGAACATTGTCTCTCAACTGTGTTATAGAGTGTAGTACTACATTTCAGTGAAGTGTAAGGCTTTCCAAAGCTGCCAAACGTGTTTAATTCTCTATTTAAATGGTATTCTACCTTGTATAACACACATTTAGCACTCTAGTCTCCTTGAAGTAAAGAATATAGGATTCATACAGTGTTTCATGTGATCTTAACTCGAATTAAGGATTTCCCGGATCTTAGCTACATTTACTACAATAAGAACTGACTGGAGAATCTCTTTGAGCTGTTCTAAACAAGTTCTCATCTGTTTACAGTCATTTTCTCTTAATTATCCATGTTTTCATGTAGTTTCCTATATTCTGCCTTCTGTTCCAAGTATAAGCTTTTTCCACTTTATCAAACAACTTCCTACACACTGTTATGAACTGAGGCATCTCGGGAACATTGTCTCTCAACTGTGTTATAGAGTGTAGTACTACATTTCAGTGAAGTATAAGGCTTTCCAAAGCTGCCGAACGTGTTTCTTTCTCTATTTCAATGGTATTCTGCCTTGTATAACACACATTTACCACTCTAGTCTCCTTTAAGTAAAGAATATAGGATTCATACAGTGTTTCATGTCATCTTAACTCGAATTAAGGATTTCCCGGATCTTAGCTACCTTTTCTACACTAATAACTGACTTGGAGAATCTCTTTGAGCGGTTCTAAACAAGTTCTCATCTGTTTACAGTCATTTTCTCTGAATTATCCATGTTTTCATGTAGTTTCCTATATTCTGCCTTCTGGTCCAAGTATAAGCTTTGCTCACGTTATCAAACAACTTCCTACACACTGTTATGAACTGAGGTAGCTCGGGAACATTAACTGTGTTATAGAGTGCAGTACTACATTTCAGTGAAGTATAAGGCTTTCTAAAGCTGCCGAACGTGTTTCTTTCTCTATTTCAATGGTATTCTGCCTTGTATAACACACATTTACCACTCTAGTCTCCTTTAAGTAAAGAATATAGGATTCATACAGTGTTTTATGTCATCTTAACTCGAATTAAGGATTTCCCGGATCTTAGCTACCTTTACTAGGCTAAGAACTGACTGGAGAATCTCTTTGAGCTGTTCTAAACAAGTTCTCATCTGTTTACAGTCATTTTCTCTGAATTATCCATGTTTTCATGTAGTTTCCTATATTCTGCCTTCTGGACCAAGTATAAGCTTTGCCCACTTTATCAAACAACTTCCTACACACTGTTATGAACTGAGGCAGCTTGGGAACATTGTCTCTCAACTGTGTTACAGAGTATAGTACTATATTTCAGTGAAGTGTATGGCTTTCCAAAGCTGCCGAACGAGTTTCTTTCTCTATTTCAATGGTATTCTGCCTTGTAAAACACACATTTACCACTCCAGTCTCTTTTAAGTAAAGAATATAGGATTCATACAGTGTTTCAAGTCATCTTAACTTGAATTAAGGATTTCCCGGATCTTAGCTACCTTTTCTACACTAAGAACTGATTTGGAGAATCTCTTTCAGCTGTTCTAAACAATCTCTCATCTGTTTCCAGTCATTTTCTCTGAATTATCCATGTTTTCATGTAGTTTCTTATATTCTGCCTTCTGGTCCAAGTATAAGCTTTGCCCACTTTATCAAACAACTTCCTACACACTGTTATGAACTGAGGCAGCTCGGGAACATTGTCTGTCAACTGTGTTATAGAGTGTAGTACTATATTTCAGTGAAGTGTAAGGCTTTCCAAAGCTGCCGATCATGTTTCTTTCTCTATTTCAATGGTATTCTGCCTTATATAACACACATTTACCACTCTAGTCTCCTTTAAGTAAAGAATATAGGATTCATACAGTGTTTCATGTCATCTTAACTCGAATTAAGGATTTCCCGGATCTTAGCTACCTTTTCTACACTAAGAACTAACTTGAAGAATCTCTTTGAGCGATTCTAAACAAGTTCTCATCTGTTTACAGTCATTTTCCCTGAATTATCAATGTTTTCATGTAGTTTCCTATATTCTGCCTTCTGGTCCAAGTATAAGCTTTGCCCACTTTATCAAACAACTTCCTACACACTGTTATGAACTGAGGCAGCTCGGGAACATTGTCTCTCAACTGTGTTATAGAGTGTAGTACTACATTTCAGTGAAGTGTAAGGCTTTCCAAAGCTGCCGAACGTGTTTCTTTCTCTATTTCAATGGTATTCTGCCTTGTATAACACACATTTACCACTCTAGTCTCCTTTAAGTAAAGAATATAGGATTCATACAGTGTTTCATGTGATCTTAACTCGAATTAAGGATTTCTCGGATCTTAGCTACCTTTACTACGCTAAGAACTGACCGGAGAATCTCTTTGAGCTGTTCTAAAGAAGTTCTCATCTGTTTACAGTCGTTTTCTCTGAATTATCCATGTTTTCATGTAGTTTCCTATATTCTGCCTTCTGGTCCAAGTATAAGCTTTGCCCACTTTATCAAACAATTTCCTACACACTGTTATGAACTGAGGCAGCTCGGGAACATTGTCTCTCAACTGTGTTATAGAGTGTAGTACTACATTTCAGTGAAGTGTAAGGCTTTCCAAAGCTGCCAAACGTGTTAAATTCTCTATTTCAATGGTATTCTACCTTGTATAACACACATTTAGCACTCTAGTCTCCTTTAAGTAAAGAATATAGGATTCATACAGTGTTTCATGTCATCTTAACTCGAAATAAGGATTTCCCGGATCTTAGCTACATTTACTACAATAAGAACTGAATGGAGAATCTCTTTGAGCTGTTCTAAACAAGTTCTCATCTGTTTCCTGTCATTTTCTCTGAATTATCCATGTTTTCATGTAGTTTCCTATATTCTGCCTTCTGGTACAAGTATAAGCTTTGCCCACTTTATCAAACAACTTCCTACACACTGTTATGAACTTAGGCAGTTCGGGAACATTGTCTCTCAACTGTGTTATAGAGTGTAGTACTACATTTCAGTGAAGTGTAAGGCTTTCCAAAGCTGCCAAACGTGTTTAATTCTCTATTTCAATGGTATTCTACCTTGTATAACACACATTTAGCACTCTAGTCTCCTTTAAGTAAAGAGTATAGGATTCATACAGTGTTTCATGTGATCTTAACTCGAATTAAGGATTTCCCGTATCTTAGCTACATTTACTACAATAAGAACTGACTGGAGAATCTCTTTGAGCTGTTCTAAACAAGTTCTCATCTGTTTACAGTCATTTTCTCTGAATTATCCATGTTTTCATGTAGTTTCCTATATTCTGCCTTCTGTTCCAAGTATAAGCTTTGCCCACTTTATCAAACAACTTCCTACACACTGTTATGAACTGAGGCAGCTTGGGAACATTGTCTCTCAACTGTGTTACAGAGTGTAGTACTACATTTCAGTGAAGTGTATGGCTTTCCAAAGCTGCCGAAAGTGTTTCTTTCTCTATTTCAATGGTATTCTGCCTTGTATAACACACATTTACCACTCTAGTCTCCTTTAAGTAAAGAATATAGGATTCATAGAGTGTTTCAAGTCATCTTAACTTGAATTAAGGATTTCCCGGATCTTAGCTACCTTTTCTACACTAAGAAATGATTTGGAGAATCTCTTTCAGCTGTTCTAAACAAGTTATCTGTTTACAGTTATTTTCTCTGAATTATCCATGTTTTCATGTAGTTTCCTATATTCTGCCTTCTGGACCAAGTATAAGCTTTGCCCACTTTATCAAACAACTTCCTACACACTGTTATGAACTGAGGCAGCTCGGGAACATTGTCAATCAAGTGTGTTACAGAGTGTTGTACTATATTTTAGTGAAGTGTAAGGCTTTCCAAAGCTGCCGAAAGTGTTTCTTTCTCTATTTCAATGGTATTCTGCCTTGTATAACACACATTTACCACTCTAGTCTCCTTTAAGTAAAGAATATAGGATTCATACAGTGTTTCATGTCATCTTAACTCGAATTAAGGATTTCCCGGATCTTAGCTACCTTTTCTACACTAAGAACTAACTTGAAGAATCTCTTTGAGCGATTCTAAACAAGTTCTCATCTGTTTACAGTCATTTTCCCTGAATTATCAATGTTTTCATGTAGTTTCCTATATTCTGCCTTCTGGTCCAAGTATAAGCTTTGCCCACTTTATCAAACAACTTCCTACACACTGTTATGAACTGAGGCAGCTCGGGAACATTGTCTCTCAACTGTGTTATAGAGTGTAGTACTACATTTCAGTGAAGTGTAAGGCTTTCCAAAGCTGCCGAACGTGTTTCTTTCTCTATTTCAATGGTATTCTGCCTTGTATAACACACATTTACCACTCTAGTCTCCTTTAAGTAAAAAATATAGGATTCATACAGTGTTTCATGTGATCTTAACTCGAATTAAGGATTTCTCGGATCTTAGCTACCTTTACTACGCTAAGAACTGACCGGAGAATCTCTTTGAGCTGTTCTAAAGAAGTTCTCATCTGTTTACAGTCGTTTTCTCTGAATTATCCATGTTTTCATGTAGTTTCCTATATTCTGCCTTCTGGTCCAAGTATAAGCTATGCCCACTTTATCAAACAATTTCCTACACACTGTTATGAACTGAGGCAGCTCGGGAACATTGTCTCTCAACTGTGTTATAGAGTGTAGTACTACATTTCAGTGAAGTGTAAGGCTTTCCAAAGCTGCCAAACGTGTTAAATTCTCTATTTCAATGGTATTCTACCTTGTATAACACACATTTAGCACTCTAGTCTCCTTTAAGTAAAGAATATAGGATTCATACAGTGTTTCATGTCATCTTAACTCGAAATAAGGATTTCCCGGATCTTAGCTACATTTACTACAATAAGAACTGAATGGAGAATCTCTTTGAGCTGTTCTAAACAAGTTCTCATCTGTTTCCTGTCATTTTCTCTGAATTATCCATGTTTTCATGTAGTTTCCTATATTCTGCCTTCTGGTCCAAGTATAAGCTTTGCCCACTTTATCAAACAACTTCCTACACACTGTTATGAACTTAGGCAGCTCGGGAACATTGTCTCTCAACTGTGTTATAGAGTGTAGTACTACATTTCAGTGAAGTGTAAGGCTTTCCAAAGCTGCCAAACGTGTTTAATTCTCTATTTCAATGGTATTCTACCTTGTATAACACACATTTAGCACTCTAGTCTCCTTGAAGTAAAGAATATAGGATTCATACAGTGTTTCATGTGATCTTAACTCGAATTAAGGATTTCCCGGATCTTAGCTACATTTACTACAATAAGAACTGACTGGAGAATCTCTTTGAGCTGTTCTAAACAAGTTCTCATCTGTTTACAGTCATTTTCTCTGAATTATCCATGTTTTCATGTAGTTTCCTATATTCTGCCTTCTGTTCCAAGTATAAGCTTTTTCCACTTTATCAAACAACTTCCTACACACTGTTATGAACTGAGGCATCTCGGGAACATTGTCTCTCAACTGTGTTATAGAGTGTAGTACTACATTTCAGTGAAGTATAAGGCTTTCCAAAGCTGCCGAACGTGTTTCTTTCTCTATTTCAATGGTATTCTGCCTTGTATAACACACATTTACCACTCTAGTCTCCTTTAAGTAAAGAATATAGGATTCATACAGTGTTTCATGTCATCTTAACTCGAATTAAGGATTTCCCGGATCTTAGCTACCTTTTCTACACTAATAACTGACTTGGAGAATCTCTTTGAGCGGTTCTAAACAAGTTCTCATCTGTTTACAGTCATTTTCTCTGAATTATCCATGTTTTCATGTAGTTTCCTATATTCTGCCTTCTGGTCCAAGTATAAGCTTTGCTCACGTTATCAAACAACTTCCTACACACTGTTATGAACTGAGGTAGCTCGGGAACATTAACTGTGTTATAGAGTGCAGTACTACATTTCAGTGAAGTATAAGGCTTTCTAAAGCTGCCGAACGTGTTTCTTTCTCTATTTCAATGGTATTCTGCCTTGTATAACACACATTTACCACTCTAGTCTCCTTTAAGTAAAGAATATAGGATTCATACAGTGTTTTATGTCATCTTAACTCGAATTAAGGATTTCCCGGATCTTAGCTACCTTTACTAGGCTAAGAACTGACTGGAGAATCTCTTTGAGCTGTTCTAAACAAGTTCTCATCTGTTTACAGTCATTTTCTCTGAATTATCCATGTTTTCATGTAGTTTCCTATATTCTGCCTTCTGGACCAAGTATAAGCTTTGCCCACTTTATCAAACAACTTCCTACACACTGTTATGAACTGAGGCAGCTTGGGAACATTGTCTCTCAACTGTGTTACAGAGTATAGTACTATATTTCAGTGAAGTGTATGGCTTTCCAAAGCTGCCGAACGAGTTTCTTTCTCTATTTCAATGGTATTCTGCCTTGTAAAACACACATTTACCACTCCAGTCTCTTTTAAGTAAAGAATATAGGATTCATACAGTGTTTCAAGTCATCTTAACTTGAATTAAGGATTTCCCGGATCTTAGCTACCTTTTCTACACTAAGAACTGATTTGGAGAATCTCTTTCAGCTGTTCTAAACAATCTCTCATCTGTTTCCAGTCATTTTCTCTGAATTATCCATGTTTTCATGTAGTTTCTTATATTCTGCCTTCTGGTCCAAGTATAAGCTTTGCCCACTTTATCAAACAACTTCCTACACACTGTTATGAACTGAGGCAGCTCGGGAACATTGTCTGTCAACTGTGTTATAGAGTGTAGTACTATATTTCAGTGAAGTGTAAGGCTTTCCAAAGCTGCCGATCATGTTTCTTTCTCTATTTCAATGGTATTCTGCCTTATATAACACACATTTACCACTCTAGTCTCCTTTAAGTAAAGAATATAGGATTCATACAGTGTTTCATGTGATCTTAACTCGAATTAAGGATTTCCCGGATCTTAGCTACCTTTTCTACACTAAGAACTAACTTGAAGAATCTCTTTGAGCGATTCTAAACAAGTTCTCATCTGTTTACAGTCATTTTCCCTGAATTATCAATGTTTTCATGTAGTTTCCTATATTCTGCCTTCTGGTCCAAGTATAAGCTTTGCCCACTTTATCAAACAACTTCCTACACACTGTTATGAACTGAGGCAGCTCGGGAACATTGTCTCTCAACTGTGTTATAGAGTGTAGTACTACATTTCAGTGAAGTGTAAGGCTTTCCAAAGCTGCCGAACGTGTTTCTTTCTCTATTTCAATGGTATTCTGCCTTGTATAACACACATTTACCACTCTAGTCTCCTTTAAGTAAAGAATATAGGATTCATACAGTGTTTCATGTGATCTTAACTCGAATTAAGGATTTCTCGGATCTTAGCTACCTTTACTACGCTAAGAACTGACCGGAGAATCTCTTTGAGCTGTTCTAAAGAAGTTCTCATCTGTTTACAGTCGTTTTCTCTGAATTATCCATGTTTTCATGTAGTTTCCTATATTCTGCCTTCTGGTCCAAGTATAAGCTTTGCCCACTTTATCAAACAATTTCCTACACACTGTTATGAACTGAGGCAGCTCGGGAACATTGTCTCTCAACTGTGTTATAGAGTGTAGTACTACATTTCAGTGAAGTGTAAGGCTTTCCAAAGCTGCCAAACGTGTTAAATTCTCTATTTCAATGGTATTCTACCTTGTATAACACACATTTAGCACTCTAGTCTCCTTTAAGTAAAGAGTATAGGATTCATACAGTGTTTCATGTGATCTTAACTCGAATTAAGGATTTCCCGTATCTTAGCTACATTTACTACAATAAGAACTGACTGGAGAATCTCTTTGAGCTGTTCTAAACAAGTTCTCATCTGTTTACAGTCATTTTCTCTGAATTATCCATGTTTTCATGTAGTTTCCTATATTCTGCCTTCTGTTCCAAGTATAAGCTTTGCCCACTTTATCAAACAACTTCCTACACACTGTTATGAACTGAGGCAGCTTGGGAACATTGTCTCTCAACTGTGTTACAGAGTGTAGTACTACATTTCAGTGAAGTGTATGGCTTTCCAAAGCTGCCGAAAGTGTTTCTTTCTCTATTTCAATGGTATTCTGCCTTGTATAACACACATTTACCACTCTAGTCTCCTTTAAGTAAAGAATATAGGATTCATAGAGTGTTTCAAGTCATCTTAACTTGAATTAAGGATTTCCCGGATCTTAGCTACCTTTTCTACACTAAGAAATGATTTGGAGAATCTCTTTCAGCTGTTCTAAACAAGTTATCTGTTTACAGTTATTTTCTCTGAATTATCCATGTTTTCATGTAGTTTCCTATATTCTGCCTTCTGGACCAAGTATAAGCTTTGCCCACTTTATCAAACAACTTCCTACACACTGTTATGAACTGAGGCAGCTCGGGAACATTGTCAATCAAGTGTGTTACAGAGTGTTGTACTATATTTTAGTGAAGTGTAAGGCTTTCCAAAGCTGCCGAAAGTGTTTCTTTCTCTATTTCAATGGTATTCTGCCTTGTATAACACACATTTACCACTCTAGTCTCCTTTAAGTAAAGAATATAGGATTCATACAGTGTTTCATGTGATCCTAACTCGAATTAAGGATTTCCCGGATCTTAGCTACCTTTACTACACTAAGAACTGACTGGAGAATCTCTTTGAGCTGTTCTAAACAAGTTCTCAGCTGTTTACAGTCATTTTCTCTGAATTATCCATGTTTTCATGTAGTTTCCTATATTCTGCCTTCTGTACCAAGTATAAGCTTTGCCCACTTTATCAAACAATTTCCTACACACTGTTATGAACTTAGGCAGCTCGGGAACATTGTCTCTCAACTGTGTTATAGAGTGTAGTACTACATTTCAGTGAAGTGTAAGGCTTTCCAAAGTTGCCAAACGTGTTTAATTCTCTATTTCAATGGTATTCTACCTTGTATAACACACATTTAGCACTCTAGTCTCCTTTAAGTAAAGAATATAGGATTCATACAGTGTTTCATGTCATCTTAACTCGAAATAAGGATTTCCCGGATCTTAGCTACATTTACTACAATAAGAACTGAATGGAGAATCTCTTTGATCTGTTCTAAACAAGTTCTCATCTGTTTCCAGTCATTTTCTCTGAATTATCCATGTTTTCATGTAGTTTCCTATATTCTGTCTTCTGGTCCAAGTATAAGCTTTGCCCACTTTATCAAACAACTTCCTACACACTGTTATGAACTGAGGCAGCTCGGGAACATTGTCTCTCAACTGTGTTATAGAGTGTAGTACTACATTTCAGTGAAGTGTAAGGCTTTCCAAAGCTGCCGAACGTGTTTCTTTCTCTATTTCAATGGTATTCTGCCTTGTATAACACACATTTACCACTCTAGTCACCTTTAAGTAAAGAATATAGGATTCATACAGTGTTTCATGTGATCTTAACTCGAATGAAGGATTTCCTGGATGTTAGCTACCTTTACTACGCTAAGAACTGACTGGAGAATCTCTTTGAGCTGTTCTAAACAAGTTCTCATCTGTTTACAGTCATTTTCTCTGAATTATCCATGTTTTCATGTAGTTTCCTATATTCTGCCTTCTGGTCCAAGTATAAGCTTTGCCCACTTTATCAAACAACTTCCTACACACTGCTATGAACTGAGGCAGCTCGAGAACATTGTCTCTCAACTGTGTTACAGAGTTTAGTACTATATTTCAGTGAAGTGTAAGGCTTTCCAAAGCTGCCGAAAGTGTTTCTTTCTCTATTTCAATGGTATTCTGCCTTGTAAAACACACATTTACCACTCCAGTCTCCTTGAAGTAAAGAATATAGGATTCCTACAGTGTTTCAAGTCATCTTAACAGAAATTAAGGATTTCCCGGATCTTAGCTACCTTTTCTACACTAAGAACTGATTTGGAGAATCTCTTTCAGCTGTTCTAAACAAGTTCTCATCTGTTTCCAGTCATTTTCTCTGAATTATCCATGTTTTCATGTAGTTTCCTATATTCTGCCTTCTGGTCCAAGTATAAGCTTTTCCCACTTTATCAAACAACTTCCTACACACTGTTATGAACTGAGGCAGCTCGGGAACATTGTCTCTCAACTGTGTTATAGAGTGTAGTACTACATTTCAGTGAAGTTTAAGGCTTTCCAAAGCTGCCGAACGTGTTTCTTTCTCTATCTGAATGGTATTCTGCGTTGTAAAACACACATTTACCACTCCAGTCTCCTTTAAGTAAAGAATATAGGATTCCTACAGTGTTTCAAGTCATCTTAACTCGAATTAAGGATTTCCCGGATCTTAGCTACCTTTTCTACACTAAGAACTGATTTGGAGAATCTCTTTCATCGGTTCTAAACAAGTTCTCATCTGTTTCCTGTCATTTTCTCTGAATTATCCATGTTTTCATGTAGTTTCCTATATTCTGCCTTCTGGTCCAAGTATTAGCTTTGCCCACTTTATCAAACAACTTCCTACACACTGTTATGAACTGAGGCAGCTCGGGAACATTGTCTCTCAACTGTGTTATAGAGTGTAGTACTACATTTCAGTGAAGTGTAAGGCTTTCCTAAGCTGCCGAACGTGTTTCTTTCTCTATTTCAATGGTATTCCGCCTTGTATAACACACATTTACCACTCTAATCTCCTTTAAGTAAAGAATATAGGATTCATACAGTGTTTCATGTGATCCTAACTCGAATTAAGGATTTCCCGGATCTTTGCTACCTTTACTACACTAAGAACTGACTGGAGAATCTCTTTGAGCTGTTCTAAACAAGTTCTCATCTGTTTCCAGTCATTTTCTCTGAATTATCCATGTTTTCATGTAGTTTCCTATATTCTGCCTTCTGGACCAAGTATAAGCTTTGCCCACTTTACCAAACAACTTCCTACACACTGTTATGAACTGCGGCAGCTCGGGAACATTGTCTCTCAACTGTCTTATAGAGTGTAGTACTACATTTCAGTCTAGTTTAAGGCTTTCCAAAGCTGCCGAACGTGTTTCTTTCTCTATTTCAATGGTATTCTGCCTTGTATAACACACATTTACCACTCAAGTCTCCTTGAAGTAAAGAATATAGGATTCCTACAGTGTTTCATGTGATCTTGTATAACACACATTTACCACTCTAGTCACCTTTAAGTAAAGAATATAGGATTCATACAGTGTTTCATGTGATCTTAACTCGAATTAAGGATTTCCTGGATGTTAGCTACCTTTACTACGCTAAGAACTGACTGGAGAATCTCTTTGAGCTGTTCTAAACAAGTTCTCATCTGTTTACAGTCATTTTCTCTGAATTATCCATGTTTTCATGTAGTTTCCTATATTCTGCCTTCTGGTCCAAGTATAAGCTTTGCCCACTTTATCAAACAACTTCCTACACACTCCTATGAACTGAGGCAGCTCGGGAACATTGTCTCTCAACTGTGTTACAGAGTTTAGTACTATATTTCAGTGAAGTGTAAGGCTTTCCAAAGCTGCCGAAAGTGTTTCTTTCTCTATTTCAATGGTATTCTGCCTTGTAAAACACACATTTACCACTCCAGTCTCCTTGAAGTAAAGAATATAGGATTCCTACAGTGTTTCAAGTCATCTTAACTGAAATTAAGGATTTCCCGGATCTTAGCTACCTTTTCTACACTAAGAACTGATTTGGAGAATCTCTTTCAGTTGTTCTAAACAAGTTCTCATCTGTTTCCAGTCATTTTCTCTGAATTATCCATGTTTTCATGTAGTTTCCTATATTCTGCCTTCTGGTCCAAGTATAAGCTTTTCCCACTTTATCAAACAACTTCCTACACACTGTTATGAACTGAGGCAGCTCAGGAACATTGTCTCTCAACTGTGTTATAGAGTGTAGTACTACATTTCAGTGAAGTGTAAGGCTTTCCAAAGCTGCCGAACGTGTTTCTTTCTCTATCTCAATGGTATTCTGCGTTGTAAAACACACATTTACCACTCCAGTCTCCTTTAAGTAAAGAATATAGGATTCCTACAGTGTTTCAAGTCATCTTAACTCGAATTAAGGATTTCCCGGATCTTAGCTACCTTTTCTACACTAAGAACTGATTTGGAGAATCTCTTTCATCGGTTCTAAACAAGTTCTCATCTGTTTCCTGTCATTTTCTCTGAATTATCCATGTTTTCATGTAGTTTCCTATATTCTGCCTTCTGGTCCAAGTATTAGCTTTGCCCACTTTATCAAACAACTTCCTACACACTGTTATGAACTGAGGCAGCTCGGGAACATTGTCTCTCAACTGTGTTATAGAGTGTAGTACTACATTTCAGTGAAGTGTAAGGCTTTCCAAAGCTGCCGAACGTGTTTCTTTCTCTATTTCAATGGTATTCTGCCTTGTATAACACACATTTACCACTCTAGTCTCCTTTAAGTAAAGAATATAGGATTCATACAGTGTTTCATGTGATCCTAACTCGAATTAAGGATTTCCCGGATCTTAGCTACCTTTACTACACTAAGAACTGACTGGAGAATCTCTTTTAGCTGTTCTAAACAATTTCTCATCTCTTTCCAGTCATTTTCTCTGAATTATCCATGTTTTCATGTAGTTTCCTATATTCTGCCTTCTGGACCAAGTATAAGCTTTGCCCACTTTATCAAACAACTTCCTACACACTGTTATGAACTGAGGCAGCTCGGGAACATTGTCTCTCAACTGTGTTATAGAGTGTAGTACTACATTTCAGTGAAGTGTAAGGCTTTCCAAAGCTGCCAAACGTGTTTAATTCTCTATTTCAATGGTATTCTACCTTGTATAACACACATTTAGCACTCTAGTCTCCTTTAAGTAAAGAATATAGGATTCATACAGTGTTTCATGTCATCTTAACTCGAAATAAGGATTTCCCGGATCTTAGCTACATTTACTACAATAAGAATTGACTGGAGAATCTCTTTGAGCTGTTCTAAACAAGTTCTCATCTGTTTACAGTCATTTTCTCTGAATTATCCATGTTTTCATGTAGTTTCCTATATTCTGCCTTCTGGTCCAAGTATAAGCTTTGCCCACTTTATCAAACAACTTCCTACACACTGCTATGAACTGAGGCAGCTCGGGAACATTGTCTCTCAACTGTGTTACAGAGTTTAGTACTATATTTCAGTGAAGTGTAAGGCTTTCCAAAGCTGCCGAAAGTGTTTCTTTCTCTATTTCAATGGTATTCTGCCTTGTAAAACACACATTTACCACTCCAGTCTCCTTGAAGTAAAGAATATAGGATTCCTACAGTGTTTCAAGTCATCTTAACTGAAATTAAGGATTTCCCGGATCTTAGCTACCTTTTCTACACTAAGAACTGATTTGGAGAATCTCTTTCAGCTGTTCTAAACAAGTTCTCATCTGTTTCCAGTCATTTTCTCTGAATTATCCATGTTTTCATGTAGTTTCCTATACTCTGCCTTCTGGTCCAAGTATAAGCTTTTCCCACTTTATCAAACAACTTCCTACACACTGTTATGAACTGAGGCAGCTCGGGAACATTGTCTCTCAACTGTGTTATAGAGTGTAGTACTACATTTCAGTGAAGTGTAAGGCTTTCCAAAGCTGCCGAACGTGTTTCTTTCTCTATCTCAATGGTATTCTGCGTTGTAAAACACACATTTACCACTCCAGTCTCCTTTAAGTAAAGAATATAGGATTCCTACAGTGTTTCAAGTCATCTTAACTCGAATTAAGGATTTCCCGGATCTTAGCTACCTTTTCTACACTAAGAACTGATTTGGAGAATCTCTTTCATCGGTTCTAAACAAGTTCTCATCTGTTTCCTGTCATTTTCTCTGAATTATCCATGTTTTCATGTAGTTTCCTATATTCTGCCTTCTGGTCCAAGTATTAGCTTTGCCCACTTTATCAAACAACTTCCTACACACTGTTATGAACTGCGGCAGCTCGGGAACATTGTCTCTCAACTGTCTTATAGAGTGTAGTACTACATTTCAGTCTAGTTTAAGGCTTTCCAAAGCTGCCGAACGTGTTTCTTTCTCTATTTCAATGGTATTCTGCCTTGTATAACACACATTTACCACTCAAGTCTCCTTGAAGTAAAGAATATAGGATTCCTACAGTGTTTCATGTGATCTTGTATAACACACATTTACCACTCTAGTCACCTTTAAGTAAAGAATATAGGATTCATACAGTGTTTCATGTGATCTTAACTCGAATTAAGGATTTCCTGGATGTTAGCTACCTTTACTACGCTAAGAACTGACTGGAGAATCTCTTTGAGCTGTTCTAAACAAGTTCTCATCTGTTTACATTCATTTTCTCTGAATTATCCATGTTTTCATGTAGTTTCCTATATTCTGCCTTCTGGTCCAAGTATAAGCTTTGCCCACTTTATCAAACAACTTCCTACACACTCCTATGAACTGAGGCAGCTCGGGAACATTGTCTCTCAACTGTGTTACAGAGTTTAGTACTATATTTCAGTGAAGTGTAAGGCTTTCCAAAGCTGCCGAAAGTGTTTCTTTCTCTATTTCAATGGTATTCTGCCTTGTAAAACACACATTTACCACTCCAGTCTCCTTGAAGTAAAGAATATAGGATTCCTACAGTGTTTCAAGTCATCTTAACTGAAATTAAGGATTTCCCGGATCTTAGCTACCTTTTCTACACTAAGAACTGATTTGGAGAATCTCTTTCAGTTGTTCTAAACAAGTTCTCATCTGTTTCCAGTCATTTTCTCTGAATTATCCATGTTTTCATGTAGTTTCCTATATTCTGCCTTCTGGTCCAAGTATAAGCTTTTCCCACTTTATCAAACAACTTCCTACACACTGTTATGAACTGAGGCAGCTCGGGAACATTGTCTCTCAACTGTGTTATAGAGTGTAGTACTACATTTCAGTGAAGTGTAAGGCTTTCCAAAGCTGCCGAACGTGTTTCTTTCTCTATCTCAATGGTATTCTGCGTTGTAAAACACACATTTACCACTCCAGTCTCCTTTAAGTAAAGAATATAGGATTCCTACAGTGTTTCAAGTCATCTTAACTCGAATTAAGGATTTCCCGGATCTTAGCTACCTTTTCTACACTAAGAACTGATTTGGAGAATCTCTTTCATCGGTTCTAAACAAGTTCTCATCTGTTTCCTGTCATTTTCTCTGAATTATCCATGTTTTCATGTAGTTTCCTATATTCTGCCTTCTGGTCCAAGTATTAGCTTTGCCCACTTTATCAAACAACTTCCTACACACTGTTATGAACTGAGGCAGCTCGGGAACATTGTCTCTCAACTGTGTTATAGAGTGTAGTACTATATTTCAGTGAAGTGTAAGGCTTTCCAAAGCTGCCGAACGTGTTTCTTTCTCTATTTCAATGGTATTCTGCCTTGTATAACACACATTTACCACTCTAGTCTCCTTTAAGTAAAGAATATAGGATTCATACAGTGTTTCATGTGATCCTAACTCGAATTAAGGATTTCCCGGATCTTAGCTACCTTTACTACACTAAGAACTGACTGGAGAATCTCTTTTAGCTGTTCTAAACAATTTCTCATCTCTTTCCAGTCATTTTCTCTGAATTATCCATGTTTTCATGTAGTTTCCTATATTCTGCCTTCTGGACCAAGTATAAGCTTTGCCCACTTTATCAAACAACTTCCTACACACTGTTATGAACTGAGGCAGCTCGGGAACATTGTCTCTCAACTGTGTTATAGAGTGTAGTACTACATTTCAGTGAAGTGTAAGGCTTTCCAAAGCTGCCAAACGTGTTTAATTCTCTATTTCAATGGTATTCTACCTTGTATAACACACATTTAGCACTCTAGTCTCCTTTAAGTAAAGAATATAGGATTCATACAGTGTTTCATGTCATCTTAACTCGAAATAAGGATTTCCCGGATCTTAGCTACATTTACTACAATAAGAATTGACTGGAGAATCTCTTTGAGCTGTTCTAAACAAGTTCTCATCTGTTTACAGTCATTTTCTCTGAATTATCCATGTTTTCATGTAGTTTCCTATATTCTGCCTTCTGGTCCAATTATAAGCTTTGCCCACTTTATCAAACAACTTCCTACACACTGCTATGAACTGAGGCAGCTCGGGAACATTGTCTCTCAACTGTGTTACAGAGTTTAGTACTATATTTCAGTGAAGTGTAAGGCTTTCCAAAGCTGCCGAAAGTGTTTCTTTCTCTATTTCAATGGTATTCTGCCTTGTAAAACACACATTTACCACTCCAGTCTCCTTGAAGTAAAGAATATAGGATTCCTACAGTGTTTCAAGTCATCTTAACTGAAATTAAGGATTTCCCGGATCTTAGCTACCTTTTCTACACTAAGAACTGATTTGGAGAATCTCTTTCAGCTGTTCTAAACAAGTTCTCATCTGTTTCCAGTCATTTTCTCTGAATTATCCATGTTTTCATGTAGTTTCCTATATTCTGCCTTCTGGTCCAAGTATAAGCTTTTCCCACTTTATCAAACAACTTCCTACACACTGTTATGAACTGAGGCAGCTCGGGAACATTGTCTCTCAACTGTGTTATAGAGTGTAGTACTACATTTCAGTGAAGTGTAAGGCTTTCCAAAGCTGCCGAACGTGTTTCTTTCTCTATCTCAATGGTATTCTGCGTTGTAAAACACACATTTACCACTCCAGTCTCCTTTAAGTAAAGAATATAGGATTCCTACAGTGTTTCAAGTCATCTTAACTCGAATTAAGGATTTCCCGGATCTTAGCTACCTTTTCTACACTAAGAACTGATTTGGAGAATCTCTTTCATCGGTTCTAAACAAGTTCTCATCTGTTTCCTGTCATTTTCTCTGAATTATCCATGTTTTCATGTAGTTTCCTATATTCTGCCTTCTGGTCCAAGTATTAGCTTTGCCCACTTTATCAAACAACTTCCTACACACTGTTATGAACTGCGGCAGCTCGGGAACATTGTCTCTCAACTGTCTTATAGAGTGTAGTACTACATTTCAGTCTAGTTTAAGGCTTTCCAAAGCTGCCGAACGTGTTTCTTTCTCTATTTCAATGGTATTCTGCCTTGTATAACACACATTTACCACTCAAGTCTCCTTGAAGTAAAGAATATAGGATTCCTACAGTGTTTCATGTGATCTTGTATAACACACATTTACCACTCTAGTCACCTTTAAGTAAAGAATATAGGATTCATACAGTGTTTCATGTGATCCTAACTCGAATTAAGGATTTCCCGGATCTTAGCTACCTTTACTACACTAAGAACTGACTGGAGAATCTCTTTTAGCTGTTCTAAACAATTTCTCATCTCTTTCCAGTCATTTTCTCTGAATTATCCATGTTTTCATGTAGTTTCCTATATTCTGCCTTCTGGACCAAGTATAAGCTTTGCCCACTTTATCAAACAACTTCCTACACACTGTTATGAACTGAGGCAGCTCGGGAACATTGTCTCTCAACTGTGTTATAGAGTGTAGTACTACATTTCAGTGAAGTGTAAGGCTTTCCAAAGCTGCCAAACGTGTTTAATTCTCTATTTCAATGGTATTCTACCTTGTATAACACACATTTAGCACTCTAGTCTCCTTTAAGTAAAGAATATAGGATTCATACAGTGTTTCATGTCATCTTAACTCGAAATAAGGATTTCCCGGATCTTAGCTACATTTACTACAATAAGAATTGACTGGAGAATCTCTTTGATCTGTTCTAAACAAGTTCTCATCTGTTTACAGTCATTTTCTCTGAATTATCCATGTTTTCATGTAGTTTCCTATATTCTGCCTTCTGGTCCAAGTATAAGCTTTGCCCACTTTATCAAACAACTTCCTACACACTGCTATGAACTGAGGCAGCTCGGGAACATTGTCTCTCAACTGTGTTAGAGAGTTTAGTACTATATTTCAGTGAAGTGTAAGGCTTTCCAAAGCTGCCGAAAGTGTTTCTTTCTCTATTTCAATGGTATTCTGCCTTGTAAAACACACATTTACCACTCCAGTCTCCTTGAAGTAAAGAATATAGGATTCCTACAGTGTTTCAAGTCATCTTAACTGAAATTAAGGATTTCCCGGATCTTAGCTACCTTTTCTACACTAAGAACTGATTTGGAGAATCTCTTTCAGCTGTTCTAAACAAGTTCTCATCTGTTTCCAGTCATTTTCTCTGAATTATCCATGTTTTCATGTAGTTTCCTATATTCTGCCTTCTGGTCCAAGTATAAGCTTTTCCCACTTTATCAAACAACTTCCTACACACTGTTATGAACTGAGGCAGCTCGGGAACATTGTCTCTCAACTGTGTTATAGAGTGTAGTACTACATTTCAGTGAAGTGTAAGGCTTTCCAAAGCTGCCGAACGTGTTTCTTTCTCTATCTCAATGGTATTCTGCGTTGTAAAACACACATTTACCACTCCAGTCTCCTTTAAGTAAAGAATATAGGATTCCTACAGTGTTTCAAGTCATCTTAACTCGAATTAAGGATTTCCCGGATCTTAGCTACCTTTTCTACACTAAGAACTGATTTGGAGAATCTCTTTCATCGGTTCTAAACAAGTTCTCATCTGTTTCCTGTCATTTTCTCTGAATTATCCATGTTTTCATGTAGTTTCCTATATTCTGCCTTCTGGTCCAAGTATTAGCTTTGCCCACTTTATCAAACAACTTCCTACACACTGTTATGAACTGCGGCAGCTCGGGAACATTGTCTCTCAACTGTCTTATAGAGTGTAGTACTACATTTCAGTCTAGTTTAAGGCTTTCCAAAGCTGCCAAACGTGTTTCTTTCTCTATTTCAATGGTATTCTGCCTTGTATAACACACATTTACCACTCAAGTCTCCTTGAAGTAAAGAATATAGGATTCCTACAGTGTTTCATGTGATCTTGTATAACACACATTTACCACTCTAGTCACCTTTAAGTAAAGAATATAGGATTCATACAGTGTTTCATGTGATCTTAACTCGAATTAAGGATTTCCTGGATGTTAGCTACCTTTACTACGCTAAGAACTGACTGGAGAATCTCTTTGAGCTGTTCTAAACAAGTTCTCATCTGTTTACAGTCATTTTCTCTGAATTATCCATGTTTTCATGTAGTTTCCTATATTCTGCCTTCTGGTCCAAGTATAAGCTTTGCCCACTTTATCAAACAACTTCCTACACACTCCTATGAACTGAGGCAGCTCGGGAACATTGTCTCTCAACTGTGTTACAGAGTTTAGTACTATATTTCAGTGAAGTGTAAGGCTTTCCAAAGCTGCCGAAAGTGTTTCTTTCTCTATTTCAATGGTATTCTGCCTTGTAAAACACACATTTACCACTCCAGTCTCCTTGAAGTAAAGAATATAGGATTCCTACAGTGTTTCAAGTCATCTTAACTGAAATTAAGGATTTCCCGGATCTTAGCTACCTTTTCTACACTAAGAACTGATTTGGAGAATCTCTTTCAGTTGTTCTAAACAAGTTCTCATCTGTTTCCAGTCATTTTCTCTGAATTATCCATGTTTTCATGTAGTTTCCTATATTCTGCCTTCTGGTCCAAGTATAAGCTTTTCCCACTTTATCAAACAACTTCCTACACACTGTTATGAACTGAGGCAGCTCGGGAACATTGTCTCTCAACTGTGTTATAGAGTGTAGTACTACATTTCAGTGAAGTGTAAGGCTTTCCAAAGCTGCCGAACGTGTTTCTTTCTCTATCTCAATGGTATTCTGCGTTGTAAAACACACATTTACCACTCCAGTCTCCTTTAAGTAAAGAATATAGGATTCCTACAGTGTTTCAAGTCATCTTAACTCGAATTAAGGATTTCCCGAATCTTAGCTACCTTTTCTACACTAAGAACTGATTTGGAGAATCTCTTTCATCGGTTCTAAACAAGTTCTCATCTGTTTCCTGTCATTTTCTCTGAATTATCCATGTTTTCATGTAGTTTCCTATATTCTGCCTTCTGGTCCAAGTATTAGCTTTGCCCACTTTATCAAACAACTTCCTACACACTGTTATGAACTGAGGCAGCTCGGGAACATTGTCTCTCAACTGTGTTATAGAGTGTAGTACTACATTTCAGTGAAGTGTAAGGCTTTCCAAAGCTGCCGAACGTGTTTCTTTCTCTATTTCAATGGTATTCTGCCTTGTATAACACACATTTACCACTCTAGTCTCCTTTAAGTAAAGAATATAGGATTCATACAGTGTTTCATGTGATCCTAACTCGAATTAAGGATTTCCCGGATCTTAGCTACCTTTACTACACTAAGAACTGACTGGAGAATCTCTTTTAGCTGTTCTAAACAATTTCTCATCTCTTTCCAGTCATTTTCTCTGAATTATCCATGTTTTCATGTAGTTTCCTATATTCTGCCTTCTGGACCAAGTATAAGCTTTGCCCACTTTATCAAACAACTTCCTACACACTGTTATGAACTGAGGCAGCTCGGGAACATTGTCTCTCAACTGTGTTATAGAGTGTAGTACTACATTTCAGTGAAGTGTAAGGCTTTCCAAAGCTGCCAAACGTGTTTAATTCTCTATTTCAATGGTATTCTACCTTGTATAAGACACATTTAGCACTCTAGTCTCCTTTAAGTAAAGAATATAGGATTCATACAGTTTTTCATGTGATCTTAACTTGAATTAAGGATTTCCCGGATCTTAGCTACATTTACTACAATAAGAACTGACTGGAGAATCTCTTTGAGCTGTTCTAAACAAGTTCTCATCTGTTTACAGTCATTTTCTCTGAATTATCCATGTTTTCATGTAGTTTCCTATATTCTGCCTTCTGGTCCAAGTATAAGCTTTGCCCACTTTATCAAACAACTTCCTACACACTGCTATGAACTGAGGCAGCTCGGGAACATTGTCTCTCAACTGTGTTACAGAGTTTAGTACTATATTTCAGTGAAGTGTAAGGCTTTCCAAAGCTGCCGAAAGTGTTTCTTTCTCTATTTCAATGGTATTCTGCCTTGTAAAACACACATTTACCACTCCAGTCTCCTTGAAGTAAAGAATATAGGATTCCTACAGTGTTTCAAGTCATCTTAACTGAAATTAAGGATTTCCCGGATCTTAGCTACCTTTTCTACACTAAGAACTGATTTGGAGAATCTCTTTCAGCTGTTCTAAACAAGTTCTCATCTGTTTCCAGTCATTTTCTCTGAATTATCCATGTTTTCATGTAGTTTCCTATATTCTGCCTTCTGGTCCAAGTATAAGCTTTTCCCACTTTATCAAACAACTTCCTACACACTGTTATGAACTGAGGCAGCTCGGGAACATTGTCTCTCAACTGTGTTATAGAGTGTAGTACTACATTTCAGTGAAGTGTAAGGCTTTCCAAAGCTGCCGAACGTGTTTCTTTCTCTATCTCAATGGTATTCTGCGTTGTAAAACACACATTTACCACTCCAGTCTCCTTTAAGTAAAGAATATAGGATTCCTACTGTGTTTCAAGTCATCTTAACTCGAATTAAGGATTTCCCGGATCTTAGCTACCTTTTCTACACTAAGAACTGATTTGGAGAATCTCTTTCATCGGTTCTAAACAAGTTCTCATCTGTTTCCTGTCATTTTCTCTGAATTATCCATGTTTTCATGTAGTTTCCTATATTCTGCCTTCTGGTCCAAGTATTAGCTTTGCCCACTTTATCAAACAACTTCCTACACACTGTTATGAACTGCGGCAGCTCGGGAACATTGTCTCTCAACTGTCTTATAGAGTGTAGTACTATATTTTAGTGAAGTGTAAGGCTTTCCAAAGCTGCCGAAAGTGTTTCTTTCTCTATTTCAATGGTATTCTGCCTTGTATAACACACATTTACCACTCTAGTCTCCTTTAAGTAAAGAATATAGGATTCATACAGTGATTCATGTGATCCTAACTCGAATTAAGGATTTCCCGGATCTTAGCTACCTTTACTACACTAAGAACTGACTGGAGAATCTCTTTGAGCTGTTCTAAACAATTTCTCATCTCTTTCCAGTCATTTTCTCTGAATTATCCATGTTTTCATGTATTTTCCTATATTCTGCCTTCTGGACCAAGTATAAGCTTTGCCCACTTTATCAAACAACTTCCTACACACTGTTATGAACTGAGGCAGCTCGGAAACATTGTCTCTCAACTGTGTTATAGAGTGTAGTACTACATTTCAGTGAAGTGTAAGGCTTTCCAAAGCTGCCAAACGTGTTTAATTCTCTATTTCAATGGTAATCTACCTTGTATAACACACATTTAGCACTCTAGTCTCCTTTAAGTAAAGAATATAGGATTCATACAGTGTTTCATGTCATCTTAACTCGAAATAAGGATTTCCCGGATCTTAGCTACATTTACTACAATAAGAACTGAATGGAGAATCTCTTTGATCTGTTCTAAACAAGTTCTCATCTGTTTACAGTCATTTTCTCTGAATTATCCATGTTTTCATGTAGTTTCCTATATTCTGCCTTCTGGTCCAAGTATAAGCTTCGCCCACTTTATCAAACAACTTCCTACACACTGTTATGAACTGAGGCAGCTCGGGAACATTGTCTCTCAACTGTGTTATAGAGTGTAGTACTACATTTCAGTGAAGTGTAAGGCTTTCCAAAGCTGCCGAACGTGTTTCTTTCTCTATTTCAATGGTATTCTGCCTTGTATAACACACATTTACCACTCTAGTCACCTTTAAGTAAAGAATATAGGATTCATACAGTGTTTCATGTGATCTTAACTCGAATTAAGGATTTCCTGGATGTTAGCTACCTTTACTACGCTAAGAACTGACTGGAGAATCTCTTTGAGCTGTTCTAAACAAGTTCTCATCTGTTTACAGTCATTTTCTCTGAATTATCCATGTTTTCATGTAGTTTCCTATATTCTGCCTTCTGGTCCAAGTATAAGCTTTGCCCACTTTATTAAACAACTTTCTATACACTGCTATGAACTGAGGCAGCTCGGGAACATTGTCTCTCAACTGTGTTACAGAGTTTAGTACTATATTTCAGTGAAGTGTAAGGCTTTCCAAAGCTGCCGAAAGTGTTTCTTTCTCTATTTCAATGGTATTCTGCCTTGTAAAAGACACATTTACCACTCCAGTCTCCTTTAAGTAAAGAATATAGTATTCCTACAGTGTTTCAAGTCATCTTAACTCGAATTAAGGATTTCCCGGATCTTAGCTACCTTTTCTACACTAAGAACTGATTTGGAGAATCTCTTTCAGCTGTTCTAAACAAGTTCTCATCTGTTTCCTGTCATTTTCTCTGAATTATCCATGTTTTCATGTAGTTTCCTATATTCTGCCTTCTGGTCCAAGTATAAGCTTTGCCCACTTTATCAAACAACTTCCTACACACTGTTATGAACTGAGGCAGCTCGGGAACATTGTCTCTCAACTGTCTTATAGAGTGTAGTACTACATTTCAGTGAAGTTTAAGGCTTTCCAATGCTGCCGGCCGTGTTTCTTTCTCTATTTCAATGGTATTCTGCCTTGTATAACACACATTTACCACTCTAGTCTCCTTTAAGTAAAGAATATAGGATTCATACAGTGTTTCATGTGATCCTAACTCGAATTAAGGATTTCCCGGATCTTAGCTACCTTTACTACGCTAAGAACTGACTGGAGAATCTCTTTGAGCTGTTCTAAACAAGTTCTCATCTGTTTCCAGTCATTTTCTCTGAATTATCCATGTTTTCATGCAGTTTCCTATATTCTGCCTTCTGGACCAAGTATAAGCTTTGCCCACTTTATCAAACAACTTCCTACACACTGTTATGAACTGAGGCAGCTCGGGAACATTGTCTCTCAACTGTGTTATAGAGTGTAGTACTACATTTCAGTGAAGTGTAAGGCTTTCCAAAGCTGCCAAACGTGTTTAATTCTCTATTTCAATGGTATTCTACCTTGTATAACACACATTTAGCACTCTAGTCTCCTTTAAGTAAAGAATATAGGATTCATACAGTGTTTCATGTGATCTTAACTCGAATTAAGGATTTCCTGGATGTTAGCTACCTTTACTACGCTAAGAACTGACTGGAGAATCTCTTTGAGCTGTTCTAAACAAGTTCTCATCTGTTTTCAGTCATTTTCTCTGAATTATCCATGTTTTCATGTAGTTTCCTATATTCTGCCTTCTGGTCCAAGTATAAGCTTTGCCCACTTTATCAAACAACTTCCTACACACTGTTATGAACTGAGGCAGCTCGGGAACATTGTCTCTCAACTGTGTTACAGAGTTTAGTACTATATTTCAGTGAAGTGTAAGGCTTTCCAAAGCTGCCGAAAGTGTTTCTTTCTCTATTTCAATGGTATTCTGCCTTGTAAAAGACACATTTACCACTCCAGTCTCCTTTAAGTAAAGAATATAGTATTCCTACAGTGTTTCAAGTCATCTTAACTCGAATTAAGGATTTCCCGGATCTTAGCTACCTTTTCTACACTAAGAACTGATTTGGAGAATCTCTTTCAGCTGTTCTAAACAAGTTCTCATCTGTTTCCTGTCATTTTCTCTGAATTATCCATGTTTTCATGTAGTTTCCTATATTCTGCCTTCTGGTCCAAGTATAAGCTTTGCCCACTTTATCAAACAACTTCCTACACACTGTTATGAACTGGGGCAGCTCGGGAACATTGTCTCTCAACTGTCTTATAGAGTGTAGTACTACATTTCAGTGAAGTTTAAGGCTTTCCAAAGCTGCCGGCCGTGTTTCTTTCTCTATTTCAATGGTATTCTGCCTTGTATAACACACATTTACCACTCTAGTCTCCTTTAAGTAAAGAATATAGGATTCATACAGTGTTTCATGTGATCCTAACTCGAATTAAGGATTTCCCGGATCTTAGCTACCTTTACTACGCTAAGAACTGACTGGAGAATCTCTTTGAGCTGTTCTAAACAAGTTCTCATCTGTTTCCAGTCATTTTCTCTGAATTATCCATGTTTTCATGTAGTTTCCTATATTCTGCCTTCTGGACCAAGTATAAGCTTTGCCCACTTTATCAAACAACTTCCTACACACTGTTATGAACTGAGGCAGCTCGGGAACATTGTCTCTCAACTGTGTTATAGAGTGTAGTACTACATTTCAGTGAAGTGTAAGGCTTTCCAAAGCTGCCAAACGTGTTTAATTCTCTATTTCAATGGTATTCTACCTTGTATAACACACATTTAGCACTCTAGTCTCCTTTAAGTAAAGAATATAGGATTCATACAGTGTTTCATGTGATCTTAACTCGAATTAAGGATTTCCTGGATGTTAGCTACCTTTACTACGCTAAGAACTGACTGGAGAATCTCTTTGAGCTGTTCTAAACAAGTTCTCATCTGTTTTCAGTCATTTTCTCTGAATTATCCATGTTTTCATGTAGTTTCCTATATTCTGCCTTCTGGTCCAAGTATAAGCTTTGCCCACTTTATCAAACAACTTCCTACACACTGCTATGAACTGAGGCAGCTCGGGAACATTGTCTCTCAACTGTGTTACAGAGTTTAGTACTATATTTCAGTGAAGTGTAAGGCTTTCCAAAGCTGCCGAAAGTGTTTCTTTCTCTATTTCAATGGTATTCTGCCTTGTAAAACACACATTTACCACTCCAGTCTCCTTGAAGTAAAGAATATAGGATTCCTACAGTGTTTCAAGTCATCTTAACTGAAATTAAGGATTTCCCGGATCTTAGCTACCTTTTCTACACTAAGAACTGATTTGGAGAATCTCTTTCAGCTGTTCTAAACAAGTTCTCATCTGTTTCCAGTCATTTTCTCTGAATTATCCATGTTTTCATGTAGTTTCCTATATTCTGCCTTCTGGTCCTATTATAAGCTTTTCACACTTTATCAAACAACTTCCTACACACTGTTATGAACTGAGGCAGCTCGGGAACATTGTCTCTCAACTGTGTTATAGAGTTTAGTACTACATTTCAGTGAAGTGTAAGGCTTTCCAAAGCTGCCGAACGTGTTTCTTTCTCTATCTCAATGGTATTCTGCGTTGTAAAACACACATTTACCACTCCAGTCTCCTTTAAGTAAAGAATATAGGATTCCTACAGTGTTTCAAGTCATCTTAACTCGAATTAAGGATTTCCCGGATCTTAGCTACCTTTTCTACACTAAGAACTGATTTAGAGAATCTCTTTCATCGGTTCTAAACAAGTTCTCATCTGTTTCCTGTCATTTTCTCTGAATTATCCATGTTTTCATGTAGTTTCCTATATTCTGCCTTCTGGTCCTAGTATAAGCTTTGCCCACTTTATCAAACAACTTCCTACATACTGTTATGAACTGAGGCAGCTCGGGAACATTGTCTCTCAACTGTCTTATAGAGTGTAGTACTACATTTCAGTGAAGTTTAAGGCTTTCCAAAGCTGCCGAACGTGTTTCTTTCTCTATTTCAATGGTATTCTGCCTTGTATAACACACATTTACCACTCTAGTCTCCTTTAAGTAAAGAATATAGGATTCATACAGTGTTTCATGTGATCCTAACTCGAATTAAGGATTTCCCGGATCTTAGCTACCTTTACTACGCTAAGAACTGACTGGAGAATCTCTTTGAGCTGTTCTAAACAAGTTCTCATATGTTTCCAGTCATTTTCTCTGAATTATCCATGTTTTCATGTAGTTTCCTATATTCTGCCTTCTGGACCAAGTATAAGCTTTGCCCACTTTATCAAACAACTTCCTACACACTGTTATGAACTGAGGCAGCTCGGGAACATTGTCTCTCAACTGTGTTATAGAGTGTAGTACTACATTTCAGTGAAGTGTAAGGCTTTCCAAAGCTGCCAAACGTGTTTAATTCTCTATTTCAATGGTATTCTACCTTGTATAAGACACATTTAGCACTCTAGTCTCTTTTAAGTAAAGAATATAGGATTCATACAGTTTTTCATGTGATCTTAACTTGAATTAAGGATTTCCCGGATCTTAGCTATATTTACTACAATAAGAACTGAATGGAGAATCTCTTTGAGCTGTTCTAAACAAGTTCTCATCTGTTTACGGTCATTTTCCCTGAATTATCCATGTTTTCATGTAGTTTCCTATATTCTGCCTTCTGGTCCAAGTATAAGCTTTGCCCACTTTATCAAACAACTTCCTACACACTGTTATGAACTGAGGCAGCTCGGGAACATTGTCTCTCAACTGTGTTATAGAGTGTAGTACTACATTTCAGTGAAGTGTAAGGCTTTCCAAAGCTGCCAAACGTGTTTAATTCTCTATTTCAATGGTATTCTACCTTGTATAAGACACATTTAGCACTCTAGTCTCCTTTAAGTAAAGAATATAGGATTCATACAGTGTTTCATGTGATCTTAACTCGAATTAAGGATTTCCTGGATGTTAGCTACCTTTACTAGGCTAAGAACTGACTGGAGAATCTCTTTGAGCTGTTCTAAACAAGTTCTCATCTGTTTACAGTCATTTTCTCTGAATTATCCATGTTTTCATGTAGTTTCCTATATTCTGCCTTCTGGTCCAAGTATAAGCTTTGCCCACTTTATTAAACAACTTTCTATACACTGCTATGAACTGAGGCAGCTCGGGAACATTGTCTCTCAACTGTGTTACAGAGTTTAGTACTATATTTCAGTGAAGTGTAAGGCTTTCCAAAGCTGCCGAAAGTGTTTCTTTCTCTATTTCAATGGTATTCTGCCTTGTAAAAGACACATTTACCACTCCAGTCTCCTTTAAGTAAAGAATATAGTATTCCTACAGTGTTTCAAGTCATCTTAACTCGAATTAAGGATTTCCCGGATCTTAGCTACCTTTTCTACACTAAGAACTGATTTGGAGAATCTCTTTCAGCTGTTCTAAACAAGTTCTCATCTGTTTCCTGTCATTTTCTCTGAATTATCCATGTTTTCATGTAGTTTCCTATATTCTGCCTTCTGGTCCAAGTATAAGCTTTGCCCACTTTATCAAACAACGTCCTACACACTGTTATGAACTGAGGCAGCTCGGGAACATTGTCTCTCAACTGTCTTATAGAGTGTAGTACTACATTTCAGTGAAGTTTAAGGCTTTCCAAAGCTGCCGGCCGTGTTTCATTCTCTATTTCAATGGTATTCTGCCTTGTATAACACACATTTACCACTCTAGTCTCCTTTAAGTAAAGAATATAGGATTCATACAGTGTTTCATGTGATCCTAACTCGAATTAAGGATTTCCCGGATCTTAGCTACCTTTACTACGCTAAGAACTGACTGGAGAATCTCTTTGAGATGTTCTAAACAAGTTCTCATCTGTTTCCAGTCATTTTCTCTGAATTATCCATGTTTTCATGTAGTTTCCTATATTCTGCCTTCTGGACCAAGTATAAGCTTTGCCCACTTTATCAAACAACTTCCTACACACTGTTATGAACTGAGGCAGCTCGGGAACATTGTCTCTCAACTGTGTTATAGAGTGTAGTACTACATTTCAGTGAAGTGTAAGGCTTTCCAAAGCTGCCAAACGTGTTTAATTCTCTATTTCAATGGTATTCTACCTTGTATAACACACATTTAGCACTCTAGTCTCCTTTAAGTAAAGAATATAGGATTCATACAGTGTTTCATGTGATCTTAACTCGAATTAAGGATTTCCTGGATGTTAGCTACCTTTACTACGCTAAGAACTGACTGGAGAATCTCTTTGAGCTGTTCTAAACAAGTTCTCATCTGTTTTCAGTCATTTTCTCTGAATTATCCATGTTTTCATGTAGTTTCCTATATTCTGCCTTCTGGTCCAAGTATAAGCTTTGCCCACTTTATCAAACAACTTCCTACACACTGCTATGAACTGAGGCAGCTCGGGAACATTGTCTCTCAACTGTGTTACAGAGTTTAGTACTATATTTCAGTGAAGTGTAAGGCTTTCCAAAGCTGCCGAAAGTGTTTCTTTCTCTATTTCAATGGTATTCTGCCTTGTAAAACACACATTTACCACTCCAGTCTCCTTGAAGTAAAGAATATAGGATTCCTACAGTGTTTCAAGTCATCTTAACTGAAATTAAGGATTTCCCGGATCTTAGCTACCTTTTCTACACTAAGAACTGATTTGGAGAATCTCTTTCAGCTGTTCTAAACAAGTTCTCATCTGTTTCCAGTCATTTTCTCTGAATTATCCATGTTTTCATGTAGTTTCCTATATTCTGCCTTCTGGTCCAAGTATAAGCTTTTCCCACTTTATCAAACAACTTCCTACACACTGTTATGAACTGAGGCAGCTCGGGAACATTGTCTCTCAACTGTGTTATAGAGTGTAGTACTACATTTCAGTGAAGTGTAAGGCTTTCCAAAGCTGCCGAACGTGTTTCTTTCTCTATCTCAATGGTATTCTGCGTTGTAAAACACACATTTACCACTCCAGTCTCCTTTAAGTAAAGAATATAGGATTCCTACAGTGTTTCAAGTCATCTTAACTCGAATTAAGGATTTCCCGGATCTTAGCTACCTTTTCTACACTAAGAACTGATTTAGAGAATCTCTTTCATCGGTTCTAAACAAGTTCTCATCTGTTTCCTGTCATTTTCTCTGAATTATCCATGTTTTCATGTAGTTTCCTATATTCTGCCTTCTGGTCCTAGTATAAGCTTTGCCCACTTTATCAAACAACTTCCTACATACTGTTATGAACTGAGGCAGCTCGGGAACATTGTCTCTCAACTGTCTTATAGAGTGTAGTACTACATTTCAGTGAAGTTTAAGGATTTCCAAAGCTGCCGAACGTGTTTCTTTCTCTATTTCAATGGTATTCTGCCTTGTATAACACACATTTACCACTCTAGTCTCCTTTAAGTAAAGAATATAGGATTCATACAGTGTTTCATGTGATCCTAACTCGAATTAAGGATTTCCCGGATCTTAGCTACCTTTACTACGCTAAGAACTGACTGGAGAATCTCTTTGAGCTGTTCTAAACAAGTTCTCATCTGTTTCCAGTCATTTTCTCTGAATTATCCATGTTTTCATGTAGTTTCCTATATTCTGCCTTCTGGACCAAGTATAAGCTTTGCCCACTTTATCAAACAACTTCCTACACACTGTTATGAACTGAGGCAGCTCGGGAACATTGTCTCTCAACTGTGTTATAGAGTGTAGTACTACATTTCAGTGAAGTGTAAGGCTTTCCAAAGCTGCCAAACGTGTTTAATTCTCTATTTCAATGGTATTCTACCTTGTATAAGACACATTTAGCACTCTAGTCTCCTTTAAGTAAAGAATATAGGATTCATACAGTTTTTCATGTGATCTTAACTTGAATTAAGGATTTCCCGGATCTTAGCTATATTTACTACAATAAGAACTGAATGGAGAATCTCTTTGAGCTGTTCTAAACAAGTTCTCATCTGTTTACGGTCATTTTGTCTGAATTATCCATGTTTTCATGTAGTTTCCTATATTCTGCCTTCTGGTCCAAGTATAAGCTTTGCCCACTTTATCAAACAACTTCCTACACACTGTTATGAACTGAGGCAGCTCGGGAACATTGTCTCTCAACTGTGTTATAGAGTGTAGTACTACTTTTCAGTGAAGTGTAAGGCTTTCCAAAGCTGCCGAACGTGTTTCTTTCTCTATTTCAATGGCATTCTGCCTTGTATAACACACATTTAGCACTCTAGTCTCCTTTAAGTAAAGAATATAGGATTCATACAGTGTTTCATGTGATCTTAACTCGAATTAAGGATTTCCCGGATCTTAGCTACATTTACTACAATAAGAACTGAATGGAGAATCTCTTTGAGCTGTGCTAAACAAGTTCTCATCTGTTTACAGTCATTTTCCCTGAATTATCCATGTTTTCATGTAGTTTCCTCTATTCTGCCTTCTGGTCCAAGTATAAGCTTTGCCCACTTTATCAAACAACTTCCTACACACTGTTATGAACGGAGGCAGCTCGGGAACATTGTCTCTCAACTGTGTTATAGAGTGTAGTACTACATTTCAGTGAAGTGTAAGGCTTTCCAAAGCTGCCGAAAGTGTTTCTTTCTCTATTTCAATGGTATTCTGCCTTGTATAACACACATTTACCACTCTAGTCTCCTTTAAGTAAAGAATATAGGATTCATACAGTGTTTCATGTGATCTTAACTCGAATTAAGGATTTCCGGGATCTTAGCTACCTTTACTACGCTAAGAACTGACTGGAGAATCTCTTTGAGCTGTTCTAAACCAGTTCTCATCTGTTTACAGTCATTTTCTCTGAATTATCCTTGTTTTCATGTAGTTTCCTATATTCTGCCTTCTGGTCCAAGTATAAGCTTTTCCCACTTTATCAAACAACTTCCTACACACTGTTATGAACTGAGGCAGCTCGGGAACATTGTCTCTCAACTGTGTTATAGAGTGTAGTACTACATTTCAGTGAAGTGTAAGGCTTTCCAAAGCTGCCGAACGTGTTTCTTTCTCTATCTCAATGGTATTCTGCGTTGTAAAACACACATTTACTACTCCAGTCTCCTTTAAGTAAAGAATATAGGATTCCTACAGTGTTTCAAGTCATCTTAACTCGAATTAAGGATTTCCCGGATCTTAGCTACCTTTTCTACACTAAGAACTGATTTAGAGAATCTCTTTCATCGGTTCTAAACAAGTTCTCATCTGTTTCCTGTCATTTTCTCTGAATTATCCATGTTTTCATGTAGTTTCCTATATTCTGCCTTCTGGTCCAAGTATAAGCTTTGCCCACTTTATCAAACAACTTCCTACACACTGTTATGAACTGAGGCAGCTCGGGAACATTGTCTCTCAACTGTGTTATAGAGTGTAGTACTACATTTCAGTGAAGTGTAAGGCTTTCCAAAGCTGCCGAAAGTGTTTCTTTCTCTATTTCAATGGTATTCTGCCTTGTATAACACACATTTACCACTCTAGTCTCCTTTAAGTAAAGAATATAGGATTCATACAGTGTTTCATGTGATCTTAACTCGAATTAAGGATTTCCTGGATGTTAGCTACCTTTACTACGCTAAGAACTGACTGGAGAATCTCTTTGAGCTGTTCTAAACAAGTTCTCATCTGTTTTCAGTCATTTTCTCTGAATTATCCATGTTTTCATGTAGTTTCCTATATTCTGCCTTCTGGTCCAAGTATAAGCTTTGCCCACTTTATCAAACAACTTCCTACACACTGCTATGAACTGAGGCAGCTCGGGAACATTGTCTCTCAACTGTGTTACAGAGTTTAGTACTATATTTCAGTGAAGTGTAAGGCTTTCCAAAGCTGCCGAAAGTGTTTCTTTCTCTATTTCAATGGTATTCTGCCTTGTAAAACACACATTTACCACTCCAGTCTCCTTGAAGTAAAGAATATAGGATTCCTACAGTGTTTCAAGTCATCTTAACTGAAATTAAGGATTTCCCGGATCTTAGCTACCTTTTCTACACTAAGAACTGATTTGGAGAATCTCTTTCAGCTGTTCTAAACAAGTTCTCATCTGTTTCCAGTCATTTTCTCTGAATTATCCATGTTTTCATGTAGTTTCCTATATTCTGCCTTCTGGTCCAAGTATAAGCTTTTCCCACTTTATCAAACAACTTCCTACACACTGTTATGAACTGAGGCAGCTCGGGAACATTGTCTCTCAACTGTGTTATAGAGTGTAGTACTACATTTCAGTGAAGTGTAAGGCTTTCCAAAGCTGCCGAACGTGTTTCTTTCTCTATCTCAATGGTATTCTGCGTTGTAAAACACACATTTACCACTCCAGTCTCCTTTAAGTAAAGAATATAGGATTCCTACAGTGTTTCAAGTCATCTTAACTCGAATTAAGGATTTCCCGGATCTTAGCTACCTTTTCTACACTAAGAACTGATTTAGAGAATCTCTTTCATCGGTTCTAAACAAGTTCTCATCTGTTTCCTGTCATTTTCTCTGAATTATCCATGTTTTCATGTAGTTTCCTATATTCTGCCTTCTGGTCCTAGTATAAGCTTTGCCCACTTTATCAAACAACTTCCTACATACTGTTATGAACTGAGGCAGCTCGGGAACATTGTCTCTCAACTGTCTTATAGAGTGTAGTACTACATTTCAGTGAAGTTTAAGGCTTTCCAAAGCTGCCGAACGTGTTTCTTTCTCTATTTCAATGGTATTCTGCCTTGTATAACACACATTTACCACTCTAGTCTCCTTTAAGTAAAGAATATAGGATTCATACAGTGTTTCATGTGATCCTAACTCGAATTAAGGATTTCCCGGATCTTAGCTACCTTTACTACGCTAAGAACTGACTGGAGAATCTCTTTGAGCTGTTCTAAACAAGTTCTCATCTGTTTCCAGTCATTTTCTCTGAATTATCCATGTTTTCATGTAGTTTCCTATATTCTGCCTTCTGGACCAAGTATAAGCTTTGCCCACTTTATCAAACAACTTCCTACACACTGTTATGAACTGAGGCAGCTCGGGAACATTGTCTCTCAACTGTGTTATAGAATGTAGTACTACATTTCAGTGAAGTGTAAGGCTTTCCAAAGCTGCCAAACGTGTTTAATTCTCTATTTCAATGGTATTCTACCTTGTATAAGACACATTTAGCACTCTAGTCTCCTTTAAGTAAAGAATATAGGATTCATACAGTTTTTCATGTGATCTTAACTTGAATTAAGGATTTCCCGGATCTTAGCTATATTTACTACAATAAGAACTGAATGGAGAATCTCTTTGAGCTGTTCTAAACAAGTTCTCATCTGTTTACGGTCATTTTGTCTGAATTATCCATGTTTTCATGTAGTTTCCTATATTCTGCCTTCTGGTCCAAGTATAAGCTTTGCCCACTTTATGAAACAACTTCCTACACACTGTTATGAACTGAGGCAGCTCGGGAACATTGTCTCTCAACTGTGTTATAGAGTGTAGTACTACTTTTCAGTGAAGTGTAAGGCTTTCCAAAGCTGCCGAACGTGTTTCTTTCTCTATTTCAATGGCATTCTGCCTTGTATAACACACATTTAGCACTCTAGTCTCCTTTAAGTAAAGAATATAGGATTCATACAGTGTTTCATGTGATCTTAACTCGAATTAAGGATTTCCCGGATCTTAGCTACATTTACTACAATAAGAACTGAATGGAGAATCTCTTTGAGCTGTGCTAAACAAGTTCTCATCTGTTTACAGTCATTTTCCCTGAATTATCCATGTTTTCATGTAGTTTCCTCTATTCTGCCTTCTGGTCCAAGTATAAGCTTTGCCCACTTTATCAAACAACTTCCTACACACTGTTATGAACGGAGGCAGCTCGGGAACATTGTCTCTCAACTGTGTTATAGAGTGTAGTACTACATTTCAGTGAAGTGTAAGGCTTTCCAAAGCTGCCGAAAGTGTTTCTTTCTCTATTTCAATGGTATTCTGCCTTGTATAACACACATTTACCACTCTAGTCTCCTTTAAGTAAAGAATATAGGATTCATACAGTGTTTCATGTGATCTTAACTCGAATTAAGGATTTCCGGGATCTTAGCTACCTTTACTACGCTAAGAACTGACTGGAGAATCTCTTTGAGCTGTTCTAAACCAGTTCTCATCTGTTTACAGTCATTTTCTCTGAATTATCCTTGTTTTCATGTAGTTTCCTATATTCTGCCTTCTGGTCCAAGTATAAGCTTTTCCCACTTTATCAAACAACTTCCTACACACTGTTATGAACTGAGGCAGCTCGGGAACATTGTCTCTCAACTGTGTTATAGAGTGTAGTACTACATTTCAGTGAAGTGTAAGGCTTTCCAAAGCTGCCGAACGTGTTTCTTTCTCTATCTCAATGGTATTCTGCGTTGTAAAACACACATTTACCACTCCAGTCTCCTTTAAGTAAAGAATATAGGATTCCTACAGTGTTTCAAGTCATCTTAACTCGAATTAAGGATTTCCCGGATCTTAGCTACCTTTTCTACACTAAGAACTGATTTAGAGAATCTCTTTCATCGGTTCTAAAGAAGTTCTCATCTGTTTCCTGTCATTTTCTCTGAATTATCCATGTTTTCATGTAGTTTCCTATATTCTGCCTTCTGGTCCAAGTATAAGCTTTGCCCACTTTATCAAACAACTTCCTACACACTGTTATGAACTGAGGCAGCTCGGGAACATTGTCTCTCAACTGTGTTATAGAGTGTAGTACTACATTTCAGTGAAGTGTAAGGCTTTCCAAAGCTGCCGAAAGTGTTTCTTTCTCTATTTCAATGGTATTCTGCCTTGTATAACACACATTTACCACTCTAGTCTCCTTTAAGTAAAGAATATAGGATTCATACAGTGTTTCATGTGATCTTAACTCGAATTAAGGATTTCCGGGATCTTAGCTACCTTTACTACGCTAAGAACTGACTGGAGAATCTCTTTGAGCTGTTCTAAACCAGTTCTCATCTGTTTACAGTCATTTTCTCTGAATTATCCTTGTTTTCATGTAGTTTCCTATATTCTGCCTTCTGGTCCAAGTATAAGCTTTTCCCACTTTATCAAACAACTTCCTACACACTGTTATGAACTGAGGCAGCTCGGGAACATTGTCTCTCAACTGTGTTATAGAGTGTAGTACTACATTTCAGTGAAGTGTAAGGCTTTCCAAAGCTGCCGAACGTGTTTCTTTCTCTATCTCAATGGTATTCTGCGTTGTAAAACACACATTTACCACTCCAGTCTCCTTTAAGTAAAGAATATAGGATTCCTACAGTGTTTCAAGTCATCTTAACTCGAATTAAGGATTTCCCGGATCTTAGCTACCTTTTCTACACTAAGAACTGATTTAGAGAATCTCTTTCATCGGTTCTAAACAAGTTCTCATCTGTTTCCTGTCATTTTCTCTGAATTATCCATGTTTTCATGTAGTTTCCTATATTCTGCCTTCTGGTCCTAGTATAAGCTTTGCCCACTTTATCAAACAACTTCCCACATACTGTTATGAACTGAGGCAGCTCGGGAACATTGTCTCTCAACTGTCTTATAGAGTGTAGTACTACATTTCAGTGAAGTTTAAGGCTTTCCAAAGCTGCCGAACGTGTTTCTTTCTCTATTTCAATGGTATTCTGCCTTGTATAACACACATTTACCACTCTAGTCTCCTTTAAGTAAAGAATATAGGATTCATACAGTGTTTCATGTGATCCTAACTCGAATTAAGGATTTCCCGGATCTTAGCTACCTTTACTACGCTAAGAACTGACTGGAGAATCTCTTTGAGCTGTTCTAAACAAGTTCTCATCTGTTTCCAGTCATTTTCTCTGAATTATCCATGTTTTCATGTAGTTTCCTATATTCTGCCTTCTGGACCAAGTATAAGCTTTGCCCACTTTATCAAACAACTTCCTACACACTGTTATGAACTGAGGCAGCTCGGGAACATTGTCTCTCAACTGTGTTATAGAGTGTAGTACTACATTTCAGTGAAGTGTAAGGCTTTCCAAAGCTGCCAAACGTGTTTAATTCTCTATTTCAATGGTATTCTACCTTGTATAAGACACATTTAGCACTCTAGTCTCCTTTAAGTAAAGAATATAGGATTCATACAGTTTTTCATGTGATCTTAACTTGAATTAAGGATTTCCCGGATCTTAGCTATATTTACTACAATAAGAACTGAATGGAGAATCTCTTTGAGCTGTTCTAAACAAGTTCTCATCTGTTTACGGTCATTTTGTCTGAATTATCCATGTTTTCATGTAGTTTCCTATATTCTGCCTTCTGGTCCAAGTATAAGCTTTGCCCACTTTATCAAACAACTTCCTACACACTGTTATGAACTGAGGCAGCTCGGGAACATTGTCTCTCAACTGTGTTATAGAGTGTAGTACTACTTTTCAGTGAAGTGTAAGGCTTTCCAAAGCTGCCGAACGTGTTTCTTTCTCTATTTCAATGGCATTCTGCCTTGTATAACACACATTTAGCACTCTAGTCTCCTTTAAGTAAAGAATATAGGATTCATACAGTGTTTCATGTGATCTTAACTCGAATTAAGGATTTCCCGGATCTTAGCTACATTTACTACAATAAGAACTGACTGGAGAATCTCTTTGAGCTGTGCTAAACAAGTTCTCATCTGTTTACAGTCATTTTCCCTGAATTATCCATGTTTTCATGTAGTTTCCTCTATTCTGCCTTCTGGTCCAAGTATAAGCTTTGCCCACTTTATCAAACAACTTCCTACACACTGTTATGAACTGAGGCAGCTCGGGAACATTGTCTCTCAACTGTGTTATAGAGTGTAGTACTACATTTCAGTGAAGTGTAAGGCTTTCCAAAGCTGCCGAAAGTGTTTCTTTCTCTATTTCAATGGTATTCTGCCTTGTATAACACACATTTACCACTCTAGTCTCCTTTAAGTAAAGAATATAGGATTCATACAGTGTTTCATGTGATCTTAACTCGAATTAAGGATTTCCGGGATCTTAGCTACCTTTACTACGCTAAGAACTGACTGGAGAATCTCTTTGAGCTGTTCTAAACCAGTTCTCATCTGTTTACAGTCATTTTCTCTGAATTATCCTTGTTTTCATGTAGTTTCCTATATTCTGCCTTCTGGTCCAAGTATAAGCTTTTCCCACTTTATCAAACAACTTCCTACACACTGTTATGAACTGAGGCAGCTCGGGAACATTGTCTCTCAACTGTGTTATAGAGTGTAGTACTACATTTCAGTGAAGTGTAAGGCTTTCCAAAGCTGCCGATCGTGTTTCTTTCTCTATTTCAATGGTATTCTGCCTTGTATAACACATATTTACCACTTTAGTCACCTTTAAGTAAAGAATATAGGATTCATACAGTGTTTCATGTGATCTTAACTCGAATTAAGGATTTCCTGGATGTTAGCTACCTTTACTACGCTAAGAACTGACTGGAGAATCTCTTTGAGCTGTTCTAAACAAGTTCTCATCTGTTTCCAGTCATTTTCTCTGAATTATCCATGTTTTCATGTAGTTTCCTATATTCTGCCTTCTGGTCCAAGTATAAGCTTTGCCCACTTTATTAAACAACTTTCTATACACTGCTATGAACTGAGGCAGCTCGGGAACATTGTCTCTCAACTGTGTTACAGAGTTTAGTACTATATTTCAGTGAAGTGTAAGGCTTTCCAAAGCTGCCGAAAGTGTTTCTTTCTCTATTTCAATGGTATTCTGCCTTGTAAAAGACACATTTACCACTCCAGTCTCCTTTAAGTAAAGAATATAGTATTCCTACAGTGTTTCAAGTCATCTTAACTCGAATTAAGGATTTCCCGGATCTTAGCTACCTTTTCTACACTAAGAACTGATTTGGAGAATCTCTTTCAGCTGTTCTAAACAAGTTCTCATCTGTTTCCTGTCATTTTCTCTGAATTATCCATGTTTTCATGTAGTTTCCTATATTCTGCCTTCTGGTCCAAGTATAAGCTTTGCCCACTTTATCAAACAACTTCCTACACACTGTTATGAACTGAGGCAGCTCGGGAACATTGTCTCTCAACTGTCTTATAGAGTGTAGTACTACATTTCAGTGAAGTTTAAGGCTTTCCAAAGCTGCCGGCCGTGTTTCTTTCTCTATTTCAATGGTATTCTGCCTTGTATAACACACATTTACCACTCTAGTCTCCTTTAAGTAAAGAATATAGGATTCATACAGTGTTTCATGTGATCCTAACTCGAATTAAGGATTTCCCGGATCTTAGCTACCTTTACTACGCTAAGAACTGACTGGAGAATCTCTTTGAGCTGTTCTAAACAAGTTCTCATCTGTTTCCAGTCATTTTCTCTGAATTATCCATGTTTTCATGTAGTTTCCTATATTCTGCCTTCTGGACCAAGTATAAGCTTTGCCCACTTTATCAAACAACTTCCTACACACTGTTATGAACTGAGGCAGCTCGGGAACATTGTCTCTCAACTGTGTTATAGAGTGTAGTACTACATTTCAGTGAAGTGTAAGGCTTTCCAAAGCTGCCAAACGTGTTTAATTCTCTATTTCAATGGTATTCTACCTTGTATAACACACATTTAGCACTCTAGTCTCCTTTAAGTAAAGAATATAGGATTCATACAGTGTTTCATGTCATCTTAACTCGAAATAAGGATTTCCCGGATCTTAGCTACATTTACTACAATAAGAATTGACTGGAGAATCTCTTTGAGCTGTTCTAAACAAGTTCTCATCTGTTTACAGTCATTTTCTCTGAATTATCCATGTTTTCATGTAGTTTCCTATATTCTGCCTTCTGGTCCAAGTATAAGCTTTGCCCACTTTATCAAACAACTTCCTACACACTGTTATGAACTGAGGCAGCTCGGGAACATTGTCTCTCAACTGTGTTATAGAGTGTAGTACTACATTTCAGTGAAGTGTAAGGCTTTCCAAAGCTGCCGAAAGTGTTTCTTTCTCTATTTCAATGTTATTCTGCCTTGTATAACACACATTTACCACTCTAGTCTCCTTTAAGTAAAGAATATAGGATTCATACAGTGTTTCATGTGATCTTAACTCGAATTAAGGATTTCCGGGATCTTAGCTACCTTTACTACGCTAAGAACTGACTGGAGAATCTCTTTGAGCTGTTCTAAACCAGTTCTCATCTGTTTACAGTCATTTTCTCTGAATTATCCTTGTTTTCATGTAGTTTCCTATATTCTGCCTTCTGGTCCAAGTATAAGCTTTTCCCACTTTATCAAACAACTTCCTACACACTGTTATGAACTGAGGCAGCTCGGGAACATTGTCTCTCAACTGTGTTATAGAGTGTAGTACTACATTTCAGTGAAGTGTAAGGCTTTCCAAAGCTGCCGAACGTGTTTCTTTCTCTATCTCAATGGTATTCTGCGTTGTAAAACACACATTTACCACTCCAGTCTCCTTTAAGTAAAGAATATAGGATTCCTACAGTGTTTCAAGTCATCTTAACTCGAATTAAGGATTTCCCGGATCTTAGCTACCTTTTCTACACTAAGAACTGATTTAGAGAATCTCTTTCATCGGTTCTAAACAAGGTCTCATCTGTTTCCTGTCATTTTCTCTGAATTATCCATGTTTTCATGTAGTTTCCTATATTCTGCCTTCTGGTCCTAGTATAAGCTTTGCCCACTTTATCAAACAACTTCCTACATACTGTTATGAACTGAGGCAGCTCGGGAACATTGTCTCTCAACTGTCTTATAGAGTGTAGTACTACATTTCAGTGAAGTTTAAGGCTTTCCAAAGCTGCCGAACGTGTTTTTTTCTCTATTTCAATGGTATTCTGCCTTGTATAACACACATTTACCACTCTAGTCTCCTTTAAGTAAAGAATATAGGATTCATACAGTGTTTCATGTGATCCTAACTCGAATTAAGGATTTCCCGGATCTTAGCTACCTTTACTACGCTAAGAACTGACTGGAGAATCTCTTTGAGCTGTTCTAAACAAGTTCTCATCTGTTTCCAGTCATTTTCTCTGAATTATCCATGTTTTCATGTAGTTTCCTATATTCTGCCTTCTGGACCAAGTATAAGCTTTGCCCACTTTATCAAACAACTTTCTACACACTGTTATGAACTGAGGCAGCTCGGGAACATTGTCTCTCAACTGTGTTATAGAGTGTAGTACTACATTTCAGTGAAGTGTAAGGCTTTCCAAAGCTGCCAAACGTGTTTAATTCTCTATTTCAATGGTATTCTACCTTGTATAAGACACATTTAGCACTCTAGTCTCCTTTAAGTAAAGAATATAGGATTCATACAGTTTTTCATGTGATCTTAACTCGAATTAAGGATTTCCCGGATCTTAGCTACATTTACTACAATAAGAACTGAATGGAGAATCTCTTTGAGCTGTGCTAAACAAGTTCTCATCTGTTTACAGTCATTTTCCCTGAATTATCCATGTTTTCATGTAGTTTCCTCTATTCTGCCTTCTGGTCCAAGTATAAGCTTTGCCCACTTTATCAAACAACTTCCTACACACTGTTATGAACGGAGGCAGCTCGGGAACATTGTCTCTCAACTGTGTTATAGAGTGTAGTACTACATTTCAGTGAAGTGTAAGGCTTTCCAAAGCTGCCGAAAGTGTTTCTTTCTCTATTTCAATGGTATTCTGCCTTGTATAACACACATTTACCACTCTAGTCTCCTTTAAGTAAAGAATATAGGATTCATACAGTGTTTCATGTCATCTTAACTCGAATTAAGGATTTCCGGGATCTTAGCTACCTTTACTACGCTAAGAACTGACTGGAGAATCTCTTTGAGCTGTTCTAAACCAGTTCTCATCTGTTTACAGTCATTTTCTCTGAATTATCCTTGTTTTCATGTAGTTTCCTATATTCTGCCTTCTGGTCCAAGTATAAGCTTTTCCCACTTTATCAAACAACTTCCTACACACTGTTATGAACTGAGGCAGCTCGGGAACATTGTCTCTCAACTGTGTTATAGAGTGTAGTACTACATTTCAGTGAAGTGTAAGGCTTTCCAAAGCTGCCGAACGTGTTTCTTTCTCTATCTCAATGGTATTCTGCGTTGTAAAACACACATTTACCACTCCAGTCTCCTTTAAGTAAAGAATATAGGATTCCTACAGTGTTTCAAGTCATCTTAACTCGAATTAAGGATTTCCCGGATCTTAGCTACCTTTTCTACACTAAGAACTGATATAGAGAATCTCTTTCATCGGTTCTAAACAAGTTCTCATCTGTTTCCTGTCATTTTCTCTGAATTATCCATGTTTTCATGTAGTTTCCTATATTCTGCCTTCTGGTCCAAGTATAAGCTTTGCCCACTTTATCAAACAACTTCCTACACACTGTTATGAACTGAGGCAGCTCGGGAACATTGTCTCTCAACTGTGTTATAGAGTGTAGTACTACATTTCAGTGAAGTGTAAGGCTTTCCAAAGCTGCCGAAAGTGTTTCTTTCTCTATTTCAATGGTATTCTGCCTTGTATAACACACATTTACCACTCTAGTCTCCTTTAAGTAAAGAATATAGGATTCATACAGTGTTTCATGTGATCTTAACTCGAATTAAGGATTTCCGGGATCTTAGCTACCTTTACTACGCTAAGAACTGACTGGAGAATCTCTTTGAGCTGTTCTAAACCAGTTCTCATCTGTTTACAGTCATTTTCTCTGAATTATCCTTGTTTTCATGTAGTTTCCTATATTCTGCCTTCTGGTCCAAGTATAAGCTTTTCCCACTTTATCAAACAACTTCCTACACACTGTTATGAACTGAGGCAGCTCGGGAACATTGTCTCTCAACTGTGTTATAGAGTGTAGTACTACATTTCAGTGAAGTGTAAGGCTTTCCAAAGCTGCCGAACGTGTTTCTTTCTCTATCTCAATGGTATTCTGCGTTGTAAAACACACATTTACCACTCCAGTCTCCTTTAAGTAAAGAATATAGGATTCCTACAGTGTTTCAAGTCATCTTAACTCGAATTAAGGATTTCCCGGATCTTAGCTACCTTTTCTACACTAAGAACTGATTTAGAGAATCTCTTTCATCGGTTCTAAACAAGTTCTCATCTGTTTCCTGTCATTTTCTCTGAATTATCCATGTTTTCATGTAGTTTCCTATATTCTGCCTTCTGGTCCTAGTATAAGCTTTGCCCACTTTATCAAACAACTTCCTACATACTGTTATGAACTGAGGCAGCTCGGGAACATTGTCTCTCAACTGTCTTATAGAGTGTAGTACTACATTTCAGTGAAGTTTAAGGCTTTCCAAAGCTGCCGAACGTGTTTCTTTCTCTATTTCAATGGTATGCTGCCTTGTATAACACACATTTACCACTCTAGTCTCCTTTAAGTAAAGAATATAGGATTCATACAGTGTTTCATGTGATCCTAACTCGAATTAAGGATTTCCCGGATCTTAGCTACCTTTACTACGCTAAGAACTGACTGGAGAATCTCTTTGAGCTGTTCTAAACAAGTTCTCATCTGTTTCCAGTCATTTTCTCTGAATTATCCATGTTTTCATGTAGTTTCCTATATTCTGCCTTCTGGACCAAGTATAAGCTTTGCCCACTTTATCAAACAACTTCCTACACACTGTTATGAACTGAGGCAGCTCGGGAACATTGTCTCTCAACTGTGTTATAGAGTGTAGTACTACATTTCAGTGAAGTGTAAGGCTTTCCAAAGCTGCCAAACGTGTTTAATTCTCTATTTCAATGGTATTCTACCTTGTATAAGACACATTTAGCACTCTAGTCTCCTTTAAGTAAAGAATATAGGATTCATACAGTTTTTCATGTGATCTTAACTTGAATTAAGGATTTCCCGGATCTTAGCTATATTTACTACAATAAGAACTGAATGGAGAATCTCTTTGAGCTGTTCTAAACAAGTTCTCATCTGTTTACGGTCATTTTGTCTGAATTATCCATGTTTTCATGTAGTTTCCTATATTCTGCCTTCTGGTCCAAGTATAAGCTTTGCCCACTTTATCAAACAACTTCCTACACACTGTTATGAACTGAGGCAGCTCGGGAACATTGTCTCTCAACTGTGTTATAGAGTGTAGTACTAATTTTCAGTGAAGTGTAAGGCTTTCCAAAGCTGCCGAAAGTGTTTCTTTCTCTATTTCAATGGTATTCTGCCTTGTATAACACACATTTACCACTCTAGTCTCCTTTAAGTAAAGAATATAGGATTCATACAGTGTTTCATGTGATCTTAACTCGAATTAAGGATTTCCGGGATCTTAGCTACCTTTACTACGCTAAGAACTGACTGGAGAATCTCTTTGAGCTGTTCTAAACCAGTTCTCATCTGTTTACAGTCATTTTCTCTGAATTATCCTTGTTTTCATGTAGTTTCCTATATTCTGCCTTCTGGTCCAAGTATAAGCTTTTCCCACTTTATCAAACAACTTCCTACACACTGTTATGAACTGAGGCAGCTCGGGAACATTGTCTCTCAACTGTGTTATAGAGTGTAGTACTACATTTCAGTGAAGTGTAAGGCTTTCCAAAGCTGCCGAACGTGTTTCTTTCTCTATCTCAATGGTATTCTGCGTTGTAAAACACACATTTACCACTCCAGTCTCCTTTAAGTAAAGAATATAGGATTCCTACAGTGTTTCAAGTCATCTTAACTCGAATTAAGGATTTCCCGGATCTTAGCTACCTTTTCTACACTAAGAACTGATTTAGAGAATCTCTTTCATCGGTTCTAAACAAGTTCTCATCTGTTTCCTGTCATTTTCTCTGAATTATCCATGTTTTCATGTAGTTTCCTATATTCTGCCTTCTGGTCCAAGTATAAGCTTTGCCCACTTTATCAAACAACTTCCTACACACTGTTATGAACTGAGGCAGCTCGGGAACATTGTCTCTCAACTGTGTTATAGAGTGTAGTACTACATTTCAGTGAAGTGTAAGGCTTTCCAAAGCTGCCGAAAGTGTTTCTTTCTCTATTTCAATGGTATTCTGCCTTGTATAACACACATTTACCACTCTAGTCTCCTTTAAGTAAAGAATATAGGATTCATACAGTGTTTCATGTGATCTTAACTCGAATTAAGGATTTCCGGGATCTTAGCTACCTTTACTACGCTAAGAACTGACTGGAGAATCTCTTTGAGCTGTTCTAAACCAGTTCTCATCTGTTTACAGTCATTTTCTCTGAATTATCCTTGTTTTCATGTAGTTTCCTATATTCTGCCTTCTGGTCCAAGTATAAGCTTTTCCCACTTTATCAAACAACTTCCTACACACTGTTATGAACTGAGGCAGCTCGGGAACATTGTCTCTCAACTGTGTTATAGAGTGTAGTACTACATTTCAGTGAAGTGTAAGGCTTTCCAAAGCTGCCGAACGTGTTTCTTTCTCTATCTCAATGGTATTCTGCGTTGTAAAACACACATTTACCACTCCAGTCTCCTTTAAGTAAAGAATATAGGATTCCTACAGTGTTTCAAGTCATCTTAACTCGAATTAAGGATTTCCCGGATCTTAGCTACCTTTTCTACACTAAGAACTGATTTAGAGAATCTCTTTCATCGGTTCTAAACAAGTTCTCATCTGTTTCCTGTCATTTTCTCTGAATTATCCATGTTTTCATGTAGTTTCCTATATTCTGCCTTCTGGTCCTAGTATAAGCTTTGCCCACTTTATCAAACAACTTCCTACATACTGTTATGAACTGAGGCAGCTCGGGAACATTGTCTCTCAACTGTCTTATAGAGTGTAGTACTACATTTCAGTGAAGTTTAAGGCTTTCCAAAGCTGCCGAACGTGTTTCTTTCTCTATTTCAATGGTATTCTGCCTTGTATAACACACATTTACCACTCTAGTCTCCTTTAAGTAAAGAATATAGGATTCATACAGTGTTTCATGTGATCTTAACTCGAATTAAGGATTTCCGGGATCTTAGCTACCTTTACTACGCTAAGAACTGACTGGAGAATCTCTTTGAGCTGTTCTAAACCAGTTCTCATCTGTTTACAGTCATTTTCTCTGAATTATCCTTGTTTTCATGTAGTTTCCTATATTCTGCCTTCTGGTCCAAGTATAAGCTTTTCCCACTTTATCAAACAACTTCCTACACACTGTTATGAACTGAGGCAGCTCGGGAACATTGTCTCTCAACTGTGTTATAGAGTGTAGTACTACATTTCAGTGAAGTGTAAGGCTTTCCAAAGCTGCCGAACGTGTTTCTTTCTCTATCTCAATGGTATTCTGCGTTGTAAAACACACATTTACCACTCCAGTCTCCTTTAAGTAAAGAATATAGGATTCCTACAGTGTTTCAAGTCATCTTAACTCGAATTAAGGATTTCCCGGATCTTAGCTACCTTTTCTACACTAAGAACTGATTTAGAGAATCTCTTTCATCGGTTCTAAACAAGTTCTCATCTGTTTCCTGTCATTTTCTCTGAATTATCCATGTTTTCATGTAGTTTCCTATATTCTGCCTTCTGGTCCAAGTGTAAGCTTTGTCCACTTTATCAAACAACTTCCTACACACTGTTATGAAGTGAGGCAGCTCGGGAACATTGTCTCTCAACTGTGTTATAGAGTGTAGTACTACATTTCAGTGAAGTGTAAGGCTTTCCTAAGCTGCCGAACGTGTTTCTTTCTCTATTTCAATGGCATTCTGCCTTGTATAACACACATTTAGCACTCTAGTCTCCTTTAAGTAAAGAATATAGGATTCATACAGTGTTTCATGTGATCTTAACTCGAATTAAGGATTTCCCGGATCTTAGCTACATTTACTACAATAAGAACTGACTGGAGAATCTCTTTGAGCTGTTCTAAACAAGTTCTCATCTGTTTACAGTCATTTTCCCTGAATTATCCATGTTTTCATGTAGTTTCCTATATTCTGCCTTCTGGTCCAAGTATAAGCTTTGCCCACTTTATCAAACAACTTCCTACACACTGTTATGAACTGAGGCAGCTCGGGAACATTGTCTCTCAACTGTGTTATAGAGTGTAGTACTACATTTCAGTGAAGTGTAAGGCTTTCCAAAGCTGCCGAAAGTGTTTCTTTCTCTATTTCAATGGCATTCTGCCTTGTATAACACACATTTAGCACTCTAGTCTCCTTTAAGTAAAGAATATAGGATTCATACAGTGTTTCCTGTGATCTTAACTCGAATTAAGGATTTCCCGGATCTTAGCTACATTTACTACGCTAAGAACTGACTGGAGAATCTCTTTGAGCTGTTCTAAACAAGTTCTCATCTGTTTCCAGTCATTTTCTCTGAATTATCCATGTTTTCATGTAGTTTCCAATATTCTGCCTTCTGGACCAAGTATAAGCTTTGCCCACTTTATCAAACAACTTCCTACACACTGTTATGAACTGAGGCAGCTCGGGAACATTGTCTCTCAACTGTGTTATAGAGTGTAGTACTACATTTCAGTGAAGTGTAAGGCTTTCCAAAGCTGCCAAACGTGTTTAATTCTCTATTTCAATGGTATTCTACCTTGTATAACACACATTTAGCACTCTAGTCTCCTTTAAGTAAAGAATATAGGATTCATACAGTGTTTCATGTGATCTTAACTCGAATTAAGGATTTCCCGGATCTTAGCTACATTTACTACAATAAGAACTGTCTGGAGAATCTCTTTGAGCTGTTCTAAACAAGTTCTCATCTGTTTACAGTCATTTTCTCTGAATTATCCATGTTTTCATGTAGTTTCCTATATTCTGCCTTCTGGTCCAAGTATAATCTTTTCCCACTTTATCAAACAACTTCCTACACACTGTTATGAACTGAGGCAGCTCGGGAACATTGTCTCTCAACTGTGTTATAGAGTGTAGTACTACATTTCAGTTAAGTGTAAGGCTTTCCAAAGCTGCCGAACGTGTTTCTTTCTCTATTTCAATGGCATTCTGCCTTGTATAACACACATTTAGCACTCTAGTCTCCTTTAAGTAAAGAATATAGGATTCATACAGTGTTTCATGTGATCTTAACTCGAATTAAGGATTTCCCGGATCTTAGCTACATTTACTACAATAAGAACTGACTGGAGAATCTCTTTGAGCTGTTCTAAACAAGTTCTCATCTGTTTACAGTCATTTTCCCTGAATTATCCATGTTTTCATGTAGTTTCCTATATTCTGCCTTCTGGTCCAAGTATAAGCTTTGCCCACTTTATCAAACAACTTCCTACACACTGTTATGAACTGAGGCAGCTCGGGAACATTGTCTCTAAACTGTGTTATAGAGTGTAGTACTACATTTCAGTGAAGTGTAAGGCTTTCCAAAGCTGCCGAAAGTGTTTCTTTCTCTATTTCAATGGCATTCTGCCTTGTATAACACACATTTAGCACTCTAGTCTCCTTTAAGTAAAGAATATAGGATTCATACAGTGTTTCCTGTGATCTTAACTCGAATTAAGGATTTCCCGGATCTTAGCTACATTTACTTCAATAAGAACTGACTGGAGAATCTCTGAGCTGTGCTAAACAAGTTCTCATCTGTTTACAGTCATTATCCCTGAATTATCCATGTTTTCATGTAGTTTCCTCTATTCTGCCTTCTGTTCCAAGTATAAGCTTTGCCCACTTTATCAAACAACTTCCTACACACTGTTATGAACTGAGGCAGCTCGGGAACATTGTCTCTCAACTGTGTTATAGAGTGTAGTACTACATTTCAGTGAAGTGTAAGGCTTTCCAAAGCTGCCGAAAGTGTTTCTTTCTCTATTTCAATGGTATTCTGCATTGTATAACACACATTTACCACTCTAGTCTCCTTTAAGTAAAGAATATAGGATTCATACAGTGTTTCATGTGATCTTAACTCGAATTAAGGATTTCCGGGATCTTAGCTACCTTTACTACGCTAAGAACTGACTGGAGAATCTCTTTGAGCTGTTCTAAACCAGTTCTCATATGTTTACAGTCATTTTCTCTGAATTATCCTTGTTTTCATGTAGTTTCCTATATTCTGCCTTCTGGTCCAAGTGTAAGCTTTGTCCACTTTATCAAACAACTTCCTACACACTGTTATGAAGTGAGGCAGCTCGGGAACATTGTCTCTCAACTGTGTTATAGAGTGTAGTACTACATTTCAGTGAAGTGTAAGGCTTTCCTAAGCTGCCGAACGTGTTTCTTTCTCTATTTCAATGGCATTCTGCCTTGTATAACACACATTTAGCACTCTAGTCTCCTTTAAGTAAAGAATATAGGATTCATACAGTGTTTCATGTGATCTTAACTCGAATTAAGGATTTCCCGGATCTTAGCTACATTTACTACAATAAGAACTGACTGGAGAATCTCTTTGAGCTGTTCTAAACAAGTTCTCATCTGTTTACAGTCATTTTCCCTGAATTATCCATGTTTTCATGTAGTTTCCTATATTCTGCCTTCTGGTCCAAGTATAAGCTTTGCCCACTTTATCAAACAACTTCCTACACACTGTTATGAACTGAGGCAGCTCGGGAACATTGTCTCTAAACTGTGTTATAGAGTGTAGTACTACATTTCAGTGAAGTGTAAGGCTTTCCAAAGCTGCCGAAAGTGTTTCTTTCTCTATTTCAATGGCATTCTGCCTTGTATAACACACATTTAGCACTCTAGTCTCCTTTAAGTAAAGAATATAGGATTCATACAGTGTTTCCTGTGATCTTAACTCGAATTAAGGATTTCCCGGATCTTAGCTACATTTACTACGCTAAGAACTGACTGGAGAATCTCTTTGAGCTGTTCTAAACAAGTTCTCATCTGTTTCCAGTCATTTTCTCTGAATTATCCATGTTTTCATGTAGTTTCCAATATTCTGCCTTCTGGACCAAGTATAAGCTTTGCCCACTTTATCAAACAACTTCCTACACACTGTTATGAACTGAGGCAGCTCGGGAACATTGTCTCTCAACTGTGTTATAGAGTGTAGTACTACATTTCAGTGAAGTGTAAGGCTTTCCAAAGCTGCCAAACGTGTTTAATTCTCTATTTCAATGGTATTCTACCTTGTATAACACACATTTAGCACTCTAGTCTCCTTTTAGTAAAGAATATAGGATTCATACAGTGTTTCATGTGATCTTAACTCGAATTAAGGATTTCCCGGATCTTAGCTACATTTACTACAATAAGAACTGTCTGGAGAATCTCTTTGAGCTGTTCTAAACAAGTTCTCATCTGTTTACAGTCATTTTCTCTGAATTATCCATGTTTTCATGTAGTTTCCTATATTCTGCCTTCTGGTCCAAGTATAATCTTTTCCCACTTTATCAAACAACTTCCTACACACTGTTATGAACTGAGGCAGCTCGGGAACATTGTCTCTCAACTGTGTTATAGAGTGTAGTACTACATTTCAGTGAAGTGTAAGGCTTTCCAAAGCTGCCGAACGTGTTTCTTTCTCTATTTCAATGGCATTCTGCCTTGTATAACACACATTTAGCACTCTAGTCTCCTTTAAGTAAAGAATATAGGATTCATACAGTGTTTCATGTGATCTTAACTCAAATTAAGGATTTCCCGGATCTTAGCTACATTTACTTCAATAAGAACTGACTGGAGAATCTCTTTGAGCTGTGCTAAACAAGTTCTCATCTGTTTACAGTCATTATCCCTGAATTATCCATGTTTTCATGTAGTTTCCTCTATTCTGCCTTCTGGTCCAAGTATAAGCTTTGCCCACTTTATCAAACAACTTCCTACACACTGTTATGAACTGAGGCAGCTCGGGAACATTGTCTCTCAACTGTGTTATAGAGTGTAGTACTACATTTCAGTGAAGTGTAAGGCTTTCCAAAGCTGCCGAAAGTGTTTCTTTCTCTATTTCAATGGTATTCTGCCTTGTATAACACACATTTACCACTCTAGTCTCCTTTAAGTAAAGAATATAGGATTCATACAGTGTTTCATGTGATCTTAACTCGAATTAAGGATTTCCGGGATCTTAGCTACCTTTACTACGCTAAGAACTGACTGGAGAATCTCTTTGAGCTGTTCTAAACCAGTTCTCATATGTTTACAGTCATTTTCTCTGAATTATCCTTGTTTTCATGTAGTTTCCTATATTCTGCCTTCTGGTCCAAGTGTAAGCTTTGTCTACTTTATCAAACAACTTCCTACACACTGTTATGAAGTGAGGCAGCTCGGGAACATTGCCTCTCAACTGTGTTATAGAGTGTAGTACTACATTTCAGTGAAGTGTAAGGCTTTCCTAAGCTGCCGAACGTGTTTCTTTCTCTATTTCAATGGCATTCTGCCTTGTATAACACACATTTAGCACTCTAGTCTCCTTTAAGTAAAGAATATAGGATTCATACAGTGTTTCATGTGATCTTAACTCGAATTAAGGATTTCCCGGATCTTAGCTACATTTACTACAATAAGAACTGACTGGAGAATCTCTTTGAGCTGTTCTAAACAAGTTCTCATCTGTTTACAGTCATTTTCCCTGAATTATCCATGTTTTCATGTAGTTTCCTATATTCTGCCTTCTGGTCCAAGTATAAGCTTTGCCCACTTTATCAAACAACTTCCTACACACTGTTATGAACTGAGGCAGCTCGGGAACATTGTCTCTAAACTGTGTTATAGAGTGTAGTACTACATTTCAGTGAAGTGTAAGGCTTTCCAAAGCTGCCGAAAGTGTTTCTTTCTCTATTTCAATGGCATTCTGCCTTGTATAACACACATTTAGCACTCTAGTCTCCTTTAAGTAAAGAATATAGGATTCATACAGTGTTTCCTGTGATCTTAACTCGAATTAAGGATTTCCCGGATCTTAGCTACATTTACTACGCTAAGAACTGACTGGAGAATCTCTTTGAGCTGTTCTAAACAAGTTCTCATCTGTTTCCAGTCATTTTCTCTGAATTATCCATGTTTTCATGTAGTTTCCAATATTCTGCCTTCTGGACCAAGTATAAGCTTTGCCCACTTTATCAAACAACTTCCTACACACTGTTATGAACTGAGGCAGCTCGGGAACATTGTCTCTCAACTGTGTTATAGAGTGTAGTACTACATTTCAGTGAAGTGTAAGGCTTTCCAAAGCTGCCAAACGTGTTTAATTCTCTATTTCAATGGTATTCTACCTTGTATAACACACATTTAGCACTCTAGTCTCCTTTAAGTAAAGAATATAGGATTCATACAGTGTTTCATGTGATCTTAACTCGAATTAAGGATTTCCCGGATCTTAGCTACATTTACTACAATAAGAACTGTCTGGAGAATCTCTTTGAGCTGTTCTAAACAAGTTCTCATCTGTTTACAGTCATTTTCCCTGAATTATCCATGTTTTCATGTAGTTTCCTATATTCTGCCTTCTGGTCCAAGTATAAGCTTTGCCCACTTTATCAAACAACTTCCTACACACTGTTATGAACTGAGGCAGCTCGGGAACATTGTCTCTAAACTGTGTTATAGAGTGTAGTACTACATTTCAGTGAAGTGTAAGGCTTTCCAAAGCTGCCGAAAGTGTTTCTTTCTCTATTTCAATGGCATTCTGCCTTGTATAACACACATTTAGCACTCTAGTCTCCTTTAAGTAAAGAATATAGGATTCATACAGTGTTTCCTGTGATCTTAACTCGAATTAAGGATTTCCCGGATCTTAGCTACATTTACTACGCTAAGAACTGACTGGAGAATCTCTTTGAGCTGTTCTAAACAAGTTCTCATCTGTTTCCAGTCATTTTCTCTGAATTATCCATGTTTTCATGTAGTTTCCAATATTCTGCCTTCTGGACCAAGTATAAGCTTTGCCCACTTTATCAAACAACTTCCTACACACTGTTATGAACTGAGGCAGCTCGGGAACATTGTCTCTCAACTGTGTTATAGAGTGTAGTACTACATTTCAGTGAAGTGTAAGGCTTTCCAAAGCTGCCAAACGTGTTTAATTCTCTATTTCAATGGTATTCTACCTTGTATAACACACATTTAGCACTCTAGTCTCCTTTAAGTAAAGAATATAGGATTCATACAGTGTTTCATGTGATCTTAACTCGAATTAAGGATTTCCCGGATCTTAGCTACATTTACTACAATAAGAACTGTCTGGAGAATCTCTTTGAGCTGTTCTAAACAAGTTCTCATCTGTTTACAGTCATTTTCCCTGAATTATCCATGTTTTCATGTAGTTTCCTATATTCTGCCTTCTGGTCCAAGTATAAGCTTTGCCCACTTTATCAAACAACTTCCTACACACTGTTATGAACTGAGGCAGCTCGGGAACATTGTCTCTAAACTGTGTTATAGAGTGTAGTACTACATTTCAGTGAAGTGTAAGGCTTTCCAAAGCTGCCGAAAGTGTTTCTTTCTCTATTTCAATGGCATTCTGCCTTGTATAACACACATTTAGCACTCTAGTCTCCTTTAAGTAAAGAATATAGGATTCATACAGTGTTTCCTGTGATCTTAACTCGAATTAAGGATTTCCCGGATCTTAGCTACATTTACTACGCTAAGAACTGACTGGAGAATCTCTTTGAGCTGTTCTAAACAAGTTCTCATCTGTTTCCAGTCATTTTCTCTGAATTATCCATGTTTTCATGTAGTTTCCAATATTCTGCCTTCTGGACCAAGTATAAGCTTTGCCCACTTTATCAAACAACTTCCTACACACTGTTATGAACTGAGGCAGCTCGGGAACATTGTCTCTCAACTGTGTTATAGAGTGTAGTACTACATTTCAGTGAAGTGTAAGGCTTTCCAAAGCTGCCAAACGTGTTTAATTCTCTATTTCAATGGTATTCTACCTTGTATAACACACATTTAGCACTCTAGTCTCCTTTAAGTAAAGAATATAGGATTCATACAGTGTTTCATGTGATCTTAAATCGAATTAAGGATTTCCCGGATCTTAGCTACATTTACTACAATAAGAACTGACTGGAGAATCTCTTTGAGCTGTTCTAAACAAGTTCTCATCTGTTTACAGTCATTTTCTCTGAATTATCCATGTTTTCATGTAGTTTCCTATATTCTGCCTTCTGGTCCAAGTATAATCTTTTCCCACTTTATCAAACAACTTCCTACACACTGTTATGAACTGAGGCAGCTCGGGAACATTGTCTATCAACTGTGTTATAGAGTGTAGTAATACATTTCAGTGAAGTGTAAGGCTTTCCAAAGCTGCCGAAAGTGTTTCTTTCTCTATTTCAATGGTATTCTGCCTTGTATAACACACATTTACCACTCCAGTCTCCTTTAAGTAAAGAATATAGGATTCCTACAGTGTTTCAAGTCATCTTAACTCGAATTAAGGATTTCCCGGATCTTAGCTACCTTTTCTACACTAAGAACTGATTTGGAGAATCTCTTTCAGCTGTTCTAAACAAGTTCTCATCTGTTTCCTGTCATTTTCTCTGAATTATCCATGTTTTCATGTAGTTTCCTATATTCTGCCTTCTGGTCCTAGTTTAAGCTTTGCCCACTTTATCAAACAACTTCCTACATACTGTTATGAACTGAGGCAGCTCGGGAACATTGTCTCTCAACTGTCTTATAGAGTGTAGTACTACATTTCAGTGAAGTTTAAGGCTTTCCAAAGCTGCCGAACGTGTTTCTTTCTCTATTTCAATGGTATTCTGCCTTGTATAACACACATTTACCACTCTAGTCTCCTTTAAGTAAAGAATATAGTATTCATACAGTGTTTCATGAGATCCTAACTCGAATTAAGGATTTCCCGGATCTTAGCTACCTTTACTACGCTAAGAACTGACTGGAGAATCTCTTTGAGCTGTTGTAAACAAGTTCTCATCTGTTTCCAGTCATTTTCTCTGAATTATCCATGTTTTCATGTAGTTTCCTATATTCTGCCTTCTGGACCAAGTATAAGCTTTGCCCACTTTATCAAACAACTTCCTACACACTGTTATGAACTGAAGCAGCTCGGGAACATTGTCTCTCAACTGTGTTATAGAGTGTAGTACTACATTTCAGTGAAGTGTAAGGCTTTCCAAAGCTGCCAAACGTGTTTAATTCTCTATTTCAATGGTATTCTACCTTGTATAACACACATTTAGCACTCTAGTCTCCTTTAAGTAAAGAATGTAGGATTCATACAGTGTTTCATGTGATCTTAACTTGAATTAAGGATTTCCCGGATCTTAGCTATATTTACCACAATAAGAACTGAATGGAGAATCTCTTTCAGCTGTTCTAAACAAGTTCTCATCTGTTTCCTGTCATTTTCTCTGAATTATCCATGTTTTCATGTAGTTTCCTATATTCTGCCTTCTGGTCCTAGTATAAGCTTTGCCCACTTTATCAAACAACTTCCTACACACTGTTATGAACTGAGGCAGCTCGGGAACATTGTCTCTCAACTGTCTTATAGAGTGTAGTACTACATTTCAGTGAAGTGTAAGGCTTTCCAAAGCTGCCGAACGTGTTTCTTTCTCTATTTCAATGGTATTCTGCCTTGTATAACACACATTTACCACTCTAGTCTCCTTTAAGTAAAGAATATAGGATTCATAGAGTGTTTCAAGTAATCTTAACTTGAATTAAGGATTTCCCGGATCTTAGCTACCTTTTCTACACTAAGAACTGATTTGGAGAATCTCTTTCAGCTGTTCTAAACAAGTTCTCATCTGTTTCCAGTCATTTTCTCTGAATTATCCATGTTTTCACGTAGTTTCCTATATTCTGCCTTCTGGTCCAAGTATAAGCTTTGCCCACTTTATCAAACAACTTCCTACACACTGTTATGAACTGAGGCAGCTCGGGAACATTGTCTCTCAACTGTGTTACAGAGTGTAGTACTATATTTCAGTGAAGTGTAAGGCTTTCCAAAGCTGCCAAAAGTGTTTTTTTCTCTATTTCAATGGTATTCTGCCCTGTAAAACACACATTTACCGCTCCAGTCTCCTTTAAGTAAAGAATATAGGATTCATACAGTGTTTCATGTGATTTTAACTCGAATTAATGATTTCCCGGATCTTAGCTACATTTACTATGCTAAGAACTGACTGGAGAATCTCTTTGAGCTGTTCTAAACAAGTTATCATATGTTTCCAGTCATTTTCTCTGAATTATCCATGTTTTCATGTAGTTTCCTATATTCTGCCTTCTGGTCCAAGTATAAGCTTTGCCCACTTTATCAAACAACTTCCTACACACTGTTATGAACTGAGGCAGCTCGGGAACATTGTCTCTCAACTGTGTTATAGAGTGTAGTACTACATTTCAGTGAAGTGTAAGGCTTTCCAAAGCTGCCGAACGTGTTTCTTTCTCTATCTCAATGGTATTCTGCGTTGTAAAACACACATTTACCACTCCAGTCTCCTTTAAGTAAAGAATATAGGATTCCTACAGTGTTTCAAGTCATCTTAACTCGAATTAAGGATTTCCCGGATCTTAGCTACCTTTTCTACACTAAGAACTGACTTGGAGAATCTCTATCAGCAGTTTTAAAGCAGTTCTCATCTGTTTACAGTCATTTTCTCTGAATTATTCATGTTTTCATGTAGTTTCCTTTATTCTGCCTTCTGGTACAAGTATAATCTTTGCCCACTTTATCAAACAACTTCCTACACACTGTTATGAACAGAGGCAGCACGGGAACATTGTCTCTCAACTGTGTTATAGAGTGTAGTACTATATTTCAGTGAAGTTTAAGGCTTTCCAAAGCTGCCGAACGTGTTTCTTTCTCTATTTCAATGCTATACTGTCTTGTATGACACACATTTACCACTCTAGTCTCCTTTAAGTAAAGAATATAGGATTCATACAGTGTTTCCTGTGATCTTATCTCGAATTAAGGAATATAGGAAACTACATGAAAACATGTATAATTCAGAGAAAATGACTATAAACAAATGAGAAATCATTTAGAACAGCTAAAAGAGATTCTCCATGTCAGTTCTTAGTGTATAAAACGTAGCTAAGATCCGGGAAATTCTTAGTTCGAGTTAAGGTCACATGAAACACTGTATAAATCATATATTGTTTACTTAAAGGAAATTGTAATGGTAAATTTGTGTCCTACAAGGCAAAATACCATAGATATAGAGAAAGAAACAAGTTAGGCAGCTTTGGAAATCCTTACACTTCACTGCAATGTAGTATTACACTCTATAACATAGTTGAGAGACAATGATCCCGAGGTTTTTAGGTTCATAACAATGTTTAGGTAGTTGTTTGTCCTTGTTCCCAATGCTTACAGCTAGACAAGAAGGCCTAATGTTAGATACTATGAGAAAACATCAGTAATTCTGGGAAAATAAAAGTAAATAGATGAGAACTCGCATAGAACATGTATAAAACACTTCTCCAAGTCTGTTGTTAGTTTCAGAAAGGTATATAGGATCCAGGAAATCCTTAATTTGAGTTCAGATCACATGAAACAGTGTATAAATCCCGTATTGTTTACTTAAAGGAGCCTGGAAGGGTAAATGTGTGTCATACAAGGTAGAATAGCAATGAAATAGAGAAAATAACACGTTAGGTAGCTTTGGAAAGCTTTACACTTCACTGCAATGTAGTATTACACTCCAGAACATAGTTGAGAGACAATGTTTCCGAGATTCTTGTGTTCATAACAGTGTGTAGGAAGTTGTTTGTATATGTGGGCAAAGCTTATACATGAACAAGTAGGCATAATATAGGAAACTACAAGAAAAAATGAATAATTCATAGAAAATGTCAGTAAATAGATGAGAACTCATTTGGAACAGCTGAAACAGATTATCCAAGTCAGATCTTAGTGTAGAAAGGTATCTAAGATCCAAGAAATCCATAATTAGAGTTTAGAGAACATGAATCATTATATGAATCCTATATTTTTTTCTTATTGGAGCCTAGAACTTTACACGTATGTCACACAAAACTTGAAAGAGAGAAATAAGCAAATTAAGCAGCTTTGGAAAGCCCTAAAGTTCACTTAATGTAGCATTACACTCTATAACATAATTGAGAGACAATGTTCCCGAGGTTTTCAGGTTCATAACTATGTTTAGGTAGTTTTTTGTCCATGTTCCCAATGCTTATACCTGGACCAGAAGGCCTAATGTTAGAAACTATGAGAAAACATCAGTAATTCTGGGAATATAACAGTAAATAGATGAGAACTCGCATAGAACATGTATAAAACACATCTCCAAGTCTGTTGTTAGTTTAAAAAAAGGTATCTACGATCCAGGAAATCCTTAATTAGAGTTCAGATTACATGAAACAGTGTACAAATCCTATATTGTTTACTTAAAGGAGCCTGGAATGGTAAATGTGTGTCATACAAGGCAGAATACCATTGAAATAGAGAAAGGAACATGTTCTGCAGCTTTGGAAATCCTTACAGTTCACTGCAATGTAGTACTACATTCTATAACATAGTTGAGAGACAATGTTCCTGAGGTTTTCAGGTTCATAACAGTGTTTATGAAGTTGTTTGTCCATGTTCCCAATGCTTATACCTGGACTTGAAGGCCTAATGTTAGAAACTATGAGAAAACATCAGTAATTCTAAGAAAATAACAGTAAATAGATGGAACTCGCATAGAACATGTATAAAACACTTCTCCAAGTCTGTTGTTAGTTTATAAAAGTTTTATGATCCAGGAAATTCTTAATTCAAGTTCAGATCACATGATACAATGTATAAATCCTATATTGTTTACTGAAAGGAGCCTTCAATGATAAATTTGAGTCATACCAGGCAGAATACCATTGAAATAGAGAAAGAAATATGTTAGGCAGTTTTGGAAAGCCTTACACTTGACTGCAATGTAGTATTACACTCTATTACATGGTTGAGAGACAATGTTCCCGAGGTTTTCAGGTTCAAAACAGTGTTTAGGTAGTTGTTTGTCCATGTTCCCAATGCTTATACCTGAATCAGAAGGCCTATTGTTAGTAACTATGACAAAAAATCAGTAATTCTGAGAAAATAAACATAAATAGATGGGAACTCGCATAGAACATGTATAAAACACTTCTCCAAGTCTGATGTTAGTGTATAAAAGTATCTATGATCCAGGAAATCCTTAATTAGTGTTCAGATCACAAGAAACAGTATATAAATCCTATATTGTTTACTTAAAGGAGCCTGGAATTGTAAATTTGTCATACAAGGCAGAATACCATTTTAATAGAGAAAGAAACACGTTAGGCAGCTTTGGAAAGCCTTTCACGTCACTTCAATGTAGTATTGCACTCTATAACGCAGTTGAGAGACAATGTTCCTGAGCTTCTTGTGTTCATAACAGTGTGTAGTAAGTTCTTTGTATATGTGGGCAAAGCTTATACATGGACAAGAAGGCGTAAAATAGGAAACTACATGAAAACATGAATAGTTCAGAGAAAATGTCAGAAAATAGATGAGAACTCATTTGGAACAGCTCAAACAGATTCTCCAGGTTAGTTCTTAGTGTAGAATAGATATCTAAGATCCAGAAAATCCTCAATTAGATTTCAGATCGCATGAAACAGTGTATGAATCCTATATTGTTTACTTAAATGAGCCTAGAAAGGTAAAAGTGTGTCATACAAGGCAGATTACCATTGAAATAGAGAAATAAACACATTAAGCAGCTTTGGAAAGCTTACACTTCACTGAAATATAGTATTACACTCTCTAACATAGTTGAGAGACAATGTTCCCTAGCTTCTTCTGTTCATAACAGTGTGTAAGACATTGTTCGTTTATGTGGGCAAAGCTTATATGTGGACAAGAAGGCATAATATAGGAAACTACATGAAAACATGAAAAATTCAGATCAAATGTCAGAAAATAGATGAGAACTCATTTAGAACAGCTCAAACAAATTCTCCAGGTCAGTTCTTAGTGTAGAAAGGTATCTAAGATCCAGGAAATCCTTAATTAGAGTTCAGATCACATGAAACAGTGTATGAATCCTACATTTTTTACTTATTGGAGCCTAGAACTTTAAATGCATGTCACACAAAGCTTGAAAGAGAGAAATAAGGAAATTTAGCAGCTTTGGAAAGCTTTACAGTTCACTGTAATGTAGCATTACACTCTATAACATAGTTGAGAGACAATGTTCCCGAGGTTTTCAGGTTCATAACAATGTTTATGTTGTTGTTTGTCCATGTTCCCAATGCTTATACCTGGACCAGAAGGCCTAATGTTAGAAACTATGAGAAAACATCAGTAATTCTGGGAAAATAACAGTAAATAGATGAGAACCCGAATAGAACATGTATAAAACAATTCCCCAAGTCTGTTGTTAGTTTATCAAAGGTATCTACGATCCAGGAAATCCTTAATTAGAGTTCAGATCACATGAAACAGTGTATAAATCCTATATTGTTTACTTAAAGTAGCCTAAAATGGTAAATGTGTGTCATACAAGGAAGAATACCATTGAAATGGATAAATAAACACATTAAGCCACTTTGGAAAGCCTTACAATTCACTGCAACCTAGTATTACACTCTTTAACATAGTTGAGAGACAATATTCCTGAGCTTCTGATATTCATAACAGTGTGTAGGACTTTGTTTGTATATGTCGGTAAAGCTTATATTGGACAAGAAGGCCTAATATAGGAAAGTACATGAAAACATGAATAATTCAGAGAAAATGTCAGTAAATAGATCAGAACTCTTTCAGAAGAGCTGAAACAGATTCTCCAAGTCAGTTCTTCGTGTAGAAAGGTATCTAAGATCCAGGAAATTCTAAATTAGAGTTCAGATCACATCAAACAGTGTACGAATCCTATATTGTTTACTTAAAGGAGCCTGGAATGGTAAATGTTGTCATATAGGCAGAATTCCATTGAAATAGAGAAATAAACACATTATGCAGCTTGTGAAGCCTTACACTTCACTGCAATGTAGTATTACACTCTATGGCATAGTTGAGAGACAATGTTCCCGAGCTTCTTCTGTTCATAAAAGTGTGTAGGACGTTGTTTGTATATGTGGGTAAAGCTTATAGTTAGAAACAAAGGCATAATATAGGAAACTATATGAAAACATGAATAATTCAGAATAAATGACAGTAAATAGATGAGAACTCGGTTAGAACAGCTGATACATATTCTCCAAGTCAGTTCTTAGTGTAAAACGCATCAAAGATCCAAGAAATTCTTAATTAGAGTTTAGAGCACATGAAACAGTGCATGAATCCTATATTTTTTACTTATTGGAGCCTAGAACTTTAAATGAATGTCACACAAAGCTCGAAAGAGAGAAATAAGCAAATTAAGCAGCTTTGGAAAGCCTTACACTTCACTGTAATATAGCATTAAACTCTATAACATAGTTGAGAGACAATGTTCCCGAGGTTTTCAAGTTCATAACAGTGTTTAGGTATTTGTTTGTCCACGTTCCCAATGCTTATACCTGGACGAGAAGGCCTAATGTTAGAAACTATGAGAAAACATCAGTAATTCTGGGAAATTAACAGTAAATAGATGAGAACTCCCATAGAACATGTATAAAACATTTCCCCAAGTCTGTAGTTAGTCTATAAAAGGTATCTACGATCCAGGAAATCCTTAATTAGAGTTCAGATCACATGAAACAGTGTTTGAATCCTATATTGTTTACTTAAAGGAGCCTAGAATGGTACCTGTGTGTCATACAAGGCAGAATACCATTGTAATAGAGAATTAAACACATTAAGCAGTTTTGGAAATCCTTACACTTCGTTGCAATGTAGTATTACACTCTATAACATAGTTGAGAGACAATGTTACCAGCTTCTTCTGTTCATAAAAGTATGTTGGAAGTTCTTTTTATATGTGGGCAAAGCTTATACATGGACAAGAAGGCATAATTTAGGAAACTACATGAAAACCTGAATAATTCAGAGAAAATGTCAGTAAATAGATGAGAACTCATTTAGAACAGCTGAAACAGATTCTCCAAGTTAGTTCTTAGTGTACAAAGGTATATAAGATCCAGGATATTCTAAAATAGAGTTAAGATCACATCAAACAGTGTACGAATCCTATATTGTTTACTTAAAGGAACCTAGAAAGATAAATGTTGTCCTACAGGTAGAATACTATTGAAATAGAGAAATAAACATATTAAGCAGCTTATGGAAGCCTTACACTTCATTTCAATATGGTATTATACTCTATAACATAGTTGATACAATGTTCCCGAGCTTCTTCTATTCATAACAGTGTGTAGGACATTGTTTCTTTATGTGGGCAAAGCTTATACTTGGACAAGAAAGCATAATATATGAACCTACATGAAAACATGAATAATTCAGAGAAAATGTCAGTAAATAGATGAGAACTCATTTAGAACAGCTGAAACAGATTCTGCAAGTCAGTTCTTAGTGTAAAAATGTATCTAAGATCCAGGAAATTCTTAATTAGAGTTAAGATCACATGAAACAGTGTATGAATCTTATATTGTTAACTTAAAGGAGCCTAGAAAGGTAAATGTGTGTCATACAGGCAGAATGCCATTGAAATAGAGAAAGAAACACATTAAGCATCTTTGGAAATCCTTAAATTTCACTGCAATGTAGTATTACCCTCTATAACATAGTTGACAGACCATGTTCCTGAGCTTCTTCTGTTTGTAACTGTGTGTAGGAAGTTGTTTGTATGTGTGGGCTATGCTTATACTTAGACAAGAAGGCCTAATATAGGAAACTACATGAAAACATGAATAATTCAGAGTAAATGAGAGTAAATAGATGAGAACTCGTTTAGAACAGGTGAAACAGATTATCCAAGTCAGTTCATAGTGTAGTAAAGGGATCTAACATCCAGGAATTCCTTAATTCGAGTTGAGAGCACATGAAACAGTGTATGAATCCTATATTTTTACTAACTGAAGCCCAGAACCTTAAATGTATGTCACTCAAAGCTTGAAAGAGAGAAATAAGCAAATTAAGCAGCTTTGGAAAGCCTTACACTTCACTGAAATGTATCATTAAACTCTATAACAAAGTTGAGAGACAATGTTCCCGAGGTTTTCAGGTTCATAACAATGTTCAGGTAGTGGTTTGTCCATGTTCCCAATGCTTATACCTGGACCTGAAGGCCTAATGTTAGAAACTATGAGAAAACATCTGAAATTCTGGGAAAATAAAAGTATATAGATGAGAACTGGAATAGAACATGTATAAAACACTTCTCTAAGTCTGTTGTTAGTTTATAAAAGTTATCTAGGATCCAGGAAATCCTTAATTAGAGTTCAGATCGCATGAAACACTGTATAAATCCTATATTGTTTACTTAAAGGAGCCTAGAATTGTAAATGTGTGACATACAAGGCAGAATACCATTGAAATAGAGAAAGGAACATGTTAGGCAGCTTTGGAAAGCCTTACACTTCACTGCAATGTAGTATTACACTCTATAACATAGTTGAGAAACAATGTTCCCGAGGTTTTCAGGTTCATAACAGTGTTTAGGTAGTTGTTTGTCCATGTTACCAATGCTTATACCTGGACCAGAAGGCCTAATGTTAGAAACTATGAGAAAACATCAGTAATTCTGGGAAAATAACAGTAAATAGATGAGAACCCGCATAGAACATGTATAAAACGCTTCTCTAAGTCTGTTGTTAGTTTAGAAAAGTTATCTAGGATCCAGGAAATCCTTAATTAGAGTTCAGATCACATGAAACAGTGAATGAATCCTACATTGTTTACTTAAAGGAGCCTAGAACGGTAAATGTGTGTCATACAGGCAGAATACCATTGAAATAGAGAAAGAAACACGTTAGGCAGCTTTGGAAAGCCTTACACTTCACTGCAATGTAGTATTACACTCTATAACATAGTTGAGAGACAATGTTCCCGACCTTCTTCTGTTCATAACAGTGTGTAGGACATTGTTTGCATATGGGGGCAAAGCTTATACGTAGACAAGAAGGCCTGATAAAGGAAACAAAATGAAAACATGAATAATTTGAGTAAATGACAGTAAATAGATGAGAACTAGTTTAGAACAGGTGAAACAGATTTTCCAATCAGTTCTTAGTGTAGAAAAGGGATCTAACATCAAGGAATTCCTTAATTCAAGTTTAGAGCACATAAAACAGTGTGTGAATCCTATATTTTTAACTCATTGGAGCCTAGAACGTTAAATGTATGTCAGACAAAGCTTGAAAGACAGAAATAATCAAATTGAGCAGCTTTAGAAAGCCTTACAGTTCACTGTAATTTAGCATTACACTCTATAACATAGTTGAAAGACAATGTTTCCGAGCCTTTTCTGTTCATAACAGTGTGTGGGAAGTTGTTTGTATATGTGGGCAAAGCTTATATTGGACAAGAAGGCCTAATATAGGAAATTACATGAAAACATGAATAATTCATAGAAAATGTCAATAAATGATGAGAACTCTTTCAGAAGAGCTGAAACAGATTCTCCAAGTCAGTTCTTAGTGTAGAAAGTTATCTAAGATCCAGGAAATTCTAAATTAGAGTTCAGATCATATCAAACAGTGTATGAATCCTATATTGTGTACTTAAAGGAGCCTGGAATGGTAAATGTTGTCATACAGGCAGAATTCCATTGAAATAGAGAAATAAACACATTATGCTGCTTGTGAAGCCTTACACTTCACTGCAATGTACAATATTATTACACTCTATCACATAGTTGAGAGACAATGTTCCCGAGCTTCTTCTGTTCATAACAGTGTGTAGGAAGTTGTTTGTATATGTTGGTAAAGCTTATACTTAGAAAAGAAGGCATAATATAGGAAACTATATGAAAACATGAATAATTCAGAATAAATGACAGTAAATAGATGAGAACTCATTTAGAACAGCCGAATCAGATTCTCCAAGTCAGTTCTTAGTGTAAAAAGGTATCAAAGATCCAAGAAATTCTTAATTAGAGTTTAAAGCAATGAAACAGTGTATGAATCCTATATTGTTTACTTAAAGGAGCCTAGAAAGGTAAATGTTGTCATACAGGCAGAATTCCATTGAAATGGAGAAATAAACACATTATGCAGCTTGTGAAGCCTTACACTTCCCTGCAATGTAGTATTATACTCTACAACATAGTTGAGAGACAATGTTCCCGAGGTTTACAGGTTCATAACAGTGTGAACTCGTATTCAACGTGTATAAAACACTTCTCCAATTCTGTTGTTCATTTATAAAAGGTATCTACCATCTAGGAAATGATTAATTAGAGTCAAGATCACATGAAACATTGTAAGAAACCAATATTGTTTATTTAAAGGAGCCTAGAACAATAAATGTGTGTCATACAAGGTAGAGTGCCATTGAAATAGAGAAAGAAACACATTAAGCAGCTTTGGAAAGCCTTATACTTCACTGCAATGTAGGATTACACTCTATAACATAGTTGATAGACAATGTTCCCTAGCTTCTTCTGTTCATAACAGTGTGTAGGAAGTTGTTTGTTTATGTGGGCTCTACTTTTACTTGGAAAAGAAGGCCTACTATAGGAAACTACATGAAAACATGAATAATTCAGATAAAATGTCAGTAAATAGATGAGAACTCATTTAGAATAGCTAAAACAGATTCTCCAAGTCAGATTTTAGTGTAGAAAAGTTATCTAAGACCCAGGAAATGCTTAATTAGAGTTAAGAGCACATTAAGCAGTGTATGAAACCTCTTTTGTTTACTTAAAATAACCTAGAACTTTACATGTGTGTCATACAAGGCTTGAAAGAGAGAAATAAGCAAATTGAGCAGCTTTGGAAAGCCTTACAGATCACTGTAATGTAGCATTACAATCTATAACATAGTTGATAGACAATGTTCCCTAGCTTCTTCTGTTCATAACAGTGTGTAGGAAGTTGTTTGTATATGTGGGCTATGCTTATACTTGGACAGGTATGCCAAATATAGGAAACTACTTGAAAACATGAATAATTCAAAGAAAATGTCAGTAAATACATGAGAACTCGTTTAGAACAGGTGAAAGAGATTCTCCAAGACAGTTGTTAGTGTAGAAAAGTTATCTAACATCCAGGAATTCCTTAATTCGAGTTGAGAGTTCATTAAACAGTGTATGAGTCCTTTATTTCTTACTTAAAGGAGCCTAGAACTTTAAATGTATGTCACACAAAGCTTGAAATAGAGAAATAAGCAAATAAAGTAGCTACGGAAAGCCTTACACTTTACTGAAATGTATCATTAAACTCTATAACATATTGATAGCTGAGAGACAATGTTCTCGAGCTTTTCAGGTTCATAACAGTGTTTAGGTAGCTGTTTGTCCATGTTTCCAATGCTTATACCTAGACAAGAAGGACTAATGTTAGAAACTACAAGAAAACATCAGTAATTCTGGGAAAATAACAGAAAATAGATGTGAACTCACATAGAACATGTATAAAACACTTCTGCAACTCTGCTGTTAGTTTATAAAAGGTATCTACGATCCAAGAAATCCTTCATTGAGCAGCTGGAAAAATCCTTACAGTTCACTGCATTGTAGCATTGAACGCTATAACATAGTTGAGAGACAATGTTCCAGAACTTCTCAGGTTCATAACCGTGTGTAGGAAGTTGTTTGTCCTTATCCCCAATGCTTATACTTTGACAACAAGGCCTAATATTGGGAACTACAAGAAAATATCAGTAATTCAGGGAAAATAACATTAAATAGATGAGTACTCGCATAGAACATGTAGAAAACACTTCTCCAAGTCTGTTGTTTGTGTATAAAAAGAATCTAAGATCCAGGAAATCCTTATTACAGTAAAGAGCTCATTAAACAGTGTATGAAACCTCTATTATTTCTTAATGGAGCCTAGAAGTGTAAATATCTGTCATACAAGGCAAAATAGTCTTAAAATAGACAAATAAGCACATTTCAGCATCTTTGGAAAGCCTTACACTTCACCGCAATGTAGTATTCAACTCTATAATATAGGTGAGATACAATGTTCCTGAGCTTCTCAGGTTGATAACAGTGTGAGAACTCGCATGTAATATGTAGAAAACACTTCTCCAAGTCTGTTCTTAGTGTATAAAAGATATTTATGAGCCAGGAAATCCTTAATTAGAGTTACAATCACAATAAGCAGTGTGTGAATCTTATATTATTTACTTAAAGGAACCTAGAAGTTTATTTTTTTGCATCCAATATCTTTATTTTTTAAAATAAATTTTTGTTGTTCATATTATTACAAATGTTCCTTTCCCCACCACCACCATTGCTCTCCTCCACCAGGTTCCCACCCCACCCTCTGCCCTTTCCCCTCTCCCCATTGTCCTCGTCCATAGGTGCACAGTTAATGTTCAGTCTCTTCCCACATCCCCCTGTGCCCTTTTCCCCAAGAATCATCAGTTCACTCCCCTTCCATACCTCTGATTCTATTACATTCAACAGTTAATATTGTTCATCAGATTTTTTTTTTAATTTCCTTGGTTTTTAGATTCACTTGTTGATAGTTACGTATTTGTTGTTCATAATTTTTATCTTTATTTACTTTCTCTTCTGAAAGAACCCCCTTCAGCAATTCATATAATTCTGGTTTGTTTTTTGATGAACTCCTTTAGCTTTTTTTGTTTTTTATTAGTGAAGCTCTTTATCTGACCTTCGATTCTGAGTAATAGCTTTGCTGGATAGATTATCTTTGGCTGTAGGTTCTTACTATTCATCACCTCGAATATTTCTTGCCATTCCTGTCTGGCCTGCATGGTTTCTGTTGAGAAATCAGCTGACAATCGTATAGGTGCTCCTTTATAGGTAACTACCTTCTTTGCTCTTGCTGCTTTTAATATTCTATCTTTGCCTTTTGCTCTTGGAATTTTAATTATGATTTGTCTTGGTTTGGTCCTCTTTGGATTCCTTTTGTTTGAAGTTCTGTGCACTTCCTGGACTTGTAAGTGTAATTCTTTCACCAGGTGGGGGAAGTTTTCTGTCACTATTTCTTTCAGTATGTTTTCGATATCTTGCTCTCTCTCCTCTTCCGGGACCCCCATAATTCTGATGTTGGTTCGCTTGAAGTTGTCCCAGAGGTTTCTTACATTATGTTCAATTTTCTGGATTCTCTTGCCTTCTAGGTTCTGTGGAGGAGTGTCTTCTGGCTCTTTATGTTCCAAATCTTTGACTTGTTTCTTGCGATCTTCCATTCTGTTTTTAGGACTCTCTATAATATTTTTTTTTATTTCAGACAATGTATTCTTTATTTCTTGTTGATCCCTTATCATTTCTTATTGATCCCTTATCATTTCTTGTTGATTCCTTATTAATTCTAGTTGATCTATTTTCATATCCTCATAGGTCTTATCGATCTTTTCTACGAAATTCTTGAAAAACTTTATAAGCGTAGATTTGAACTCTATGTCCAGTCGCTTTTTGTCCTCCATTTCTTTCATTTGTGATCTATTTCATTGTCACATTTCCCAGCTACAGATGGGATGGCATTTCAGGGTGGAGCCTACAGCCTTGACTTCCGTCAGCCCCGTGGCTCCTGGGTCTCAGGGTCCTTCAGTCCATGCTGCAAGTGCCTCTGAGAGAAAGGTGCCCTTGATTTTCGCCTGCTACCAAAGAGTCTAGGCTTTCGCCAAATGAGCCCGGTATTGGGGTTCAGTTCAGTTGGAAGTGGAGCTGGAGGTGGCGTTCAGAGCAGTCTGGAGCCCCAGTCTCCTTTCCGCCAGGGCAATCCCGTGGCACAGCCAACCGTCCCTTCTCTGTGCACAATGTGCAAGCCACCAGGACCTCCTTTCGCCGTTCCCCCAAGGATCCGCCTCGCAGCCCAGCTTCCTATGGATGAGCCTGGGTCCCCGGGGTCTGGCCTAGAACTGGGGTTCAGAGCAGTCGGAACTGGGGCCCAGCACAGTTGGAGCTTTTATCTCCTTCCTGCAAGGGAATGCCAGCCAGGCACTCAGCCTCCCTCCTCTCTAGCTCCATCCTCTCCGGCTCCGTCCTCTCTGCAAGCGTGGCATGTCTCCGTACCTTAGGCTTTTACAACTCCTCTGCGCTTCCTTCTGGTTTTCTGCTTACTTCTCGCTGTAGAATTTCCAGTCAGTCGACTTTCCTGTAGTTCTGGGTAATGTCCATTTTATATTTTAGTTGTATTTTATTGAAATTGTTGGGTGCGGCTGCGGCTAGGTGTCTACCTGAGCAGCCATCTTGGATTCTACAGGAACCTAGAAGTTTAAATGTGTGTCACACAAGGCTTGAAAGAGAGAAATAAGCACAATTAAGCAGCTGGAGAAAGCCTTACACTTCACTGCAATATAGCATTGAATTCTATAACATAGTTGAGAGACAATATTCCAGAGCTTCTCAGGTTCATAACCGTGTGTAGGAAGTTGTTTGTCCATATCCCCAATGCTTATACTTTGACAACAAGGCCTAATGTTGGAAACTACAAGAAAATATCATTAATTCAGGGAAAATAACATTAAATAGATGAGAACTCACATAGAACATGTAGAAAACACTTCTCCAAGTCTGTTGTTTGTGTATAAAAGGAATCTAAGATCCAGGAAATCCTTATTACAGTAAAGAGCTCATTAAACCGTGTATGAAATCTCTATTATTTCTTAATGGAGCCTAGAAGTGTAAATGTGTGTCATACAAAGCAAAATATCCTTGAAATAGACAAATAAGCACATTTCAGCATCTTTGGAAAGCCTTACACATCACTGCAATGTAGTATTAAACTCTATAATATAGGTGAGATACAATGTTCCTGAGCTTCTCAGGTTGTTAACAGCGTGAGAACTCGCGTGTAATATGTAGGAAACACTTCTCCAAGTAAGTTGTTTGTGTAGAAAGGTATTTAACATCCAGGAAATCCTTAATTAGAGTTAAGAGCACATGAAACAGTGTATGAAGACTTTTTATTTAATTAAAGTAGCATGGAACTGTAAATGTGTGCCATGCAAGACAGAATATCCTTTAAATAGAGAAATAAGCATATTTAAGCAGCTTTGGAAAACTTTTGACTTCACTGTAATGTAGCATTAAACTCTAAAACATAGTTGAGAGACAATATTCCAGAGCTTCTCAGGTTCAAAACAGTGTTTAGGTATTTGTTTGTCCATGTTCCCAATGCTTATACTTGAACAAGAAGGCATAATATTGGAAACTAGAAGAAAACAGTAATTCAGAGAAAATAACAGTATATATTGTAGATGAGAACTCGCATAGAACATGTAGAAAACAATTCTCCAAGTCAGTTGTTAGGGTAGAAAAGGTTTCTAAGATCCAGGAAAACCTTAATTACACTAAAGAGATCATTAAATAGTGTATGAAACCAATAAACCAAAAAAACCACATAATTATAAAGGTATGTCATACAAGACAGAAATCCTTGAAATAGAGAAATAAACATATTTTAGTAACTTTGGAAACCCTTACACTTCACTGAAATGTAGCATTAAATTCTATAACAGAGTTGAAAGACAATATTCCCTCAGCCTAACCATAACCCTATCCCTAACCCTAACCCTAGTCCTAACCCTAACCCTAACCCTAGCCCTAACCCTAACCCTAACCCTAGTTCTAACCCTAAACCTAACCCTAACCCTAACCCTAACCCTAACCCTAACCCTAGCCCTAACCCTAACCCTAGCTTCCCAGCTTCATAACAGTGTGTAGCAAGTTGTTTGTCCTTGTGGGCAATGCTTATATTTGGATAAGAAGGCCTAATATATGAAACCACGAGAAAAAAATGAGTAATACAGAGAAATCAACAGTAAATAGATGAGACCTCATATAAAACAGCTGAAACAGATTTCTACAAGTCAGTTATTAGTGGAGAAAAGGAATCTAAGACCCAGGCAATCTTTAATTAAATGGAACAGCACATTAAACAGTGTATGAAACCTCTATTATTTTCTTAAGGTAGCCTAGAACTTTAAATGTGTGTCACACAAGGCTTGAAAGAGAGAAATAAGCACTATTAAGCAGCTTTGGAAATCCTTAGACTTTACTGCATTGTAGCATTAAACTCTAAAACATAGTTGAGAGACAATGTTTCCAAGCTTCTCGGGTTCATAACAGTGTTCAGGAAGTTGTTTGTACATGTGGGCAATGCTTATACTTGGACAAGAAGGCCTAATATAGGAAACTACATGAAAACATGAATAATTCAGAGAAAATGACAGTAAATAGATGAGAACTCGTTTAGAACAGGTGAAACAGATTCTCCAAGTCAGTTGTTAGTATAGAAAAGGTATCTAATATCCAGGAATTCCTTAATTAGAGTTAAGAGCACATTAAACAGTGTATGAATCCCATATTATTTACGTAAAGGAGCCCAGATCTTTTAATACGTGTCACACAAGGCTTGAAAGAGAGAAATAAGCACAATTAAGCAACTGGAGAAAGCCTTAGACTTCACTGCAATGTAGCATTGAACTCTATAACATAGTTGAGGGACAATGTTCCAGAGCTTGTCAGGTTCATAACCGTGTGTAGGAAGTTGTTTGTCCATATCTCCAATGCTTATACTTTGACAAGAAGTCCTAATATTGGAAACTATAAGAAAATATCAGTAATTCAGGGAAAATAACAGTAAATAGATGAATACTGGCATAGAACATGTAGAAAACACTTCTCCAAGTCTGTTGTTTGTGTATAAAAGGAATCTAAGATCCAGGAAATCCTTAATTACAGTAAAGAGCTCATTAAACCGTGTAGGAACCCTCTATTATTTACTTAAAGGAGCCTAGAACTGTAAATGTGTGACATGCAAGGCAAAATATCCTTGATATAGAGAAATACGCACATTTCAGCATCTTTGGAAAGTCTTAGACTTCACAGCAATGTAGTATTCAACTCTATAATATAGGTGAGAATCAATGTTCCTGAGTTTCTCAGGTTGTTAACAGTGTGAGAACTCGCATGTAATATGTAGGAAACACTTCTCCAAGTAAGTTGTTTTTGTAGAAAGGTATCTAACATCCAGGAAATACTTAATTAGAGTTAAGAGCACATAAAACAGTGTATGAAACCTCTATTATTTACTTAAAGTAGCCTAGCACTGTAAATGTGTGTCATGCAAGACAGAATATCCTTGAAATAGAGAAATAAGCATATTTAAGCAGCTTTGGAAAGCTTTTGACTTCACTGTAATGTAGCATTAAACTCTATAACATAGTTGAGAGACAATGTTCCAGAGCTTCTCAGGTTCAAAACAGTGTTTAGGTAGTTGTTTGTCCACGTTCCCAATGCTTATACTTGGACAAGAAAGCCTAATATTGGAAACTAGAAGAAAACAGTAATTCAGAGAAAATAACAGTAAATAAATGAGAACTCGCATAGAACATGTAGAAAACACTTCTACAAGTCAGTTGTTAGTGTAGAAAAGGTATGTAAGATCCAGGAAAACCTTATTTATACTAAAGAGATCATTAAAACCTATATTATGTACTTAAAGGAGCACATAACTATAAATGTATGTCATAAAAGACAGAAATCCTTGAAATAGAGAAATAAACATATTTAAGTAGCTTTGGAAACCCTTACACTTCACTGCATTGTAGCATTAAACTCTAAAACATAGTTGAGAGACAATGTTCACGAGCTTCTCGGGTTCATAACAGTGTGCAGGAAGTTGTTTGTACATGTGGGCAATGCTTATACTTGGACAAGAAGGCCTAATATTGGAAACTACAAGAAAACATCAGTAATTCAGGGAAAATAACAGTAAATAGATGAGAACTCCCATAGGACATCTAGAAAACATTTCTCCAAGTCTGTTGTTAGTTTATAAAATGTATCTATGATCCAGGAAATCCTTAATTAGAGTTAAGATCACATTAAACAGTGTATGAATTATTTACTTACAGGAGCCGAGAATGGTAAATGGGTGTCATACAAGGAAAAATATCCTTGAAATAGACAAATAAACAATTTAAGCAACTTTGGAAAGACTCCTGCTTCATGATAATGTAGTATTTAACTCTATAATATAGTTGAGAGACAATGTTCCAGAGCTTCTCAGGTTCATAACCTTGTGTAGAAAGTTGTTTGTCCATATTCCAATGCTTATTCTTTGAAAAAGAGGCCTAATATTGGGAACTACAAGAAAACATCAGTAATACAGAGAAAACTACATTAAATAGATGATAACTTGTATCGAACTGGTGAAACAGATTCTCCAAGTCAGTTGATAAAGTTGAAAAGGTATCTAAGATCCAGGAAATCCTTAATTAGAGTTATGATCACATTAAACAGTGTATGAACCCTACATTATTTACTTAAAGGTGCTTAGAACTTTAAATAAGTCTCAAACAAGGCTTGAATGAGAGAAATAAGCATAATTAAGCAGCTTTGGAAAGCCTTACCCTTCGCTATAATGTACTATTAAACTCTATAACATCACTAATTCCGGGAAAATAACAGTAAACAGATGAGAATTAGCATAGAACAGGTGAAACAGATTTCTCTAAGTCAGTTGTTAGTGTAGAGAAGGTATCTAAGATCCAGAAAATCCTTAATTAAACTGAAGAGCACATTAAACTCAATATGAAACCTCATACAAGTCTTGAAAGAGTGAAATAAGCACAATTCAGCAGCTTTGAAAAGCCTTAGACTTCACTACAATTTAGCTTTAAACTCTATAACGTAGTTGAGAGACAATGTTACCCTGCTCTTAGGTTCATAACAGTGTGTTTGTTTAAGTAGGCAATGCTTATACTTAAACAAGAAGGCCTAATATAGGCAACTACATGAAAACATGAGTAATTCAGCGAAAATAACAGTAAATAGATGAGAACTCGTTTAGAACAGGTTAAACAGGTTCCTTTTCTACACTAACAACTTACTTGGAGAAGTGTTTTCTACATGTACTATGAGAGTTCTTGTCTATTTTCTGTTATTTTTTCTGAATTACTCAGGTTTTCTTGTAGTTTCCTATATTAGGATTTCTTGTCCAATTATAAGCATTGCCCATATGTACAAACAATTTCCTACACAATGTTATGAAGCTGAGAACTCGGGAACATTGTCTCTCAACCATGTTTTAGAGTTTAATGCTACATTGCAGTGAAGTCTAAGGCTTTCCAAAGCTGCTTAATTGTGTTTATTTCTCTCTTTCAATCCCTGTATGTCACACATTTAAAGTTCTAGGCCCCTTTAAGTAAATAATAGAGGTTTCATACACTGATTCATGTGCTCTTAACTCTAATTAAGAATTTCCTGGATCTTCAATACATTTCTACAATAACAACTAACGTGGAGAAGAGTGTTCTACCTCTTCTATTCGAGTTCTAATCCTTTTACTGTTATTTTCTCTGAATTACTCAAGTTTTCTTGTAGTTTACTACAGTAGGCCTTCTAGTCCAAGTATAAGCATTGCCCACAGGTACAAACAACTTCCTACACACTGCTTAAATGTGCTTACGTCTTTCTTTCAAGCTTCTATGACACACATTTACAGTTCTCTTAACTCTAATTTAGGATTTCCTGTATCTTATATAACTTTCTACACTAACAACTTACTTGAAGAAGTGTTTTCAACATGTTCTATTAGAGTTCTCATTTATTTATTGTTATTTGTTCTGAATTACTCATGTTTTCTTGTAGTTTCGTATATTCAGCATTCTTGCCTTATTATAAGTATTGTGAAAGGGTTTAAGGCTACATTGCAGTGAACCCTAAGGCTTTCCAAAGCTGCTTAAATGTGCTTATTTCTGCATTTAAAGGATATTCTGCCTTGTATGACACACATTTACAGTTCTAGGCTCCTTTAAGTAAATAATAGATGTTTCATGCATTGTTTCATGTGCTCTTTACTCTAATTAAGGATTTCCTGGATCTTAGATACCTTTCTACACTAACAACTTACTTGAAGTAGTGTTTTCTATACATTCTATGGGAGTTCTCATGTATTTACTGTTATTTTTCCTGGATCTTAGATACCTTTTCTACACTAACAACTGAGTAGGAGAATCTGTTTCACTTGTTCTATACCAGTTTTCATCTATTTACTGTTATTTTCTCTGAATTACTCATGTTTTCTTTTAGTTTTATATATTAGGCCTTCTTTCCAAGGATAAGCTTTGCCCACCTATACACACAACTTTGTACACACTGTTAAGAACCTGAGAAACGCCAGAACATTGTCTCTCAACTATGTTATAGAGTTTAATGATACATTGCAGTGAAGTCTAATGGTTTCCACAACTGCTTAAATGTTTTAGAGTTTAATGCTACATTGCAGTGAAATCTAAGGCTTTCCAAAGCTGCTTAGATGTGCTTATTTCTCTATTTCAAAGATATTCTGCCTTGTATGACACACAATTACAGTTCTAGGCACCTTTAAGTAAATAATAGAGGTTTCATTCACCGTTTAATGTGCTCTAATCTCTAATTAATGATTTCCTGGATCTTAGATAACTTTCTACACTAACAACTTACTTGGAGACCTGTTTTCTACATGTTCTATGAGAATTCTCATCTTTTTACTGTTATTACTTCTGAATTACTCACGTTTTCTTGTAGTTTCCTATATTAGATGTTCTTGTCCAATCATAAACATTGCTCACATGTACAATCAACTTACTACACACTGTTATGAAGCTGAGAAGCTCGGGAACATTGTCTCTCAACTATGTTTCAGAGTTTAATGCTACATTGCAGTGAAGTCTAAGGCTTTCTCCAGCTGCTTAATTGTGCTTATTTCTCTCAAGTCTTGTATGACACACATTTACAGTTCAAGGCTCCTTTAAGTAAATAATAGAGGCTTCATACATTGTTTAATCTGCTCTTAACTCTAAGGATTTTCTGGATCTTCGATACTTTTTCTATACTAACAACTGACTTGGAGAAGTGTCTTCCACATTTTTTATGCAATTTTTCATCTATATATTGTTATTTTCTCTGAATTATTCATGTTTTCTTGTAGTTTCCTATATTAGGCCTTCTTGTCCAAGTATAAGCATTGCTCACATATACAAACAACTTCCTACACACTGTAATGAACCTGAGAAGCTAGGGAACATTTTCTCTCAACTACGGTTTAGAGTTTAATGCTACATTGCTGTGAAGTCTAAGGCTTTCCAAAGCTGCTTACTTGTGCATATTTCCCTCTTTCAAGCCTTGTATGACACACATGTAAAGTTCTAGGCTCCTTTCAGTAAATAATAGAGGTTTCATACAATCTTAAATGTGATATTTACTCTAATTAAGGATTTCTGGATCTTAGGTACCTTTTCTACACTAACGACTGACTAGCAGAATGTGTTTTACCTGTTCTATGGGAGTTCTCATCTATTTACTGTTATTTTCCATAAATTACTCATGTTTTCTGTAGTTTCCTATATTAGGCCTTCTTTTCCAAGTATAAGCATTGCACACATGAACAAACAACTTCTTACACACTGTCATGAACCTGAGAAGCTCGAGAACATCTTTCTTGCAACTATGATTTAGAGTTTAATGCTATCTTGCAGTGAAGTCTAAGGTTTTCTAAAGCTGCTTAATTGTGCATATTTCTCTCTTTCAAGCCTTGTATGACACACATTTACAGTTTAGGCTTTTTTAAGTAAATAATAGAGGTTTCATACACTGTTTAATGTGCTCTTTACTGTAATTAAAAATTTCCTGGATCATAGATACCTTTCTACGCTAACAACTTACTTGGAGAAGTGTGCTCTACATGTACTATGGGAATTCTCATCTATTTACTGTTATTATCTCTGAATTACTCATGTTTTCTTGAGTTTTCTATATTTGGCTTTCTTGTCCAAGTATAAGCATTGCTCACATGTACAAACAACTTCCCACACACTGTTATGAACCTGAGAAGTTTGAGAACATTGTCTCTCCACTAAGTTATAGGGTTTAATGCTACACTGCAGTTAAGTCAAAGGCTTTCCAAAGCTGCTTAATTGTGCATATTTCTCTCTTTTAAGCCTTGTATGACACACATTTACAGTTCTAGGCTACTGTAAGTAAATAATAGAGGTTTCATACACTGTTTAATGTGCTCTTTATTGTAATTAAAAATTTCCTGGATCTTAGATAACTTTCTGCACTAACAACTTACATGGATTAGTGTTTTCTACATGTTCTATGAGAGTTCTCATCTATTTACTATTATTTCTTCTGAATTATTTATGCTTTCTTGTAGTTTTCTATATTAGGCCTGCTTATCCAAGTATAAGCATTGCACACATGTACAAACAACTACCTAAACACTATAATCAACCTGAGAAACTAGGGAACATTGTCTCTCAACCATGTTTTACAGTTTATTGCTACATTGCAGTGAAGTATAAGCCTTTCCAAAGCTGCTTAACTGTGCTTATTTCTCTCTTTCAAGTCTTCTATGACACACATTTAAAGTTCTTGGATCCGTTAAGTAAATAATAGACGTTTCATACAATGGTAAATGTGCTATTTATTCCCAAGGATTCCCAAGATCTTCGATACCTTTTCTACACTAACAACTGAATTGGGGAATCAGTTTCACCTGTTCTATACCAGTTTTCATCTATTTACTTTTATTTTCTCTGAATTACTCATGTTTTCAGGTAGTTTCCCATATTAGGCCTTCTTGTCCAAGTATAAACATTGCCCACATATACAAACAACTTTTTACACAGTGTTAATGACATGAGAAGCGTGGGAACATTGTCTCTCAATTATGTTTTAGAGTTTAATGCTACATTTCAGTGAAGTGTAAGGCTTTCCAAAGCTACTAAAATGTGCTTATTTCTCCAATTCAAGGATATTCTGCCTTGTATGAAACACATAACAGTTCTAGACTTTTATAGTAAATAATAGAGGTTTCATACATGGTTTCATGTGCTCTAATCTCTAAGGATTTCCTGTATCTTAGATACGTTTTCTACACTAACAACTGACTTGGAAAAGTGTGTTCTACATGTTTTACGCATGTTCTCATCTACTTAATGTTATTTTTATGAATGACTCATGTTTTCCTGTAGTTTCCTATATGAGGCATTGTTGTCTAAGTATAACCATTGCCTACATGTACAAACAACTTCCTACAAACTGTTATGAACCTGAGAATGTCGGGAACATTGTATCTCAACTATGTTATAGGGTTTAAAGCTACATTGCAGTGAAGTCTAAGGCTTTCCAAAGCTGCTTAAATGTGCTTATTTCTCTATTTCAAGGATATTATTCCTTGTATGACACACTTTTATAGTTCTAGGCTCCTTTAAGTAAATAAAAGAGGTTTCATACACTGTTTAATGTGCTCTTAACTCTAATTAAAGATTTCCTGGATCTTCGATACTTTTTCTATACTAACAACTGACTTGGAGAAGTGTCTTCTACATGTTCTATTAGAGTTCTCATCTATTTATTGTTATTACTTCTGAATTATTCATGTTTTCTTGTAGTTTCCTGTATAAGGCCTTCTTGTCCAAGTAAAAACATTGCCCACAAGAACAAAATACTTCATAAATACTGTAATGAACTTGAGAATCTAGGAAACATTTTTCCTCAACTATGGTTTAGAGTTCAATGCTACATTGCTATGAAGTCTAAGGCATTCCATAACAGATTAATTGTGCATATTTCCCTCTCTCAAGCCTTGTATGACACACATTTACAGCTCTAGACTACTGTAAGTAAATAATAGAGGTTTCATACACTGTTCAATGTGATCTTTACTGTAATTAAAAATTTCCTGGATCATAGATAACTTTCTGCATTAACAACTTATTAGGAATAGTGTTTTCTACATATTCTATGAGAGTTCTCATTTATTTGCGATTATTACAATGAATTATTCATGATTTCTTCTACATTCCTATATGAGGACTTCTTGTCCAAGCATAATCATTGCCCACATGTACAAACAACTTCCTAAACACTGTAATCAACCTGAGAAAGTAGGGAATATTATCTTTCAACCGTATTTTACAGGAGGAGGTGCCCCCATAGTGGAAAGTGATTTTCTGGAACTTGACACAGCTCTCTGCCCGTTGTCAAAGGCTAACCCTAATCATAAAACTAAGCCTATCCCTCAACCTAACCCTCACCAGTGGCTAATGCACTGGGGCCCTGTGAAACCTGGACGAGGGTCTCAATTGGCCACAAAAGCCTCACCTGCCTGAGCTTCAGACTGGATGCCAGCAAGAGGGACCCTTGTCCTCAGGGCAGGGCGTTCCCGGGGAATGGGGCAGAAAGCAGGCCCCCGGGGCCCGGCCACCAGACCAGTAAGAACCTCCGGAGGGGCCGGGGAGGTGCCCCCAGAGTGGAAAGTGATTTTTGTCGGACTTGGCACAGCTCTCTCCCCGTTGTCAAAGCCCATAGGCAGGGCTGTGGGCGTCCCAGGACACTCTGCTGTGAGCTGCCCTTTGGTGTGAGCTTTGGGGACGGGGGGGGGGGGGGGGGGGGGAGAGGAGGGCCGGCCCAGAGGCTCACGGAGGCCCGTGGGTGTCCTGAAGGGAGGGCTGGCTGGTCTTCCCACGCTTGGGGACCTGGGAGGCATCCTGTGAGCAGAGGGCTATGTGACTTTACATCCCAGTGGTGGGGCTATTCCTCTGCGTTCGGGAGCAGGGCAGACTGGCTGGTGCTGCTCGCTCATTGGTCGAATGGACCAGGGGCGGGGTTTCCGGAACAAGGAGGCGGACCCAGGCCCACAGCTGAGCCAGGTCAAGTCAAGGAGGGGGCGGGGCCAGGTGAGCAGCTGGAGGCGGTCACGGGATCACGGGGGCGGGGCCAGGTGAACAGCCTGAAGTGGTGAGGTAAGCAGCAGAGAGGGTCGCGGGCAGGGACACGGCTGACCGGCAGGCCGGTCTGCGGGCGTCAGGGACCTAAAGAGGGGGCCCGGCGGCTCGGCCGGGCGCTTAGCTGACCGGCGGGAAGCGGTCAAGGGAAGAGTGGGTTGGGGCCGGTGTCAAAAGCTGGAGGTGGTCCAGTGGGGAAGGCCCTGGGGCCCGGTGAATGTGGACCAGGTTCGCCAGTGGACACAAAGCCCCGAATGCCTGAGCTCCAGGCTGGACGCCAGCAAGAGGTTCCCTTTTCCTCAGGGCGTTCCCGGCGAATGGGGCAGAAACCTGGCCGAAGGGGCCCGGCCAGCGGGCCAGTTAGACCCTCCGGAGGGGCCGGGGCGGTGCCCCCGAAGCGCAAAGTGATCTTCTCCAACTTGACACAGCTCTCTCCCCGTTGTCAAAGGCTAACCCTATCCCTAAAACTAAGCCTATCCCTCAACCAAACCCTCACCAGTGGCTACCGCCCTGGGGCCCTGTGAAAACTGGAAGAGGGTCTCAAGTGGCCACAAAAGCCTCTCCTGCCTGAGCTTCAGACTGGTTGCCAGCAAGAGGGACCCTTGTCCTCAGGGCAGGGCGTTCCCGGGGAATGGGGCAGAAAGCAAGCCCCCGGGGCCCGGCAACCAGACCAGTAAGAACCTCCGGAGGGGCCGGGGAGGTGCCCCCAGAGTGGAAAGTGATTTTTGTCGGACTTGGCACAGCTCTCTCCCGGTTGTCAAAGCCCATAGGCAGGGCTGTGGGCGTCCCAGGACACTCTGTGTGAGCTGCCCTTTGGTGTGAGCGATGGGGACCGGGGGTGGGGGGGGGTGGGGGAGGAGGGCCGGCCCCGAGCCTCACGGAGGCCCGTGGGTGTCCTGAAGGGAGGGCTGGCTGGTCTTCCCACGCTTAGGGACCTGGGAGGCACCCTGTGAGCAGAGGGCTATGTGCCTTTACATCCCAGTGGTGGGGCTATTCCTCTGTGTTCCGGAGCAGGGCAGACTGGCTGGTGCTGCTCGCTCATTGGTCGAATGGACCAGGTTCGGGGTTTCCGGAACAAGGAGGCGGACCCAGGCCCACAGCTGAGCCAGGTCAAGTCAAGGAGGGGGCGGGGCCAGGTGAGCAGCTGGAGTAGGTCACGGGATCACGGGGGCGGGGCCAGGTGAACAGCCTGAAGTGGTGAGGTAAGCAGGAGAGAGGGTCGCGGGCAGGGACACGGCTGACCGGCAGGCCGGTCTGCGGGCGTCAGGGACCTAAAGAGGGGGCCCGGCGGCTCGGCCAGGCGCTTAGCTGACCGGCGGGAAGCGGTCAAGGGAAGGGTGGGTTGGGGCCGGTGTCAAAAGCTGGAGGTGGTCCAGTGGGGAAGGCCCTGGGGCCCGGTGAATGTGGACAAGGGTTGCCAGTGGCCACAAAGCCCCGAATGCCTGAGCTCCAGGCTGGACGCCAGCAAGAGGTTCCCTTGTCCTCAGGGTAGGGCGTTCCCGGCGAATGGGGCAGAAAGCTGGCCGCAGGGGCCCGGCCAGCGGGCCAGTTAGACCCTCCGGAGGGGCCGGGGCGGTGCCCCCGAAGCACAAAATGATTTTCTCGAACTTGACACAGCTCTCTCCCGGTTGTCAAAGCCCATAGGCAGGGCTGTGGGCGTCCCAGGACACTCTGCTGTGACCTGCCCTTTGGTGTGAGCGATGGGGACCGGGGGTGGGGCGGGGGGGTGGGGGAGGAGGGCCGGCCCCGAGGCTCACGGAGGCCCGTGGGTGTCCTGAAGGGAGGGCTGGCTGGTCTTCCCACGCTTGGGGACCTGGGAGGCACCCTGTGAGGAGAGGGTTATGTGCCTTTACATCCTAGTGGTGGGGCTATTCCTCTATGTTTGGGAGCAGGGCAGACTGGCTGGTGCTGCTCGCTCATTGGTCGAATGGAGCAGGGGCGGGGTTTCCGGAACAAGGAGGCGGACCCAGGCCCACAGCTGAGCCAGGTCAAGTCAAGGAGGGGGCGGGGCCAGGTGAGCAGCTGGAGGTGGTCACGGGATCACGGGGGCGGGGCCAGGTGAACAGCCTGAAGTGGTGAGGTAAGCAGGAGAGAGAGTCGTGGGCACGGATGAACAGTAGGCGGGTCTGCTGGCAGCAGGGACCTAAAGAGAGGGCCCGGCGGCTTGGCCGGGCGCTTAGCTGACCAGCGGGAAGCGGTCAAGGGAAGGGTGGGTTGGGGCCGGTGGCAAAAGCTGGATGTGGTCCAGTGGAAGGCACTGTGGCCCGGTGAAGGTGCCCCAGGAGCGCAAAGTGATTTTCTCAGACTTGACACAGTTCTCTCCCCGTTGTCAAAGACTAACCCTAACCCTAAAACTAAGCCTATCCCTCAACCTAACCGTCACCAGTAGCTAAGGCCCTGGGGCCCTGTGAAACCTGGACGAGGGTCTCAAGTGCCCACAAAAGCCTCAGCTGCCTGAGCTTCAGACTGGATGCCAGCAAGAGGGACCCTTGTCCTCAGGGCAGGGCGATCCAGGCGAATGGGGCGGAAAGCAGGCCCCCGGCCCGGGCCACCAGACCAGTCAGAACCTCCGGAGGGGCTGTGAGGTGCCCCCAGAATGGAAAGTGATAATTTCTCGGACTTGACAGAGCTCTCTCCCAGTTGTCAAAGCCCAGAGGCAGGGCTCTGGGCATCCCAGGACACTCTGCTCTGAGCTAACCTTTGGTGGGAGCGATGGGGACCGGGGGTGGGGGGGGTGGGGGAGGAGGTCCGGCCCCGAGCCTCACGGAGGCCCGTGGGTGTCCTGAAGGGAGGGCTGGCTGGTCTTCCCACGCTTGGGGACCTGGGAGGCACCCTGTGAGCAGAGGGCTAGGTGCCTTTACATCCCAGTGGTGGGGCTATTCCTCTGTGTTCCGGAGCAGGGCAGACTGGCTGGTGCTGCTCGCTCATTGGTCGAATGGACCAGGTTCGGGGTTTCCGGAACAAGGAGGCGGACCCAGGCCCACAGCTGAGCCAGGTCAAGTCAAGGAGGGGGTGGGGCCAGGTGAGCAGCTGGAGGCGGTCACGGGATCACGGTGGCGGGGCCAGGTGAACAGCCTGAAGTGGTGAGGTAAGCAGGAGAGAGGGTCGCGGGCAGGGACACGGCTGACCGGCAGGCCCGTCTGCGGGCGTCAGGGACCTATAGAGGGGGCCCGGCGGCTCGGCCGGGCGCTTAGCTGACCGGCGGGAAGCGGTCAAGGGAAGAGTGGGTTGGGGCCGGTGTCAAAAGCTGGAGGTGGTCCAGTGGGGAAGGCCCTGGGGCCCGGTGAATGTGGACCAGGGTCGCCAGTGGCCACAAAGCCCTGAATGCCTGAGCTCCAGGCTGGACGCCAGCAAGAGGTTCCCTTGTCCTCAGGGTAGGGCGTTCCCGGCGAATGGGGCAGAAAGCTGGCCGCAGGGGCCCGGCCAGCGGGCCAGTTAGACCCTCCGGAGGGGCCGGGGCGGTGCCCCCGAAGTGCAAAATGATTTTCTCGAACTTGACACAGCTCTCTCCCGGTTGTCAAAGCCCATAGGCAGGGCTGTGGGCGTCCCAGGATACTCTGCTGTGACCTGCCCTTTGGTGTGAGCGATGGGGACCGGGGGTGGGGCGGGGGTGGGGGAGGAGGGCCGGCCCTGAGGCTCACGGAGGCCCGTGGGTGTCCTGAAGGGAGGGCTGGCTGGTCTTCCCACGCTTGGGGACCTGGGAGGCACCCTGTGAGCAGAAGGTTATGTGCCTTTACATCCTAGTGGTGGGGCTATTCCTCTGTGTTTGGGAGCAGGGCAGACTGGCTGGTGCTGCTCGCTCATTGGTCGAATGGACCAGGGGCGGGGTTTCCGGAACAAGGAGGCTACCCAGGCCCACAGCTGAGCCAGGTCAAGTCAAGGAGGGGGCGGGGCCAGGTGAGCAGCTGGAGGCCGTCACGGGATCACGGGGGCGGGGCCAGGTGAACAGCCTGAAGTGGTGAGGTAAGCAGGAGAGAGAGTCGCGGGCACGGGTGAACAGCAGGCGGGTCTGCTGGCAGCAGGGACCTAAAAAGTGGGCCCGGCGGCTTGGCCGGGCGCTTAGCTGACCAGCGGGAAGCGGTCAAGGGAAGGGTGGGTTGGGGCCGGTGGCAAAAGCTGGATGTGGTCCAGTGGGGAAGGCACTGTGGCCCGGTGAAGGTGCCCCAGGAGCGCAAAGTGATTTTCTCAGACTTGACACAGTTCTCTCCCCGTTGTCAAAGACTAACCCTAACCCTAAAACTAAGCCTATCCCTCAACCTAACCGTCACCAGTAGCTAAGGCCCTGGGGCCCTGTGAAACCTGGACGAGGGTCTCAAGTGCCCACAAAAGCCTCAGCTGCCTGAGCTTCAGACTGGATGCCAGCAAGAGGGACCCTTGTCCTCAGGGCAGGGCGTTCCAGGCGAATGGGGCGGAAAGCAGGCCCCCGGGCCCGGGCCACCAGACCAGTCAGAACCTCCGGAGGGGCCGGGAGGTGCCCCCAGAGTGGAAAGTGATCATTTCTCGGACTTGACAGAGCTCTCTCCCGGTTGTCAAAGCCCATAGGCAGGGCTCTGGGCATCCCAGGACACTCTGCTCTGAGCTAACCTTTGGTGGGAGCGATGGGGGCCGGAGGGCGGGGGGGTTAGAGGGCCGGCCCCGAGGCTCATGGAGGCCCCTGGGTGTCCTGAAGGGAGGGCTGGCTGGTCTTCCCACGCTTGGGGACCTGGGAGGCACCCTGTGAGCAGAGGGCTATGTGACTTTACATCCCAGTGGTGGGGCTATTCCTCTGTGTTCTGGAGCAGGGCAGACTGGCTGGTGCTGCTCGCTCATTGGTCGAATGGACCAGGGGCGGGGTTTCCGGAACAAGGAGGCGGACCCAGGCCCACAGCTGAGCCAGGTCAAGTCAAGGAGGGGGCGGGGCCAGGTGAGCAGCTGGAGTTGGTCACGGGATCACGGGGGCGGGGCCAGGTGAACAGCCTGAAGTGGTGAGGTAAGCAGCAGAGAGGGTCGTGGGCAGGCACACGGGTGACAGGCAGGCCCGTTGCCGGCGGCAGGGACCTAAAGAGTGGGCCCGGCGGCTCGGCCGGGCGCTTAGCTGACCAGCGGGAAGCGGTCAAGGGAAGAGTGGGTTGGGGCCGGTGTCAAAAGCTGGAGTTGGTCCAGTGGGGAAGGCCCTGGGGCCCGGTGAATGTGGACCAGGGTCGCCAGTGGCCACAAAAGCCCCGAATGCCTGAGCTCCAGGCTGGAAGCCAGCAAGAGGTTCCCTTGTCCTCAGGGTAGGGCGTTCCCGGCGAATGGGGCAGAAAGCTGGCCGAAGGGGCCTGGCCAGCGGGCCAGTTAGACCCTCCGGAGGGGCCGGGGCGGTGCCCCCGAAGCGCAAAGTGATTTTCTCGAACTTGACACAGCTCTCTCCCCGTTGTCAAAGGCTAACACTAACCCTAAAACTAAGCCTATCCCTCAACCAAACCCTCACCAGTGGCTAACGCCCTGGGGCCCTGTGAAAACTGGACGAGGGTCTCAAGTGGCCACAAAAGCCTCTCCTGCCTGAGCTTCAGACTGGTTGCCAGCAAGAGGGACCCTTGTCCTCAGGGCAGGGCGTTCCCGGGGAATGGGGCAGAAAGCAGGCGCCCGGGGCCCGGCAACCAGACCAGTAAGAACCTCTGGAGGGGCCGGGGAGGTGCCCCCAGAGTGGAAAGTGATTTTCGTCGGACTTGGCACAGCTCTCTCCCGGTTGCCTTCTGGTCCAAGTATAAGCTTTGCCCTCTTTATCAAACCACTTTCTACACACTGTTATGAACAGAAGCAGCTAGGGAACATTGTCTCTCAACTTTTTTATAGAGTGTAGTACTACATTGCAGTGAAGTGTAAGGCTTTCCAAAGCTGCCGAACGTGTTTCTTTCTCTATTTCAGTGGTATTATGCCTTGTATGACACACATTTACCACTCTCGGCTCTTTTAAATAAACAATATAGGATTCATACAGTTTTTCATGTGATCTTAACTCGAATTAAGTATTTCCAGATCCTAGCTACCTTTTCTACACTAAGAAATGACTTGGAGAATCTCTTTCAGCTGTTCTAAGCCAGTTCTCATCTGTTTTCAGTCATTTTCTCTGAATTATTCATGTTTTCATGTAGTTTCCTATATTCTGCCTTGTTGTCAAAGTTTAAGCTTTGCCCACATATACAAACAACTTCCTACACACTGTTATGAACAGAAGCAGCTCAGGAACATTGTCTCTTTACTATGTAATAGAGTGTAGTATTACATTGCAGTGAAGTGTAAGGCTTTCCGAAGCTGCCAAACCTGTTTCTTTCTCTGTTTCCATGGTATTCTGCCTTGTATGACACACATTTACCACTCTAGGCTCCTTTTAGTAAAGAATATAGGATTCATACAGTGTTTCATGTGATCTTAACTCAAATTAAGAATTTCCTAGATTTTAGCTACCTTTTCTACACTAAGAACTGACGTGGAAAATCACTTTCAGCTGTTCTAAACGATTTCCCATCTGTTTACACATATTTTCTCTGAATTTTTCATGTTTTCATATAGTTTCCTATATTCTGCCTTCTTGTCCAAGTAAAGGCTTTGCCCACATATACAAACAACTTCCTACACACAGTTAGGAACAAAAGCAGCTCGGGAACATTGTCTCTCAACTATGTTAGAGTGTAGTACTATATTGGAGTGAAGTGTAAGCCTTTCAAAAGCTGCGGAATGTGTTTCTTTCTCAATTTCAATGCTGTTCTGCCTTTTATGACACTCATTTACCACTCTAGGCTACTTTAAGTAAGCAATATAGGATTCATACAGTGTTTCATGTGATCTCAACTCGAAGTAAGGATTTTCCAGATCTTAGTTACCTTTTCTACACTAAGAACTGACTTGCAGAATCTCTTTGAGCTGTTGTAAGCGAGTTCTCCTCTGTTTACAGTCATTTTTTTGAGTTATTCATGTTTTCATGTGGTTTCCTATATTCTGCCTTCTTGTCCAAGTTTAAGCTTTGCCCACATTATCAAACAACTTCCTACACATTGTTATGAACAAATGCAGGTCAAGAACATTGTCTCTCAACTATGTTATAGAGTGTAGTACTACATTGGAGTGAAGTGTAAGGCTTTCCAAAGCTGGGGAATGTGTTTCTTTCTCTATTTCAATGGTGTTCTGCCTTTTATCACACTCATTTACCACTCTAGGCTCCTTTAAGCAAAAAATATAGGATTCATACACTGTTTCATGTGATGTTTTTTAATTTTTTTTAAAATATATTTTTATTGATTTTTCACATAGAGGAAGAGAGAGGGATAGAGAGTTAGAAACTCTCCTTCAGCTTGTCCATGAGAGAGAATCATCGACCAGCTGCCTCTTGCACAGCACCTACTGGGGATGTGCCCGCAGCCAAGGTACATGCCCATGACTGGAATCGAACCCTGGACCTTTCAGTCCCCAGACCGACGCACTACCACTGAGTCAAACCGGTGCCGGCTGTTTCATGTGATCTTAACTCTAATTAAGGAATTCCTGGATCTTAGCTACCTTTTCTACACTAAGAACTGACTTGGAGAATCTCTTTCAGCTGTTCTAAACGAGTTCTCATCTGTTTACAGTGATTTTCTCTGAATTATTCATGTTTTCATGTAGTTTCCTATATTCTGCCTTCTTGTCCATTTTTAAGCTTTGCCCACATATACAAACAACTTCCTACAGACTGTTACGAACAGAGGCAGGTCGGGAACATTGTCTCTCAACTGTGTAATACAGTGTAGTACTATATTTCAGTGAAATTTAAGGCTTTCCAAAGGTGCGGAACGAGTTTCTTTCACTATTTCAATGGTATTCTGCCTTGTAAAACACACATTTAGCACTCTAGTCTCCTTTACGTAAAGAATATAGGATTCATACAGTGTTTCATGTGATCTTAACTCAAATTAAGGATTTCCCAGTTCTTTGGTACCTTTTCAACACTAAAAATTGACTTGGAGAATCTCTTTCAACTGTTCTAAACGAGTTCTCATCTGTTTACAGTCATTTTCTCTAAATTATTCATGTTTTCATGTAATTTCCTATACTCTGCCTTCTGGTCCAAGTATAAGCTTTGCCCACTTTATCAAACAACTTCCTACACACTGTTATGAACAGTGGCCGCTCGGGAACTTCGTCTCTCAACTGTGTTATAGAGTGTAGTACTACATTTCAGTGAAGTGTAAGGCTTTCCAAAGCTGCCAAACCTGTTTGTTTCTCTATTTCAATGGTATTCTGCCTTGTATAACACACATTTACCACTCTAGTCTCCTTTAAGTAAAGAATATAGGATTCATAGAGTGTTTCATGTGATCTTAACTTGAATTAAGGATTTCCCGGATCTTAGCTACTTTTTCTACACTAAGAACTGACTTGGAGAATCTCTTTCAGCTCTTTTGAACAAGTTCTCATCTGTTTACACTCATTTTCTCAGAATTATTCCTGTTTTCATGTAGTTTCCTATATTCTGCCCTCTTGTCCATGTATAAGCTTTGCCCACATATAGAAAGAACTTCCTACACACTGTTATAAACAGAGGCAGGTCGGGAACATATTCTCTCAACTATGTTATAGAGTGTAGTACTACTTTTCAGTGAAGTGTAAGGCTTTCCAAAGCTGCCGAAAGTGTTGCTTTCTCTATTTCAATGGTATTCTGTCTTGTATGACACACATTTACCACTGTAGTCTACTTTAATTAAACAATATCGGATTCATACTGTGTTTCATGGGATCTTAACTCGAATTAAGGATTTCCCCGATCTTAGCTACCTTTTCTATACTAAGAACTGACTTGGAGAATCTCTTTCAGCTGTTCTAAACGAGTTTTCATCTCTTTACAGTCATTTTCTCTGTATTATTCATGTTTTCATGTAGTTTCCTATATCCTGCCTTCTAGTCCATGTATAAGCTTTTCCCATATATACAAAAAACTTCCTACACACTGTTATGAACAGAGGCAGCTCGGGAACATTGTCTCTCAACTATGTTATAGAGTGCAGTACTACATTTCAGTGAAGTTTAAGGCTTTCCAAAGCTGCTGAACGTGTTTCTTTCTCTATTTCCATGGTATTCTGCCTTGTATAACACACATTTACCACTCTAGTCTCCTTTAAGTAAAGAATATAGGATTCATACAGTGTTTCATGTGATCTTAACTCCAATGAAGGATTTCCCGGATCTTAACTACCTTTTCTACAAAAAGAACTGACTTGGAGAATCTCTATCAGCAGTTTTAAAGCAGTTCTCATCTGTTTACAGTCATTTTCTCTGAATTATTCATGTTTTCATGTAGTTTCCTTTATTCTGACTTCTGGTACAAGTATAATCTTTGCCGACTTTATCAAACAACTTCCTACACACTGTTATGAACAGAGGCAGCACGGGAATATTGTCTCTCAACTGTGTTATAGAGTGTAGTACTATATTTCAGTGAAGTGTAAGGCTTTCCAAAGCTGCCGAACGTGTTTCTTTCTCTATTTCAATGGTATACTGTCTTGTATGACACACATTTACCACTCTAGTCTCCTTTAAGTAAAGAATATAGGATTCATACAGTGTTTCATGTGATCTTATCTCGAATTAAGGAATATAGGAAACTACATGAAAACATGTATAATTCAGAGAAAGTGACTATAAACAGATGAGAAATCATTTAGAATAGCTAAAAGAGATTCTCCAAGTCAGTACTTAGTGTATAAAACGTAGCTAAGATCCGGGAAATTCTTAGTTCGAGTTAAGGTCACATGAAACACTGTATAAATCCTATATTGTTTACTTAAAGGAAATTGTAATGGTAAATTTTTGTCCTACAATTCAAAATTCCATAGATATAGAGAAAAAAACAAGTTAGGCAGCTTTGGAAAGCCTTATACTTCACTGCAATATAGTATTACACTCTATAACATAGTTGAGAGACAATGTTCCCGAGGTTTTTAGGTTCATAGCAATGTTTAGGTAGTTGTTTGTCCTTGTTCCCAATGCTTATAGCTGGACAAGAAGGCCTAATATTAGATACTATGAGAAAACATCAGTAATTCTGGGAAAATAAAAGTAAATAGATGAGAACTCGCATAGAATATGTATAAAACACTTCTCCAAGTCTGTTGTTAGTTTCCGAAAGGTATATAGGATCCAGGAAATCCTTAATTTGAGTTCAGATCACATGAAACAGTGTATAAATCCCATATTGTTTACTTAAAGGAGCCTGGAAGGGTAAATGTGTGTCATACAAGGTAGAATAGCAATGAAATAGAGAAAATAACACGTTAGGTAGCTTTGGAAAGCTTTACACTTCACTGCAATGTAATATTACACTCCAGAACATAGTTGAGAGACAATGTTTCCGAGCTTCTTGTGTTCATAACAGTGTGTAGGAAGTTGTTTGTATATGTGGGCAAAGCTTATACATGAACAAGTAGGCATAATATAGGAAACTACAAGAAAAAATGAATAATTCATAGAAAATGACAGTAAATAGATGAGAACTCATTTGGAACAGCTGAAACAGATTATCCAAGTCAGATCTTTGTGTAGAAAGGTATCTAAGATCCAAGAAATCCATAATTAGAGTTTAGAGAACATGAATCATTATATGAATCCTATATTTTTTTCTTATTGGAGCCTAGAGCTTTACAGATATGTCACACAAAACTTGAAAGAGAGAAATAAGCAAATTAAGCAGCTTTGGAAAGCCCTAAAGTTCACTTAATGTAGCATTACACTCTATAACATAATTGAGAGACAATGTTCCCGAGGTTTTCAGGTTCATAACTATGTTTAGGTAGTTTTTTGTCCATGTTCCCAATGCTTATACCTGGACCAGAAGGCCTAATGTTAGAAACTATGAGAAAACATCAGTAATTCTGGGAATATAACAGAAAATAGATGAGAACTCGCATAGAACATGTATAAAACACATCTCCAAGTCTGTTGTTAGTTTAAAAAAAGGTATCTACGATCCAAGAAATCCTTAATTAGAGGTCAGATTACATGAAACAGTGTACAAATCCTATATGGTTTACTTAAAGGAGCCTGGAATGGTAAATGTGTGTCATACAAGGCAGAATACCATTGAAATAGAGAAAGGAACATGTTCTGCAGCTTTGGAAAGCCTTACACTTCACTGCAATGTAGTACTACACTCTATAACATAGTTGAGAGACAATGTTCCTGAGGTTTTCAGGTTCATAACAGTGTTTATGAAGTTGTTTGTCCATGTTCCCAATGCTTATACCTGGACCTGAAGGCCTAATGTTAGAAACTATGAGAAAACATCAGTAATTCTAAGAAAATAACAGTAAATAGATGAGAACTCGCTTAGAACATGTATAAAACACTTCTCCAAGTCTGTTGTTAGTTTATAAAAGTTTTATGATCCAGGAAATTCTTAATTCAAGTTCAGATCACATGATACAATGTATAAATCCTATATTGTTTACTGAAAGGAGCCTTCAATGATAAATTTGAGTCATACCAGGCAGAATACCACTGAAATAGAGAAAGAAATATGTTAGGCAGTTTTGGAAAGCCTTACACTTGACTGCAATGTAGTATTACACTCTATTACATGGTTGAGAGACAATGTTCCCGAGGTTTTCAGGTTCAAAACAGTGTTTAGGTAGTTGTTTGTCCAT